>NC_138343.1:15458545-16856878 GCF_046562875.1 Panthera onca | reverse complement strand
TCCCTTCAACCCAGTAAAAGACGCCCCCTTAGCGAGGGAAGCACCTGCCTACACACCTGGGATGACCTTGCTTCACATCTGACCTTTACACGTGAATACTCGTCCTATTCTGAGCCAACCAGGATTTGATTTTGTTCTTCTGTCTTTAGTTAATTCCTGCCTCATCATTCAATAGCTTAAATATAGCACCACACTCCATCTTTAATAGTACAGATTTCCAATACACCATCAGAAACAGAAGTAATTAGGAGTGGGAGACATCAGAGACAGATGGGGGGCACATAAGGACCAGTAGGGAAAAGGAAGAACCACCATATTAGTAGAAGTGAATTCTGACATTCCCAGACTGCCCTCAGACACATAGCAGACCCTGGTAACCACAGGAGCCCTCTGATTCAACTGAAGGGAGGCACAGAGCTGCCTACAATGAAATAACTAATCAGGTCTTTCCTTCCCACATCCATTCAGTAGTACGGTGTGTTGGCACAATGCACAGTCCTTGTTAACCACTCCAGGAAAAGAAAGAGCCACTCACCCTGATTAGCCGTCAGAACTAATTTTCAGCCATGTTATTATATGGTAAAGAGGAAAAAGGAAATCCAAGGAAACTGTGCTTAAGGCCAGTGCCTAATCAGGTTTTTTCCCCTTCATCTGTTTCATACAAAAGCTGCCTAGAATCACTGTGTGAGCCATTAGGTTCCTCTCTTCAAGTGTTAATTAAATGTGATATTTTAAAATATACACTCCTTTCTCCAGGTAGAACAAACTGAGCCCTTTATAAATTGCTCAATGCCCGTTGGTCCCCCCTTGCTGCTCTACTCCATTGCCTTGCACTTCTTATTCCCCTGTTGGGCCACAACTCCAACAGCAATAAGTATAGAGTAATTATTTCTGCCAGAAATATTCCCCCTTACAGGGGCTTGCCTTATTTTGGTTTTGTGTATGTGTGTGCTTGAAAGAAAGGCATATTATAATATCAGGCTTCTTTGTTTTCTCTCTCTTACTACCCACTGGTTTTCCAAGATGTCGTTGGCAAACACAACACCATTTGCTTTTGTTCCCTATACAAATATTTTCCACTTGAGCCCTGTTTCTTACTTACAACTGCTGAGTGTCTTGCTATGGAAAGCAACTGTTCCCAAGTAGTAGGACTGACTGAATGCAGTCTGTGTGGTTTTGAGTTAGGAAATATGTACTAAACTTTCGGTCTGAAATGCCTCAGAATCTGGAGCAGCTTATAGTCTCTTGGGTCCTTGAAGGCAACTCAAATGGTAGGCATGTGTGTATGGTGGTGGGAGCTGAGGGCAGATGGGGAGACTTGGAAATTCAATTGATCTGTCTGTTCGAATCATGCAATTATCCACTCGACAGTTGCTGAATGCCTACTACGTATCTGCTACCTCTGAGCAAGTCAGGACCCAACTCTGTATTCATCATACAAATTCTGGGCAAGTTGAGACACATCTTTGTGTTCATCATACAAAACGAATAAGCTTTGTATCATGCCAACAGACAAATCACGTTATGGTCTCTTACTCCAATAACACAACCAGATTATTTTACGGAGTGCCCAGTTCCTCTCTTGCCAGAGTTCACTGCACCAAGAGACTTTCTGTCCAGGTTAAGGTCATCTAACAAAGCTTCCGATCCTACACTAAGCTGCGACCACAAGGGGTCAGGCAACTGGGAGCCACATGCCTGGATAACATGCACCAGATTTTGCCTTCTTCCAAACCTCCCGCACTCCCCAGAGAGCCTCCAGTTTTTAATTTGACTTTAATCTGACTTGCTGCTATGACTTGTTCCCCCAGAAGAGTGGTCTGCATCTTACCCTAGGCCAGATTCCACCAACCATTTGTTCTTGAAGCGTTGTAGCAAGTCAAGAAATGATTCCTTAGTTTTGTTTCCATTAAACTCTTGATAAGTTTAACCAAACTTCCCAGGACTCTCGGAAGCGTATGGCTAGGTAGACTTTTGGCTGCTCCGTTCTGTTGGAATTAGTTCTCATTTCAAGCGTGCATCTAGGTACGCAAGACGTGGGGGCAAGTGCTGGAGGGCAAGGACTGGCTATTTCCCCCTGTGCAGCTCCCCATGCCTAGTACAGTGCTAGCAACAGGGAACACATAAAATGTACTGCAATCAGTTAATACAGTTGGGATGCTCCATTAGTTGGTGCTAACTAATATTTTCGTTCAAGTGGTGAAAATGAACTCTGGTCCTTCTCTACCCTGTACACTGGTTAGGAATGTGTTGAACCCAGTGAATAAGAATACACCTCTAGAGCAGGAGGTCTATCAAAAGCTCAGGCATCCTACCCTTTATTTTCTTAAAGCGCCATAATATTTTTCCTGCCACTCTGAACAGTTCAAGTGCCATGCAAGAGGGCTTTTAAATGACCTTGTGGCGGACTCCATTTTCTTTTCTTTTTAAAAAAATTTTTAAGTTTCATTTAGTTAACGCACAATGTAATATGAGTTTCAGGTGTATAATACAGTGATTCAACACTTCCATACCGTACCCGGTGCTCATTACAAGTGCACTCCATTTTCAAAGGTATCTACAACAATGTCTTTCATTCTATAGGTCTTTTGAACTAGGATCTGGCCATTCTGCCATAAACAGGTACAGCCTATTTCCTCTCTGCCCCTGTTGCATCTAAGCCAGCCCAGTGACCTCTTTTGACTAATATGATGTTGCAGAATTATGCTGTGTACCTCCAAGGCAAAGCCTTAACTTTGTCTTTACTTTTTGGGAGGCTGCTTCTTGGAATCCAACCACCATTCTAGGAGGAAGCCCAAGCAGACATGTGGACTGGCTCATACGGAGAAGAACCGAAGCTCCCAGCTGAGTTCCCAGACAGCCACCAGCACCAACTACCCGCCATGGGGCTGAGGCCATTGTGAACCTTCCAGCTGTCCCAGCACCCCCGCAACATCATGCAAAGGAGAACTGCCCAAATTGTGAGAATAATGAAAGACCTTACCTTTGTAATCCACAAAGTACTGGGGTAATTTGCCACTCAGCCGTGGAGAGCCAAAATAGGTCCTGTAAGACCTCATTTTTTTGCCTAGCTTGTGTGTGTGTGTGTGTGTGTGTGTGTGTGTGAACTGATGTTTAAAAAAGAAACCAGTCTTATACATTGCATGTATCTAAAGCTTTATATTTACTACTTACATGCCAATTTCTAGTAAATCTCACAGTTTGGGTAGGGAGAGAAGTGTCATTCATTCTGAGGTTGAAACCTTTCCTTTTCACATTGCTTCATGAGCGAGTTTTCCAAAATACAGACTAAATCATATCAGTTTCTCGTTGAAAAACAACTAAATGTTCCTCATTGATTACATAATAAACTCTTCACTTCGATAAATGGTTTTTATGTTGAATTGAAGGTCAATTTTCCAATACAGACGTGCTGTTTGGAGTAGAGATTTGACAGAGCAAAATTATCATCACTGTGTAGATGCCGAGGTCACCGATCCCAGAAACAGAACGAGAAATCAAAAGGCACAAGAGAGAGTTAATATTTAGGTTAACATAGAAGATTCAGAATACCTAGAGGTTTATGGAGAATTTGAGGGGTGAAGTGAGTTTTGAATAATGGGGTAGGGCACATTGGATTTGGATTCTTAGAGGCCAGGGTTAACTAGAGTCTAGACAGATTGTGGTTAGAGCTACTATATTTGTCCTAGAACAGAAAAAGATGAAATAATATACAAGGGGCTCAAGCTCGTATACAGTTGATCAAATGAAAAAGCCACAGCCTGAGAAAGATCATGCTAAAAATTGTCACACATTTGTCCTCTAACAAAACAGAGTTATCCAAGCAGCCTGAATCATGCCATGCATCCCAGATGTGGCAGCCTGCACAGAAAAGGAAGAATCACATCTGTCCACTAAGGCAGCTTTCGCTTGGACCCAGGACACTCAAGACGGAAAGAAAAACGAGGAGTCATTTTGTCACAGAGTCTGGATTTCTGAGTCCCAATGCCCCCAAATAAACAAGTTAAGCTTGGGGCCTGAAATCTTTTTTCAAAATCATCACATTTGTGCAGTAGGACCTGTGGCTCTTTTTCTTTCTTTCTTTCTCTTTCTTTTTCTTCTTTCTTTCTTTCTTTCTTTCTTTCTTTTTCTTCTTTCTTTCTCTTTCTTTCTTTCTTTCTCTTTCTTCCTTTCTTCTCTTTCTTTCTCTCTTTCTTCTTTCTTTCTTTCTCTCTTTATTTCTTTAATGTTTATTTAGTTTTAAGAAACAGAGAGAGAGAGAGAGAGAGAGAGAGAGTGAGTGGGGGAGGGGTAGAGAAAGGGGGGTTCAGAGGATCCCAAGTGGGCTCTGTGCTGACAGCAGACAGCACAATGTGGGGCTTGAACTCCAAAACTGCTAGATCAGGACCTGAGCTGAAGTCAGATGCTTAAATGACTGAGGCACCCAGGTGCCCCAGGACCTATGGCTCCTTAATCAACCACTCTGAGATTTCTAGAATATGAATGAGTATTCCTTGAGCAAAAACCCTGATTCACTGATTGATGAAATTCCTGGTGCAGGAGAGCAGATAGTGGCAAGGGTATTGGATCCATTTTGGACAACTGGACTTTCACAATATCTGAAATCATGCTATTTGGTTTCCTGACCACTCTTATGGGCAATTCGTAAGAATAGAAGGTGAAAAGAATCCAGAAATATTTTTATTTAGATAAGGACATCTCTTTAAAACATTTTTTAATGTTTATTTATTTTTGAAAGAGAGACAGAGCATGAGCAGGGGAGGGGCAAAGAGAGAGGGAGACACAGAATCCAGAGCAGGCTCCAGGCTCTGAGCTGTCAGCACAGAGCCTGACGCAGGGCTCGAACCCACGAACCATGAGATTAGATAAGGACGTCTTAAAGACAGACCCTGAGTGGCCTATTCAGCCTTCTTTGGTAAAAGATGCTTTTCAGGTAGGGGAATGAAGTCAGAGGCAGCTTGGTGGGGACCTTTATAAGCCTCTCCTTCCCAACTCCTTCTCCTCCTCTCCCACTATCAGTTATCTTTTGTTCAAGCAAATATCAATATTGCTTATCTGTGAATATCTCCAAAAATATTCAAACTACATGGGCTTTCAAAAGAGCCATAATGGGGCACCTGAGTGTGGCTCAGTCAGTTAAGTGCTCAACTCTTGGTTTCGTCTCCAATCATAGTCTCTAGGTTCATGAGTTCGAGCCTCGCATCAGGCTTTGATCTGCTTGGGATGGTCTCTCTCCCTCTCTCTCTCTGCCCCTCCCCTGCTCACTCTCTCTGTCTCTCTCTCAAAATAAATAAATTAAAAATTAAAAAAATATTTTTTAAAAAGCCATATTACCTAGGACCCTAACATTAACCGGAGCAATAAACATGTTTCCATTTAGGGACCTTCAAAAAGATTCACATGAAAACAGTGCCTTTGCCCCTCCAAGAGAGTATTGAGCAAAGATCCATCTGCCCCATAAAGGCTACGATTCTGTTTCACTGGACTTGGAAAAGCTAGCAGGATTTAACTTTTAGGATTAACCACAAATAAATAATGCAAAATCAGAGGGAGCTTGCGATAAGTTTCCTCCTGGGGAAACATCCCTCTCCTTAGGTCGCTCTGCATTTGGGGCCTCAGCTGAACTTCCCTTCGGCAGGCAATAGTTAGGTTGTAGAACAGTACTTCTCATATTTCAATGCGCATACAATTTACTTGAGATCTGGGTCACATGCAGGTTCTGTAGGTCTGGGGAGCGCCCAAGATCCTCCATTTCTAGCAAAATCCCACCCGACTTGATGCGGATGCTGTTTGTCCACGGAGCACGCTTTGAATATAGCAAAAGTGACTTAATCTCACTAAAATCTTGATTCCTCGTCTCTAAAATGACAGGTGATAACATCTGCCCCCACGTTTCATCTTCAGAGTTCAATGAGATAACCAGTAAAGCGTTTTATAAATCTACATTGGTGACCTTGAGGCTTGGAATCTCCATCAAGCGTGTATGAAACAGCTGCTGGGTTTTTGTGGTAAGAGCTGAGAACTCGGTCCCCACGGCTGCTTCCTTGGGTCTGAGTGGAGAGGTAAACAAAAGTTAAAAACTGATCACGGTGACACCCTCGGAGGCCAGTGGAGAGAGACCTCAGCCCCGGGAGAACGCCACAGCGTTCCCTCTTTGTTTCTGATGAAAAGCCATGGCCGCATATGTTCCTTTTGGTTCTATTTCTTATTAAAGAGAAAGGGTGGAAAACAAAAAAAAATGTTGCTTTCACTGAGGAATTCAAATCACTGGATTTATTGGACAGCTAGAGCAATTCTATCCTAGGATCAAAAGTGATAAGCCTTTGAGACCTCTGACACTTATAACAGGTCAAAGGCCCTATTATGGTGCAGCTTCCTCGTTGAAAAAAATCTCTTAGGCCACATGCTGATCATGTTGAACAGGAAAAGTCTTATAATTCATCCAAATAAAAGTGACTTGCCTAGGTCCCAGCTAGTTTCTCTGGGTTATAGCTAAGCGTGAGTATTATGACAGGGAGAAGCTGCTTGAATAAAGGTCAGACAAAAATCACATCCCTTGGGAATAATCATTAAACTCCCAAAGCGCATTCATATTAAGCCCCTTATGATGTTCTTTAAGGTTTCTCCAAGTCCTTTGTTTCTTGGTTTTTCTGCCAAAAGTAGATACAGATGCATCAGCTACCTCGCATGGAAAACCTGTTCTCACAAGTTTTATATCACACCACTTGGCAGCAAAAAAAAAAAAAAAAAAAAAAAAAAAAAAAAAAAAAAAAAGGCTTGGGCAGAGGCTGAGAACTTTCACATAGATCCAGAAAGCTTGGGAATTCAGCCATTTTGACTTCCTGCCCACCACCAAAAAGAAATAGGCAAAGTCTGAGTGCCAGCAGCTAAGACTCCCCTAATCAGAAAAGAGAAAACTCTATAGCATCGAACTTCCTCTTTAGGGGTAAATCCTACCCACTGCAGAACTTTTCAGCGTAGTGAGGGAGCTCGAGGCTGCCATAGCTATCCACTTTCACATCCCCTGGCCCTTCTCCTCTCAACCTCCACTGGCCCAGGGTAAGTTCCCTCAGGAGACTGTAGCCCTTGGAAAATGCCAGAGAGGGGAGTAGGAAGAGGAATTATTTTTGTTGGGCCATTCCGTGCATTTGGGAGTCCATAAGAAGTATGAGACAGTCTCCCTGTAATTCAAGAGTAAACAATGAAGACGATGGGATACGTAACTGGGAATCTATTGAGAATGTCTTCGCATTACTCACAAGTTAATAATTTCCCCGAGTGGGAGTTTCTCGAGGATGTTTGTAACTTATTTTTAAACCTTTTAGAGCTTGAAAATGACACTTGCAGTTTCTCTTTGACTGTCTTCATGGTATTCAAAGGTTTCAAGCCCAGGCGTTTTAGAGCCCACCCACTTTCAAAAATGTAGACAAATTAGTTATAAACACACAAGGCCCTCTTAATGTTTATATAGATCCAACACCTCGTGATTTTTATGGGACACTGAATGGTGATTCGTTACAAATTTGAAACGGTAGACTGTTACCTGTATATGACCTATGGCAATATCCCCAAGCTATTATCATTGCTATGCATATCATCATTGCTTTTCATAATTGGTGCTGTGGAATATATAAGTCAAGGGGGATTTTCTGAGAACCTACTAGGTAGTTACCACCACACTAGGGACTGGGAGGGAAATATGTCATCACAAGACATGACCCTTCTTGCCTGATAGAAGAGGCTTCTGAAAAGTGATAAACAGAGAGAAAAACCATGTACTTAGATCTCGATCAAATGTGTCCACGTTCCCAGTTTACTCAAGGGGGAAATGAACGGCTGAACTTGCTTACCATTTGTTGATTTCACAGATAATGTTATCCCAAGTGCTATTAGGCTTAATGGACATACAAAGATAAATATGCGGTGTGGCTCAATGAATCGGAATCAATGTTGCCCACTAAAGGGTGGCACACAGGAAGAGTATAATAAATGTTAGCTCTTATCATCATCATCATCATCCTTATCATTATTTCCATTCTTAAGAACCTCTGAATCTAGCAGGATAAATAATCTGCACACAGTTGCAAAAGGAGGCAGAAAGTATACAGATTGCATTGTTGGTACAGGTAAAATTCTGTGGGAATCCAGGGAAACGAAAAATAATTTCAGACTGGAAATAACAATTTGAGACATACAGGGAAAGCCAATATGCTCATCTCTTCAGTATTACATGTCTGAAAAGGCCATCAAGTACATTTTTTGTAGGAAGGCACGGTCATTTATAGAACCCCAAGTGTTCCTGATTTCCTTAATAATATGTTGTGGCTCTGTTCACCATGAATTGATTCCAATCCTTCTAAGATCTCTTTAGATCTTTAGTTATATGATCACTAAATGAGGGATTCTCCAAGCCTGTTGTTTGCCAAGTGTCTTTAGGTGGTAGAATTATAGGATTTGGTAGTTGATGCTCTGGTCACTCTATTTTCATCCTCGTGATTTTGTAAGTTTTAATGCTTGTAAGTTTGTAAGCCTCTCTGTGGTCCGGATAAAAAAAATTCTAGTATGTCAACTGTTTTTCCTAAAACAATTCATCTGATCGCTTTACTCTTGGAATGCCTTCCCATGGGCTTCTGCAGTTCTCAGTTATCATGTTTAAGGTCTGACAACAGAATGGCCCACAGAATTCTTCAGGCAGGTATATCCTGATTAGGTTCGACCCTGTGATGTTGCCTCAATTCTATTGCTAGAAACCATCCCCATGTTAGCAGGAGCAACTTCATGTTGACAGGGAACTATATGCGTCATTGGTCGTGGAGCACTGTTATCCAGGTTCCAAAAAAAAATAATGTTCGGTGATGAGTTAGCGATGGCTACTTATGAATTTCCCCAAAGAGAAGGTGACATCATACAATTCATCGTCCCTCACGTATCTTCGTCACACTCTATGCTTGGGAGTTTATCAATCGCATTACTTGCTGAGCACAATTTACGTACTCAGCATTGGGGGAGGTACTCCGAGGGTTACTGAAGAAGCATATGGTGGGTCCTCTGTCCTTCAGAAGTTTTACATCTCCCTGAAACAATATGAAACATGAGAGGAGAACGCATGACCCAATATAATCTATAATAAACGTTCCGCAATGGACTTCAGGCAGAAAGAGCTTTTAAGAGTTCAGAGAGTCGAGAAATGAACGTCGACCGGAGTAGTTAGGTGAGGGGCATGTTTGGGGGCCAGCAGAGAGCTCTTTTGGTCTGCATTATAAAGCAGAAATGGCCTCCTGTCATACCTCCCAGTACTTAAGAGCCTTCAGAAATAAAAATCACAAGTGGGCTCCTTGTCTAATGAAGAACATTCTGTGTGTCCTCGTATGTGTTCAAAGGAGGCGGCTATAAAGAATGGAGCCCTGTGAGTGCTTTTATACACTTCATGTTATCCTTGAGCAGAACCAAATGATCAATCGCCTTTCCCTGAGGAAAATGTCTGAGTTATCTTGTCAGGGAAGATGAAAGTTGGCTGTCATTCTCATACTCGGCCACAAAGGAGAGGGGAATATTTCTCAGCTGAAAGGGAGCATGTCTGGTCCTATCCTCAACATTACTGGACTTAAAAAAAAAAAAAGGCAACCTTACATCTACCCCCTTTTGAGAACGTGCCTTGATGAATAGCACACAAGCCAACAGTTTGACAAAACCATCAACTAACTGTGTGTTTTCTCTTGTCATAAATTAGCCTGTACTACAAGGCAAATTAGAGCAGCAAAGCCAGGTTTAAAGTGGGTCTGGCCGGGGGCTCCTGGGTGGCTCAGTCGACTGAGCGTCCGACTTTGGCTCTGGTCATGATCTCACAGCTCGTGAGTTCGAGCCCCACCTCGGGCTCTGTGCTGACCGCTCGAAGCCTGGAGCCTGCTTCAGATTCTGTGTCTCCCTCTCTCTCTGCTCCAACCCCCCCCCCCCCCCCGCTCTGTCTCTCTCTCCTTCAAAAATAAATAAAAACATTTTAAAAAATTAAAAAAAAGAAACTGGGTCTGGCTGATCCAAAGGTCAGCACCTCACGTGTAAACCGCTAGGTCTCTGGGGCGCCTGGGTGGGTGCCCGGGTGGCTCAGTTGGTTAATCGCCTGACTTCAGCTCAGGTCATGGTCTCATGGTTCGTGGGTTCGAGCCCCGCTTCGGGCTCTGTGCTGACAGCTCGGAGTCTGGAGCCTGCTTTGGATTCTGTGTGTGTCTCTCTCTGCCCCTCCCTCACTCTCTCTCTCTCTCAAAATTAAATACATACATACATACATACATATATACATAAACTTCATCCTCTCTTCCAGAGAAAGATCTCGCGGGACCTTCCGTGATCACGCACACACCACCCCAGAATACTGCTTCCAGCAGAGGACGCTTTTGTGACCGAAGAGACACGACCTGTACAGCGCTGACGTGTGGTGGAAAGTTCCTCCTTCACTTGTAGTGGCACACACAGGACATGGAAGTATCTGCAGCCAGAAGAGGAGCCCGGATCAAAGTGTCATGGCCCAATGGAAGCCTGTCCACCACTCACTGGTAGGCTCGTTCATCCACCACGACTCCCTGAGCACCTACGACTTGCTGGCCCCCTCTTTAGGAACCACCCATGCAAAGATAAATGCAGCCTCACTGCTGAGCTCTCTCTCAGTCTGGGGAGAGCGAGACACCGAAATTCATAACCGGGATGCACTATGGGAGGAGCCACAGCAGTGTTCTAAAGCAAGTGTCGTCGATCTCAGTGACGAATGGGAGTAACCCTGAAGGAGATGGGACAGTCGAGACAACTTTTGAGCTGCTGTATCTTGAAGGGCTCGTTGGAGTCCCAGTGGAGAAGTGGAGGAGGAACCGGAGTATTTACCCAACTGCGAACAGACTCGCCTGGACGGAGCATAGGATCTAGGGCATTGGATGGAGGAGCTTACGGTAAGAGATGGAAAGAAAGCTGGAAGGACAGGCTGAAGACAGACTCTGGGTGGCAATTTCAATGCCATGCTGAACGTTGGAGCCAAATGGAGGATCTTTGGAGGTTTGTCACTGGGAGAACACCATGATGTACGGAGTGTTTGTTTTAGACACTTTCCCTCGGGGCAAGGGATTAGCAGGAAGTCAGACTGAGGTTGGACAAGAGTTCTCAGACTATTAGCTCTTAGTCTGGTGGACGTGTGAGGGATAGCGCATGCTCCAGGCTTGAAAAACCAGTCCCATCATTGAGAGAAAGCCTACCACCGTCCAAGTAAATTCCGTGTGGTTCTTATTCATTCAGCCATCCCTCAGTCACTCCAGCATTTACTCGTCAAGTCTTTACTGAGCACTTACTATGTGCCAGACACAGGGGCTACAACACACACATAGTTCTACCTTGTTGGAGTTTAGACTAATGGAGAGGATGACAACTATATCGGCGATTATAATTGGGTTGAATTCACCGGGACCCAAGTTAAACACAACGTTTAAAGATCTGCAGTTCAAGGCACGCTAAAATAGTGCCCTTCAATTCTCCTCGGCATTGCCTGACTTCTAGCTCCTCGTGATGTGTTGAATGGAGGAATGAATACATGCAAAGAGGAGATGTCATCCCCTCAGACTGTCATGCCACCTGGGCCTCCTCTGGCTGTGGGGCTCCTGGATTTTCATCTTTGTTCGTGGGGAGAGGCAGTCTAACAGAGTGGGTGTTGGGATGCTGAGAGAGGGAAAGCCCACCTAGGTACCAGCTCCTACACCTTCTTAGCTGGGGGGAGTTGAGCAAATTCCTTAACCTCTCTGAGTCTCAGTTTTCTTTTTTTTTTTTTTTTTTTTAATTTTTTAATTTATTTTTGGGACAGAGAGAGACAGAGCATGAACGGGGGAGGGGCAGAGAGAGAGGGAGACACAGAATCAGAAACAGGCTCCAGGCTCCAAGCCATCAGCCCAGAGCCTGACGCGGGGCTCGAACTCACGGACCGCGAGATCGTGACCTGGCTGAAGTCGGACGCTTAACCGACTGCACCACCCAGGCGCCCCGAGTCTCAGTTTTCTTATGTCAAAAATAGGGATGATAAAATCTCCCTCACAAGGATAATATATGAAGGATTACCTGTAATGGATCACAAGGATTTAAGCGGCAAGATTAAATGAAAGGACATATTTCAGGGCTAGGAATAACGGAACACAGTTAAGGGGTAAGTGTCGTGACTCTGTTGGGTCCACCTGTGTGACCTTCCTACCTACAGAGAACTTGAATGAGCTTCAGAGTAAATCCCTGACGATGCCACTCCTCTACCTAAAACCTTAAGTGACTCCCCGTTGCTTTTTTCCTCGGTATGACACTTAAGGTTCTCCGTGATTGAGTCCCAATCTGTCTTTCCAATTTCATGTCCCTTTGCCAACTTGGTGTCACCACAACTGCTCCCAGAGCCTCTGCTCCTTTGGTCTGCTAGGTCAAAGCACATACATTGTAAAGTATTTATATAGTAGCCTGGACCCGTTGCCCTCTCAACCCCTCGCAAAACTCTCTGACTTAACGATTATTTGGTAGATTAAGGAAGAGTGTATACTTAACTGACTCTCGCTGCCTCCAGAATCTAATGAATCCCACCATCCTCTGCGCCTCTTTCTTAGTGGTAGGACAGGCAAGATGATGTGACTATGCTTTCATCCCAAAGGAATACTTCAACATTCCCCAGACCACTGGGCCCCTAGAAACTTCATCATCGGTGTGGGTTTCGCTCTGTGCCACGAGGAGTGTATCCCAGAAAAAGAGTGCTCCTTTAGCCTGGCTCCCTAGAATAAAAAGACATGTGGTTTAGGACCAAACAGAGCTGCAGACAACCAGCAGATCTAGGAGAGGTACAAAAATAATTGGGGCAATAAACCTCTGAGAAGTGGGGGGTCTTACCAAAGCAAAAGCTAATCGGTACACCTTCGGAGACCTCTATCTCGGCCAAATGTAACTCATAACTCTATACTCGTCCCCTTCCTTCCCACTGCGATTTCTTGACTGGCAAATGAAAGTGTTGCTTTTCATCTTTCTGTGCCTGACTCCGGTCTTCAAGGCAGAAGTCGGTTCTTTCTAAATCCCCAGCTGGAAATAAGTTTCTCCAGGTTTCACACCCAAGACACTTTAGTTATGTTTCTTTTATGGTTCAACACTCTCTACCTTGTACTTTATGGCTTGGGTACATGCCTGCGTCACTTTTCTGGTTGACTTCCCAATATCTTCCCCATCTGAAACGGTTAGATAATAATAAAGCCAAAGATAATAATAAGCCAAAGATAATAATCCCATCCTTTTATTAGCGATCGTTTTAGCAGTGATCTTATAACCAAATCTTGGTTAGGGAAAAGCTAGGAAGGATTTCTAGGGAAAATTTTCTCGCTTCTAAAAAAGAGAAATAAATAAAAGAAGGACCAAAAACGAGGCAGAGGCAACCCTCATCCCATCCATTCTTTCTCTACTTTGCTAGCAACGTGATGATGTAGCAAACAGAAAAGTTCACCAGACTGAAAGATCCACGCAGAAGGAGCATCCTGCATGGTTTGGGGCCATGTGCTACTGCCTTGGGACACTCCAGATCTAGGTCAGCTGCAGACCTTCTCCAGAGCACTCAGTGCTGGCCTTGCCCAAGACAGACACCCAAATACTTCATAACATGAAAAATTAAAAAAAAAAAAATACAACCTTTCAGGTTAAGTCTGAGATAAAAGATCTTTTTTCTTTAAATTTTTTTTAATGTTTATTTTTGAGAGAGAGGGAGAGAGAGTGCACACATGAGAGCAGGGGAGAGGCAGAGAGAGGGAGACAGAGGATCCGAAGCAGGCTCCACACTGTCAGCACAGAGCGCATGCGGGGCTCAGACTCCAGAACCCATGAGATGATGACCTGAGCTGAAATCGAGGGTTGGCTACTTAATTGACTGAGCCACCCAGGTGCCCTGGGATAAAAGAGCTTTGAATGAATTAGAAGACAAGAATGATTATCCTGGACAGTTGGTAGAAAGATCCTTAATCATGGTACACACGTATATATATATATTTTTAAACAGAAGAACAAACTTTTTTAAGGGAGCACAAACAGAAGAACAAAGATTTAAACAGAAGAACAAAGATTTTTAATGGAGTAAGAATCATGAAGAGAAGAAAAAAAACAGGAAAAGAATTTTCTGGAACAAAACTTGCATAATCTGTCTTTCTGAGGTCTTTGTAAACTAGACCAAAGATTTTACAGATTTTCATCTGTACGGGAAGTCTAAGTTTAATTCCGTCCATAGGATTCCAGGAAGTGAGGCCAAACTAAATAAAGATGGGAACCAGAATTCACTAGTGTTCCTGACCAAAGGCCACACTTAAAAAATAGTAATTTATTGTGTGAAATAAAATTGATATATACGTGTGGTAGTTTCACACTAGGTCTGTTAAAAAACATCGTATTACATCTCACACCACAATTGAGAGCAGCCATTTCCCCCTTGTTGCAGAGCGTTGCACGAGAAAAGTCTGACTGCTTTCTCCAAGCTGTGTTTTTCCCATTTCTGTATTGAACAAAACAGTAGGTGACACATCTTAGGGATCTTCCAGGGACTGTGAGTCTATAACCTTGAGGCTCTAAAATAGGAATGGCCTTTTGGAGACCTGAGAATACTGCTGTAATTCCTCCGAATTGCTCAACTCCTTTGCTTGGAATAATTAAACCTCCGAATGACTGAATGCTTTAAGTGAAGGTAAGTGAGGTTCTATAAGGTTTTTGTTTCATCTTTAGAAACCGTAGAAGATGCTGGTATCAGTGCAACATGGACAGGGGCAGTTGACCTTCAATCCCAGCAGAAAAAGAACAATTACAAAAGATGTTAGGTACTTATGCATTCCTGGCTCCCTTCACCCTGGGGAAAAAAAGAGAAACTCAGTTTTCCCCCTGATCTGTGATCCTCTCCCACCTACCCATCCTCAACTTTAAATCCTAAACACATAAATATTATTGGGGGGAATGACAAAAGCAGGGGCTAACATGGTTACTAGTAAATTAAAAACTGTAACTAATATACCAGGAGGCAAGCAAATCTGTCCTGTGGCTATTATTTTATTTTCTTCTGCAATACTGAAAGAACATCGCTTCATTCAAATGAAATGGTATGTCTATTATAGACACACTACTGAAGAATCAATATTCAGTTTCAAAGGTAGAGTCATTTACTCTTGCACACACACAATACATGGGTCTCCCGTATTGATGTGCTCAGCCTGCAGAAATAGCGCAGCCACAAGGTAGTGGTCGAGTAAGGTGCAGGATCAGAACCTCAGATTTCTGACTTTCGCCTCATTCACAAGGAAATGTAAAGACAAAATCACTCTTCATCTCGTGACTCGGTTTACTTCTTTTGAAAGTGAACACATCATATTCCAAAACTCTTAGGTCACGGGGTTGAAAAAAAATCCATCGGATGTTCCCCTTCAGAATTTTCCTTTATCAAAAAAATCATCAAATTTGACTCATCAATACCCATCTTGCGAAAAGCGTGCTCTGAGTACATGGTTGTTGGGTCACATATTGATTAAAGCACAAGTGTCCATTCAGGGATGGAAGGGTGCCTTTTTTTTTTTTTTTAATTTTTTTTTTAACCTTTATTTATTTTTGAGACAGAGGGAGACAGAGCATGAATGGGGGAGGGTCAATCTGAATCTGAAACAGGCTCTAGGCTCTGAGCCGTCAGCACAGAGCCCGACGCGGGGCTTGAACTCACGGACTGCGAGGTCACGACCTGAGCCGAAGTCGGACGCTTAACCGACTGAGCCACCCAGGCGCCCCGGAAGGGTGCCTTTGAAACACAGATTGAGAGCAAAAGGTTTTGCTGGACGTTCTGGGATAGAAACTAAGCAGCAGTCTAAGGACTAACTTTGATAAGAACTTCTGTGTCGAGAAAGAGCTAGAACAGAAGAGGAGAAGGCAGGCTGGGGTCTGGGCTGATTCAAGGCTAGTAACCAAAAGGGATAAATGGAAACCAGAACAGAGACAGTGTTCTTTATCTTTTTCATTTATCTTGTCTGTTAGAAGCTATGAAATCATTTTATGAGAGAGTGATAATGACAAAAGATTCATCTTCTACCAATTTAAGTTGCCTGAATTATGGTTTGTTGCCATTTATTGACTTGCTTAACTGAATAGCGTTGTGGGTATTCAGGGAATTGGCTAGAGAGTCTGAAAAAGAGAGTTTTTCTGATTTCCTGTGGTATTCGTATTTACATTCAATCGTTTATATCAAATATTGAGTAGGCAGCTACAGGATGGGAAATAAGGTGGCTGTTAAAAGTTCCTCTCCGATCTTGGCTCCAGGTCGTATGATTGACCAACAGCCCCAGGGATTCCACTCTGAGAAATTCCACCACGTTGATGCCAAGGCCATGCTTCCTTAGGACTGCTTCCAGCCGATGGCTGAGTGTGGGTTGTAAGGCAGGTCCTTTCCTGGAAGACAAGGATTCCCCTGACGGGCTACCATGGCTCAAGCATCCCCCATAAGCATTGCCAATACTTTCTTCACTGTACTCTAGTGTAAGATGCCTCCACTCAACCAACTTTCCTTCCTTCCGTATCTTCTTTAAGTTCTGATGGCCTCCTCCCTATCTTTCTTGCAAAGGCATTTCCCCTAATAAATCTCTTTCATCGCTAATCTCATCTTGAGGTCTCTTTCTTGGAGGATGCAGGCTAACACCGAATAGAGGAAGAAAACCAGTTCTTGGCTGATGTCTACTTGCCCAACAACATTCATTTGATAATTATTGGTTATCTACTACGTCCCAAGCATTGTGGAAACAATTAAGGCATCAGAAACAAAAACTTGAAGTCTACAGAAGCCCCAAACCAACTTATGTTGACTTCATTTTAAGCCTCATCATCGAGACACAAAGAGAGCATTATGATTTGATCAGCAAAGAGGCAGCAGATTACCTAGAGAGGGCAGCTGGATACGTAGGCAGGCCATGAAGGTTGTGTATTTCTTGGCATTGTTCCCTCTGTAGTTTGATCCACAAACTCAACTTCTCAGTGCCTGAGAGTTGATTCGTTCTTAAGAACTGATTCACATTAAGTAAATTTATATTTAAGGTCACCCACTGGTGACCCTCATGTTGCTAAATCTAATGGTCTTCATCTTACAGAGCTAACACTTGGCAAACACTCTTTCTGCTCCAGAAACAATGTCATCACCTGGTTTCTAAGGGCCATACTTTTTGGGTTTCCTCCTTGGCCGTTCATTCTTAGCCTCTTTTGCTCATTCTTCCTCCTGCATTTGATCCTTTGTCATTGCAGTGCTGCAGAACATAACTCGTGGCCTATTTTTCCTCTCGATACCCACCAACCCCTCAACAATTTCATACATTCTCTTGTTTTTCATTACCATCTACAGAATAATGACTCCAAAATTTATACCTGCAGCCCATATCTCTACTCAAACTTCACTCAGTCTCACGTACGCGCCAGACGTCTCTGTTTGGATGTTTGATAGGCATCTTGAATCTAATACGTCCTAAAACAGAACTCCTAAACTTCTCACTGAGTCTCCTTGTCCCACAATCTGTTCATCTCTGGTAATGGCAGCTCCATTGTTTCAGCTCTTCAGGCCAAAAGCCCTGGAGTTATTCTTGAATTTCTCTTTTACAGCCTGCACTCAGTTTAAAAGCAATTTATTTGGGCTCAACTTTTAAAATATTTCCCAAGTGCAACCCCTTTTTAGCACCTCAGCCATCTTGTCACCTTGGACAGAGCCACTTGAATTGTTGCAAATCCTAATTGTTCTCCCTTCTTACGCTCATGCGTCCCTACACCTTACAGTCTGTTCTCATCATAGCACCCCAGTGATCGTGTTAAAAATCTAAGGCGAGGTGTTATGAGCTAATCTGTACCCCCAAATTCATATGTTGAAGGCCTATCCCCCGCACCTCAGAAAGTGGTGACATTTAGAGACAGGCTCTTTAAAGAGGTAATTAAGTCAAAATGAGGTCAGTAAAGGTGAGCCCTAAGCCAATACAACTGGAATCTTTATAAGAAGCGGAGGTTAGGACATAGACATGTACAGAAAGAAGGCCACATGAAGACACAGGGAGAAGATAGCTATCTACACGCCGAGGAGAGAGGCCTCAAGAGAAAATAGCCTTTCTGACACCCTGATCTTGAATTTCTGACCTCCAGAACCGTGAGAAAATAAATTTCTGTTGTTTAACCGCCCCCCCCCCACCCACTGTCTGTGATGTTTTGTTATGGCATCCCTAACAGACCAATATATGAGGTGATAAAATTCCTCTGCTTCAAACCGTCCAATAACTTCCCATCTCGCATCTTCTACGAGGTCCATAGGCTGGTCGCCGGATCCCAGGTGGTATTGAGTGTTGCGATGACTTTAATCACTAGACACCTCAAACCTTTTATACTTTTCTCCAAGAGCTTCTTGGACTCTCCAAGGCTAATAGTACCTCGCTTCCTCTCCTCTGGACAGCAAATAAAGGTTTTGCCTTCCTAACCTCTCATTTTTAAAATTTTCACTTAGCATTATTTTCCTTTGGTTAGCAAATTCTTTCTTTCAATGTGTCTGCATTATGGATTAGTTAGGACTGCATAAACCTTGGACAAGGTATTTAAACTAGCAGGCCTTAACTTCTTCATATATCAATTAGGAATAAGTTGGGAATAATAATAATATCTATTTTGTAATGTCATTCTTTCAATAAATATTCAGTATTCAGTCAGTAAATATGGATCGAATACCTGGCATGTTCCAGGCACTATTCTATGAAGAGAAAATATATGAAGCAAGATGCTTGCAACTTGGGTTATTTTATTTGGTCAATCAATGGTAATATTGATTTCATGTCATTCTTATTATTATTGACTTTATGATCGAATTCTAATTCCACTGTTTAATCTGAGAAATAGTTTGTCTTTTTAAGGTGGCTTTTGCACCGATGATCTCATTCCTTACTTGTGAATTTTCGGGTTTAATCCTCCTAATCCTAAAAGCCCACATTTCTCATGGCTGATCAAATTCTCTCTCTCTTTCTTTCTCTTTCTCTTGAAATTTAAGTTTCGTGAAAGAGTTAGCGCTGTTCCCTGTTGCCATTTATTTACTCACGTGGTGCCCAACCCTCAACATACTCCAGTCCAGTTTTCTGCCTGCATCATCCCCCAAATAATGTTATCATAGGTTATCTTTGACCCCTTGTTACTTACATTAGTCTGCTAGGGAGACTGTAACAAAATTCATGACCTAAGCGACTTCCACCAACAGAAATTTCTTTTCTTCCAGTTCTGGAGGCCGAAAGTCCAAAACGACAATGCTGGCCAGGGTGGTTTCTCATGAGAACTCTCTCTTGGCCTGTAGATGGCTGTGCTCTCCCTGTGTCCTCAGGGGTCTTTCCTCTGTGTGTGTTCACCCCTATTATCTCTGCTTCCTCTTAGGAGACCAGTCATACTGGATTAGGGCCCATCCCAATGTCCTCATTTAACCTTACGACCTCTTCGAAGGCTCCATATCCAAAAACAGTTACACAAGGCATTGGGACTTCAACATTTGGGGGATCATAATTCCGTTCATAGTAAAGCTAAATAATTTTCTCATTTGCTTATTTTACTTGACCTAATATGAGGATTCAAGAGGATTGTCCCTACATATCTTCTTGAAACCCTTTCCTCTCTGGTTTTCTGCATGCCCATGGGTTCCTAGTTTGTCCCCTGTTCTTCTGACCACTTCTCAGAGTCACATTTTCAAACTTCCCTTTCAAGTCCTTCCCTTCATGCTCTACACTCACTTTCTACATGAGGTCATCTCTCCATATGGCTCTCTTTCACTAAGACACAAAAAACTTGTTTTTTAAAAAAATCTTTAGACCAGTGCTTTGCCACGTATTTGCCCCGCCTGGAATATAACAGGCATCGAGCAAAACACAGTGCAATTTTTTTTTCCCCCCTGTTCAGAATGGTTGTTGTATTGAAACACATTTAATCTGTAAAATCACCTCCCATTGCATTGTACCATGACACCCATAGGAGGGAATTTCCAGGGTAATCTCAAATGAACTTGTATCACCCTTTACAGAGAACCCACATGTGTAGCTCCCCTTGACATCAAGGTGACGGGGTGAGGGGGGGAATTCCAAGCTGCAGGATGCATGAAAATGATTTTTAAAAGTTGACTGATAACCATCGACATTGAAAACACTCTGTGGCTCTGTCATTTTATGATTAAGGGCTCTGATGCTCTTACCACACCCTGCCAGTGGTGGAAGAGGGGAATTTTTTTTAGTCTGAGGGATTTCATTTGCTGGGCTAGGGTGGACAGTTTCAAGATATTACAGCTCTTTAGATTTTAGATGTAATTATACATTCTTGAGATCATACATTATTAAGTATTACTAACTAGAAACAAAAAGAGAAAATCAAATCATTCAGAAAGAACACGTGTTGAGTACAAGGTATGGAGTATTGTGAGAATAAGTGAGGGAGACAGGTAAGGAGAAAGGATGATGGGAGGATCCCGAAGGCAAGCTCCCTGAGCCTATCAGTGTCACAATCTTGCCAATTGTCTCAGAATCACTCTGGATGCATCTTGGCCACACACACCTTTGCTGGCCCACCTCAGAACAGTCCCAGACCCATGTTTGTTCTGGGACAACCAAACCCCAGTTTGGGCTGGGATAGGTAACTCTGACCATTTAAGCTTCTGTCACCAGGAACTATTTCGCTACATGACTCTATGTTTGTCCTGAGGTAAATTCGCTTGAGTGGTAATTGTGTCGAAAGCTCTAACCGAATTTTGCTCAAGGGCACTTAATTTAGGAAGTGTCATATAATTAATATGGGTATACTTGAATATTTATGTTCTTTCGAAGGCTCTAACTCAAAATAGTTCCAGTGGATTTTGGCTGACTGTTTTTAGAGTGTTTTTGTTTCTCTCTTTTTGCCTAATAAAGTTAATTTTATTTAAAAAAATTCAAAATGGCCCTTTCCTTGGGGACGTCAGAGCTCCATTGTGTCAACTCTACCCTCTGTGAGTCATGTAACCTCACGCAACCTTGTCTACAACTTTAGGAGAAGGATAAATGGGACTTTAGCACAAGTGCCCCAAATCAGTGAAAAGAAAAGGGGGGAAAAGCCCCTCTAACCATTAGGAATAATGGAAGAACAGAAGCCTTATGTAACGTATCTTTGAAGAAAAAAATAAAAGGAACAACTTCACCCCGTTTCAAGTGGAGTTAAATGGGTTCCAGTAAAATGGAGATTAACCCCTGGAGCGATCTGCTCCCCCTCCCCCCATACCTGTCTCCTCGCCCACCCCATGGATAATTGTGCATTTTTCCTATATAGGGGGCTCCCCCTTGATTCAAAAGGAGCTCGGGGAAGTGAAGACGTCCAAGCCAGAGGACATGATAGGCGGATGAAAAACTGTTTTTAGCTGAGATCACCCAGATGGCAAAAAGGAAGGAAACAAAGTGACAATTTTGACCTTAGAAAGCCACATGGTAGTAAGGAAAGTCAACCTGAGCTGAACTCCCATTTCCCCTTTGATGGCTCCATAAATGCTAAATTACTTTGCAAATATTTTCAAATGAGTGGTTTTGCAAGTAGGAGTGATGGAGAAAGAAAGGGGGAGAAAGGTTAACAGCCACACATAAAACAACCAGCCCCTACAGTCTATGGCCAATTTTTACAGCTGGGTTTTTATAAACTCCTTGAAGAGCTGGGCAAGGGACGAGTTTATGATTGTTGCCATGGCAGTCCTGTAATTTTTGCCAAAATATTGTGGCACTGGAGCAGATGTACTCTGGGGAGGCGGGCAGAGCAATTGGGACACACATGAAGGAATTTAAGACCCTCTCACTAAATATCTCGGCAAAGAATGTGCCACTGAACCATCC
Source organism: Panthera onca (assembly GCF_046562875.1). Taxonomy (NCBI): domain Eukaryota; kingdom Metazoa; phylum Chordata; class Mammalia; order Carnivora; family Felidae; genus Panthera; species Panthera onca. The sequence continues at coordinate 16,834,991 of NC_138343.1, read as the reverse complement.
CTGGATCTAATTAGCTGTAGAGTGAAAGGTGAGGGGTTAATCCGAGGTCCATGTGGGGGAAAATGAAGCCTGTGACACATGCAGCTATTGGATATTTGCTCAATGCCACGCGTCGGTCGATTAGAATGGTAAATGAGCGCAGTGTGGGAACGGATAGACATGTCGTCTCTTCAAGTCATTTTGACATGACGGTGTTTAATTATTTAATTTCCAGATGCGTTTCTCTAAGATTCTTTCTGTCAACCCAGTAATGTGTTCTGAAGTATCGAAAGTGACTGCCGAGTTAGGAAGCATTCCATTTTCAAAGAGAGAAACCATGGTTCTTATATACAAGGGGAAAAAAAAATCCTATTGGGCTGACTTTTTTTTTTTTCTTCCCACAGAAGCCATAACAAGCTTGTTTGTTTGAGCAGGGACAAAGTCTGTAACTCTTATCTAGGGTAAGGGAAGATTTGTCAGACATATTGAACACCTCAAGCATTCATTAATTGATTCAACAAATATTCCTTCCATCTGTTATAGGCCAGGCATCGTGCAAGGCACCACGTTCTCACCAATCAACAGGACAGATGTGTCCTTGTCTTCATAGAGCCCTTTTGGGACCCAGAACAATGGCATCTCTTCAGAGCAAAGCTCCGAGGTGAGCAGGGGGTATTCTTAGTCTACTAACCAGAAGGACGATTAAATGATTTGTCACCGTTGCAACAAATCGGAGTGACAGAAAGTCTGGTCGATTGGCGGAAGATAACTGGCTATTGTAGTACGTATAGACATAGTGAGTAATTCTCTGATTTCTATGCTTAATAGTTTCTGATTTTGCCATGAGGTAGATTCTCCATAGTATCTTTCATATAAATTCCTCATACATACTTTTATATAATATTAAAGACATATTTTGACTTTTCTTTTAGGATTTGTACTAATGGTATAACTTCACATACTATCAAAAGTGAATAATTAAGGGGGCACCTGGGTGGCTCAGTCGGTTAAGCGTTTGACTTCAGCTCAGGTCATGATCTTGCGGTTTGCGGGCTCGAGCCCCGCGTCGGGTTCTCTGCTGTCAGCACAAAGCCTTCTTGGGGTCCTCTGTTCCCATCTCTCTCTGCCCTTCTGCCCTTTGCGCTCTCTTTCTCTCAAAAATAAATAAATGTTTAAAAAGAAAAGCATTTAGTCTGGCTTGGGTGATGCGAATGGCAAATATCTCCTATTCGCCCCGAACATAGCAGGAAAGAGAGAGGAAATTCAACTGACTTTGACAAAGTCACAGAATAGTAAACACCCAAGAGGGGCCTGAGTATTGTTAATATGAAAAAAAAAAACAAAAACAAACATGAGCCTACATTTAGCCATATTATCACACTAGGCACAGACATCCTTCCAAGACTAGGTACAGGCCAGCATGAGCCAAGGAACACGAGCTTTAGCAGAAAGCTCTGGGCAGTTCTAGTCGCATTGGTATCTACTGAAGATACTGAAGGAGCTCCATTCAGCAGTGGGTTTAGAGGGAATGACCAAAGATTAAGCATAAGCCTGGGTAAATACTGTAGCCTCTACCAGCTGCCCTTCCCTGGCTGACCTTGGAGCTTAAGGGCCTGACAACTGTGAACTTTAGCAGTTGTGGAAATAAGATACTGGAGTTTCCTTACTGCTACCCCAACAGCTCATGCGATTCGCCCAGTTGAAATCTGGTTACTGAAGGCCTGTTCTGCAATAGGCATTGTACTGGTGTTAAGGATGCAGTCCTGGGCAAGACACTGTCCTTGTGTAGTTCAGGGGAATCGGTGGTGTGGAGTATGAGCTGGGGGTCTGGAAAGGTCAGTAAACTGATTTTTTCGACTGCTTTGAGTTGAGTTATCCTTGCCCGGGTCCCGCTGATGATCTCTGTCATCCAGGCAGACATTAGGACAAGGACCTCTAATCCAAGGTTGGGTGTGGCTGACACAAAGGGGAAAGTGTCTTGGAAGTCCCCGCTTACCTAGCATTCTGCGTGTGGCAGGAGGTCACAGAAGGATGTGTCACAGTTCCCAACACCTCCTCTGTCCTTGGTGGGTCTGTATTACTCGCATAGCAGCTATTCAACACTGCTAAGTGGATGTGCCCAAATAGAAAATGGTATCTACATTCCAGCTTCCCTAACTGTTCAAAACCAAGCACTTCTTGGGAGCCATCCCCTTCTGCAAAGTGGCGTATATAAACCCACTAGCATACAGGTGCATGTCCGAAAGAGACATTTGAAAGAACAACAGCAGGGGACGCGGGGCTCATGGCACAATGGCATATATTTTCATGGGATTCATGGTTGATTGCCTTGTAAATTCTCAAACTAAACCGACAGCCATCGTTCTTCTTGGCTCACAGACGTTCATCTTCCACTCAAGGAGTAGATCCGCTTAATCTAAACTAATTGAAAATAAAACAATGTAAAAAAAAATCCGCCTAAAAATAGGAATATAACTGTTAAATAACACCAGTTTGGGAAATTAGTTGTTTACTCCTAGAAAGATAGGAAGTAGGACCCCGGTTCCCAAGGATCCACGTTTCTGTGATGTGAAATCAATGGCACAGTTAATGTATTTCACCGACCCTTAGTTAACCAGACAATTAGCAGAAAATCCTCCCTCGCATCCCGTGAATAGGAAAAACACTTCCATGAGCATAACTCTTTTCTTATAATGTCAAGTCGAATGATAGCTTAAATATGCTTGGTATCTTTTAAAACCATAAATGCGGGGCGCCTGGGTGGCTCAGTCGGTTAAATGTCCGACTTCGGCTCAGGTCACGATCTCGCGGTATGTGAGTTCGAGCCCTGCGTCGGGCTCTGTGCTGACGGCTCAGAGCCTGGAGCCTGTTTCAGATTCTGTGTCTCCCTCTCTCTCTGACCCTCCCCCATTCATGCTCTGTCTCTCTCTGTCTCAGAAATGAATAAATGTTAAAAAAAAAATTAAAAAAAAAAAATAAAACCATAAATGCATATTCAGCATGAAAGAAAAGCAATTGAAGCAAAAGCTGATCCTAAAACTCCAAAGTAGATAGGCTCTTGAAATCTATAGACGAAAACAAAGGTGAGGTTGACTTTATATTTTTTGTTGGGAAATCAGATAATAGGTAAATTCAGTTATGTTGATTTCTCGTGAGCTAAATCCCCAGTGACTACATCAAGAAGCATTTACTGAGTACCTTCTGGGGACAAGACCTGAGACTAGAGTATTTTCAAGATGATATGCTTCTTCATAAAGATTTGAGACATAGTGGTTAAATCTTACTCACAGAAGTGGGGTATGAATTGTGCTTGAGCTTAAATGTAAAGGCATTTCTGTCTATGGTTTGGTTCCCTTATCTGTAAATGTCCCTCTTGGAAGAAAAAATGCCAGTCAAAGCCCCCAAAATGTTGTACATGAACACTTTATTTTTTTAAAAGGGTGCTAGCAACAAAAATTTTTCAACTCCATTCAAGAGATAAACAAAACAGAGGGCATTATGCTAAGTGAAACAAGTCAGAGAGAAAGGCAAATACTGTATGATCTCACTTAGAATGTGGAATCTGAAAACCAAAAAGAACAAACACCTGAACTCAGATAAAAAGAAGTGATTGGTGGTTGCCAGGAGTAGGGACGTGGGCAAAATGATTGAAGGTGGTCAAACGATACAAACTTCCAGTTGTAAATTAGTTAAGTCATGGGGATATAATACACAGCATGGTAACTATAGTTAATAACCTTATGTCATATATTCGGAAGCTGTTAAGAAAGTAGATCTCAAAAATTCTCCTCACAAGAAAAAAAAATGTGTAACTGTGTGTGGAAACGGATGCTAACTAGCTTTACTATGGTGATCATTTTGCAATATATACAAATATCAAATCACTGTATTGTTTACCTGAAATTAATATAATGCTATACATTAATTATCTCTCAAAACAAAATGAAATAAAAGATACTTGAGCTACCTTCTGAGTCTCTTTTTTTTTTTTTTCTGACAAAGACCCATCAAGACAGCAATTCAAGTTCTCGCTTGGTTATGGGTGGCTTTTTTTTGGTATTGTTTTAATGCCAGTCTTTAGGGTGAATTCATCTGGGTCGTGGTTTGGAATGACTTGAATTTTCTTTAACACTGGGCAGGTGAGCCTACCTACAAATGGCCTGGGGCACAGAAAGTACACGCGTGTGCATACACACCTCATGGAAGTGTAGGATGTACGTCCCTGGTTAAAGCTTCTTCCACTCTGCACGATAGGGAGGGCTTTGGGGGAGAAGGTGAATGGTGAGCTCTTCTCGGTAATGGGAAAGCCACGGTTCTGGGGCGATAACCAGTGGATCAAGTAAAGAGTCAGATGCAATCAGGAAGGAACCAATACAGCTGCAGCTGGCAGGGAGCATAATCGTGGGGAGGCGGGGAGCTTTCGCAGACCTTCAAACGCTCAGATAGGGATTTTGAGGTTAAAATTGGTGGTAATGAGGAGCTTTTGGATGATTTTGACATGCGAGTGGGTTTACTTAATGCAGTTGATGTAAATGGCCTCAGATGGTGACAGTGATCATTCTTGTGCCTTTGCTGTGCTTCTGAGCCTCCAACAGCGGAAAGTCTCTTGAAGCCAATAGGCAGCCTGCACGTGGAAGGGGCCGGCAGGAAGAAAAATGATGGCTGCAGAGTGGCCTCTGTCATTTTCTACGGCTCTGGAGAGAGAATGGTCACCTGAGACACCTCCCAAATCAAGGTCCCTTGGAAAGAGATGACAAGAAGGGCTCAGTGTGGGAACATTGGTGTGCAAGTTATTTCTGGCAGAGCCTCAGCTGCTGCCAGAATTCCCCCTCTTAAAATAACCAACAGGTGGGTGACCTGGCCTTTGCAAACATCATGTCAATGCATGTATTGGATACTTGAGGGCTTTCTTTCTCCTCTCGCTTAGATAATACCGTATCTTTCTGCTTATAAATCCGCTTTAATTTTGGAATTCAGATGCCAAAGATCATTATTAGTCCAGTGCCATTCACATAGATCGTTAGTAAATGCCTGCATCCTGCTTGACGAACAATTCTTGACAGTGAGCTTGTAAGTGTGGGTATGTGTGCGGAGGTTATGGTTTTGAAAGTGGTCCTTGCTCTGTATAAGTCAATACGATCATCTGTTTATCTTGTTCTCGCTGCTTATTGACTTTCTTCCTATAACGTGGGTTGCCAAGTGTTTGCTGCTTGTCTTAAGAGAATGCAGAACATGCCCACATTTCCTCTCTCTCGGAGAACATGGGGATGAATTTGCAGAAATCATTTTGATCAAAGTCTACGTCCCTTGTACAGGAGAAAGAAGAGGGGCACAGCATTCGTGTTCCCTCCTGGGGCTGGAACGTTCACTGTTAGAGGCAAAAGCTGGTGTTGGAGCTCAGGGTTGCTGGGCCGGTCACCTTTCCCTCAGGTCCTACTTCATGACCTCTTTATTATTATTTTTTAAGTCTATTTGTTTATTTTGAGAGAGAGAGAGAGAGTGAGTGGGGGTGGGGCAGAGAGAGTGGGAGAGAGAAAAGCCCACAGAGCCTGACACAAGGCTCAATCCCATGAACCACAAGCTCATGACCCGAGCCAAGACTGAGAGTCAGATGCACAGCCAACTGAGCCACCCACGTGTCCCCCACGCCCACATGCCCTCTTAAATGCAGGAAACAGTGGAAGGGGTTGCCCCAGGCCCCAATTCAACCAAAGGCGTCACAGACTTGGCGCAGGGTGCTGAATCTGAATGCATTTGGTTGAAGCGGGACACTGTTGGGCCATGAGAAAGACAGTTAAGGAAATGGGGTATCCAGAGGCCATGAGCAGAGGTGCCGGCAAGAGAGATACCCAAAGAGTGAGTGCTGAGGGATCTAAAGACGTGATAGTGGGGTGCCTAGGTGGCTCACTTGGTTAAGCGTCCAACTTTGGCTCAGGTCTTAATCTCGCAGTTTGTGGGTTCGAGCCCTGCATCGGGCTCTGTGCTGACAGCTCAGAGCCTGGAGCCTGCTTCGGATTCTGTGTCTCCCTCTCTCTCTGCACCTCCCCCACTCCCACTCTGTCTCTCTCTCTCTCTCTCTCTCTCTCTCTCTCAAAAATAGATAAGCATTAAAAAAATTAAAGTGGTAGCACATTTAAGGATAAGTAAGGAAATCCTTTTTCCTCTCCAGAGGTGAGGACCCAGAACAGACTCTAAAACAGCCTGGGGTCACTTTGGAAGATGAACAGCTTAAAGACAAATGGTACAATCCGGGGGTGGTAGCAAGGTGAAGGAGAGAGAGAATCCCAGAGCTTGGGAATCAGAAAGTTTGAATTCTGGTCTTGGTCTGCTTCCAGCCATCCATGGGTTCTTGGCCAAAACATTTTATCCTATCTGAGCCTCAATTTCCTCATCTCTGAAGTGTAGGCTCTGGATCAAATGGCTTTTAATATGCCTTTCATTTTTTATAATGATATGCGTGAGAGAAGTCGTCATTTTGATTTGGCTCTACGAGGGTCATGTTTTTTAAAGCTGTATCACAAGGAAAGCTTGCATGACGAAGTATGCTTATCTATCCTAGAATTACTATTTCCTTTAATCTTTCCCATTACCCCACTTGGCTAGGCTCATTAAGTTTGCCATATGCAATGGACCTAGGCATTCCAATCCTGAGATGATAAGACATCTGATGGGGAAGGCTGGGCTTTGTCGAACATCCCAGATTGGTTAGCAGCCCATTCTTTAGCGCCTGTGGGATTACAACAGATGACACATGGTTATCATTCATTGGAGCAAGGTCCTTACGGGAGATTTCCAAGAAAGTTATTCCCACAGCAATGATCAGTGGCCAAGAAATAGCTTCACTGGAAAAAAATAGGTGGGCAATGAAATTTACCCTTTGGAAATAGTCAAAGGAGAGCCACACTTTAGACCTTTAGGCTTAAAAAGGTTAATTTAGGTATTAGGAAAACACTTTGATACAAAGGTATAAAATTGATGGGGCACAGTTGGTTAAGTGTCTGACTTCAGCTCGGGTCATGATCTCCTGCATGGCTCGTGAGCTCAGGCCCCACGTCGGGCTCTGTGCTGACGGTTTAGAGCCTGGAGCCTGCTTCAAATTCTGTGTCTCCCTCTCTCTCTGCCCCTACTCGGCTCGCACTTTCTGTCTCTCATAAATGAATAAATGTTAAAAAAAAAAATTAAAGTATAAAACCGATAAGGACCACAAAACTCACCTCTTCTGCCTTGGGTTTTTGTTTTGTTTTGTGTTGTGTTGCAGAGGAGGAAGCTGAAGCTCAGAAAAGTTAAAGGAATTCTCCAGAAAAACATAATTGGTTAAGCAGATCTAAGGCACAATTTAGGGCATTTGACCTCCAATCGGATACTTTTTGTCCTTTCCCAATTAGTTTCTTCTGGACAGAACTGGCCCTGTTTGTAGACGAAGACATCACTCTCCTAAGTCGTAGGCATCAAAACCTACATGCTGCCCCCAGGGTCTCCCAAGAAGCCTGTCCCAAGTCCTAGAAGCTTCCCACAGCACCCCAGGCTGCCCTGCCACAGCACTCATGTCTATTTGGATATCTATTTCCAAGGCAGCTTAATGAGGGCCCAGACCATGTTCCTCTTGTTCTCAGTTAGTATTCCCAGTGTCAGCACATTGCCTGGCACGTAGTCAACACCCCAGAAACATTTGCTGGATTACTGATCAAAAGCCGGAAGAACACAGCAAGGAATGAAGGAAGAGGAAACCAAGATCCCTGTCACTAAAGCCATTCCTATGGGTTAAGACACTGTTCCATGTTAAAATGCAGAAAGACCCCGGGGGATAGTGATGTCTGACCTCATTTGCACAGCATCTCAAGTTGCTTTGTAGAGTCATGAGACAAGAAAGCTGTGGGGGGGGGGGGGGGGCGGGGAGACAGGGACAAAGGAGTCCGGTTGGAGGACAAGCCATATTTGTGTTTGGTGGGGCTAGTGTGTGGTTCTCACCAGCAACCCTACAGGAAGTGGCACCTACATAATGCCTCAGTGCTTTCCCCTTTGCCTAAGGCCGACTGGTGCTGCTTTTGCCATTTCACCGTCCACAATGGGTGTCTTCGCCATGGACTACAACCACACATAGAATCACACGGCCCCGGGGCCATATATCTCGCCGTGCTGGACATCAACTAAAATTTTCCAGGGAATCATCACACCTTTTGCCTTATTTAATCTCTTTGCACCTTTGAGAAACCCAGGGAGGATGATACAATCTCCGTGACCGTTGACAAAAATGAGGCAGGGAAACTGGTCTTCAGCCCCACAACTCTGTGCTCCAGCCACAAAGGGAAGCCGCGGTTGTCTTCCATTTGCTGAGACCAATGTTGAATTAAAAAAAAAAAAAAGAAAGAAAGAAAGAAAAAATTATCCCGGGCAAATGTTTTTGGGAAATGGTCTCAATTTTTTTTAATTTAATTTTTCTTTTTTAATTCACACCCAAATTAGTTAGCATATAGTGCAACCATGATTTTAGGAGTAGGTTCCTTAACACCCCTTCCCCATTTAGCCCATCCCCCTCCCACACCCCTCTAGCAACCCTCAGTTTGTTCTCCATATTTAAGAGTCTCTTCTGTTTTGTCTCCCTCCTTGTTTTTACATTATTTTTGTTTCCCGTCCCTTATGTTCATCTGTTTTGTCTCTTAAAGTCCTCATACGAGTGAAGTCATATATTTGTCTTGCTCTGACTGACTAATTCTGCTGAGCATAAGACCCTCCAGCTCAATTTTTATTAATGAGGGCATTGACTATAACAATCTTACAAACATCTTGCAGTCTAAACTGTTTCTGCCTTAACATCGAACTGTCAATCCGACTGACAACATCCCTCCTGGAATTCCCCAGGGAAGCTGAAAAGAAGAGGAAAGGAGAGAGAGCCGCACATTAATTCGTAAAAGAATTCAATTATGAATGCTCCTTCCGAGGCCTCCACTTGATTTTTTTTCCTACCTGAATCGAAACACTATATTTTTACCAGCGACACAAATAGTAAAAGACCAACAGAATGGTAATGATAATTGCTGTGCTGTTTTATTATACTTCTGCAAGTCATTTTTTTCTCCTCTTTGTTTGCACTGACCTAGATATTGGTGACAGGTGTGTAGACTGCCATCACTGTGTATAAACAAGCTGTTATTTTTAAATATTAAATCTAATGATCAGTTTACCACCATCGAATCCCTCCTTCCCTCCAATTCACGCACTAGGTGGAAGACAGAAAAGCTTAGAAGATGGACAGAGTTGGAAAAGGCTTTTCCTCGAAAACTTCTTTTTCAAGATCAAAAATCAGAATCCAAGCTTTTAAGGAACAGCCTCTGGATTTAATTTCCTTTCCTTTGTTCTTAGTTTTCACTTCCCCCCTACTGCACTTGATCTTAATGTTCTTCTTGCCCATTTAATGCCAATAATTTGCACTTCTGTCGTCCCTTTCATCTGGGAAATCACAAGGCCATCTGAAACTTTCTCTGATGAACTTCAGAGGGGTGCTGTAACAGGTAAGTCCTTTGATGACCTTCTTTTCAAAATGTGTGGTGACGGCAGACTTTGCAGTAATACAAACCACTTCTGGAGTCTAGGCTTAGGTGATTTTAAATGGTGACTGCACTTGAGTGGATCGGGGTAATCCCATAGGGTGCAGGAATAGCGGATGTACCAGGGGAAAGAGGTGCCTCCAAAGACACAATCCCCTTCTTGTCTTGTCTCAGGAGTTCTGCCTCGCACGGGAAGTTTGGCCTGGAAGGTACAATCAGTTAACATGTTTACTCTGAACACAGCTGATTGGAATTAGGTGAGAACAGGTGTTCTGGCCAATGTCACTAGGCTTGAGAGATATCTTCCACTTTATAAATAGGTAATTGGCATCAACCAGCCAATAGAGGTATTTGACGCTGAGGTAATATAATCAGATTATTTGGGGGGGTGGGTGGGGAAAGTTCAAGCGCAAGGTGAACAAAGAAAGGTCTGGTCACTTGAGCTCAAGTTCATTTCCTAGGAAGCCTGAGGTATGATCTTGGTAGAATCTAAAATATGCCACAGACTCCAGAATCAGGAGAATTAAAACCCAATTGACAAGGAGATGGAAAATTATCCTTTCTACCCCAGATTTCTGTGGATACTTTAAATCAATTTTCATGTTACTGTTATGTGATCTATGGGAACATTGTCCTCACAGCCTCAAAGAAATTGACTGGCAGGACTAGTTCTATTAAAAAAGAATGAAAGAGTACAATAATCATTGCACAGATTCAAGCTACATGTGTGTAGAACTGGGACAGACAACTGGTAAACCGGAGGTGGCCCATTGGAGATGAAAGCAAACTTGAAGAACTAAATCAGCAATGAGTATGATGTTCTCATATTATGTCTTTTGAAAGAACTAAAATGCTTATGAAGCAAAAGGTAATATAAGCATCTCTCCTCTTCAATATTAAAAAAAAAATGATGTATTTGCTTTAAGAAGAAACACTATTGCTGGGTGCCTGGGTGGTTCAGTCGGTTGAGTGTCCAACTTTTGACTTCAGCTCAGGTCATGATCTCATGGTTTGTGGGTTCAAGCCCCATGTCAGGCTCTGTGCTGACAGCATGGAGCCTGCTTGGGATTCTCTCTCTCCCTCTCTTTCTGCCCCTCCCCATGTGCCATGCACATGCTATCTCTCTCTAAATAAATAAACATTAAAAAAAGAAGAAAGGATTGTATTGAAACCCTTTATCAATGGGTGATCAATGGGTGACTGGGCATCTGTCCCCAGGTCTGTGACTGCTCTTGTCAAAGGACATTTAATGAGGCAAGAAGTCAATGGCAGAGCAGGAAATAAGATTAGAGTATTCTAGCTTCCAACTTTCACTCTCACTTTCAGATGACTGCCTCTAATACCAATCACTTAAAGCAAGAACATCCTAGGTCAGTAATCGGGGTGAGGGGGAAAGAAATGATCGAGGTATCACATTTTTCCCTCCCCAAATCTAGATAATTTTTCACATTAGAGAATCAAGATATTTCATTTTCAGTTGCCCAAAGGCAGTAAAATTAAAAGAACAAAGATTCAATGGCTACTCTCTGCTCTATAGAGAGTATATGCAAGGGCCATCACATCTCTCAAGTTTCCTGGTCCCACACGAATACTCCAATGTCCCAGAGGCAAGGACCTTAAATAGAGGGCACTCTGTATGATACCTGGCACCATACCCTGAGGCTGGATGCTCACATTATTTCTTGGCCTCCGGGGGGCCAAGATCTTGAACAACATGACTGACTCAGACTTCCAAGTCAATTACAACACCTCCCTCAGGCAGGTGAGCTGGTACCATCCAGATGTTTTTTGGGTTTTTTTTCTCCCCAGGAGCAGTTTCCAGAGCATGGTACATGGTTCATCTTATGAGTCACCCTCCTTTACTCAAGGCTCAATGGCTTCTACAGACAGCCTTGCCAGGCACAGATTCTATGTGACCTCTCTCAGAGTAACACACCCTTCTTCCTGTTGGGGTCTATCTATCTATCTATCTATCTATTTTTGCTAGATAGCATTGGTACTCTGTTTCCAGGGAACTTCAGTAAAAGGGGATTTTTTGGAAGTCCCTTGAAATAGACCTGACCACAAAGCGCTAGTTCAGGTTTAGAGATGAACAAGAATAACATCTTGGGCTTCTTTAAATGGCACCTTCTTTTAGATTTACTACTGAACCAGATAAAACAATGCAAAACAAAACACACGTGATTAACGATGCAGTGGGTGGACGCAGCTCTTGATGCTGCCCTGGTTTTCACAGAGATCTCTGTAGTGTTCAGGACAACCCCTGAGAAGTAACGAAGTTGTTGGATTGAGGATGCCAGAGCTGTGAGCTCTTTGGACTGAAGCATGTAGCTAAAGCCACATCGGTACCCAAGGGTCTCCCTATTACAATATAAGGACGTATTCACAGCATCACCAAATCACACACTTCTAAGTTATTGTCTTAGTGGGTCATTGGTCTCCTGCAGTGCTGAAAGAAGGATTCACCCTAAATTCTTTGAGTACTAGTGTCTGACTTCCTGACAAGGGAAAAACGTAATAAAATTTTGGCTAAGCGTCAGAAGACGTATATGCCAGTCCTGGCTCCGCCCCTAACTAACCAGTTGTGCAGCCTTACACAAATCGAAGAACCTATATGGACTTGGATTTTCTTTTTTTTTTTTAATTTTTTTTTTCAACGTTTTTTATTTATTTTTGGGACAGAGAGAGACAGAGCATGAACGGGGGAGGGGCAGAGAGACAGGGAGACACAGAATCGGAAACAGGCTCCAGGCTCCGAGCCATCGGCCCAGAGCCTGACGCGGGGCTCGAACTCACGGACCGCGAGATCGTGACCTGGCTGAAGTCGGACGCTTAACTGACTGCGCCACCCAGGCGCCCCATGGATTTTCTTATCTGTAACGGGAGCATTAGGTGGATTCTTCAAGTCTTTCGAGTCTTGAAATGCCACAAATCCGATCGAATGTCTCCCTGAGTTGGATAAGTGGTAGGATTGTATCGTACAGACTTCTTGGCCAGATGTAAGACACAGATCATGTACTTTTGAAATAAATCATAAAGTTGACACAAAAACAAGAAACATAAGCAATTGGTAATGAATTATAAGCATCAAGACACCAGCTCTAAATCTCATTCATCAAAAAAGTAGAGCATCTGAGAAATTCTAGGGCCAACTATCGATCATTTCATGTCCCAGAAGGTAAGAGAGGAGGTAATCCAGATCTTTTTTTTAGAATTAGAGAATTCTAATTAGAATTACTGGCAAAACGAACATGATGGGAGCTTTAAGAGAACAAGAATTCTTAGTAACCGTGGTGAGGAAGGTGAAATATGGTCAAGTAAAAGTCAAATTTTAAAATGTTTAAGAAACATATTAAGATATATCAACCACATGAGATACTAAAAGGGGCTAAGTTAACTGTTTTAGGATATTCTAGAATATTTCCACCTGATTATCCAATCACAATAGACACCAAATGTTAAGAAAGAAGGAGAGAAACAGGAAATGATTGTGACTACTTAGGATATTCTGAGGATAATTCCAATTTATTATAAATAAAATATAAATTTCATATAAAATATGGGTAGCCCTGAAAAGAATAACATAAAATCAATAACTTATCCTCATTCTCAGTATCTATTCAATTAATTGAGGACAGTTAACCAAGGACAGTTATTCTAGAGTCTTGTTTCTCACACCCACTCCATTCAATCAATTGCCAAGATCTTTCCGTTTCTAAACACATTCCATTGCTAAATGTGTCTCATTTTTGTCTCCACTACCAGGGCCTTAATTCAGCTTTTCGCTACGTGCTTCATAGGGCACTATAGGGGTCTCCTCACTTGTACCCTTACACCTTATTCTAATCTCCTTCTAGTGACATCGATTTAACCTACAGGTTTGATTATACCACCTTCTTCCTTGAAACTAGTCATCAGATCTCCACTGTGTACAGAAGAATTTCAAACTCCAAAGCATGGCATGCAAACTAATCCTTTGGCTTCATTTCTAGGCATGATCTTTCAAAATGGCCCTACAGCTGAAGGCTCCCATGCCTAACACACAGTGGGTGTTTAATAAACACATGTTGAATGGCGGAATACACTTGTATGAGGGTTTTGATATCTGAGCTAAGAAAAGGGCACATACAGCTGCCTAATGAGCATGAGCAGGTCTGCTGGCCTAGGGGAATAATGTCCCTGGAGATGGAGAAAGATTTTACCAAAGAATAATTAGAACTCGTTTTGCCAGTGTTGTTTGGGGAATGACCTGAGGAGCACAGTAAAAAATATCAGGAAATCAGAGGAGACAGTGTTATAATTTTTAATATAGACTGCTTAGATTAATGTCAATTTCATAAATAATTACAATTAAGGATATCTGGTGAAAAATTAGTAAAAGGAAGTTGTTTCCACTAGGAACTACACTAATCTCACTTCTTGTTGGGCAGGTTATCCTGTCTGGTGAAAGAGAAGAAAGAGATAAGGCACCACAGAACTAGATTTTAGTGATGGATTTGACACAGTTTCCACCGTTCCATCCGGAAGTGAGGTAGACACATAAAAGCAAGATGACAGTGCCATTAGACCCATTAGTTTGATGCCAATTGGCTGTCAGTGAATGTAGGTTCCTGGTGACCTGTGGAAGACTTTTGTCCTCAGCCCTGGCCTATTCAATGGTTTATTCAACACTTGAATGAAGAGCCCAAAAGCACATTGGCTGAATTCGTGGATGACATCCGCGATGTCAAAATACTTTGCCAGCAAATATAAGGATCCCGGGAGGACTCAGCAATGTGGCTAAATGGGATCAGCATGGTAAAATTACATTTAACAAGAATATGAGAACCTGTATCCTCTTCCATGATAACACGTTTGTATAGGTTTGGGAAACCTATGGCTGCCCATATAATCTGAGTTAACGGAGTGATCTCAGCCTTCCTTACGGGAAGTAAAGGATATAGAACGAAGGGAAGGAGAGTCCCCTCTCGGCATGCTGGCGGATCACACTTAGAATATTGCTTTTACCTCAGGTTGACATCAGACTTTCAAGTTGGGTGAAGGTGGCGGAGGGCAAGTTGAATATTTAAGGTGTTGCAACCATATATGAAAAACAGCAGAAGGGGTCTGGGAAGAGCAGCCCATTGAAGGGACGGGCCAAGGGCCAAGGCAGCCACCTTACACATCAGAACGGCTGTCACATGAAAGTCAGATCTTGCTCGGTCTGTGTGTCTGGTCTCAAAGGTAGAGCTGAGACCAATATACGGATTCAGTCACATTTTGGTCTCAGCAAGGGGCTTATAATAATCACGGCAATCATCGGCAATCCACTTACGATATGTTGTTGACTCAATCTTTTGATGGGAGATGGGTTTGAATGAACTTTTCATGTGTCTTCCGATCTCCATCTAAAAAATATACCACTAGCCACATATGGTAGAAGAAAAAAATATAAATGGCCCCAAACTCGTCCCATCCCTTATGCATACTCCTTCGTGGTAGTATGGTTCCCATCAAGTTGGTAGGACTTCCCATCAAGAATTTATTTCTTGACCCTCTGGAACCTGGGCGTGGCTATCCGACTTCCTCTGACTAAAACAGAGACTTGAAAAGTACTTGCAGATCAGGGTTTTCTCTGTTGCTGACCCTAGGAAGCTTGAAGCCGCCAGGAGCCTAGGCCGCTTGCTGGAGACACTTGGGCAAGTGTGGGTTCTCACACTAGGTGACAGTCATCGCCAGTAGGCAAACAGGTAACGGGACCATCCTAGACCAACCAGCCACTAGACCGCCTGCCCGCTGACCCGAGGTGAATGAGTGAGCTCAGGGGAGGCCGCCAGAACCACCATGCTAAGCCCAGTCCAAATCGGTTTCAAAATTGTTGGCTAATGGATGTTTGTTTCCTGACGCCACTAAGCTTCGGGAGGGTTTATAGCAGCGCAAATGACCGCAGGAATGAAAATAATCACCAAACACGTGAGCGTGCAAAGAAATGTTGCTACCCCTTTGGGTTTCTTGCAGACGACACATCTCCCACTGACGACCGGGGCCAGTTTAAACTTTGGATGACCAGGTCTTTAGGTGGCATTATCATCGCTGATATTAATAACTCCACTTTGCACAGCACATTTGGGTTTAAGAAAACATTTTACATCCTTTCCGGCGGGTATTTATAGTCAGCATTTCACACCCCGCATGTTAGAGGCATGCAAGACAGATGCATTTTGGTGGGGGGTTACAGAGAAAACCAAATTGTGCCTTCTACTTCGCTGCAGAAGTGCAGAGTGCAGTGGGGGTGGGGAGGAGGGAAAAAGGCTAAAAGATGAAGGCAACGCCCCCTCCCGCCGCACCCCTACACCTCCCTGCTGGGAAAGAAAGGGTCCGCACGTGGCTCAGGTTTGAAAGAACACTCCCTAACACCCCATTTCCTTTATTTGTTTCCCTCGCTACAAGAGCATCTCAAGGAAACATTATTTATTTATTTTTAGGAAACATGTCTCCTTTTTCTTCCCGAGGCCTCGTTTGAAGCCTACTCTGCCTGTTATGAAAGAAACAACGTAACCTTTTCTGCTGCTTCATTTCAAGTCTCCTTTTGAATTTTGTATTTTCTGAGCCACGACCAAGAAAAAAGAAAATGCCCTTTCTCCTTCCAACAGATTAGGCCGGGCAGATGCCTGAAAATGGGTTCTTTGGATCTTATCAAAGCCTTGAACTCCTTCTGTTGGGCACACCCTTCTCCTTTCATTTTGTGCTGCCTTTCTTCCTTCCTTTGCTTCTCATCTTCCCGGCCCTGCTATTAAAAAAGGTGCTTTTTGTGTTTCTGCACTCTCTTGGGTAATATATGTATCTTGTGTTCATCCTTTCTCTAAATAAGAGTCTTTAAATATTCAGACATGCCGGCCAGAGAACGCACTGCTAATCATGGTTCTTAGGTTGATGGGTTTCCTTCCAACTGAAGTTTTGGATACAAGTTCTTTCAGGAAGCTCAGGAGTCTTATCCTACTGCAGAACTCCCAGCCCTCGGAGGCAACCGATTGATGCATTGACTGTCTGATTTAGCAGATGGCGTTAAGGAAGGTGCTATTGAAATGCTAAGTGATGGAACAATCTCATCACCCCACAAACTAAATAGTATCTGATGTGGGGAACAAAGGCAAAAGGGAGAAATTAAATTTCCTTATAACTTACAGCCCACTGACAAGTCCTCAAGGTAGGCAGAGTGACCTCCCTCTAAGAACTCAGCCCCCTGAATGATGACACTTTGCTCCGGGCAAAAGGCAATCCTAGCTGAACATCAGCCCAAGCCCCCAGGATCCTGTGAATCTACTTTAAACATACAGAAATTCCTCTGGAAACTTCCTTTATCTCTACCTCCCAAGATATATGTTAGCAATCACCCTCCAAGCGTATGGCCCACTGATACCCATCGGAAGGGTCTCATGACTAAGGTTTTACTGGACGGTGGTAAATGACCTTTTCCTAACAACACCTAGTCCCCTCAAGGGCCTAGAAACCTTGCTTCCAAAATTCCTTAGAGACTTATGCTATCCCCAGCCCCCTCCCCACTTGAAAGTATATAATCAGTCACCTGTCACAACCCCAGGGCAGCTCTTTCTGCCCACGGGTCATGTCCCTGCAACTTAATAAAACCACCGGGTTGCGCTGAAGATGTCCCAAGAATTCTCTTGACCATTCGCTCTGAACCCCAACATCTCCGTATCAGTAACCATCTCCCTTGGGGCTCTGTAACGGTGGTTTTTTGGGACTAGGTGTTGTTAAAGAAAAACAGAAAGATATATATGTTAGCACTCAGTAAATATATTATTAAATATATGTAATGATATTATAATATTATAATATAGAATACGTATATGTAATATGTGTGTATATATACATGCACATACACCCACTGATTTATATATGCTGAAGCCATTTTCACTTAAAGATTCCCTTTCTTTCACTAAAATCTTTTCACGTTTTATCACTTTCCATCACTGCACCCTTCCCACCCTCCGCCCCACCCTGCCATCCTCATCGCACTCCCCCACCCCCCACCCCTGCCTAGGAAAGATAGGTTGGCTCAATGTTAAAGTAACAGAAAAGTCCTTTTGTAGGCAACTTAAGCAACGTTCCATTGTCGATACGGTAAACAGAAGAAGGGACTAGTGTTAGGCAACAGTCAACCAATTCAAATGCTTTTCTGGAAATTGTTCTAGCTCAGCCTCCTAGTTAGTAATTCCTTCATTCACCTCCCAAACATTTGGCACAAGATTATCTGCCAGGGCATAAGTTATGACCATTAAGCAAACGTATCCAAGCAAAAATGTGCAGCAAAAGCGGTTTAGCATATTCTAAGTTTCAGTATCTCTTCTTCCAGGCAACAGCTCCTCTCAGCAAAAATAGAATTTAGGGAGTGCCAACTAGAGCATCCTGCTGACTGAATCATCTTTCCAAATAGTTGTTCTATTTTCAAAGTAAGAATATATTTTTTCAATCATGCTTAGACATTATGTAGCATAAAGGCATGCACAGAGAGATAAGTTACCGTGTTTGTGCTGTTAGGAACTCAAGGCTGAGATTAATAATCTGCTCAGAAAACTATTTCTTGTGCCCACACAGAATTTTATGTTGTGTCGTTCAGTTTGCTATCTGATGATCCCAAGGGTTCACTTGTATTATTTATATAAAGAGTCTTTGCCTTTTGCCAGAGCCTGAAATGTTTACGTTTTAACACGTACTGTTCAAAAACTCCAGTGTGAAAAGCAGAAAGTATTTTAGAAAGCCTGTTATGTATTTTCCAGACAGTTATTTACTAAAAAACTTTCTATCGGATCTATGTAGGTCAGTGGTCCTCAATGCGGGCTGAATCCCCCCACCCCCAAGGGGCTTTTGGCAATATGAGAAAGACATTTGTGGCTCTCACAACTGGTTTCTGGTACATAAAGGCCAGGGTTGTTGCAAAGCATCCTATAATGCCCAGAACGGCCTCTCATGGCAAAAAATTCTCTAGCCTCGGGGCACCTGGGTGGCTCAGTCAGTTAAGTGTCAGGCTCCTGATTTCGGCTCAGGTCTTGATCTTGCGGTCTGTGCGATTGAGCCCTGTGTCCGTGGCGTAGGACTCTGTCTGCACTGACTGTGTGGGGCCTGCTTGAGATTCTCTCTCTCCCCACCCTCTCTCTGCCTCTCCCCAGCTCACGTGCCCACTCTCTCTCTCTCAAAATAAATAAATAAACTTAAAAAATGTTCTGTATGTTAAAGGGAATTTGGTGCTTTCCTTATTAGTCATGGCAACTTTCCTGACTGCCAGTGGAGAAAAGAAGGCAAGGAAATATGTCTTTATTTGATACAATGGGAAAGAAATTTGTTACTTAAAAAAAATACTTATTATTTACTCTACGGCTGATTTGCAACATGACCTTAGGGAACTCCCTGGTTTAAAAATATTGTGACTCATAAATTCTTAAGAATCTGTCACATATTTAGAGCACAGGGTCGTGACTCTAGCAGTTTATTATTCTAATTCATTGTTGTTAAATCGCTATGATTTCAGGGCACCTGAGTGGCTCAGTTGGTTCAGCACCAACCCTTGATTTCTGCTTGGGTCATGATCCCAGGGTCATGGGATCGAACCCTGTGTCAGGGTCCACTCTGAACATGGAGCCTTCTGGGGATTCTCTCTCTCTCCCTCTGCTCCTCCCCTGCTCTAAATAAATACATACATAAATAAATAACTATGATTTCTTTATATAACATATTTTAGCCTACCTTTTCTCCCCACCTACAAGGGAAGTTTGATTAGAGGATGAGCTCCAAATTCTACTATTGTTTCCTTCAGCAAATCTTATTTCCACTACAGACACTTCCTTCTCACTCTAGAGCACCAAAAAGAAGTGATTTGCTTAGGTATAGTCAGGGAAGGGGCTCATAGGGATGTAATTATTCAAGTATTTTTCTTTCTTTTTTCTTTTTCTACAGTAGACAGAACTTGCAAATATAAACTTATCAGTTTATTAATCACTACTGTCACAAACACCAACACTTCAAGGTTGTAACTGTCCAACTTTCTAAATCTAAAATAAAAGTGTTTTATCCTTTGTGACATGAGTGATCCTAATTAAGATTATCAGATATATTTCAAGATACAAGTATAAGAGCGTGGAGAAACCAGGCAGTGACCTGGGAAAGATTGTTTTCTCTTTCAAAACCTTATTTGTAAAAGCTGGAAATAATAATCATACTTTACAGAGTTGTTGTGAGTTTTAAAAAAAGGTTAGAAGTCTTCATATTGAAAATATCTGCTGAGGGTAAAGCAGATCGATGGAAGAAACAGAAACAAAAACCCATTCTTGGACCCAAATTGATGAAATGTCAGCATCCCAAAGAATAAGTAGAAAATTCTAACATCTTCTCAAGAGAGGAAGAAAACTGACCATATGCCAAGGGATGAAAAGCAAATAGGTTTCAGACTTTCCATTAGCAACAGTAGACTCCAGTGAGGTAAATCTTTATTCTGCTGGAAACTGACCTTGGTTCTTGAATTTTATACCCAGCCAAATAATCAGTAAAGCACAAGATAAAATAAAAACATTTCCTGATTTTCAATGATGCAAAAAGTACACTCAACAACTTACATGAAAATATTATCTGAGGGTTGCTCCAGAAATAAAGGGATTTTCAAAATAGAATAACACAAGACATAATAAAGAATAACGATGAAGTATGACTTAGAAGAGGTGAACAAGACTGAAAAAAAAGTGTTGAAGAATCAAATATATGTCAATTGGACATTCTCTTTGGAGCACCAAAGGTTAGTGGCAAAGGATCATGTTACTCTTTTGTGGATCCCTTTATGAATACCTTTTATATACTCATAACAGTTAAATACTCTTTTAGAATAAATGCCTAGGGGCACCTGGGTGGCTCAGTCGGTTAAGCATCCCACTCTTGATTTTGGCTCAGGTCATGATCTCACAGCTTGTGAGTTCAAGCCCCACATCAGACTCTGCACTGACAGCTCTCTCTCTCTCTCTCTCTCTCCCTCTATCTCTGCCCCTCCCATGCACTCTCTCTGTCTCTCTCAAAATAAATGAATAAATAAACTTAAAAAAATAGCACAAATCTCTAAGAACAAAGCATGCAAGTCTTAATTAAAGATTACTAATTGAATTTAAATGTTACGAACTTCGAAAAAAAAAGATTATATGGCTAATCAAAAGATAGTCATGAAATGGTGCAGGTAAGCAAGATAGTATATTTTAGCAAAAGTCTTAAACGTTCTGTAATAGAAATCAGCAGATACCATCTTGGTGTGCCTGGGTGGCTCAGATGATTAGGTGTCTGACTTGGTTTTGGCTCAGGTCATGATTTTATGGTTCATGAGTTCTAGCCCCACATCAGGCTCTACACTGATGGTTCAGAGCCTGCTTGGGATTCTCATTCTCCCTCTCTCTCTCTCTCTGCCCTTCCTGTGCTCACCCTCTCTCTCACAAAATAAATAAATAAACTTAAAAAAAAAGTTTAAAAAAAAAGAAACCAAATAGATACTGTCTAAAATAGACAATTCAAGAAGTACAGAACTACAGGTTACAGATCCCCATTATCACTATTACTCTTAATATTTGAAGCTATTAAGCAATGCAATTTAATAAGACAATTAGAGGTAAGAATTAGAAAGGAGGTAGAAAAACTGTCATTATCTGTAGACATAATGTTTACGTAATTGTATAACTCCAGAGAATCTTCTAAAAAACTGTGGCAAACAATAAATTAGTTCAATAATTAGAATATATCCGAAATCAAAGGTCATAATAAAGCATAAAAACGCAGTATTTATGAAAATTGCAGAAGATAAATTACCAAGAAAAAACTTAATGAGGAATATGTATTACATTTATGAGAAAAATCCTAAGTTATTCCTGATGCATACAAAAGTAAAAACAAACAGAAGCACCTGGGTGGCTAAGCTGGTTAAGTGGTAAGCTGGTTAAGCTCAGGTCATGATCTCACGGTTCATGAGTTCAAGCCCCACGTGGGACTCTGTGCTGACAGCTCTGAGCCTGGAGACTGTTTCAGATTCTGTGTCTCCCTCTCTCTCTGCCCCTTCCCCACTCACACTCTGTCTGTCTGTCTCTCTCCCTCTCTTTCAAAAATAAATAAACATTAAAAAGTTTTTAAGTAAAAAATAACAAAAGTAAAAACAAACAAATGGACAGACCTAATGTCATGAAAACAGTACCATGAAGATGTCAGTTCCACCAAAGTTAATTTACAAATGTAACGGGATCCAAATCAAAGTACCAGCTATCCAGAAAAACTCCAATAAAGAGGATCAGTTATTCATGCTAAGTATTGAAATACACTATAAAACTTCAATAATTAAAATAGTGTGGTGGTGTGGCATGAATACAGACAGACAAAATGAATAGAAACCCATACATAGTCAAAAAAATATCCTAAAATTAGTACATAGTAAAGATAGTATCTCAAAAGAATGGGGTAAAAGAAGAATGTCTTTCTTTCTTCTTCTTCTTTTTTTTTTTTTTTTTTTTTTTTTTTTTTGAGTAGGCTTCATGTCCAACATGGGGCTTGAACTCATGACCCTGAGATTGAGAGTCATATGTTCTACCACCTGAGCCAGCCAAGCACCCTCTGGGGTAGAAGAAGACTTTTTAACAGATATTTTAGGGACAACAAGTAGCCATCTGGAATGAGGTAAACAAGGATCCATAGGACTCACTGCATTACAGAGAACTCCCAAAAGACCAAGGAGTAAAATGTTTTAAAAAAGTAAAAAGTAGCAATTAAAGTACTAAAAGAAAACACAGACAATATTTTTATAAAGCTGGAATTCAGAAACTCTTCCGAACCAACTATGACTCAAAATCCAGGTACACACACACACACACACACACATACACACAAAAGATACATAATTCTAACTATATAAAAATCAGTACTTTTTTCAGGGCAAAATATCACAAGCAAAGTCACAGGATAAACTAAAACTGGGACAAATATTTCTAACTCATATCACAGAACAAACAGTTACTCTCCCAAGTGTATAAGGAGTTCCTAGCTGGTAGTAAGAAAATGGACAGTAAAAAGCAGAAAAATGGGCAGAGGATATTAACAGGAAATTCACAAGGAAAATAAAAACAGATAGCCTTTAAACATGAAACATTGTTTGGCCTCACCAGTAATAAGAGAATTGCAAGTTAAAACTATGCTGAGTTACCAGGTTTCGTCTAGCAGATTAGCAAAAATCCAAAATCCGTGAACAATATGGGAAACAGTAGAAATGTATTCTGTGCCAGTGAGGAACATAAATTTGCACATCCCCTAGGAGAGTGATTTGACAATATCTGACAAAATTAAAAATACACTTCCCCTTTGATCCAGTAATCAAATTCTAGGTATCTACCCTATGCAGACACCTCATATTTAAATATTTACATACTTACAAGATGTTTTATTGAGACATTTCTTATATAGCCAAAGAGCAAAACAATGTCATTCAGTGAAGCATGGGTTAAATAAACTATAGAACAGCCACTGGGTGGAATATTATGCAGTTAACAAAAGAGAAAAATAGAAAAAAAGAACAAGGAAGCTCTCTGGGTACTGATACGGATATGTCTTCAGAAAATATGAATAGTATATCAATCCAATATTCTATCTTTTGTTTAAAAAAGGGGGAGATGACTACACATTTTTGTTTTTGCTCTACCTGCATAAATAATTACTAGAAGAATAAAAAAGAATAATAAAAGTGGCTACCTATATTCCTCAAAAATTTAGAATTGCCATATGATCTAGCAATTCCACTTCTGGGTATGTATCGAAAAGATTAAAAGCAAGAACTTAAACATATATTTGACTATTTTTTCAATTTATTTTTTTAAGTAATCTCTATGCTCAATGCGGGGCTCAGACTCACGACCCCAAGATCAAGAGTCACATACTCTCCTCACTGAGCCAGCCAGGTGCCCCACGAACAGGTATTTGTACACAAAGGTTAATATCGACTTTACTCACAGTAGCCAGAAGGTGGAAACAATTCAAATGTCCATTGATGGATAAATGGACAAACAAAATGTGAGTATATACATGCCATGGAATATTACTCAGTCTTAAAAATAAATGAAATTCTGACACCTGCTCAAACACGGATAAATAAAAACACTACGCCAACTGAAATAAGCCAGACACAAAGGATTCCACTTATATGAGGTTCCTTGAGTCATCAAATTCATAGAGGTAGAAAGCAGAATAGAGATTGCTAGGACTGTGAGAGACGGAACAATGGAGGTTGATTATCTAATGCGTTCAGAATTTCATTTGGGGGATGATGAAAAAGTTCTAGAGACGGATGTTGATTTTGGTTTTACAACAACCTGAAAGCACTTAACGTCACTGAGCTGTATGCTTAGAATGGTTAAAATGGTAAATTTTATGTTCTGAAAATTTACCACAATAAAGAGATAGAGCTCCCTATAGAGTCAGGAGGGAGGGTAAAAGATACAGGGCTAGGACGGTTATGACTCCAAGTACACCTTTGTGTAATTACATATTACATAATTACCTAATAGGATCAATAAATACATTCTAGGAAAGACCTGGATTTTCTTCTTGGATCCCTTCTACAATATGATTTTTTTTTCTACATGCAAATATTACTTTATTTCGTCTCAATATTTTAAAAACACCTTTACCAATAGTAGATTGATTAAGCATCCACACACCAGAATATTAAACAGCAATGGTTAAGACTAAGATAGATCCATATCTCCCTCATTTTGATTTGTAGACTCACAGGTTCTGACCTCCAGAGAAGTGCTCTCAACTCTGATCTTCATGGAGCTGGTTAATGAAATGCACTGCGCTGGCCCTGGAGTCCTAACCATCTGTCTGCGGGGAAGATGAGGAAGGGGACGGCTGACACTTGATGTACGTTTCATGCTTAAGATGACTTGTCAGAGCAAACCCTTGGGTATGGTGGGGTCCTTGCTCAGCCACTAACAAGTCAATCTCTCATTTTATCTGGCTGTCTTCTTTTGTGTGGGCACCTCCCATAGCAGGGAAGCTGAAAGGCAAAGGGACTGGAGGTAGGAATAGGGTTCCCAATTTCACCTGTACCCATCCCTTTCCAGAGCGACCCTGAACAGCTCCATTGCAGTGGGACACCTTGCCATTGTCGTGCCCATCCACTGGTCAACATCTCCATTGCCCGGAAAGTACTTCCTAAAGTTGAGCAGAAATTTGTCTCGGTTACTCCTACCCGTTGGTCCTGCTTTTATTTTCTGGAACCAGGAAACATAATTCCTCTTCTGTATGATATCATTCTGGTATTTAATATAGCCCTCCCAAAAAGTGTCTCTTCTCCAGGCCCCAAAGCTCCTCTGTGGAACCTTATCTGTTCAGTGGCCAGAATTCCAGTAACTCCTCAAGCCCTTCTCTCTCGGCATTTGTTGGGTCTGTAGCCCATTTCTATGGATTTATCTTTGATTATATTCCTACCTCTCCACCTACCTATCAACAAATCTCTTTATTTGCCTTTGGGATTCAAATGAAATATACCTGTGTAGAAGCTTGTAGTCTTTAAAAATGGCTCCCAGGCACCTGGGTGGCTCAGTCAATTAAGTGTCTGCCTCTTGATTTCGGCTCACAGTTCGTGGGATCGAGCCCCACATTGGGCTCCTTGCTGACAGCACTGAGTCTGCTTGGGATTCTCTCTCCCTCTCTCTCTTCCCCTCCCCACTTGCTCTCTCCAAATAAATAAATAAGCTTAAAATAAATTAAGTAAATAAAATGGCTCCCAATGGTCCTCACGCTCTGTAATCTCCTCTATTTGAAGGGTTGGACCTAGTGACTTGCTTTTAATGAACAGAATTCAGAAAGAGTGACAGAACACACTTCTGAGATTAGTTTATAAAAGACTATGACTTCCATCTCACTGACTTCTTCTTTCAGGGTTTTCTTGCTTACTCTGATGAATCCAGTGCCCATGTGAGATGCTCTGATGCCAAAAACTGAGGACACCTCCAGCTAAAAGCTAGCCAGGAACTGAATCCTTCCAACAATCATGTGAATGATCTTGAAAGCAAATCATCCCATAGTCAAGCCTTGGGAATGCAACAGTCTGAGGTGACCCCTTGATTGCAGCCTTCTAAGAAACCTGAAGCAGAGAACTCAGCTAAGCTATGAACCAGGGTTCCTGACCCATAGAAACTGAGATAATAAGTGTTATTTTCAAGTAGCTAAATTTGTGGTAATTTGATATGCAGCAATAGATTGCTAACACCACCAAGGATGAGGACAAATAATGAAGAGAACTAACATTGACCCTCTTGAAACATTAGATTCTTACAAATGGCCAGTCAAATGAGAGTCTCCTGATTCTGTCATTAGGATTGCATTTTCTTATCACATCAAAATTAGCTTCATGAAACTTATTCCAAGTATGAGAGTTACTTTAGATGATCTTAATGTCACTATTTTAAGTACAGGCAAGAATTCTAATTATTGGTTTTGTTTCAGTGTTTTCCAGATAACAGAGACCTAAATAAGTACTTGGAGGTTTTCTCTGAAGAACACAGTATTGTGTTGGTAGTAAGCCATTGCAGACTGCGATATTGTAGGGCAATTTTAAATTCCTTTTAAATAAACTGGCATTGTTCTGGGGTCATTATGAAAAATAAGTTAGTATTAGGAAACTCTGTGAACATTACACCAAAAAATGAAGGGAAAAAAACACAAAGAAAAGTTGGAACTGTTATAGATTAGGATGGTGTAGATCTTGAAAACCAGATATATTTCAATCATTTCTCTATGACTAAATCCCTATTACAAGTATCCTTCTAACTGATCTTTTTAGGCTGTTTATGTGTGATCATCTATCGTCAACCACAACTCGGCTCTTGATTATATTGACTGAAACTGTTTCTTCCTTCTTTTCCCAAGAGTAATATTTTTAAGGGTGAAGATCTCCGCGGATAAATTTCATTTCATGAAGACTAGGATGAAAAGTGGACCAGTGCTAACCAGTCTTTTACAGATGACTGTCTTCTCTTTTCCTCTGTAGTTCTTTTCTTTTTATTCGTGGTAACCCTCAAATAATATAAAATTTTCCATCATAACCATTTTTAAGTGTAGCGTATAGTGTTAAGTATATCCACCTTGTTGTGCAAAGATGCCCAGAACTTTTACATCTCGAAAAATAGAAACTCTATTGAACAACGCTCCATTTTTCCCTCCCCCTCCAAACCTGACAACCATGATTCTAGTGTCCACGTCCACGAGCTTGACTATTTGAGATAATCTCATATAAATGGAATCAGACAGTGTTTGTGTTTCTGTGACCGGATTATTTCACTTAAGCATGATGTAGTCAAGCTTCATCCATGTTGTAGCACGTGTCAGGATTTTCTTCTTTTTTAAGGCTGACTAGTGTCCCCTTGTGTGTATATATCACATTTTATTTACTCATTTCTCCACCAATGGATATTCAATTCATTTCCATCTCTTGACTACTGTGAATAATGCTGCACTGGAAATAGGCATGCGATCATCTCTTCAAGATCTTGCTTTCAATTATCAGATACACACCCGGAAGTGACATTGCTGAGTCATATGGGAATTCTATATTTAATTTTTTGAACAACTTCCATTCTGTTTTCCACAGTGCCTGCACCATTTTGCATTCCCACCAACAGTGCACAAGGATTCCAATGTCTCCGTATCCAGTACCACACGTGTCATGTTTTGTTTGTTTGTTTGTTTGTTTGTTTGATAAAGCCTTCCTGATGAGTGTGAGGTGATATGCCATTGTGGTTTAGATTTGCATCTCTTTAATGATTAGTGATGCTGAACATCTTTATATTGCTTGTTGATCATTTGACTATCTTCTTTGGAAAAATGTCTTTTCAAGTTCTTTGTCCATTTTTTAACCAGATTGTTTTGTTGTGGTTGTGTGGTATGAGTCCTTTATATGTTGGAGTTATTAACTATCAGATATTTGAAGATTTGCAAATATTGTCTCCTATTTTGTAAGCTGCCTTTTCACTCTGTTGACTCTTTCCTTTGATGTGCAGAAGCTTTCTCGGATACGACACAGAAAGTACGGCGACAAAGCATAAATAGACAAATGGGACTGGAGATGACTTTTTTCTTAAATGATGTCTGTCCGGTCATCAACCTGTGCAGACCTTCTATCGGTCTCTCTATCCATCTACAGTCTCTCTCTCTCTCTCTTTCTGTCTCAAACACACACACACACACACAAACACACACACACACACGCTCATCCATGGTTACCATGGTTACCATGGTTATGACATTCTCTAGCCTCTAAACAGCTAGCTGATTTATAACTCCCTTTCTTCACCGCTATCATCTGAGAAATTGGGGTTCTCCGGGGCCGGCTTTGGAGGCCATTCCTAAACAGTTGCCTGGTTCTTGTTATCTTTGCCTAATCTCCCGTGTCCGTTCCATGCACCCAGAATTATTTTCTCCCACCCACTGCCACAAAACTCTTCACAACTGTCTGAAATGCAGCAACTAACATATGTCTCTCTGCTCTGAGTACAAAACACTCACTTATTTTACCGGTGTCAAGAGACGCATTCATTTAGTGCTGAAATTGATGATGGAGTCGGCAAAACAGCAAAGTGAATTTTTGGTTCTTGTTAAACTTTTTCTGTTAGAGCATTGGCTGCAGCGGATTTTCATTAGCATTTAAATTAATCTCTTTTTAAAAGTTTTATTCCAAAATGAATGATCTCTTTTACAATATTTCTTTAAATTTCTCAAACAGACCAAAGTGTGTAACTTCAGCAACGAATGTTGTATTTCCAGTTGCCTAATCCTGATATTTAGCCATTTGTGATGATATGGTAGTAACACATAAAGGGATTTGCCAGGATTTCCTCAGGAGGTACCCTCCCACACAATGAACACTTTCTCCCCCTTCTCTTTCTTTATATAACTCCCTTACCTAGAAACTTTCTGTGAATTCAGTCCCATTTTTAAATTAATGGGGCTAAAGAGTACAAACAGAAGACTTTTTTATTTTTTTGTTATTTTTAGAGAGAGATAAAGAGGTGCAAGTGAGGGAGGGGCAGAAGGAGAGAGAGAGATAGAGAAAGAGAGAGAGAGAATCCTAAGCAGGTTCTACACTCAGTGCGGAACCCCACAAGGAGCTCAATCCCACGACCCTGGGACCATGACCCAAAGAGAAGTTTGGATACGATATGACTAAATATTTAAAATTATCAGTGAAGCTGGAAAGCTATTACATAAAATGTGTGCATCCAATCATCATTATTTGCACACTCTGTATTTGCCAGTTTGCCCACCAACATTTGTTTGTAGCCCCAAACCAATGCTCTCAGTGCTTTCACAGGTATTTGTGGACGTGCACAGAGAGGCAGAAAGTTTGAGTTGCCTGACGTGCATGTTCCCTGCTGAGACTGAACAGGGTGATGCTCCGCCATTTTGTTTCACCTCATACTGTAGAGGAGTGTCCTTTTGGCGGTCTAATTAGCGTCATGTTTTTCACATGTGTGTGCCTTTTGCTGGTGATTTCCCTGTTTAAAATGGCTCCCGAGCATAGCGATGAAGTGTTGTCTAGGGGTCCTAAGTTCAAGAAGGATGTGATGTGTCTTTACACATGAGCTTTGATGGACGTCTTTCAGGCCCGAGTGGTAGTACTGTGGGCCGGAAGTTCAATGTTAATGAATCAACAATGTACATTAAACAAGGTGTCCTTCAACAGAAACACAAGGAAAACAAGACTGTATATTGGTAGGTTGACGAAAGTGTGAGCAGAGGATCGCAGGACCCTAACCATATCTTTCCCCAAGGGCACTAATTTGGTATTTGCTAATTCAGTGACCCAGTGGACTTTACAGAATAAAACTATCATAAATAATAAGAATCGACTGAACTAACTTCATACCTTAACAAATATACAGTCACAATGACAAAATAAAAGACGACGTGCAAAACTATGGGTCTTAGATGTCTAAAAATGTTTACCTAAAATATCAAAAGAAATATCAAAGAAAATGAAATTCAGGTTTTCATGACTGTCTTGGTATGCTATAGATAGGCTGGTAATGCTTGGATCAGCCATAAAAACATACATATTTCAGGGGCGCCTGGGTGGTTCAGTCAGTTGAGTGTGAGACTTTGGCTCAGATCATGATCTTGCAGTTGTGAGTTCGAGCCCCGGGTCGGGCTCTGTGCTGACAGCTCGGAGCCTGGAGCCTGCTTCAGACTCTGTGTCTCCCTCTCTCCCCTGCCCCTCCCCCACCTTCACTCTCTCTCTCAAAAATAAATAAACATTAAAAAATTAAAAAGAAAGCATGCATATTTCGTGCATTATTACACATGTATCCTATATGCTTTCTTTCTCTTGCCTTCATCTCAGCAAAGACACTTACAATGTTGTTATAATAAAAATTTCATATAATTTATTCTACATCCAGGAATAAGCCAAAGGATTAAAAATGTAATTGTGTGCCATGTATGCAAAGTATCAATATATTTTTATATGAACGCAAATTGAAATAAATGTTTCAGTTGAAAATTTAAAGTTATTTTCCCGCATTTTAAGTTATTTTTATTCTAAATGATTCTAGATCATCTATCAAAATTTAAAAGAAGAATAGAAGTTATGAGTTATAAAAGAAAAACAGTATAATAAAAGTCAAATAGAAATCACGATTAATCAATATCAAATTGTTAAATAAAACTACTTAAAACTGACATTTTAAATTTATTAAATGTTTTTATGAAAACTGCTCACAATCGTAGCTTTCGACATCCATCTAGTTGTCAACGTAAAGAATTGATAACACCTGGGTTACCTCTAGAGCTCTACATAAACTAAAAATAATATGGATTGTATTGTTTAACATAGCAAAAAGTCTCTTAGTCACTAAGTGCCACTGTGGAAAAGACTTGGCTAATTCCTGAGTGTTTCCAGAACCACAAATTGGAACAGAGAGAGAAGCAAAAAAAAAAAAAAAATGGATACTGGGCAACCGTGGGAAACTGCCTAGTTGTGCAAGAATAAAACAATTGGACAAGTTCGTTAATTTGTCTCTTCTCTCCCAACCCCCCAGTGATCCCACCACTTAAACTACCCCTGAGCCCTGAAGCAGCGTCCGTCTCTGTCGACAGCAGGATGCAACCCCAAATTTCCCACAACATTCAGACGCACTCACCTACCGTTTTAAGAGCACAGAACAAAGATGTCGAGCAGTGGGATACTTGGGGCTGTGGATGGATCCAGAGGCAGCGGTTCTGAGCACCGGATCCGACCCAGCCTGTCAGGGCAGCTCCTTTGAGGGAGAAAGTCACTGCACACGTTCCTGATCTCATTGGAGTGTGGCAGGCATCGGGCGATGGGCTGGCCAGCTGCCGGGGCGTCTGGGGGCTCCTGGGTCTGGCACACAGCACCCAGAGCCCCTGCCTGGTCGGACTTCAACCCTGGTCTGAATTAAACCTTTGCTCCTGGTCCTAGCTGGGGTCTCCTGCGTTCAGCACAGCGGGAGACGCTCACTGCGTTGCGAACGGAATTAGGTAATATCGTGAGCTGTTTTACAGGGTCCGTGCAACTCCTGGAGGGCATCTAGCCCGGGATTGATTCCCGCTCCACCGACTGACCAAGATCCATTGCCTCTTCCAACCCTCTCCTGACTCAAAGCAACACCTTTCCTTTTGTCACGGAGTTTCTTGCTCCATCCACCTTGGACAACCAATTCAAATGTTCTGAATCGAGTTTTCTGAATTTAAGCACATGTGCTCTGTCCTAGGGCCAGAAAGAGGAATGACGACAGGAATGACAACAATAAGAGCTGGCATTTACCAAGTGCTTACTAAGACCCAAGCATGGTTCCAAGCATGGGATGGAATGTATGAACTTTAGGTGTATGAAATAAATTGTCCTCACAGCAGGCCCATGCTGTGGGTACAGCTTTACCAGAGAGAAAACCAAGGCACAGAGAAGCTAAGTAAATTGCCAAAGTAAAGGTATGCAGGGAGTCTGACTCGAGTCCAAGTTCTTCCTCAGTTCACCATATGATACCCCAGGAGATGGACAAATGGTGTTTCTTACATGCCATGGGTAGGTTTGTTGGCCTTATTTTACAGGAAAAACAGGTTTTCTCGCAAACTGGTTGAAAATGATATTTACAAGAAAAAGCATTGTATATGTTCACGCGTTGCTTTTCCTTCTCAGAGATGTTTATCCCGTCACTAATGACATCATTAATCCCAGAACTGCCTAATATCTGGCACCCCCTGTGAACACTTTTCCCAGAGGGCCTCACGTGCACACACAGACTAACAGACAGAGAAAAGGGAGAAGAGCCCATGCAGTCACTTGTCAAAAATCCGCAAAGAACCTACCAACCCCAGGGTTGTGTCTGCAATGCCCTCCCACACCCCCGGTGTCACAGCCACAGGGCAGGAAACGGTTAAATCATCCTCCCCGCCCCCCCCCCCCAAGGTCACCTTGAATGTCAATGGAAGAGCTGGGCTTGGAGCCCAGGCCTCTGGCTCCTCTCACTGAGTTTCAGCAAGCAAACCGCATTCTGACATTTAATCGGTGAGATATTCTGTTTGTGTTAAAGCCTTCTCTTTGCAATATTTGCAACCCAAAACACTACAGCATGGAGCCAGTGCCCAAGAAACTGGGAAGAAAATCCGACCCAAAGCCAAAGTGCCAGTCCCAGATGCAGGAAGTATAAAGCTAAATTTAGCCCGGCTCAATACATGACGGCATAAAAAAAAAGTCATCTTTAAAATTTTCTCTGCCTAATCACCAATATTCACACGGGACAAATCGCATTACAATAGATGTCATCATCACATCATCATAAGATTCTTGATCTTCAGTTGATGGCCCTCTTCTTTCAAGAAATAGTTGATGCAACCAAATTCTAGGACATTCTCTGAGACTACGCTGTGGTGGGGTTTGGCCTGTACTCTATCTAACGGGGTACCTTCGTACATCTTAAAGAATCGAAGGCATACCACAGAAAGAGGATCTTCTATTAATAGGAGGGAGAACTGCATGGTCCAGTTCCCAGAAGCCAGCTTGCTGGGCCAAGTGCAAAGCAAGCAAACGGTCATGAAGCCTTGGTATTTTAAGCCTGGGGCCTCTGGTTCAGCTTCTCTACAACTATAGATGGGTCTACATTCCTATTCATCGTGGGTGGAAAAACAGACTGAAAGAAATTGACAACCCTTAAAAAGCAGCGTAACGTCCCCTTGATTCCGCAGCTCCCCCCTCTTCACTTTGGAAGGTGATCGCGACCGTCCAGTTTTCAGAAGAGCTTCTTCCTGGTGTTCTCACCCGTCAATGCTTGGCCAAGTGGTCGGTCCGCTTTGCCATCACGGTAAGGGTCCTTCTTAGGCACCATCAAGGCCATGGGAAGATACATGGGAGATACCTGGAGGCTTTGGTTGCTCACCTTGGAGTCACTGTCACTTTGCTCTCACATGGATGTTCTTCCAGGTTCCTGACTCCTTGTATGCCAGACACTTGGGCTGGGTCCTTTATCACTGCCACACTGGCCTTCAGGCTCCAGGATATGCCTCCCCAATTCCCGAAAGACTGGTGGACTCTCTCACTCATCTGTTTAGAGTAAATGCAAGTTGGACATGTGAAGTCCCAGACTGGGTCACTCCTGGTTTATCCTGAGTTGAAATAACTCAGCAACGTTAAATAGGAGCACTCACACTAGGACGTACCTAAGAACTCGACAAGGGACTCAGCAATCCCTCTTCAATGTGTGATGTTCCTTCTATGCCAGATTTGTCTGCCTGATGCCACAGTGTTCGCCAATTTGTGCCCCATTAAACTGAAGTCAGGCTTGGGGCGCCTGGGTGGCCCAGTCGGTTAAACGTCCAACTTCAGCTCAGGTCATGAGTTCAAGTCCCGTGTCGGGCTCTGTGCTGACAGCTCGGAGCCTGGAACCTGCTTTGGATTCTGTGTCTCCCTGTCTCTCTGTTCCTCCCCCACTTGCACTCTGTCTCTGTCTCTCTCAAAAATAAATAAAGATGAAAAAAAAATTGAAGTCAGGTTTTCGACTGTCCCTCTAGGACTTATATAGTCCTTTTAGAGATTGTTGCAGTAGCCTTCCCTGAATCATTCTAATTTGATTCTCTATGTACTTTCTGTTTGATGCAAAGGTCAGCTTGTAAGTCTTCAGAAGAAGAAAATGTGTTCCTCACTTGGGTTTTCTACTAACGACCTGGACAGTATGCTACTCAAAAACAACAGACTTAGGTAATAATTTTCTGTTTCCTATTAGCCGTGTGACTCTCATCTCGTTCAATAAGATGCCCAAAATGTTCATTCTGAATATCTTCCTGATTTTTTTCTTCTTTTTCTTCCTTGCCTTTCTTCCTCCCTCCCTCCTTTCCTTCCATCCTCCCTCCCTCCTTTCCTTCCTTGCTTCCTCCTTCCCTCCCTCCCTTCCTTCCTACTTTCCTTCCTTCCTTCCTTCCTTCACCCTCACTCCCTCATCGCCTTCATTTTCTCCTTCTTCCCTTCCTTTTATGAGTCAGGCACTGAGAGAGCATCAGTTGCAATACTAGGCAATGGTTGCTCTGCTAGGAATAAGCACATGGCTACAATTGAAAGACGTCACCATACCTTTTAAGCTAAAAAGTAAAAATGTTAATTTGATAACAAAATAACCTGTAACTACCTATTGAAATCATCATAAATAATTTATTATCTTAAATAATTTGTATTCTCTGTTATGTACATCTATGTACATAAATTATGCTCACAGGCTGATTGAATTACAAGCTGTCATATCTCATGCCAATCTACTACTTAGATAACAACTAAAAGTAATATACTTAGGTATTATATGCATGTGTGTGTATCCTAATATTTCTATAATCATGCTCACATATCTATACCTGTGTATCTGTATATACACATATATATGTGTTTAGCCTAATATTTAGAAATAAATCAAACTATCTCAACACACACATATAGAGATGATTATTTATTTTTGAGAGAGAGAGAGAGAAAGAGCAAGGGAGGTGCAGAAAGAGAGGAAGACAGAGGATCCAAAATGGGTTTTGTGCTGAAAGCAGAGAGCCCCATGTAGGGCTCGAACTCAAGAACTGTGAGATTGTGAGCCAGAGCGGAAGCATAACCGACTGAGCCACCCAGGTGCCCCTAGAGTGATTATAAATAGGTAAATATATAATGTTTCTTTGAAGGTCATTATCATGGCCTCAGTAAGCATTTAAATGACTCAGTTGATAGTAATAGGCTATTTGTTAGATGGCTCATAATTCTGAGCACCTCCAAAGTGTGCGTGCAGGTAATCAGACATTCTAGATGACTCTCTCAAAGTCTTGTCATGGTCCATGAGGATATCTTCTGAATGATGGAATTTGAGTATTAGTCTTCTGTGCTCGAAATCGATGTACAAAAGAATTTATATACATATATATGTATGTGTGTATATATATATGTATATATATATATATATATATATTCTTTAGTACTATATATATATACACATTCTTTAGTACAATATATATAAATTATTTTCATATTTATGTTTATGAATAAAATTGTGAGTGGTGACTTTTATTATTGTTATTGCTTGTTTTGTTGTATATAAAGCTCTTTCATGTGGTATAGAGGTATGCCTAATATGAGTAATTTATTGGCCTAAATGATATTGTAACTTTCAGCCAAAATGAATTCCTTGTGTTTTTCAAACTGATGTATTTGATTTTCTTTACTGTACTTTTCCTTTCTTTGGATGTTAAGCTGCATCTCCACTAATAATAGCAAATTGGAACTTTTCCCCATAAATACATTATTTTAAAAACCTAAACATCCATCCCACATTAAAAATATTTGACCAGTCTCTCTGAAATTGACTTAGAATAATTTTGTAAGTTTTACCAGTCCAATCGTTTTAATACTTCATGATATCTCATTTTATCTTTCATCAAATAAATAATTATCTAAAAGTGTTCTTCAAGGAGAACAGTTTAAAAGAATTTGGAGAGAAATGTAGTACTTTCTGTAAAAGGTGCTTATGGGAAATATTTCCTTTTTTATGACATTTTATGTTTATCAAGGTAATATATACACACTCAAATAGTAATACGTTTTATAATGAACACCACTCTTCCCCAAGCCCCAAGAGACAATACTTTGAACTTTTTCATTGTTATCTCTGGTATTTACATTCATATTGCTGAATAACATGCTTTCTCTGAGATTTCTCCATTTATCAATTTTAGAATAATTTATTGCCTTTCTATTACAGTAGTTCAGAATTAGCTCTCTTATGTCAACTTCACCTTTTCCTTTTATCTCATTTTCCCAAAAAAAGATAAAATGTAAGATAAAATGGTTAAGGGGGACTTGTTTGGCTTAGTCCCTTAAGCAACCAACTCAATTTCGGCTCAGGTCATGCTCTCACAGTTCGTGAGTTCTAGCCCAGGGTCAGGCTCTGTGCTGCCAGCGTGGAGTCTGCTTGGGATTCTCTCTCTCCTTCTCTCTCTGCCCACCCCCCCACCAGCTTGTGCTTTCTCTCTCTCTCTCTCTCTGTCAAAATAAATAAGTTTAAAAAAATAAAATATTTAATCAATATTCAGCATTTACATTATTTTGATTATATAAATACTGTTCATTTCTGCGCCCAGATTGTTTTCCTTTTTCAGACAATGATAGTGATAAATAAGCTCACTTTTTCATTGCTCAGTTTTCTGTGTACCTAACTCCTCACCAATGCTCCAAAATATTCAACCATTTGTTCATTCATTCATTCATTCATTCAACAAATATGTACTGAGTAACGGCTCTGTGTTGGGCACCATACCAGTTCCTACAGACTCATCGGTGGACAAAACAAACCAAAATCTGCGCTTTTTGACAGCTTTAGTTCGAGTGGGGAACAGGTAAACAATTTAAAGCTGACATAGTGACTAAGTTTTATGTTGCTTTAGAATACGGGATGTGCTCTGCGGAAAAATTAAGAGCACATCACAGAGGCGAGTGCAACCAATGGG
Source organism: Panthera onca (assembly GCF_046562875.1). NCBI lineage: Eukaryota > Metazoa > Chordata > Mammalia > Carnivora > Felidae > Panthera > Panthera onca. Next base: position 16,798,422 of record NC_138343.1, on the reverse strand, counting down.
GAAGTAGGGGACGCAGAATATGCTGAAGGAGGTTCTGTAATTCAAAATAGGTGGGCAGAGTAGCCCTCACGGAGGTTACATGTGCGCAAAGCATTGAAGAAAGTGAAAAAAATGAGCCAGGTAAGTACAGGGGGCTACAGGGGAAAGTCCATGCAGGGGCAACATCAGAGGCAACTAGGACCCTGGAGAAAGACATGCTTAGGGTGTTAAAGGACCCATAAGGGTGCTCTGATGGCCAGGACAGAGAGAACATGGAAGAAAGCGATGGAAGGTCACCAGGGCCAGATTATATCCCATTTGTAGGTCTTTATTTTTTTTTAAAGGTGGTTTTTTTTAAGTTTTATTTTATTTATTTTGAGAGAGAGACAGACAGACAGACAGCACGAGCAGGGGAGGGGCAGAGAGAGAGAGAGAGAGAGAGAGAGAATCCCAAGCAGGCTCTGTGCTGTCAGCACAGAGCCTGAAGCAGGACTCCATCTCATGAACCAGGAGATCATGACCTGACCTAAAACAAAGAGGTGCTCAACTGACTGAGCCACCCAGGGGCCCCCTGTAAGTCTTTATTTTTTATGGCCTGAGAGGTTTTGTTTTAGGTTCAAACCAAAGTTATTTCATCTGAGGGCAATGATTAGTTTACCTTTTATCTAACAGAGTACAGCTACTTCAGATAGGTCCACATACTCAGAGGGTCCCATAGACAGAAAATAACTAGTCTACATTACAAGTAGCCAAAGACTCAAACGTTCTATTTACGCCACATAGGAGGCAGTGAGTTTGGTAGACAGGAATGCTGATTCCTTCAGCCGTGCACGTCTTTGGGTGCTTAGGTGGGTAGCCTCAGTTCTTCTGTTCCTTGGGTGTAGCGTCTTCAGTTACAATATCACGTACATCATTTCTCTGTCTTCCTAAGCGGGGCAGTCCTGTTATATACGTGGTCATTTTCGCCTTGGCATGGATCCTGAGCTTCACCCTGCTTAATGGAATCTCTGTTCACACCATCAACATCCAATTCTGCCCAATAAGATGCAAAACTGGATGAGATCTATTTCAGACTGTCCTCTAGAACAAAACAAAAGCTATCTCTCTTAGTGCGATAAACATTTTTCCATCTCCTTTGCTTTAATTAGTGCTGCTAAATATATTAAGAGCTGTACAGGACGTAGGCTCAGTATTACACGAATAAGAAAACCAACATGAAGGCATAATAGCTTCTCAACGTTTCTGTTAATCCAGCAAGGAATCTTAGCAGAGCATTGTCTGTAAGACTGCATACAATGCTACCTTTATATGTATTACTGCAGTTAACCTCTGTAACCCTGTGACTGCCCAGATTTGTCAATTATTTACTCCAACTTCCAGAAGAGCGCTAGAAGTTGCCACAGTAAGTGTGCGACAAGGCGGGATCGGAGTTGGTGGCAGCGTGTCCAGAAAGACATCAGCAGACCTATGCCCCAGTCTTGCTCAGCTAAGAAAGAGAATACCTCTTTCCCCCCCACAAGAAAAGACAGTATGGTTGACCACCCTCCCTACCAGGCCACAAAAATATGGCCCAATGATTTGTCCTGGATACTCTAAACTTCTGCCCATACATTTTCAGGTCAAACTCTAGATTTCAATACAGCAAAATAGTTAGCTCTTAAATAATCTTGAGGGAATGGTTATTTGTAAGGCGATTTTCAGAAAGGACGGACTTGTAAACAGAGCAGAATGGCGATTAATATTCAAGAGACTGCCTCCAACCCTTCCCTGGGCAGCATGGACGTTCGTGTAAGGCCGGCTGGTGTTGGCCTCTGCCCAGGGAGTTCATTCCTGTGAATCCTGGGAAAGACTTTGTTATAACAAAGTTATAGTGCAGCAGAGACCCCACCATGAAGGGTGAATTCAAGGCTTTGTTTGTAGCAAAAGGGGTTTAGAGAAATTTGCAAATCCTAAAATGTCTCAAAAAGGAGCGGACCCAGCAAAATATTTTGCAGCCCTTGCATTTTAGAAATAATGTGATTCTCAAAGACAACCCATAATAGAATCCACTGAACAAGAGTTGCCTGGCTCCCCAGGGCTTAGCCTGATTGGGCAGAACAATTTAACTCAGGGATCCCACTTTGCGATTCAGCAGGAAAACACAGACATGTGTCCTAAGAAATAAAGAAGGACATGATGAAATGCTCCAATTCTCTTTCGTCTACCCTAAACGGTTTAGATATTTGGGGGTTTTAGCACAGCCTAATTCTTTCAGTAAAGCCTAGGATGGCTTACCCAATCATTCAAGAGGACTATTTACCCATGTTCCTCTCCGATTACCGTGGGGGTTCACATGAAACGTTAGATGGGATTACTCATTTTAAAACTTGCCACTTCAGAATCACCCAGAGCTTTCATTTCCCGGCTAAGAGGCCTGGGAAACGTCATGATTACCTCTGGACTGAGATGGCAGCCTGCGTCAGAGAATTTTGAGAATGTTATTTCTCTGAACGCAGGCGGCTCAGAGAGCCGAGCACCTGCAAATAGGTTAATGAGCCTCAAAATTGTTGGAGTTGTCGAGACCAACTGTTGAGAATTCCTGTGGAGTTAAGTAGGATGTGAATCCGGCTCTGAGTAAATATCATTACCCATGCTTTGTGACTTCCTGCTCTTGGGTTTTGCAGTGCGCGTGGGTTTTTCCCCTCCAGCTCAACTGTTTGGTAGCAGTTGGGTTGAGGGTGGCTGTAAGTATTCTTTAAAATGGCTCTCTTGGTAGGCAGAGGCCCTGGTGTTTCTTCCTGGAGCTGTCTGAGCCATAGAGTACTTTTTAGAGAATTCATTGCATTTTATTCATGTTTCTGTGCCAGGAAAACAAGCAATCGGCTCATGTTCTCAGAAGAAGTACGGCGACGGGTCACTCGGAGTGTCGCATTTTTATGTTGCAGCAGTCAAAAACAGCAATAGCGTCCTGGGCTCCGAACCCAGGCCCTTTTCGATCCAAAGCCACAAATGCTATTCTGATGACCTGGATGGAGAACATTTGCAGCATATTTTTGGCATGTTTTAGTGTAAATGTCAACCTCTGGTTAAAGTACATCATAAGAGGGGCACCTGGGTGGCTCAGGTGGTTAAGCGTCCGACTCTTGATTTCCACCCAGGTCATGATCTCACGGTTGGTGGGTTCCAGCCCCACGTCGGGCTCTGCGTTGACGGCGTGGAGTCTGCTTGTGACTCTCTGTGTCCCTCTGTCTCTGCCCCTCCCCAGCCTGCACTCTCACTAGGCATTTATCCACGGGATACAGGTGTGCTGTTTCGAAGGGACACATGCACCCCCATGTTTACGGCAGCGCTATCGACGATAGCCAAAGTATGGAAAGAGCCCGAATGTCCATCGGTGGATGAATGGATAAAGAAGATGTGGTATATATATACCATGGAGTATTACTCGGCAATCCAAAAGAATGAAATCTTGCCATTTGCAACTACGTGGATGGAGCTGGAGGGTATTATGCTAAGTGAAATTAATCCATCAGAGAAAGACAAAAATCATATGGCTTCACTCATATGAGGACTTTAAGAGACAAAACAGATGAACATAAGGGAAGGGAAACAAAAATAATATAAAAACAGGGAGGGGGACGAAACAGAAGAGACTCATAAATATGGAGAACAAACTGAGGGTTACTGGAGGGGGTGTAGGAGGGGGGATGTGCTAAGTGGGTCAGGGGCACTAAGGAATCTACTCCTGAAATCATGGCTGCACTCTATGCTAACTAAATTGGATGTAAGTTTTAAAAATTTAAAAAAAAATTTTTTTTAATTAAAAAACCCAAATAAATAAATAAACATTTTTTTTTTTTTAAGTGTTATCATAAAAGGGCACCTGGGTGGCTCAGTCGGTTAGGCATCCGACTTCGACTCAGGTCATGATCTCGTGGCTCATGAGTTCAAACCCCACAATGGGCTCTGTGCTGACAGCTCAGAGCCTGGAGCTTGCTTCGGATTCTGTGTCTCCCTTCCTCTCTCTGCCCGTCCTCGCTTGTGCTCTATCTCTGTCTCTCAAAATGTTTAAATAAACGTTAAAAATAAATTAAAAACAATTTTTAAAAGTGTATCATAAAAACACAAAGTGCACCCATGGTAAGTGTGTAGCTCCATACATGTCACAAAATGACCACACCCAGGTGACTGTAATTCAGATCAAGAAACAGGACAGTCTCAGTACCCAGAAGACCCTCCCCCATGCCTTCTCCAGGGCTAGCCTCTCAGGAGGAGCGACTACCCCGACTTCCAACACTTGGGGTTCTTTTTTCCTTGTTTCGAACTCTGTACAAATGGAATCAGAGAGTATGACTCTCGTATCTGGCTTTTTTCAACTATGCAGAGATTTTATGCATCTGTCCTTATTACAAACCTTCTACATCACTGTCCCATTGACAAGGAAACCATTAATCTGTCCAGTGCAACAGTTTGCTCTCTTCAAAACGCACCAAGTAAAGACATTCACGTCGGAAATAAATGTATACATGGCTGCATTATATGCTTCAGCCTGCCAATAAGCACATCCGGTTTCTAACAGAGGAGGAAAGGAACTTCCACTGGGTCTTTTTAAAGGCAGAAGAGAACCTGGGCTTTGCTGTGCAGCCACGATATGAAATTAAAGGATGGTGGGAAACCAAGTTGGGTGACTCTGTGCTTTGAACTGAAGCATAAGTGTAGTGATGTGCACACAATGTTGATGGACCAGCATGATCTTACTTCCTGTAGTTGGTAGTTCACATTATTAGACAAGTGACTTCCTTAGCATCCGGTCAAGGAAAGGACAAGCATCATCATCATCATCAGATCATCTTTCATGTCTAAGCTGAATTAAAACAGTACAACTTTGTCACTGATGGTAACGCAAGGCCAAGGATTCAGAACAGTCGGAGTCATAACGGCAAGTCGCGAAATAATTTGAGGTTATTGCTGCGTGCAAAAATATATAGGGGTCAACTTTACAGCAAGTAAGTTATGGGATTATCTTATCACATGCATGGGCACCACAAATGCAACTGCAGGTTTATTTTACCATGCATCAAGCCTAAGAACTAGATTCCAAGTGAATCGAGCACTTGTTTGGAAAAAAAAAGTAATCAACTACGGATTATTTCAATAACAGCCAGAGTTTCTTCCTGAGTTTCCTGCCAGCAAAAGGCAGGGGGTTTATGCCACGTATTTTTGAGCAAACCACATTTCTCTAATATGGCTGATCCCTCCCAGTCTAAACATTTTCTCTGAAAATGTGAAACCCTGCAATTAAATCTTCCTCGCTGAAACAGGGAGAGTTCACTGAGCTGAGAAACCAAGTGCATCTCCCATAGAGAAGACTGTGATCGGAGGGAGGGAGTGTTGTCTGGTGGGAAGATCCACTGGTAGCATGAAAACAGGAGGCTGCGGGAGGAGAGGAGGGGAAAAAAAAACACATGTGCGCATCTGAGACCTGCTATGTTCAAACAGACGTTCAAAGCTGGTTGGGTGTGTGTGTGTGTTTGTCTCTGAGACGCGGGAATACTGACAATACTCAAAATATTTCTTATGACAAAGATCACCTTTGAATTAAATAAGCTTTGCTCGTGATGATTTTCCTTCTAGTCATGTTTTGCCTTGGGAAGAAAGGAAAGAGCTTTACTAAGAAAAACAGTGGATTTGTCACTGGGTTGAAAAGTGGCATCTAATGTTTCACAAGTGTGATCTTTCCTCCATGAGGATCTTATTTGTTAGCATTTAACCACAGTGGTGTTTCACAGAGGGTCACTTTGGGAGAGGTCCAGAAATTCCTGTCTTTCCCCCTGACCGTTGCGTTGATGACAGCTGGGGGAGGCTGGGGAAGATGATTTGCTCCCCAGAATGTGATAAGTCACATAAAGATTCTGCCTTTGAGAGTGAGCGTAAGGGCACTGGAGGCAGGCACCTGTTTGGATCACCTGCTAAAAATACACCTTCATTATCTTGCCACATGTCCCCAAGTCCCCAAAATTAAGGTAATTTAAGGCAAGCTATCTCCAGAATGCCCTGCTGTTAAAATATGTTCATTCTTCTCCCAACAGACATTTATCAGGCTTAACAGCTGCCGGGTGTGTATAGTCCCAGGTATAGCAAAAAGGGAGAGAAAGCAGAAACTGAGTAAGGCACGCCATCCCTAGCTTTGTATTAAGGAAGTGACCTGATTTTGTGTTTTAGAACAAACACCCTACTGGCAACTAAATGGGCATTAGGAGAGGGGAGACATGGACAAGATTTACAAAGCTACTATGTTGAATAGTCCAGGCGTGTGTGGATGAAGGCCTTGACCTCAGTCGGTGATCACTGGGATGGAGGCAGAGTAAGTATCTGTGAAATACTACAGCCTTCACCGCTCAGTATGGTAGCCATGAGCCACGTGCGGTTACTTAAATTCAAATGGAAATGAATCAAAATTAAATAACACTCAAAATTCCGTTAGCCCCACTTGCCATGTTTCAAGTGTTCAATAGCCAGGCCTAGCTAGTGGCTACCTTACTGGGCAGTGAAGATCAAGGATGTATCTACATTTGCAGGAATTTCTGTTGGGCAAAGCTAGGAAGGCCTTGGTTGTTTCAAAACTTTATGATTAATTGTGACGTTGATGACACAAGAATTTGTAGTACCGCAGGAGCATTGATTTGAACCATACTGTGGTTTGGTATATGAGAAGTAGTTGCTTGGCTACTGGTGAGCTATATGGTCCCTGCTGCCCCCTCCAAAACTGTCATCTCAATGATAATTGGTGATTATGGAACTGTCCTGCATAACACATGTATATATATACGCAGTATTATGTATTATGCCGTATTATGTATGTAGAGATCATCTATTTCTATACCTATATCTAGATTTAGATTATAGACTTTTTTTAAGTTTATTTATTTATTTTGAGAGAGAGTGCACAAGCAGGGGAGGGACAGAGAGAGAGGAAGAGGGAGAATCCCAATCAGGCTTTATGCTGTCAATGCAAAGCCTTACACCAGGCTTGAACTCATGAACCGTGAGATCATGACCTGAGCCTAAATCAAGAGTCAGAAGCCAACTAAGCCACCCAAGCACCCCTAGATTATAGATTTAGATCTAGGTATATAAAACATCAGAGCCCTTCAAAAAAAAAAAAAAAAAGTATGCCAGGATGCATGATGGAAATGTCCGTGAACAAGAAAGGGGAAAAGAACGAGGGTGGACAGGCAGAATCTTCCAACAGTGCAGGTATGACACCTGAGAAGGCGAGAGGGAAGGAAGGCAAACCGAGTAAGAAGAATCTCAGAGTGTAACAAAGTTCCAAGAAAAATTCAGCCAGGCTGATAAGGACTCCTTGAGTCAATGTCACCAGTCAGGAGAGTCCCAAGTATCACAAGAATGGGTCTGCATTGGTTAGTATCCCCCATGTGCTCAATCAATGTCTGGGAGCAGCCTACAGGAAACATGGCCTTGGTTTTAAATGTGGGAGTGGGTTCAGAGGGAATCAGTGGGGTCCCTCAGATATCATGTTGTCTGGGTGCAGAACACCTCAGCAACACCTTTTCATGACTTCCACAATAGTGGATTTTGTATTATTGTGTATATATATGCAATAAAGAATAGATACTACATTTTATGGTATCTTGTATCTAATACAAATATGTTATATATAATACCTAATACTTCAAATGTTAAAATATTAGATATATTTGATAGTGTGCTGTGTTTATAATTATTACGTACTCAAGAACTGGGGAATTCGCACAAATGCTTGTGATAATCAAAGACTTCCTGTGATTAGGTGGTAGAATCAGAAAGACTTGATGGGATACTTCCCCCCCAAAGGTGGAGTAGACATATTTTCTTTCTTCCTCCCACTAAATACAACTAAAAACCCTGGGCGTTATATATGAAACAAACATAAGGAGACTCTGGAAGGTGGAGAGAAGAGGCAGACCAGCTAGGAATCAGGACCTGAGAAATGACATGATGGTAAGTTCTCTAGGTTTTCTTTGTGCCCTACATGTCCCAGACTGGGCACTAGAAAAGCCAATAACCCAGGAATGTCATTGAACAAATTGTTGAAGCCCCAAAAAAATCCTCGTTTCTTGTTCCAAAGGATCAGAAAAGAGGTACTCTAGCAATATAGAAAACTTTTAGGAAAAAACCACTCTACTATAGCCAAATACCACAGGGTGGAACAAAAACTGTGGCCATACCCCATAGCCACCAGAAAAGGCTAAGTTGAGAACCTAAATTTCCATCTTTGTCAAGTTATAGTGAAATGCTCCAACAACCTACAAGGGTCATAGCAGAGAAGGTTAAGTAGGGAGCCAGAACTTTCATCCCCAATGGTCACTAGTGAGTGCCTTCTTTGAGGTGCCAGTGTAGACCATATGGAGAACTTGAACTTCCAATCCTATCCTGTAGTAACAAGGCACTCCTCCTCCTTCTTTATAGGGTGGTGTCAGAGGGAGCCCCAGGTAAGAGTCAGGATTTTACTATCACCCAGTGCTAATGAGACTACTCCCATCCAGGGTGGCAGTGGAAATCTCATGGGGAGCAGTAATGAAGCATTCCTTCTCCTCTCAGCTAGTAACCAAAATGGTATGTGTAGAAGACTAGCAGAAAGCCAGAACTCCCATCAACCCAGCAATAATGAGAAGTCTCTTCCCTTGGGTGTCAATAGAGGCTGAGTGGAAAACCTGGACTTCTATACCACCTGGAGTAACAAGGGACACCCCCCCCATTCCCTTCCAAAGTGGTGTCAGAAAAAGCCAGCTAAAATAAAAATTTTAAAAAAGATCCCTAATATTGTAATACTCAAATCTTTCAGTTACAATATAAAGTCACTCATCATACCAAGAACCAGAAAGCTCTCATGTTGAATTAAAAAAAAAAAATACAATCAATACATTCCAGCACTGAAATGGCAGAGCTGTTAAAATTATTTGACAGAGTTTTTAAAGTAGCCATCATAAACATTTATCAACCAGCAATTAAGTGCATGCTTAAAACAAATGAAAAAATAGTATCAGCAGAGAAATAGAAAGTCTCGGCAAAGAAGCAGGAGATATAAAGTAGATATAAAATGGAGAATTCTAGAACAGAAAATATAGTAACTGCAATAAGAAATACTTAATGAATGGGCTCAACAGAAGAATGAAAGGGACATAAGAAAGAGTCAATGAACTTGAATATAAAAAAGAAATTACCCTATCTTAAGCATTAAAATACACTGAGGGGGGAAAAAATGAGCAAAGCAAGGATCTGTGGAACTATTACAGGAGATCTAACATGTGTGGCATTGGAATCCTAGAAAGAGAAGAGAATAAGGTGGGACTGAAAAAATAATGAAATAATGGCTGCAAGTTTTCAAACTTTGGCAAAAGACATAAACCTACAGATTCCAAAGAAGAGAAACAACTCCTTACCTACAGGGGAAGCACAATTGGAATGAATGTACATTTTTCACCATAAACTAAGGAAGCCAGAAGGAATTGGCACATTTTGTGAGTGCTGAAAGTAAAGAACTGTCAACTCAGAATCCTATCTCTAGTGAAAATATTTTAAGGAATAAAAAGAAAATTAAGACAGTCTCAGCTGAGGAAAAACTAAGAGAATTTGTTGTCAGCAGACCTATCCTAAAAGAATGGCTAAAAGAAACTGTCTAAACAAAGAGCAAATAAAAAAAGGCATCATGGAATGTCAGGGAGGAAGAAAGAAAGCAGTAAGCAAAAACAGAGGCAAATACAAGACTTCTTCTCTTAAGTCCTCTAAATCATGTTTGAGCATTGAAGCAAAAATTATGGCACAGTTTCACTTGTAGAGGAAATATTTATGATAATTATATTATAAATGAGGATGGGTAAAGGAATGTCAAAGAAGATTTCTACACTTCACTCAAACTGGTAAAATGGTGATGCCAGTTATGTGTTTTATATGTGTAATGTTCTACCTTGGACAATCACTGAAAAAAAAACTTTACAAAGAGATATACCTATACATACTATAAATAGAATGAATTCAAAAAAAGGTTTCAATTCCCACAGGAATCTGGAAAAAAGTAAACAGAAATGAAAGAGAGAGAGAAAACAGAAAACGAAAATTTTAATGCCAAACTGAAGCCCTAATCTACCAACAATCACATTAAATGTAAATGGTCAAGGTCTACCAATTAAAAGACAGAGACTGGCAGAATGAATAAAGACTTCACCCAACTATATGCTACCTATAAGAAACTCACTTCAAATATAACAGTGTTAGTCATGTTGAAAGTAAAATAATGGAAAAAAGATATATCATGTAAATATTTTTAAAAAGAAGAAGTAGCTATATGAATGTCATATAAAGTAGACTGGGGAGCAAAAAATAAAAAATAAAAGATAAATTTACCAGAGACAGAAAGGGATATTTATAATGATATGAGTTTCAACCCACCAAGAAGACATTATAATCTTTTTTTTAAATGTTTATGTGTGTGTGTGTGTGTGAGAGAGAGAGAGAGAGAGAGAGCAAGCAGGGGAGCGGCAGAAACAGAGAGAGACACAGAATCCAAAGCAGGCTCCAGGCTCTGAGCTGTCAGCACAGAACCTAATACGGGGCTCAAACCCACAAACTGTGAGATGATGACCTGAGCTGAAGTCAGATGCTTAACCAACTGAGCCACCCAGGCACCCCAAGAAGACATAATGATCTTAAATGCGTCTGCACCAAAAAGCAGAGCTGCACAATATGTAAAGCAAAAACTGATAGAATTGAAAAGAGAAAGAAACAAATCCACAGTTATAGGTAGAAGTTTCAGTACCTCTATCTCAACATTGAATACAGCAACTAGACAGGAAACCAGCATGGATACTGATGAGCTCAGCAATACCATCGACCATCAACCAACAGAATCTGATTGACATCTATAGAACACTTCCCTTAATGACAATGGAAGACACATCTCAAGTGTCTGTGGAACACGGACCAAGATAGACTATGTCCTGAGCCATAAAACAGACCTCAACAAATGTAATCAAAATGTGGTGTCAGACCTAAAATTAAGGCCCAATATTCTGTTCTGCTTTGACATCTGGTGAAATCAAGAAAGCCTCATCTGGCCTAACCACAAGTTCCCCTCCCCACCGTGTTATTGTGGATAAGATCGCCTAGCCAAACAACCATTCTTATCAAGGGGAACAGCTGCAGCTCTTGCATATCCCTGAGTGGCAGGTTTCAGTTCCTTGCCCACCATGGAATTATTCAAACAATAACTTTCAATCAATCACATTCTTCTGTGGGAAGCACCTCATCCTCTTGATCCTACAAAGCCTGCCTCCCACAGCTACTGGTTGTTTACACTGCTCCTGAATGCAACCCCGGTGTCCTCCTCCTCCAGGCTGTGAGTATATGTGATTAACAAACTGCTGTCAGTCTCACCTTCCCATCCGTCCAGTGTCTAATGTCATGAGTTTGGCTATCAACTTAACCCTAGAGCAGGAGTCCCTCCTTCACCAATGGGACGAATGGGAGGTGATTAAACCATGAAATCATACACGGTGTGTTCTTTAACCATAAGGGAATCAACCCAAATCAATAAACAAGATATCAAAAAATGTAAGAGCCCTAAGCTAAACAACGCACTTCTAAACAAGCCATGGTGAAAGAGGAAAGGTCAAGAGAAATTTTAAAAAGATGTGATGAACCATCAAGGGTGAGGATAATTAAAGGGAAAAAGGAGTTGGGACTGGTTTCAAATTCAGATGATGAGAGGCAGGAGGCAATCTCGCCATCATAGTCCCCTTAAGAGATCAATGCAGATATGTGTATTCCATTAACTACTTACCCACCTTGGAAGTAGAAGCAGATACAGAGCTCTAAGGGGAAAGTTGATACGTAGAAGATAGGAAAAAAAACTGAAGCAAAACTATGGGAGTGCCCACCAGAAACAGGTGAATCACCATCACGAGACACGAGGAGATCATGGAGGAAGGTGGGAAATGGGTGGAGGTTGATGGTATGGCACAGAGGACCTCCTTCCTTCCTCCCATGCCCTGCCTTATGTTTAGCCCTTTTAGTGGGAATGCTGACAAGGAACATGGACCTTCTGAGTGTAATAATCATGTGATGAAAACTCTCTGCCAACTGCTCCTCTCTGAGCAGCCGGAAGTTATTCTTTATTAACTTTTCTCTACCCTTGCCTTTTATCTGCCCGGAGTCTGCAGATATTCAGAAGATTATTTGGCCATGGTAACTATAAAGATACAGGAATGAATCTTTAAAAACCAGTTTAATAAATAATATCTATTATTTTAGGGTTTATTGCCTCACCCAATTTTTTCAGCCTGACTTTCCATACTCCCATCAAGTACTTCCTTGTTTATGAGTAAGTCAAGATCATGTCTATCCCCAAATTTCTGCATGTTAATTAATTTGATTCTGTGACAGGGTAGCAATGACTAACTTTTAAAATTCAGTACGATATAATTGAAATAGCATGAATTACATGTAGCACATATTATATAATACACATATAATTATGTGTGTAATTATCTATATTTAAATATATAGGTGTGTATATATCTAGAAAAATGACATCTAGAAAAACGCACAGGTATGTATGTAAGGTTCTTAACTGAAAGGGTAATTTCTAGAATTTTATTAACATTCATCTCCAGATTGTAACCCACATGTGAATGCCAAAGAAGAAAGGGGGTTCCGTCACCACTTCCTACGGCACTCAAATCAATTCGTGCAGGAATGCCCACAGGTATGTGTACACACCTATACACAAACACAATCCATATTCAATCCTCTTTCCAGTTTGCTTAGACACATCTCGCTCTGCAAAAAAAAAATAAAAAAAAAATTCTAAAAATTTCCACAACGTCATGCCACACCAGTTAGGAAATCATAATGTTCCTTATTCAACATTATGCACCATGACTAAATTATAATCTACATGCTTTGGGGTAATGGAGGAAGATTCATACTCTAAAGAAGGATTATTTTGTGACTCAACCTTCTGTTGTCCTTTCTATGTGATTCTAGCAATAGGTAAAACAGCCTCAACCATTTTCCTGTAATTATCCTGGGGTCCAATTGTGGGAAGGAGTACTCAAAGTTACTGCAGGAGAAATCTCCGTTAACTGTCCATTTTCCTTTTCCTTTCTTACATTCTGTTTTCTCCTTTATAACATATACAAAGCCATTTAAACAAAAAGGATGACTAAAAATATCTAAGCTTCAGAGAGAGGAGTTTATCAGCTGTGGTCAATAAGTAAATATTTATAAGTATTCCTATTTAACAAGCATTTTGAAGACTACCACTCATTCTTAAATATTTAGGAAGTGTTTTGGCAGCTTAAAAGAAGAAAAGAAAGAATGGATATTTTGTATAAACTTGCCATATATAAACATACCGATGATATGACAAATAATAAACAGTAATAAAGTGGAGTGCAAAATTGTACAAATGTTAGAAAATTGTGGATCACAGCTATACAAATTTAAGCATGGCAGAGCAAAAAGATGAGAAGAAAATATTTTAAAACATTATTTGTTAGAGGTGAAAATTTGAGTAAACCTTTCCTTTAGACTACTCTTTTTGTAGTTTCTAAATCTTCTATGAGCTTATCTTACTTATGTCTAATAAAGAGATTAATTTTTTCTGGAGTAAAATAAAATTTGCCTTCAAATCAAATTTTGAGTCACAAAAGCCACAATTTCCGTTTAAATTTTAATTGGAAATAGTCTCCTCTAGGAGAGATGGTGAATTTTAATTTTTTTTTTTCTGCTGGAAGCGAATATTTTTAATACTCAAAGTTCTGTAACATAAGTGATCTTATATTTGATTCTGTGGTAGAGTTGGTTTCTAAGGTACTGACTTACCAGTTTATATGACTCAGCTAAGACACTAAAAATGAGGCAGAAATTTGGAGAGGGTTTTCAAAAGAAAAAAAAAAAGAAAAAAGAGAAGAGAAGAGAAGAGAAGAGAAGAGAAGAAAAGAAAAGAAAAAAAGAAAGGAAAGGGAAGGGAAGGGAAGGAAGAGGGGAGGGGAGGGGAGAGGGAAGAGAAGAGAAGAGAAGAGAAGAGAAGAGAAGAGAAGAGAAGAGAAGGGAAGGGAAGGGAAGGGAAGGGAAGGGAAGGGAAGGGAAGGGAAGAGAAGAGAAAAGAAAAAGAAAAAATCCTGATAGAAAATACGGATAAATATTGAGAGGTGAACATAGTAGTGATGAGACCTTGGTTTGTGCACAAAACAAAGCCTAACAGTAGCACAAAGTAAAAGCATACAAGAATAGAAATAGCATAGCCATTAGAGTCAGACAAACTAGTGTTTAAATTCCTCTCTGCTCCTTGCTATGATTTTCTGCAAGTTATTTATCCCTATGGACCTTAGCTTCTTCATCTGTAAATGGAAGATATTTATAACTACTCCATGTGATTGTTGTAAAGGTTAAATAGAACAACCTCCGCATACATAAAAGTCCCTGGTATGAAGTCCATACTGAGGAAACGTTAGTTTCCTATTTATATGGTTAATGGAGTTATTCAGTGGGTATTACCCATTTCCTTACATAAACCTTTTACCTTCTGTTCTCTTATCAGCTAGGAATGCACTGGTCTTCCACTAACAGGAAAACCAGCTTCGGGATGGTTTCACATAACAAGATGTAGAATGGAGATAGGTATCAGGCTCTGGCCCAGTTACTCATTGAGGCTGCTCATTGAGGTTCTACACTTTTCCTCCACTATCTCTAGTGGGTTGGCTTTCATCGTCATGCTTCTTGCCTCATGGTTACAAGGTGACTGCTGCAGTTTGTGCTATCACATAAAAATTCAAGGCAGGGAAAAACTCTTAGAGGAAATGGGCTTTTATAATTTTATTTGAGAGTAAAGTCCTTCACAAGAAACCCCTTATACCTCGTTAGCCAATACCTCATCATAAGGCTGGTCCAGGAGAATGAGATATTTTAAATATTTCTTCACAGCTTTATTGAGATATCACTCAAATGCCATATAATTCACTCACTTTGTGCAATTTAATGGTTTTTAGTACACTCGCAAAATTGTGTGATCATCATCACCGTCAATTGTAGCACATTTTCATCACGACACCAAAGACTCTGTAAACAGTATTTCCTCCCAGCTCCCTAAGATGTAGGCTACTTTCTGTCTCTATAAATATGCCTATTCTGGACATTTCGTATGAATGAAATCATACAGCATGTGGTCTTTTGTGTTGTCACCGGCTTCTTTCACTTAGCATAATGTGTTCAAGGTTGATCCATCTTGTAACACAAATCATCACTTCGATTTGTTTGTTTGTTTGTTTGCCAAATAGTATTTCATTGTATGGATAGACTATATTCTATTGGATTATTTTCATATTCTAGCTAATATGAACAAAGTTTCTATGAACATTTATGAGCAAGTTTTTGTATGGACATATGTTTTGGATACCTACATAGGAGTGGCATTGCTGGACCATATGCTAACCTCGTAGCCCCATGTTTTACCTCTTGAGGGATTTCCAGGCTGTTTCCAAAGGGCTACACCATGTTAAAATCCCATCGACAATGGAGTTCCATGCATACTTTAGAAGATTTATGCTATGTTGTTGTCGGGTGGTCTATTAGATCTAGTTTATTTACAGTATTATTCCCAGTCTTCTATTTCCTCGATCGTGTGCCCAGTTGTTCTATCCATTTTTGAAAGTGGAATATTTAAGCTCCAACTATTACTGTTGAATTGACTCTTTCTTCCTTCAATTCTGTCAGTTTTTGCTTTGCGTATTTAGTGGCCCTGTTGTTGGGGGCATATGTTTTTGTAATTGTCATATCTTCATGATAGATTGACCTTTTTTATCATTATTAATGTCCCTCTTTATCTCTAGTACATAGGTTGTTTTAAAGTCTATTTTGTCTGAAATTATATAGCTTCTCCAGCTCTTTTATGGTCACTATTCGTGTGATGTTCTCTTTTTCTATCCTTTCACTTTCAACCTGTTTGTATCTTTGAATCTAACATGTGTCTCCTATATACACCAAATAGTTGGATCTTGGTTTTTTGGGGGTTTTTTTGTTTGTTTGTTTTCTCAATCCAGTCTGGAAATCTCTACTTTTATTGTTTATCCTATTCACATTTAATGTCATTGTCAATACTTACATTTTGGTATTTACATCTGCCATCTTGTTTTTCATTTTCTATATTTCTCTGGTTTTACCCGTCTATTCCTCTTTTGCTACTTTCTTTTGCATTATTTTTTAGTGTAACATTTTGATTCCTTTCATAATCTTTCACATTTTTTGAGCTTTTTTCTTAGTGACTACTCTAGACTTATAGCATACATCTTAACTTATTAGAATTGACTTTAGATTTCTATTAACATAATTCCAGTGAGATATAGAAATGTTATTTCTATGAAGTTCTATTCCCTCTTTTCCTGCTTTTGCCATTAATAATAATTAATGGATTTTTTTCATTATGGCTATTGCATTTTTTAACTCCAGAATTTCTACTGTTCTTTTTAATAATTTCTATCCTCCATGGGGCACTTGGGTGGCTCAGTTGGTTGAACATCCGATTCTTGATGTCGGCTCATGTCATAAGTCCAGGGTTGTGGGATCAAACCCCGTGTCAGGCCCACGCTGAGTGTGGATCCTGCTTCCAATTCTTTCTCTCTGTCCCTCTGCCTCTCTCCCCTCTTTGTACTCTCTCTCTCTCTAAAAAAGTAAAAATAAAAAAATAATAATAATTTCTATCCTCTTATTTTTATTCTCTATATGCTGAGATGTTATCATGCTTTCTTTTACTTCTCTAAGCATGGTTTTCTTGAGTTCTTTGAACGTATTTGTAATAACTGCTCCAAAGTCTTTGACATCTGGACCCTTTCAAATGCAGTTTCTGTTTTCTTCTTTCTTCCCTCAGTGTGGGTGACAGTTTTCCTGTTTCTTTGCATTTCCTGTAATTTTTCGCTGAACATGGGACAGATTAGACACTATACCTTGGCAACTCTGGATACCACACCACCCCCAGGACTTTTGTTGTTTCATTTAGTTCTTTATTTGTTTATTGATTTGGCTGGACCCTTTCAGTGAAGTGTATTTCTTCTACAATGTGCAGCCTCTGCTATTTCTCAGAGGATGCAGCCTTGGGCATGCATTCTATCACCTTGGGATGACAGTGGTTTAGCAGGGCTCTCTTTTTTGAAGGTGTTTCTTCCTTGATCTCCCTGTTAAGCTTCCGGTTTGTCTGCCTCTACTGACATTACAACAGCAGTTAGCCTCCACCACTTTCTGGCTGATTATTCTATTGTTCTCCACAACATTTGGGGTCACACACTTTTCCACGTTCTTATTCAGGCCCTTTTTTTTTTCAGGAGTATTCAAGCCCAGGCACTGAGTCTTGTTCAACCCCAGGAGGGTTCTTGTCAGGTCTTTCTTTCCCCAGCCTCTCTCTGTGAAACTTCTAACTGGATGTTGCTATCATGGGGCTCCCTTTCTCCTCGTAACTGCTTACCACCAAAATCTGTGTTGATTTCAACAGCGCCCTTAGGCTTGAGTCTCCGTGTGTTCTGTTCTGGATAAAGTCAGTTCCCTCAATGAGAGCTGTAGCGCTTGTCTATTCTTATGGTCTGACTCTCCCCTGGGAAAAACCTCTGTGTTTCTGCTCTGCAGCTAGAGACAGAGACAGAGGCACGTTTCTATGCAGTAACACCCCTGACTTGCAGGTGGGTTGCTGGACAGGGGAAGTAGCTTCTCAGCTTGCTCTTTACTGGCTCTAAATTTCTACTCTAATAGGTGTTCATTTTTGGTTTGCAGTTCTTCACAAATGTTGTTCCACTAACTGCTGGCTGACACTGTTTCTGAAATTCAGCTGTTGTTCTGATCTTTATCCCTCTGCACATTATGTGTCTTTGTTTTTCTCTGGCTGCTTGTATGATTTTTCTCATTATCGCTGTTTTTTCATAAATGCACACGATGTGCTTAATATAATTATTTTTAGGCTTATTCTACTTCAGTTTTTGTTTGAGTCTTACATCTATAGATTTCCATTTTTCATCAGATTTGTAACATTTTTCACAGTTATTTGTTTAAAAAATTTTGCTCCTTTTCCCACTATGGTCCTGCTTCTCCAGGAACCCGTATACACATAAGAGACTTCCTGATGTTTTTTCACAAGCCACTAAGCTTCTGTTTATTATTTTTTTTAATCTTTTTTCTTTCTCTGCTTCAGTGTGGATGGTTTCTGTTGCTATATCCTCAAACTCACTGAATTTTTTTTAGGGGGAAGGCATAGTTTAATTAATCCCATCCAGTCTATTTTTGATCATGACTTTCATAAAATTAGCATTTTATGTATTCTTTATATCTAAAAGTTCCATTTGGGCCTTTGTTGCTTTATTCCTTTTCTCTTCTCATTGTTTTCATGCTTTTCTTTACATCTTTGAGAATGTTTATAATATTTAATTATTTATTACACCTGTTTTAAAGTACTTATCTGATAATTCCATCATCTCTGTCATTTCTTGGCATGCTTTCATTGATCAACTTTTGTTCCTGGCTATGGGTCATATTTTCCTGTTTTGTTGCATGCCTCGTAAATTGTGGTTGAATGTTAGGTATTTTGGATTTGTACATTTTTGAATCCTACATTTTGTGTTATTTCTTTTTTTTTTTTAATTTTTCAATGTTTGTTTTGTTTTTGAATGAGAGAGAGACAGGGCACGAGCGGGGAAAGGGGCAGAGAGAGAGAGAGGGAGACACAGAATCCGAAGCAGGCTCCAGGCTCTGAGCTCTCAGCACAGAGCCTGACGCGGGGCTCAAACCCATGAACCATGAGCTCATGACCTGAACTGAAGTCAGATGCTTAACCGACTGAGGATCCAGGCGCCCCCGTGTTATTTCTTTAAAGAGTCCCGTACTTTGTTCTGGCATATTGCTGTTTACATCAGTTTTAGCCATTTAGACTCTTTAAGCCTTTGAGTTAGATTTTTTTTTCTTTTGAGTCAGATCTTGAGAGCAGCTTTACCTGAGGGCTAATTTAGTCACTCCACCAAATCATGACTGAGGACTGTAACAAATGCTCCTTGTATTATGAGACCTCTACATCCTGGCTGGTGAGAATGCACATTATTCCCATCCCTGTGGGACCTCCAGAAATCCTTGGCTGTCTTCTAGTGGCTCTTTTCTTGGCCTCATGGAGTTTGGCCACCACTCATATGTAGGACAGAACTCAGCAAATGACTCAAGTGCTATGCTCTGTGGAACTCTGGAACTCTTCTGATTCACAAACCATGGCCATGTCAGCTTTCTGGAACACTGATTTCTGCCTCCTCCACTCGGCTAGCTCCTCCACTTTGGCTAGCCAGCTCTGTTTGGGTTTGCTCTCTCTTCCCTGGAGTTGCACACACCTGCACACAACATTTCAGCTTGTATCCTACTGATCGAAATTTAATCACGTCAAAGCACCTAGATATAAAAAGACTGGGAAATGTAGTTTGCATTCTGGGTGGCCCTGGGTCAGCTAAAAATCAGTTCTATCCTTGAGAAACAAAAGAAAAACAGATACTGACAGTTTAACTGCATTTTTTTTTTTCTTTTTTTTGAGGGAGAGAGAGAGCACAGCACGCAGGGCAGGGGCAAGAGGGAGAGGGAGAGAGAGAATCTTAAGCAGACTCTGCACCCAGCACAGAACTTGACACAGGGCTGGATCTCATGCCCACAAGATCATGGCCTGAACTGAAATCAAGAGTCGGATGCTCAACCAACTGAGCCACCCAGGTGCCCCAACAGCAATCTTTAACGTGAAATCCCTCTACTATCAAGGGAAAGTAAGTAGCATTTAACCCTTTTAAAAATAGAATATTTCTTTTCCCAGAAGTCTATGTATTTTCATTAATGTTTTATTGGGCATGACGCCCAGTTCACATAAAGCCATTGGATTCCAGTTTGAATATCCTTATGAGTTGTAATGTTTTCAGAATATGAAAGAATTTGAGATCCCCTTAAATCAGACACAAATTACATTTTAGTTAAAGTAGTTTTCCATCAAGTTCAGGTATCTTTACAGTTAAAGGGAACTATATAAACTTATCATAGAAATTAAGGAAATGCAAAAACTAGTCAACCTGGGTAGAAGTTGCTGTCTTCTCTGAGTTCACAGATATCACGTAATACGTGTTTAGAAGACCAATATCTTTTTAAGCTTTGCATCCCATCACATAGTAAATCTTAAAAAGAACTCAATAATCAATGAAATGAGTCATAAAAGGATGTTTGCAACAACTTTATTCATAATAGCCCAAACCTGGAAATTCTAATTAATGTTACACCCGCTGAAACATTTAGGGGAAGTCCATTGATATTTACAATTTGCCTTAAAATTTACCAAGACAAAAATGGATTGATTGATGGAGAGAGAAATGGTTAAAAGATAAATATGGGATAAACAAGTCTAGTGAAATGCTGATAGTAGAATCCTGGTGGATATATGGATGCTCGCTGTACAAGTCTTTTAATTCTGCATTGTGTTTGAAAATTTTTTTAATATGTTGACAAGAAAAATGAGAGTGGGAGTAGTTTAGAGGTAAACATCTGGTCAGAACTTTTAGCCAAAATAATTTCAGTTAACCAGAATTATAGTTGTCTTCTTTAGGGTATATGGATCTTTTAAGCTTGGAAAAAAGCATATAAAGTTTTTAAACAATAAAATCATAGTGTTAGCATTTCCAGATTGAGAAATATGGTGTCATATTTTGTATTTCACATTGATGCAATGTCTAAGAGAGCTTGACCTAATGACAACCTTGCAATTCGAATTTAACATATGTAGCTAAGTAACTAAGGAAGACTTCTGATTTCTAAAATCTCACTAAGTTTAGTTTAGGATTGGAAATTTTATGATGTGTAAGAGTTAAGTGCTCAGAAAGATTTTGTGGTTGCTGTCAGGACAAAGGAAATACATATACTTTAAAACAAAATCAGATGTGTCAAATTTATAACTGCAATGTGAAATGTTTGAATGTTTAAACATTGTATATAAATCTGTAAACATAACCAAAGTGAATTCAAAACTCCCTGCAAAGTTGCTGATAAAATTTGCTAGACTTATAAATAAAATAAGATTTGCAGACTGAATTTAAAGTTCATGAATTACATAAGAAAAACTTATTTTAAGTTTGTCAAAAAAGCTCATTTCAATAAGAAAAAAGTTCACCTTCAAAATATTTGCCAAGGGCTATTTGGGCTCACAGAAGTAGACTGAATCTAAGTAGTCAGCTTTTCAATGGACTTCTGATAGTTCATAAACGATATCAATCCAACCCCCAACTAGGCGATCTTTTAATGTTCATTGCCTATATTTAAAAAGCAAGATATTCCAGGACTTTTATGGGGAGTTAACAACAGAGCTGACCTCGAAATCACTGCTACTCAATGTATCAAAAGTTCAGGAAGAGCAGTAATTTTTACCGGGGTTTGCCTGAAGAATATGCCATTCCTCCTGTCCAAGAGGGACCTTCTCCAGGATTAAGACAAACCATCAGAAGGCTGAACTTCGTTGTTCTCCCTCTTCTCACTTAGCATCATAGAACTGCTTTTTATAGACACTTTTTTGAGATTATGGCATCCACCTGCATATATGTGCTTGAGAGAAGCAAATCTATGCAACTTGGTGTTAGACATAACTTTCTTGATCTAACCAAGGCCCACATCCACTGTGTCACACACAGGCTTTTCTTGCCGAGGACCCACGGGAGGAAATTCTTTGGGGACCTAGAACCGGAAAAAGTTGAGTCTTGACCTTGTAAGTATTGTATGATTCAGGTAAATAATCACATCTCCTCTCTGTGTTGGCTGCTAGAAAGTTCAGGGTCACATCCATGGTCTTCTGAACATTGTGCCAATCCTTGTAGAGCTGGCCCACCTATTACAGCATGGGATCTCCTTGGATTTCATTTTACTTCCCGATGCTACTTTTTGTTTCACTAGATCACTTTCATTTGCTGTTATCTTGTTCTGTTTTAATGCATCAGCAGGTATAAACAATTACATAGTTCAGTAAGTCTCTCCAAATCGTTCTTAAAACAAGTAACGGATTCAACAAAACCGTGGAGTTCATTAACAAGAGGACATTTTTAAAACCAAAGAGAAGTGATGCAGATGGGCTGAAGACAGAGGGCCCAAAGATGGTTACAAGTGGATGGAGAAACCCATAAAAATGGGCTGATTTAGGCTTCAGCCACTTTTGAAAGTGATTCATTGAAAATAAATGAGGAAGATGCATTGTTTTGAATCATCCTCTGGAAAGGTTTGGAAGCTGGGAGCTTGAGGGAGCAGGGGGTATGCAGGGATTCTAAAAACCTCTCTTCTTTGACACATAAGCACTTCTCATTATCCTGTCCACATTTCATGCTTCCAAATGCCAACAGAAATGCCAATTTCTATTTTCTGGGGTTTGAGGACCAGGAAAGCTTTATTTATTGTAAGTTCTCTCTCTTGTTATAAAAAAGTTTGTTTGTCTCTTTCCCTGTATCTCTTTTTTTTTTAAATTTTTTTTTAATGTTTATTTATTTTTGAGACAGAGAGAGACAGAGCATGAATGGGGGAGGGGCAGAGAGAGAGGGAGACACAGAATCGGAAGCAGAATCGGAAGCAGGCTCCAGGCTCTGAGCTGTCAGCACAGAGCCTGATGCGGGGCTCAAACCCACGGACTGTGACATCATGACCCAAGCTGAAGTCAGACGCTCAACCGACTGAGCCACCCAGGCGCCCCACCCTGTATCTCTTTTAATGAATGTACATGTACTGTATTTATTTATAGTATTTCCTTCGCTCTCGTGTACTTTACCCTTTCAAAAGTTGAGCTGTATTTGACTTTTTTTCTCTCTCTATTTCTAATTCTTCCTTGATAGTGAGCTTTAGGCAGGTGCCTGAAACCTACGAAGAACAGCTAAGAATTTATGTAGGAGCCTGTTTCCTGAAAACAAAGGGACGTGTCTTGAAGCCTTCACATTTCTTGAGTTGTTTTCACCAAGTTTTCAGAAAGGCGGCTGAAGGGGGAGACCATGACTAGGTTTACCACAGGTCTAGACCCCCCACAGTTCAGTGTTTGCAACGTGTGGTTCAAGATGCCTTTGGCGTTGGAATCCCTGGGGTTCCTGTGACAAGAGCAGATGACTGAGCTCTGTCTCGGCCTTGAAATCCTAATCTCTAGGAATTTGGCCTGGTAAACTCAACTTGAATAAGCTCTCCAGGTGATTCATATGCAGAATCAAGTCCCAGGACTCCTCCCCTAGATTTATCCATCGGCAAAATGACCTGTGAGATAGTTTTCTCTCACTGTGAGATATCTATTCTCCTAATTTACCGGTAATGTAACTACCTTGAAATGTAAAAGTTATGTAAGTAATGACAACAATGGGGAGGGGTGGTTAACTGGTTGAAGTTGAGTGAGATACATACGACATTGAAGGGATTTCAAAAATACATTCCACCGAATTATTCATCTGGAATGTCTTTCTTTATCTAAGCCAATTTTTGTTAATTTTGATTTTAGGTCAGCTTTTTAAGATGCTGGGTGCCTAAGGCACACTCCGGAACAGTACGTGTATTCAGAGTCTCTGAGGGTGGGACCCAAATGTTAGTACTGGGACTCTGGATGGTCCATAGGTATGAGTTAGCCAGCCAAGGACCATAGCAAAGATTATGGTCAAAATTGCAGAGGCAAATCTAACTATTAAGAAGAAATTGAGTCCTGAGCGCCTGGGTGGCTCAGTCAGTTAAGAATCCAACTTCAGCTCAGGTCATGATCTCACGGATCATGAGTTCGAGCCACGCATTGGGCTCTGTGCTGACAGCTCAGAGCCTGGAGCCTGCTTCAGATTCTGCGTCTCCCTCTCTTTCTGTCCCGCCCCCGCTCATGCTCAGTCTCTCTCTCTCTCTCAAAAACAAGTATTAAAAAAAAAAAAATTTTTTTTAAGAAAGAAATGAGATCTGAAAATAAGAGGAGAAAAATCTATTGAACTAGAGATCTTGGTCTGTCGCCTTCACTATAACCCCCACCATCATCTCCAACATATCGCCTTGCTTCTATATAATTTTCTGAGACTCTTATGGCATATTTGATAGCTCATTAAGACATCCTAATTTCCCAAGGTCATGATCACACCAGAAATAGATTTTATATTTTTCATGAATAAGCATACCCTCATGCAATTATACTCATATCACAGAAATATGTATATACATATATAATTATAATATATATATGTGTGTATATATATATAATTTTTTTTAACTCACTGAGCCCACTTCAGCAGACAAAAATCAAATCCACTGCAGGAGGTTGCGGGTGTTGGACAGGTAAGATTCCTGTCAAGGATCTAATGACCTTAACGAGCTCAATGGTATAAAACTTGCGTGGGCAAAGATCCGGCACAGAATGCCCAAGTAGCTCTTTTCTCCTGGTGTCAGAATGTCACAGCATTGCAGCTGAGCTGTGGCTCGATTAATTGATTCAGAACAATTCCTGTTGAGCAATTGTCTTCTCTAAAGGAATGTCAATGCGAACTGCAAGCAACTGTCACTTTATATCAAATATGAATGATGCTGTATAATGGGTTCAGGTGCTCATATAAATTGACTGTCATAAAACCCTTGTGTCTGATAATTCAGTGAAATCATCTCGTTCAGATGATGAAAACAGAGGAGCAGAATAGTGACAAGAGAGCGGAGGTGCTAACCTCCACGCTGCCAACAAGAAAAACAATGTCTAAAGATTGCTACTCATTTATCACTCATTCAGATTCGTAATTAGCAGCCCCCCTGCCCCCCGCCCTCAAAATATTCTTGGGCACCGTGAAGATGTTATGAGAAAAGACACGATAAAAAATTATCATGTGCTGTTATCCATGTGTATCAAAAAAGGTATCAAGATATAGTATTGCGGATACCCTTTGACCCAGTCATTTCCGCTTCTAGGAACTTCCCCGGGAACTGATAGCACAGTGCAAAACGTCATATGCACAAGAGTCTTCCCTATAGCATTGTTCAGATTAGGAAAAATCATGAAACCACATAAATGCTCATAGCAAAGGGTTGCGTCTAGGACATGTGCATAATGACACAATGAACAATTTTTTTATAAAATTTTTAAATGCTTATTTATTTTTGAGAGAGAGACAGAGCATGAGCAGGGGGAGGCGCAGAGAGAGAGGGAGACACAGAATCTGAAACAGGCTCCAGGCTCCGAGCTGTCAGCGCAGAGCCCAACGCGGGGCTCGAAACCACGGGCTGTGAGATCGTGACTTGAGCCGGAGTCTGACACTTAGCTGACTGAGCCACCCAGGCATCCCAACACTATGAAAATATTAAGAATTATGATCAGTATCCAGAAGCATATTGACATGGAATGATATCCAATACCGACCACAGATAGTTTATAGAACAGCATAAATAGTTATGCTACATTTATGTAAAGCTGCAAGCTTATATCTACGTGTGTAGATGAAACAGAAAAACATCTGGAAGAATGGTCACTGAAATTTTAATAATAATTTTCTCCGGATGATAAAATCTAGGATAATTAATCCTCTCTGGATTGTCCTTTTCCATGTTGCTTGAATTTTTACAAGGACCATTCAGCAATTTGACAAAAACAATAAAGCTATTTAAAAAGCAAAGAACATGATAAGAAACTATACGTGAGTGCAAATGAGGCCGAGGAATTCGCGAGGGTACCCCTGATTACACCTCCATTCAGAGATAACAATGACGATGATGGGGGAGTTGCATAATAATCTCGTCTGATAGCAAAAACATTAATTTGCAATTTATCGAGAGTAGCAACACACAAGGCGCACCGTTCAAAGCAATAGGAATATGTTTATTTCAAGCAGCAATTGAACAAACAAGCATGAAAGGACTTCCAAGCAGATCACACTGGGCACTCCGGGCCACTTCTGCGAGAGAAATACTACCTGACATCTGAAAGGGCAACGCTGGTGTAATGAGCGTGGTTTGACACAGCTCGGGAGAGTTTATCTTAGCCAAGGAAACGCTTTCTGGAGGAAACGACTGTGAGAGGTGAATTGAAAAGTGTGAGGTAGACAGCTTGCTGGGGAGGAAGTCATATAGAACGTTTCATCGAGCCCCAAGGAAGGAAGAAGAGTATTTTTGCCTCGGGATTTCCAAAGAATAAATGTGAAATGTGTCTGTATTCTGTAGTTCCTGGCAAAGTTTGCAGCCGAGCTCTGTCAGGCAGTCAGACTTCCCCTAAGATGCCTTGGCAGGTTCATTGTGTAGAAACTACGGTGGGAGAGATCACCCTCAGAGACATCACATAAGCAAATCCTTTGGGAAGTTCGCGCTCCCTCTTTTCAGACCACTATTTATCCCTCGGCAATGACTCATCAAGAGGTCTGAGATCAGAAAATAGAATATCTGGACACCAGGATAGAAAACAGATGTTTAACGAGGTTGAACGATAATGGCCAACTCGTTGGGTGTTACCTGGCTAAGCCTGCTGGAGAGCTACGATGGCAGGTAGGTAGAGCCAAGACTGTTTTGTAAAATATATACGCACTTTTTAATATGTAAAGTGTTATTTGTAATTTAGCACATATAGAATGCAAGGTTGTTCAAATGTTGAAAGCAAATTATTTTAGCACCTCATGACCAGGCACAACACTTATCACAGTTTGTAGCTTTTTTTTTTTTTGAGAAGGGGGAGGGGCAGAGAGAGAGAGAGAGAGAGAGAGAGAGAGAGAGTCTCAAGCAGGCTCCACGCTCTGAACACCCAGCTCAATCCCACAACCCTGGGATCATGACCTGAGTGGAAATCAAGAGTTGGACACTCAACAGAATGAGCCATCCAGGTGCCCCAGTAGCTATTTCTTTGGTATATTTGGTATATTATTACGGCTGTGACCATTTATTCTCTGCCCTTCCCTCCAGTTAACAAGTTCCAAGTGGGTGCTCCCAAGAGCACCTGGCCCAACGCCTGGCACATAGTAAGGGCTCAGTGACATTGCGTGGGTCATTGTAGAATGAATGGGAACCTAGGCAAAGAGGAAACGTTCACAAAGTGGGAGGAGTTGAGAAAAAGAATCTGGTGGGAAGAAGCATCTCACAGTGCAGTAACCTGCTATACAATTTTGCCTTCGGTTTAAACTACTTGACAGAGATGTAGATCATCCTGGTCTTTCCAAGACCCCAGTCACTTTCTCTTCACACATTACTTCTAGTTTTTCCTGCCAGGAACATTGGACACAACAGTTATCCCTCCGCTGCAAAAAGCCCAGTGAATTAACTTTATGGAGTAGAATTCCAAAAGGTCACAGTCACAAGAAAATATGCCCCTATTCAACAATGGTGGGACATGACTTTCCTTTTATAAAATTTTTTAATGTTTATTCATTTTGAGGAGAGGGACAGACAGAGGGAGGCACAGAATCTGAAGCAGACCCCAGGCTCTGAGCCATCAGCACAGAGCCCGAAGCGGGGCTCAGGGCTCAAACCCACAAACCGTGAGATCATGACCTGAGCCGAAGTCAGACAGCCAACCGACTGAGCCACCCGGCTGCCCCTCCTTTTAGATTTGTAGTCGCTGTGTATCATCTTTGAAAATACTCCTCTTTTTTTTTTTACCTCCAAATATTGTTACATTATTTAACAGTTTATTTCCTGCATCTCAATAATGTAGGTATCATTTTTTTCTACACTGCGAGTTCTCCTTCCATACCAGAAAATAATTATTCCTATACCTAGCATACTTTTATTTCCTGCTATATTATGGGTAAAATGATGTGGGGAGGGGTGGTAAGGGAGCTATGGAGATGTTATCCTTATTAATCACCCCCCTCAAAATACAGGGAGTCATTTCTTTAACAAATATTTACTGAGTGCCTACTGCGTACTGGGACCTGGCTCTTGACTCTGACAACACGCTGGGAAGGAAACAAAGCCCTGATCTAGTCAGAGCTAGTTTTGTCAGGATCGAGGTTCATTTTTATATAAAAGTTTGCTCGAATGTGAAAAATACAACAGTCTCTTAAGCATAGTACCATTGGATTTTACTTGCTGTCTCCAATTCAGGGATTAAAACAATAAAGCGAGCCCCTGTCATCAGCATCAACGAAGTCATTAGTCATCTTGCTCTGGACAGGTCCAAAGATAGATGAGAAGAGCATTTGAAGTGACGTTTTCGCAGCCCCTTCGTGGAGAGCAACCCACGATGCCCTGTTTCCAAAGCTGATCGTCTCCACGATGCTGCCGAGGTTCTAGTTCCCAGGATGCTGTCAATGGGATGCCACAGAGGCAGCTTTGTTTCTTTTAAAGTCCTCACCCTTACCTGCTGAGTTTATCCTGAGAGCATAAAAAAAAAATGAGGGAAACTGGGGGAAAGAGCAAATTGCTCTAAGTGTCCCTCACCTGCCCCCCCATTTCCTCTCCCAGCTTTCAAAAGGAAAATGGACGAGAAAGAGGAACACCTCACACTTATGCCCTCAATACCCTCCATCCTGGGATTCTAGATTTGAGCTGCCCCGGAAGCAGACCCTGAGGAAAGGCGTTGAGTTCAAGGGTCTAACTGGGGAGGAGACCCCAGGACCACGGTCAAGGGACTGAGGCATTGAGCCAGGAAAGGAGATGCCAGCCAGCTCCCACCCCTCCTCGTACTGCCCAGTCACCTCCCAGTAATCCCACCTGCCAACCTGCCTCTCTAACTGGAGAGAGAGCTAGATATTCACACTCTGTGGGAGATGTCCCTTGCGGGAACAGGCCCGCCCTTCCTCACAATGGAAGGCAGGGTCTGTTTTTCTTCAGGGCTGGCTGCTGGCTTGCTTGTACCAACAGAAGGTGACAGAAGCGATGCGACGCGGGGCAAGTCCTGGGCCGGTCTGAGACCCAGAAACCTCCACTTTCACATTTGCTGAGGAAGCTAACCACCATCCCATAAAGAATCTAGGCTCATCCAGTAAATAGCGAGGCACGTGTAGAGAGACAGAGGCCACGCTGAGGAGTAGTCAAGTGCTAGACACGTGAAGGGGGGCATCTTGGCATCACAGCCCTCTAGCTACTGGTGGAGGGCACTTTGGTGAGTGACCCAGTGTGGAACTGAGGACTGCCCAGACTGAGCCCTGCCTGAATTTCTTACCTACAAAATCACGAGCAATAACAAATATATCTATAAACAAACAGATGATAGATAGATAGATAGATAGATAGATAGATATTGCTTTACATAGTGGCTGGGCACTGACTTAGGAAGCATAGTTATCTGATGCATATACCAAACTTCAGTGGGTTTTTGGTTCCCACTGAACCCAGGGGATTCACCCAGGAGAGTGATTCCCAGGGGGTGTTAATTTCCTGAGCTTCTGGCCTGTTTCATAGGTGGGCAAAGCAGGCTTCGCTACTCAGAGAAAGCTCCAGAGAAAGAAATGCAGGTTCTCTGGCCTACGGAGGTCAAGCTCGTGTGTGCTGAGGTGGCAAAGACACCAGGATACAGGTGAGGCCCCGCCACGCCAGCCCCTGCCCGGCCCGGATACTCTCACTCAAGGGCATCACAGATCTTCTGGCAAAGTGGGTCTTGTAAATTTCCTCCCAATCCAGAGATCTCTACGGCTTCTGCTGTCTAAACTCGTTCCTTCCCATTGGCCAGCTGTGATTTCTGTGTTGCAGGCAAATTCTTGCTTCCCTGGAGATTAAAATCTGCCTTCTCTTTACACCTGATCCTCGAAGCTTCTAAGCTGCACATTCCTTTCCTGAAACATTGAACATTTCTATGTCGGTCGGCTTAAGGAGGAATAAATCCTAACTCAGCAGCAAGTTGTGTATTAGGTAATGTGGAATGTGAGTTTGTGCATGCGCACGTGTGTGTGTGTGTGTGTGTGTGTGTGTGTGTGTGTGTGTGTCTGTTGGCAGAGCAAAGATTTCCAAAGAAAAGGATATAGACTCTTTTCTCAAGAAGCTCAAAGTCTAAAAGGGGCCTGACTTCCCATCAGCAAACAGTTACCAATCCAGCAGCATGATCGAGATAAAGTCCTTCTACAAACGTGCCGTCCTACTGGATGAAAGTAATGTTCCATCTCATATGGAACACCTGTTATTTTCCTTGTTTTTCTATTGGTGGCGATGAGGTCACCCCGAGGACCCGGTCTCTCCCCTCGTTGCCCTGGTAATCAAAAGCATGTAATTAAAAGCTGGCTGGCGACAGCCACGAATGTGATTCTGTGACCCAAGAACACTCTTTCCCTAAGCAAAGCTCATTAGACCACATTAAATGTACAATAGGCTTAAATTCACAAAAGTGTACATGGGAACAACCATAAGGTGGGGGTGAGCAGAGAACTCCTCAAAGGACTGAGGAGATTTAAGACCTGTTCTTTTAAAAATGTGAGGAAACCGGGAGCGCCTGGGCGGCTCGGGTAGTTAAGCACCTGACTTCGGCTCAAAGCATGATCTCGTGGTTCATGAGTTTGTGTGGGTCTCTGTGCTGACAGTGCAGAACCTGCTTGGGATTCTTTCTCTCTCTCTCTCTCTCTCTCTCCCTCCCTCCTTCTCGCTCTGCCTCTCCCCCATTTGCACTTTTTCTCGCTCTCTCAAAATAAATAAACTTAAATAAAAATCACTAAGCAATAAATTTTTAAAACTGTGAGCAACCCGAGTAGAGGTTGGGTTTTCGAACACTGACAGGAGGCAGAAGTCCCGCAGAAGGTCATAATATATGAGGCCAGTGGCTGGGAGGAGACAGAAAGGTAAGAAGTGGGTTGGCTCAACAGGGCTAGATTGGAAATGCCTTACTGCTGGATTACATTCTTGTCCAGAGGACCAGTTGTAGTTAATTTAGTCTTTTCTGTCACCTACACCAGTGGTTCCTGTCCCTGGATCCAAAGATGGAACATGTGTGATTTAAAACAAAAACAGAAAAATGCTCTGAAATGCTGGGTCTTGATCATTCCCTTCGGTCACTGAGACAATAACCCACATATTTCTTTTTAAAAATAGAATCATGGAGGGAAAGAAGCTGTGTCAATTCCACATACCTTGTAAGAAACAGACCCAGGGCGTCCGGGTGGCTTAGTTGGTTAAGCGTCCGACTTTGGCTCAGGTCACGATCCTGAAATTCCTGAGTTTGAGCCCCACATCAGGCACTGTGCTGACAGCTTGGAGCCTGGAGCCTGCTTCTGATTCTGTGTCTCCCTCTCTCCCTGCCCCTTCCCCACTTGTGTTCTGTCTCTCTTTCAAAAAAAAAACCAAAAACCAAAAAACTAAACATTTAAAGAAATTAAAAAAGAAGGCAACCTGAACTCTTCGGTTGTGACAGGCCTTAGAGCGGCTCCCTAAACCCTCTCCAGAATGCTCTGAGAACGAGTGCCCTAAAGTGGCCACTGGAGTTTTCCCAGGTGCCAGATGTTTTCCCAGAGGGCAAGAGAGGAGGATGGCGACTGGGCCAAGCAGACCCAGCCACCCACCAGCTGGAAACTGGGACAGCCACAAGTGAACCTACAAGGGATGATTGTGGATTGCTTGTGGAAGCCAGCAGACTGGGCTTCATCCCTCCGGGGAATGAACCGGCTCCACTTGGGGCGAGTTTCTAAAACTCCTTCAGCCTTCGCGTCCCCAGCTGAATAAAGAGGACCATACTCTACCCAAGGGACGCGGGAGTGCTGATGCGTAGGGGCACTTGTACCCCAATGTTTCTAGCAGCGCTTTCAACAATAGCCAAATCATGGAAAGAGCCTAAATACCCATCATCTGAGGAATGGATAAAGATGCTGTGGTTTATATACACAATGGAATACGACGTGGCAATGAGAAAGAATGAAACATGGCCTTTTGTAGCAACGTGGATGGAACTGGAGAGGGTTATGCTAAGTGAGATAAGTCAGGCAGAGAAAGACAGATACCATGTTTTCACTCTTATGTGGATCCTGAGAAACTTAACAGAAGACCAGGGGGGAGGGGAAGGGGAGGAAAAAAGAGAGAGAGAGGGAGGCAAACCATAAGAGACTCTTAAATACTGAGAACAAACTGAGGGTTGGTGGGGGGTGGGAGGGAGGGGAGGGTGGGTGATAAGCATTGAGGAAGGCACCTGTTAGCATGAGCACTGGGTGTTGTATGGAAACCAATTTGACAATAAATTTTACATATATATATATACACACCACACTCGTATCTATCTGCCTGGCAGAGGCATTGGCAAAGTACTTTGCACGGTGGTGCCTGTGAGTGACGTCACGCAAGTCCTTGAATGCCAGCTGTGAATATGGTCGCCATCAGCAGCCTGCACAGGCGGTGTTGGGGGGATCCCGATGTGACGTGCGCTGGGGGGGGGGGGGGGAGTTTCCCCACTTGCAGCCGCTTTCCCACCGAGCCCTCCTGGCTGCCTGAAGGCCCTCCTTGGAGAACTTTTCTGGTTTCTTAAAAATTGCTCTTTATTTAAAAACGCAACTTAGCGGCTCCAGAAGTGGCTCCTATGGCCTCCTCACCCCTTGAATGGACTGTGTTCCCAGACACGCCCCATCCTCAACGAAGTGTCCCGGGCTCCTCAGGACACACACACGTCACTGTGAGGCTATGTGTGCACGTGGCTTCGGTGAAGCAGCATTCCCCCCCACCCCACTCCCCCCCCGTAGACACTGGCGCCCCAACACGGTGTGATGCGTG
Source organism: Panthera onca (assembly GCF_046562875.1). NCBI lineage: Eukaryota > Metazoa > Chordata > Mammalia > Carnivora > Felidae > Panthera > Panthera onca. Next base: position 16,765,797 of record NC_138343.1, on the reverse strand, counting down.
GGTGCTTCACCAGTGTGTCCAGAAACCGGGGCGTCACGAGCTCTTTGAGTCTCCTGAAACTGGATGCAAGATTGTCCCGGTGAATTTGTGCGCTTTGGGGCCAGAAGACCGGTAGCTTTCATTGGATTCTCCAAGGGCTTAATCATTAACCAAGTGTTGTGAAGGAGACAGCAATCCGGAGTCAGCCCTGCACAGCCGGCTTCAAGTACGGGAATTCACCGGGCCCGGGGAGAGACCTCGAGTGCCTTCCGGCTGGCGGGGGCGGGTGGGTGGACGGCCAGTAACCTCAAGGGCCCTGGGTGCTCTGGTGTGTCAGGCTGTGTGAGCAGACGGGTGGAGAGCCAAGCCCAACCCTGTTGACTCACGCAGCTTGCTTCTGGAAACTGCCCTGGAGGGGGCACGCAAACGAAGATGCCAGTAACTTTCTTTGCGAGGGGGGAGGGGCTCGCCCGGGGGGGCGGGGCTCGCCCGGGGGCGGGGCTTGCGGGGGCGGGGGCAGTGGGGCCTTGGGGCTCCCAGCCCTGCTGCAACCCAGGCCTCAGGGGGGCCGAGTCCTAGGCAAGGGGAGCGCGCTCAGGTTCCCTGAAGTTTCTTTCAGGCCTAAAGTGAAATCATTTAAATGGTTCCTTGTTAAGTATTTCTCCCTCCTGAGTAGTTCTCCCTGCCTGAAGCTAATAAAATTTGGGGCTAGGGCTGCCAGGTAAAATATAGGATTCCCGGTTAAATGTGAATATCAGGAAAACAATGAATAGGGGTTTTTTTTGTGTGTGTATATATATATATATACACACACACATACAGATACATACATTTATATACACATACATATATACATTATATATGTGTGTCTATGTATGTGTAGAGAGAGAGAGAGAGAGAGAGAGAGAGAGACAATAACCCACATACTTATCTTTTTAAAAACAAAATTATGGAGGGAAACATGATGTGCCAAATTCCACATACGTTTGGAGAAGCAGACCCAGGGGCATCTAGGTGGTTCTGTGAATTAAGCCTCCTACTTTCTGACTTCAGCTCAGGTCATGATCCTGCCGTTCATGAGTTAGAGCTATATATATATATATATATATATATATATATATATATATACTCTACAATTATTTACTATTTACCCGAAGTTCACATTTAACTGGGAGTCCTGTATTTTTATTTGTTAAATCTGGTATTACGGACTGAATCGTGTCCTCTCCAAATTCAAACGCTGACGTTCTAATCCCCCAGCACTTTAGGATGTGGCTTTAATGGAGGTAGGGCCTTGAAAGAGGTAATTGAGTTAAAATGGGGTCATTTGATGGGCCCCAATCCAATAAGACTGGTATTCGTACAATAAGTGGAAATTTAGACACAGATATGTACAGAGAGAAGACCGTGGGAAGACACATGGAGAAGGCAGGCGTCTACATGCCAAGGAGAGAGGCCTCAGAAGAAGCTAGCTTGATCTTGGACTTACAGCCTCCAGAACTGTAAGAAAATAAATGTTTGTTGTTTAAGTCCCCCAGTCTGTAGTATTGGTTATGACCGTACTAGCTGACTAATACATCTGGCAACCGTATTTAGAGAACACTAAATAAAAGGGCACAAAATTATGAATACAGAATTAAGAAATGTGAAGGGGCACCTGGGTGGCTCAGTCGGTTGAGTGTCCAACTCTCGATTTTGGCTCAGGTCATAATCCCAGGGTCATGGGATCGAGCCCCATGTCAGGCTCTGTGCTGGGCATGGGGCCTGCTTGGGATTCTCAGTCTCTCTCTCTCTGTTTCTCTGGCCCTCCCCCACACATGCGCACATTCTCTCTCTCTAACATAAAAAAAAAAAAGCAAAAACAATTTTCAAAAAAAAGAACAAATGTGAATACTTATTAGAATGAGAAAAAAGAGACCATGGCAAATTACCAGAGACTTGAAGATTTGAGTCCCTTTTCTCGGAGACCCCATTTAGGCAATGGGAACACCCTAGGGTTACTGGAACTCAGAGACCCCCCCCACGTGAGAGGCTCTCCAGCCTAAGCTGTATTAGTACACCAGTCAATTTCAATCTGCTGGGATGTTTATCCCAATCTCTTCTAAAGCCCTCTCTGTTTATTTCCCTGGTTTCACTAGGCTTTCTCAGCAGTCTCTCAGATTACACAATTGGGTATTTTGGGAGCTCTGTCTCTCCTTCTTTTATTGTTTGGTTTCTTATCTCTCTTCTGGGGGTGAGATTCTTAGCTCTTCAATTTTGCGCAAAAACGGATCTTGATAATGTTTATAAAACAGCCTAAGTTTTTTCGCATTGGGACTATTTTTAAAACACCATATTATTATTTTCATTACATGGGTTACTTTGGTAACTTTATTTCCTACGTCTTATGAAGTCTGAAAAGAGAAACATGAATAATATAATTTTCTTTTGCATAAGGAACTCTTATAGAAACATTTAATTTTGGCTGTAGCCAACAGATTTATAAACATGAGTCTATATAAATACATATGTGCATGTATATATTTCATATCTTTCTGAATGCTACACAAAATTATCCTAAAGCACAACTAATTACACCAACTTGATTGCCCAGTAGGAAATCAGTTAAATTAGACAAAATTGTTCTATCATAACCATATATAAAAATTCTTTGTGGGGGCGCCTGGGTGGCTCAGTCGGTTAAGCATCCGACCTCGGCTCAGGTCATGATCTCACGGTCCGCGGGTTCCACCCCCGCGTCGGGCTCTGTGCTGACAGCTCAGAGCCTGGAGCCTGTTTCAGATTCTGTGTCTCCTTCTCTCTGTGACCCTCCCCCGTTCATGCTCTGTCTCTCTCTGTCTCAAAAATAAATAAACGTTAAAAAAAAAATTAAAAAAAAATTCTTTGTGGATGAAATATATGTATATTTAAAATATCACACAGGAAAAGTCCATAGAAGACATTTCTTTTTCATTCTGAGTTTAAAAACACTAGGTTTAATCTTTTTTAATTGAAAGAAGGCATTTTTGAGCATCGTTGTGTAGATTTTACATTAGTACAGCGGGCAATGCGTTTGAGCTTGAAAATCTGAAATCTGTCATTAGTAGGGGAAAACACGGCCTTACAATGCAGTATGATAGAAAGTAAAAAGTATAATGTTACAAAAGCACGGTGAGCATAAAAGAAAATAAAAGTAATTTGAGACGGATGAGACACGCAACGGGGTGGGGGAGAAAGAGGAGTGCAGAACAAGATGGGCCGAGCGAAAATTGATTAAATGTCAAGCAATGAAATCTATTTAGCAATTTTCGAAAAATGCCCTGCAGTAAGTTGTGCGATGTAATAACAGATGCGCAGTGGTAGCTGAGTAAACTCGCTCACCATTCTGGCTGTACCAGTCTTGTGATAGAATTTGCACAGCCATTTGCTGGCTTTTCGCCTCTAAAATATTAGAGGTATTACACTGGCGTGTGTGTGTGCGCGCGCATGCGTGGACGTGCCCGTCGTGCCGGTCTATCAGAGTGTGCATTCGCGTGTGTGTAAATTGCGTGCTAAAATGGGTCGGGCGGGTGGTGATTACCCCGTTAAGAGCCGTGACTACCTCACAATACTCGTCTTGCTTTTTCATTGTAGAAGTTATCATTATAGTTAAGAACCCCTAAGGCTTTCTCTTACGGAAATACTTAACAAGGAATAGAATTATGTGAGCGTTTAATCTTCAGTTCTGCCTTTCCTTTTGAAAAGGCAGTTAATTAAATGCCCCGTAGTTATACATACATTATTTTAAGGTTTTCACTTTTTGTTTTTGCTCTCAAGTGGCTAATTTTTTGTGTGCAGGTAATGATGCAGGCAGGTATCTCCTGTGTGGGTACAGTTAACGCCTGTGATTTTTTTTTTCCCCCTTGGAATCAGATATGAAATTGCTGACCAATTGTTATCCACGATGCAACTTTAGCTAGGGGGACGTATACAGCAACTAGTTCCTTAATAAAAGGCCCTTTTCCTTATTTTCTGACATGATCTTCTTCAGCCCAGAGTTAGGGAAAGAGCCCCCTCTTCTTTTAGGAATAGTATCCTTTTACTTGCTATGTTGCTGATGTATTTGTTCTTTCTCTGAGTGTAGCTACCACCCCAAGTTGGTTTGGTTATTATTCAGTAGCCGCTTGTGGCTTGAGGCCATGGGGTTTTCAAAACTCGTCTTATAGTTATTCAACTTGCTATATAACAGATTCCTGGATGTCCTATCGTCCTCCAGGTTTGCACAATGTATCCTAACTTAAATTAGTTGCAGTAAATGATGTTTCACAGAAAGGCTTATACTTACATTTAACTGAAGGCAGGGCTTACAGAATACATCTTCCCATCTTTTGGAAACATGCAAAGGCCTCACTGCAAGGTAACTCTTTGCATACTCAAAGATACATTGTTTTTTGTTGTTTTTTTTTTTAACGCTTATTTATTTTTTGAGACCGAGAGAGACAGCATGAACGGGGGAGGGTCAGAGAGAGGGAGACACAGAATCTAAAACAGGCTCCAGGCTCTGAGCAGTCAGCACAGAGCCCGACACCAGGCTCGAACTCACGGACTGCGAGGTCGTGACCTGAGCCAAAGTCGGCCCTTAACCGACTGAGCCACCCAGGCGCCCCAAAGATACATTGTTTTAATAATTGGTCACAAAATGAATGCACTATATAGCATTTGGACACTAAAATGAACTTTGCATTTAGCTGTAAGAGAAAGAGTGTATCAGTTTTGCAAACATACTAGCCTGCTTTTGTTTGCCCTGGGTGTGTGTTTTTTTCAGATGCAAGAAAACCCTTCTGAATGGATGAAAGCTGCCTGAAGGAACAATAAAGAAGAGTGGAAGAATCCAAAAGCCTTCATGGCCATCAGACTACTACCGTGCTCATAGGTTAACCATCTAAGTTAAAGACGACCCACATACATTTCTGGTGGGAGTGTAACCAGATCAACTGAGTTAAAGATAATGTGACATGGGGCGCTTGGGTGGCTTAGTCATTTAAGCATCTGACTCTTGATTTTGGCTCAGGTCATGATCTCACGGTTAGTGAGATCGAGGCCCGCAGTTGGGCTCTGCACTGACATCACGAAGCCTGCTCAGGATTCTGTCTTTCCCTCTCTCTCTCTATCTTGGTCACTCCTCTGCTCAAGCTCTCTCTCTCCCTCTCAAAATAAATAAACAAACATAAAAAAAGATAATGTGGCAGTCCTGAGTCAGGTTGAGGATGCTCATATCCTAGGACCCAGCAATATTACTCCTAGCTAAATGCTTCTGGAGAAACTCCAGCCTCTCTGTGTGCAAAGAGATATGTGCCAGAATGCTCGTTAAAGCTCATTTTGTAATGTTCCAATAGGTACTGAGATTAGAGGTATGAAAACATTTTAGTGTATTCATTTAATGGAATATTATACAGCAGTTAATAGGAATAAATTACCTGGATTAATATAGGTTGATATCAGAAATAGAACATTTGAGGAAGAAAAGCAAGCTACAGATGGTAAGCCCAACTAAGAGCATTTATATAAAGCAAAAATAGTATTGAGTGTGCACACAGACTTGTCGTTGAAGTGTAAAAATGTACAAGGGAAACAAAAGCATGAACTCCTTACATCTCGGGGAAAAAGGAGGGAAATGAGATCAAATACATGGGGTATGTCACCTGTATCTATATACATATGTATCTGTAATATATAATTCCTTTTTTGGACAAAGAATACCAGAGCATAGCAGTGTTCAGAAGAAAGAATATAAGAAGTGGTCTCCCTACTGCAAATAATTGAAAGAATAAGAAAGAAGGAAGCAAGGAAGGAAGGGAGGGAGGGAGGAAAGGAGGAAGGGGGGAAGGAAGGGAGGAGGGGGGAAGGAAGGGAGGAAGGGGGGAAGGAGGGAAGGAAGGAATGGAGGAAGGAAAGGAAGAAGGAGGGAAGGAAGGGAGGAAGGGGGGAAAGAAAGGAGGAAGGGGGGAAGGAGGGAAGGAAGGGATGGAGGAAGGAAAGGAAGAAGGGGGGAAGGAAGGGAGGAAGAGGGATGGAAGGAAGGGAGGGAGAGGAAAAGAAAGGGAGAAAGAAGTGAGGGAGGGAGGGAGGGAGAAAGGGAGGGAGGAAGGGGGGAAGGAAGGGAGGAAGAGGGGAAGGAAGGGAGGAAGAAAAGGAGGAAGAGGGGAAACGGGGAAGGAAGGGAGGGAGGAAGGGAGGAAGAGGGGAAGGAAGGGAGAGAGGAAGCAGGGAAGGAAGGGAGGGAGGGAGGAAGGGGGGAAGGAAGGGAGGGAGGGAGAAAGGAAGGGAGAAAGAAAGACAATTGATAGTGATACATAAATTAATTCTCATATACTTGATACAATAGGGATGAAGATTTCTGAACCACAAATATGATTTTTTTCATTCACTAGATTTGATTCTATTGATTTTGAATCATGATATTGAATCATGAAGGAGGGGGGAAAAAAGAATTTCATCAAGGAGCATATCTCGAAGGTAAATAGTATTAAGGTTTTTTTTTTTTGTTTTTGTTTTTGTTTTTTTTTTTTCAGTTTAATTCTTTGGGAATGATATTTCCCTACTAACACAAGAGCCTGTGATTTGACTTTATCACATTTAATTTTCAGATCTGGTTTTTCTGTAACCTTTATGTAAGGAATATGCTACCTACCTGTTCCCCCAAGAGTTATTTTATCACAGATGTTAATAAATATACCAAAATAATGATCACACGCCCCTGTCATTCCTCCTCTCTCCCTGCCTCAACCTGTCGCACCATCAGTGTTCCCCGGGTACACCAGCTGGAATCCCCAGTCCCGTAGGCCGGCCATCTTGCCACCTGCCCCCCCCCCCCCCCCCCCCCAGCCACCTGTCTCGGTCATGCGGCCAATTTTGCCCCAACCACCCTCCACTTCTCCTGCTTCATACCCCAGACATCGGCAGCATGAGCTTGCTTACAGGCTGCCCACACCCTCCCTGACCGTTGTCACTGCCCTCCGTCTGGCCAACCCCCACCTGAGGCCTCCTCCTCTGTCCATCAGCCTAACTCCCAAGCTGAATGAGGTGTCTCCTTCATTTCCTGGCCCTCGTGAGTGTCCCTGTGCTGCATCACACTGTGATAGTGTGTCCCCTCTGATGGGCCTGCACTCCCTGATGGCAGCAGTGACCTCTGATGCACCTTTGTCCCTGCCTCCCCCCATGTCTAATGCATTGTGTGGCAGACGAAGTGAATGGTCAATAAACTAAGCAATGATCAACAACCCACACTTAGGACAGATTGTTAAATTAAAAAGTGTATTGTGCTATGCCATGGGCAAAATCCTTACCCCAGAATGGTTGAGTCTCCAGCTGGGTCCTAACTATGTCCTCATTTCCCCCTTGTCATCTTGACCGCCCCCCCCATCATCTTCTGAGGTTCCTGGTTTTCTCTTCTCTCTCTCTCTCTCTCTCTCTCTCTCTCTCTCTCTTCTGGTCCACCCACTACACTCTTCTGGACTGAAATAGTCATTTCCTTGTATCCGGGCTGATAAAATAATCGCAGAGATTTTTTTTTTTTTTCAGGCAATGAACTCAATGGGTACACGCTAAGCATTGTGCTGGGTTTTCTATAGCACTACCTACTATTTTTAATTTGCAACTGTACAAGTCCATGGCATGTTGGAATTCAAGGAGGCTCATTAGCCTGCAGTGTTTACTCTGCAAAATGGTTGTTGTAACTGAAGAAGATAACCTCCCCCACTTCGCAAAGATCGCTGCCTCGCTTTATGTTGCTCTAGGATATATCATCAGCTACACACCCCCACTTCCAGGGCAGGAACAGAATTTAGGTTGTTTAATACTCTGCAGACATGTATGAGTGGGTGGGTGACAGTGGGGCAGACATAATTGCCAACAGTGACATCCACAGCGATGTAATCTGTGTGTCCCACATTGCAAGGTCATGTCTGTTTAGGTGTCACAATAGTTTGTACCACTGTATCATTATCCCCAACACGCACGCGCACACACACACACACACACACACACACACGCTGTTCATGCACACACTGTGTACTCACACTGTCTTTATATTACCCACAAGGTCAACCACAGACGTCTTTAACCATTCTATACTTAATCTTCAGTGCATTCTCCATAAAAGATGTTTGTCCATATCTGACACTTATTTAACAAGCTAAATCCAACTGCTGTTCCGTGACCCCCCGTCCCCAATGGTTAATCAAAACTGCCCATTTCCCCAAGTGAACCGTGTCCCCAGGTCACAGACACATGACATGTGTCATGCATGCTATTACCACTTGTACCAATTCCTAGATTCCTTTTTTTTTTTTTCAATTTATTTATTTTGAGAGAGAGAACAAGCGCAGTAGGGGCAGAGAGAGGGGAGAGAGAGAATCCCGAGCAGGCTCTGCTCTGTCAGTGCAGAACCTGACATGGGGCTCAAACTCATGCACCATGAGATCATGGCCTGAGCCTAAATCCAGAGTCAGACGCTTAACCGACCAAGCCATCCAGGCTCCCCACCTCGATTTCTTTTTTAATCCCAGAAGGTGCCATCTTTTTGAAATAAAATGTTGCCCGGCAAGAATAAACATGAGATCAAATTCAATTTGTAAAGATTATTTAAGATACATTTGCAAAAGAAGACTTCCTATGCAACTTCAACTCCATTTTCTTCTTGAACATTCATAAGAGCGGTATTAAGAACCGCTATTGGTAAGTTTTGTTAGCAAAGAAAATTATTTCAATATATCTCTACATCAAATCCTGTCCGTATGAGAATCAAGAAACAAGATGGAGAAGGACAGTTCTCAAAGTGTGTGCCAAGGATCCCCACAACCTCTCAGAGGAGCCACCAAGTCAAAACTGTTTCGATAATAGGACCAATACGGTGTTCACCTTTGTCAATTTCATTGTCCCTCGTGTGACACTGATATCTCCCAAAGGCTACATGACCTGTGATAGTTGCAACCTACTCATTTGACTGAAGGCAGAAGCGGGTATGAGAATGCCAACTTTGGACTCTTAAGCCAGACCTTAAAGAGATTTGTAAATACGCAAAACAAGGCTATGATTTTCCCTCTACATTTTTGTCTCGGAAAATACAGTTATTTTTCATAAACATACGTGACTCATGTTGGTGTAGTGGTTCCCTATTGTTATTTTTAACGCATCTGTAAGTAAATATTAAAAAATATTTCTGTTTTCATTTCATGTATAGGAAATATTGACAGATACGACTTACAATTTAAAAAGCTCTTGGCGGGGGGGGGGGGCGCCTGGGTGGCTCAGTCGGTTGAGTGTCCGACTTCGGCTCAGGTCATCATCTCGCAGTCCATGAGCTCGAGCCCCGCGTCGGGCTCTGGGCTGACAGCTCAGAGCCTGCAGCCTGCTTCAGATTCTGTGTCTCCCTCTCTCTCTGACCCTCCCCTGTTCATGCTCTGTCTCTCTCTGTCTCAAAAATAAATAAACGTTAAAAAAAATTTTTTTAAATAAAATAAATAAATAAAAAGCTCTTGGGGGTCCTCGGTCATGTTTAAGAGCAGAGGTTTCCTGAGACCAAAAGGTTTGAAGAGGGCTGAACTAGGCAAATGGGTGGGTACCTAACTGTCAGCTTGTGAGTATTCGCCCCTAAAAATCTTTGCTCGCAACCGTGTTTCAAAATGGAGTCGAAGCTGCGAAATCTTCTTTTGCAAATGTATCTTAAATAATCTTTACAAATTGAGTTTGGTCTCATGTTTCTTCTTGCCGGGCAACATTTTATTTCAAAAAGATGGCACCTTCTGGGATTAAAAAAGGAATCGAGGCGGGGAGTCTGGGTGGCTTGGTGGGTTAAGCATCTGACTCTGACTCTTTGCACACAACAATGTTTCCAAAGATGTGTTCGTGACTCCGAGGGGAGTTTTCCACTTAGAAGCCTCTGGATGGGCTATCGGCAGACTGCACCTGGACTGCCTTGCACCCCAACCTTATCTTTAACATCCTCTGTCACCCCTTTGGGTCCCACAACATAGTATTCTTGGAAAAGACTGCCCTGGGTCCTGGGCCTCCTTGAAACTTTAGCTGTTTAAATAAATGCCTCTAACAGGTTTCCACCTTCCTGCCTGCCCATCTAAAACTCATCCTGCTTGAACTCTCCTGGGAATCAAAGCAGCCATCCAAACTACATATTTGTTATGACTGCATAAGAACTACCTGGAATTTGTTTTATTTATTTGTTTTTAATTTTGTTTAATGTTTATTAATTTTTGAGAGAGAGAACGAGCAGGGGAGGGGCAGAGAGAGAGGGAGACCCAGAATCCGAAGCAGGCTGCAGGCTCTGAGCTGTCGGCACAGAGCCCGATGTGGGGCTCAAACTCGCGAACCATGAGATCATGACCTGGGCTGAAGTTGGACGCTTAACCGACTGAGCCACCCAGGCGCCCCTGGAATTTGTTTTAAATTTTTTTTAACGCTTATTTATTTTTGAGACAGAGAGAGACAGAGCATGAACGGGGGAGGGTCAGAGAGAGAGGGAGACAGAATCTGAAACAGGCTCCAGGCTCTGAGCAGTCAGCACAGAGCCCGACGCGGGGCTCGAACTCACGGACCGCGAGATCATGACCTGAGCTGAAGTCGGACGCTTAACCGACCGAGCCACCCAGGCGCCCCTGGAATTTGTTTTAAATACCAAGTTTCTGGGCTCCAGTCTCAACCTAAGGAATCAATAGCAGGGAACTGAGGGGAGTATGTTTGTCCTCTTTGACAAGCTCCCTCCATAATCCTCGATAGTCTCCAGGAAGCCACTGTGATGAGGGTGCAGGTCGCCCAGAAAAGAAAGGAGGGCCTGATGTACGTCGCCTCTTCACAGGGGCATCAAGCAGTCAACACGTGCCTTGAGACAGAAGGAAACGCTTGGCTGGGGCAGCACCTGACATCTACCTGTGAGGCCAGACCTGGATGGGGTGCCCGAGCACACAGGAGCCCAAGAGGAGAGGTGAGCCAGGTGCCCTAGAGCCTTGCGGGGGAGTATTTGGGTTTGGAATGGTGACTGATGGAGAAGAGAAAGAAGGAGACGTGAAGTGGGAAAGGAAGTATCAGAGCAAGAAGAGGAAAGTTCCAGGAGTGAGGGTCCTGGGGTTGAACCATCACTTCCCCACCATGATTTTGCAGACAGCCAGCCCTAAGCCCTGAGCCTCCAAGCAGACTTGACGGGCGCCCAGTAGTCCAGCTCTGATGAAGATCCTCAGAAAACATAACCAGAAAGAACGTCAAAAGCCAGAAAGAGGGATCACGTACAGAAGACCCGGAAAGACGGTATAAATAAAGCAGTGAAGTAGATACGGGAAACATCAGATCTGAAGGCTTTTCAGCTACACAGTCTGTTTGGAGAAGGAAACCTTGAGTCTGCATGTTGGTTCAGTCAGGGGGAAGCAGAAGGCAGAGGAAGAATGCTCTAGGCCTGGTTATTTACCATCACCCACGGTGCGGCACATTATACGAAACACCCCCAGAAACAAGCCACGTGGTTAGAGCCTTTATACATCTTTTCTTGGCTTTCAGTGCCTCACATTAGAGTCAGTGAAGCTTCTATGCAAAACAGTTTTAAGTTACACCCAGGGGTGAACTCTCCCGTCTTTCCAGTCATCCTCAATTCCAAGTTTCTTTCAAAGAGGGATTTGCCGTGATCTCTCTTTCCTGGGATACATCTCTCGCCCAAAGCCCTGTGAACATTTACACCGTTCACATGCTGACCGTTTCTTTTTTTTTTTTTTTTTAATGTTTATTTATTTTTGAGACAGAGAAAGACAGAGCATTCTGTCGGGGGAGGGGCAGAGAGAGGGGGAGACACAGAATCGGAAGCAGGCACCAGGCTCTGAGCCATCAGCCCAGAGCCCGACGCGGGGCTCGAACTCACGGACCGCGAGATCGTGACCTGAGCCGAAGTCGGACGCTTAACCGCCTGAGCCACCCAGGCGCCCCCATGCTGACCGTTTTCATTTCAGCAAAGGACGAGTGTGATTTGGGAGAGAGGGCGAACAGGGTAAAAGCTGATCTTTGGGGACCATTTTTGGTTGCCTGAGTACCTTCAACCTTCACTGAATTTTATTGCACGAGGCGAGACCTCTCTAGCAAGTCTTCCTCGTGTTTTGCAACACATTCACAAGTTGAAATGCGTATGGCAAAGAGCGCGGTTTTTTTTTGTACCTCGGGCAACGTTGATAAACGAGCAGAAGGAGGAGGAATTCATTTTAGCCAAATCTGTAGAGTGCCTCTGCAAAGCTCTTCTCTGTCTTTACCTTCACCTTCCTCTCAAGATAATACGGGAAAAGAAAGGAAAAAAAACCCCTATTTACCTCGTACGGACCTTGCGGAAGATGGGCTGCAGGGTTGCAGAATGCTTAATGAGCTGTACAGTTCCTTTTTCCTTGGCTTGCTGCGGAAAGGGAAGATATTAGATGCCTTCCACTACATCAGGTCTATTTCATAAACAACCGTTCCAGGGAGTGGGACCCTGGAACACCACAAAGTGGTCTGCACTCCACAGCTGCTGAATCCCGCAGTCACTGTGGGGCGGTGACAGCATGAAGACCACAGGTTCCGTCTCTCTCGAAATCACTCTAGGGTTAATTACATCTTTTCCCAGATTTTTTAGCATCTACTATTCTTTTCTCTTAAGCTTTATTTTTAAAAATGTAGTTAGGTCTTACACTTTATTATTTTCCTAGTCAGGCATCAATCAATGAAGGAATATTCCATTCAACAAAACTCTGTTGAGGTGGCTCCTCTGTTACGAGACGGGAAATCTGTACGTTGGCAAATTTCTCTTTTACTCTGGCTATCAGGAAGCTCGATGCACATCAGAAATAGGGATTGTGGATTCAGAGATGTTGGGTCCTGGGTTTTAATACATTTCAGCTACTAATAAATATTTCGTTATTATTTAATTACATTTCAGGGATTTTCCAATAATACCTCCATGTTTTCTTGAGATAATTAACACTGATCCCACAGAAAAATTACTTTTTTTTTAATTTTTGCACCCACTGGGTACTTGTAGAAAAGTGGAAGCCATCAAATAATCTTATGACAAAAATAAAAGCTAATGTTTTCCCAAATGAAACTTCCTTAGCCCTTCTCATTTAGAAATGGTCAAATTACTGGGGCGCCTGGGTGGCTCAGTCGGTTGAGCAGCCGACTTCGGCTCGAGGTCATGATCTCACAGTCCGTGAGTCCGAGCCCCGCGTCGGGCTCTGTGCTGGCAGCTCGGAGCCTGGAGCCTGCTTCGGATTCTGTGTCTCCCCCTCTCTCTCTGACCCTCCCCCGTTCATGCTCTGTCTCTCTCTGTTTCAAAAACAAATAAACCTTAAAAAAATTTTTTTTAAATAAAAAAGAAATGATCAAATTACTTCACTTTATAAACTTTACGCACGAAATGTGCCTAAAATAAATCAAAAGCCTTCCCCAACCCTCTACCAACGAAACATACCTCAGAACAAGACGAAAATGCCTGGTATAGTCAGGCAGACTGACCCCAAGAGTAAATACAGACATGAGATTTGCAGAATTTTCAGCAAGCAGTGAACAGAGCCGTTTATGGAGACTCCAATGAGGAAAACATCGAAACGTTTCAATGAACTCAGAGCTCTGATTACTAATTAAGAACTGACAGTGGCACTGTTTTCCCTGTTTCTTTGAGCCTCTTAAACACGTACATGGAGTCAGAGACCTGGACCCCAAGATCGCTTCCTGTTCTGTGAACCAAATGCCGCCTAACCGACTACCTAACAGGTGGTCATTCACTCGATGAAGCTTCAGTTTCTCAAGCCTCAAAATAAAGATCATACTACCTACCTCATGGGATTCTTGTAGGGATCCGTGCAAATAGATGACATTATGCATGCAGACAGACTTTACAAACTACAGAAAGACACCATTTTGGTCCTATAGATCCCAGCATTGACATCAGTTTATTTGTCAGTTGGGAAGTGATTGATTTTTCGTAACATATTGTGTACAATTAGTCAAATTCATGTAAAGCTACCTCACCTGCTGCTGAAATCCACTTAATAGTCTCTTGCTTCATAAATGTGTCCCGTTTTTGAAAACCTGTTGAGTCTGGTGGCACAAAGACATCTGTATCACGAGACTTATTACAGAACTTGATTTTATATTTTAAAAGCTCTGTCTGTCAGAAGGGTGAATTCGCAGTGTCTTATCTATAGACTTAATGGTATTTCTCATCACACAGGTTGTTCTATGTGTGATGAAGTTCCACTTCTTTCTCCAGATTATCATTTTCTTGACTTTATTTCCATTTCGTCTGGGTAAGCATATTTGTGTCGGTCAATAGTTCAAGTGACCACACCACGATTTGTTGAGGAAAATTGGTGTAAAGAGTTATGCTTTGCCATCCTGGATACAAAACAAAACACAAACACCTGACTCTTAACTTTTCGGACGGCTACGTCAGCTTCTCTAGAAGCGATCGATCGGCAACAACCACACTTCAGATAAACCTCAAGGCTTAGATGTCACCGGGGTGACTGGAAAGAAATAATCAGTCTGGGTAGACATACAAAAACAAACCTTTTAAGTAAAGGCAAAGATCGCAAAGAGGCTCATCCATTCCCGTGGGTGTCCTAAGCAGAGCAGCACTGGTAACGGCAGTGAGAGAACCATGCTTTCTTCCCCCATCCGCCATGCTGGCAGAAAGAACAAAGAATCCACGAGCAATTGGACGGGAACAGGGTGTAAAGGGTTTGAGAGTGCTAATGGCGGGAAGGCAAGAGAATGAAGAATCGTCTTCAAGATGACCTTGAAGATGGCCTCAGACCATCTGACCAGGCCTTGTCGCCAAAGCGGGAGCAGAAACAGGAGTCACGGTATCTGAACGTCGTGGGCCATAAACCCTGTCTGAGGACCTTTCCTTCTCAAGCATCCCCTGACCTCTTTTCCTGATGACTCTCTCTACAGGGCAGAGGGTAGACGGACCAATACACTACTGACTCTTCATTGCACTCCTTGATTCTCTTCCAGCTAGGGAATAGCAGCTGGGATGGAAAAGACTGACTTTTGTGTGGTATTTTATTTTCTTCAATTTACTTGCCTGTTTCCAGCAAAAAAAGCCTACGCACCCACATGGGAAAGCCTACCTACATAATTTCTTTGTCTGCAGATATGAGTAAATTGTGTGACTTCTGGAGCCGGGTCCTTTTATATGTATGAAGTAGGCAGAGATTAATAATAATGCTTGCATATGCATATAACCTGGTACCAGGGTGTATATATTGAGATTTTTATGGGTTTTTTTATTAGGGTTATTCATTATAATGTGCACAAAATCACACAAGGTGTTTCACACAAGGTCCCACCATTTAGAAAGATCGCAAGTTTATGAATGGAAACTAGAGATTCCTAAAGAATTCCCTGTTGTAAGTAGTACCCATCTGTGAATCTTCAACAATATTGACGATGAGAGTCTATGTTGGTTTTTGTTCCAGGAGTCACTAAATGTGAATCCTATGACACTAACACTGTCTGAGTATGTGATAGACATAGTAGGACTCATAAATATCCTATGTGTTCTCCTACTTTTCCCAGTTAGAGCCACACAATGGATGTAAGAGGAAATGTAGTATGTCACTTCCAGCTAGAGCCATGGAAAGACCTTTGGCAATTCTCCACTATCTGTAAATCTACGGAGTTTGCAGAAAAGTGTGCAATGATGCCAACTGAAGTAACCCACAATGCAAATCGCTGTGTAGCGAGATCTCCAGACCCACACGGGACATTAGGCGAGTGAAAAATAAATGTTTTCCACGTTAAAGTGCCGGGATTTGGGAAATGTGTGTCACTGCAGCATAGCCCCTTTTGACTCATATAGATAATAATGGATTTGGGTCCTGAGAGCTAAATGAAAATCTGTAGTAAGACTGTTACACATTTTCAAACTTTTAAGGAAAAGCTTAGTAGGATATAGCAAGAATTGGCCAACTTTTTCTGGAAAGGACCAGACAGTAAATATTTAAGGCCAGATAGTCTCTTTACTCTGCCATAGGCGTATATAAAGAGCCAGGATGCTATGTAAAGAATATGGCTGTATTCCAATAGTATTATTTATAAAATCAGGTACTAGACAGGATTTGGTACACTGGCCATAGTTTGCTGGGCCCTCTAATATGCTACCTACTGTTAAATGTATTTATGTTGACCACCTGGTGTATGAGTTTCCTAGGGCTATCTTAACAAAGTACCACAAACTATGTGGCTTAAAACAACAGATATTTATTCTCTCCTAGTTCTGGAAGCCAGAAGCCAAAATCAAGATGTTGGCAGGGTTGGGTCCTCGTGTAGATTCTGAGAGACAATGCGTTCCATGCCTATCTCTCAGATTGTGATTGCTGCTGACAGTGCTCAGCATTCCTCAGCTTGTAGATGCGTCACCCCAATCTCTGCCTCTGTTTTCACACCGCCATCTTTCCTCTGTATGTCTCTGTCTTCTAAAGAGACTGATCATGTTGGATTTTTTTTTTATTTTTATTTTTTATTATTTTTTTTTAACGTTTATTTTTGAGACAGAGAGAGGCAGAGCATGAACAGGGGAGGGTCAGAGAGAGAGGGACACAGAATCTGAAACAGGCTCCAGGCTCTGAGCTGTCAGCACAGAGCCTGACGCGGGGCTCGAACTCACGGACTGTGAGATCATGACCTGAGCCGAAGTCGGACGCTCAACCGACGGAGCCACCCAGGCGCCCCTGATCATATTGGATTAATGGCCCACCTTACTCCTTCCTGTATGAGTTCACCGTAACTAATTGCATTTGCAGTGACTCTATTTACAAGTAAGGTCACATTCAGAGGGACTGCGGGTTTAGGGCTTCAACAAATCTTTTCGGGGTACACAATTCAACCTGCAACTCTTGGTTACTTAGAGAACACGCTTCACTTACTAAATAGTCAATGATACAAGTGAATTTTAAATAAGCTCATAGGCCTTGGCGTTAATCAGAAAGATCAACTCATGAATTCTCTTGACCAGACTGAAATTTTAGTTATCTTATAGAGCAGTTACAAGAAAACCTGCACTCATAACTAAAATAATAAATAGAATTTTATAACGAGCACTTACAATTCAGTATCATTGTTCAGGCTCCACCTTTTCAAAGTCATTGATTGATGCTTCGGATGAGAAAATTAGATTTGATCTACATACGTTATTTCTTGAGTGTGTTATTAAAGCAGAGGATTGATGAAATGATTATTCCTTAGAGTCTGAATGCAGACATCCATAAGAATATATTGGAGACGAAGCTACAATTTCCTTGGCAGGTTTTGAAAAAGGAGCACACAGGTGAGCAATCAAACAAGTGCTTTACGTTGTACATTACAGGAATTCAGAAGGAGAGACCACCAAGACCTAGCAAGTGGCGCCTTCTGGAAGGATGTACTACCCAAGCTGGGCTTGAAGGGTGGCCAGTGTAGGCTGGCCAGAGAGCATCTGATGGGAGCAAAGGCATAACATGATGTAGCACCAGGAAGGCGGATCAGCCTGATTTGAAGTCGCAGGGGCATGCTGGGAAATAACAATAGTTATAGCCGCAAAGAGCACTGGAAACTGACACAAAAGACCTTGAACGTCACCCTAAGAAGAGTTCACGCTACATTCACGAGTGATAGGTTTCTAAGCAAATAATCAAAGTTGCACAGTACAATACACAAGATAAACAAGGCAATGGAATGATGAGGAATATCTAGATATGATCTAGGAATGTCTAGCGATTATGATTTTTTAAAAAAAGGTGGTAAACAGTGAGCCTGGATAGTGGGGTACAGTTGGAATGGTTCATGCGAATTTTTATACATTTTGATGATTAGAGTTCTGAGACCAAGAAAACCATGGAGGAGAAGAAGATGAGCCAATGCAATCTCAAAAGGGAGGAAACAGAAGGAACACAGGCAAGACAAATTCCAGCAAATTACTCTTGGAGTGAAGACTAATTCATTAGTTCTACTTGATTAGTCAAGACAGGATAAGGTAGCCACGGTTACATGTAATCCCCCAAATTCCAATAACTTAGCACACCAAAGATTTATTGCCTGTTCATGTGGCATCGCCAGGGGAACTACCCTATTCCACAGATTTATTCAGGTATCAGAGAGTAAGAGCGTTCCACTGTCTTCCGAGGCTGCCATTTTAACATGGAGCTGCACAAGGGGAAGAAAGCACGGGGACAACTCCCACCACTCTTAATTGCCTCCAGCCCATTTGCCAGCACTTGTCACGTAGCCAAAATCCAGCGGTGGGTGAGGCTGGAGAGTGCAGAGAAGCGCGTGCCATCTCCAGTAAGAATTGCTATTTCTACAACATCACATTCTCTCATATTTCAAAAATAAACTGTTATCTCTGAATTTCTGTCCTGATTTTGCCCGGAGTAAAGGGGATCTATTTCTGTCCACGTGGGTTCACTACCTACCAACCAGGAAATGCTCATATATCCTCAACCATAACCGTTGCAAAGGGCTCTCGCGATCGTCCTGAGCGATGGAGACGCAGACAAAAGCAGGACGTTAAAATCTGCTCACTGCTTCTCCTTGCTGCCCACTTTGGTGGTATGGGTTTGGGCTATAAGGTATATTTGTCACATCTGCTCCCCCTCTGATTCCTGATTGTGAAATCATCCCCGAGGGTCGTTGTCACCAAAAACACCAACACATAACTCGAAGGATAGGTGTCGGTAGCAAGATATTAAATGTAACTTTTTCTAGGTAGAGTTTAGAGAAAGACTCCGAAGGCAGAGCGAAACGCAATCGTTGCCAAACATCCATGTGCTAAGACAAGGTGCTAGACACGTGAAGGTATATTAAGGGCCCTGAAACTGCTGCTTCTAGCACCTTCAGGCTATGTAAAGATGTTAAGAATTCATTGCCTGGTTGAAGAGGCCAACAGGGTGGTTTTCCCTGGAGACAGTGTTTGGTGTGTCATGTGTTTCCCTCTTCAAGGAGAAGAAGAGAATGCTTCCCTTTACCACAAGCCAAGTAAGGGGGCCTTAAAGAGAACTGAGCGAAGAGCATCGTTCCCCTGGAGTTTGGTAAAGTCAGAGACTAACATTTGACCCATGCCCTAAAACATATAAAGGAAAGAGCCTATGGTTAAAGAGAGAAGCCCTGGCCTGACAGAGTAGACGACTGCCATAGGAGGGTTTACATATAGATTGAAGGCTATGTGTGTGTGTGTGTGTGTGTGTGTGTGTGTGTCCCTTAGATAGATGTGGAACCTGCAGAAGCTCAAGCCATGGCTTATATTGAAAGGACTCTGCCTCAGAGCATATCCTTCCAGGAACAAGATAATCATGGCGCAAACGAGGCTGTAAGCAAATCATGAGATGCCCAAGGTAAGGGAAGAAGCATGAAGTCCGTTGGAAAAGCTATCACACAGGCTAGGGACTGGGGAGTGATCCTCAGAAACAGACGGATGTGGGAGGTGAGGAGATCTTTAATCAATCTCAATGAACAACCCCTAAGTGGAAGAATCAGCATTTGGAAGCTATTAGACCCAGAACTCTCTAACAGATGATAAGAGTACTCAGCTAGTGCAGCTTTCATGCTCCTTCCTCTGGAGGAGCTCAAAAAGCAGCAGGAGGAGAGAGGCAGAAGGAAGACCGCGGAGAAACTTTCGTCTACACTGCACGACTCCGACTAAATTAGACCTCAGCTGGGGGAGGAAGAGGGGTTTCAAATTGGTTGAGTAACCAGACCCGAATTAGGGAAGAAGGAAAAGTTTGAAACGAATTGAGAACTTGGCATTTTGACATCACAGTGGCTGGACTTCCTACCATCTGAGAGAGGATTTGTCACCGTCACTCCAGAAAGAAGGTAAAAGCTCTGGGGCATGCCAGTATCTTTACAAAGAGCAAGAAGACAGATCCACAGAGCAAGGTTTGCAGAAGCAGTAGTGAGGAAAAGTAAAGTTTCTTATTTCCTGGATCCTATTTAGTCCTTCTGGTTCAATAAGTTAGTCCTGTTCATGTTAATAGCTCAGTGACATTACAAAATATGGCACGGGCTGGTAAATATATAGTTGATTCTTGAACCTCTCAGGTTTGAACTGCACAGGTCCACTTACGGGCAGATCTTTTTCAATAAATACAATACAGCACTATAAATGAATTTTCTCTTCCTTTTAAATTTCTTTTTATTTTTTTAAATTTTTTTTAATGTTTATTTATTTTTGAGGCAGAGAGAGACAGAGCATGAATGGGGGAGGGTCAGAAAGAGAGGGAGACACAGAATCTGAAACAGGCTCCAGGCTCTGAGCTGTCAGCACAGAGCCCGACGCAGGGCTCGAACTCACAGACCACGAGATCGCGACCTGAGCCGAAGTCCAACGCTTAACTGACTGAGCCACCCGGCCACCCCACTTCCTTTTAATTTTCTTAATAACATTTTCTTTTCTCTGACCCGCTTCATTGTTAAGAACACAGTGTATATTACATATACAAAATATGTGTAAATTGGTATGTTATCTGTAAGGCTTCTGGTCAATGGTAGGCTATTAGTAGTTAAATTTCAGGGACATCAAAAGTCATATACAGATTTTCAACTTCGGGTGGGATTGGCACCCCAACCTCTGTGTTGTTCAAGGGTAAATTGTAGTTCATATGGTAAAAATGTCTAATAGAATAAGGAATAATTGTGAATTGTTTTTGTTGGTGATTGGCTGGATGGGTGGTTATGTTTTCAGGAACTTAAAGTGTGTGCGACCAGTAATCCATTAATTCATAACTACTTAATTGAGGTCCTACAACTGGGTACCTACAGTATCCATAAACTGCTGTAGGGTATGTGGAAGATCCTTATCCTACTTGCTCAAAGCTTTTACATATTAGTGAAAGTAGACCAGAAACAATCTCAATACAGTGCGACAAGAGTTATAACATAGACTGTAACATCAGAGCCAAGAGTACGAAAGAGCATTTTACCTCTCAGAAAGGATCTAGAAAGCTTCCCTGGAAGGTGGCACTTAATCTGATGTTGATGTGCTGATTTAACCATTAACTCGAACGGGTTGAAAAAGAGTGAGATTCGTCTTGGTAGCAAAACAATTTCGCGGCGCCTGGGTGGCTCAGTCAGTTAAGCGTCCGACTTCAGCTCAGGTCGTGATCTCGCGGTCCATGAGTTCAAGCCCCGAGTCAGGCTCTGTGCTGATGGCTCAGAGCCTGGAGCCTGTTTCGGATTCTGTGACTCCCTCTCTCTCTGACCCTCCCCCATTCATGCTCTGTCTCTCTCTGTCTCAAAAATAAATAAACGTTAAAAAAAATTTAAAAAAACAACAATTTAGCACAAAGGCGTGCAAAAGGGGAACCCACGTTTCTCAGAGACAAGTGTGCCCGCATAGTTATAGTACCAAGCACCATTGGTCAATGTTAGCGAATGTGTCTAGACGTTGTTTGGAGCATTTGGCAACAAATCTATGTAACATGTTATGGAATTTGAAGATATCTTTCAAGCCATTGAGAGTGTTTAAAATATTTAGGTTTCGCTTTTATGTTTATATACGTACTTTAAAAAAATAAACAGAAGTCTTTTAAAAAATTATCTACAATTTCGCTCTCCAGAAGGACTACTAACTATACTCGGAGGTGTTGACTTCCACTATTTACACATGCATAAAATTTGTATTTTATTTCGATTTTGTGGCCATTATTTTTAACTGAATAGTATTCTGTGATTATCTTCCGGCGTCATTAAATAACTTTTGACAATATGATCTCTAAAGAGTGACCAATATCACAGCAAATGAATCTACTATGTTTTATTCAACCACTCATGTGCTGTTAACAGTTGGGTTTTTCCCAAAACTTTGCAGTTGACATCCATATTAATAAATCTTTTCACCGCATTTCGATGCCTTTAAGATAACAGTCCAATAAATTAAATTGCTGAGTCAAAATAAATTCTTTGGAAGCTACCTTTTACACACTTTTATTTATTTTTTTTATTTTTTAAGTGTTATTTTTAATTGTTCTTGAGCGGGGGGAGGGGCAGAGAGAGAGACAGAGAGAGAGAATCCAAGCAGGCTCCACACTGTCAGCCCAATGCCAGGCTTGAATTCACAAACCATGAGATCATGACCCAGGCTGAAATCAGGAGTCAGACACTGAACCGACTGAGCCACCCAGGCACCCCTTACATGCTTTTAAATTGATTTCCACAAAAATTTTGCTAATTCATGCCCTCTTCCTTTGCTCCAGTAGCAATGTAAAATGTTCTCAGTTTCTCTGTAGATTGATCGGTAGGACAAACTATCTGCTTTTGTCATCTCCGCTGGTTTTGTAAAAAAGTAAAATTGTAATAGACATTTTCATAAATAATCCTTGATAAATAATCTTTGTTTAATTATTATTTTTTAATGTTTACTTTTGACAGAAAGAGAGAGACAGAGCACGAGCAGGGAAGGGGCAGAGAGAGAGGGAGACACAGAATCCGAAGCGGGCTCCAGGCTCGGAGCTGTCAGCACAGAGCCCGACGGGGGGCTCGAACTTGGGACCGTGAGATCATGACCTGAGCCGAAGTCAGACGCTCAACCTACTGAGCCACCCAGGCGCCCCTCTTTGTTTAATTATTAAAATAAAAGCCCACTGAGGCAATGTTGGGTCATATAGAGAAATAGAGAGAAGAAAAGTTCAATGACTTTAAACCTCTGTCCCATCATTAAGGACTGGTAACATCTTGGTATATATCCTTCTAGTACTTTTTTTTTTTTTTTTGATTTTTTTTTTTACATTTATTTATTTTCGAGAGACAGAGCACAAGCAGGAAAGGGACAGAGAGAGGAGACACAGAATCCAAAGCAGCGTCCAGGCTCCAAGCTGACAGCACAGAGCCCGACACGGGGCTCGAACTCACAAACTGTGAGATCGTGACCTGATCCAAAGTCAGACGCTCAACCGACTGAGCCACCCAGGCGCCCCATATCCTTCTAGTTCTTAAACTCTCTCTCTTTCTAAATGTATTTAAGAAAATTGAGACCTTATTGCACTTGGACTTCTATTTTGTCTTTTTCATGTAAGAGCAAGTGGGCTATCAGATCATTAGGCTTCAAAACATGGCTTACAAAAACTGCACGTGTGACTTTTCCCTTACGTGAGCGAGCCGTTCTAAATCTCCCTTCCTGTATTGGGAGCTTGGGTGGTGTTAATCTTTCATCTTTACATGCCCATTTGTGCATATTTCTCTGCATACCTTAAATTAAATCCCAAGAAAAATTGCTAAAAATGGAAATGTTGAATAAAAAGATTGGAACATTTTTTTATGGCTTTTAATTCATATTGCAAAGCTGTTTTCCCAAAAAGGATGTGCCTGTGAGTAGTGAATGAGGGGTCTTGCCTCACAATGTGAGGAATTATCAATAGTTTAATTTTTCCCATTTGACAGATAACAATGGCTTTTTGGTTGGATCTGCCTTTCTTTGATTATTTATAATCACTTTATGTCTTATGGACAGTTTGTTTCATTTGGAGGATTTAGTGCGATCCTTGGTGACGGTCAAAGTCTTTTCTGTGCCATGGAGATATTAACTATTTACCCAGTGTATTTACTCATACGGTCCTTTTTTACCCTATGTCTCGTATTTCTGGGCCCTTGACTTTTGCATCTTTGCTGGCTATGATACATCTTTGAGTAAGTTTTTTCAGGACACGTACAGGGGTGCTTTCTGAGCCCTTGTGTAACTAAATTATCCTTTCTGCTGCCATCACATGTGAATGACATCTTGCCAGGATGTAGAATTCTCGGGCCACAAGTTTTCCCTCACAAATCCACAGTGTCTTCTGATAGTGTAGTGGAGAAGAATATGCACGTGTGATGGTTAATTTTACGTCAATTTGACTGGGCCACGGGATACCCCCGGATATTTGGTCAAACAAACGTTACTCTGGGCATTTCTATGAGGGTATTTTGATGAGATTAACATTTGAATTGGTAAACTGAGGAAAGCAGATTGCCCACTCTGCTGTGGGTGAGCCCCATCCAGTCGGTTGAAGGTCTGAATAACACAAGAGGCTGGCTTTCTCCCGAAAGAGACAGAATTCTGTCTGACCGCCTTCAAAATGGAACATCAGCTTTCCGTCACCTTCGTAATCATGCTAAGCCACTTCCTTATGAGTTTTCCTTGATAGATAGATAGATAGATAGATAGATGATGTAGATGTAGGTGTAGATAGAGAAAGAGAGAGATTCTGTTTCTCTGGAGAACCCTGGCTAATACAGCAAGTTACCTAGAATTTGTTTTTTCCATTTCCATGGTTATAGAATTTGTTTTCTTTATCTGTGAAATTTAGAAGTTTTATCATGATATCTGTCTTTTTTTTTTTTTTTTCAGTCATTTTGTTTGGAACACAACATGATTTCAATAGACAGGGCGCTGAAGGATCTCCTATAGGAGCTGTCCTCTGTGGAGTAGAATACAAGGAAGGTCATCTGTTAAGAGAAAGCAGGAAGTGGTGAGGATTTTAAATTCTGTGACTCAGTGCTATGCCTGTAGAGTAGACTTCCTGCTGTCTGGGTCTATCGATCCATTTGTGTCAGTTACAATATTCCTACTGTCCTGGCACGGACTTGACTTCCACTGCTCGGCTTCAGACGCGACCTTCAATATGAACCTTCAACCCTTCGCATTTAACAATTACCTATTGTTCATTTTTCATGTGCTTCAGTGCTCTGTACTCAGGTCTGAGCACAGGAATTAATTTATATTCACCTTTCACTCAGTAGACTTTTGGTAACATTTGTTCTCTGATTTAAATTGAAAAGAACGACAAAGATTTCTCACACTGCAGTAACACACTTGCTTATTTTTAAAACACACACCCTCTTTGGATCACCGTTGGTGATCATCAAAACAAACTCCTGCTTTATGATGATCATCAGAGTTTGTCCCTTTTTTTTTTTTTTTTTCTGTTTTACCGTTGAGAGAGACTGTGAACGGGGGAGGGGCAGAAAGAGAATCCTAAGCAGGTTCCACGCCCAGCATGGAGCCCAATGTGGGGCTTGGTCCCATGACCAAGAAATCATGACCGGAACCAATATCAAAAGTCAAGTGCTTAACAAACTGAGCCACCCACGTGTCCCAGGCTTTGTCCTTTTTAAAAAAATGTATATATACAAATGTGTGTATAAATGGATTTGTCACAGACAAGAACATAAAAATAAAAATCATATTAGAAAATGTACCAATTCTAATGTAAATGTTTTCCAAGTGATTTGTTAGGGGTATAAGGGAGCATACAATTAGTTCATTGACACTGTAATTTCACAGTTGAATTCTGCATAATTACCTACAACGTCACTCACCAGCAAATAATTAAGAAGACCTATTGTGCGTGAGGCAAATTTTGTCAGTAGTCTTATACATAAAATTTTTTTAGTTTATGGTACGGAATTATGCTACCTGCACGATACATGATAAAATCACACATTCTTGTACTTAATTTAGTGTTCTTTCAGTTACAATAAAATCACCTCTTTCCGTAAATAGTATGCTTCAAGACTACGAGAGACTTAAGTAGCTATCATCACTATAACGCTTAACTCACCTAAGCAACATTTACAGTTTCTCTCTTCTCATTTTGTTAGGGTTAATTACTTTTGCATACTCATTACTTTCTTGTTGTATACAGTACAATCCATAAGAAGGTGTATGGACACATCCATGCATAGCCACACTCCTGGAAAAATCTGACGTCCTACATAATTCTATCGCTATCAAAATCCCGTTCACCCACAATACCCTATGTTCCAGAGCTGTTCGATCTTACATTTCCTCATACTTATTCAGCTTATTTTTGTTTGTCCAATTTCCACCTCCTTGCTGGGGATCTTTGGTTAGCATCTGTCTGTTTCCAACCCACTTACTTTAATTCAGTCATCAGTCATTCCACTAGTCAGTCAACAAATATTTCCTACAAGCCATGCACCATAACTCTCGATCTAGAAAAATCAGTAAGGCTTAGGCTTTTTCCTTAAAAACATTATAGGTTATGGGGCGCCTGGGTGGCTCAGTTGGTTGAACGTCCGACTTCAGCTCAGATCACGATCTTGCGGTCTGTGGGTTCGAGCTCTGCGTCGGGCTCTGTGCTGACAGCTCAGAGCCCAGAGCCTGCTTCAGATTCTGTGTCTCCCTCTCTCTCTGCCCCTCCATTGCTTATGCTCTGTCTCTCTCTCTGTCTGTCAAAAATAAATAAACACTAAAAGAAATTTAAAAAAAAATTATAAGTTAGCATCATCCAGGCAGAACTGTTTTCCAGTGTCCTTGTTATGTCCAGGCTTGAGGCAATGGATGATCTGATTCCTGAAAAATTGTAATAATTGCAGCAATAACTCTATGCTGTAAAGAGGAAAAAGGAAGAAGGAATAGAAAATAAAATACTGGATTTTTAATGGGTGGAGGTTGAGTCTGGGAAGAAAAGAACAGAAGGTGTGCCCGAGTGGCTCAGTCGGTTAAGCGTCAGACTCTTGATCCTGGCTCAGGTCATAATATGGTTTGTGGGACTGAGCCCTGCGTCCAGCTCTGTGTTAACAGCACAGATCCTGCTTGAGATTCTCTCTCTCCCTCTCTCTGCCCCTCCCCCACTTATGTGCACGCACACAGCGTTTTCTCTCTCAACCTAAATAAGCTTTTTAAAACTTGTTTTAAAAAAGAAAAAGAAAAAGAAATGAACGTAAAAGGAGGTTGCTGGTCCTATGCTTGGGAAAAAGGATTTTAAAAAGTCTGGCAGGGCAGGAAGACTTTTACAAGGTAAGGAAGTCTCTGAATCCTGAGGCTGGAATTAGGAAAAAACCAAACAGATGAAACATTGAGCAATACCTCCATAGTCCAGTCACTTCTGCTAATAGACTCTGAATTAATCCATCTGGACCAGATCCAAAGTTATTCTCCCAGGGAGAGCAAAGGCAGAGCTACATATGGAACTGTGCACCGTTTCTTCTGACCGCCCCCCTCCCATCACTCTAAAACATCTTATGGATTAACCTTAAGTTGCTCTTGTAAGTAAGAGTGGTATTTCAGTAATAACAAATGGGAAAACTACCCAGATTTGTTAAAAAAAAAAAAAAAAAAAAAAAAAGAACATCCACCATCTACCATTTTGTTGACCTGGAATGATACGTGGCACAAGTATTCCACGATAGATTTGGGGTTAAGAGATGTAAAATGAAAACAACATTGTGAGGCTACTTGTACTCAAGTGGAAATTGTTGGTAGCAGAACTCTACATGTTTTCATGGGGATGGAACACAATGGAGGCAAAAGGTCAAAGAACTTGGAGTTTCATTGTTCCAAAATCCAACTCGGCCTGCATCACAGTTTGGGCCCTACAGTGTCAGCTGTGACTTGCACAGAAATGTAGAAACAGGGTCAGATCTATCAGAAGTCACATCCAGTTCAGAACACTCATTGAAAATATGGCTAACGAAGGTGTGCCAGCATATTTGGGCTGCGATATTAAAATACCACAGACTGGGTGGCTTAAGCAACAGAAATCTACTTCTCACAACTCTGGAGGCCAGCAGTCCAAGATCAAATTTCCATCCAATTTAGTTTCTGGTGAGAGCCTTCTGGCTTGCAGAGAGCAACCTTCTTGCTGAGACAGCCACCTTCACATGACTATAATGCTTTCCCAATCTCTCTCTTCCTCTTCTTATAAGGCCACCAGTCCAATCAGATTAGGACCCCATCCTTGTGACCTTATTTAACTTTAACTGCCTCCTAGACGGCCTATCTTCAAAGACAGTCACACTGGGGGATTAAGGATTTGGGCTGCAACGTATGAATTTTATGGGGACGCCGTTCAGTCGATAGCAGGTTATAAAATTCCTTCCCAGAATTTTGTTTCTGTACCTAGGTGAGTCTTAGTTTGCTGAGAATCATTTCAAGTTTGCGAAAAAATGAACGTATGAATATTAAATGGTACCTAGAAGTCAAAATCACACTATTTTAAGCTGCCAGCCTCCTAGACGAATTTGTCTCAATTAGATCTCCTCTAAGTACGTGGACCAAAATGTAACACACTGTAGACTGCTTGGTTTTCCAGGCTGGAGGTCTGTTGAGGATGTCTAGGAAAGCTCCTATTAAGAAACTGTGTACACCTGCAATCTCTCGTTGAGAGCCAGTTTCTTAAACCAACATGAACTATGGAATGTCAATGTTCGTTAGGTGTAGCCTCTGACTGTCTCACTCTTGTGTTGTCTCTTGGGTGCGTTTTGTGATTGATTGCCTTACATCTCATAATAGAAACTAAGACCCTCCAAAGGTAGCTTATTTCCTAAAGAATGGTGTCATTGCAGGGCAGCTGGGTGGCTCAGTTGGTTAAACGTCTGACTCTTGGTTTCGGTTCAGGTCATGATCTCACAAACTGGGGGATCGAGCCCCGTGTCAGGCTCTGTGTGGACAGCGTGGGCCCTGCTTGGGATTCTCTCTCTCCCTCTCTCCCGCTCGTGTGCACGCTCTCTCTTTCTGTCTCTCTCTCTCACACATACATGCACACACGCAAATAAATAAATAAACTTAAAAAAAAAAGAATGGTGTTTTTGTGACCCACAGTTTAATCCAACCACGGTTGGGAGTTAGCAAATATACTGTTCTGGTGTGTAACAGTCTAGAAATGTCTATAAATGTCTATAAATCATTAGACATAAAAGAACATATAAAGCCCTAAGGTTTATATCTTGAATTCATCTATGAAGCCAGAAAGAGAAAGTAATTACATACAAACAAAAAATACAACATCCATAAAATTAAAATTGGAACACTTTTGCGAGGTAGCACACTGTTAGGTTAATTGTCGCTTGTAACACGACTGTATGACTAACTGCTATGGCACAAGATTGCCTTTTTGCTTGATTCTGAACATTTTGATATTATTATATCGAATCATACATAATCACGATTACATATTCATAAGTAATTTCATTACGTTTAATGTAAAAATATGTATTGCATAGATAATAAAAATGTATGCAACCAAACGTATTTATTTTACTATATAAGCACAAGTATAGTTTATATTATAACAATTATATCTTATAATCAGTTTCCTTTAATTATAAAATACCGAAAGGCATAAAACCAATGAAAATTACCCAAATGTCTAATACACAGGGATCAGCCAAATTTTGTGTATTTCTTTTCTCTTGTTTTAAAGGCACAATTGTGGAGGGAGGAAACAGGAAAACAGGTCCATCTATATATCCATCTATATATTAACTTCAGTATAATACCCTACACTTTCAGCTAGGTTGACAAGCCACCCCAGTTTGCCTGAGACTGAAGGGTTTCCTGGGACATGGGATTTGGGGCCATAAAACCAAAACAGTCCTACACAAACTGGAATGGCCGATCACCCACCTTATATTTCGCTCTCAGCCTTCTTCGTGCCAAAACCTGCATGCATTTTAGGCGATAGTTGCGCTTGATTTCCATCATCAGTCAACATTCCTCGTCACATTTTCTGAGGTTTGTTGAGAAAACTTAACTCGAATGTTGTCCCTTAAGTGTTGTTCTCTATTGTTGGAGGTTGAGGACTATGTTTTATCTAAACTCCACTACTGCCATCTTAATGGGCTTTCAGGTATGTTCTGCCCACCATCTTCAGAAAATGCAAGATTCTTTTGATTTTTGCATGCCTATCTTGCTGTGGATCAGTGATGACTCAGTCCAGGCTCCAGATCTCAGGAAACCTCCTCATGTACAACTTGGACTTCACATGCCTTGAATACATCATCTACTGCCTCTGTTCAGTTGCTTTTAATGATCAAAGAAGAACTACTTGGCTCTAATGTGATCCTAAATATAAACAGAAACACTGTGTTAACATAGGATGCTTAATTATATAAAAAAAAAAGTCATCCAAATGTAATCGAATAGTCACTTTTTCCAGTATCACTTAAATAAACACACATAAAAATGTGATGCTTATAAATAAACAAAACAAAACAAAACAACTTTTGAACCCCCAAGAAAATATCCACAGATTAAGGAATGATTTCTCATAGATCATTTTAACCCTGTGTGTTTATACATATTTTCAGAGCACGCCATTTTATTTCTTAAAATTTTTTTAAATGTTTATTCATTTTTGGAAGAGACAGAGTGTGAGCAGGGGAGGGGCAGAAAGAGGAAGACACAGAATTGGAAGCAGGTTCCAGGGTCGGAGCTGTCAGCACAGAGCCCAACGCAGGGCTCGAACTGACAAACCACGAGATCATGACCTGAACCAAAGTCGGACGCTTAACCGACTGAGGCACCCAGGAGCCCCAAGAAAGTGCCATTTTAAAATATGGAGAAAATTATGATTGTGAGTTAAATTTAATTTGAGATATGCTAGAATCTTGGCAAGTCCTTTTCGATAGATACTGGATAAGGCTCAGTCACTTAGGTCTATTTCAGAGAACAATTTTCTAAGAAATATTTTAAATAAGACCATATAATAAAAAGGTAGATTGTTCATTTGACTTCTCATCCCCATGGTTTTAATTCTTGCATCCATTTTTCTTTTTCCTTTCAGAACTTGAAATTGTATTTACCTTACCCTCCTGAATATTTTCAATTGATTGTGGCCTAGCAGCTCTAAGTCTTTTAAGGTTCTATGCTTTCAGTGACAGGTAGGCTGATTTTACAGGTTTTTGTGTGTTGTTTTTTTTTTTTTTTACCATAACTTAATTCCTTGTTTCAAATATGAAATGGGTCAAAATGAGAAGATTAGTCATGCAGCAAATTTATAGGATCCATTTCAGAATGTCATTTAGACATATTCCGGGGACTTTTCTTTTCTCACCATGAGGCCCATTGATGTTAATGCTAGTTATGGGAACAGTTCACTCAGTTGGGATCCCTGTAAATTTAAAGAGAAACTTTCTCATCTCAACAGATATGGAAAAGACAAAATTTAATCTATTTGGAGGACAATTTTCTGTTCATTTTACTCTTATTGCAAATGTATGGGTTTGAATCAATTTTTTACCGCTCCATCACAATTCTTGGTTGATTCCTCAAAATAACATATCTGTTTTTTGTCTCAAGCTTATTTCTCTTGTTATAAACATTTTGGCAACATTTTCCAACATTTTTTGGAAAGGAAAGAAGTCCTTTGAGAAATACTGTTTGCCCTCTATAAATAAGAAAAAAGTGTTCAGTAGAATTCCAAATACAAAAAATTACTATATTTTCTGAAGAAGATTTATTGCAATGTCTTTGGCAATATGAAGATTTTCTTTATGGAGGCTACTACTCATTCAGTGGTAAAAACTTTTTATTTCCTAATTATTTAAACAATAAATCCTTCAACATTTCATAAGAAGGCAATTTTATGGATTCCGTTTTCAATCAAACAACTCAGAAATAATTTCCAGTTCCTTAAATCACATAAGACAAGAGTATATTTCCCAAATCTCTAATTTAATGTCCAAATATGTATTGAATTTGGATAAAGATTTGTGACCAACTCATGTCCCTAGGCTGTGGTATTGGTTACAATTATTCTAAATAGTTATCTCTATTTAAATATTTGATTATGAAAGACATGACGTTAATGTATATCGAGTGGAAATGGAAGGAGAAATTTTTCAGAAGGGAATTTTCAGAACTAGGAAATTGTGAAACTGGGGATAAGTGGTCATTTTGAAGAAAATAAGGATGATCTGTGAGATTACTATAAATGTATGACGTCTCTAACTTCATTTGGGCCCCTATGCTTCTCTCAGAGAAGAAGAATCAGAACTTAATTGGGCAGCTTTGTTGAGCTTCCATTTTAAAGCCCAAGGCAGTGACCTGATCTGCCATTTCCTAGTGCTTGTTCGAGCCAAGGCAATTATGAAATGTCCGGGGAGTCCGAATAAAGACTTAGGAACTAACAAATTCTAGTTCTCAGCTATATCATCCTATTATAGACACAGGAACTCAACAGAATGTCACTAGCTCATGAGGTAAGTTCCAAGTTGATCGCTTGGAAATATTTCCCACAGAATTAACATCATCCAGTAAAACCTTGGATTGCAAGTAACTTGTTCTGCGAGCGTTCCACAAGATGAGCAAACATTTCCGATGAATTTTAACTTGATAAACAAGTGATGTCTTGTAATATGAGTAGTACCTGATGTGGCACGTCACTTGATCACAAATGCACAAAAGCCAAAGGTTCTTCTCATTCTTTCTCTCTCTCTCTCTGGGGGATTGTGGGTGGTCTTCTCCCATGCTCAGATGCTCGGTCTCAGGCCATGGTGTTTGGCAGAAATCAGTGATTTTTTAGAACGTTGAGATACCCTCGAAATACTAGTGTATTTTTTTGTCACTTCAAAACACCTATGGACAGTCCTTTGCTTTTCCATACAAGAGGAAGCTTAGGAATGATTTGCTGCGTTCTAGGTCATTGGATAGGTTCCTTGTTAAAGTTGCAAGAAAAGGAAAAGATTCCTCGAGCCAACAGATAGCAGTGATACCACTTGTGATAGTGAAAGTTGTCCTACACAATAACCCTCTTCTCTATTGTCTCCCTCACACCAGCCACGAAGGTTTTCCAAAGTAAATGCAGGTTAATTTGTTTATTTTTCCTTATATTTTATATTTTCTTTATTATTTTATATCCTATCACTGTATTGTTATCATTTTTATATGAATATTTTTGGGCTGTGGAACAGATCACCTGAGTTTCCATTATTTCTTATGGGGAAGTTCACTTTGATATACAAGTGCTTTGGGTTACAAGTATGCTTCTGGAACGAATTATGCTCGCAAACCAAGGTTTTACTGTATGTGGAATTTAGACTTTAACCCAAGACGTACATACATTGTATCGCTAACAAACTTTAGACCTTGACCATAGCATATGAAATTGTTCACTGAGGAGGAAGTTCCAAAAGAAGTTTCAGTTCCCAGATGCTGTGAGCATATCTTTCCCATTGCCATCTTGACAACAATAGCAAAATGCTCCGCTTTTTCAGTCTAGCACTGGGCCACTAGGAGAAAAGAACCGAAGACATCATTAAAACAGAGATTCCCGGGGCGCCTGGGTGGCTCAGTCGGTTGAGCGTCCGACTTCGGCTCAGGTCACGATCTCACGGTCCGTGAGTTCGAGCCCCGCGTCGGGCTCTGTGCTGACAGCTCAGAGCCTGAAGCCTGTTTCAGGTTCTGTGTCTCCCTCTCTCTCTGACCCTCCCCCGTTCATGCTCTGTCTCTCCCTGTCTCAAAAATAAATAAAAACATTTAAAAAAAATTAAAAAAAAAAAAACAACAGAGATTCCCAAATCTCTGTATCACAGAGGACAGACTAAACACAGAAGGGGTGTAACGATATGGGTCTAAACATATGGTATATAACAGTGAATTTTCAGGCTCAAAAAATAAGTGATTTTCCAGGATACTTAATATTCTCTTCATCTCAGCTTTGGAAATATCAGCCTCTGTGACTGAAATTCAGTCACAAAATGACAAGAGGTTGAATATATTTATGAGAGAAAGAAGGAATAAAATCCTTTATGTCTACTTCGTATAAGAAGACCTATAAACTTTAATGACCTCAGAGGATTTCACTGTGTCCATAATTGTAGAAATTAGACACAGTAACGGAACACTCGGTTCTTCTATTTTCCGGAGGCCTTCTTAACACCACATGAGTAGTGTGCCTAATTTTTCTGGCTTTGGGCCATATTATATACAGAAGCCACGCTGACCAAATGTCCCATTTCTTTAAGCCAGAATGCAATCATCCTTACAGCAATGGTGAAACAAAAGTGAATTCATGCTTCTTAGCAGTTACCTGACATTACATTTCCTGTCCTTTCTACACCCTCCTGTGAAATAAACACAAGGTTAAAATTTTTAAATTCTGACATTTATAATTTTTTTCTTCTACTAATGTGCTTCTTCCTTTTGGCAAGTTAATCTCTAAGGGCCTGGATTTTCTCACTTGTAAAATGAGGGAATTATATACCAGGTAATATCCAAAAGTTTTCTAACTGAGAAAGTTCATAGTACTACTTATATTTATACTAGGATTGCACAAATGCATAAAGATATTGTGGGTATTGAGAGCTGAGTTCTCATTTCTGGGGGGAAAAAGTTATACATGAGGAAAGGGGGACAATAGACTAAATTCTGGCATTGGATTGAAACTAAAGGTTGTCAGTATGAATTCATGGTTTTTAATACATATACAGATTGATAGACACAAAATACAGATATCTACATGGGTTCGTATAGAGATATATATTTCCTGCTTTGTCTACTGAGAGGACCTAGAAGCAATGAGCACGCTCGGAGCCCAGATATTAGTTCTAAATGCTGTTCTCTAATAAAAGGAGCCAAGGCTCCTTGGAGAAAGTTTTGACTTCAGGACTGTGAGAGGGAACATACAAGATAAGCCCAGAACATCTTTTGGTGCCAGAAAGTAAAGACCTGTTTGAAAATGATGGGGCTATGTCAAAAGAACACAGGAACCAATTTGGAAGTGCTTCTAAAATGCCAAACCTGGAATAATTTGAGTGAAAAAAACAAACTCTAGTATTGGATTATAACCTGTAGAATAGAATAAATATCCACTAGTCCATATTCATATCAATCAGTCAATCAATCAATCAATCAATCAATCAGTAGAGGAGAAGAGACTATGCTTCTTTACAATAGAATTCCAAGTAATAAATATGAAAGATGTGAGGAAAAGAGAAAATGACCATTTAGGCAAACATAAGAACCATGGACAAATGCTAAAATCAGTGGGCACGGTCACGATAGAAACTGAGATGAATATTTGCATAGCCTGAAAGCATCTCCTAACAAGATAAATACTAATTAAAATGGGAGAGATTCTAATTTTAAATGGAGAAATCAGCAGATTCCACCTTAACCAATTGGTCAAAGTCAACATCATCGGTCATAAGATATACTGACATGATGTATCCCCTGATATGATGCCCTGGGAAGGGCACAACATCACTTCTGCCTTCTCACCAAAAATGCATAATGTCAATCTAATCCAGTGAAAATACTAGGTAAATGTAAATCGAGGGGTTTTCTAAATAATGACTGGCCAGTACCCTCCAAAAGTGTCAAGGTGGTGAGAAAGAGAAAAACGTTGAGAAATTATCAGAGTGAAGGAGACTAAGGAGCCACGACAATTAAATAACATACGCGTTTATGGATTGAATCCTGGACCAAAAATAGACCCAAGTGAAAAAAAACTGATGACATTTGAAAGAGGATGGTGACATAGTTCATTGTATTGCATCAGTATTGCATTGTGTTGCTTTCCTCCTTTCAGTGATTGTGCTCTGCTTGGGTAAGCTATTTCCAGAAGCTGGGTGGACTTATAGAGGACTTCTTTGCAACTTTTCTCTAAGTCTGAAATCATTCCAATTTTTAAATCCAGGCAAATAATATGGTTGTAACAACTTACAGATTTTACACATACTGACATTCATTTAACAAATACTTATGGAATGACTTTTCCGTGCCAAGCACCAGGCTAACAGAGACCTAAGCATCAGATATATGATTTGCAAATATCTCCTCCCATTCAATAGTTTGTCTTTTCATTTTGTGGATGGTCTCCTTCACTGGCAGAAGCTTTTCAGTTTGATGAGGTCATGTTTGTTTCTTTTTTGCTTTCGTTGCCCCTGCCTTTAGAGTCAGATCCAAAAAACATCACTGAGACCAATGTCAGGGGGCTTTCTTGTAGGAGTTTCATGGTTTCAAGTCCTAGGTTCTGTAATCTATCTGAGTCATTTTTTTGTAAGATAGTGGTCCAGTTTCATTCTTTTGCATGTAGCTGTTCAGTTTACCCAACACCATTTATTGAAGAGACTGTATATTCCCCAGTGTATATTCTTACCTCCTTCGTCATAAATTAATTGACCATAGAAGCATGGGTTTATTTCTGGGCTCTCTGTTGTGTTCCACTGATCTATGTGTCTATTTTTAGGCCAGTGCCATAGTGTTTTGACTATAGTATAGTTTGAAATCAGGGAGTGGGCTACCTTCGGCTTCGTTTTTTCTCAAATTTGTTTTGGCTATTTGGGGTCTTTGTGATTCCACACAAATTTCAGAACTATTTGTTCTGTGGAAAATGCCATTGGAATTTTGATAGGAATTGCATTCAATGTCTAGATTGCTTGGGTAGTATGGATATTTTAGCAATATTAATTTTTTCAATCCATGAGCATGAAGTATCTTGCCATTTATTTGTGTCTTCTCAAACTCTTTCATCAATGTCTTATAGTTTTCAGTGTATGAGTCTTCGTCTCCTTGGTTAAATTTATTCCTAGGTGTTCCTAGGTATTTCATTGTTTTCGATGCAACTGTAAATGGGATTGGTTTCTTGGTTTCTCTTTCTGATATCTTGTTATTAGTGCACAGAAATGCAACAGATTTTGGTATACTTACTTTATGTCCTGCAACTTTACTGAAGTTATTTATTAGTTCTAACAATTTTTTGGTGGGGTCTTTAGGGTTTTCTATATATAATATTATGTCATCTGCAAATAGTGAGTTTTACCTTTTCCTTACCAGTTTGTATGGTTTCTATTTCCTTTATTTTCCCTAATTGCTACAACTAGGACTTCCAATACTAGGTTTAATAAAAATGGGAAAGTGAGCATCCTTGTCTTTATTCCTGACCTTGGAGGAAAAGCTTTCAGCTTTTCACCATTTAGTATGATATTAGGTTTTGTTTTGTCATATATGGCCTTTATTATGGTTAGGTATGTTCCTCTATACCTATTTCATTGAGAGTTTTTATCATAAATGGATGTTGAATTTTGTCAAATGCTATCTCTGCATCTGTGGAGATAATATTACAATTTTTATCTTTTGTTTTGTTAGCATGAGGTATTTATGTTGATTGGTTAGCAGATGTTGAACCACCCTTGCTTCCCTGGAATAAATCCCACTTGATTAGGGCATATGATCCTTTTCATGTATTGTTCAATTTGGTTTGTTGATGTTTTGTTAAGAATTTTTGCATAAATGTTTATCAGGGATATTGGTCTGTAATTTTCTCTTTTTTTGTGGTATCCTTGTCTGGTTTTGGTATCAAGGTAATGATGGCCTTGCAAAATGAGTTTGAAAGTCTTTCTTACTCTTCAATATCTTTGGAAACGTTTGAGAAAGATAGGTATTAATTTTTATTTGAGTGTTTGATAGGATTCACCAGTAGCTGCCTGGTCCTGGACTTGTGCTTGTTAAAAGGTTTTTGATTATTTATTCAATCTCCTTACTACTAATTGGTCTGTTTAGATTATCTATTTCTTCATGATTCAGTCTTGGAAGAACCAAAGATTTGGGTATGTCATATTTCTTTTTTCATTTGTCTCTAGGAATTTTTTATTTCTCCTTGATTTCTTCATGTTTCCAGGAATTAACCAATTTTTCTAGGTTGTCCAATTTGTTGGTGTCCAGTTGTTAATATTAGTCTTTTACGATCCATTTTATTTCTGGTGGTATGTTATAAATTCTCTTTTATCTCTGATTTTATTTATTTGAGCCCTATTCCTGCCCCCCCCCCTTTTTTTTGGTGAGTCTAGTTAATGGTTTGTTAATTTTGTTTATCTTTTCAACAAGCCAACTCTTGGGGCACCTGGGTATCTCAGTAGGTTAAGCATCCAACTCTTGATATCAGCTCAGGTTGTGTTTTCATGTTGGTAAGATCAAGCCCCACTTCAGGCTCCATGTGGAGCCTGCTTGGGATTCTCTCTCTCCCACTCTCTCTGCCCCTGACCCCACTCAAAATAAATAAATAAACAGTAAACAAAACAAAACAAAACAAAACAAAAAACAGCTCTTAGTTTCATTGATCTTTCTATGTCTTTTAGTCTCTATTTCCTTTACTTCTTCTCTGATCTTTATTATTCCCTTCCTTCTACTAACTTTGGGTTTCATTTGTCCTTTTTTTCTAGTTTCTTTAGATGTAAAATTAGATTGTTTGATATTTTTGTTGTTTGATGAAGGAGGCCTTTATTGTTATTTACTTTCATCTTAGAACCACTTTTGCTGTATCTGATAGATTTTGTCATATTTCTGTTTTCATTTGTCTCTAGGAATTTTTTTTATTTTTCCTTGATTTCTTTAATGATCCAACTGTTTTTCAGTAGCATCTTGCTTAATCTCCACATTTTTGTGGTTTTTCCAGTATTCCTCTTGTAATTGATTTCTAGTTTCATTGTGGTTGGAAAAGATGCTTATGATTTCAATCTTTTTAAAATATTGAGATTTATTTTGTGACCCAACATGTGTTCTATCCTGGAGAATGTTCCATATGCACTTCAGAAAAATGTCTTCTACTGCTTTGGATCGAATTTTCTGTGTATACTTATTAAGTCCTTGTGGTTTAATGTGTCACCTAAGGCTGTGTTTCCTTATTATTTTCTAAATGCCTGCATGTTTTAGAAATAGGAATTATGTCCAACCAACTCTATATACAAAAAGCAGATTTCCAATGTAATAAACTAAGTAGGTTTTTTTTAAGTTTATTTATTTATTTTTGAGAAAGAGAGAGAGAGAGAACATGAGCACAAGCAGGGGAGGAACAGAGAGAGAGGGAGAGAGAGAGAATCCCAAGCAGGCACCTCAATGTCAGTACAGAGCCTGATGCAGGGTTCAAACTCATGAGCCATGAGATCATGACCTGAACTGAAATCAAGAGTCAAATGCTTATTTGACTGAGCCACCCACGCATCCTGTAAGCTTTAATCTATGAAAATGGTAAGATAAAATACAGAAAAATAGTTTTTATAATCTTGGGTTGGGGAAGACCTTTCTACACAGGATAGAAAATCTATATGCTATAAGGGAAAAATGGAAATTTTTAATTTCATAAAACTTAAATTTTTTGCATGATCAAAGGTACCATGAACAAGCTAAAAGACATGGGACAAGCTGAAAAACATTTAAATGTATATAAAGATGATTTACATATATAGAAAGAGATCCTATAAATACAGAGACAGCAGAAAAACAGGAAAAGAATATGAACTGGCAATTTGTACATGCAAAAAAAGGACAATGGCAAATATTATATGCTCAATTCCATAATAAAAAATAAGTACAAATTGAAATAATAATTTCATACTTTTGCCAAACTGATGAAAATTTTTGAAGATTATTAATGTCCAATGTTGATGGTTAGATAGATGTGAAGTAAACTGTCCATGTAATGAAACACACATATCTTTTGATTTGGTAATTTAATTACTAAGAATCTATCAAAAATACTCAAATGTGTACATAGGAAGCATGTATGGGAAAGACCATTTGAATTGTTTGCAACAACAAAATATTAGGAAAACCTCAATATTCCTTAAAAGGGGAATGGGCAAAAAAGTTTATAAAATATGCAGACATCAAAATACTTTCCAATTATTAAAAAAGAAAGAGGCAGTGTTTACATATAAATATGGAAAGATCTTCAAGAAATTTTACGACAAGCAAGTTGCATAATCAATTGATACAATATGCTTTTATTTATATATAATATATATGCAGACATGTAAGTAGATGGTAGAGAACTTACATATTTTACTCTGTATTTGTTTCATCTAATTCTTGGTTTGAATTTTTACATTGAGAATCGATTCATTCATGACACATGTAGCTAAAAATGTAAAGTGAAAAAATAAGATTCCTTATGATTTAGAGCAACTCTATGTAAATATAGTTATTTTGTCCAACTTTTAAGGTCACACTTCCAAGGAAAAAATGGGCTAAAAGTAGAATGTGGAACCAAAAATATGTATTCCATAGATTAAACCAGGCAATAGATTTTCTTGGTAAAGCTTGAAAATGTGAATGATTTCATTCTAAACACAACTCATTGAACTATAGATCAAGTAAATTGCATCTTTATTTTGAAGGGTATGACATGGAGAGAGGGCTTAGAGTTCTACCCAGCTATGGCTGATAGCCTAGTTATTTTTACAGTGTGTGTTGGGGAACTGTATAGCCTGACTCCTAGAGTCCACTCAATTAGAAAAGAAACAGAAAAATGAATTTGTCCAAATGAATTTGTTCAAATGAATTTGAATACATTTCCTGTGCTTAATGGAAATAAATGTTGAGCTAAAGAGGAAAAGCAGATGTAAGGTCTACAAAGCCAGGTATAGAGAAACTGCTAGGTAACATGGAAACTAGAGAGCAAGAGTACAGAGCCAAGGTAAAGCTAGAGGGGATATTCGAGAAGCAGTGAACGAAAGCTAAAACTATGAGTCACGCCATTTGAAAACACATATTTGAGTTCTGATAATGTGAGTCAAGTGATGGAGGAAATATTGAAATGCATAATTTCCCAGCTCTCCACCCATTTTTCAAACCAGGAACTGGAGGTCATTGTTTATATTTCCCTTCCCTCACCTCTACATCCACTCCATCATCACAAGAAAAATGGCTCCATCCATCCAACTGCCAAAGTATCTTTCAAACCTTGCCACTGCATTCTACCTCCCATGCCTCCACTCTGGTGTCACCACTGTCTCATCTTCCCAGAACAACCACAGTGAACTCCTAACCCTTCTTCCAGTCCGCCCTCTTGTCCTTCCAACTCATTCATATAACAACCGGGGTGATCTCTTAAAAACTTAAATAGTCCTGTCCTATTCTGTTTAATGAGTCCTTACTTTCCAGGCCTGCCCTGTGGTGACCTTCAAGACATGATACTTGCCATGCCTTCCCTACTCCACCTCTCTCTCTATCTTCACTCTCTTTGTTCACTAAGCCAGTCTTGCTTCCTTTCTCTCCCTGTGTTCCTTCTCAGGTCCATCATACTCTTTTCCCCCAAGTTCTTGCTTGATGGAGTCATTCTCATCATTCAAGTCTCAACTGAAATGATATTTACCAATAGACGCTTCCCTGACTACAAGATTTAAAGCAGCCCTCACATCAACCATTTTGGTCTCAGACCTTTTCTTCCATAGTATGTACAGAA
This sequence comes from Panthera onca, assembly GCF_046562875.1. NCBI lineage: Eukaryota > Metazoa > Chordata > Mammalia > Carnivora > Felidae > Panthera > Panthera onca. The sequence continues at coordinate 16,724,899 of NC_138343.1, read as the reverse complement.
ATGTGTTATTACATATTAATTTTAGTGTATGCCTGTTTAATGTACATCTTCTCCCCTACTGTATAGATTCAAAGAGGGAAGGGACTATGTCTATCTTGTTCTCCTCTATATTCTCAGTACTTGGTATGCGGTAGGTGTTCAGTAAATGAATAGGTAAACCCAGCATCATCATGTCCAGAAATACTTTAATAGGACAGAAGTGCCTAACAAGGTAAAGATTAATAGGAATAGCTAGTAGTCATGTGATTTAAAGATAGAAATGATAATATAGGGATAGATAAAGGGCCCTCTAGGGAAGTCAAATGGCTTCCCAGACACACAGTGTGTTGGGAAGTCAACATGGCCATCATGTTTGCCCTTCACTTATTGGATCTAGAATAATTTTGTCAGTGAACCCATGGTAATTAATGACTGACTCATACTGAATAAACCTATGACAGTTCTATGTGTACATTACAATGCCGACTCATTAATCTATAATAAAAAATACAACTGTCAAGTCAACCTGATCCTCAATCTTTGTTTAGCTTAATAACTCCCTATAGGAGAGAGATAGATAGCTAAATTATATGCAAATGATAACTACAGCTCAGAAAAGATTCCTGGGCACAAATTACTTACGCAGCTGAAGTACTATCATTTTAGACTAAGTCGCCATTATCTTACTCCTGGATTCTTACAGCAGCCTCCCAACTGTTCCCTACACTTATCTATTAAGCAGATAGCAGCAAAGTGCTTCTTTAAAAACATCCATCCAATCACCTCTCTCTATTTAAAACCCTTCCATTGTTCTTTTTACTTTAGAAGGAAATCCAGCTCCCTATTCATGTTGGCTCCGTGTGTTTTGTGCCTTGCCACGTTTCCAATCTCATCAGATGCCCCTCTCCCCAACCCTCTAGATGTCCCAATACACTGGTGTGCTTTCAGATTGACAGACTGAGTACACAAATGGACAATGGCCAGACCATATGTAAAAATAGAACTCTGACCCACAGCCTGCAACAACCAGCCCAGGAAACAAACTCATTATCTACAATAAACAGCCAAGGAAACCAGCCTGCTTCTTATGAGTCAGACTTGTAGGAAGTCAGGCCACTATCTCTAACAACTGATCCAAGAAACCAAACAATAACCCCTCAACAATTGGACCAAAACGGCCAAGACTTATTAATAACTGATAGCCTTTGAGTCCCTGCCAGAACATAAGTGGCAATGGCTAACTCCCTTGCTATGGCAAGCTTGGAATAAATGACCTTTGCTTATTCTCTTTTGGTTGGTCTTCATTTATTTCCACAAGACTCTTCACTGTAATAAGTTGTTTTCTTTCCTGAAAACTTGCTTTTCCTGTTTTATTTGCCTGAAATTGTTCCTCAATCCTTCACATGGACAACTCCTTCCTGTTTTTTAGATTTTTGCTTGCATATTTAAGACAACTTCTCCAATCCTCCTTTTGAAATATTCCCGTCCCAGCCTGGTTTTGGTGTCATTACAGCACTTACCACAACGTACAATCATTTTGTTTATCTTTTCCATTTACCTGTATTTTACCTATCACCCCCACCTATCATCACTAGAATGAAGCTTTGTGAGGATAGAGAATCTCTCTCTCATTCACTTAGACTGCTGTAGACCTAGAATAAAACCCCCAAAATAACAGGGACTGAAGAAATATGTTGAATGACCGAACGGGTGAATACATGATTGCATATCTAAAGGAAATGTAGACCCAAGGTAAGAAACGATTGTGCTTAGCCACCCATTGAAATAACTAGATGTTGGATGAGTCTATGGTGCTACACTTTTACTGGCCTCCCTTAGACCCAACTTGATCCAGAACATCCCACTTCAAAGCAGAGGATGAAGGAGAGGCATTGCCCAAGGATGAATGACCGAAACATTCTCACAAAGTCTATGAGCTTCAAACATCTGAGTCGTATTATCCCTCGAGCCATCAATTATTAACCAGGCCTCCTCAGAATCTAATGTCAGCTACTTCTATTCAAGTTTCCAAGAAAGAGGTGGAATTTCGTGTCTGAACAAACCATAAGCCTTGTCCTTGAAGGTGCTTTCAAACTGAACCATTGGCCACAACTTCATTATACACAAGCCTATCAGTCGGAGTTTATCAGAGAAACAGAACCAACAAGATAAAGAGGGAGTCAGAGAGAGAGATGGAGAGATATATAGATGTACAGTTGACCAATGAACAACACGGATTTGAACTACGTGGGTCTAGTTAGACATAGATTTTTTTTCCAATAAATATAGGAAGTCCTATAGGTGTGTTTTCTCTTCCTTATGATTTTCTTAAGAACGTTTTCTTTTCTCCAGCTTACTTTGTTGTAAGGATACAATATATAACAGTATATAATACAAACATGTAAAATACATGTTAATCTACTATTAGATTCTGTTTAAAGGATCATTTCAGCTGCCAGGTTGAGAAAAAACTATAAGGGGAGCAAAGGCAGAAGCAGTGAGATCAGTCTGGAAGCTATTGAGTAATTCAGGAAAGAAAGGGTGATAGCACGACTTTGGTGATAGCCATGAAGGTGGTGGAAAGCGGTCAGAATTTGGATACTTTCTGCAAATAAAACCAAATATATTTTCTGGATAATCAGATGTGAGGACTGAAAAAAAGAAAGGGATCTTCTATCCACCAAGATGGGGAAGGCTGAAGGGGGAGCTGGTTTTGTGGTACAGATTGGGAGTTCATTTTTGGACATGTTGATCTAAAAGTCTTTATTAGACATCCAAGTAATGACGTCAAGTAGGCATTTGTCATAATAAATCTCTGCTTGTGGGAGCCATCAGCATGTGGAGAGTGAAGCTACGAGATGGGATGAAATCAGTAAGGGAGTGAGGGTTGAATAAAGGACAGAGTCCAAGGCTGATCCTGGGAGCATCCCGGCAGGAAGCACTCTGGAGAAGAGCAGGATCCACCAAAGGAAATGAAGAAGGAACAATCAGGAGGTGGAAGGAAGAAACAAGTGAGTGTGGGATCCCGGAAAGCAAGTGAGGAAACTATATCAGGACGGAGTGATCCACCGTGTCCGATGCTGGTGGGACAACAAGTCAGATGAGCCGAGACCTGGGCCCTGGACAGGAGTGTGGCCACCCCTGGTGACCTCGACAAGAGGAGTTTCAGCAGGGGTGCGGGATGAAAGCTTGGTTGGATGGTTTAGAGAGGGGACCGGAGGAGAGTAGTGGGAAACAGTGAGTAACAATAACTCAAAGAGTTTTGCTGCAAGGGGATCAAATAAATGGGACCGTACATAGGGACCAGAGAAGTCTTTCCTTAGGAGGAATTCCAGCAGAAGAACCCAGTGGCAGGGGAAATGCTGATGAAAGGGAGAGAGAGAAGAAAATTGCTGAAGCAGGTCACAGCAAGTGGGATTTAGTGGAGAGGAAGGGTTGTCTTCACACAGGAGCTTGGCTAGTTCAGCTATGGAGAAAGGCAGTAACAACATGCAGAAATGTGCCATCTGTAACCCTTGACGTGCTCCCTGTGACACTGAAGAAAGGCTGGCTGCCTCTACAGGGCCAGAGCAGGCAGAAGAAAATGTTGTTGTGAATCTTGTCCCTTGGTAACTTCAAATGTTCCTTTGTTAACGTGGAGAGACATCAGTTCCGTAGGTGACCATTTCCTTCATGAAAAGGCGAGGGGCGTATATATTTCCACATCCACCCCCTCCCCCCCCCCAGACAGATAGATGCCCCAGTGGTATTTGAAGCAATCATCCGGGACCCTGTCTGTGTTTGGCTTCTAACCTACTTCTATCCATTCCATACCACCAAGCTCCTGCTTTGTCTTTATCTCAGACTTTGGCCCTTTTTCTGGGCCTTAGGAATTGGCATTGCATTCTGCTTCCTGGTAGGATTCTAATACTTCCTACTAACTTTGGCTAGGACTCACCCCCCCTTAGCTCCTGGCTGGCTTGAGCTGCATAACCTATTTCCAGCTCTTTGAAACTGAGCCCCTGATTTGACTCACTTGGCTAATGCACTAGCCTGGATATTCTTTATCACCCATCAAGAAGGGAGTAGATACATTCAGTGACAACTGGGATTTTGCCATGAAAACAAATTCAAAACAGCAAAGTGAATTACCACTGATAACATATATATAATTGTTTAGTATACTGTAGCCCAGGCTCATAAATCAATAACAGCTGAAAGGACCCTATTGATGCAACAAATCTATAGGATGCTGTGGTAGGTAGAATTCTAAGATGGCCCCTCACATTTCCCACTCCTTCCTAAATGTTTGCACCCCGCATAATCTCTGGAGCTATGAAGATGGATTTCTCCAGTTGGTATTGAAATAATTCAGAGGTTTAAAACGCAAGAAAGACTCCATGGACAGGCTGTTGCTGGCTTGAAGATGGAGGGAGCCACGTCTCAGAACAGCAGGCAGCTCCTAGAACCTACGTGTGAGCCCCAGCTGACAGCCAGGAAGGAATTGGGGACCTCAGTCCTACAACCATAAGAAACGAATTCTGCCAACAACAAGTATGACAACACCAACACCAACAGCATTGATGTGACAGCCCAAAATGGTGGCACTGGATGTTCTAAATTCAATTTATCTTCTTTCCCTTGAATATCTGATGTTTTGAAACGACGTAGAAATTCTTCAGGTTCTATATCTAGAAATAGATCTTCAGATATTCATAAAATCCTAAAATGATAGCTTTATGTAATCCCAAAATTATAAAATTAAGGATTTTTCTGATCCTGCTGGGCTGTCCTACAACAGGACCCAGCGGAGCAGCCTCTAGACTGCGGGTTCAGCAGTTACTGGTGCTGAGCTGTGGCAATGACATAGCAAGGAAGTTGCTACAGCCAATATCAGTGAGATGCTCAGAAGGGGAAGGTAGAACTTAAGCAGGAAACACCATGAGAAGATTGGCTATAGGACTTCAAAATCTCTATGAGTGGCTAAGAGAGGCCAGGGCGGATTAGGCCAAGCAGGAGGAATGAGAATGGGGTGGGGGTGGGGGAGTGGCATGCCAAATTGGGATCCAACGCTAAGAGCTACTGAATTGGCATATCAGGGCCTGACAACAAGTGGATGGCAAAGCTGAACACACCAGGTACCACGGGACCGTCAGCGTGAGGAACCTGTGACTAGGAGTTTTTCCGTTCTACCAAGTATCATCGCGTGGGTTTTGCGCGTGCGTTTTCTTCTCAACTGCCCTGTGAGATCAGGTACTACCAGCTCCATTGGACACATGCAGAAACGGACACCACTCAGATTGGATAAATGACTCATCTCGGATCATACGCGCAGTAAAACAACAGAGTTAGGATTCGGACTAAGTGACCTCCACTGGCGGCACCCGGCCATGCTGCTGCCTGATGGCTCCTCCCTTCACAGAGGCACCGCCGAATCCATGATGATTATACTCCATTCTTCCATGACGATTTCTGGACCACCTATTACAGACCAGGGACTCTATACAGTGGTATTGAGCTCTTCTTCTCTTGGCTCTGTCATCCGTGGTCTAGTGCGAGCTCATCATAGAGTTGCGCGCATGGGGAATGGGGATTTTTGTGAGCTGTATGAATGTGGTAACCGCAGTAAAGACATATCGGGCATACTGAATGTGCTTCAGACACTGTGCCAATGCCAGAAATGCCATAGACCGCAAAACAGTTCTCTTATTTCACGCCTACGCCTTGCTGTTCTTGCTCTAGGGGAAAGCCTTTGCAAACTTCAGAATGGTCTCTACATAGTCTCAAAATCTTTTTTTTTCTTTAATATATGAAATGTATTGTCAAATTGGCTTCCATGCAACACCCAGTGCTCATCCCGAAAGATGCCCTCCTCAATACCCATCACCCACCCTCCCCCCTCCCTCCCACCCCCCACCAACCCTCAGTTTGTTCTCAGTTTTTAACAGTCTCTTATGCTTTGGCTCTCTCCCCCTCTAACCTCTTTTTTTTTCCTTCCCCTCCCCCATGGGTTTCTGTTAAGTTTCTCAGGATCCACATAAGAGTGAACACATATGGCATCTGTCTTTCTCTGTATGGCTTATTTCACTTAGCATCACACTCTCCAGTTCCATCCACGTTGCTACAAAGGGCCATATTTCATTCTTTCTCATTGCCACATAGTACTCCATTGTGTAAATAGTCTCAAAATCTTAAGCGAGGTATCCTAAGGACTTGTTCCCCTTTAAAAGTGAAAGTAGACCGATTGGCCTGGAGGGGATCAGCAGAAATAAGCCAAGAGATTTCCAGTAAATACGTGGCTGGAGAATTTGGGTAAGTTCCAAGCTCAAAAATCCTCTGTCAGAGTCATCTGAAGAAAGCAGGGAAAGAATATGATTGTAACTGAACTTTGGAGCCTCATCAACATAGACAAAGGTGTTAAGAGAGAAGATAATCTGACCGGAGCTTAACAACAGGGTATTCTAATAGAGATCAAGAATTTGTTGGCGTTCATCTACTACTGCCAGTAAAAACAGATAGTCTGTCTCTCTCTCAAAAATAAAGAAACATTAAAAAATTTTATAAAAAAAATAATAGTGGGCCATGACTGAAATTTACTTCCTTCTTGGCCACTGTAGTGTTCTGGAATACCTTGAGACTTCTCACTCTGGGACCTGCAGGTATAATGCAACTTTTGGACGTTACGCCAGGTGATCCATACAAAGTCTTCTTTTGCACAGTGGTCTTTCTTCTTAACGAATTCGCTTTCCACATCCTGGAATGTGCAATCAGAAAATTGAATCTATCCCCATGGAGCTGAAGGCAGAGTGATCTGTGTCGATTGGCAAAATCTTTGAATTATGTTTTTCTTGTATCCTCCTGAACTTATTGGAAGCCTGCTGTTTAGAGGCAGTGTTTCTATTAGAAACAACTGCTTTGATATCTCTGGAGGGGAATGAAGCTCTCTTACTGGCTACGGTCTTCCCCTGGGGTGCCCATGATGAATAATTTAAGCGGCATTTTGGGGGACATGCATTCTAAACAGACGAGTGATCCGAAATGTCTTCCAGATTTCAATGTTGATGTCGATGACTACAACAGAAGAGGAAGGCTGAGGACAGGCTATGGATTCTATTTCATAGAGATAAGTGACGGAGCTTGTCAACACCATGCTTTTTAAAAATATCTTATTTTTAATTGTGGTAAAAAAAAAACCCAGTAATTATACGGTTCAGGGGTGTTAAATGTATTCACATTTGTGCACAAGGGATCTCTAGAGCTTTGTTTAGCTTGTAAATCTGAAACTCGGTATCCATTGAACAACCCCTCCCCCTCCATTTTTCCCCTCCCCCCACCCTCTGGCAACTTCCATCCTACATTCATACTTCAGTGAGTTTGGCTACTTTCAATACTTTGTGTAAGTGGAATCATAAAGCCTTTGTCTTTTCGTGACTGGCTAACAATATGCTTTTGATAATAACACCAGTTCCTTCCGTTAAGAAGCAACAGAGGACGTTATTTTGTCGTTATGGCAATAGTGAACATATACTTCAGGGCTGTTCAATGTGCTAAGAGTTTTACATTCGGGATCTCGGTTGGTCCTTAGAGGTAACAGCCCTTAGAGACAGATACGACGACTGCCTCCATGTTACAGATGAGGACACAGGGCTGTAAAACCAGAAAGGCTGAGTAACTGACCCAACGTCACACAGGTAGCAGGTGTTATCATCGGCATCCACAGCCAGCTGGTCAGACCCTTCCACCTGCACTCAACCACTAGACCACACTGCTCCGCAATAATGTCTGTAATTTGCCAGAGATGCAATGATCTTCTCTTCCAAATCTCCATTTCATCTCTTCGAGACAAGACAGATGTTTTTCCAGTACCCTCGTTATGCCAACATCCAATTTGGCAGTATCCTTAAAGCAGTCATCTTAAGACAAGGTTTCCCCAGATTTTTCAAAGAAGCTTGATGCAATTAGTGCGGCAGGTACACGCCATATCCTCCATGCACCCGAGCTCGTTCCTATCTGCAACGGATAGTTTCTAGGCTCCTGACAGCTTCTCTCGGTTGCTCTGAGTGTTTTTGGGTTTTGGTGGCCCAAACCCTGCGAGCTTGTCCAACCAGCGCGCAGGGCAGCTGGGACCCCTGGGGATGTAAGACCCCTGGGGCAATGCCCGACCAGCAGGGATGACAGTAAGGGGATGCAATGCCCTAGCTCCCTTAGGCGTTAGTCCCCCCCCATTCCTTCCTGCTACATTTCTGCCTCTCCCCGTGCCCTCATTTGCACCTCCTGGGATGACTCAGTAAATGACTCCCAAGTTCTTCTCTGGGGTGTGCTAGGGAACCCAAAGGAAGACATTTAGCAAACATGAAAGTGGAATTACAATGCCGGCTACTGCCCAGTTGGTTGCTTTTGCTGTCGTTTGCAACAGAATTGCGTCCTCAGACCAGTTGTTCGCTGGAGTAGCGAGGGATGCACGGCATTGACCAGGGGACTATGGGGCAAATACGACTGGGCTAGTTCACCAGAGCGTGGAAGCGCGGAATTCAGAAGGAACTGGTCAGCCTTGTACAACGGCCCCTGGTCAACAGCACAGACACTGTATCATTTTAAACGACAAACAGCGCAAAGTAAATTGGAACTAAAGTGTATGTGTCATTGTTGGCTCTTTGCAGAATAAACGAAATGCAAGCTGAGCAAATCTAAAAGGCAAATCATTTCCTCTCTGTCTGAGTAAGCCACCTGTGGGTCTGTGTTCTTTGGTACTAAGCGCACCATAAGTGGTTATACAATGGGTCTCCGTGTATTTCCCATGAACACTACTAGTGAGCTAGACCAAGCATTCAAGGGAAAATAAAACAGTAAATGCATGGTACAAATTGATTTTATTAAAGAAACATTTGACTCCATCAGAAAGGGAAATAACCACATTGAACTCATTAGGAAAGGATGAAAACATTATTTTGTCACAGTCCCGAGAAGCTGCTTCTAGTCTAAGTGACTAATCGGAAGTTAATCAATCTTAAACAATCAAGCAAATACCCTGCCGTTATATGCAATTCACCCTACAGAAACCTGGCATCCAAACCTTCACATAGCATGAGAAAGAAGGCGCTTTCATGGTTCAGGAAGTCCAAACACATGAAATTTGGCTCAAGAAACTCACAAACGAATAACAACTACCCAAACCAAATAACAGTAAAGCGATTCCAGAATGAAATTTAGTGCTTTCATTTTCTCAAAATAAGTTGGTTTCAAGGGGAACATGTGAACAATGAAACAAAGACAACTAAAACATGGGATGGTTCCAAGTGATAACACAAGTGTTTTTTTTTTAAGTCAAAATTAGATGGAAAATTACCACAGCATCATTTGCACGGAGAAATTTCCCCAAATCTCCTCCTCCGTGACAATAATTGAAGAAAAAGAACTGTGAAAGAAGAATAGGATTAATTAAAAGGCAAAGTCAAAATGAATGACTCTCTGCCTTCCACGATAATAATCACATAAACAACAACGAAACAAAAAAACAAAGCTCTGAGGAGGAAAGTTAGGCGTTTCTTAATTTAGTTTGAGATGTTTCCTTTGGAATGAAGTCAGAAGAACTCGTTTTGTTTATCCACAGTTTCATCTATCTCTAGGTGTGTCAGCCTTGTCTATATTTAAGATAGAAGATTATTGAGCAGAAGGATTGTGGTTTACTTACATGAAACACAGTGAAATTTGGTGTATAAATCTGGGAACAATTTTCTTTGCACTAATTTGAAGAGTTATTGATTAATTTGACCCTCTAATGTGCAGTGCTGAGTAATTATTGGAATGAATGTATATGAGAATGTGGATACTCTGAACACATCCCAATTTGGGAGGGCACCTTCTGTGGGTTGGGACAACATCGTGAGGGATCACCGGCCAGTGAACGAAGCCTGCTGGGATAGCAGAGAAGGAGTCCTGTAGAACTTGACTCTGGACAGCCACTAGGGAACAAACCTTCATATATAGAAGGCCAGTTTTGTCAACTTTTGAGTATCGACATTTTATGAAATTTTAGTTTTTTTGTTTTGTTTTGTTTTAGAGAGACAGCGCATGAGTGGGAGAGGGGCAGAGGGAAAGAGAGAATCGCAAGCAGAATCCAACATGGGTCTTGATCCCACAACCCTGGGATCATAACCTAAGCCCACATCAAAAGTCAGACACTCAACCAACTGAGCCACCCAGGCACCCCTGAGTATTGACATTTTAAATCCTTGACCTTCATAAAAAACATAATGTGAAACTGTTTGAGTGTTTATGGCGTCTATTGCTTTGTTTAAGGCAATGCATTAAGCATTGGAAGAACAAAAATGGGAATTAGGCTTTTCCTCAGTGAGCTTACACTCCAATGGGGAGACATACTATCAATTTTTTTTACAGGAAGTGGTATATAAATAAAGAGAGAGAGAGAGAGGGAAAGGAAGTTAAATATTCTGGAGGTCAGAGTCAAAGTCCGCTTGAGAGAAGGATCTAGAATGACTCCTGGATTTCTGGCCCAAGTTACCATGTAGCCATTTGAGAGATGGGAATAGGAATATCCCACCAGAAGCAAAGATTAAGCAAATGACGATGAGTTAATTTATGAGTTGATATCAATGGTTATGAAGATGGGTGGAATATATCGCCTTAAAATGTCCCTAAAACTGACATATTAAAAAAAGTCATTGATGGTAGCGTGCATTTTTGGCATTTGGCTTATTGTTATAAAATGAAAATGAAATCTTTCGTATACCACACAAAGAAGTCCTACTTCAGCTCCCTAAATTCCAGCATTTGCACTGCATACAACATCAAAGGACGTGTAGGAAAAAGAGAAACCCTGAGGAAGTACAGTAAAACCTTGGTTTGCGACCATAATTCATCCCAGAAACGTGCTTGCAATCCAAAGCACCTGTATATCTAAGCGAATTTCAAGAACCATTGGCTCAGGGTGATCATGGGATGTTCGGCATCATGCACTGCTCGAGTTGCAAGACGTCGCTCGTTTATCAAATTCAAATTCCTTAGAAATGTTTGCTCGTCTTGTGGAGCGCTCACAGAACACGTTCCTCACAATCCAAGCTTTTAAGGTACCAGGGATTTACACAAAGCAAATTTCAAGAAAAGAAGTAACTTAAGTATCGATGGGGGAAAAATAGAATCATCTTTATGCAACCATTTACTCTAGCTGGTCCTACTTTTTCCAAAATTGCCCCCTCTCCTTTTTTTTTTTGTATGAAGTTCTTTCTTATACATATCATAGGACAACTCTCGGTTAGGCTTGTCTCCCCCACCTCCTCCCCCCCCCGCCCCCCCCCCCCAGACACACCTGTCTTGGCCAAATAATTAGGTTGGTTGCTGCACACATGTTCCTCTTCCTCCAATTTCCTAGTCTCCGATCGTCTTTTTCTGCATGTCCCCTGAATTGCATTTTCCCTCATCCACTCTCTGTGACTTTGTCAATTTCTTCTTCTCTTGGGAAGTGTTATTGTCTATGCTAATTGGCTTTCTTTATTTCAAATTGAGTAATTGGGAAACTCCATATTAACTATACATCGTTTTTGAATAATGAGTTCAAACATCATTTTGGCAGAGTTTACTACTTTATGCACGCTGCTTGAAAAATAATGCACTTGTTATATACAATGGAGTATTACTCGGCGATCAAAAAGAATGAAATCTTGCCATTTGCGACCACGTGGATGGAACTGGAGGCTATTATGCTAAGCGAAATTAGTCCAAGAAAGACAAATATCCTATGACTTCACTCATAGGAGGACTTTAAGAGACAAAGCAGATGAACATAAGGGAAGGGAAGCAAAAATAATGTAAAAACAGGGAGGGGGACAAAACATAAGAGACTCTTCAATATGGAGAACAAATAGAGGGTTACCGGAGAGGTAACCCTCCAGGGGGAGGGGTGATGGGTTGAAAGGGTAAGGGGCACCAAGGAATCTACTCTTGAAATCATTGTTGCGCTATATGCTAACTAATTTGGATGTAAATTTTTTAAAAATTAGAAGAAAAGAAAAAAAGAAATAATGCACTTGTGCAAAGAAAACAGTAAACATGTGAGGTAACGATATGTTAATTGCCTCGATTAGGGGACATCCTTTCATAATGTATATGTATATCAAATTATCATGTATACACTTTAAGCATCTTACACTTTTATTTGTCAATTATACCTCAGTAGAGCTGGGAAAAAACTAATGCAAATTAGCAAAATAATTTAAAATTTTAAGAGCAACCAAACGTTAACATGTATTTTTTAATGAATAATTATAAATAATTGTAATCCATTATTCCTAATTTTGCATTCACATTTTTATATTATTTAGTTTAATGAAAACTCTAAAATTGATTGGATCCCACAAAACCTAGGTCCAATTCCTGGATCCATGTTTAGAGAATTCTTTTTGACTAGAAACAATTTATCTTTCATATTCTAAATCCTTAATCTATCTGAAACTTATTTTAGATTATGGGATGAGGTGAGAAATTTGCCTCCCCTGCCCCAAAATGGTTAGCCAATTGCTTTGACACCATTTTGAAAAAATACATATTGTGTTCCTATTGTTAATAAAGATTACTTCCGCATATATTAAATGTTTCAGTATGCTTGGAATCCTAGGATTTTTATCCTGTTTTATTGTTCTATTTCAGTTCTACTTTTAATTATTATATTTTGATAATATGTTTTGAAAGCCATGAAAGAAAAATTTCTTCTTATGCTTAATTTCCAAAATGTTCATGGTTATTGTAATTTGTTTATTTTTGTTGTTGAACTTTGAAATCACTCAGCCATGTATTATAAAAAGAAGCCCACTAGAATTCTGATAAATTTGTATGTAATTTAACAAAAACCGATAACATTATTGAGTCTTCTGATCTGGCAACTTCACTTTTTTTTTTTTTGCTGTTGCCTTTGGAAAATGTTGTAAATGTTTTCCTACGGACCCTCTGCATTTCTAATTAAGTATATGTCTAGGTAATTCACACTTGCTGTTGCCGTTGTGAAGGGTTCTCTGCTTGGTTATCATTGGTTATTATTGGAAAACTGTTTTGCAGTTAATATGTCTGTGTTGCGTGTTTTGTAAATGGCCATTTTACTAAACTTTCTTATTTATTTTAGTAACTTTTCAACTGCAAACTGTCATCCACTTGATACTTTCTTTCATCTGAGTATTTTCTAGCCTATTTAGCATTTCTCATTATATTGGCTCAGATTCCAACATCACAAAATAGCAGTTAACTGTTTACATCAGTATTTATGACTATATAGAAATGCCTCTGAAAGAGGGCGAGAGAGAGGCAAGGAGGCAGGGAAGGAGACACAGAAAGACCCATCTACATATCCATATCTAAATATTTATTTGTATTTGCATTTGTGTATGTGTGAAAGAATATATGTCTATATGAAACACTGAAGGAATATTCTTTCTAGTTTCCTTAAATATGTTATCAAACATGGATGTTGAACTACACTGGATATTTTTGGAGGGCATCTATTGATTTGATATATTGTATCATTTGTACCTCTTACATTAATAGATTTCTTGCTAAATGATGCTTGATTCCAAGAATAAACCCTACTATAGTAGTAATTTGTTGTTCTTTTAATACATCTACATGGATGATATTTTATTTGGGAGTTTTTCTCCTCTATAATCATAAGTGAAATTTAGCTGTAGTTTTCTTTCATTGTGATAATTTTATCAGGTTTTGGTATAAGGTTAAAATAAACTGGGAAGATTTCCATCTTTCTTTATGCTCTGGGACATTTTAAATTGCAAAGAACTCTATAATTTCAGAGTTTAAAATAACATCCATAAAATCATCTGGTTTTGGCAAATTTGGGGGGATAATTATCTTTTTCAATTTTATTCATGATGGGTCCTCAACATATTGAGCCAATTTTGGTTATTTATATATACCATGCTGACAATCTATTTCTTTATGATATTCTAACTCAGTTGCATCAAGTTTTATAGAGAAGTGTCTCCCAATGGTTTATCCTTGCAACCTATCAAGTAAAAATATCAGAGTAAACACCCCAATATACTGATTTAATAATTTCACAAATTTTTCTGCTATGTCGATGGATTATATTACTTATACAACAAATGTGATAATAGAAAAAATTTAAGGATAAAATAAAGATGAAATAAACATTTTAAAAGTAATTTTCTATTTTTGTCACCCAATAAAAAAGCTTCTCTAGTAGAAACAACCTTTTGGCTCCTCTAAAACAGTCTGTTTTTTCCACCTTTACTGAGATATAACCAACGTAGAACATTGTGTAAGTTTCTGGGCCATGTGCTGATTTGTTTTACACACTCACACATTGCAAAAGGATTAGCTAACACCCTCATCACATCACAAAATTGCCATTTTTTTTTGTTTTTGTTTTTTGTAGTCAGAACATTTAAGATCTACTCACTAGTAACGTACAAGTATATAATACCATATTACCTGTAAGCACCATGCTGTACCCTGGGCCCCCCAGAAATCATTTATCTTATAACTGGAAATTTATACTCTTTGACCTTACATCTCTCCGTGTCTCTTACCTCCTGGCATGAAACAATCTTAATATTTTAGGAAGAGTCATGTGATTAAATAGTCTTTATTATTATACTTTAATCTTCATATAATACATTGTGATCCAGAGATCAAAGAACTTTTTCAAAATCCAATTTATCTTGATATTTTTAAAAAGCTGTCTCAGTTATAAAAATAACCTCGCAAATACACATAGGTTCAAACTGGGAAAAATAAACAAATCATGGCAGGCTTATTAAATCATCATATTCATTTTTGGTTTTTTTAGTTTCACTTGTCAGTTATATAGATATTTCTGGAAGTATTAAGAAATGGCTTCCCCAGGGCACCTGGGTGGCTCAGGGGGTTAAGCATCTGACTCTTGGTTTCAGCTCAGGTCATGATCTCACGGTTTGTGAGTTTGAGCCCTGTGTCAGGTTCTATGCTGACAACACAGAGCCTGCTTGGGATTCTCTCTCTCTCTCTCTCTCTCTCTCTCTTTCTGCCTTTCCCCTGTTCTCTCTCAAAAATAAATAAATAAGCATTGGGAAAAAAAAAATGGCCATCCTGAAGCCAATCGGTTTGTTTTTTTTCTTTTTTTTAGTTTGGTCTTTTAAAATAATCAGAACTTGTCAGGTTTTACAAGTATCTATCTTTTAACGTCTTTATGTATTTATTTTGAGAGAGAGTGTGAGTGGGGAGTGCTGGGAGAGAGAGAATCCCAAGCAGGCTCCATGCTGCCAGCACAGAGCTCGATCGCGCAAACCTCAAGATCATGACCTGAGCCAGAATTAAGAGTCTGATGCTTAACCACCGGAGCCACTCAGGAGCCCCAAGTTTTTGTATTTGTAACAAATGACTTTTAAAAACCATGGAGACTGCATATTTTTAATATTTTAAAAGTAGGTGAGGTCATTTTGCATCTAGGTTTTCAGAGTGTGCAGATATGAGTTTTTAAGTGACGCATACCGTTTTCAGCAACAAAATCATATAATGACAGAAATGTTTTCCAAACTGATCCTCAAAATACTATCTCCATTGTAGAAGTTTCTGTAAAAAACAGTCACTTTCTAGTTCTTGTAAAAATATCGTCTTTACTTGTTTTTTTAAACGTTTTATTTTATTTTTTGAGAGACAGCGAGGGATAGGGCATAAGCAGGGGAGGGCCAGAGAGAGAGGAAGACACAGAATCTGAAGCAGGCTCCATGCTCTGAGCTGTCAGCACAGAGCCTGATGCAGGGCTCGAACCCACAAATGCAAGATCATGCCCTGAACCCAAGTCAGACACTCAACGGACTGAGCCACCCAGGTGCCCTTCATCTTTCCTTTTGTATGGTAGATTGTGTTAATACAGTGTCTTCTGAGTGGATACAACTGACTGACAGTTACCTTCACAGAAATCGTCAAGAATTAGAATACTCGTCTTTATAAAGGAAACGTGCGTAACTCAATAGCTTAAACTGGTTGTTCCCAAATTTTGAGGTACCCTCTCGGTAGACAGGAAATCTCAGGTACTGCATTAGTTTTGAGCTCCTCATTTTCATCAAAAGCGTATAGATTTGCAAAGATATGATTATGGAATTTGGTAACTACTGACATTTTAAAAATGAAACAAATCCCATTATACCCAGTGGCAACCCAATGCCATAACAATTTGATCCCTACTACTATCCATTTTTTAAAATATATGAATCAGATGTTATTTAACAGCAGGAAATTGTACTTCATCCCTTTTCTCTTTGGATTTATATTTGTCTCCTGCTTCCACTATTTCCTCCCCCAGAGGATTTGTTTTAATATATGTTTATTTTTGAAATCTATGTTTATCACCATTATTTTCTATAATAAAAATATGCACATAAATTGAATGTTTAATTTTATAATTACCTGTGAATGAACATAAGGCTGTGTTAATTGCCTCTTGGGTAAAGCTATCACTACAATTGTTAGTAGTATATAATTGGTCAAAACAACTTAACTATATTACAAATTTCCATAAATAATCATTAAACAATTTTTTTAATGATTGGGGAAAAAGTCCTTAATTACATGAATAAACTTGGGTTATTTTCGCATATTAAAGATAAATATTGCTTATGCCTTGAAAGAGACAGGGCTCACAATTCTATTTATATGTTTCATGTTTCTAGATATAAGCCCTGTGAAACCTTGTTCATATAAATAGATAGGAATGGAAGTTTTATTTTAGCAAGGCTGTTCAATTTGTTTAACCACTTCTGGATCATATGCCAAAAAGCTACCCACTGATGAAATTACTTTTAATAGTCTATCTTTTGACAATTCTAATTCAGTCTTCAATTTTGTTGAAAGCAACGAATGGATGTGTTACCCGGTCATTAGAGTTCATTCACTTGGGCTTTATTGAGATCTACCAAATGATTATTATGTGAGTCAGCCTTTGCTGTGTAACCAACAAAATCTCAGTGGCATATAACAAAAAGTGGTTATTTCTGTCCCTGGCAAGTATGTAGGTCACCTGGGGCAATTCTGGTCTATTCCATGCGTCGCCTTCGGGGGTCCAGAATGAAGGCACAGTGGGCATGTCTTCTCGTGTCAGTGAACATGATATGTGCACATCTTAAAGCCTAAGCTCAGAGTTAGAACACTGCCCCTCTGCCCACATTCCATTGGCCAAAGACAGTCCAATGACCAAGCCCAGTTTCACTGCGGTGGGATGAATAGTCTTGTCATGGATGATATATCAAGTAGAGGAGTGAATACTTCCTGACCAATGTAATCTACCATGCCTTTTCTTTTGTTGTTTGTTTTCTTTAGGATTTGGTTTTTGCTTAGTGGCATCAGGTTCAAAACAATTCAAAAAGGGTTATGGTGATAATTCATTAAAATGCACACTCATGATCTGTGCACTTTTTCTGTAAGTATGTTATACTTTAAATAAGAGTTTATTTTTGAATGAGGAGTTGAGAAAGAATCTTTTTCTTTTCTTATTAAATTTTTTTTTAACATTTATTTATTTTTGAGAGACAGAGAGAGACAGAGCATGAGTGGGGAACGGACAGAGAGAGACGGAGACACAGAATCCGAAGCAGGCTCCAGGCTCTGAGCTGTTACCACAGATCCCAGTGCAGGCCTTGAACCCATGACCTGTGAGATCATGACCTGAGCCAAAGTCAGATGCTGAACTGACTGAGCCACCCAGGTGCCCCGAGAAAATCCTTTTTCATTTCAGAACCTTTTTCAATACAAAATTTTTATAATTGTATTACTTATATATTTAATTGTATTGTATTTTTAAATTGTATAATTTATCTTTACCATATCACAGCCTTTAAAGGTGTATTTTATAAATACCTCTAGAGGGGCGCCTGGGTGGCGCAGTCGGTTAAGTGTCCGACTTCAGCCAGGTCACGATCTCGCGGACTGTGAGTTCGAGCCCCGCGTCAGGCTCTGGGCTGATGGCTCAGAGCCTGGAGCCTGTTTCCGATTCTGTGTCTCCCTCTCTCTGTGCCCCTCCCCCGTTCATGCTCTGTCTCTCTCTGTCCCAAAAATAAAAAAAAATTAAAAAAAAAAAATAAATACCTCTAGAACTATAGATTGAGGGCATTTAACTTGTGGAGAAGTCTGCTATGAAACTCCCTTAGCAAAGCTATTCCTTGTTTTCAGATCTACTAAGTAAATCAGATTTAGATTTATTTTGCATCAGAAAAATACTCACTGCATTTTTCCATTCAAATAAAAATATTAATATTTACTTCAAGAAATGTTATTTTAAAAAAAAACACTGCAGAGTAAATCATGGATTGTCTTTTGTAATATAGTTTACTAAATGTGATTAAGGTTAAAATTGTGTAGATTCAATATGAAAAATGTATCTACTTTACGAGTTAAAAAATAAAAATAAGTCTATACACTTTTAAATATCTTAATTTCTAATAGTACAGCGTGGTATATAGCTAAAATGATGTTGTTATGAAAGGAGAAATACAGTAAAATCACGGTGTCTATTAAATGGAGCGTATATGCAAGTGTTTGGACATTGACATTTGGCTTCTAGAATCATTAACGAAAAATCATGTGTAAAGATCCAAAAATAGCTTCATTAATTTTGTTCACATTATAAACAAGCATTTCCACATCTTATGGAACAAGGTTTTATATGCTGCTAAAAAATCTATTCTTTTAGGAGCTATCTTAGGACTTTGAAATTTTAATGAAGTAAAAAAAATCTGGAAGACGAAATGATTTTTAAGATAAATAATGATTTTTAAGATATGACTTGACATAACAAGCCCCAACCAATAATTGAGTAATAGATACCCAACCCAAAATGAAAAAAAAAAAAAAATTAGTGTCACAGAAAAAATTTGGACCCCAGTTGCTTCTTTTTTTTTTTTTTTATTTTTTTTTTAACGTTTATTTATTTTTGAGACAGGGAGAGACAGCATGAACGGGGGAGGGGCAGAGAGAGAGGGAGACACAGAATCTGAACAGGCTCCAGGCTCTGAGCCGTCAGCCCAGAGCCTGACGCGGGCTCGAACCCACGAACCATGAGATCATGACCTGAGCCGAAGTTGGACGCTTAACCGACTGAGCCACCTAGGCACCCCAAGGACCCCAGTTACTTCTAAAGCAAAGAGTATTGCCAATGCACACTTGTTCTTTGTATATATGCATTACTTTCTAGCTAGCGAGTCCTAGGGATGAGGGTTGAGAATAGCTGGAGAAAATTGTTTACGTTATTTACACCAATGAAAGCAAAAAGAGTCATGTTAGCAACAATAGGGCTTAACCAATGTCCCCTTTGCTTTCCCCGCTCTAATCTTCCCTCTCAGAGAGCAATGCCCTTTCGACCATCTTTGTTAGAAGTGAGAAGGGAGACTTGAGAAGCCAATATCCATCACTCTCTTCTCCCTGAAAGGTCGGATTTCAAAACAATCTCCCAAGTGCAAAAGAATCTTGTTTCTGATACATTGGCTGTACTTTTTTTTTTTTTTAAAGAAGTATGTATAAGAGAGGAAAAGACTAGAAATCCTGTAGACTGATTGATTCGTAGACTCATCATAAAAGGAGTCTTCCCGGCAGACGATATTTCCAGAAGTCCCTTTGTTTGATGTCCTGGAAGCGCCTTGTGACTAGGGGCCATGCACTGCCAGGGGGGTAAATCTTTCAGGGTAGTCGTAATGCTGTTCCCTAGATTTGTCCAGGCTTTCTACTTTCCGTGCTCATGGTAGACTCAGACCAATAGACTAGTTTTGGCCACTGCATCATAAAGGAAAATGATGTATGTCCTTTGCAAACAGGAGTGTTCAGTTCCACTACAAGACCTTCCTGAAGTCTCTTTTCTTTTGGTCATAATGATTAGCAACCCTTCATCCATTGGCTACCTGGGTCCCAGAGCAAGGACAAAGCGATACAAAGACCCAGACCTTCCCTGGTTGAAGGTACAGCATCAGTGAGAAACAGACATCTGTTTCTAAGCCACTGAGATTCTGAAGTTTCCCAGACCATCCTGACCAATTCAACTGTCTTTTGTAAAGTGGGACAAGGCTATTTTGAAAGGGGAGACAAGAAAAGAGAAACCTACATTACACCAGGGTAGAGAATATAACAAAGTTGTCCTCTGTATATTGTGTCCTTTAAACTAGTCACATTGTATCCCCTTTAAAAAGCCTCTGCTTAGCCCAGAGTGAAGACTCTTGGTTTAAAAAATGAAAAAGGTTCTTTTAAATACTTTGCCAAAAGGCAACTGGGGGGATCCTCTGTGGAAAACAAAATACATTCCTAAGAACTCCTCAGCACATTTCCAAGAATTGTAAAGATTGTATTATTTTAAATAATTTAGTCTGACTACAATTTAGCTAAGAATATGCTAACCAAATATGTGCCCACGCACTGAAAGCAAAGAAAAGCCATCAGTGTCCACACCTCAGCATGGTAACACCTTGACCTCCTCTAACCTGCCCCGGGGGGGACCCAGGTCTGACATCAGATTAAGTGAGGGGCCGCTGTAAACTACAAGCTTCGGTGTTAGGAAAGTTTACTCTCAAAACTTTAGATAAAAAACATAAAAGTAGGTTTTCCATTATTTTATTTGCCGACCACTCTAGATGCATTTCTTTGGATGCATCCACATCGGTTTAAACTCACAGAGCAGAGCCTTCTCTTTTCATCTGTGGTTAAATAGTTATCTATCTATCTACCTACTTAAATTTTAGTTACTTAACCTACAGTGCAATATTGTTTTCAGTAGAATTTAGTGATTCATCACTTACATACAACACCCAGTTCTCATCGCCAAGTGCCCTCCTTAATACCCATCCCCCATCTAGCATCATTTTTTTTTTTTTTTTTTTTTTAGTTCACAAACAGGACAATATTGATTTCAGAAGTAGAACATTCTTTATTGTTACTAATTTTAGGTATTTGTACTTCTGTTCATATTTTTCTCAGTTGATCTTGTCAGATACTTATCCATTTGGTTGGACTATTTAAGAAATAATCTGTTGTATTGGTCAGTTTTTTGTTCTTCTGACCTATTATTATTACACTTTTACATTTAATAATTATTTCTGTTCATTTTCCTGGATTTATTTTGTTGTGCTATTACCTTCTAGAGTTAAATATTTATTTATTTGTTGTTATAGTCTTTGTGGTTTAGTGATTTAAAAAGCAGTTAAGATTTCAGTTATAAAATGAGTAAATTCTGGGGATCTAATGTTTAGTATGGTGACTATAGTTAATAATCCTGTACTCCATACTTGAAATCCTAAGAGAGCAGATCATAAGTGTCCTTGCCACACACACACACACACACACACACACACAATATGTATATACAGTGAGGGATGTATTAATTAGTTTGATTGAGTAATCATTTCACACTGTATATGCATATCAAGTCAGCACATTGTAGACCTTAACTATTATAGAATATAGACCTTAAGAATTATAGAATGCTTGTTGGTCAATGATATCTTAATAAGGCTGGGAGTGGGAAGCATTAAAGACGACTTTTTCTTCTCAGAGTATAGCTTCCATTGTCCTGATGATAAATGTTTCATTATGGTCAATGTCTAAATAAATTAATAGTGTTTAAATCTGTAATTGCATATTTGATTTCTTTCTTTCTTTTTTCTTTCTTTCTTTCTTTCTTTCTTTCTTTCTTTCTTTCTTTCTTTTACTGAAATGCCCCTTAGAAAGGTGGTTTAATATTTTCACGTAGTTGGGTTTAGTGGAAGAAAGGTTTGGGTTTTTTTTTTTTTTTCCAATTGTAAACCTTCAGTTACACATTTAGCACTGTCATCACAAAATCTACCTATATCACTTCCGCTTTGGAGAGTTTAAAACTGTTCTCAGTTATTGATTGGGAAAAAGGTTGTCATGGGTTCTGAATCTGGGATTTAATCTGTAGTTCTTCCTCACTAGGTCTAGGAGTGGCACGATTCTTAACAAAAAAAGTTCCATGGCCAAAATGGAAATTAGTTGCTGTATAATTTATTGAGATCCTTCTCAAAGAAAACTTGCATTCCCAAAGAACAAAACTCACAAAAACATAATCAGCGATGGCATGGGCTTCTCTGCTTCTTAGAACAGGACGAGACAGCCCCTGATTTCCTTGGAATCGTCACTAGTCAAAAACAAAACAAAACAAAACAAAACAAAACAAAACAAAACAAAACAAAACCAGTACAGACATCTTCCCTGTGCCTACCAGGCCAGGTTTTGTTTTCTGCAGTCAGTGGAGAGTGGGGGAATGGGCTAAAATATTGGTGACCAGTATCACAGAAGTGATGGTACCAATTCATTGTCTCACCCACCTGTGGATGGTGCCTCTCCAGCAGTGATCAGGGACAGAGTGACCTGGGAGGTGGTAGGTACATCCACAATGCAGCCTACACAGGGCACGAATATTCTCAAAAATAGCTTTGCTAAGGGAAATAAAAAGACAAACTCTCCAAAAACACCTGCTCAAAAATGCTGTGAATTAATTACAAAAGTAACTTTTATTTCATTATTTATTTGGTCTATTTTGTGCCATCAGGGTGGAGTAGTTTTTGTGCCATCAGGGTGGAGTAGTTGAGGTCCTTCCTTGCCTAACATCCAACCTGGGAGAAAGAGTTTTGCATGTTGACTGAACAAGCCCAATGTTTCTTTCTGGGCAGATCACTTGGATCTTAGCAGACCACTTGGACCAGCTTCACCATGACTGATGTAAATGCTCGGCCATTCTTCAAGGACTAGTAAAGTAGGGATATTGTTTCTAAGGAACAAAGTTTAATTTATATTTATTAAATCATTACTAATTATATTATTACATCCTTCATATTCATACTTAGCATTATTGCCTGCTTGATGGTATTGCTTGCCTCAACTCAAAGACCAAGCTGAAAATGTTATTTTAATTAGAACAGTAATAAAGCTCATTGTCAAAGTTACATAAGAGATAACAGAAAACGTAAACGTCTTTACTTCGGCCCCTTCAGTTGTCTCCTCCTGAAGTATGAACTCGATGTCAGAAGTTCAGGGTATATTCTTATGTTCTTCCACATCTTTCTCTTTCAACAAATCTGTACAAATGAATATTGAGTGTTTTTTCCATGGGAATATGCTATAGATATTAATTCCACA
The DNA here is from genome assembly GCF_046562875.1 of Panthera onca. NCBI lineage: Eukaryota > Metazoa > Chordata > Mammalia > Carnivora > Felidae > Panthera > Panthera onca. Next base: position 16,701,790 of record NC_138343.1, on the reverse strand, counting down.
ATTTGCTTTGAAGACAAATTTTTCTGGTATTTTTTTATGCGTACATTCTATGCAACACTATTTACAATTAAAAGTTTATGACTGGCTGTCCTGGGGGGCTCAGGCAGTTAAATGCCTGACTTGATTTTGACTCAGGTCTTTATCTCACGGTCATGATCTCACGGTTATGAGATCGAGCCTCGCTTTGGGCTCAGCACTGGGCTATGACTTTGAAAGTTTTATTGTATCAGCATAAAATAATCTATTTGGATCTCATCCTATGCTTATTATCTTAAATTGATATTTTTAACAGTTTTATTGAGACATAATTATCATAAAATTCATCTGTTTTAAGTGTACGATTTAGTGAATTTTAGTATATTTACCAAGTTTTTTAGCCATCACCGACATTTGGCTTTAAAATATTTTCATTGTGCTGAAAAGAAACTTCATGCTAAGAATTCCCTATTTCCACTCCCAGTTTTAAGCAACAACTAATGCGGTTTCTGTCTCTAATTATTTGTCTTTTTTCTTTTTTTGGACATTTCATATAAATGGAATCATACAATATGTATGACTTCTTTCACTGAGCACAATGGTTTTGAAGTTTAACCATACTGTAGCATTTATTGTACTTTGTGCCTTTTTATTGAAAAATAGTACTCTTCCTTTTTTTAATGTTTATTTCTGAGAGAGAGAGAGAGAGAGAGAGAGAGAGAGAGAGAGACTGTGGGGGGGAGGGGCAAAGAGAAAAGAGGGACAGATGATCTGAAGGGGGCTCTGTGCTGACAGCAGAGAGCCTGATGCAGGGCTCAAATGCAAACTCTGAACCATGAGATCATGACCTGAGCCAAAGTCCGAAGTTTAACTGACTGAGCCACTCAGGTGCCTGACAACGAGTATTCTTTAAATTGATCTTTGCCTAGAATATACTGACCCATTTCTTTATTTTCACCTTTAATGAATCACTGTGTTCCAGATATCTTGCAAACAATAAAAGATTACGTTTTAGCTTTTACCCAATGTGAGAATCTTTGCTTTTTTTCTCTTTTTAACAAATTAGGTTAATCCATTCACATTTTTATCTTGACGTTCATAAATATTCACTTGTTCCTGCCATCTTCTTCTATGCTTTCTGCTTTCCATCTGATATTTACTGATTTTTTTCTTAGAATTTTTTTGTTGAACAACTTTTCTTTGTGATATTTTTTCCCTGCTAAACATTTGGAAAGTACGTAACCTACTTCAGTTTTATAAGAAATTTCCTTAAAAATGAATTTGTATTTTTCTACATGCATAAGATTGGCCTGTAATGTTTTGCTCTGTTTCTGGGGGGAGGGGGTATTTGTTTTTTTAATTGAGGTTCTTTTGGTCTCATAAAATCATGAATATTCCCTCTTTCTCTATTCTAAAAGTTTGGTAAAAACCAGTGTCATTTTGTTTCTAAGTTTTTGAGAGTTTTCCTTGTGGGAAGGCTTTTGACTATGAGTTTGATTTCTTTAATAGAAAAAGGACTACACAGATGTTTTACTTCTCCTTGTGTATATTTCCTGTTTTCTGTAAGAATTTGTCCATTTCCTCTACATTTTCAAAAGGGTTGGGGTAATGCTTTTCTTAATGGTCTCATGGTCATTGTCATGTTTCAGAATTAAACTATTTTATCCTTTTTTTTTCTTCTTCTGCTCTTGACCTTGGTTAAATCTGCCCTCTCTCCTTTATTCCTAATCAAAGGATATTTAGTTTTGCTGATTTTCTTTATAGCATGTTTGTATTCTATCATTAATATCTGCTCTGCGTTTTCTTTTGTTATTTCATTCTCTCTAATTTTATTTTTAGCAAAAGGTTAAATTCAATATAAAAAAAATACCTGAAAATAAAGGCCCAATGACATTAGAGATAAACAATGCATTTTTTTTAAAAGCAATTATACTGGAAACTCCAGGGAAAGGGTCTTGGAATGGGGTTCAAGAGTGGCAGTGAGAAAGTAAGGACAGGAAGGGACAAGGACACCTTGAAAGGAATACCATGGAGCCTGTAGGGACATGGGACCACGGGATGGGCTGCTTGCTATGTATTTCCCCCTTTCTCACTCTCCCTCCCCCCAGATCAGGCCAGCTTGCTGTCAGTCCTCCTTTGCAGTCTATCTCCATTTGGAGAGGCTCATGGGAAGGCAGGCCACTATCTAGCAACTTGAAACTTTGGACTTCTGCCGTGACCTTTAGGGTCTGGGCTATTAGGGAATCATTATGAAATCCTGAAGGCGAGGAATGATGACTGATCCAGTGTTACAAAAGACAGAATGGGATCCAAGGGCTTTTATTTACCCTTGTGACAAGTCCCAACCCAAATCTGTTTGTGGAAGGAAGATTTACCTTTCCTTGTCATTCATTCACAAAGGGGCAGAGTAGGGGAAATCGACAGAGTTTGGGGTAGCCTAGGCATATTTTATCTACTTCCATAAAAGTAGATTCTTGTCCTTCCCCCAAAGGTTAAGCAAAACAAGCTTGCTCCAGGAAAGATTCTTTAAGAAAAAAATTTTTTTCATGTTTATTTATTTTTGAGAGACAGAGAGAGACAGAGCATGAGCGGGGGAGGGGTAGAGAAAGAGAGGGAGACACAGAATGGGAAGCAGGCTCCAGGCTCTGATCTGTCAGCACAGAGCCCGACGCGGGGCTCGAACTCACAAACTGTGAGCTCGTGACCTGAGCTGAAGTCAGACACTTAACCGACTGAGCCACCCAGTCTTCCCAAAGAAAGATTCTTTAAGTAGCAGACATTCCAACCCTAGAGTGGGCACTGACCTCTTCACTGGAGAAAAAAAGAAGGTTAGAAGTCGATCCTGTCTTTGTGTTTGCACAAGTACCAAACAAATCTTCTTCAGGACCTCTATGACTTTATCACTGCCCAACTACACCCCCCTTTTATTATTATTATTATTTTTGTTTGTTTGTTTAGCTTACTATTCATTAGTCTAACTTCTTTTTTTTTTTTAATTTTTTTAATGTTTATTCTGGGGAGAGAGAGAGAGAGAGAGAGAGAGAGAGACAGAGTGCAAGCAGGGGAGGAGCAGAGAGAAAGGGAGACACAGAATCCAAAGCAGGCTCCAGGCTCCTAGCTGTCAGCACAGGGCCTGACTCAGGGCTCGAACTCACAGATGTGAGATCATGACCTATGCCAAGGTCGGATGCTTAACCGACTGAGCCGCCCAGGAGTCCCCATTAGTCTAACTTCTGTAGGGGATGTTTAGCTTACTGATTTCAGCCTATCTTATTTCTAATTAACTTATTTCAAGCCATCAAGATCTTTCTAATTATAGCTTTAGCTGCATCCCCCCAAGTTTGATACATAGTATTTTATTTTGATTTTATAATCCTCAGTGTGATGTCTCTGTTGACCCAGATGTCATGTAGATTCACATTCTCAATTTTTTAGTTTTCCAAACACATGAAAACTTTCTGTTTACCTTTTGGGGTGGTTACATTTAATGGAACTGAGTCAGAGAACATTTTCATTGCACGATCTCAAGCCAAATATCTCAAGTCTTACTTTATGGCCCACCTGATTGTCAAGTTTTGCACATGTTCCACATGTAATCGAAATAAATGGGATCCTGTGTTTCGTATGTGTTTGTCAGATGAAATTTTTTGGTTGTATTGCTCAAATTTTCTATATTCTTGTTGGCTTTTAACCAGTTCTATCAGATATTGAGAGACATATTAAAGTCTTTCAGTAAGATAAGAGATTTGTCTGTTTGTTTTTCTTCTAGTTCTGCCAATTTTGCTTTACATATTTTGGGGCAGTATCAGGTACATGTAAATTTAAATTTTTTAGATCCTCCTTGTTTGTTGGAATGTGACCATTAAAGCGTGCCACTCGTGTCCAGTAAAGAGATTAGATTTGGCCTTAAAATTTCATTTGACCGATATTGTTCCGGGGACACTAGCTGTTTGGGTTGGCAGTTCATGTGGTGTATCTTTCTCTATTATCTTATTTTCAACCTTATGGCTTAAATGTATTTCATCTAAGCAGCTGTGAGTCCCATTTTTATTCAGTCTCCTATCTTTATCTTTTAATTGGATTATTTGGTCTGTCTCACTTGATCTAATTACTAGTACGTTCTTTCAAATCCAGTGCCTTATTGAGTGCTTTCTTAGCTGCCCATCTACTTTAGGTTTCTACCCTCCATTTTTTTTATACTTCCTTTGGGTTGATTATTCTTATTCTTTGACTTTTCCTCTATTAGTTTGGAAATAATACACTCCTTGATTATTCTTTTAGCGATTAACCTAGAGATTGGCTCAGGCATTCTTGACTTATCAAATTCTAATACTAACTTATAACTTGTCTTCTCTTTCAGGACAATGCAAGAACATTAGAACACTTTAATTCAATTTGCCCTATTCTCAGACACTTCCCTTTTTATGATTACCTGCTCTTATTTGAATAGATATGATATATTCTCAGATCACACTGAGAATGCAGGCCAGAGATTTTTAAAAACAGCCTTTTGTTTCTTGCTGTAAATAAAGAAGTTGGTGAGAAAGAGGGATTTACTTTATTGTCTCAAATTCATCCCCTTTTCTGAACTTCAAGTTTTTTCCTATGTCTGGATTTTTACTCTTCCTTATTAGCTGTTCCCTATGGAGGAATGTATTTTTCCAATATTGGTGATCTAGACAAGTTTTGTTGGAAGCCTTGTGAGTTGCTCTGGTAAACTGTAAGTTACCTCTAAGATGTATAATTTGATAAATTATAAAAATTGGAAACAATTATTTCTGTCATTGAATATGCATCCTTTTTCCATACGACTTTGCAATTTCTCCTACCGAGATTTGAGGTCTATTTTCTTACTCCTCAATTTAGGTTGGCCTTTTGACTTGCTTTGACAAGCAGTCGTGTCCCAGTCCCAAGCCAACGGCTCATGAATTCTTGCACATTTTTTCTTTCTCTCGAATTTGGAGGAACCGCCAAACGAAGACCCAGCTAGCCTGCTGGAGAATACAGGCCATGTGAGGTGATGAGGCGTCCCCGCGGAGGCCATCCTAGATCACCCGGCTCCCAGCCAACCCTGCGGCTGACCATACACGCAAGAGAACCCAGCCAAGACCAGAAGAACTGCATACATAAGCCCACCCAACTGACAACCTGTGTAATTGTGGGCTAAATAATTATGTTAAGCTATTACATTTTGGGGTAGTTCGTTATGCATCAAAAGTTAACCGACATAAGTCCCTATCAAAAAGTTTTAGACTCAGAAGAAAGGAGAAAGAAAAAGTTTAGATTTTCTCATGTTTTTCTTGGGTGGCCGAAAAGGTCTAGCAATCTGTGAGGTGAGAAGATAGTCATATGGATGGAGAGTTTCACGAACTGGCTAAAGCCGCATGGTACTACCCGCTCAATAAGGCTTGGTGGGCTTGGTGTGAGCTAGCAATAACACAGTGGTAATCAGGAGAAAGTCCAAGAGCCAGTAGACTGTTTTTACACTGTTGTGGCCACTGCGCTACGATCAGAGAAAGCCCCCAGCCCTCTGTAAATACCCATAGCGTGAAGTCCCAGGAAGGTACATATGGAGATAAAACTGGACCAAGGAACCAGCAGAACTTTCTGCGGAGGCAATGCCTTGTCAGTGATCTGAAGGATCAAATGAGACCACAGAAGTTTAAAGAATTGTTCAAGCCAACAGCAAGAGAAATGGCCAGTGTTGGGTTCTCATTTGGACAGGAGGTGGCCTGGAGGACATCCCAAGAGATGATCCCAAGGACATCCCATTTTCTTTTTTTTTTTTTTTTTACCTTTTTAAAAAATGTCTATTTATTGAGAAAGAGAGAGAGAAAGAGAGTGCAAGCAGGGGAGGGGCAGAGAGAGAGGGAGAGAATCCCAAGCAGTCTCCTCACTGTCAGCACAGAGCCCAACGCGGGGCTCAGATCCACAAACCGTGAGGTCATGACCTGAGCCCAAACCAAGAGTTGGATGCTTCACCAACTGAGTCACCCAGGTCCCCCAAGAAGAATAGCTTTCTGTTGATAAAGACGTCACAAACAGTTTTGAATAGTCATTACCATTACACATATTCCAATAGCAAAGAACATATCCATTTGCTTCGATCCCATGCTAGCAAGATTAAGGGAATGCAAGAATGCCATGAAAGAACAAAACAGGGGGAACTTTCTGAGGGTGATTCTTTGTCCTGCAATCACCTTAACCCTGAGTTGTCCCTACAAACCAATCCAGCTGGAAAGTCTGACAAAGGTTGGTAGCCACTCCTTCAACAAACTTTACTGAATGCCTAATCGCGTGAATAGTTTTGAGATGTAAAAATAACCAAAATAACTCAGATATAGGATCTTTCCTCAGGGAATAAGTCGACTAGAAGGGAGTGAGGCAAGTATTTTAATCTTGGTAATACACCCTCACAAGTGACGGATGCCATCCGCAAGCAGGACCAGTCAATGCTTCATCCAAGGAGCGTCATCTGATCTCCAAGGGAAAACAGAATTTGCATCACAAGTGACTCCAGTGAGAGGTGGGAAGAAAATGGAGTCTGTCTCAGAATTGGGACATCAGCCCGGACACTGAAGAGGGAACCTTATGTCAGAATCAACCGATCTTCTATTTAGGAGGCAACAAGGAGTTTGAGAACACCAAGCTGACAGTGGATAACTAGCTAGTTGTATTACCAGGGAATGCCGAAGTCTTGGTGTCCACGTTTTCACCTGTGAAATTCACCTGTGAAAGTCAATGATCTCTAAGATCTCTGCTGGTTCTAAAATCCTGCCATGCTTGGAACAAAAAAACACTGCAGTATTTTAAATCATTTAAGAGAGCTGTGCTCATAGTTTCAGTCATACAGCCTATTGGTGGTCCCATTCTTGATTTATTTAACGTCAAGTCCTTGTTTGGGAATGCAATAGCTAATTAGAACACTAAGACTATGGGAAAATATGGCTTGCCTTCCAACAATATATCTTCACAGGAGCTCTAGGAAAGCCCTGTGATAAACAAAACAGCAACTTTATGCATTAGTAATGTGTACGGTTAAAATTTAGAAAATGTATTTTGGACCTGAACTGTTATTAACTATATCTGTGAAATAAGGAGTAAAGGCTGTAGGAAGCTGTGCCTCTAAACAGCAAATAATAATAATAATAATAATAAATACTTTAAGTGTAAAAAATGACAGATTACAGAATGAAGAATGAGAAAAAGGAATGAAATTTTTCTTGAAATTTGGTCATGCTAAAAAAGGAAGTTCAGAGTTCGTTAATCATCTTTCGTTTTGCCTGAATAAGAAAAAACTCAGAAAGAAGTGAAACTTTAGAAGTTACACTGAATAAACACGGAGACCCATTTGCATACATAATGATTTAAGCATCTACTCTCACTGTAGCAGTCTACAAAACCATAAACATATATTCAAATACTCTAAAACCTACTTTGAAGGTATTTCTAACACCTATAGTTGAAATCTACATTTATATTCAAGTGCAAACTTACATGGTTTAGTTAAAGTAGTGGTGGTCACCAAGATTATCCTTGGAGATCACCTCTAGATACATAAGATATTACTAAGTTCATGTGTATATTAAAATAAAGGGTGAAGGGCGCCTGGGTGGCTCAGTTGGTGAAGCATCCAACTCTTGATTTCGGCTCGGGTCATGATCTCACAGTTCATGAGTTTGAGCCCCTTGTGGGGCTCTGCGCTGTCAGCTTGGGACTTTCTCTCTGCCCCTCCTCCACTCATGCACACACACACACACACACACACTCACACTCGCGCGCACGCTCTCGAAATAAATAAATAAATAAACTGAAAATACATAGAGTTCTGACATTAGATGGAGGAGAAGGGTAGTAGGAAATCTCTCATATTCAGAAATTCTATGCTAAAGAAATGGGTTGCTCAACACGTACTAGGTCAGAGGGTAAGTTCTGAGGCTGGATAACCTAGCATCTCATTCAGACACAAGTAAAACGTTACGCAAAGGAGCTGGACTCTTTTTTTTTTTTTTTTAAGAAAATCAGACATATAGTTTTCCTATCCCAAAGCATATTTGTGTCTGCTGGCAGACAAGAACAGGTAATTGCCTCCAGGTGTTTGCCTGCAGGAAGTCATTGAAATTCAGCACGAGTAATGGCAGTTTCCTCAGCAGCAAAAACTAACCTGCGGGAACCTCAGAGGCACAGGTATATTTTAGAATAGCAATGCCAGCCAGCTGAAAGGCCATAAACTCAGAAGGCCCAGTTAAACAGGGAACAGATTAACGAAAATAAGAATCAGGGCATATCGTTAAACTTTTAATGATGACACTTGAAGGTTTAAAAAAAAAAATTGTTCTTGGCTTTTTAAAAAAAAGTTCTCAAATTTGGGTGTTTTTTTTTTTTTTAATGTACTCATTTATGGTAACTGCCTAGCAGGTCCCACTACCCACCTCCCCCCCCCCCCCCCCCCCCGCCACCGCCTCCCGAGGAAATACGAATTATAAGAATAACAACACTTTAAGTTCTGTTTTTATGGAAGCTCGTGTACCAAAAATAATTCGTTATTAAACAATAATCTGGATCTTTTTCCATCGTGAATAGATACCCTAGGACATTTTATTAAAGGTGGGAGATTAACCACTGGCATCTAACTCATTTCCTCCACTCAAACGAAAATCATGTGGTTTTTTTTTTTTCAAAAGGTACAAACCAACAAAGACAAGATAAATGAAATTGATGATAACAGTAACAAAAATTTGGAAAATTGGAGCAGGCTTGGGAAAGCTAAATTCTAAGCCTGCTGCAGGGAAAGCTGAGCAGTAGCCTGAACTTTGGGATCATTTTCAAATAATGATCCAGAAATGGGCATCATTGGTACCTCTGTAAGTTGTGTTGAAAGTGGGGTTGTTTATGGGGTGCCTGGGTGGCTCAGTCAGTTAAGCATCCAACTCTTGATTTAGGTTTGGGTCATGATCTCATGGTTTGTGAGTTTTAGTTCCACTTTGGGCTCTGCACTGACAGCGTAGAACCTGCTTGGGATTCTCTCTCTCTCAAAATTAATAAATAAACATTTTTAACAAGTGGGGTCATTTAAAAAAGAGCTAGACCTCCAGATACCTTCCCCTACTCCACACAACAGGCCAACTACATACCCCAGCAGATGACTGAAGAGACTCATTTCCTGTAGACAGATGCACAGAAGGGTTGAGCCTACATAATGAATGCTAAGATTCCCAGTATTTTTTGCCCTTTCCATCCAAGAACACTGGTACACACACACACACACACACACACACACACACACCCCACATGTCCCAGCCAGTAACGGGAAGTTTTTATGGAATTTGACCAGCCTAAAAGAAAAGATCTGAAAATAATAACCCAGGGGTCCCTAAGTAAAGGCAAATGGAAAAAGATAAGAAAAACAGAGGACACGTTCTGGAAGTCCAACATCCATATGATAGGAGTTCCATAAAGAGAGAACTGAGAAAATGGACGACAGAAAATCACTAAAGGAAGAACTCAGTACTTTCCCAAACAGAAAGACATACATCTTCAGATCAAAATAAACCCAGCACCAGAGATAATGGTAAATCTACACTAGGATCCATCATTATGGAATTTCAGAACTCTGGAAAGAAAGAGAATATACTATGAGCTTTCTAGAAGGAAGAGACTTCATAAGAAGAATGGCATGAAATATCTCAATAGTAGTGCTGGAAGCTGGGAGACAATAAACTACCGCCTTCAAAATTCTGAGGGAAAAATGTTACTTCCATCTTAGAATTCTTATCTAGACAAAGTATAAATCAAGTGTGAAGGTAAAATAAAGACATTCTCGAGTGTTTCGAGTCTCAAGGCTTTTGTTTTGTTTGGTTTTCCATGAACTCTTTCTTAGGAAGCCTCTGGAGGATGAAGCGCCACCAAACTGTGGGAGGAAATCAAGAGGAAAGCATGGGGTACAGGAAATGGTGTCCCACCTGAGCAACGGGAGACTGCAATCCCCAGAATGGTGGGAAAGAGATCCCCATGGCAACAGTGATACGTCAAGCCTAAGGGGTTACTCTTCAGAATGCAAGTCTAACCGTTCCGGGAGAGAGCAAACCAATACGATATTGAGTGAGTCTGAATGTATTAAGATGGCCCTTTCCCATTCTTGACTGAATTAATAAGTACGTGGAGAGCCAAGCAAATATAAAAATCAGTCAGTTTCACCAGAGAAATGAAGAAAAAGCATTATATGGTTTAGCTATGAATAGTGTTCATAGTAATACATGTGGTCAAGGGGATAATATACACATAAACACTGTTAATCCAAGCAAAACTATAACCTATGTGGGGCACCTAGGGGGATGGCCTTGTAACTTTTGTCACTTCAGGGTAGAAGGCGTGGGGATGGGAAAGACACAAAGCCACTTGTTTCAGAGTTAGAAGTCAATAGATGGTGTCTAAATTGAAAAGTCAAAAATTGGCAACATGATTATGTTATATGTGTTTACAAATGTAAATATTAAAGCATTGAAGTGAAAATATTTGTGTCTAGGGCGTGGGAAAAATGGAGATGGTAGGAAACGGCTTTTGTTCATAGCAGGAATTAAAACTGCCCGACTCTTTAAACTTCCATGAAAAATTGGACATTAATTTTTTAAAAACGAAACTAGTTCAGGTTACAACATGTACTCTTAAAAGCTTTGAGTAAATCATTTCAGGAGATATGACTAAGGTGGATAACTTATCTCACAAAGATCAAACCTATCTTCTTTAAAGTTTTTTTTTTTTTTTTTAAAGAGAGACAGAGCTCAAGTGGGGGGAGAGGAACAGAGAGAGAGAGAGAGAGAGAGAGAAGGAGAGAATCACAAGCAGGCTCCATACTCAGGATGGAGCCTGGCCTGACGCAGGGCTCAGTCCCAGGACCCTGAGATCACGACTCGAGCCAAAATCAAGAGTAGGACGCTCAACTGACTGAGCCACCCAGGTGGCTGTCCATTTCTTGATTCATCCATAGAGTCAAGCTGTGAATGAACATTTTATTAAATGACTACCTGTGCGAGATATCATGTAAGACACCATGGAAAAAGTAAACAGGAAGACTACAGTGTGATTTTCTTCCTCACGTTGTTGGCAAACAAATAAGAAAGGTACGTGAAACACGTTTTTACATGTTTACACGAATAGATGACGGATATGGAGGCAAAGGAACTACATATTACAATATAAGAGAAATGGGATGGGATTTGCCTGTCACATGGAACAAACTGAATTGAGTATCAAAGGAAGAGGTAGATAAGGTAACTAGTACTAACGTGAGCCAAATTGTGAATAAAGGAAATGTTTCAGTAAGCTTGGAGGGTTCAAATCATTCCACATAATGCAGGACAAGGAATGACGATGTTCATTCCAAGACAGCAGGGATCTTGGGTGCCTTACTTGCCATTTTGACCTCAACAATCTAGAACATTGCCTGGCCTATAATAGATACTCAAAAACATTTGCCCTGTGCATGGCTTGATAAGATTCGAAAGCTAAGTGAGGAGCTGTTAACAGACGGCTGTGATGCCATTTAAGGCGCTTAGAGTTTAGACTGTAATAAAATATTTGAGGAGAGGATTATCCTGGTTGTAATTTTGATGGCTGAATTCGGGATGGATTGGAAACATGAGAGATGCCAATTTAGGCAGCAAGAAATGAAAAATAAAGGTCTGAGTGACATCCATCAGCCACTAACGTAGAAAGGAAGAAACACAGAGCAGTTATTGTGAAAGCTAGCCGTGATTTTGTAGAAATATACCAAGTTTGGGGTCAGGAAATCTGACTTTAAATCCTGTTCTCTATCATTTAATGAGTGTGAGAAGTCATGGGAACAAGTCTTTAATGAATAACAGTTTCTTTATTAGGAAAATTAGGAATTAAAAATAATCCTTTACCTGTTGTCTAAAGGGTACCAGATACCTTTCAAGGATATGTGAATGCACGAAGGCAGGATAAACAGGATAAAAGAAGAAAAACCCAAAAGACTGGGGACACGAAACACAGCTGAGAACGAAGCTACAAATCCATTATGATTCACAAGATTCGAAGACAGCACTGTGTAAACCATGAAGAGCTAGACAAGTAATAGGTGTATTTAACCTACGTCATCTCTGGGGGCGCCTGGGTGGCTCAATTGGTATCGGGGAAGCACATTGCCTTTAAGTGAATAGATTCCACTTCCTCAAGAGGAGGGGAGTGGAAGGGCAGAGGTGCAGTAGCAAAGAAATTGTGGCATCAGGGGCAAGGATGTCTTGTTTTAATAGCCTTAACTTTCTCCAGGAGCTAGTCAAGGACTTCTGCTAAAAGTGAGGTTAAGTCGGTGGGTCGGGGGAGGAGTTAGGAGTTTGAAAGTAGCAGACAGGTTTCCGGTCAAAAGGGCAGGGATAGAGACCCAACTATGAGAAGGACCATCAAGTGTAAATATACACAAGCTCGCTGAGACCAAAGAAAAATATTAATATATTGCAGCTACGGTTTATTCAACATAGTATGTTTTTGGAACAGTTGTGTGCTTTTCTTTTTTTTCTTTTTTTAATATGATCTCGGGGTGCCTGGGTAGCTCAGTAGGTTAAATGTCTGACTTTGGGTCAGGTCATGATTTCATGGTTCGTGGGTTCAAGCCCCGAGTCGGGCTCTCTGCTATCAACACAGAGCCCACTTCAGATCCTGTGTCCCCTTCTCTCTCTGCCCTGTCTCTGCTTGTGCTCTGTCTCTCTCTCTCTCTCTCTCTCTCAAACAAAAACAAAAACAACAAAAACAAAAACAAAAAACAAAACAGGGGTGCCTGGGTGGCTCAGTTAGTTAAACATCCGACTTCGGCTCAGGTCATGATCTCAGGGTTTGTGAATTCAAGCCCTGTGTCGTGGGCTCTGTGCTGACAGCTCAGAGCCTGGATCCTTCTTTGGATTCTGTGTCTCCCTCTCTCTCTGCCCCTCTCCCGCTCACACAAGGTCTCTCTCTCAAAAATAAACATTAGGAATTTTTTTTTTAAAAGATTTAAAAAAAAGCTCTGGTTTTAAAAATAAGTAAATAAAAATAAAAACATGATCTCACTAGTCTTTATTTATTTATTTATTTATTTATTTATTTATTTATTTATAGCTTGAGTGGAGAAGGGGGCAGAGGGAGAGAAAGGAAGAATCTTCAGCAGGCTCCATGCTCAGTGCAGAGCCCAACTTGGGTCTTGATCCCATAACTCTGAGATCATGACCTGAGCCAAAACCAAGACTCAAGGGCACTCAGCTGCCTCAGGCCCCCAGGCGCCCTGATCTCATTGGTCTTCATACGCAATCACCATATCACAGAATAAGAACACTGAAGGTGAGAAAGAAATAACTTGCCCAAATGACAGGGCAAATAGGTTTTTGTCTCCTATTGTAAAAATTTCAATCATATTTGCTCACTGGTGGGAGGAAATCATTCTCTTGAAGTTAGGAAATAGGCGTTTTTTCTTGAATAGTTCCTTGGTCAGCAAGAAAGTTGAAGCTTCACAAGTTGGAGATAAAGTCAAGATATTGCCCAAGATACTATCCAAGATATCGTTTGGGTTGGTATTATACAATGCATGTGCTTATGGTGCACAAGCACAACTTCCTAACAATTGGGTGGGAAGAGAAATTTTTAAACAGATCATCTAATACTAATTAGGTATTAAATATACTGAAGTTAGAATTTTATGGTTGTCCAAAAATCTTACTGCCATCTTTCCTACTTTCCAGTGCTTCCATAGTTAATCATATCTTGCTAGGAGATGTTTGAAAGCAGGGGTGCTTAATGTTAACTTATTCTTATTTAAAATACTATCATCAAATTAAAGGAAGATGAGTTTACAGTAAAATGCTTACGTTTCAAAAGATTTGCAAAAAAAAAAAGAAGAGAGAGAGAGAAATTATCTCTGGAGAAGAGGCCTTTCAGGATCTCAAGTGAGAGTAAAAAGTAAAGCACTGGATAAGATAATAATACAGAAAAAAGTAGACTACCCTATCTTTAAAGATATCACAGGATAAATGACAAGAGGATAAAAGGGACAGTTTCATCAGAGGTTTATTATATATGACATTAACTAGAACCCATAGCTTTTAAAGAAATTAATAGATTTCATTATTTTTTAACAATTTTTATGTGTATTTATTTTTGAGAGAAAGACAGAGCATGGGGGGGGGGGAGGGGCAGAGAGAGGGAGACACAGAATCTGCAGCAGGATCCAGGCTCTGAGCTGTCAGCACAGAGCCGGACACAGGGCTTGAACTCACGGACCATGATGACCTGAGCTAAAGTCAGATGCTCAACCCACTAAGCCACCTAGGCATCCCTAATAGATTTTTTTTTTTAACTCTTTTCATGTTTATTTATTTTTGAGACAGAGAGAGACAGAACATGGGCAGGGGAGAGGTAGAGAGAGAGGGAGACACAGAATCCGAAGCAGGCTCCAGGCTCTGAGCGGTCAGCATAGAGCCCGCCGCAGGGCTCGAACTTGTCAAATGCGAGATCGTGACCTGAGCCGAAGTCAGAGGCTCAACCGACTGAGCCACCCAGGCATCCCTAATAGATTTTATTTTTTAAGAGTAGTTTTAGTTTTACCAGAGCACTACTTCTCCTCCTTGCCTTGGTATGGTACCTGTGTTACAGTTAATGGACCAATGTTGATATGTTATTATTAATTAAATCCACAGTTTACAAGAGTGTTCCCTTCCTCGTGTTGTACAGTTTTAGGGGACCCACAGCATTTAATCTATCTTTTTAAAAAAAAAATTTTTTTTTTAATGCTTATTTATTTTTGAGACAGAGACAGAGCATGAACGGGGGAGGGGCAGAGAGAGAGGGAGACACAGAATCGGAAGCAGGCTCCAGGCTCTGAGCCATCGGCCCAGAGCCCGACGCGGGGCTCGAACTCATGGAGTGTGAGATCGTGACCTGAGCTGAAGTCGGATGCTTAACCAACTGAGCCACCCAGGCGCCCCTAATCTATCTTTTTAAAATATACACATAATATTAGCACCTTATAGAAGTGCTGGGAAATTTTTTTTAAGTTTTTATTATTTATTTATTTATTTATTTATTTATTTAATTTTGAGAGAGACAGACACAGCACAAGTGGGGAAGGGCATCGAGAGGGAGAGAGAATCCCAAGCTACCAGCACAGAGCCTGATGTGTTGCTCAGACCCAAGAAGCCATGAGATCATGACCTGAGCTGAAACCAACAGTTGGACACTTAAGCGTCTGAGCCACCCAGGCATCCCATAATCTACCATTTTAATTATATCACCTCTAAGATAGTTTTGATTTTTTAACATTTAAGTTGAGGAAAACTCACAAGAGATGAAATGAGCATTTAGATCTTGCATGTGTGTTACTGCTTCTCACCAGGACTTCAAAGCAATCATAGAAAAGATTTTTTCTTTTTTTGTATGTTTGTATTACCTTTAGGAAATTTTTCAACCAGTAGTCTCTATAGCTCAATATTCTCTAAGAGAAATAATATGAGAAGAGATTGTTTTAAGTTTAATTTTTACTGAAATGCGGTAAGATTGGTAGAAATGATCACATAATTCTTACAGGTATAACAAAATTATATAGTACCGAAGGAAGGGGCCAAATGCACAGATTAATTTTGTTTTCAAATCAATATTGTGCCATGAATGCCACTACATCTTGCCCGTCATCTCGGATTGGAGAGAGCCTGGAATACATAATCTAAATGTTGTAACTGAGGATTGTTGAAGGTTTGTCTATACGGAAATGCTGTGCAATTTGGACAATGCCACCTGAAGGTCATAATGAAAAAAAAATGAAGGAGCCCATAGTATGAGAACGTGTCAAAGAACATCTAAAATAGGTGAGGCCCGTAATTAAGGTTTACATCACCACAATGTACCTGATTAGAAAATTCACCAGCCTTGGAAGAAGAACCAACAAAATCATAGATTCTTTACTCTACAATAGACTATAGTGAGCTAGTCCAACAGAGTCACTTTACAAACAGAAACTAAAATTCAATGAGATGTCAGTGTTAGTGAAAAAAGGTATACTTAACTGTGTTTTTCATCAAAAAGGAAAAAAAAACCCAAGTAAAATAGCCTATAGATCTCATTTTCCTGCAAAGATGTTATGGATAACACCCAGAGTTAGCTGTTAATTAATTTTGATTAATGACGAAGACTAAAGAGAGGGCTATAGAGCATAATAAGATAGAGTTTTCTATTCCTAACAGTTTAGACCAGGAAATAGAGACCTAGAAAAAGTAAAACAATAATAGCACTTAAAGTTTCAGGCATGATAACCTATCTGATTGAGAGTATGCCAATTTTCTGTGAGCCCGTTGGACCGCTTCATGAAATGATCACAGAAAAGGGACAATTTAACTAGATCTTAGAGAACTGGTAGGGTTTGGATGAGCAAAGAGGAGGAAGGCAGGCATGCCGTGTGATGACAATGACTGGAAACATGGACGCTTTTTGCAGAAACAGTGAGTGGATCCATTCAGCTGAACGTGAAGACTTTATTTGGGGAGGCAGCTAACAGTAACCGTGAAAATGTACGCTTGGATCACACTGCGATGTGAAAGCGGCTAGGGAATATGGACTTCATCTTGTAGTTAGCAGTGGGCTGCTTGCTTTCTTCAGTAAGAGAGTTACACACTCAAAGCATTATTTTTAGGAGATAATTAGGGTGGCGTGCCTGATTAAGAGAAGCTAGGAATGTTTGGACTGTAGCCCTATCTTTTCCAAGTTGATGCATTGGTGGACAGCTGTGTTCTCTCTCCAGACACCCTCCAATGTTAATATTGGCAACAGTGGAGTACCACTGGATTAACCTACTACTGAGCAGCTTTTTATTTAATGTAATATAGAGCGTGCTTGCTTTTCATCTTTAGCAATCTTTTAAAGAAGGGTGAGGAAAATATTTTTAGATCTATGACATTGACCTCTACATCTTAGGGTAATATTAATGAAATCCCAAGTCTTCTAAATGTTGGTGCTGGGAAAACAGGGGGTTGTTGGTTAAAAAAAAAAATTGAGGGAATTGGAAAAACGTGGTTAGAAATGACGTCAAAATCGCAGGCTATGGGTAGTTGTAAAGAGCTAATCTGATTTTCATTAGAGAATCTATAGTCAAAAACCCAGGTGTCAGGGCGGCGCAAACTACAAGATAAAGGACAGGTATCCAATTCACGGACTTCATAGCACCTAAAAATAATACTGTTCTGGGTTTAAGAACAAACCATTCACCTTCAAATTCAGAAGCAAAGAAGAGAAAGAAAATAGAGCAGCAGAATGGAAAATAGTTACCAGTATGGAAATAAATCTTTGCTTAAAAGGATCTGGTCACAGTGGAAGTGAAGACGGAGAGGAAGTATAATGAGGAGATACTGAAGGACAGCTTTATGCTGTCCTATGTCCTATGTCCTATGCTTGCACTATGTGCAAGGACGTTGCACATAGTGAAAGGATAAGAGAAAGAGCTACTTCGGTAGTTTTATAGAAGTAGATACATCCAGAGGACTTAACAGGCTCTCATTGTTCTTCTGTCAAGCATCCCTAGAAAACATGTCATGGCTATCACCCCATTTTACAGATGAGGATACTATAAATTGTTCCTTAGTTTTTTAGCGCATGAATCTCAGCTTGCTGATTAGCAATGTATCTGAGGTGTAATTGGGCCACGATAAGAAACAGGATCGTTTCTTTCCCCACCCTCCCCACCCCCACACAGGATCTTTAGTTTAACCCAGAAGAATGTTTCCTTTGACTTATCTGCCACACAAGTGGTCAGTGTTCCATCATGGTACCTCAACACCATCATGTATTTTACGTTACCAGAAAAATCGGGCAAGCTTCAAGGAAATCGGAGTAGGAAGAAATCCATACTATTGAATCACTTGCTGATATTTCTGCACCATCCTAGAATTTCTTATTTAAGTGTTGCCCAAATTTATTCTGGCTTTCTTTGAGTTTGTGAGAACAGACACAAATAGTTTCTGGTGATTTTTTTTTTTTTTTTTTTTTTTTTTTTTTTTTTTTTTTGCAGAATAACAGCTTGGCCTTTTGGGAATATGAATCACAGGTCACGTCATAAAAGAACTGATGGTCAAAAACTTTTTTGAATACTCATTCGTTTGGGACAATCCTTTTTTTTTTTTTTTCCTAAATAAGGAAATAAAAAATTTCTTGATAAGAAATCTCATTAGAAGTTTGAGTGAAAAAAATTGTGTGGATTTGTTTTAGTGGTATCAGAATGACTACAAGATCATCAGTTGCTTAGAACATATGCTTAAGAGAAATGGTTATTGAGACTGCTAAAAAATATTTTTGAAGCGTATTCCGAAGCTAACCACATTCCTTCCCCCACTTGGACTGTAGGGTAATAGAAACTATGCTTTTAGAACAAGACAAGTAAGAGAAGAGTTACCGTCAGAGAACTGTCTGATTTACCTTTCTGGAAATCATTTCATTTTGTTCCAGAGGGGTGGACTATGGAACTTTCTGAGAGAACATGGTTACGAAACTGTTGTGTGATTAGAGCTCGGGAGGGAGGGACTGTTTTGACTCTCTTGTTACTATGTGAGGGCTGGAATTTTGCAACCAGAAGGTTCCACAACAGTTGGGAACGACAGTTGTACAAGGAGCAAAGCAGAAGATAAATGTGTGTGTCCTGTTCCTCCTGTTCTAAGCACCACACAGCACGACTGTGCCAAGACAAGATTTCCTGCTTGTATCAATATTTTTTATAATTACAAAACCTCCTGTGCAAAATCCATTAACGGAAAAAAAAAATCTCACAAATAATATCGACGCTGTCTTTAGGTTAGACAGCCATCTGGTTAGCTGATTTTCGCTATGCACACACACACACACACACACACATATATAGCCTTATTTAGATGCCTTATTATAATCCTTGTTGCATATCCAGTTATGTACTGTAAACGAATCTGTGTCCTCTTACAAAAATGAAAATAGTTGAAATTTACAAGGCACTCAAAACATGTTAAAGTTTACCGTGAGCCGTTATTGTCCTATTATTCGTGGCTTATTCTTATCTTTCATTCACTTACTTATCTCTTACTTGTATATTAATATTAGTTTCGTTTTCCTTCGTTTCTATTAAGTTCGTTGTCTGCTGCTTTTTCTCCAGTTTGCCCCCATTTGGACTTTGACTCTCGATTCTTGGGTTCCTTTACACTGATGCCCAGAGACATCTTGGCATAAAAGGAACCACCAAGAAAACGAGATAACCGATAACCTCAAAATCATAAATTAAACCACGAGCTCTCGCCAACAGAAACTTAAATGAAACAGTACAGAATAGTACGGCCCTGAGTGGAGGGAAGGAAAAAAATCATGGGTTTAAGGGTTGTTTACTAGAAGCAATTTAATTGCAAAATTTCATTCGGTGAACAGTTATCTAGAGAAAACTTCTTAGAGCCCAACGACGTATTTAAAAAGCCAGAAGCTGGTGAGTTTGGGACCTGGTCAGATCTGGGGTAACAGAGACATTAGTGTAGGAAGTAAACATTGGGAGTGAAGCTGTGTTTGGAGAAAGAGGGCACTTGTAAAGCTGGGAGTGGAGTTGTGGGGTCAGCAGTTTATTTACAGAAAGAAAAGGCTACGTATAACTAGTGATTTAGATGGGAAATGCGACATTCTTTTAATGTGCCGTTGAATCCTGTCCTGTAACCTGCTTTACACACCTAGTGTACTTCTGTGCCGATGCTGAAATCCCATAATTATAGACATGACCCTTATTAAAATGAAAAATTGCTAGAGATTATATATAATATACAGCTTACATACGTAAATATGATATGTATATTTAAGCCTGAATTACAAAGTACGGTTATGAAAATATCAAGTATATTTTTGTGGCAGTCCCCACCTGTGTCCCCGGATTCCATGCTGCTGCAGATAAGCGAGCAAAGGGAAGACAGGGAGGTGGCGGGGGAGGTCTCGACGTTCAGGATGTGATTTTTTCTGCAGGCAGTGAGGGTCCTTGTGAGGCCATCCGTGGTTGTATTTGGACATGTTACTTAACCTCTATAAACCTGACTTCCTTTTTTCAGTAACATGTGGATAACAACAGTACTTGTAATAAGCGAGTTATTATTTTGGTTAAATAAACTTTGCTTCGGAATATTTTAGATTTACAGAAAATAGGCAAAGATTATATAGAGAGCTCCCATACACCCTCAGCCAGTTTCCTCCGTTGTTAACATCTTACATGACCGTGATACGTTTGTCAAAAATGAGAGTACAGGGGCACCTGGGTGGCTCAGTCCGTTAAGTGTCCATCTTCGGCTCTGGTCATGATTTGGCTCAGGTCAGGTTCACGAGTTCCAGCCCTGCATCGGGCTGGCCACTGCCAGTGAAGAGCCCGTTTCAGATCCTCTTGTCTCCCTCTCTTTCTGTCTCTACCTCTCTCTCTTTCTCTCAAAAATAAAATAAATGTTTAAAAAATGAGAGTACATTGCTGTTAACTCCAGACCTTTTTTGGATGCCACCAAGTTTCTCCACTGATGTCCTCTTTTTATCCCAGGATTCCATCCTAGCCACCATGTTGGACTTAGTTATCATATCTCCCCCATGTCCACAGACTTATTTCAACATAGGAAAGGTAATAAATGTTAAATACACTCAGCAGAGTGTGGGAGATGCAATAAGGAATTTGTCAACACTTATATATATATGCTGCAGTTATAACTGGGTGACAGGCACTAAGGGCTTTAGAAATACCAGCTCCTCTACTCTCTCTCTGTCTCTCTTAAGCTTTATTTATTTAAGTAATCTCAACAGTCAACGTTGGGCTCGAACTCATGACCCCGAGATCAAGAGTTGCATGTTCTTCTAACTGAGCCAACCGAGTGCCCTTCATCTATGCTCACAATAATTCTTTCTTTCTTTTAAGTTTTATTTATTTTGAGAGAGACAGAGACAACTTGAGCGGGGGAGGGGGAGAGAGAGAGGGAGAGAGAGCATCCCAAGCAGGCTCTGCACTGTCAGCACAGAGCCTGATGCGGGGCTTGAAGCCACGAAATCATGAGATCATGACCTGAGCCAAAACTAAGAGTCGGATGCTTAACTGACTGAGCCATCCAGGCGCCCCCAATTCTCACAATAATTCTATGAAGATTCCAATTGCATCCACTTTACAGAGGAGTAAACTGAGGCACAGGAAGTTCAAGTAAGTTGCCCAAGATCGTGCTTCTGGCAGAGCTGGGATGCAGTCCAGGCTTCTAATCACCAGACTGCCTTTCTCTGTAAATGTTTAATACATGCTGTTATTGGGAGTAGATTCTGGAACTGGGAAATTCTGTCCAAGGCAGCAGGGTTATTACCAGGAAGTTATCTCCCAACCCCCCATTTCTAAGAATGTGCCTGATTTTGTGCCCTCTTTAACCCCACAGTTACAGGAACCCAGAAAGAAAAGGTATGGAATATGGACTGAATTAGCCAGGAGCCCTCAGTGAATAACTTTCCCTATGGATCCCTTGCTATGCCATATTTTTCTTACTTTTATAAACATACACACCTATTTCTTTCTGTCTGTCTCTCCTTCCTTCCCTTCCTTCCTTTCAACATAAGAGGCATAAGCCATGAAACCTCAACCAAAACTGTACCAAATGAGAAGCATTTTTTTTTTTTAATTTTTATTTTAAATCTGGGAATGAAGAGTGAGAGCAAACAAAGGCAATGGAGTTGCTGGTGGGTGAGAGCGGGGTTAGGATAGAAAAGGAGAAGGATTTGGGTGCAGAAAGAAAGAAGGATCGACTGGGGTTCTCCAGTCAAGCTCTGCCAGGAACCAGCTTGACAATGTTGTAGGTACACATGGCCACTTTGTATTTCCACTCCCCAGCTACAAAATAAGCAGATCCCTTGTAACCGTATTATATGACATCGGGTCCAGAAATTCAAACATTCCAAGTTGTTTCAATGAAAATACAGAAGTAAGAACACAGTGAAGCTGGCACGAAAATCTTGGTAACTAAACCGACAGATGAGCAGGACTCAGTACCACAAACTATTAGTTTGGAGCCGTCTTGAGAGTGGGTCTTGCCACCAATAAAGCGGGATCTGAAAGTAACTGGCGGGATTGCACACGGGTGGAAAGGAGTTGCTGTGCAACATTTATTTATTTATTTATTTATTTATTTATTTATTTGAAGTTTGTTTATTTTGAGAGAGACAGAGACAGTGGGAGCGGGGGAGGGACAGAGAGAGAGGGAGAGAGAAAAATCCCAAACAGGCTCCACGCTGTCAGCGCTGAACCCCACGCAGAGGCTCAAACTCACAAAGCGGACCTTGAGATCGTGATCTAAGTGGAAACCAAGAGTCCGTCGCTTAACCCACTGAGCCACCCAAGCGCCGTTCAACAGACATTTATTGCGACACTGTTCCAGGTGCTGGGGATTCAGTGGGGAAGAAATCAAGCCCCCTTCACTCGTGGCCCTCACAT
The DNA here is from genome assembly GCF_046562875.1 of Panthera onca. Classification (NCBI taxonomy): domain Eukaryota; kingdom Metazoa; phylum Chordata; class Mammalia; order Carnivora; family Felidae; genus Panthera; species Panthera onca. The sequence goes on along the minus strand of NC_138343.1, from coordinate 16,679,352 downwards.
TCTACTTGAGGGTTGAGCGATAACAGACAAGTGAATCCATAGGATAATTCCAGAATGCTGGATGTTATAAAGGAGATGAACGCAGTGATAAGACAGAGAGTATAGGGTAGGGGAAGGGGTACCCACACTTTAGGTAGGCAGAGGTAGAGAATGCTTAATTTAAATGTGTTCCGATTGTGGACACAATGGGCGAGATGAGACCCTTCGATCCTTTCGCAGTCAGTAAAATGGCCTTTATTTATAATGCAGTAAATGTGTATACAAAAACAGCTTTCCACAGGAGGTTTGAAACCGTCTTACTAGAAATGTTAAAAAGTGGAGTACACAGCACTGTTTTAAGAGGTACTTAGGAGTAATTCTTCTGGAAATAGGAGACTGTACTATTTCACTCAATCCTGCCTTCACCCCTAGGAGGAAGGTACTAGAACTTTAAAGAGATAAGAGCAACCTTTCCCACAGTCACCAGTGACCTCTCTGAGTGGAGCCCAGGCATGAACCCAAAGCCCACCTTACTTATTTCATCCTCAAGGCCCTGACAAGACTCTTTCCCAGGTCTGTGTGGATTCGTGTAAAGATAGTCCCGGTGTCTGCTCGGGGCTGCAATGTGCCCCCCCCCCCCCCACACCTCCAAGTTCATCTGGTAAAGCTTTCCCCTCAGTGTGACTGTATCTGGAAATAGAATCTTCGGGAGGTGAGTTAAATGAAGTCATAAGTATGGGGCCCTGATTCTGTAGGATTAGGGTTGGTCTGAGACACTAGAGCGAGTGCTCACTGACTCTCTATGCACACACGTGGAAGAAGCTCAGCACAGAGGTGGCTCGTGGGCTACGAGCCACGAAGGGAGGTCTCACCAGAAACCACATCAGGTGACCCTTGATCTTGGAATTTCAGCTTCCAGATCTGTGAGGAAATAAACTTCTATTGTTGGAGTCGCCCAGTCTTTGGTATAGCAGCCCGAGCCGACGAATACAATGTCTCAGATTGCACCCGCTTGCTTCCACATCGTTAGATCATGGATAAAGTTGAATTATTCAGATCACAGATAAGGTGAAATGCCATCGCCGCTTTCTTTTTTTCTTTTGTTTCTTTTTAAATGCCTGCTTATTTCTGAGAGAAAGAGAGGCAGAGCACGAGCAGGGGAGGGCCAGAGAGAGAGGCAGACACAGAATCTGAAGCAGGTTCCAGGCTCTGAGCCGTCAGCACAGAGCCTGACTCAGGGCTCCAACTCAGGAACCGAGAGAGCGTGACCTGAGCCGAAGTTGGACGCTTAAGCGACCGAGCCACCCAGGCGCCCCACCAATCCCTGTTTCCAGTGCTCGTCACTAAGCCACTTGCACACGTAGTTTATGAGGCATCGTTTTAGGAACCGCAAGAATCACTTCCATCGGTCATTTCTGGCCTTCTTTTAGCCCTTTAACAGAGAGTGCACCAAATGACACTCAATAAAGTCTCTTATTCATTGGCATTGAACTAGGTGCTTTTAAATGAAGTTAGAGACCAGGTTTCTTGTAATCATGTATCCTGTAAGGTTAATAGTATCAACAGCGGCATCAATGTGAATTAACTCATTCTTCTTAAACCTAGACATGGTTAAAATTAGTCATTCTCTCTCCTTGCCTTCGTCCCTCACATCATCCTGACTTCCCCCATTTTCATCACACAATCTCCCAGAGTCGCAAAACCTGCAAATATGGAACTTTTTTTTTGGTTTTTTTTTTTTTCATTTCTTTTTCTTCTTTTTCCACAGATGTAGAACATTCTGGAACTCTTGTAATGTGTTTTCACAAAATATCGTCATTAAGCTGTTAGGCATCTCCGTATTCTCCGGGCTCCAAGCATGGATCTACCACCTACTAGCTCTGCGGCTGCAGGTAGCGTATTTGGCACTCCTAAGCCTCTCTTCCTTCACCTGTAGTATGGGTTTACAGTGGGGATTAAATAAGTTTACACAGGAAAGCCTGGCAAGTCGTAAACGCTCTCAAAAACTGTCAATTACCACCACCAGCATGCTGCTACCATTATTATAGTAATATATATGCAGCTAACAAATCTACTCTAACTCATCTGGGTAGAGTTATTAATAGCTTCCCTGGTTTGGAGGCTACCTTTATGTGGCCACTCTGCATGTCTCACATTTGCTCTGATTTTCTGTTCTAGCCAGCAACACTCTCACACATAGTTAGTTCACTCGCTCTCCCCTCCAAGCTATTCCCCTTGCCCGGGATGTTGCTCTCATACCATTGCCAAATCATGAACTTTCTCGCCTTCAAAATCCTACTCAGAGCTCAGTCTCAGGATGGAACTTTCTCTGATAATCCTGCCCTCTACCCAATCCAGAAAGCTCTCAGCAGTCATGTAAATAAGTCTGTATAACTTTAATTGGCTTTGTTTATAAGCTTCTTCTTGTATCTGTTTTTCCCCTCTAGGTATTTTTTTTTTAATGTGTTTATCTTGTCTCCATTAATTTGTAAACTCCCAGAGGGCAAAGCTTGAACACACCTTGGTGTTGGTATTAAGTGGATGAACAGTTAGGACTGAATGGCAGACAGTGCAAACCTTGTTGATTACTAATCTGTTAAAAAAAAAACCAAAAAAAACCACCCTTCATTAATGCTTTCTTAGTAGTGATGGCCCTGAGACTGCTCATCTAATGTGAAAATATATCTGGTTTCTGCTGGTGTCCAGTGAAGATAAAATCAACAGTTCCAAGTTTTCCATAATGTGAGGGGGACGGACGGTGAGGGCATATTCTGATCTGTCAGACTAGATACGAAAGGCATGTTATTATGGAGATTATTTTCTTCAGAGGTATATACTTGTCTCTGCAAGGCTGGGGGTCCATCTCAGAAGAGAAATAATATTTACTTTCAAAACAGGTCTACAAAGCAAACAAAGCCTCAGAAAACATACAATATTCAAAGTTGTGCTAAGAGAGGAGGGGAAAGGAATTTAATTTAGAAGGCCTTTGTGTGTGTGTGTGTGTGTGTGTGTGCGTGTGTCTAACAGAAAATACCACATGGTCCAGCTCTCCAGGATCACTAGGTAGGTGGATTGTTCATTTCGGTCCCGGTAACAAAGGACAGCCTGGGCAAAGGGTCCTTTCTCACTGCATGGGGGAAGAAGTGGGAATCCTTTACCGTGACCACCTGCTTCCTTCGCTTCAAACCGGCACAGAAAGTGCCAAATACCCGTATATCATTCTCGGCGCGGAGCCCACGGTATAAACCAACGTAGGCGGTGCACTAGATAACATCAAAGCCCCAGGCAGGGGCCAGAAAAGGGGGGGGGGGGCAAAGCAGCCGAGGGAATGAAGCGCCTCCCCCTAGCATTTCCTCTCACGCCCACTTCCAACCTAGGAGGCTTTTGCTTTCTGCTTTTGTTGTTTTTAAAATTAAAAGTTAAACCCAGGAAGCTTTGGATCAGACTTTTTGCGTTGCAGTTCGGGTAAGTTTTCTCTGGGTTCTTTTGTCTGGCGTCTGGCTTGGCAGTAGCCTTGGGCGTGGGGCAGAGTTGGCAGAGCGGGCGGGGAAGGTTTTGTCGCCGGGTCGCCCCGAGGAGGAGGGGATTCGGCCGGTGGACGGGAAAGCCCGGCGCGCGCGGAGGGCGGAGGGCGGAGGGCGGAGGGGAGGGACGGGCGGCGGCGTGACCCGGCGGCCGGCGGGGAGGAACCTCGGGGATCTCCGCGTGGCGGCGGCGCTGCCGGGCCGCGCGCAGGGCGGAGGGCCGGGGCCGCGGGGCCGCGCCAGGGGGGAGCTCGAGCCGGGCCCAGCCGGGCGGCCGCGTGGGAACCGGGGCTGGGGACGCGCGGGCGGCGGTGGCGGCGCGGGGCTCGGTGGACGCGGCGGGACCGCTGGGTCCCGCGACCCAGCCGCAGCGTGGACTTGTGTTCTCCCAAAACTGCTCAGCGAGGAAAATGTGCGTAGAGCCCTGCCGTGACACTGCCCTCACTTGAACCCCACTCCCCGAGGGGGGCTGCAGAAGCGTTCACACGGCCGGCAGGGTTGCAGCCAGAGTGAAATGGGGCCGTAGGAACCCTCTCTCTGCCCCCCCCCCCCTCCCCACAGAGTATGGTCACCTCCCCCATTGTTCCAGAATTTTTGACAGTTCAAACTGCTGTTCACCCTTCACATTTATTTTCTGGTTAACACCTCCCCCCCATATTCCGAAACTATTTGAGAAATTGTATTTAATTTGCCACAAAACAAGCCGAAACTAGCTACTTTACCGTTCAGCTGGCTTTGCCTGCGTTCTGATAACTAGGAAGTTAGAACTGCAGGCAGACTTAGGAAGAGAAATTGCATTTAGAAAATTCGAAACTAGAAAATACGAAACTGTTCCGTATTGCATGTATTTCAAAGCAGAGTTTTAATATTGATTTGCCGCCCAAGAAAGTTAAATTGTGAGTAGTCTATTTAAGAAAAAAAAAGTTCTTTAACAGGCTGAAATGACAAAATTGTCTGTATCTCCAAATTGCAGATTTAATCTGTTAGAAAGCTCCTAACAATGCCAAATCCCATATAAACATTGTGTTCACAGTATGTATTTGTTATTGATTCACCAACTATTGGGTTAAAATTATATTCATCCAGTTAGCATTTTGATTTAGCAAGTGACACTAGGCAGAATTAATAATTATCAAGTTACCTTAATCTTTATCTTGGGACAGATTAGGTATACTTGAACATTTAAATGAAGGCTTATTTTTTATTCAAATGCCCAGTTGGACTTTACCTAATTTTTGTGACTGCAATCCATTGGATGTCATCTACTTTTATAAAAGAGAGATGATTACATCACTTGGAAATTTTAAAGATTGCATTATTTCACTGCAAGGTTGGGAGCATAGTATGCTAAAAATCATCATTTCAAATTTAGGCAGTTATTGGATGATCTTTGCTCTTATGACCAAACTTAGTTTTTAACAGATATATTTCCCCCTTTACGTGACAGGACTTTTGGTTACAAGCTTGCCTTTACCGAGTATTCCATTTTTAATCATTGCCATTCTGGTGCATTAAGCTTTTTTTTTTTTTTTTTTAGCTCAAATGAGCTAGAGGTAGGATTTCCTCAGGGAATTTTCGGGGTCAACCCTAGCAGGAAAAGCCTAGATGTCTTTATGGAAGCCCCAGGGAACAAAACAACTCAAGTTTTCACAGATGGCCCACAGAGTGGGTGTACGGTCGTTTAGCATTTTTATTCCTTAAAAGGGGAAAGCAGTTTGGTTTAATCTGAGAAATTTTTATGCATCAAAATTTTTGTTTTGCCTTATTCCTCCCAAGTTCAACGCGGCTCCTTAAACCAGTTCACTTTTGCCTGCTTCTTTAGGTGTACGTGTGGAATTTCTGAGCCCCAGATTTCTAACCTTCTTTAGTAATCTAACCCCAAAGACCTTCTTCGACACCCTGGTCCAGCCCCTCCCGATTTATTTCCATAGATTACCACTCCTTGCTTCCTCTACTGCTTTCTAGCAGCAAGGGTCAAACTCTGGTTTATGGTAATCACTCCCTCTTCCCCCTCTCCTCCTCAGCGTCCTAGGAGCCTAGTCGGCTGCCCAGCCCCAAACCTCCTTTTCTGACCCCAAAGACCCGTCCCCTCCCTGACCCAAGCTGTCAGGCGGACCGGTAAGGGTTAACCTCGCTGGCAGCCCGGGCTCTGGGAACCACCATCGGGCTTTGGAGCGGCCTCTGGAATAACCTTGGCTTCCCTCAATCTTTTAATAGAACATCCGCCACCAAGAAGTGGTTTCAGTTCAGGGTTAATAATATGTCCCCTTCCATCCTCCAAACCAACACCCCGCCCCCCTCCCTGTTTTTTTTTTTTTAAGTTGTTTTTCAAAGTTAATGAGTTTCAAGTTTCACAATGACTTTCCCCTTCCCTCCACGCGTTGCTGAGGAAACCCCCTTGGGGTCCCCCCCCCCCCCCCCCCCGCCCTCTCTTCTCCTTTCCCCTCCCCCATTCGGCCCGGGCGGGGGGCGGGACTGGGAGACCCCATGACGTCACTGGGCCGGCCCACATCCTGCTTTAGAAAGTAAAGAGACGGTAAAGAGAAACTACCGCCCCGCCCGTCCCCGCCCCTCTTCCCCGACCAACCGCCCCCAACTGCGCGACCCGGCCAGGCCTTCCCCGGGCCGCGTGACCGGCTGGGCCCGCCCCTCTGCCCCCGCCGGGCGCCAGTCCCCGAGCCAGCGCGACCCCGGGCTCCCGCCCCTCGCGTCCCTAACCCCGCCCCTCCCCCCCTCGGGCCGCGCCGCCGCCTCCTCCGGCACCCCCACCTTGTCCCCGCGGCGGCCGGGCTGGGCGGAGCCGCGGGCGGGCGACCGGGGGGAGGTGCGGCCCCGGGCCCGCCCCGCCGGGGAGACCCGGGGCTCCGGGCTCCACGCGAGCCCCGACCGGGGCACCCACCCCATTCCCAGCCTGCGCAGGGCCGCCGGCCGCGCCTGTCCACTCGGGCCTCTGCGCCAGTAGTGAACCCCCCTCGCCCCTCCCCCGCCGAGCCCCAGCCTCAGCCCTCGCTGGGGGACGCCCCCTCCCCCGCCCGCGCGGCTCAGCTCGCGGCCTCCCCGCCTCCCGCCCCCGGGGATCCCCTGCCGCCCCGCCCACCCGCGGGAAAGCCTCGGACCTTCGCCCTCCCTCCCCCGCGCCGCCCGGCCCGCGCACCTCCCGTCGCCCCTAAAGACGCTAAACGTGCCCTACTCTGCCCCGGGGAGAGGTAAAGCCCGCGCCCGCCCTCCGCGCCCCGGGCCCCACGGACCCGGGGGCCGCTCGCCCAGCCTCGCCGCCCGGCCCCCAGCTGCCCCCTTCCCGGCGGCGGCGGTCATGCCGCGGCCCGGGGCGCCGGAGAGCGCGGCCGCCTCCCCCGCCCGGCGCCTGCGGCCCCCGCCCGCGCGCCCCGCGCTCCCCCCCCCGCCCCCCGGCCGGCTCCCCTGTTTAATATTTCAGCGCTGGGTGGTGTGAGTGCCAGTCGCCGGCCTCCAGTGTGGCTGCTGCTGGGGCGGCGGCGGCGGCGGCGGGGAGGAGGACGGAGCCTGGGGGCCGGGAGCAGCGGCGGGAGGAGGCTATGTTTGTGTTTGAGGTTGTCAAGTGAAGGAGGGATCCCGGGCGCCGCCGCCGCTGCCGCCACCGCCGCCGCCGCGCGGGGGTCGCGGAGATTCCGAGCTGCGGCCGCCGCCATCAGCAGCGCAGCTCCAGGGCCGGCTGCAGCGGCAGCGGCTCCGCCGGGCGTCCTGGCAGCAGGTTCGGCGCGGGCTCCGCGGCGGGGGCGCTGCAGCTGGGAGGGCGGCGGGAGGCGGGGGGGGGGGGGGGAGGGCAGGACCACTTCCCCCTCCGCGGGCGGGGGGCGTGCGGGCGCGCGTGTGTGTGTGTGTGTCTGTGTGTGTGTGTGTGTGCGTGCGTGTGTGTGTGCAACCGCCGACCTTGCAGAGGGGATGGCTGCGTGCGGGAGACACTTGCCACTTCTGGGCGCCCTCGCAGCGCGCGAGCGGCCCGAGCTGCGGTCCTGGGAGGCGAGCAGGTACGGAGGGACTCAGCTTCCCCACCCCGCGTTCCAGCCTCAGACGCATTTTGCAAGAGGGTGGGGGGTGAGGGAGACCAGGCCTCGGCTTCCCAACCTCCCGGCTTTGTGGCTTTCTTTTCCTTTCGTTCTTTGCTCTAAGTGCCTGTTTACTCCCAGCCACCTGGGTAGTTTCTTTCCGGGTTGGGAGTACGCGCCTGCAGCAGTTGGGAAGTGGGCGGTGGGTTTGGGCGCGGGTCGGCTCTGGCTCGCCTTGGGGTCGGGCTGGGGACGGAGTTGCTGGAGAGGGGAGGGGGCGGTGGCGGAGCCGGCGGCGAGGAGGAGTCTCAGGGCTGCCGCGCTCGCCTCATCCCGTCCTCCTCCTCCTCCTCCTCCTCCTCCTCCTCCTCCTCCTCCTCCTCCTCCTCCTCCTCCTCCTCCTCATGCTCTCCGCATCCACTCCGGGCTCCTTCCTGAGCTGGCACTTCCATTCCCCCTCCTCCTGGCATGCGAAGCGCTTTGTTCAGTGCAGCGTTGCAGAGGGGTTTTCCCAGGCTCCGCCCTCCCCATTCATTCATGTTTTTTCTCCTTGCAACTGTCTTTACGCTTTTTGATCCTGTCATGGTTTTGCTCCATGTAGTATTTATTTCTTTCCTGCAAAGGAACGGTTTATTACTCGTCCTAGTCGCTCCAGTGCCGCTGTCTTTCCCTATACTCATTTCCCCCCCACAAGGGTTTAAACATGGGATGGACAGCTAGGGACAGTGGGTAGGTAGGGAACCGGGTAGCCAAGAGCTGTTACTGATTGGGAATTTGCATATTTTATATTTAGGCTCCTGATTCGGGGTCACGTGATTGTATTACATTCGGAGTTCACGCTTTAAAAACTTCCAGATATCATGACCATTTAAAAGCTTTTAGTTAAGCATTCGTGCAATTTGTCTCTAATGTCTCGGAATTCTCTATTGAATCAAGCTTCATGAATCGGATGGTGGATGTATTTAATGCAGAGAGTTGAGGAACCGTATCTTTTATAGATCATTTAGCCCTGTGATGATATTTTGCCATCATATTTCGTATTCTTCCCCATGCAGTTAAAAAAAACAACAACATTGCAAATAATTTTGTGCAGTACCCACACAAGGCCTACCAGGCGTAAAATACTGAAGTTAATTGTAGCCTCCTTCCAATTCTTCACTGCTGTAATGAAATCATAAATTTCCAAAACCTTATACAGGAGTATTAGATCCAGTCTTTCCCATATAGGCTTTCTTAAGGAGTATTAATATTTGAGTGTTTTTGTGTGCCAGGCAGTGGGCAAAGCATCAACATTGTTTAGTTTAGACCTTGTAACCACCCTATGGGGTGGATACTATTTCTTAGTTTTAGTGTTGGGAAATCTGATCTTCAGAGAGGTTAAGTGCCTTGAACAAGGCCACACAGTAAGGGGTAAAAACCTGGCTTTGAACCCAATCTGGTTTGACAGCAAACCATATAGTCCTGACTTGTGTCCTACAGCCTGTTGAATAAAACCACAGACTAGATATTACCTCCGCTGAGGGAATAAGCACTGAAGAGTAACCAAGTCACTTGGTACCATATTTTTTAGTCGCTGACCACGGGCAGGCTAGTCAACCTCTCCTCTCTCGTCTTCTTCTCTGTAGAGCAGATAAATGATAGCTATCTTACCAGTTATTATTAAGATTGGATTAGGTAATGTGTAGAAAGTACATAGGCACCCCGCAGGTGCTTAGTAAGTATTCTCAGTTTCTTCTGTAGTACTGGATATAACAAGTTTTAAACAAAGCATTCCTATCCCGTTCTTTGTGTCTGCTTAGTGATTAAACATAATTTCATGTTTTTCATCGCATTAGGCTTTGCTTATCAGCATCCTTCCGGGAAATTAAAACTAAGCTGGAGGATCCTTGAGGGTCTTGTGGCAGAGGAGACACAGGTGGCCAGTTTGGGAAGAGGGATGATCAGGTTTGGGATTATTAACGTTTTGGCATATTGCGTTTCCGGTCACCGTCTTCAAAGGATAGAAGTCAGGACAGACTAGGTTGTGCTGCAGTAACAAATAACTCCCAAAGCTCAGCCACTTAAGACAACAAAAGGTCTCTTTCTTGTTTATGCTATGTGATGATGACCTCAGCTCTGTGTTGCAATACTCACTGTCTGGAACAGTGCCTGTCCCACAGCAGAAGGAACAGAGAGTGCTAGAGGATTTTGCTTTGGTAATAAATGGTACAGCCTGGAAGCAGTGGGTGTCTCCTCCACTCACAGGTCATTAGCCAGAACTGGTCACACATTGTAGCTAAATGCAGGGAGGCAGAAGGTACAGTCCTACCACAAGCCTAGAAGAGAAAGCTGGAATAATTGGGGAGCAGCTCCGGTAGCAACCACGTATATTAACTGAATTAATTCAGTAAAACAAGATAAATGAGACATGGTCCTTGTTCCCAAAGTGCTTATGGACAAGCAGAAGTGTATATATATATATATATATATATATATATATATATACGTATATATATATATGTGTGTGTGTGTGTGTGTGTGTATATATATATATACACACACACACACACATATATATACACATATAACATATATATGTGTGTATATGTATACATATTATATGTATAACCCTTGTATAGCCTAACGCTATACTTTAATTGTACCCTGTGATGTTACTGTAAAACATAGCTGAGTGAATCTTTTTCGCTCTTGTTTGGTAAAGGTACGGTGATTTTCTTTTTCTGTTTTCTTAAGGAGAAACCCAGATAGTAGCAAAATGAGATGTCCTATGGTTAATTAAAAGTTAGTAAGTGATCTTCTGCAGGTGTTTCTAGCTTGGTTATCATTTGTGGAGATTAGGTTAGTGCCGAACGAAGCCATACTTTTGAAATATCTTCTTCCTTTGAAGGTAGTAAAGTGTGATTTTTCTTTTCTTTTTTTTTTTTTTTTTTTTCATTTTTAGCACACGGATTAATTGATGGATGTTGAGTTTATGGAGCTGCCTTTTTGTGACCTGCACTTCCCACAGTTTCTGAGAAGAAAAAGGAGCCCCTGAATCAAAAAAGATGCCTCGCACCAAACAGATTCATCCTAGAAATCTAAGAGGTAAGATTCGGCATTAAGTAGAGGGATGGTTCACAATAAATCGTATGATAAAGTATTTCTTGGATATCAGAAACAGCAGCTCACTGGATGGCAACCCTGCCCCATGGTGAGTGCCAGGAATGTGCCATTTCTCTTGTTTACTGCCACTTTTCCCGTGTGATGCCCGTCTCTCAGGAAATGCTTCGTAAATATTTGTGGAATGAATCAATCCAATTTGACGAAATGACAGTGCCTTCTCAACCATCAGTGTGGGTATGAAAATGAGAGATTTACTTTCTCTTAACAGGGACCGTGTTTGCGTCGCAGAGTCTGAAATGAATAGTGGGATATTCTTTGCCAACCCGATTAATGGGAATTTTTGTGCCCCTCCCCCACACTGCTTTTGAGATTTGTCTTTGTGCTGGTCTATACATTAGATTGTCAAGAAGTGAAGAGGGTTGTGGTGGACGTTAACTCAGACCATCATTTGCAGAACTCAGAGGCAAAATGACCTATGTTTCCATGAGGAAGCAATCGTTCCAAATTACGTACATTGTATGTATTTCGTACCAAGGTGAAAACATGTGCGTTTCCCCTTAGGTGTGAAGAGAGATTTTAATTTTAGGAAGGTGAGTTTATTTTAGCTTATGGTTTTCAAATAGTATATTGTTTAGTGTGTTACAGCAACTGGGAAGGACAATTATCTTTCACATTCAGTTTCAGCAGGTATGGGTCTAGCAGGGCTAAGCAAAGAACAGTTACAGCAAATAATTCCCAACTGAGTAAAGTAGCTTAGGGAAATATTTACCATTACAGGAAAAAAAAAAAAAAAAAAAAGGCATCCTCAGGTACACGCAAGGTAAAAAATTAAGACCAAACCAATTAATTTGGAATGTTTCTTTGTGAAATCAATTTAGCCAGTCACTGTGAGGTGGTAATTGGAAATGTGGTCAGTCTTGTGGCCTACTTGAATCTGGAACAGTGCTGGTTTCCTGCCGAAAAGAGTACTGGGACTTTCTGCTGGCAGAGGTGGCTGCCTCAGACCAAGTTCAAATTGATGATTATAGCACCAGTGTTTAATGAGGTGAGGATTTAGATGGAGACCGTTAAGTCTTGTGCGTCGCAGTCTGAGCTTTCAGAGTTACGTAGAAAATGCTGAAAATTGACCGTGTATTTGCCTGTCCTCCTCGCTAGCATCTGAGCTCCCGAAAAGTAGGCACTTTGTCTCATTTACTACTGTAGGCAGAGTCTTCACGCTCCTGGGTGCCAGCTGAGGTGGGCGTTTAGAGTCTTGGGCCCAGCTTTTATAATTCATCTGTCTGAAGAGGGTGCCCTGTTGCAGCGTGCACAAAGGCAGCTTTGGGGGTTGTAGGCGCCCCAGGCCCGCACAGGTCCTGGCAACTAATAGGAGCCCAGATATTCGTTGACAGGAATGCCTGATTGGTCTTAAAGTATTATTCATGAGGTCATAAATAGTAAACATTTTTCGTATTTCATATACGCAGGCATTCCTTGGAGTTATTGTGGGTCCTGTTCCAGATGACTGCAGTAAGGCGAATATCGCGGTTAAAGCGAGTCAAATGAATTTTCTGGTTTCCCAGTTAGCGTAAAAGTTATGTTTATACTCTGCTGCGGTTGATGGATTTTGCAATAGCACTGTCTTAAAAAGCGTACGTCCTCCAAACATACTTCATTGCTAAAAATGCTTGTTCTCATCTGGGCTTTCAGCAAGTTGTGATCCTGGATCACAGATCGCCATAACAAGTATGATAATGATAACGAAAAAGCTTGAAATGTCGTGAGAATTACTAAAACACGACACAGAGACACAAAGTGAGCAAATGCTGCTGATCTTGTTAGGCACGGCGTCGCCACAAACCTTCAGTTTGTAAAAGACAGCATCTGCAGAGTGCAGTAAAGTAGAGCCCAATAAAATGAGGCGTGCTTGTCCTTTATAATGTTCTAGATCCCATGGCTATCCAGAGAAATGCAGATGTCAGGCCACAGACTACTTTCCCTCCTGCCCCAAATGTACAGCCCGGCAGGTAGTTGTTGGATGCCTTCAAGTGCCACTGTTCTAGGAGGTAGGGACAAAATGATACTCAAATGTGGACCCTGAAAGAAGCGTGGAGTTGAGGAGGGGAGATGGGTGAATGCATATCTGCGCCAGCGCGGTGAGGGAAGAGCAGAGGTACGAAGCTTCCGCAGAGGCCGGGTGTCCTACTCTGCCCTGATGTGGGGGCAGGGGGAGTTTGGCATGGGGCAGGGTAGGAAGAAAAGAGAAGCGAGGGTACCATCTGAAGTAGGTTCTCCTCAGGGGCCAAAGGAGTGGGAGAGGGTAGGAGATTGGAAGGGGAGAATTAGAAATCACATCCTGAGGGTCCACCACATCTGAGTCTTAGTTAAATAATTATTTTTTAAACGTTTATCTTTGAGAGGGAGAGCATGTGCGTGCGCTCAAGCTGGGGCGGGGCTGAGAGAGGAGGGCCAGAGAATCCAAGCGGGCTCTGTGCTGGCAGCAGATGGCCCGATGCGGGGCTCGAACTCACCACCTGACTGAGCCACCCAGCTCCCTCTCCAAGAGAACTTGAACTAAATTGGGGTCTGGCCCATCAGTGAGTCCAGAAAGTTGTTTGGCTAAGGCAGTAATGAGCTCTCTCAGGCACCGAAGAGCAGATCAAACTAGATTAGCCAAGGTGGTTGGACCTGCTGGGGGGGGGGGGGGTGGAGAGACAGGGGCAGGGGGTGGATTGACTGGGGGTGTGGACAGCGCAGCATGGAAGAGGTGTATCCCAGCCAGTGAGTTTAGTCAGCAGAGAAGGATGAGGGTGAGGCTGTTCTGGGTGGGGAAACCCAAGCAAACAAAGGCACAGAGGCAGGAAAGTGCTAAGATGTAACACTTTCAGAGTTTCTACTTTCCTTCCAAAAAACGTATTTGATGACTGTATCCCCAGGCACAGTTTGGGGGTTAGAGTAAGCAGGTATGTCCTGAATTGTAATTCCTCTGCTATTCCTGAATAAGTCCATTTTGCTGGTTTAAAAAAAAAAAAAAAAAAAAAAAAAAAGCAAGCTGGTAAACATTAGGGATGAATTTTTTAGCATTTATGTTGTATCTCACTGTGACAGTTGAAATATCCTGTTTGTTTTGCTTTACCTGTCACCCGCTGCTTTGACTGACGGAAGACTTGTTGTGTCAGTTAGCTCTGAAATAGGGAGAGAGGAAATCAAAAGACCAGAAAGCGAGTCACAGCCCAGTTTGGACTGCTCACACTGCTTTAAGTGCATTTCTTCTTTTTAGACCTCCTTGGAAAATAGTCTGCAAAGTAGTTGTCTCGTGTGTTGGTAATTAAGTCAACAATAAAAACATTTCTGCTCAAACTCGAATTATATATGTATTATGTTTTCGTGGCAGTTTTAATTCTTAAAATACAATTTTTCTTTGATTTATTCTCGGTTCATCTGGTATTGGTGTGGTCCAGTGGATATACAAAGCTGGAGGGTAAACATATTGCAGCTTTCTGGAATGTAAATTTTATTTGGGGGAAACTATACACACGTGTGTGTGCGTGTGTTCATGTACAAAAATATTACGCAAGTATAATCTATCATAGAGGATACAAAATTTATATGGATTGAAATTAGGCACGTCCACACTTCAGTCCTGTGAGAGGTGGAGTTTACACTTCTCCGATGTTAAGGTTCTTTAGTGGACAGGTATGAAAAGAACTGACATGTGAAGGGCAAGACATGAATTTGGGGCAAAACGGAAACAGTTAGAACTGATGGGGAATCTGTACAGGTTGTAGGAGGGAGGGTTGTTGAATTCTCCGTCCTTGGCCCTATAAACCACATACAACCTTCGTCTCCGGTGCCTGTCTGCACGAAGCAGATGGGTAGAGTTTAACACGGACATGTCCTTTGCGAGCTTGAATAAGAATTTCTGGAGAGCATGAGGGAAACACTTGGGTGTTCAGAAGAAAGGCGGTGTGTTGTCCTAGGTTCCCTGGAGAAGGGCTCTTGGCCACTATATGGCGGACTCCCGGGCTGGAGCTCCCATGTGTGGTCTTGGTGAATGTGCCACCTCTGCCCACAATCACTCCCTTCTGATCCCCTGTCTCCCCTGCCCTCCCAGGTCTTTACTTGGACTCAGGTAACCCGGATAGAGGAGCCAGAGACTTGCTGGGGTTCCATGTCAGTCCTCCTAAGAGAAAGGGCTGTTTTTCTGCTGCGCTGGGCATCATTGTGAACGTGTTGCAAAACTCTGGGGAAGAAAGAAAATAGGTGTTAACCTATTATCGTTGAATTTGGGCCTAGGGTTTCAAAGACTGATCTACTTTAAGATCGGAAGTCAGTGTTAGAAAACACCAAGTGTTAACCTTTTGCAAAAAGGTGAATTTTGTTTAACCTTTTGCAAAACATATTTGGGGACTCTCGGTGTGGCTGTTTTTCATTTTTATGGTTGAGCGCACTTGGCTCTGAACGCACTGCTTTATTTTGACGTGAGAAGCAGAGGGTGAGGTCCACACACGTGGGGTCCGCGGAAGCCCATCACCTTGTCAGATGAGGCCCAAAGTCCTGAGTTTGGCTCCGACCCGGTTTGGCCTTCTCGTTCTCCTGTGTCTGATGGGTAATCTGCCATTTCAGGAGCTCAGCACACAGGCCCAGCGTTTCTGTGCTTGCTCTTCTTTCTGGAAAGTATTTTTTTTCCTCTCTCATTCCTACTGTTTTCTTTCTTCATGTAGGAGACGTCTCTGCCGAAGATTTTTCTCTTCATCTTTGAGCTTTCTCCCCTTCTCCTCCCTTCTCCTCTGCCATCTCACTCCCCAGAATACAGTAGGCCTCCGTTGCTTGTGTCTACAGGTACCTGACCACACTTCTGATATTGCATCATATTTATTCGCCTGCAGACCTGTTGTCTTAGCCGGATATAACTTACGTGTCAAGATAGACTGTTCTGGTCATCCCTCTGTGTTCAACAAAAGTGTATCTGCGCTAGCTTATTAGCAAGGTAGAGGGTTAAAGATGATTTACACTCTGGAAATTTGTTTATGCTTTTGGACCTTGGTTAGCAAATGCTTCTTCTGATATTTGGTAGCCTCGGATGAAGAAACCTGTTAGAATACAAAATTTTAATCGCCCGAACCAAGTAGTTATTACTAATTTCTGTTTTACGTGAGTTTTTGCCTTAGGATTCCCAGAGTTTATCTCTTTGGCGCGTTTAATTAATATAATGGTAAAGAGTTTGGCCTCATGTTATCACTGGCTAGCTGTGTGGCCTTGGGCAAGCTGCGAGCATTGGATAATGCGTGAAGATTAGATAATACGGCAGCATTTAGCGCGAGGCCTGACTCCAGGTAAACAATGCGGAGTTGTGGCTTATTATAAAGAACCGGTTTATGCCAAACTCCTGGGTTGCATTTGCTTTGCAAACAGAGGAAGCCCAGAAGCATGGTGTGATGCTGCTTCTATGGGTCTGCGTTAATTATGGATAGGTCTTACTGTCCTGACTTGTCTAGGGCTTGGGACGTGGGGGAGAGACATCACTGTAGGAAAGAATATGGGAAGGAAAACTCTTACTGCCTTCTCAGTCTGTACTCATTCAAACCTCACCTCATGTGTTGAACGTAGTTGTCAGGAAACTGATTGTGAAGTCTTCTGTTGTGTTATAACTGCATTTAAAAGGGGCGACATTCATGATCCTGTAGGACAGAAGCCCTCACTTGTGTTTAGGTTGTGAGATGGCACCACTCCCTCTGTCCCCTGTGCTCCCCTCCTGTGTGGGCCCTCGGAAACCCTGTAGGTGTATTCAGGAATAATCTGATGAATGTGGTTATTTTCATTTGTTGTCAGCATGTGGAGTGGTTGTTGGATCACCACTCCAGTGGTTTGTTGGGTAAATCGTCTGTCTTTTGTTTTCCTGTGATGTAGGGATGGTCTTATTGGGCTTATAAGTAGAATAAATTTAATTCTGATGATTTTGACATGGAGTTCCAGCCGTTTCTACGTTTTTTTTAATATATATATTTAAATGTTAAGTCAGCAGTTCTATGTTGACCACCTTAAGATTTGAGAAGTCAGAAATCTTGTAGGGAAAACACCCCATGGCTTATTGAAAAAAAAAATTCTGTATATGACTGCAGCTAGAAAGGAAATAAGTAAATAATTTCACCTATAGTTTTTGGTGCTAAAGGTAAGAAAAGTATTGAAGTTATTAGCAGCTACCGTATAGGTAGCTGTTACTTTGACGAGGATAAAAAGACTAGATTTAGTATAGCAAGCCTCCCGTTTGTTTTCAGATAATTACTTTTCAGCTCATATTGAGAGCTTATTTGGTGCTTTTTGAATGCTTAACATTCACCAAATGCTTTTTTCTTTTTAAAAGCAAATACAAAATGTAATAATAAGATTAATCAGGGTAATGATTTTATTTTAGAACGTCTTTGCACAAAGTGTGTTCTGATGAGGTGTAATTTTATCTTACCATAGAATAGGAAAATACATAATGTGTATAAAAGTCTTCCATTATATGCGTACATTTTTAAGCCCTACATTTAGAATGCCATGTAATTTGAACAAGTCTGGGACAAAGTTGGTTCTTGTGTTATCTGAACAAATATTTTGTGAGTAAATTGAATGCCTTATTTTTTCATTCCTATATGTATTATTTTAAAACACTTTAACAGTCCTCTTTTGCATATTAATAATATGCCAAAATTTCAAATGGTGCTTAGGTATTCTTATAAATCACTTGATTTTTTTTTTAAGTTTTTTTTTTTTTTTAAGTTTATTTATTTATTTTGACAGAGGTGGTGGGGAGCAGCAGAGAGAGGGGGAGAGAGAGAGAATCCCAAGAGGATCCACACTGTCAGTGCAGAGCCCGATACAGGGCTCGATCTCATGAACTGTGAGATCATGACCTGAGCCAAAATCAAGCGTCAGATGCTTAACCGACTGAGCCATCCATGCAACCCCACTCTTGATATTTGTAAGAGCAGAGCAGAAACTTATCACCAAATAGTGTCCTTTCTTCTCAATACTCAGGTCATTCTTCAGAAGGAAGTTCTTGACTATTTGGCTTAGGGCTTTTATTTGGGGTAGCATTGCATTAATTTTGACTTTTTAAAATAACGTAAGATTCTTAAGAAATTTTCGGTGATGAATTTTGTTCTGGAAAATATTCTAAGGCTGTGCTGCCATGCAAAAGTATTTTAAAAACTATAGTGATCATAAACTAGTTGGTTGTACATCATTAATTAGAATCACAATCCGGTGAAGGGGAACCCATGTAGTCTAAGAGTTGTTCCTGCCTAATCGATGGCAAAGCTTGATTTTTATGGTACTTGGGTGTGCGTGTGTAGTATTTCTGTGTGCCCATATGGGTAGAGTATGTATTTTCTTAAACATACTTATGTTTTGCATCGGTAGTAGTATCCTTATATGTGCTTATCTTCCAATTACAAAGATTCATCTGTGAAAAACAGGACCAGATCAGCATATAACTGCTTAATATTGCACTATTCAAATAGAACTAAATTAAGCATTCAGTTGGGGCCATGTTTGACAGTTTAAGAAGAAATGAAAATGAACTGAGATGATAGATAGCCCAGGGACCCAGAAGGTGGTTGGACAGTGCCGGAGGGGTGTCAGGCTGGTTTCTCATTTGCCTCTCCAAGAGAGCCATACAGCTTTTACAACTGGGAAGGACAGACCTTGGAGGTCATTTGGTTCACCTCCCTCATTTTATGGATGAGAAAGTCCAACCAGAGAAGTTGAAATGAGTTGGCTTCAAGCAGCTTCTTTGCAGAGTGGTCTTGAGGAATTTGTGTTTTTTTCTTTTCTTTTTTTTTTTTTTAAATCATACCGCTTCCCATAGTTACGGTTTGTTATGGACTCACGGCAAGAGGGACGTTGTGTTATGTCATTTTTACGATCGAAAGAGCGAACCTGTCCACAGGTCTGGGTGCTAGGCTCTTTGCAACATGCTTTTACGATCTTTACTCATGTCATCCTTACACCCAAGCGAGACAGGTGCCACTCATGCCCCTGTTACATAGACAGGGGGATGAAGCAGAGAGGTTGCTGGCTGCTGAGGGTCCCGCAGCCGAGAGTCTCCATGGCCTTTGCTCTTGACTGTTTGTCACGCTTATACTTGCTATTGCTGGTGGTAGAGTTTTCCGGCTTAGTAAGAGCTGGCAAATGCCTCCCCCTCCTAATTGCAAAATAAAGCTTGTCAAGCACAGCGCCTGGGGCCAAGGTTACTCAGAAGGTCAGAATTCCAAGGACGCTGATTTTCCCTCTCTGAGTCTTTAATTGTTGAAATTCATTTCAGAGTTGGTTATGTATATATTACTCCCCGCTGGATTTGCTATTAGAAGGAAAGGAATTTCCAGGCTCTTCAAGAGAGAAAGAGTAGTTGTTCCATCAAAGATGTTGGCTTACGTATTTACTTAGTAATATATATCGAAAGTAGAGCTATCTTGCTTAAAAGCGAAAGTGGCAGTGTTTATTTTTGATAATTATTTAAACATTTTTTGATTGAAATATAGTTGACATACAATATTATATTAGTTTCAGCTGTTCAGCATAGCGATGTGACAATTCTCTACACTACTCAGCATTCACCATGATAAGTGTGGTCACCGTCTGTCACCATCCAACATTGTTACAGTATTATTGACTGTATTCCTTATGTATTGGAATACATTCTGTATGTATGTATTTTTCATCTCTGTGACTTATTTTTTGATAACTGTAAGTTTGTACCTCTTAGCCCTCTTTACCTGTTTTGCCCATCCCCCCAATCTGTATCTCCTCGGGCAACCACCAATTTGTTCTCTGTACTTATGGATCTATTCCTGCTTTTTGTTTGTTTGCTTGTTTTGTTTTTAGATTCCTATATAAGTGAAATCATATGGTATTTGTCTTTCTCTGCCTAGTTTCACTTAGCATAATACCTTCTCCATCCCCTTCTCCATCCGTCCGGGTTGTTACAAATGGCAAGGTTTCATTCTTTTTTATGGCTGAGTAATATTCCATTGTATACGTGTACCATATATCTTCTTTATTCTTCTATCGGTGGACACTTCAGTTGCTTTCATATCTTGACTGTTATAAAGCATAGGGGTGCGTGTATCTTTTTGAATTAGTGTTTTCGTTTCTTTTGGGTAAATACCAGTAGTAGAATTATTGGATAGTATCTCTGTTGTTGTTGTTGTTTTTAAGTTATTTATTTATTTATTTTGAGAGAGACAGAGATAGCACAAGTCGGGGAGGGACAGAGAGAGTAGGGTGAGGGCGGGGAGAGAGAATCCCAAGTGTGGGGCTCTGTCTCATGAACCATGAGATCTTGAGCCAAAATCAAGAGCTGGACACTTAACTGACTGAGCCACCCAGGTACCCCTAGTATGTCTATTTTTAAGAAGAATGGCATCTTTTCAATGGAAGTCTCCACCTAATAGCTGACATTTCAGACATAAGTGCTTAAAAACTATATCTGGGAAAACTAACGTGAAAGCAGTAAAATTCTAAGTAAAATATAGATGAAAACATTTTGTGTTTCATGAAGTAGGTACAGAAGAATATAGAAAATGTACTATTTCAGTTATGTTCGGACTCCTCTAGATTGTGGTGTAGATGTAGGGCAAATAAAAGAACCACTTGTAAGGGATCCGGGTTAGGAGATTCTCTTAGTCTTCTGTGTAATTCCTCTGACCATGAATGTGCAGTAAGTATGCTATTGTTAGAAATAAAATCTCACACGTGCCTTTTAAGGGTTTTTAATATAATGGGTCTCCAAACATATGAAAAAGATCTCAGGGCAATATAAGCGACAAATACATAATTTAAGATTAATATGGAGGGGCGCCTGGGTGGCTCAGTCGGTTAAGTGTCCGACTGCGGCTGAGGTCATGATCTCGCGGTTCGTGGGTTTGAGCCCCGCGTCGAGCTCAGAGCCTGGAGCCGTTTCAGATTCTGTGTCTCCCTCTGTCTCTGCCCCTCCCCCATTTGTGCTCTGTCTCTCTCTGTCTCAAAAATAAATAAACGTTAAAAAAAAATTAAAAAAAAAAAGATTAATATGGAACGTGCAGTATAGGCATCTCAAAAGGAACATGAAGGAAGAACCATCTGGGTGAGAGAAAGCAATCAGAAAGTACTTCTTGGAGGAGTGAACTTTTTTCTTGGTGAAAACAGAGTCAAGTAGAGTTCTGAGATGGACTTTTGAAGAAAGGAAGGATAGGTTGGTAAGGAAAATAAGTTGTTTTGAGACTTTGTCGGCAAGAACAAAGGGACGGGGAGAAAATCACAGAGAAGTGGTTGTTGGTCTACTTTGCTTGATTGGAGTGGATTTCTTGATGAACTTGAAACTTTAGGGAAGAATAAAGGAAGCCGTTTAGGTTTGACATGTGCAGTTTGTATTTACGATAATTATAAGATCACCAAGTTGAGGTTTTTTCCTGCTAGGTTGAATATTTGTAAAAGGTTATGTCAGAGACTAGAGACTCTCTTTTAATACTTGGAAATTTAAAAACAACCTCCTCACAGAGGACTTCTAGAGCAGTGAAACTACTCTGTATGGTACTGTAATGGTAGATACAGGTCATTCGACGTTTGTTCGCATCTGTAGAATGTACAACCCCGAGAGTGAATATTCATGTAAACTGTGGACTCTGAGTGATGAGGTGTCCGTGCAGGCTCATCACTCGTAAGCAGTTTATTGCTCTGGTAGGAGATGTTGATTGTAAGAGAGGCTGTGCGTGTGTGGAGGAAGGGAGTGTATGAGAAATCTCTGTTACGAACCTAAAACTGCTTTAAGAAATAAAGTAGATTAAAAAAAAAAACCCACCTCCACCTAGGGGCGGTATAATTTGGTGACATCCAGGAAAAGGATGTTAGGTTAAACGAATGAGGCAGGCTCTGTCTCTCTGTCTGTCTCTATTTCAGAAAATTATCTTGCTACGTATGAACAAACCAGCCAAAGAGTAATACAGAACCTGGAGCAAATGACTTGAATTTAGTTTCTTCCTTGAGAATAAGGCATGGGAGTGGGCAGGAGTTGGGGGTGGGGTGATGTCGATCTGAAATTTTCTTTTTAGCTTTCCACAGCGGTTATTCTAAGGCAGGGGTTCAGCAAACCACAGTCGAATGGTCGAAGCCAGTCTTCCACCTGTGTTTGTAAATACAGTTTTAGTGGAACTCAGCCATGCCCATTCATTTACTTATGTTTGTGCCTGCTTTCCTGCTGTGGCCATAGAGTCCGGTAATTGCAAATGGCTCAGAAAGCCTAGAATATTGGCTATGTAACCTTTGACACGAACAGTTTGCTGACCCCTGTCTCTGGAATAGAGGGGAATTGGATTATTTATTTATAAATCCCTTTATGGTTGAAAATAAGTTAGAATGTTCCATCTTTCTTTGGAGGACTGTAGGAATGCATTTCCAGGGGAATTTAGAGGGGCTGCTTTTAGCATGTTAGGGTCCGCTGCCCGCCAAGCATGGTAAGGGAATTTCCATTCATTTGGTTCTAAGGGGAAGTGGGAGGGCCTCAGAGGTTGAGTTGGTCTTGACAGAGGATTTAATTAGTCTCGACGTTCTGATGCCAGGATCATGGGTCTCCACTCAGAAGGCCTGGGAGCCGTTCTGTCGGAGTGTCCTCTCTCTAATTGTACAGTGTCCATCAGTCACCTCTGTATTTAACTCACGGTGGTAGAAAAATACGGTTAGCCACGATTCCCAGGGCGGTACCCCCACGCATTTTGTGAAGGATCGTTCTTCAGGAAAATAGAGCCAAAGAGCTGGCTTTGAGAGGAGTGCCTTCAGAAAAGTGGCCGGTGAGAGGCAGGCCCGCCACTTGAGAGTCGTGCGCTGAGAACGGGACCCGTTATCTGCACGATGCCTGTGATACCTGCTGTTCACGCGTCAGGCTCTGCGATTGGAACTTCGGGTTTCAGAGAACACGATTACGTTTCGGAGTGTCCGAATTCTCAATATTAGCCTGCACCACGATCTTTAATCTCCGAGCAGTGCTTTATTCTTTGGTGGTGTTGGGGGCAGTGAAATGAGAGGAGATACGTCTTACGTTCGGGTTTTGCCGTCCTTTATTTTGCTTACGATTAAATCCTCTGTGTGCAGGCGAGGCTCGGTCGAGCTCGTAACGGCTGTTGGAAGAGTTTGAGAAACACTTTTGATAGCAGTGCCGCTTCTCCACAGACACGTTGGAGCATCAGCCTTGTTATTTATTTATCTTTTTTAATTTTTTTTTTTAACGTTTATTCATTTTTGAGACAGAGACAGAGCATGAATGGGGGAAGGTCAGAGAGAGAGGGGGACCCAGAGTTGGAAGCAGGCTCCGGGCTCTGAGCTGTCAGCACAGAGCCCGACGCGGGGCTCGAACTCACGGACCGTGAGATCATGACCTGAGCCGAAGTCGGACGCCCAGCCGATGAACCACCCAGGCGCCCCCAGCCTTGTTATTTTGGAACCAGCCAGTGTTAGCATATGGCTCAGAAGTGGTATGAGATTCGGTATGTTAACCTGTCCCCTTTCTTAAGTGGAAGGCAGAACCTGTAGTGGACATGAAGTGAAGTGAGAACATGAGGCCGCTCTGGAAGCCTCGGCCGGGACCTCTGTAGGCCCTGCTGGGATGGATTGGACACGTTGTGGACTTCAACAGCTCTGCCCCTGGCTTTCAGGGCATTTGTAGTTGAAGAGTTAGAGACCACAGTGGTTGCCACGTGAACATCCAGGCAGCTGTGCAAACATTTGATGAGTGAACATAGAAATAATATTCAATTTACATACATGAGCAGATGCGTAACTGCATGGCAGAGGGGTTAAGTGCGTTATTTGGCCTTCTGTCTGTTGATAGTTCAGGTTGATCGGTTCTATTTGGTGGAATTAATGCCACTGCGCTTTGCATTTACAGTAACGTCTGAGTGAAGCCAGAGTTTGGTTAAGTTCTTGCGGAAAGAGTGCCTTTTTTCAGTCTCCAGACTGGAGTTCATTGCCTCCCTAAATCCCTGCACGATATATATATATATATATATTTTTTTTTTTTTTTTTTACAGCTTTTTAAAGGTACAATTTGCATGCAGTAAAATTCGCTCATTCTACGTGTACAGTTCGATGAAGTTTAGTAAGTTTACAGAGTTGTGCCGCCTTTACCACATTGCAGTTTTAGAACATGTTCATCACCTGCAACGTTTCCCCGGGCCTCGTCGTGGTCAGTCATAGGCCCAGGCACCTGCCCGTCTGCTTTCTGGCTTCTTTACGTTTGCCTTTTCTGGACATTTAATAGGATGGGATCACACAATTTTGGTCTTTTGTCTTTACTTTCCTTCAGGTAGCATTATGTGTTTGAGACACACTTGCACTGCAGCATGTTTCAGGAATTTTTTTTTTCACCTCTCATTGCTGAGTAAAGTTCTGTTATATGAATGTATCACCCTTGTTTTATCCGTCCACCAGTTGATGGGCATTTGGGGTGTTTTCAGTTTTTGCCTATTATGAATAATATTGTAAACAGCCATGCCCAAGTCTGCAATGAGCCGGAGTGTTCTAGAATGTCATTTACATCAAGTTTGGTTGTTAACATCAGTTTTACCTGACGTAATTATAGCGATTCCAACCCCCTCAGGAATCAGTTTGCTGTTTGCATGGTATGTCTTTCCCTACCCTTTTACTTTGAACCTTTGGATTCTTTGAACCTAAGGTCTGTTTTGTTTTTTTTTGTGGACAGTGTGTTGTTGGAATTGCTCTTTCATCCATCTGACAGTTTGTCTTTGGTTGGGTGTGGGGGCGGGGGGTTGTTCCATTCACATTAATGTACTTATTGTTGGAAATATGTCTGCCATTTTGTTATTTCTTTTCTAATTTTTTTAAAATTAATTAATTTATTTTGAGAGAGAGAGAGAAAGAGAACATGAGCAGGGGAGGGGCAGAGAGAGAGGGAAAGAGAGAATCCCAAGCAGGCTCCATGCTGTCAGCACAGAACCATGAGGTCATGCATGACCTGTGCTGAAACCAAGAGTTGGACACTCAACGGATTGAGCCACCCAGGTGCCCCTGTTATTTCTTTTCTATTGCCTCATAATTTTGTCCTTCTGTATGTTACTGCCTTCTTTTGTATTAAATATTTTTTAGTGTACAATTTTTATTTCACTGTCTTCTTACGTATGTAAATTGAGTATGATTTCTGTGTTCACTCATCAGTATTTTTTAGTCTACAGTTTTTATTTCTGTGTTACATTTGTTGTGTTGACTATACTTTTGACTAATTTTCCTAGACATCATAATATGCACCTTCATGTCTCCCCATCTGCTTGAACCTGGGAAGACATAGTAACTTTGTCTCAGTTTCTTTTTCTTTTCCCCTTTATGCTATTATTGTCAGATGTGTTAAATCCCTTTGTGTTATAAACCTGGCCCTACTGTGTTAAATTATGGCTTTACACAATCGTAACTTTTTTTAAAGCGTTTAAGCCAAGAAATGAGAAAAAGTAAGAGTCTTGTATCCACCCACATATTTATTTACCTTTTCTGGCGCTCCTTATTTCTTCACATGTGTTGGAGTAATCCTCTGTGTCACCTCTGTTCTACGTGAATGACTTCATATAGCGTTGTTTATAAGGCAGGTCTTCTAGTGGCAAATGATCTTTTAAAAAAATCATGGGGGCGCCTGGGTGGCGCAGTCGGTTAAGCGTCCGACTTCAGCCAGGTCACGATCTCGCGGTCCGTGAGTTCGAGCCCCGCGTCAGGCTCTGGGCTGATGGCTCGGAGCCTGGAGCCTGTTTCCGATTCTGTGTCTCCCTCTCTCTCTGCCCCTCCCCCGTTCATGCTCTGTCTCTCTCTGTCCCAAAAATAAATACAAAACGTTGAAAAAATCATGGAATGCTTTTTTTTCCCCCCTCCGTTTTCAGTTTTGGAAAGTAGTTTTCTGTCTATAGAATTCCTAGCTGATAGAGTTTTTCCTCTTTTATCACTCTGGACCTTCCACTGCCTTCTGGTCTCCATTGTTTATCATGAGAAGTCAGCTGTTTTTCATGTCGGTTTTTTTTTTGTTGTTGTTTTTTTTCCTCTCTGCAGGATGAGATTTTTTGCTTGCTGCTTTCAATTATTTCTTTGTTAGCAGTTTGAGTGCTGTGTGTTTAGGTGTGGATCTCTTTATGTTTATCCTATTTTGAGTTGAACCTGTTGGATATGGACGTTAGTGTTGTTGTTGTTGTTTTAATGTGGCGAATTTCAGTCCATTTTTCTAAAAATATATTTTTTACCTCTTTCTCTTTTCCCGTCACACATATGTTGGTAAGCCTGGGGTCTTTTCACATGCCATGAGGTTCCTTTCATTTTTCTTTCATCTGTTTTCTTTCTTCTCCTCAGATTGGTTAATTTTCATAGTGCTCTCATCAACTCTACTGATTTTTGTGTGTGTGTGTGCCAGCTCAAATTTGCCATTGAACCCCTCTAGTAAATTTTTTATTTCATGTGTTTTACTTTTCAACTCCAGAATTTTCCATTTGGTTCTCTTTTTTATAATTGATATCTCTTTATTGAGATTCTCTATGTTGCGTTATCATATTTTATTTTAATTCTTTTACAAAAAATTATTTTAATGTTTATTTATTTATTTTTGAGAGAGAGAGACAGGGCATGAGCAGGGGAGGAGCAGGGAGAGAGGGAGACACAGAATCCGAAACAGGCTCCAGGCTCCGAGCTGTCAGTACAGAGCCTGACGCGGGGCTCGAACTCACAAACTGGGAGATCGCGACCTGAGCCGAAGCTGGACGGTCAACCGACTGAGCCACCCAGGTGCCCCTATTTTAATTCTTTAAACATGGTTTCCTTCAGTTCTTTATGTTTTTTTCCTTCAAATGTGTATATTCATATAATGGCTGCTTTGAAGTCTTAATCTTTTAAATCCAACATTTGGGGACACTAGAGACAGCTCGTATTGACTACCTGTTCCTGCATACAGGTCACACTTCCCTGTTTCTCTTCCTGTCTCCCAAGTCTTTTGTCAAATTTTTATGCTTCAAGTAACAGGTTGTAGCAGCTCTTACTCTGATTCTTGTCGCTTGTGTATTTTGTTGTTGCTTTCGATGTTCTGTTTATTTATTTAGTAACTTGCCTGGAATACATCTGCGAAGGCTGTCTCTCCCATACCGTGTGGCTGCTGCTGTCTGCCCAGGTTTGTTGTTTGTTTGTTTTCTCGTTGTTACTTGTAAGCCTGGCTTCCCTTAGGGTCACCCTCCTGGCTCCTAGTTTTGTGTTCAGCCAAAGATGGATGAGCGGTTGACCTCAACTCAGTAGAGCTTTCCCTCGGCTGACGGGTCTGTGTGTAGGCTGAGAGGCACATTCAGATTTCAGGCAGTCCTCATGTCTCCCCTGCCTTCTACTTTCGGCCGGACCCCCTTACATCTTCATGGGGTGTGTAGGTGGGGGATCTGTCAGCAAGGGGTGTGTGGGTGCCGTGAGCCCAGTCTGGTGTCTGCAATGCACATACAGAATCTCTGGTCAACCTGGGACGTCCGTAGAGAGTTTATCAAGTGCACTCTGGTTGCCTTACCTCCCAGAATTCCCTTTTCCATCTTGGCTAGTCTGCTGATCTCTTGCTCTCCCTGCATGGGACCTTAGCCTCCGGCCAGCAGAGCTCGGGCCTTTGTGTTCTCTTGCTGATGGGATTGTCACCTGACCTGACAGTGCTCTGCTCCCTGTCTGGTGGGCTGGGACTGGCGGTGGCAGTGAAGCCACTGGTTTTCTCCACCCACTCTCACTGCTGAGCTGTGGCACCAATGGAGCTGGGGGTGAGGGGATGGGAACGGCCACCAGCAGAAATGACATAGGCTGGTGCTATGCTGGTCCTACCTGAACTTCAGTACTTTAAATACTTTCCAGTTTGTGATTGGCTTTGGTTGGTTTCCAGAATGCTGAGCTTGTTGTTTTTGAGTTTTGTGTGGCTTTCTAAGTTGTGTTTTGGGGGGAAGATTTGTCCACCTCGTTCATTCTGCCATCACTGCCTTTTCTCCGAAGCTCTTCTGAGCTCCATCCTGGGTCCTCAGAACATCAGTTTCATGACATGTTTTAACAGGCTTTCTACCTAGGACTGCTCACAGAGACCCGTCTCGTTGGCTGAAAATCTGGTTGCTTTTGAAAAGATAGAAAAAGTGAAATGATTGTGCCCTTAGCATACTAGTGTAACTATTACTGATATTTTACATCCATACTACTCATACAAACACTAGTCCACTGATAACTTTTTCGTCTAAGCATCTATCAACTGTGTGGTTTAGTTGGAAAAAAAAATTGCAGAGGCTTTGGGGTTTTGGAGTTGTGGAATTGGGATTGAAGCCTGATTCTGTGATTTACCGGGTCTGTGATTTATGGAGAGCTTTTTGATCTCTCCGAGTCTGTGTTTCCTCACCTTAAATTGTGAATGATAATACCTACCTGATGAGTTATTCTGGAGATTAAATGTAACATTGAGGAAACATCTGGAACGTAGCATGTATTCAGTAAATGTTAGTTTGTGGTTGGGAATGCAGGTTTGGTAACTTCCTTTTTCAAATTATCTGCTTCTTCCTTTACCTAGCTTTGCTTCCTAAGATTCCTTTTCCTTTTATGGAATAATTTTGGTACTTTATAAAGTAACTGAAGCATATAGTGTGTTTTCCTCGGAGTACATGTTGGTTGAATGCTCTTTCTAGAAATCCAAGTGTTCCTGATATTTCATAGTGATTTCCTTTGTAACATCCAAATTTTATGTGATTGTAAGTGGCAGTGAAACTCTGTATGGCCACTTTATGGTGAACGAGCTCACCCAGTGAACCCAGTGCTGTAAAATGAGGAGGTCTGTAAAATGAAAGAAAGTGGATCATTATCTAGATGTTTTCAGGACGTGATTGGAAGGGGCAAAACAAGGTCTCTAGTAGAGATGATCAAAGACTTTTACAGAGAAATTTTCTTGAACCTTGCTGGACCAAAGCTCACTCCGTTCAACTCGGAGTCTCTGTTCTCAGATAGTTAGTTAAGTGCATACGGAGGAGGCAGTGGCTTCCGTTGCATCATTAGTTGTAATGTCATTTTTGGTTTTGGAGGGGATATGATTGGACTAAGGCAAATCCAGATCCTTTTATGAACAGCCGTCCTTTCCTACGATTCTCAGAGCTGAGAAGTTGACAATTCCTCTTACGTAACATTTTACTTAACCCTCAGAGCATCTTGGACCAGAAGAGCTTGTAAATGCTTTTTGTTAAATTTTCAAAAATTAAATTTCTAGACACCGCCTCTTCTTGGAAGCTTTAATTTTCTCCTGAAGAGTGTGCGTGTTGTGGACAAGGTGTTTATCACGAGTAATTCTTGAAAATAAAGTACTTAAGTTATAAATTTCACAATATTGACATTGCAGAATTTACACATGCAGGAAATCGGGATGTAGAGCTCTCTCCTTGTAAAATGAAATCAGGAAGTCGGGTACGCAGGGGCCAGGGTGACGCGGGTGTTTTATAGGCAGTCACGCTGCACTTGTGGTTGTAGCTGTGTGTTCTCCGGAATGAGATCTGATCTAACAACTCATACAGGCCTGTAACCTACATGATGCAGTCAAAGTTCTGCAGCTAAATCATGGATTTGTCAACATTAAATGGTCTTTTGGCACCCGCATGTGTTGCAGGAATGAAGTGTGAAGTTGTATGTGCGTGCTGCTTCCATTAAACACTGACACAAATGCAGGTCTTGAGACAGGTCTGTAACAGGTTTACAAAAATTACTTTTGTTCTCTCAGGCTTTAAAAATCAAGCCAGTAATTTATGACCCAAACGTGTAACAGTCTTGTTAAATGAAATGAAGGTTTAGACTTTATATTCTGCGTCGAGTGGATGTTTTCTCTTGGGCGCTCAGCGAACGTCTGATAAATAAACCATGCAAAGCGCCGGGCCGTCTGGGCGCTGTGTGGAGGGTACGAAAGTGACTCCGGCATCCAGCCTCCAGGGCCCTGCGGTTCGATAGGAGCCGTAAGACAAGCCCCAAACGGTAACAGGTACGAGGTGGGAAGTGCCCCGGGGGGGAGTAGAGCTGCCAGGGGAGCCTGGGAAGGGAAGGAGCGCTCTCTGGTTTGGTGGGAAAGCCGTCCCCCATCCCCCAGAATCCTTTTTAGTTTCCCCGCCCCTCCCAGACCAATTCTCCGAGTCCCCGTTTGAGTGTGCAAGACTTGCACGTACATTTCTGATTGCCCTTCACCATGGTAGCCTGAGGGGGAGACCAGAGGGGTTCATTGGTGAGAGACTTGGCTAAGGAGCGTCGCTTGGACGCTTGGTGTGGCTTCTCCACTTGAGGGTTGTGCCAGGCTGCGTGTGGCGTCTGACCGGACATGTCCCTGGAAAAGCCTTGCGAGTGCAGGATCTCGCTCAGCGAAAAGATCCTGGAAAAATAACTCGCGTAAGCTCAGGGGCTGGACACATGCTAGATGGATTTGGGAGAAATACCGTTTGTGTGAATCAAGCTGTTGGTACCAAATGCATGAAGAACTACTGACACCTCATGGATGTGGATATTATTATTTTTAGTCGCATAAAGCGTGTGTGCATATGTCGCAGAGTCTAATCTGAGTACGAGGACGTACACAAGTACGGTCTTGGCTCAAACCGATCTGTGAGTTTAATCTGTGACAATGACAACTGTTCAGTATATTCCCAAGTTGTTTGAAAAATAAAATAAAGTTGGAGTATGTCTGTTGAGTAACAGCTTAATCTCTCCCAAAGCATCCATATTTGTTCTACAGAATTCTGCTGATAGGACTTACTCAAAGTGAAAACAAGGTAGCATTTAAATAATTCATTACCCTTTTCAGATTTATGGGCATTATTGTTTTAAGGAAAGAATCACAATCATGGTTTTGTTTTTTTAAAATGATGTAACAAGGACAGTGCGGAGAGGTGGCGTTGAGGACCCGTTGCCAGGTGAGTCCAGATAAGTCTGCCTGGAAGGATGGCCCAGAGTTCATTTTACTTTCCGTGTATGCCTTGCCCTGTGGACTTCCGTGCAGATCAGCCAAGTTGGTTGTTTCCAAAATCTGTTTCTAAAGTGAATCTTATTTTCTAACATTTGTAATTTTGGAATCATCTTCTACATGCGTGAACACCCCAAAACAAGGAAAGATGTTGACATCGACGAGTAGGTGTTTGTTGGGGGCAAGGTACTGAAACTTCACCCCAGAAATCAACAGACGTTTTAAAGAGCGACATACAGAAAATTAAGATACAGGGAAGTATCGAAAATGTGGAAGAACATCCCAGACGTCTGGAGGGGTTACATTTCTCAGGTGTAGGGAATTACAATCCAGAAATAAAAAGCACGGCAGATACAAAAATATAAAGTATTTATCTCAGAGATGATAAAGTCAAGATTAAAAAGGCGTTTGCTCTTATGTATAAGAAAACGTAGTAGGTGAGTGGACAAAGGAAGTTCGAAATGGTCAGAGTAATACGTGGAAACATTTGGTAATAAAAAGTGAAAACTAGAAACTGGAGATAATTTTTATTTGCCAATGCATTTGATTAAAAAACTTTTTTTTTTTAATTTTTTTTTTTAAACTTTTTTTTTTTTTAACGTTTATTTATTTTTGAGACAGAGAGAGACAGAGCATGAACGGGGGAGGGGCAGAGAGAGAGGGAGACACAGAATCCGAAACAGGCTCCAGGCTCTGAGCTGTCAGCACAGAGCCCGACGCGGGGCTCGAACTCACGGACCATGAGATCATGACCTGAGCCGAAGTCGGACGCTCAACTGACTGAGCCACCCAGGCGCCCCAGATTAAAAAACTTTTTTGTTAGTGTTTATTTTTGAGAGAGAGAGAGAAAGTGAGCAGGGGAGGGGCCAAACGAGAGGGAGGCCGAGGATCCAAAGTGGTCTCTGCTGATGGCAGAAGCCCGCCGTGGGGCTCGAACTCATGAACTTGGAGATCATGGTCTGAGCCGAAGTCAGATGCTTAACCGACTGAGCCACCCAGGTGCCCCAGCATTTGATACATTTTTTTCAAAAAGCGCTGAGGGTGCCTGATGTTGGTGGAACAGGCGTAATCATTTGCTGTTAATGACATGGTGGAGCTTTGAAGGCGCTTCTACTCCGCACACGCTCCGTTTGTGCTCAGCATAAACTCCTTTACCCAGGTGTTCTACTTCTTGAAACTTATGCCAAGGAAATAATTTGTCAGGGGCAAAAAAGATATTTCCCTTAGAGATACTCGTTTTACTGTTACCTTTAATAGCAAAATAGTGGAAGGGACTTGAATGCCCTTTAATGTAGAATAGGAGATTGAGCTTCTGTCTCAAAAATCTCCCGATTGAAAAATGGTAGTTTCAGATCCAGTGGCAATAGGAAAAATGCTTGCTGTATGTGAAAATGCATGTGTAGCGTAGAACGTGCAATTATCTGGCCTTTGTGGAAATGCAACATGAGAATTTTAAACCACTGCAGACATTGAGCATTTGGCCCGTGGCTCCGTTTCATTTGTCAGCCTGTCTTCCGGGCACTGCTCTGGACCGTGGGGAGGCAGCGCTCCTCAGGTGGTTTTGTATGGTCGTGCGGATGGACACTTACACAGCTGACACTACGGTTTGAAAGAGTGGCTTTCCAGAGGAGGTTACTTGTGAGCCGAGTCTTGGAGAATGTACAGGAGTTGGCCGAATCATCTGGGAGGAAGTGATCTGAGGAGCGGTGGCCGTGCAAACGAAGGCGTGAAGTGTGAATCCTGGGGGATGTGTGTCTTTACGAGGACCGTCTTATTTCCAGGGCGGACGGGACAGTGATGAGTGGTGTAGAGGGCACCGAGTGGGTGGTGAGGAACAGGTCACGGAGGGTGTGCACGTTACTAAGGATGGCAAAGGACTCGTGTCTTCACCTCATGCGGCTTTTTCTTCTTCGAGAGTGTTGTACACACTCTTCGTTTTGCTTCTCCCGCTCCAGCCTCTGCATAATTGGACATTTTTGGCTGCCTGGCTGTACAGGAAACACAAGTGAAGTGCAGAGAATTGAAACAGGTACTCATTTGTGTCAGTTTCTTTGTGCATTCACTGTTGTGGTCTTCCATTGATCTATGATGATTTTCTTGAGACTGTACGTGAATTGGTGGCAAAAATGGAACTTTCTGACTCCTGATCCACGAAACTGTATTTCCTTTTGCAGTTTATGGCTGCAGGTTATAGCTGAATATGAACATGTTTGTGGATAATGCAGTTTTATTTGGTTGGCAAGTAAGTTTTATTGAATATTATGGGAAAGCATTTTGTGTACACAAGAAGGAGTAGCAGTGTTTTGCTGTGTTTTTTTTTAATTCTTCATTATAAAGTCTAAATGATAAATTCTGCCATTTATTGTTTGTCTTTTTTATTTTAAGTATGTTTTGTGAAAAATTAAGGAGCATGATACATTTCTTAGGACATTAATATCATGCAAATTGTTTATGTTTAAATGTTTTGATCTATTGATGTCCTTTCTATTGAAAGCAAATAACAGTAGTTATTAGGTGGTCTATTAGATCTTATTTAATGCTCTCATAAAGAAGCACAGGTATTATAATTTCGAAATGTGTTTTGTAATATTTGAGGACTGTATTTTGGTGTAATTGGTTTCCTTTTTTTATCCTATATGTTCTATGCACTTAAAGGCATATGGAAGCAACCCAAGTGCCCATCGACTGATGAATGGCTAAATAAGATGTAGTATAGATATACAGTGGAATATTACTCAGCCACAAAAAAGAATGAAATCCTGCCATTTGCAACAACGTGGATGGATCTAGAGGGTGTATTGCTACGTGAGATAAGTCCGATACCATATGATTTCACTCATATGTGGAATTTGGGAACAAAACAAACCAACAAACAAAGATTAAAAAAAGAAACAAGAAACAGACAACGATAGCAAACAAACAGGTGGTTACCAGAGGGGAGGTGGGTGGGGGATTAAGAGGACACGCGTGGCGGTGAGCACCGAGCACGGATAGAACTGTTGAGTCACTGTTGTCACCTGAAACAAATATTACACTCTGTGAATTGTACTTCAATTAAAAATAAAACTAGGTAGAATTCACTGTGAAAAAAAATGAAACCAGCATTCCGAGAAGAGATTCGCAGCTTTTACTCAAGTGCAAAGATGGTGTATACGGCACACGGAAAGGTGCCAACCCTCTCATTCCCGCCCCGTCCCCCAAGCCCCAAAGCCAGGAGGGGAAGGGACCAGGACGACCTTTCGAAATGAATGGATTTCTACTCTGTGAATCTCTACTGTGCCTCTTACGAGCTCTGTGGCTGAGGCATTTAACTTCTGAGATTCGTTCTCCATTGTAAAGTGAGTATGATCCATCTAGCCCAGGTTCGTGATGAGGATTAAAATAGATGCTCTAGTTAACATACCCGGCGGGGTAACCTGCAAGTAGAACGATGTTGTTACCGCTCGGCCCTCTTCCCGGAAGCTAGCCGTGTGTCCTTGGGCAAAGGAGTTCTCATTTCTTGGTCTTGTGTGTTCATCTGAACTAAAAGGATTCAGACCTGGCTGTTTCTATTTCAACCAAACAGGAAACCGGAGATGATTCCAAAAATCAGGATTGCCTTCTGCAAATCGGGGGACTAAATTCAGCCGTGCTGAGGAGCATCGATGGCCTCGTCCTCCTGGGGCACCCCCACAGGGAAGCAGGCGGAGACCTTTATCTTGTTGATTGAAACCAGGCACATATGGACATTTTTGGTCTTTTGTTTCTGTACCAGTTTCTCTTTACCAGTTTTCTCTCATTAAATGCCCGCCGGTCACCTTTGGCGGAAACCATGCCCCGTGTCTCAGATACCAGCTAGAGCCGTACAGAAGCCGTCCTGGTAAACAGGCCTCTCTTTGGGGTTGGCTGACGGGAATCCTGCTTCAGTTCTAAAAGTGGTACTTCTGCAGTTGTGACTGGCAGCCCACTCTCCCTAATCTTCCCCGCCGGTAGCCTCTTAAGCCCCATTTGATCGATCCAAGGTGGTTGGATTGATTGGTGGATGGCGGATGCGCGGACGGGCGGTTGGCAGACACTTAAAGTACGAGCATCCGGTCAGGGTTTGCGATGGCCGAGAATCGAAACTCGGAGAAGGGGTTCATTGGAAGCGTATGGATTAGTCCACGTAACTGCCAGCACAGTGGATATATCTGTGGTTACAAGTCAGGGAGGAGGCTGTGTGTGCGTCCAGAACACGGGAGATCGTGGCAAAGGAGAGCAGGGAGGGCCTGGCCGCCCACCAGGACTTACCCAGTGGTGGATTCCCCGGCCCCGGGGCGTAGATTCAGATGCTGGGCAGCCCAGAGAAAATACAAACAAAAGGAAAAATGAATGTTTTCTACTGCTGGATCCAGGAGACGTTGCAAGTGCTTATTATTTGTGTGTTCGAGTGTGCACCTGCTGCGAGTATGCATACACATGCCTGCTTTGGGAGAGGGGGGGACCCATGGCTTTCATCAGGGGCCTAAAAGGGCCTTTGATCCCAGAGGAACTAAGAAATGCTCTATAATAAAGAGACTTAACTGCGTTTGAATCTTTGCTTTTCCACCAGGTGGTGCAAATCTTTTATGATCACAGAAGTTAATCCTCTTAAAAGAGAAGGGAAATTTGAAATTAAATCATTTTCTCTCTTAAGAGTTTAGTTCTAGCACACAGCAACGAAGGATCATTCATCCGATTCTCGCCTTCTTTCTGTCTTTCATAAAGAAATAGGTGGATTTATATAATTTCTAAAATACCGACTGTTGGCGTTAACTAGCCGTAGATTTTTGAGACCGTACCACGGTATTTCGTTTTGCTCTTTCTAGAGAGAAACGACACCCGGGAAAAAGTGGTCATCTATTCAGGACGCTGATTGTTTCATTCAGTTTTATAACTTTTTGCTTGATACTTGTATGATTTCAGTTTTTGAAGATGAAAGTGCATTGTGGCAAACATGTCGGATATTTTAACTGTCTCGTAATGTGACCCAAATGACAAGTGGGATCGTAGTCAAAACAGGAAGGTAGGCCGCTGAATGGAACAGGTCCCTCGACAACACTTTTCATCTGTGAGAGGTAGAAATAACATAGTGTAGGATCTTTGTAAGCCAAGTATAAATATTTCATTGCTAGGATGAAGACAAGAATGAATTTTGTGTTTGAATATGTTTACAGTTGTCTTAGAAACTTGGGACTGTTTCAGTTTTAACATGTTTTGAATATTTTGGAGAAAACTATTTGAACACACTTACTAAATTTAAATATTATACACACATACCATTAACAGAGTTGCTTAAAAATACACATTGCTAAGATTCATTTTTAATAATCCGAAGGTAGTTTAACATTTGAATTTGATTATTTAATAGTTCGGATGTGTATACCAATGGTTAGTAACAGGTTTTTTTTTAATTTTTTTTTTTTTAACGTTTATTCATTTTTGAGAGACGGAGACAGAGCATGAGTGGGGTAGGGGCAGAGAGAAGAGGGAGAGACAGAATCCAGAGCAGGCTCCAGGCTCTGAGCTGTCAGTACAGAGCCCGACACCGGCCTCAAACCCACGAACTACAAGATCATGACCTGAGCCGAAGTCAGATGCTTAACCAACTGCGCCACCCAGGTGCACCTGATTTACACCTAACAACATTTAAAATTTTCCAAGCCCACTAGATATCCTCAAGGTCCATCCTCTGTGTCTAGAGTTTAGGTGAAAACTTCCTAAATATGATCTTTTTTGATAGTACTTGTAACTCTGTAGGTATGATCTGGGTCAGTGTTTCTCACTTTTTTTTTTTGTTATCTCATTAGAGAGAAAAATTGACCATTAATTAACTTTAAGTTTCCACCTAATGAAGAATATTAAATATTAAGAAGATCTTGTTGGGTAGGGTGGGTTTCGAATGGCCACAAACCATGGTAATAACCAAGATGTTTTTGCCCCCCCAAGAACTAGTTTTTTCCTCATTTGAGGCACTGCTGCCCCTGTGGAAAAAGCATGATCTAGGGTATATTGTCCTTGATACCATTTCTTTATCGGTGGCATGTCTGTGATGCAAACGAATGGCTGTGCTCCGATTCTCGGGGCATTGCAAGTCAGTTGCTTGTATGGTGCATTTGTTTTAAGGACTGGAAATTAAATGGGCTTTTCAATTATACCTTATTGATCTTCCTTGAGTCCAGAGGGTATCGAGGGTCTTGGACTCCCTGTCTCCCAAACCAGTGTGGACCCACACAATGTAATTTTTGGAGACATTTTCTCAGGTGAGATGTGAATGAATTCTCTTATTTCTTTTTTTTAAATTTTTTTTAATGTTTATTTATTTTTGAGAGAGAGAGAGGGACACAGAGCACGAGCAGGGGAAGGGCAGAGAGAGAGAGAGAGAGAGAGAGAGAGAGAGAGAATCCGAAGCAGGCTCCAGGCTCCAAAACTGTCAACACAGAGCCCAGTGTGGGGCTCGAACCCACGAACCGTGAGATCACGCGATAAGCCGAAGTCGGAAGCTTAACCGACTGAGCCACTCAGGCGCCCCTACATCTCCCATTTACCTTGTACTCTCTTCGGACTTGTGTTTAGAAGGAGAAATAAAGCAGAATTGTGTTGTCTATTTTGTCATAAAGATTGTGTTTTGCTGGAGAATAAGTCAAGGAGACAATTTAAAGGTTACAATGCTTTTCTTGGCAGTTTTGCAAAAAGAGAGGAGTAGCATGTTGGAAATGGATCCACTTCGTCCGGTTGTGTCATTTTGTGTGTAAGAAACGCAGGTCTAGCCAAAGACTCAGAGCACATGGAACCGTCCGAAGCAGAGTTGCATCTCGTACCTCCGTGCGCTGACTTAGAGGCACGGCAGGGATTCTGATTGGATTTATTCAGAGGAAGGATCTAAGTGATGGGCAGTGTGGATCTGTAGATTGAACTGGCCTCTCTCTGCTTGTTTTTTACCCCTCTAAGCTGTTAGCGGCTTACTGTATCTCTTTCTACATCTTTTTGTCTTTAGAAATAAGTACACAGAGAGTTTTGCTAATTTTCAATTTTTTGCCCCAAGTGATGGGATGCTATATATGTTACACTCTAACATTTCCTTGTTTTTAACTTGATAGTTTGATAGGGACAGCCTTCCGCTCATCATATGTAGATCTTAATTCACAGTTTGATTAGTTTAATCTAAAATAATTAGTAATCTAAAATATCAATTTGCCTAGATTTTTCAATTATTTCTTTGATAGAACAAATTAATTGGTTTGGGTGTTGCTTTTTTGTTTGTTTGTTTTTGTTGTTCCCTTTGCCGATACAAACGAGTGCTGTAAATATCCTTGGTATGTGCGTGCTACTCATTTTCTTGTTTAAACAAACATAACATGTTTGTTACTTCCCTTTGATCTTCCCTGTTGTCTTCTTGCCCTTAACTCACTTTGTCTTAGTTGACTTTTCACCCATCACTTTGACAGAGTGTTCCTTCTTTCTGTTGGGAGCCCTAACACTTTGTCAGTCATATGAGTTGTCATATGTTTCTCTCAGCCTGTATTGTAGTTCTGCCCATGGCACCTTTTAATTATACAGAATTTTAAAGCTTTTGTATACTCCAATCCATCAACATTTTTCTCTTCTAACCTGCAGTCACACAGGTAATTCTTCTGAAGTGTCTTGTACCATTTTTAACAGAAATACCATATTTTATTCTAAGATGCACAGGTGTGTGTGTGTGTGTGTGTGTGTGTGTGTGTGTGTGTGTGTTTTGTTAACGCTTTCACATCTCCAAAGTTGTTTTAATAGCAGGTCATAGTTTAACTGGTGGTGCATTTTTCTTTAGGTGGCATATAAAACAACATTTTGTGTAAAGACCGATGCTTTGAATTCACTAGAATGTGACATTTCTTGCGTTTAGATCTTTATTTGGGGTTATTTTTTCTATACATTGTGAGGTAGGGAGTCTACTCCCCCCGCCCCCCAAAACAAAACCAGTTTGTCAGGATGGTTTGTTAAATGAAGAATCCTTTTCTCACAGAATTGCCGTAATTTCCCATATAGAATTGGCCTCCTGGCCTGGTTTACCAACTTATTTATTCCTGTGCTAATACCATACCATTTTGGTGGCAATGGCTTTTAGTGGGTTTTAAATTCCAAAAGGGTAGGTTTGTCTTCACTGTGTTCTTAACAGTAACAGTTGTTAACGTTTGCTTTAAATATCCCACATTTCAATTCCAAAGTGCTCTTAACCGTTCTTTTTCCTTAGAGTTTTGGTTAGGTGGGCAGGCATTTCGTATGTGATCTGCATGATCGGGAGTGCTCATGAGACAGCATCTCCCATTTTCCTGGGTTTGGCTGTACCTCAGGAGGCGTTAGATACTTCTGTATCCGGGGCAAGAGAGGGTCCCGGTGAATCGGTGTTTCCCAGTGTTTGCTTGCTGGATTATTAGTGGTACCTCCAGAAGTTAATAAAACTTAAGAGACGGTCCTACACTTTGTGGAATTTCTAACAACCTCTGATGTCTGTCTTCTGAATGCCGGGGGCACTTCAGTCAGTATGACAAACAAAAATTCCCAGAACTTTGCTTCAGAATAAACTGACAGGTGGACCTTGGGCGTGACGGGAGAGTCTGGATAATCGCTGAAGACAGGCAAGAGTGAGAGGATTGGGGTTATAGCATTTTATCTATTTTTTATACGTTTGGAAATTTCCATGATCAAGAGTTTGCGTGTGTGTGTGTTTAATGTCCCATACATGTAAATGATGCATTCTGCAGGGTGACTGCCCCTGTTGAGACCACTGTTGTATTTTTATTTATTTATTTTTAAATGTTTATTCACTTTTGAGAGAGAGAGAGAGAGAGAGAGAGAGAGAGAGAGAGCACCCAAGTGGGGAAGGAGCAGAGGGAAGGGGACAGAGGATCCAAAACAGGCTCTGTGCTGACAGCAGAGCGCGTGACCCAAGGCTAGAACTCACGAACCATGAGATCATGTCCTGAGCTGAAGTCTGACCCTTAACCGACTGAGCCACCCAGGTGCCCCTGAGACCACTGTTTTAAAGCCATGAATGGAAGCCAGGGAAGATGGGTTTCGGGCTTCCTCAATAAGAATTCTAAATGAATTTGCTGCCCCCACAGAACATCGTGATAATGAAAAATTGGGATCTCTGTTAATATTTTGTTACTTTGAAGGCAAACTTACGGACTTCTTTATGAGCTGGTCAGCACGCCAACATGTGTAATTTTTTGCTTAGGGAAAACATATTCCATTTTCTGAACAAAAGGGTTTTCAGTTGAACTCGAAAACTGCAGCTTTTTAATTAGGGACTGAGTGGGGGCACCCGAGTGTACCTCGGGGCACTCTAGAGCTGCCGGTCTCACCCCGTCAGCTCCCCCTCCAGCCACACGGCCTCCGACTACAGCCGAGGCCTTGCTCTGCGAGCGCCCTTGCCGGTTCCGGGTCTCAGCAGCCTCGTCCTACCTCCCCCAAGCAGACTGGCCTCGCGCCCCTTCTTTACAGCCATTCCGGAGCCTCCACTGTCAGGCTGAGCTGTCGTCGCCTGCAGATCTCGGGTGAATGTGCTTCGTGAGGAGTTCCCCCCCTTATTTCTGGTTAGAGCTGAGTGATCGGGAACACCGGCCTAGTGGGATCGCCGGTGGGCTGAAGCCCGCTGCGGGCCTTGGCTTCCAGTTTTCCAGCTCTGTTCCTCGCCCTGGGCAGCGGCTGCGCGTTTTCGTCCATGCCGTGGGTCCCAACGGTGTGTGTACGATTAGGTCGGGCCAGCGTGCACGTGGAGCCATCAGATCCACCGGCCGTCGCAGACTCGCAGTGGCCCCCGGGGTCCTCGGAGGCTCCGCGGGTAGGTAGACGGAGGAAGAGGGCGGTTCTGCTCCGCGTCAGCCCTGGCCGCTGACGCGTTGGATCCGTTGAAGGCAAGGGGGGATGTGTTGACTCTGACATCTCCAGCGAGAATGTGTTTGCTTTGCTGATTTCCTTTAATATGTCAGGAGTTGGGCGCATATTTCATGTTGCCGTCAAGGGTGGAAAGGTGGCCCAGGGCCACGGTGCTGACCCCTGCAGGAGACCGTGGGAGTCGCGTCCCCTCGGATTTTGCATTACGCACAGCCTTGCCGCGTCCCCTGACTTTTACCCGTAAACTCATTTGGAGTTAATTCTCGCCAGGGAAGCTTACCCCTCTATGCAGGAGGTGGATGCTGGCTCTTGACCCACGCAGGCCTCGGAGGGTGTGGTCGTGGTGTTTGCAGCGAGTAAACACCTTTTCTCGACACATCTCAAACCTCGTTTATTAACCGGTGGAAAAACACATTATCATTTTAACAGCGCGTGCTTAGCAAATGCTTTCTCTATTGCGTAGTGGTGCAAACATGCCTAATAAAATTTTGATTATAACATTTGTAAGCACCGGGAAGCCATGCTTTACACTCTACCAATTTGAAATCCAGTAATTTATATTTTTAATGCTTAAAGGGTTTTTTTTTTTTAAATAAATGAATGTGATTTTTAAGAACGTTAGGTAGCTTTTGATAGAAACACTGAGTGAGGAGGTGAAATACATGATTAAAGTTACCCAGAATTCACCGGGGAAGGGTTTTTTAAATAGTTTTAGCAAAACAGAAACTAGAAACATTTCACCTTGGGTGTCCTGACCATGTGGACTACCTTGGGAGATTTTATAGATTTTAAGATTGTGTTCAAAAGCCTTATGTATTTGAAACACTTTGATATTGTAACGTCAATGAGAAGTTTAAAAATTATCCCCATCGTGATACTATTTGCAATATACTTTTAAGGATAATGGTCATCAACATTGATTGAGTTCTTACTGTGTCTCTGGGCCTGTCCTAATCTCATTACCTCATTTAATTCTCAAAAAAATATCTTGCAGCACATTGCCAGCGTGTTGTCCCTGTTTCAGAAGGGGGAAAACTGAGGCATAAAGGACCAAGAAGCCCCAGGAATCGAGTGGGAGGCTAGAAGTAGAATTCTTTTCTTTTTTAATTTTTTTTTAATGTTTATTTATTTTTGAGATAGAGCATGAACAGGGGAGGGTCAGAGAGAGAGGGAGACACAGAATTGGAAGTAGGCTCCAGGCTCTGAGCTGTCAGCACAGAGCCTGACGCGGGGCTCAAACCCACGGACTGTGAGATCATGACCCAAGCTGAAGTCAGACGCTCAACCGACTGAGCCACCCAGGCGCCCCTAGAAGTAGAATTCTGCTCTGTCTTACCCGGAGCCTTACACCTCCACTTGCTGTCCCACCGCTTCTAAGTGCGTGAAATGCTACTCAGTACTCAAGTACATTTCACCATAATCTGTAAATGACTTAATAGTAACATAATTCTGCACGCCTTTCAGATGTGCATAGGTCTTACGAGTTTGGGGACGCGTGAGTGTAAGGACAGCCTTGTACAGCGATGTACCAGGACACCGAGAGGCTGTGCACAGAGAGACTGTGTTAAATGGTTAGAGGCACTCTGCCAGGATCGTTGTCAGAAGAACCAGGAAGTTGTACAGCTGGCCGGCGGCTGACATAGTGTTTCTGGAAGGAGTCCTCAGGATAAAGGCAAAGGGACGGGTTATGTCTAGTGCTCCCCCTGCGCCACGCGCTGTGCTGGTCCCGTGTGTTGTCAGCTCGTAATGCGCCCAGCACTGGGGGAGGCACGTTCCTCACAGCCCTAGGCAGCTGGGGTAAATTGTCCCACGACCCTCAGCCACCCGGGGAAAATTGTTGCCCACGCCGATCATCTGCCCACAGACACGTCTTCCCACCGCATCACAGGTCTGATCGCTGTGTATGGTTTTGGCCTTCCCCTCATCTCTGCCTTTGCGGTGGTGACTTCTTAGGGGGGTGCTTCCTTTTGTTTTCATCAGTAACAATGTGACATTCTAGGCCATTCCATGCAGGCCACCTCAGTCTTACTGATATACCAAGCAGGGAGCATTTTAATTTACTGCTCTCTCCATTGTAAGACGTGTTACCTTCAGTCGTGGAAAACTCTGTCTTCTCAGTAAGCCTACCAGGAGAGTCTCAGGCCTCCGTTCGGGCTTCATTGCGCTCTTCTATTGTGAACAGCACTCTCCGCGCTTTTTAAAATCTGAGTGCATGAGCAGTTTGCATCGTTTAGGGATGTGGCTAGAGACCGTCTGAGTATATAAGTGAATTCTGCGCTTGACTCTTGCCATTCCTAATTCAGTGATTATGATGCACCTGGCACCCCCTGTATAGGAGACTTGGACTTTTATGCCCACGGACGTTTTAAGCTCTTTCCAGGCTCTCTGTTAAGCAGGTATTCTCACGTAGAGTCATGAATTCTAGGTACCCTAGGCCCCGGTGGCGAGAGCCAGTGAGCGGTGCAGAGCATATGACTGGCCATGGGAAGGCATCTCAACGCCGTTCCCGAAAACAGCATATTAGAGGGCCCTGTGAGTCCACATTCTTCCACACTGTTAGATAAGGGAATGAAAATTTGCTCAAGTAAAGAATGACAGTATCTTTTGAACTTTGTCACCCGGACATCAGATGATCATGTCTCATTTGGGAGAGACACCTTATGTTTTCAATATGCCCTGTCTCTACAAATAGCTCTTTGTCTTCAAACCGAAAATAATCCACCATCCTTCCCAAAATTCTTACCTGTGTGTGTGTGTGTGTGTGTGTGTGTGTGTGTGTGTGTGTGTTTTAATCAAGACGTTACTTGTGTTACACAGTCTATTGTTAATGGGACCTGAATATACTCTGTGTTGGATAATTCAATATAAAAGTCCAAAATAGAATGCCTGTTTTTCAAAAGATCTTTCCAGTTGAGTTGAAGAACCCTAGAAGTTAAAAACAGATTTTTTCTGTTCTTAGATATTATTTAAATAAACATACCCTCAGCCTCTGTGAAACTGCACACATGCTTGTTTCGTGATGCTTTCTACCCAGGTACTGGCTTGCCTTTGAGCAAACCGGTGAGGCTGTTCTTTCTGCCTGGGAACACTTCTGTATTATTTTTCTCACCACTAGTCTGCTCCGTTCAAACCAAAATCAAACCTCAAGAGTGTTTATGCA
This sequence comes from Panthera onca, assembly GCF_046562875.1. Taxonomy (NCBI): domain Eukaryota; kingdom Metazoa; phylum Chordata; class Mammalia; order Carnivora; family Felidae; genus Panthera; species Panthera onca. Next base: position 16,635,726 of record NC_138343.1, on the reverse strand, counting down.
ATATCTACCGAACACACTGGCTGCCTACTGCCTTTTAAAAAGAACGTCAGTATAAGAAACCGTGAAAATAGGTATTCGTTGTGCACCATAAGATTTGGGGTTCTAGCGTAGAGTCAACTCTTGGTTATCTATAGGAGAATAGCAGAGGCGAGAATACAGAAAAAGGTATGCATGTCAGGAGGGTGAATCTCCCAAACCATTTATAACCAAAATACTTATTATGGGGCTTAGGTTATCAAATGATAGGAGCTGTAAGCACAGAGCCCGATGCGGGCCTCAAACCCACGAACTGTGAGGTCGTGACTTGAGCCAAAGTTGAACACTTAACCCAGTGAGCCACCCAGGCACCCCCACTTGTCTCCTGACAGCTCGGAGCCTGGAGCCTGCTTCGGATGCTGTGTCTCCCTCTCTCTCTGCCCCTCCCTGCTCACGCTTTGTATCCCTCGTTCTCTCTCAAAAATAAATAAACATTAAAAAAATTAAATAACCCTTCTCATCACAAAAAAAATTTATGGTGGTGATGAATATTACCATAGTATTATTATGTTGATGATTTCACAATACATATATATTTGAAATCATTAATTTGTAATATATATTTAGCATATCTCAATTAAAAAATGTGGTAGGTGTCTAAAAAATTAGTTTATTCTTCCCTTTTTATCTTTATTGTGTATGCGTGTGTGTGTGTATATATATATATATGTATGTATATATTATATAACTCATAGGTAAAACACAAAAATCATACACATGTCTGTATGTGCATACTGATCTGTGCTTTATATTTCCAAAGGAAAGGAAACTTGCCTGGTTATACTTTTCCAGTTAACATACAGACTGTTTTGTTTTGTTTTTCCCTGTGGGGAGGGGAGGTTATGGGGGAGGAAGGTACACGAGTGGGTATTTCTAAAATTGTTTCAGTAGAGGGATTAAAGTTTTTATCGTCTTTATTTTTTTTTCCTTCATAACTCTTATTCACTATGCTCTATTTTTCTGTGCCTTGGGTTAGCTTCTTCTTCCATAATTACACTTGCTCATAATTATGCTTGAGCAGTCTTAGGAGAGAAATTCTGTGGCTTTCTGAAACATTGTTCTTTTATATAAACTTGCCCAGATGAGTTATAGGAGGAACTGTCCTTTCTAGTTTCAAAATGAGTTTAAGCAGTGTGTGGGGACTTTCCAAGTGAACAACGCGTGCCAGGGTGCGTGGTTATAGCCAGTACAAATCTAAGGGGCTGTAACAGCTGTTGCTAACTTGTGAAGCATGCCTTTGGGTCAAAAGCAGTATTTGGAAACTCTGACTTCCATTGGTACACAGCTTTAGATGCATAAAGAAATGTCTTCTATGGCAAAGCATGGTACACCTATTCAGGTAATGAATGCATTTATTCTTTCCCTCTGTATTATGTTTTGCCTAGCAAAGGCACAAGCCGAAATCGTGAAACGTATCTTACCAGAAGCACCCAAAGGAGGCAAATCCGTACCTAAGGGGCTCCCTAGAGATAGCTTTGTGCAGCATGATGGAATATTTGAGGATTTGTGTTACTGCATTTTAACTTCACTAAACTTTATTTAACACAAAAACGAAAACAGAAACTAGTGTTCTAAACGTACCGTCCGTAGTGCGTGAGGCCGTTAACAATAATGTCTGACCCTTACCTGTGTGAAATTGTTTGGTAAGTTCTAAATATTTGTATCTGTGAAGAGGGGGGAGAGAACTAGCATATATTGAGTATCTCCTCTATATCAGTTTCAGGAATTAAAGCCATCTTGTGAGGCAAATTAGTTTTTGTTTGTTTTTGTTATTGTTGTTGATAAAGCTGAGGTGTGGAGAGCCAGAACCCATACCTGTTGTCACGCAGCTAGTAAGTGGCAGAACCCAGAACTGAGCCTCCCTTTCCCTGGAAACAAAACCCATGCTGTTCCCGGTGTACCATGTTCTCTCAATATACTTCCTTATCCAAAAATGAAACCCAGGGTTGCCGTTTCACCAGATTAAAACTAGGTAACTGCTGGTAAGCTAGAAATTTTAGTTGGGAGTAACCTTCCTCTGTGCCTGTGATCGAAAAATGCATGCCAAAAGTGTTAGGAAGTGTTACCTTTTGAAGACTTCACAAATGCTCAGGCACTTAATTTCTTGGAGTGGGGGTGAAGATTCTCATTGGCACAGTTTAAAGGAGTTTATTTTCATTATTGGAAAAGCTGTACACTTCCTTGTGACTGGACTCGTGTGCCTGTTATACTTCACAGGATACTTTTTCCCTAGATCGGGAGACTTTCTGTGCAGCTGCTTTAATTTACATCGCTGTTCCGGGATGTAAAATCTGAAAGGACATGCGTCTGCACCATGAGTGGTGTTTCGGAACACAGATTTGGAGACCAGATACAAAGTTTTTGTAAATGTTTCCTAATGGCTAGTTAGGCTAGTTTGTGTGTCGATATGTTCTCAGGGATGTCTAGTTTTGCTTGTTACTCTTCAAACATTAAGCTGTCCTGTCAGTTTATGGTTTGTTTAAAAAGAAGCCTGGGGTTTTCTTCGGTCGTTAGAAGATCAAGGGTAAACCTAAGAGAAACAGCATGGAAGTGTGTTATAAACTCTGGGGGATAAAGGACTATCGTAGGAAAACATTTTTAATCATAACTAACCCAAATGTTGGGACGTAACAGAGGAACCTAAGAAGATACCCACAGGTCTTAGGGACAAGAGACCGAAGGAAATATTCTAAGACCTTGGAGAGATGGTGTGGGGCGTTGTCAGACTGCGCAGCCCTAAGTAAGGGCAGAATTGACTCCGTGCCTTGACTGAAACCCAGGTGGCGGTGGTTGGAAATGCGTATGGAGGTTATGTACTGATTCAGCCAGGATGCGTTTGCAGAGAAAAGAGAACACCGGGTTTTCCTTTCCAACCTTATCAAGCCCCAAGCAAAACAAGAGGCGGCATACGAGCACAAGGCATAAACACAGAAGCTCTGCTCTGCGGTGGCTTCCAGGTCTTTTCCAGAATAAATACTGTCGTGTTGAACATCTTGATGCAGAGTGCTTGTTCTGCGTTCAAGAGCGTTTTGTTTTGTCTTGTTTTGTTTCGACGAAGGATTCCACAAGTAGGATAACAGAAAAGGAATATACATTTTCATCATTCTCCGTGCAGAGATAGCGCCTACAACTTGTGGGTATTGGAAAAACTGAGGTATCTTTCTTGCCTGTGTTTCGAGTCGAGTGTGCGGTGCTTGAGCGCTGTCGGCCCTCACAGCTCCTGGCCCTCGGCAACATCTGGAAAGCATCTGCTCTGCGTTCAGTCCTTTACTCTGTCCATTGTAATGCCAGTCCGAGGTACTCGGAGTATTATATTTAGAGTCTAATGCTTGGGCGACTCATTTGCCTGACGAGAGTGTAATTGGATTGATAGCGGTGTTTGTGCTGCGGAAGTTACGATACGAAGAACAGAATATGGTCTGTCTTCTCTCCCCCTCCTTACGTGCATTTACCAAAAAAAAAATATCGTTAGGATGTTTTCTGTGGCAAATCGGAACGATCCACGTACTCACAAAATATTACACTCGTAATTAATTGTACCATCCAGTAACAACTACCAGCAGTTTGAACGTACAATCGCATATGTATAAATTTTAAAACACGGCTGGGATAATATAGGAGGTATTCTGTGGTGCTCCCCTTTGATTATCTCTGTCACTAGAGTGTCTCAGTGTCATTAAAATTCCTTAAAGACATCAGTTTCAAATGACTCCATGATTTTTGCATCGTAGGAATTTGCCGCATTCAACATTCTCTTGCCTGGCGTCTGATTGGTTTGTTTCCATTTTATCTGATGGTTATCCTGGAACCCCTTTTTTCACTTTTATCATTAGCGTGCTGATTTGATGGCATAACCTGTTATTTGATCAAAAATGACTTCTTGTTCATTAAAGAACATTTGAGAACCTCGTTTCGGGACGGCGGTATTCCAGTTTTGCATTTACCCTGCAGTCATTTTAAGAAAAAAAAAAATCCTTGAATTTTAAACACCTGTTTTAAAAAGCTGTCTTTGTTAGCTTCAGTTTGATCTACGTTCATTCATACTTCCATGAACTATAGATTGAAGGTCATTGTGCTAGGTGGTCAGACTGCAGGGCCAGCCAGGATGGACGAGGTTCCTGTTCTCCTAGAACGGACTGCCTGGTTGGGAAGAATTATCTTAAATAATTACCCAATAATTATATTAAATAAATTATTAATTATTCTAGCAAAAATATAATTAATCATTATAGTGAACAATTAAATAGTAAAATTATAGAATCACACCTGTAATACCTGGTCCATACCAAAAGTTACAGTGTGGTACTAGAACATATACTTGAGGAATCTAAACTGGAAAGAAAAAGACAATTCTTCAATTAAAAGCATTCTTGTTAGTTTTATTGTCCTCTGTGCCTTGCATTTAAAACAGAACGCCTCTGTGCTTCCTCTGAGGAGCCGCCACCAACCTTTATTTATGTGTTTTGCTCCCACCAAATACCCAGTCTGGAGGAGAAGAAACTATTAATCCTTTCGGTTGAGTATTTGACTTCTGAGCTGGACTTTCTCCTGAGCTAGCAAATTTCAGGGTATAAGTTGAATTCTTCTAGCCAGCGTTGTGGTTTTGAAGCATGAGACTTCATCACCACGATTAAAAAGCAGTGGCCCGATCACAAAGCGAGTTAGGCACAAAATAAGCAAAATGATATAGATAGACATGTGCCTAAGACAAGGGTCCTAGTGAGCCAGTGCCGTTGATGAAGTTAGTATAGTGAGACGTGGGAGGATACTGTGCATCATTTAGGAGGGCTGTACTTTATGGAATATTCATGGGAAGGGGTGAGTTAATATGTGGTTCTTAGACATTTGATGGCTCAGCAGTTTCGTTAGCAGAAGTCACATATGGGATTAGAAAGCCTGTAGGCAGTTGATCTGGGGTCCAGGTTAGATTCAATCTTGATCTGATGCCAAAGTTGGAAGAAAAGCTGAGATTTACAAAGTGATTAGCTAATGAAGAAACAGAAGAATACAGAACTGAAAATCAACTTAAATGCCCTTGGATTTATTTGGAGGTAAAGTAGGATCTATAAAGTGAGAGTAGGTAACTGGGCAAGATGAGAGGATTTGAAGAGGAAGATGTCTTGAGTTTATTAGCATGTTGTATGGAGTCTTAGACTGGGGGAGTGTGATACTCTTAAAAATAATGTTAAAGGGAGCGTGGGTGGCTCAGTCGGTTGAGCAGCCAACTCTTGATTTCAGCTCAGGTCATGATCCCAGGGTTGTGAGATCGAGCCCCGTGTCAGGCTCCATGCTGGACGTGGAACCTGCTTGAGGTTCTCTCTCTCCCTCTCCCTCTGCTCCTCCCCTGCTTGTGTGCACACGTGTGCATTCCCCACTCCCCGCCCCCCCCCATGATAAGGTTAATATAATTAATACTCATGTGTCCGTCACTTAAATTCACAGCTGTTTACATCTTGTCACATCTGCCACCTCTCCCTCTCTGTGTACTCTTTTTGGTTTTGATTGTGGCATATTTGAAAGCACATTAAAACTATTGGTTTTTGTAAGTTGACTTTGTATATGGCCCCTTGACTGAATTTTTATTATTCACTCTTACCAGTTCAGTTGATTTTCTTGCATTTATCTAATTAGACTATCCTATCAGCTACGAAGAAACAATTCTGTTTCTTCCTTTACAATTTTCAAAAGTCCTAAATTTTTTTCTTATTTTATTGAATTATCCAGAACCTCTAGTGAAGTATTACATAGTATCTGATAAAATTCTGACTTTACTGGGAATACTTCCTACAGCCCACAGTTGAATACAATGATTGCAGTTACCTTCTGGTGGATATTCTTCATGTAGTTTTAGAGATTATCCTCTAATCATAACTTTTTCGGTATTTTGCTAGCAACGAGTATGGAATTATTATCACCTGAAGTTGGTTTCTATAGTTACATTTTCCCTTAATACACCTATGTGGTGAGTGGTAGTAATAGATTTTTCTGATGTCAAGCCTGTCCTTACATTCCTGAGATAAATCCTAATGGGCGATGGTCTTTTATTCATTTAACATGTTTTGGTGCTACTATATTTTAAGTAGGTCAGTGAATGTGGATGCTGCTGTGACTAAGGAAATGCAGATCCATTTAGAAGTGTTGTTCTTCCATGTTTTTATCATTAGTATGCTCGTTACATCAACAGATAGTAAAAGTATGGCTCCTATCACAGGGAGGAAGGAGGACTACAGAATTCTTGGTTAAAAAGAGGTGCTCAGCCTTGAAGTGGTTGGGAATTCATAATCTGGACACTTAAAAACAAATCTTATGCTCCTCCTTGCTCTCATTCTGGTAGTTTCGCAGAGGAATCCATTATCGAGAAGAGGATCGTGACCTTAATCTGCACACCCTACAGTGCCAGACATGAGAGGAGCTTTCAGACCTTTTATTTTCTGTTATCTAAGACTCAAAAACCTGATGATTGCATTATAGTCTCATGAAATAACTCACTGTAAAGCTTTACTATCAATTGCACATTAGTGCTCTGGGACATTTGAGTTAATACTGTTTTCTGGTATGCTCAGGGGTGGTTAAGATGCTTCTTTCTTAACTATTTAATCTTGAGCATTTAATATTACGACTTCAACCTAAACGGATTAGCATGGTGAATGTAAAACGTAATTATTCTTTGGAGAGCGGGCGGGGGGGGGGGGTTGATATTTCTTCAGAATCCTTCCTGAGAATTAATAATCATTATTCAGCAATTGTAGGATGTGCAGGATGTTAGGTGTAAACTTGAGAAATCCCCAAAGCCAGCACATGGAGTCCATGTCTCCTTAGTGGGGGAAGGCAGGGATCTAGATAATCAGATTTTTTTTCTGATAACTGTTGTGTCTGTTTTAAAAAAATGTCTCAGAGTCTTTGGGAGGGCTGGGTGTATTGCTTTCCTTTTTATGTAGAATCCATAAGGCTGTAAACGTGGATTCCAGAAAGAAGATCATTTTTAAAGCCAAGACGCTGTTGTCTTGTAAGGCACTTTGATCAGGGAGCATTTGCCAGTGTCCTTTTTGCCAGTGATTTAGATAATTGGCCATTTGGTTCAGAAACTAAAGGAAAAAAAAGCCCTGACTTTTGTGTATAAATATGAACTTACGGAAGAAACAATGCATATTGAGTACTGAGTAATCATAATGCATGGCCTCTCTCTCTCTGTCTTTCTCTAGGAAAGCCAAATTATAGGATGGTTAATATCTTAAAGGATGCTTACCTCAAATACTGGGATGCCCAGCTACAAAGGGGACTTGCTGAGAGGCTGGCTTGGTAAATGAAACTCAGCAAATCAGAAGCCTCTCTGGGTTCTCAGTCATGTTATGTAAGTGGTCATACAGATGGATTTTTAACGCTGATTTCCCTAAGTTGCTTGCCTATCCATTAAACGGTGGAAGGTGCTCTAAAATGCAACACAAGAGGAATGCACCGCTGTTACTTTAAGAAGGAAATTAAGCCGGGAGGGAACAGGGGGATGTTGTGACTGCTGACATTTGTGGCCTCTTTTCATTTGCGTAAGAGGTGGACTGGCTTCTCTGTAGCTGCGGTTGCCATGGAGAGGTAGTGGGGGAGGACTCCCAGGACCCAGCCCGGGAGAGCGATTCCGTCTTAGAGCTGCTCCAGAACGTGACGTGGAGGGGCAGGGAGCTCAGGTGTGCACAGATAATGGGGGCTGGCTGACCTGTCATGGCTGGTAACGTGACCGTGCACATACCCCTGGGTGTGACAGACATGTTTGTGGACGTGCCTGTGGATTCTCAGTGTGAAGTGGAAGGATTGTGATGTTGTATGTATTTCCACCCTTCATGTGATTTCTTACACTCGAGATTTGATGAGAAGAGTTCACACATGTTGACCCAAAGGTACACCCTCATTGTAATGAGAAACTAACTTCGGTTGGCATGTTTGCATATAGATAAATGACATCAACAGGAAGTCAAATAAATTCTGATGGGAATAACACACTCAGAGAAATCTAATATGGTAGCTTAAACTGCATCCGGCAATGAATGTGTTACTAACCTGGAGTCGTTAATTTCCAGAGGCTAGAGAGCCGTGTGTAGCTAGATAATACAGGAAAAATGACAACAAGAAAAGTTGTCAGGATTCTTCTCCATTAACAGGTAGAAGAAAATCAATTGTGTGTTTTGTAGATGAATCTGCTTGATCTTAAGAGCCGAATTTTAGGGATGTTGTCATCACTTAGTGTATTTTATTGGGAACAGTTTTAGATCATATAGAGAATGGTTGTTACTGACTGCGTAGTATGATCATTTTAGGACTTTCTTTTTTTGTTTTCTTCACGTAACTGGTAAATTGAATCTGATGATATATTAGTCTTTTGTTTTCTCATGGATATCATTGTGGATAATGCCTTTGTTTAAGGACAATTGTGATTGGTAATTTTAACTAGAACCACTGTTGAGAGTATTTCTAAGCAAATGTATGTTACTCCTGAGGAAATCATATAGTGTGTTAAATTTACCAAGTTTAAAGAAACTTACTCGACTTCTCAGTTTCCCGATGAAATCTGAATGGGAGCTGAGTATTAATATTGTTTTAGAGTAGTTGAGTCAGAAATGGTGAAGAATACATCGGGGCTTGTTACCATCTTTGACTGCTTAATGCATATTATTAGTTATTTTAAGAATGATAACTAATTGCCTGATTTGGTCCTTGAGAGAAATGCCAAACCAAGTCTTTTTTTTTTTTTTTTTTGTAAGGTAGCATTATTAAAATGTATACACAGTGTCACACAGAGTGGTGACACAGTGCTTCTGAAAAGATTTGTGAAATGTACAGATTTATTGCAGAATTTACTTGGAAAATATTACTTCAAGTTAGGGTACTTTGGAAAGTGTTCCATAAATATTTATTGGAGATTATATATATAAAACTGTTCCTTAAATGATAACCTTATTTGGCTTACTAAAAATTTCTATTTCTTTTGTTTCGGGAGTACTGTATATTAAGGATAAATTTCTTTAGTTTTTACATATAATATTTAAAGACAGAAGTTTATGAGTTATTAGGTACAGATATTGATGAATTTCACATTTTCATTATTTTTCTTAATTTTTAAATGAATTCCAAGGTATGCCAGTTCAACAAAGAAAACCAAAATCACTTATGCAAGTCAAAGGGCTGTGAAGTGTAAAATGTTGGCTTATTTGTTAGATAATAATAAGTAATTTTGGGGGTCCTGGGTGGTTCAGTCGGTTAAGTGTCAAACTTTGGCTCAGGTCATGATCTCAAGGTCTGTGAGTTCGAACCCTGCATCAGGCTCTGTGCTGACAGCTCGGAGCCTGGAGCCTGCTTTGGATTCTGTGTCTCCCTCTCTCTCTGCCCCTCCCCCACTTACACTCAATGCCTCTTTCTCTCTCTCTCTCTCTCTCTCTCTCTCTCTCAAAAATTAAACATTAAAAAAAATTAAAAGAAAAAAACATCTTAAAAAATGGTAAGTAATTTTTAATGAGTATCAACTACAAGCTAAGTATTACTCTAAACACTTACCCTTGTCTTTTCTCAGAAATCTCATGCAACTTTGTAGGTGGGGGGGGGGGGGAATGCTGTTTTCTTACCCATTTTACAGATGAGGAAACTGAGATTTAGAGGGTAAAGTAACTTGTCCAATATCTTAGAGCTAAGAAGGGGTGGACCAGGATTTGAACCTATGAAAGTTCTTAACCAGCACACTATTGTTTCTTGCCTATGAAAACTACAGTCTGGCATAGAGAGAAAAGAAAAGCTTTGTGTTCAGCCGTCCTGGGATAGAATCCCAGCTTTGCACATCTTAGCCAAGTGACACAGCGGAAGGAAGTTAGACCTTTTCATGCCTAAGGTTTTTGGTAGGTACTTAGTAGTGGAATCCATGTGAATATTTGATTTTAGTGCTAACCTGGAGGCTGTCCCCCCCACCCCCATGGGAGGAGTTATTTGCTAACTAACTTGTATTATTATTCATCATGTTAAAATATAGGATAGTAATCAAAATTCTATTTTATTGTTCTGCTTGGAAACAACAGAATAAAAGAGGAGTAAAGGATATGATTAAAGTAATATGGAACCACTTTTCAGATAGCCTTTCAAATATGGATCAGTTTCCACAGCAGGATTTCTCAGCCTCGGCACGAAGGACCTTTGGGGCCGGATCATTCCTGGCTGCGGAGGCCGTCCTGTGTGTCAGCGGGGTGTTTAGCAGCATCTCTGGTCTCTACCCACTGGAGGCCAGCTGCATTCCTTCCCCCTCAGTTGTGACTACCAAAAATGTGTCCAGACATTGTCAGATGACCTCTGAGGGACCACATCATCCCTGGCTAAAAACCACCAGGGATATACAGGGGTTAACCAAGTAAGTAAGCATAATATAATTACTAGAGGGTGCCGAGAACTCTGGTGGAAAAGACCAGGATGCTCTAAGCAAGAGTATTGTGAGGGACCAGGCTGGCCGTGGTGGCGAGTGTGGCTGCACGTGGAGTGTGTGTTCGCCAGCAGGGAAGGGCAGGCAAAGACACGGAGGCCAGCACAGAGGCTGTGGTAGAGGTCTCAGTGAGAGGTGAGGGCCTGGACCAGTCGCTGGAGCCGGACAGCTGGGAGAGGTGCCTGCAGGAGAATCGGAGGGTCTGGGGTTTGTCGCCAACGAAGAGTAAGGAACGATGAGGGTCTGAGAAGTGGACGCTGGCCAGGCTGCAAGACTCCCTCACCCGCCGCGTGAACCCTCTGTGCGTCAGCTCGGCCGTGCCTGGGATTCACTTGGGTCTCAGCAAAGTCAGAAATGACTGAATGTCCTAGACCTTTGTGAGTATTGGCTACCACGAGTCTTACGTCTGGGACTCCCAGCTGAGCGCGTGTTTAAAACCGGAAGGATTTGCCTGGTTTCCCAGGTTCTGTGAGATCTTGAGAGATGGGAGGCCTCCCGTTTTAGCCCGTGGCGTGGCCTCCACACACACTGCTGCTTCTTCCTGGGCCCCTGCCCCTGCCCCACCCTACCCAGGTTTCTGTCCTGGGCCCCGGAGCTTTCTCTCCAGCCATCCGCTGGTAGATGAGTTTTTGGACGTCAAGTGATTATCTTGCTTTTGAGTCACAATTTTGAAATTCACAGGTTGCTTAAAGCAGCGCGTCTCTGTGGTGGGCACAAGTGTATACCATACATGGGACAGACGGTCGGGACACAACATCCCCGACCCTTTCTGGGGCACAGCGTTCAGGGAAACCTGGTGGCCTTTCTTTCTTTATGCAGCAGATAACCTCGACAGGCTGTTTTCTGAGGCCATTTTAGTAAAAGTAAGATCATAGGAGCGTAACCTAATGATCTTTTGTTACTACTCGTAGGTAAAATCACTAAGAGTTGTGATTATGCTTTAAATGCTAGGATTACACGATTGTCGTGTCCATTACCTCAGCAGTGATGATACAAAAGCACCCCCCTCCCCACCACCACCAAAAGTATGTTGCCGAAACTGTGTGTAGCCGAGCGTGTCTGTCAGTGATTTCTATAACAGTAAAGGAGAAATTCCTTTTTGCACCAGAACTGAGGCTCTTCAGTTCATAGGTCTGGCCTGAGGGAAGACAGACAGGAAAGAGAAGACGAAGCCACCTTTCCCGACAGCTGCATGGAGTTTTCGTTTCTTGGTTCCCCCTCCCCTCCTCCACGTCCTCACTCCAGGTCTATTGATCAGCTAGATCAGCTGTTGGTTGCTTTATTTCCCTCTGGCAGAAGGACTTTTCGAATTCGATTTCCCATCCTGAGTCATCTCCCCCGTGGGCCTTAGCCCGTTCATTCGCTCTGCCAGGCATGAATTCAACGACGTTTGGACACACGATGTGTTTCTGGGGTTGCGGTGTGCCGTGGGGATCGCGTTTCCTATCTTCGGGCAGCCTAACAATCACAGAAATGGAAAAGAGACTTCCACGTAATAGAGAATTTAAGGAATAAATGAGACCACTCATTAGGGGCAAACGGGATACAGTTCGATACCAGGGAAGAGGTGCTTCATTACAGACAGGAGCACGGAATAAATCGAGTTCTGTGGGATGTATAGGAAGGTAAGAAACCCTCTTTTCTGGACCCGTTAGAAGTTTCCGAGAGTTGGGTTTTAAGCTTGGTCATGAAACGTGGGTGAGGTCTGAGTCAATACTGGGGGCCCGGGCGATAGAGTGACCGTGGTGGACCTTTGCCTTGGAGTTGATGACTTTAGCATGATTTGATACAAACATGAGGGCAGCCACCACACACACACACACACACACACACACACACACACACACGCAAGGAGCCAGGCTAGCATTGGTGCACAGTAGGGTGCCCCCCGTAGGGGCTCCGGAAAGGGCCGCAAGAGCATGTGGTATTCCCAGTTCAGACACGAAAGAGGATGGGGCATTGCCAGCCCAGGCACGACACCATTTCGAGGCGCACAGATACGCGGAGAAGTGGTGTGGCGGTCTAGTCGTGCAGAAGCGGTATAGCCATGAGAGAGGCGTAGGGTGCAGTTCACGTTCTGGAAGACCGTGTGCCGGGATTCAGACCTGGCACTTCTCATTAGCTCTGTGACGTCGCCTTCTGTGTGCCCCCACGGTTCGCTCCTCTGGAAAGCAGCCACCAGCTAGGTTTTTTTTCTTTTTTTTTTTCTGAGGATTGACTCGGTTGGTGCACATGAATTCCTCTAACAGTGCCCAGCACCCAGTGAACACATACATTTTAGCTCTTCCTGAGAGCTCTTTCCCCGGTAGGGTCTGAAGGAGGCTGGGGGCTTCCAGGAAGGTGTGAGGGGAGCAGCAGAAGGAACACCGTGAGTTCGAAACAGAGGTGGGGAAAGGCAGGCCGATGTTGTGGGCATCCGCAAAAGGCAGTGGCACTCATTCAAGAGGAAGGTTTCCTAGAGGTGGCTTGGAACAGAAAACTTGTGATCTCTCCATCAGTTTTAAGAAACGTGTATGTGTGCCAGTCCTGTTTTGCTTGTTTATTTACCTAATGTTTTAGGGAGTCGCAAAAAAGAGTTAGCTTTATTAGCTATCCGAAGTAATTACATCACGGTGATCTCTCAGGGTTTACAATATTATAATTGAAAAAGAGCTGTACATTTTCTCGAGGTCAGCTATATTCTAGTGTGTTTTCACCATGATTTGCTTAACCCGGTCTGTAATAATACAGTAGCCTCTAAAGCAAATGACAACAGTTGACAAATGACTGAAAAACTATTTTTGGCTCGACTAGATCAGATCCATACATATGAAGTTACAAGCCTAATTACTGTTATTTTTGGCCCGAGTCCTTGCAAGTGTGGGAGGTAGCCAAGTACTTCCTCTGTGGAAAAAAATGACATTTGTTCATTGTTTCAATTGTGATGATTGCTTAAAGCATGAGTTGTGTGTGTGTGTGTGTGTGTGTGTGTGTGTGTGTGTGTGTGTGATTGAATTGTAAAGATTTAGATTGAGAATTTGATGCATTGTAAAATTCATCATGAATAGTTATTCAGAATCACTTAAATGTACTAAGGGCCCAGTGCTATCATTATCTTATGTGTTATTACTCGATAACAATGAAGGCTAATAAATGGAAGACATATATATGTATATACACCTAAAATGGCATGGTGGGCATATTTCAAATAAGGTAATATGTATATATCCAACATACATATAATGCAAACACATACATCATCCATTATACACAACTACATACACAAGCATCTAAAATTATATAAACTGTGATTTGACTGTTCAGGCTGATAGCCTCAAACAATAATTTGAGTTTATTTTCCTAAAATATAATTGAATGTAATCAGAGGATTTGGTGATATATTTTGTAAGTGCTATTTATTTAAAAATCAATTTAGGGAACTGCTTTCTGAGCGTGTTGGCCAGTAATAAAAAGCTAACTCTTTTTTTAATTTTTTAAATGTTTGTTTATTTTTGAGAGAGAGAGACAGAGAGAGACCAAGCATGAGTGGGGGAGGGGCAGAAATTGGGAGACATAGAATCTGAAGCAGGCTCCAGGCTCCAGGCCCCGAGCTGTCAGCACAGAGCCCGACGTGGGGCTCGAACTCAAGAACTGCGAGATCACGACCTGAGCCGAAGTCGGACGTTCAACCGACTGAGCCACCCAGGCGTCCCAAAAGCTAACTCTTAAGTTCACGATTGACCTCATGGTCAGTTCTGCGAATCACCTGGCGGACCACCTGTACATTTCTGTGTTTCTCCACCATTTTGTGTTTGTAGTGACCTAGATCACTCAGAAGTCAATACCTTTCACATTAAAAAGTATGGCATAGAATATTAGTAACTGGAAGTAGTTGTATTTTCTATATTTTCATCTCTCTGTCTCAGAAGTTAATACCTTTCACATTAAAAATTATGGCAGAGAATATTAGTAACTGGAAGTAGTTGTATTTTATATATTTTCATCTATCTCTGTGAAAAGTTGGGGAGTTTTTCTCGTAGGACTTCTTGACTGGAAAGTTATTTCACTCTAGATCATTTAGTCACTTACAGCACAGGAAAGATAATAAGGATTGTTTAAAAGAGGTAGCTAATCTTAACTGTGGGCGTGTTGTGTAAGGTTATTTTTCTTGGGGTTATCGCATTTGAGTTCTTCCCTGCTTTTGAGTAGCTTTATACAGTGTCGAATGGTCAGGAGTTATGGCATTTGTCAGGTGCCAGTGTCCAGATTATTGGGCAGTTGACCTGCTGTGTGTCCAGTGCTGTGCTTGGGAGTCAGGGGTGGTTAGCAGCCACCTGTGGGCCAGTGAGGAAGCAGACCCCCTAGCAGGCCATTGCTCACAGTCAAATGAGCTGACTGCTGTGGCAGGGACAGCGGAGGGCGTTAGGTGTTACAGGAGTCCATATTTGTCAGTGGCCCCTAACTTGGTCCTGGTGAACTACAAAATGTTGGGGTGTTTTGGTTTATTTCAACTCTGATTGCCCCCTTCCAGATTGTATCTGTAGTTGATGACTAAAATTGGTAGGCTTTGTCTGTTTTCACCTTCCTTTCCCTTCCCTCTACCGCCTACTTCAACTTTTTCAGATCCGTTTACCTTCTGATTCTTGCTGCTGAGGGAATTACCCTTTGGAACGGATGCAAATTGGACCGCTTTGAGGTGGAAAAACAGATATGTTATGTGACCTCTGAATATTTTGACTAGCATGTTGAATTGAACGAGTTAAAGGGAAGCGTAAAGGATAGTGTGTTGCAATGTGTGACGTTATTTTTGCCCTTTGGCAAATGTTCAAGTGTCCCAATTTGCAGAGAGGAAACTGACATCAAATACTTTGAAAACATGGGATAATGTAGAGTTTAGGTGAGACTACTGACACAAAATATGAAAGCATGAATATCTATTTAATATGTGTGTGTGTGTGTATAATATATGGATAATAAACATATATGTAGTATATGTATTTCTTAAGCGTGTAAGTAAGCACTTACATACACTTAGGGGATTGAGGCATTCATGTTTTGTTTTTGATTTGGCTACCCGTGCTTATACATGTTCATACATACAGCTTTCTACTTGCATATATATTTAAATGAGTAAGTAATACATCTTCATTATGAATAATACATATACTTTTTTTTTTAAATCAACTAGTACAGAGGCATGTATAATAAAAAATATATGTATCATTCCTCCCTTCTCCTGCCTCTGTTCTGATAAAGAACCTGTCACACCGAGAGGTAGCCACTCATACTAATATCTTTGTCACTTTTTCAGAAATGTTTCTGTAGACATGGCAACATCATTAAAAGAAAAAAAAAAAAAGCTGAATTACATCATATATGCTGGTCTGAACCTCTGATGCTTTTTAAATTTGGGATTCTCGGGACGCCTGGGTGGCTCAGTCGGTTAAGCGGCCGACTTTGGCTCAGGTCACGATCTCGCGGTCCATGAGTTCGAGCCCCGCGTCGGGCTCTGTGCTGACAGCTCGGAGCCTGGAGCCTGTTTCAGATTCTGTGTCTCCCTCTCTCTGACCCTCCCCCATTCATGCTCTTTCTCTCTCTGTCTCAAAAATAAATAAACGTTAAAAAAATAAATAAATAAATTTGGGATTCTCATACTCCAAGAAGTCATCACCCAAATCCCCGCAGTTATAAACTGAAATTGAAAGCAAAAGCCGTACCGGTAGGAAAACATCTCCTCTTGAGCTGATGACTGATCAAATTTGGCTTCCCGCAAACCTCCTGCAGGATTTTAGGTTCTCGTTTATTCCCATTAGGTCACTGTCTTTGTCAGTTTATTGCTGATCTTTAAAGTTTTCTCACTCATAATAGTATTATTTACAGAATATATATTTGAAATAGTGTGAGAGAGAAAGTACTTCCAATTGTCTCTCGTGATGAAACATGCTAAAACACAGACCAGAATCTATTAAAAATAAACACGAAGTGGGTCTAGACTCTTAATTCCAAATCTCTATGTCCAGCCTCAACCAGTCTGTAGTGTTCTATTCAGCTTCCCTTCGAGTATCTCTCCTGGAATAAGCCCTTATCCCCTCGGACTCCTGTTCCAGGCTCATTATCATGTCTGCATATGGACTGCTTCCCATCCCCAATAAACCATGGTTGGTTCTTTATTCGTTTGTTCATTTGGTAATTGACCGGCGGATGCCTGAATATTAGTAGGATGTTTGCTCTGTCATATGTGCGCGTTGTCAGGTGTTGGATGGACGTGGGGGAAAGCAGGTCATTTGCTTCTGTGACACGCAGAGTGGCACCATCAGTCACCCCACCAGCAAACCTGAACCTTCCATGTCATTTGAGACGCTCTGATGACTTTCCTGATACGTTAACTTCTCACCACATTCTCCTTGCACCCTGCAGAGTTGCTTTCTGCCCCACCCCACCACCTACTACTCTCTGTGCCCCACATGCTCCATGCTTATTCCTGCTTTCTTCATGCTCTTGCCTCCCAGAAGCTTTTTCACGTCCCCCAGGATTTACATGAGCTCATGCTTTGCCAGTAGATTTTAATAGGATGAAATAATTTGTAATTTATTTAAAAAGCACTTGAAAAAGAGAGGATGCTTTCAGTTTCTCGAAAGATTGCCATAGCTGATAACATACTCGCTATTTGTAATGTGTACTAGAAATTAGGTTGGGAACACACCATCTATTTCAGGTTTGTGTTTTTTAAAAAATAATCATTTCAGGGGCGCCCGAGTGGCTCAGTCAGTTGAGTGTCCAACTCTTGGTTTTGGCTCAGGTCATGATCTCGCGGTTTGTGAGTTCACCCCGCATCGGGCTCTGTGCTGACGGTCCGGAGCCTGCTTGGTATTCTCTCTCTATCTCTCTCTCTCTCTCTCTCTCTCTCTCTCTGTGCACGCTTTCTCTGTCTCTCAAAATAAATAAATAAACTTTAAAAAGTTAAAAAAATATAATAATTGTTTCAATCTACTATTTTAAAACTTATTGAAATACTACAAAATAGCTTGAGGTACTAAGATTCAGAATTGGATGAGTTCATTATTTAGGGATGGCCTTGGGCTTGAGGACATTTTTAGATGAGTAAATGTTTTTGTCATATATTTTACTTCTGTGTATGTTATAAACCCTTTAATACACAGTTTCTATTTTTGCTTTAATGGCCAATTGTCCTAGAGAATTGAAGGAAAGAGAACCATAGTCTTTTTATTTGTCCTGTCTCTCTTCTTCTCACCCTCCCAAAGTCTCCCCCGCCTTCTTTCTTCTTATAAATCAGGGTCTTGCAAATTTGTTTGGGAAAGGACCAGATAGTAAACATTTTAGGCTTTGTGGCTTCGTATATTCCCCATCACATATTCATCTTGTCCTCCCCCACTTTTTTTTTTAACATTTAAAGTCCTGCACAGGCCTTACGAAAACTGGATGTGGTCTAGCTTTGACTTAGGAGCCACAGTTTGCTGGCCCCTACTATAAATACATATTTTTATCTGTTACCATTTCCCTTTGGTCTAAATCACCACTTTTAGCATTGCTTATAATATTAGTAACGGGTTTTCTCAACCTTTAACAGCTGAAAATGCCTTCTTTTGCTTTCATGTTTGCTGGATAATTTTGCTAAACATAGTATCCTAGCTTGACATTTTTTTCTCTTCTGCATTTTAAAATCTATTGCCGCTCCCCCCCCCCCCCCCCCCATCCTGCAGGTGCACTAGGACATGCCTGTGTATCGTTCTGTCTGTTCATCCTCCTTGGGGCTCACCGAGCTTCTTGGATCTGTAGGTTGATGTTTTTAGTCATATTTGGGAACAGTTCAGCCTTTATTTCTTCAGCTATTCTTTCTTCCCATTTTGCTCTCTCCTTTCCTTCTGGGATTTTAGTTACATATATGTTAGATTATTTGGTACTGTTCCGTGGAGTGTTGAAACTATGTTATTTTTCTGTTTTTTTCCCTCTCTCTGCTTCAGTTTGGATAATTCAAAAAATGTTTTTAATGTTTATTTTTGACGGGGGGAGGGGCAGAGGGAGAAGGAGACACAGAATCCAAAGCAGGCTCCAGGCCCCGAGCTGTCAGCACAGAGCCCAACATGGGGCTCAAACTCGGGAACAGTGAGATCGTGACCTGAGCCAAAGTCTTACCTTAACCAACCGAGCCACCCAGGCGCCCCTGGATGATTTCTTTTGACTTGTCTTCAAGTTCACTAATTTTTTCTTCTGTAGCGTTTCATCTGCTCTTAATACCATCCAGTGAATTCCCCCCCCCCCCCCCAGATACGGCATTTTTCTTGATATTATTTCCGCCGTTTTTAGAGTTTTTATATGTGTTCTGAAATTCTCCTACTATTCATTCTTCACAAGATTCGCCTTTTTTTTTTTTTTTTTTTTTGCCTCTAGCTTTTTGGGCATATATTATAGTTAGTTTAAATTCCTTGTCTGCTAATTACAACATCTTTGTCATCTGTAGGTCTGATCCTTTTTCCTGCCTTCTCTAAGTGTAACAATTTCATGATTCACACGCGTCCTGATTTTTTGTTGTATACAGAACGATGTGTGGATACATTCTAGAGGTCTGGATTCCCTTATCGTCATCTGAGGATTGTTGAGTTTTGTACTAGCAGACAGTGAAAGTACTATCTTCCGAAATTTGTGGAGGCTTTTCAGAGTAGGTAGGTTTCTTTCTTTCTTTCTTTTTTTAATGTTTTAAGTTTATTTATTTATTTTGGGAGAGGGAGAGAATACACATGCCGGAAGGACAGAGAGAGAGGGCACCATCAGCACAGATCCTGACACAGGGCTTGAACCCACAAACCGTGAGATCATGACCTGAGCTGAAATCTAGAGTCAGGTTCTCAACCGACACAGCCACCCGGGTGCCCCCAGAGTAGGTCTGTTTCATGTGCCCCGAGGCTAGGATGTGACGTTAACCCCAAGGCATGGCCTACGGGGACTTCTTTGGAAGTACAAGGTGTTTGCCTTGTATTCTAATGTGGATCTTCTAATGTGGCACGATTTGAGTTCCAAATTTGGTGGCCTCCACATTGACACCGGTAGGTGCTGCTGTTACTCTGCTCGGCTCTTTCGGCCCGCCCGTGGGTTGCTTTCCGTTAGGTCCCTCAAAGCCTTACCCTCCACACAAGCAGTTGAAGACTCAGCCAAGGATTTGAGGGGCTTGCTCACAGGTTCTAGGCTCTT
This sequence comes from Panthera onca, assembly GCF_046562875.1. Lineage (NCBI taxonomy): Eukaryota > Metazoa > Chordata > Mammalia > Carnivora > Felidae > Panthera > Panthera onca. Next base: position 16,616,057 of record NC_138343.1, on the reverse strand, counting down.
CTCTGGGGCTCCCTCTCTCCTGGGATTTGCCTCTGCCCTCAGTGTCCAGCTCCTGCAGTGGTTCCAACTTGCACCTCTGTCTCCTCAGCCCGGGGTAACTGCTGCTGGCTGCGCCAGCCATGGCTTTTCGGGGACTGGTGACTGCCCCTGGGGAAACGGCCGACGAAATGCGGACCTTCCCTTGCTTGCTGCTTCCCCTTCCAAGGTCACGTCCCATCCGGTTTCTGCCCGCTCTGGGTCACTCTCCAGTACCTTTCTTTGTGTTGTTTGTGTAATATTTTGTACACGCTTTTATTGTATTGACGGGAGAGTTAGTCCCGTGTAAGCCATTCTGCCATTTCCAGAAGCCAGAAATCCTAAATAGGTAGGTAATAGATTCTTGCTGTCAGTGGAAGAGTTTTATAATATTAGTAAGATGATTATCTAAAGACTTAAGAGACTCTGGGAAGCCTCCCGATTGGCATGGTGGAGGAATAAGATCATCCTCCAATCCTTTTGGTTTGTGAGTTTGGTGTCCCAGGTTGACTGGCCGCTGGTTGTAGGTGAGGTGGAGGAAGCTGTTACCATATAGCATTCTCTGTCGCACACCATTGTAAGCAAAAGCAGATGGATTATGGGTTGAGCATGTACTAGGAGAGCTTTGCTTCGTGTCCTTTTTTCCTCTTCCTCTTGTGAGGTTACCATTTTTTATCATATGCTATAGGTACTACTATAGTCCTGTATTTTCCTCGGTTCCTATATTTTCATCTGTGCTAGAGCTCGGGCTCCACAAGGAAGATACTGTATCTAGATCAGATCTTTGCATAGGGTAGGTTCTAAGGATGACATGAAATGTACTGTGCCAAGCACAATGCCTGATGTCCTGAGAACAGTGATTTTTTTCTTCTTTTCTGTCTACTCTCCTCTGCTCTGTAAAGAGTTGTTAAATATAACAGGACTGGGAAATTAAGAAAAAGAGCAGATTATTTATTACAAGAGCCTACTCTTCCGCCCCCCCCCCCTCTTTTTTTTTTCATGTGGCCACATAGGAAAAGTTTGTACTAGTAACAGCTATATTGTTACATTATTTGGGGGGAAATTTAACAATTGAAAAAATGAAAACATGTTTAGTATCACTGTGAAAATTTACCTTTTTTCCTCACTTAGAATGCAAAAGAGTAGTAATAGTGTAGATCAGGTCCACGTCAGAAGTTCCTAACCTGGGTTTAGGGTCTCTGTAGATTGCTGCAGTCCCTGAGATCATATGGAAGTGTGTGTGTGTGTGTGTGTGTGTGTGTGTGTGTGTGTGTGTGTGTGTTTCACTGTCTAGCAGAGGCTACACAATGGTCATAGGATTTTTTAATAGAGACATTTTGAAATTTTATTTTATTGTTTTTAAGTAGCTTTTTAAAAAAATTTTAAAAAGTAATGGGTCAGTATTGGAGTAGGATGAAGATATTCCAATTTTAAAAAAGGTGTCTTGTCTATTTCTTGCATCAATTCATTTTAAAAAGTATGTGTTCACTTCGCGTGCACGCGGGCACGTGCGTGCGTGTGTGTGTGTGTGTGTGTGTGTGTATACACACCGAAAACAACCTGGAATCTGATGTGCCAGTATACTAACAGTGGTCAATTTATGTAGTTGAAATATTGTGTTATTCTCATACCGTATATTTTTGATTAAGTTTCAGAACTTAAGTAAATCTCACAATGTTAACAGATTCAAACAGAAAAGACTTTTAAAAATACAATGAAATATATCTTTCTTATCTGGACCCCTTTCCTCAGGGGTGGCTCTGAATACCAGCAGAAGTGACTTCTGTATCCTTCCATAACACACACATACACACACACACTCATTTTGTTTTGACACAACTGGAAGAATACTATGTACATTAATTTTGTATCTTAGAAAACTTGCCAATCTTCAAATTCTTATCCTTCCCCTGCCACACCCAAAGGAATTAAGAACACTGGATATCAAATTTCTAGAAATCATTTTCTCTTCTTTTGGATACCCCTTTCAGCTTTGGTGTGTACAAAACTGACTCCTAGTGGTAGTTCAGAAATTATTTGATTTCCTCTGAAATTATTGATTTCCTCAATTATTTGATCAGAATAATCGCTTCTGATTATTCGTGGGGGCAGTGACCTTCATTGAATGACCCCTGCGTGCTGAGCCCATGGATGCTTTTCATTTACTTAACCCTGTTGTATCTCATTTCTTGCTTATGGTTATTATTTGAACTATGATGCCATAACAACACATTAATAATACTTCAGTACTCTTTCAGTTCTTTTAAATTGCGCATCTTTTAGAAACTTTTGAATACGGAAGTTTTAAAATGCTTACAAAATAGAATAGTATAATAAACCTCTTCTTATCTATCATCTACCTTTGGCGGTTAACAGCTGATAGCCTGTCAGGTTTCATTTACTCTGTGAGCACTCTCCCTGCCCCCACCTCATAATGTTTTCAAGCGGACCTCAGATGTACCATTTCATTAATATGCTTTTTTATATAAGTTCCAAAAGTTAAGTAATATTTTTTTCACATAATCACAACATCTTTATAAAGAAACAACAACAAACAGTAATTCCTTAATATCAAATGTCCACAGTGTTTAAATTTCCAGTTCTCCACAGTATCATAATTTTTAAAAGCATTTTGTTAGAATCAGGGCATTAATAATAAGGTCCACGTATTTTAGAGTTTGATATGTCTTTTATGTTCTTTTGATGTATTGGTACCCTTCCTAATTCTTTTATTCTTTGCACATTTGTCAGAGAAACTAGTTTCTCTGTTCTGTTAGACTTTTCCTACCAGTGGTTCTGTTTGTAGATGGTCGAATACATAAATAAGTTTCTTTAAAAACTGTTTCAACTGGGGCACCTGGGTGGCTCAGTCGGTTGAGTGTGCGACTCTTGATTTCAGCTCAGGTCATGATCTCAGGGTTGTAAGATCAAGCCCCACGTTGGGCTCCATGTTGGGTGTGGAACCTATGTAAGATTCTCTCTCCCTCTTCCCTGCTTGTGCACTCACTCTTTTTCTCTCTCGTTAAAGAAATAAAAAATAAAAAAAAAAATTGTCCAGTTATGGCATTTATGGCTTTATTTTGTTTGAGTTACTAGTTAAATGCATGTTTCTAGATTTGAAATATGGAATGTTCTTTGAAATAAAAATTCACAAGGAAATAAAAGACAAAATCAGATAAAATCATTTAAAAAATATTCTTAATGTTTATTTTTGAGAGAGAGAGACAGACAGAGCATGAGTAGGGTAAGGGCAGAGACAGAGGGAGACACAGAATCCGAAGCAGGCTCCAGGCTCTGAGGTGTCAGCACAGAGCCCGACACGGGGCTCGAACTCACAAACTGTGAGATCATGACCTGAGCCCAAGTCGGACGCTCGACTGACTAAGCCACCCAGGCACCCCCGATAAAATCACTTTAAATACAATCCTGAGAGGTGGCCATACCCATGCATTACATGATAAGTGTATTGTATCTGCTAAACTTGCGGTAGGGGTACAAGCCAAAAAAAAAAAAAAATCTTGTTTCCTTTTTCATTAGAATGCAGTTAACTGCTCAATGTCATGCAGAGGGAGGCCTTTCCAGGGTCTTCACTGTGGCGTAGATGTCTTGGAGTTTGTCTTTCCATAGCATTGAATCTTGCCGAAGGGATGCTGTGTATGAACCAGCAGGCCAGGGCTTGAACCACTGCAACATAACGTCTAGACTCATGAGGGGAGGGGGTAGAGCGGGCACATCCACGGGCCCAGAAGGAGCCAACACAGTGGTGATCAATCCAGTGGCAGGTAGCTGGGAAGACCATAAGTCATAGCTCTTTGCCAGATGTACAGCGGGAAACCCAGATATGGAAGTATTCCTTAGGCCAGACTGACATTTCATCCAATTAGAATTCTAGAGGAAATGTTGTCGTACTTCCGTGTCCAGTCTTGTGAGTCTCTAAATACTTTTCTTCTACCCGAAGGGAATACGGGCGGTTATTTCCAGTATTGCTTTCCTTCTTCCCTCACATTTCTAGTCTTCATCACCCGCCTCCCACCCCAACCTTTTCTCCCGCTTCTTAGAGAATATAGATTTATTTGTATCTGAAGTAACTAGAGCTCACAAGGTGGAACCAGTGGAACCAGAACTCTGAAATAGCAAACTTCTTTACCCCAGCCCGTATTATACTTGCCAAGGTCCTGGGCATGCTGTGAGTGTTGACCGTTTCCTGGTGAGGGACTTCTGGTGAGAGGTGAGGAGGCTATCCCAGGAAGGGTCCCCAGGCACATAGGAGGTGTGTGGCTCACTGTGCTTAGTTTCTGTGCTTTTGCCCTATAATAGCGGTTGTATTGCTATTAATTGTATTTAAGTCCTTCATTTTGTATTTAAATCCTCCCTTCCTTTCCCTTCCCTTCCCTTCCCTTCCCTTCCCTTCCCTTCCCTTCCCTTCCCTTCCCTTCCTCCTTTCCTTCCTCGCTCCCTCCCCCACCCCTTCTCTTTCTTTCAATAAGAGGCCTTTAAAAAATTAAAGGGAAAATAGATGTGTTATTTGCTGACTAGGGATGAGGCAGATAGCCAGCCTGAAAAGCAGAAGAGTTCTTTTCAGACTTTGAGATCCATACCTCTTGGGTGTCTCTCAGCCATCTCTATATTTACATGCTTACCCCTGAATTTGGGGTGTGTGTGTGTGTGTGTGTGTGTGCATGGAGGCATACACATGTATGTGTATGTGTGTGAATCTGTTACTGGGTTAGTAACTCAAGTTCAGTGGAACCTGGCATTTAACGTCTCAGGATAAGAACGCTCTGTCTTCATATTCCTTTCTCTCCCCATCATAGTTACCATGACTACCTCCTCCCATCCACGACATCAGAAAGCATCAAATGGGATGAGGATACCAGTGTTGCCATACTCTCACAATAATAATATCTGAACCAAAATAGGCCACGTGTTTTAATGTGATTATTGGAAAACTGTATTATCCCATGTCAATTTTAGCATCTTTGTGCGGTAGCTTATTACGTTTAAATAGTTTCTGTGTTTCCAAACATACATTTTTTCAGGTGGAGATCGATTTTCATCTTGGGAATAAATGGATCTATCTGTGATATAATGCTTATTAGGAGTGTATGCTTTGGGTTTGCACCTTAGCTGTATACTTTGCTTGCACCCCCTTAGCCATGAACTACACATGGAATTTGACCTTCCTTATCTTCCCTGGTCTCTCCCAACATCAGCAGCTCCCTTGATAAGGCAGACGCTGCTTGCTCCCCGTCCCTGTGGCTTGATAAAAAGTTGCTTCAAGGAGCCAGCTGATAAGACGTTTTTTTCCCTAACTGCTTGCGTTTTGTACAATTTTGAATCCTGACCTGATAATATCTGTAATTTACAGAACATTGATTTTTCAGGTTTGGCTGCATATTAGAATCACCTGGGAAACTTCTAATGCTGATTTGATTGATGTGGGGTGCAGCCTTCATATGAAGACTTTTAAAATGACTCCAGTACTAAGGGAGCAGAGCTTGAGTTCTGCTGTTCTAGGTGATGCATGAAAGAGCAGAAGCCAGGAGCCAGAAGGGTGGCCCTGAGGGACCCGACCTTGCTTTGGCAGCCGTCTGAGGATGGAGCTTGCATCAGACTTAGCCTCCTCGATGGAACTTCTCGTGGGTTCTGAACCTGGGTGAAGTTTCAGGAGGGAGACTCTGGGAGTTTGCTTAGTTTTTGACTTCTTAGGAAACGTGTGCTCAGCTCTAAAAACCAGTGGTCTTCCCAGCTCCCTCTAGGGGTGGAAAGGTATAGTTACCCCACTATGCTAAGTAGTTAGCATACAGTGGCCTAATACTTAGCTCTGCTCATCAAGGCTAAGGAACTGTCTGCAAAGTGAAACCAGGTATATGTTATTAAGAGACAAAAAATAATTCAAAAGCCTGAGATGGTTTAGTGGTAACATATTCACAGTGTGTCTGTGTACATTTTGTTATCCCATAGTTAGTTTTGCTATCAAGATGATTTTCTTATAGAAGAAATGTTGCATTTCATCGACCCACAGTTTTATCTATTTATTAAAAGATTTCTTTTAACGTTTGTTTATATTTGCAAGAGAGAGACAGAGCATGAACAGGGGAGGGGCAAAGAGACAGAGACAGAATCTGAAGCAGACTTCAGGCTCCAGGCTGCAAGCTGTCAGCCCAGAGCCCGACGCGGGGCTCGAACCCACAGACAGGGAGATCATGACCTGAGCCCAAGTCAGATGCTTAACCGACGGAGCCACCCAGGCACCCTTGATCCATAATTTTAAAAGCATGGTGAAGCTTTTAACTTTTCTCTTTGAACAACTTTAATTTTTTCTCAGTGTCACAATGGAAATATGCTTTCCGAAAGATAAATGGACAATTCTGCAAAATACATAAAGGTATACTTTTCTATATGCGTGGAAGTACAGCAAGGCTAGGCATTTCACAGTTGGAATTTTATGGTACATTTTGGTCCTGCTCCCTGTCCCCTGCCTTCACTTTTCCATCTTTTCCTTCCTCCGCTCCTCCTGACCCACCACCCACCGAGCCACTACCCCATCTTGTGTATTTGCCTGCTTGCAGGAACCATCCTCTAGCGCCTTCCCCCTGGAAAAGTCCTTCCCCCTGGAAAGCGCCTTCCCCCTTCTTTTCGTCCTTCCCCCTGGAAAAGTCCAAATTTGGCATTCCTCCTCCAATCCTTCATGCAGGTTGCCAGACTTTGTTAGGATAAACAGCACTGCTGTGCACATGGGAGCCGTCAGATACACGTGGGTTTCTACTTCACAGATTCCCTAGTTGTTGTTCATCAAAAGCTTTTATTTGTCCTTAAATAAAAGGGCCTTAAAACCGGTCAGCTCTTCCATTCGCGTCAATAATTTGGCTCACCTTAGCCAGTCTGGAAGGCCTGTCCCAGAAACACTGGGCTCCGTTTTCTTTGTAGCCAGCTACGCTGTGCCTCTTCTCTCAGTAAAATCGAGTCCATTGGATCTGCGCTCCGTCAAACTCATCCTTCCCATCGGTAGATTTTTCATCTGACGTACCTTCTCCTCTCCTTCCCTGTGACCTCAGAGGATGGCCCTGGCTCTCCCCCTGTTTAAAACCAGCCCTTCTCCTAGACTCTGGATGCTCTTTTCTGCTTCCTTAAGGGTCTTGCCCCTGCATATGTCCTCTTCTTCCCTTTATTTTTGCTCTCGTTTTATGGGCTCCCCACCTTGTGCCTATAAACGTCTTTGAAAACCATACCAAACGTCTTTCTCTTAACCCTGTGTTTCTCAGTGGCTCCCCAGTTCACTCTCTTCTTCTCCACTGAATGTTTTGAAATATAGTTCTGCCCCGTCTCTTCTCTGCCTCCCGTCCCATCACTACCTCCGCCCTCGGCCCCCCAGCCTCCTCGTCTCACCTCCTGCTTTTGCGAAGCATCGCCAGGACCTCCTAATTGCTCAACCCAGTGGAAGCTTTTTCAGTCTTTCTGGATTGCCTCATCTACCGATTTGACAATGAAACACTGTTCTCTTGATCTCTGTGACTAAAATTATTTCTGGTTCTAATTTTTTCATGCGTTCCTTTTGTTGTGTTTTGTTTTTGTCTCTTTCTTGGGTTTCCCTTTCTTCTGCCTACTCCTGAACAGTTGGAGCTGCCTCTCAGTGTGCCACGATTCTTAACTGGAGAGTAGGTGGCCCGTTAAAATCCTTTGTCAAATCTTTTAAAATTTATATAATCTGGGGCCACCATTACTGTAGTTATTGGCTCAGTAGGTCCTCCTTCCAGAAACCTATAGTATAATAGTTTTCTAATATTCTGTCATATGGAGGTACCATATTTACTTGACCATTTCTCAAGTAGTCACTCAACGGATACTTATTGAACACCTACTTTATCCCAGGCGCTGTGGATGATGTAGTTTTTCATAGTAGAAGAAGCACCGTGATGAATGGCCTTTGCTCCACTCCTTTCATGGTCTCAGTCTAGATTTCCAGCAGTTGAGTCACAATTTTAAGGACGAGTGGGTTTTCAAAGATCTTCACTACCTATGGCCAGATCACTTCAGAGAGTAAGTCATATTTTCACTTCCACCAACTCTGTGGTATAGTTTTAACTACTAGATATGTAAGATGGCAGTTTCCCAATCCTGTATCTTTAGACCTGCTCTCTCCAGGTTTGTTTCCAAACTGCTCTGAGTTCCTGACACACTGTCTTGTCTTCTTCTTTGCCTTTGCAACCTCCTCATGATCCCCTACCTGAATGCCCTCATCCACTCTCCATGGTGAGACCACTCATCTTCTGTTTATTTTCAGCCTGTGTATATTTCATCCATGAAGCTGTTTCAGGACTCTTCCCATTGCCAAGACGGCCACATCTCCCCGTTCTGTGTTCCCTTAGCACCCTGTGGGTAGAGTCACACTGTTACGCGTGTAGAGAGATGGCTTGTTTCCTTCTGTAAGTTCCTGCACGTAGAATTGCTCATCTTTGTGTATCTTTAGGCTAGCACACGGGGAGCTAATATATTCTGAATTGAATAAATCCTGTGTGTTAACGTTGTAGAAATCATCCCAGAAGATCTGGCGGTGGTGAACACTGCTCTGGGGGTGAGAGCACAGCGCTGGGGGTGCAGACCAGTGGTAGGAGACTGGGTTGGGGAAGACTTCCTCAAGGAAATGAGAACATGATTAGTGGTCAGTTTCTTTGTTTTAGCGTGTTTATTAGAATAATACTTGGTTTATGTGGTGAAGTCTATCCTTTTCTATTTATTGTTGGCGGGTTTTTGTTTGTTTGTAGTTTTTTTGTTTTTATACTAATGATAGATGTGATTTAGTCAAGTCCGTTCTGGACATTGTTACCTTTTTCCTCCATTGTCCTGCTGCAGTTATGTTACAACAATATCCTTCCTAATACTGAAATATCTTTGCATACTTATTTCACACCCTACTTGGGTGTGGCTTTCCAAACTTTGAATATACTTCTTTTAAAAAAATTAATTTTTTTAAGTTTTCTTAAGTGATCTCTATGCCCCAGCGTGGGGCTCAAACTCACGACCCCAAGATCAAGAATCGTATGCTCCAGTGAGCCAGCCAGGCGCCCCTGTACTTCTTGGTGTAGATTGTTATTTTTTAAATTATTAATTATTTTTATTTTTTCATTTACATCCAAGTTAGTTAGCATACAGCGCAACAATGATTTCAGGAGTAGAATCCAGTGATTCATCCCCTTTGTGTAACACCCAGGGCTCATCCCAACAAGTGTCCTTCTTAAGCCCCTTGTCCATTTAGCCCATCCCCCCACCCACTACCCCTCCAGCAACCTTCAGTTTGTTCTCTGTATTTAAGAGTCTCTTATATTTTGTCCCCTCCCTGTTTTTATATTGCTTTTGCTTCCCTTCCCATATATTCATCTGTTTTGTATCTTAAATTTGACATATGAGTGAAGTCATATGATCTTTGTCTTTCTCTGACAGACTAGTTTTGCTTAGTATAATACCCTCTAGTTCCATCCATATAGTTGCACATGGCAAGATTTCATTCTTTTTGATCGCCGAGTAATACTCCATTGTATATATATATACCACATCTTCTTTATCCATTCATCCATCGATGGACATTTGGGCTCTTTCCATACTTTGGCTATTGTCGATAGTGCTGTTCTTTTAAAAAAAAAAAATTTTTTTTAACGTTTATTTATTTTTGAGACAGAGAGAGACAGAGCATGAATGGGGGAGGGTCAGAGAGAGGGAGACACAGAATCTGAAACAGGCTCCAGGCTCCGAGCTGTCAGCACAGAGCCCGACGCGGAGCTCGAACTCACGGACCGCAAGATCATGACCTGAGCCGAAGTTGGCCGCCCAACCGACTGAGCCACCCAGGCGCCCCTCGATAGCGCTGTTCTAAACATGGGGGTGCATGTGTCCCTTTGAAACAGCACAGCTGGATCCCTTGGATAAATGCCTCGTAGTGCAATTGGGGGGTCGTAGGGTAGTTCTATTTTTAATTTTTTGATGAGCCTCCATACTGTTTTCCAGAGTGGCTGCACCAGCTTGCATTCCCACAAGCGGTGCAAAAGAGATCGTCTTTCTCCGCATCCTCGCCAACATCTGTTGTTGCCTGAGTTGTTACTTTTAGCTATTCTCAGTGGTGTGAGGTGGTACCTCAGTGGGGTTTTGACTTGTATTTTCCTGATGATGAGTGATGTTGAGCATTTTTTCATGTGTTAGCCATCTGGATGTCTTCTTTAGAAGAGAGCCTATTCACATCTTTTGCCCATTTCTTCACTGGATTATTTGTTTTTTTGGCTGTTGAGTTTGAGAAGTTCTTTATAGATTTTGGATACTGCCCCTTTATCTGATATATCATTTGTAAATATCTTCTCCCATTCTGCTGGTTGCCTTTTAGTTTTGCTGATTGTCTCCTTCACTGTGCAGAAGCATTTTATCTTGACGAGGTCCCAATAGTTCTTTCTGCTTTCGTTTCCCTTGCCTCCAGAGACGTGTTGAGTAAAAAATTGCTGCAGCTGAGGTCAAAGTGGTTATTACTTGCTTTCTCCTCTAGAATTTTGATGGCTTCCTGTCTTACATTTAGTTCTGTTACCCATTTTGAGTTTATTTTTGTGTCTGGTGTAAGAAAGTGGCCCAGGTTCATTCTTCTGCATGTTGCTGTCCAGTTTTCCCAACACCGTTTGCTGAAGAGACTGTCTTTATTCCATTGGATATTCTTTCCTGCTTTGTCAAAGATTAGCCGGCCATACATCTGTGGGTCCATTTCTGGGTTCTCTATTCTGTTCCAAGGATTATTTTTTTTAAATGTGTTTTTATTATTTTGACAGAGCACAAGTAGGGGAGGGACAGAGAGAGAGGGAGACCTAGAATATGAAGCAGGCTCCAGGCTCTGAACTGTCAGCATAGAGCCTGATGTGGGGCTCAAACTCATGGACTGTAAGATCATGACCTGAGCTGAGGTCGGATGCTTAACTGACTGAGCCACCCAGGAACCCCTTGATATAGATTGTTAAATCCATATTCATATATGGAAACTTGTCTGTGGTGCTGATTTTTCTTCCCCTTTGGTCACATTGATGTCAGGGCCATATCAGCTTTATAAAATGACTTAGAACAGCTTTTGTGTTATCCTGTGCTCTGAAACTTTTTAGGAAATGCTTTACTTTTCAGAATTGGAAAGAATTTGATAACAAAAGCATCTGGGCCTGGAACCTTTAAACAAGGTAGTTCTTTGTCGTCCTCTGGTAACTTTCTTCGTTTCATCCGTGGTTATTCCTGGATCAAGTTGAGTAATTTCATGCTCTCTGGAACCTTTTACTAATCAATCACAATTTTCAAATTTATTAGCACAGAATTGAGTCTTGTATTTTTTTCCCTGTATACTTCAGGCAAGGTATTTTCCAATTTGAAATATTACTGGTCTGGATAATCATTTTCAGCATTATTGCACAGTGTCCTCTTCCTGAAAGACACAGGTCCAGAGGCACAAAGATGTGTAACTACAGGTTAAAATGTGTGACTTACAAATGTGGGCTTACTTAGCTGATTTAGTAGTGAACACCAGGGACAAGTATCATTTAGAAGAGCATGTATTGGGGACACCTGGGTGGCTCAGTCAGCCTCCTGATTTCAGCTCAGGTCATGAGATCGAGCCCAACATCAGGCTCTGCACTGACAGCACGGAGCCTGCTTGGGATTCTCTGTCCCTGTCTCTCTGCCCTTCCCTGGCACTCGCTCTCTCTCTCTCTCTCTCTCTCTCTCTCAAAATAAATAAACATTAAAAAAAATTAAAAGCATGTATGGGTATTAGATGCGTTCTTAACATTACATCATTGTCTATATTTAGTCTTACTGAAATAGCTGTAGCAGTTAACAGTAAGAGTAAGGGAGCTTGTGCTGACGGGTAACGAGGGGACGTAGGAGTTATGCTTATTTAGTAGTAAAAATAGTACAGTCGCATATGGTGATCCTTTTTCAATCAGATGGCTTCTCTTTCAGTAAATAGAGGTGCCTTTTACAGTTCATTAGGATCTACTTCATACGATTCTACTATTAGCTTTTGTGCTTTGTGCTTTTAGGGCCAAGGGAAGAGGGAGAGTCTGTGGTGTTAGAGCCGGGGTTATTAGGTACAGATCCGAAAAGTGGCAGAGAAGGATGAGCTAGTAAAATGAAGGTAGAGATCATTTGTTCTTGATCGCATGGAGTAAGAAAGAGTTCACTCAAGTGTTTTTCACGGTAGGCATACAGCTTCCCAAATGTCGAAATCATCTGTAACGTTAAAGAGGATATGATGCTGGGTTCTTCAGTGAAACCACCCAATGCCGGTTGTAAGTTTGTGTGCCTGGATCCCGTTTTCTCTTTCTCAGAATGCACCAGCGCTTCTCTGCAGCCTGGCAGGTTATTGCCAGCATTTCTCCAATCAGTAAATCATGCAGGGCCATCGTATCGTCATGATTACTAATGATCATGAGACAGGTCACCGCAGAGAGACAGGGTTCCGCATGCAAGGTCTGGTGGTGGCACAGAGCAGGGAGTGACAGACTGTGAATGAGGGTGTTAAGAGAAGGGATGGGGTGGGATCTGACGGGGCCTGCCCCGAGGGGGCGGCTGAAGCTGGAAAGAAAACAGCAGTGGGGCTGGGGGGTGAGGCCGAGGAGGACCTTGTGAGTTGGCCACACAGCGGAACCCGGGCTTTATATTTACCTTCAAATTGAGAGTCAAGGGATTGTTTAAAGGGTATGATCATCTGTAAGCCCCTCCAGGAAAGCCTGTCTTTAAATATAAATATTTAAATATATATATAAATTATATATATATATATTAAATATTTAAATATATAAATATAAACAGGACTTTCTCTAAAAATTGAAGCAAAGGCTTTTAATACTATTACAAGCTCTCTAAATGAAAATTGTATTTACCTATTGAACTGGGGCTTTCGGTAGAAGAATTTAAGTAGATACTTATACCTACCAAAGTAGATGTCCTAAATCTGCTGATTTATGCAGAGTTATTATCAAGAGAAAAAAGCAACTTAATTGAAAATTCAACAACAAAGACCAGTATTTTGTGATCACATGTAAATTGAGGTCATTTTTCTAAGAATTTGTTATGTTACCAGTGCAAGCAGAAGGTGGCCAAACCTCAGTGTACTGAATAGCAGTTATTCTTAAATATGTGTTAAATCATGAGTTTTTGTTGCTTTGAGCCACAATCGCTTCTGTTAATAAAAAAAGGTGTTTTATTGTATAATGCCAAATTATGTGTGCATAAACAAACACAGTCATTACTACTAGAATATATATAATATGTATGTATATATTTATGGTTCTTAAGTTTGGAGGGACTGCTGGCATAGAAATGAGAGTGTTTTTTTCCTTTTTATGTTTCTCAAGGACTGTGTATTTAAATTCATGGTTTGTTTCTTTACATTTTAAAGGTATACAGCATACTTCATATACTTTACTTTTTTAAAAAGCAGCCCTTGTCCTTTTGTTACTTACGTTAACATAGATTTCATCCATGCATTTGGTAGTTTTCTTTTTGAAATAAAATTACTGCTGATGCAGGCCACTTTCTACATTTAATAAGAGGTGTTTTGCTTTTTGTTTTGTTTTGTTTTCTTTTCTTTTTTTAGGACCGTTTCCAGTTCACTTGTCATTTCATGAGAAATAACTAAAATTTGTGAATAAGAGAAATTGTAATATTTCTCTAGGTTACCTCTACTTGTAGATCTCATGCTGGATCTGATAATTAGCAAACAAATAGGACATTGCCGTGGGGATACACTTATCAGGATGAAAATTTATTTTTGACCAGTGCTGACAGTGTCTAATACTTCAAGCTAGCTCGACTCCGTTTTTCCTGCTGCTCCCACTCCGCTTTTATTTTGCCGACCGGGTGAATCAACCTGTGATTAAAAGAAGTTTGATCAGAAAATGGAAGGTTCTCTGAATTTTCTGGCTTCTTCCTCAAGGTTAATGGGAGAAGAAGCAGGTGGTTGAGAGGGCCCCTGTGGCGGGGATCCGTGTCTTTTATTTGTTTGGAAAAGGATCAGCATTTTGGAAGTTGATCTTGCCTGGCCAGTGGCGGTAGGCCTAGCACTGGAGACCATTTTGGGAACTGGCGGTGGACGCCAGAGGGCGTAAATGGCTGAAGTACCGGTATTTTGAAAATTGTTAAATGATACTTCCATGCATTAACTAAAATATTATGTAATTATTGGTACTGTATTCTTTTCAGTACAAGAAAGTACCCTGGGAATTTTGTAACTTCTACCATTATAACGAGTACTTAGGCCCCTGTATTAAAGCTGGAATTAGTTATTGTCTTCATCATCAAATAAGTACATCCTTATACAATTTAAAGTAATCGTTGTGGGGCGCCTGGGTGGCTCAGTCGGTTAAACATCCGACTTCAGCTCAGGTCATTATCTCACGGTCTGTGAGTTCGAGCCCCGCATTGGGCTCTGGGCTGATGGCTCGGAGCCTGGAGCCTGCTTCCGATTCTGTGTCTCCCTCTCTCTCTGCCCCTCCCCCATTCATGCTCTGTCTCTCTCTGTCTCAAAAATAAATAAAAACGTTAAAAAAAAAATAGAAATAAAGTAATCGTTGTTTTTTTTTTTTTAATGTTTACTTTTGAGAGAGAGGGAATGCACGCATGTGGGAGAGGGGGAGAGGGAGAGGGAGAGAGAAAAATCCCAAGCGAGCTTTGTGCTGTCAGCGGCTGAACCGGAAATGGGGCTTGACTCACGAACTCCGATCTGAGCCGAAGTCTGACACTTAACCGACTGAGCCACCCAGGCGCCCTTACATTAATTGTTAACCAAAGTATAACACACGCTTTTTTACAAAATCCACTTGTGCTCCGGGCCTCAGCTCTAACAACTGCAGGCTCTGGGCCCACGCTCATCACCCTCTCCTGTCCGCTCCTGGGGCAGCCCTCCCCGCGCCTTGGTAATTATTACTTGTGGGTTGCACCTTTATTACTTGTGGGTTACACCTGATCTTCAGAACTGGCTCACATGTAACAGTTCTAGAGTCATTACTCTGATAGAGTGGCTCTCTGTTGCAGTCGGCTACCCACACTTCATACGTAACTATCCTGGTACCAACCGTTGGCAAGAGGGACTGGTATTCCACTATTCTTCTGCTTCTCCTTTCATTTCTTGTCCGGTTCTTCCTTTTCCTTCTTCCATGTTTGGCATAGGTTTTAGGCCATCCATGGACTTCGTTTAGACTTGTTTCTAAGCTAGCAGGCATTTGTTACATCTCTCTAATAAAATCACTACTGGGCATTCATGTGTCTTTATAAGGAAAGCTTTATTTTTAGGTATTTATTAGGCACCTAAACATGTGTTAATTATCGTTCAGTATTTAAAACGCACTAATTATTTGCATTATGGAAACATTCATTGATTGCAACTGGTCCTTGTGACAAAGATGTGATTGAAATTATATATTCAGTTTTAAAATAAGGAATATGTCATTACTTTAACAGTTTACACATATTTATTTCATAAGTAATTCAATAAATATTGATTACTATGTATGAGGCTCCTTGTATAAGTAGTGTGTTTGTCTTACTGCATTCTTATTTGTATATGATGCATTGATTTGTAAAATCTCTTTGTTTTTCTTAGATAAAATTGAAGAAGCACAAAAAGAACTTAATGGGGCAGAAGTGTCAAAAAAAGGTAAATTAAAGTCAACCCCAATGTATTCTGTATTCTTAACAGAGATTCCTATTCAGATCCCTATAATTGCAGCCTTACTAAATCTATCAGTGAAAACATATCACGGAATTAGAAATCACCTTATACTGATTGATACCTGAAAGTATATGGACTTTACTTCCTGAAGTGCTTTAGCTACTTCTGTAGCTATTCTGTAACTGTTTCTACAAATTAAGATATTGCTGGTAGGATTATGAGAGATCGTTGCATCTCTTTTGAAAGTCCTATTTATGGGACTGTCCCATAGCAATAAAAGTACCAATATGATGCCTGTGTTTTAACATGTATGTGCCTATCTCTGTATGTTCTTGTGATGCAGTATTTTTTTGTAATGACGAAAGCCCAAGATAGATAAAATTATATGAATGCTATTCAGGGGAAAGAATGGTTGAATCAGTTTAATACATTGTATTTTGGGATATATTATGCACCTTTTCAAGAAATGTTAATTCTTTCAATTGACAGTGGTGGTTTATTGATGAATGAGGAAAATGAAATTGCACGGTAGCTTGTAAAATATCTCAGTTTATAAGTTTAATCAAATTTCAAAGGCATACACGCCTACATATTTATACACATTTCACACAAATATGTTTACAAAGGTGGAAGGAAGGGTCTGAGGAAGCTTAACTTTCCTTTATATGGCTTTATGGTTTTTATTAATTACAATGGTTGTAATTTTGTATAAAAAATTTAAAGGCAAAAATTGGTTTTCATGGTAGAAAACCTAGTGTTCGTTTTTCCAGATAATATGAAAAATGCATTCAATATTAAATAGTCTGTGGAGAGGGGAAGACAGGTGGATCGTCTCCCAACACTGTATGTTAATGAGTAAAATCGATTAAAAGGATATAATTAAAGCTCCCATTATAGCATTTATATTTCATGACTTATTATTTCTTTGTCCTTATTATATTTTCTAATTATAGTGGAATATTTTGACGGCAATTTACCTATATATGAATCCAATGGAAAGTCTTTTTTCTTTTTTTTTAAATCGATTTAGGTTCCTAGCTAAGTATCTTTAGTAGAAATATTTCTGGCTATTCAGGTTTTCCATCCCTTGGACCAACCTGCGAACCTCCAAGGTGCTGTGGCGTTGGTCTGAAGAGTTATGTTGTGATGTGCAGCAACCTTGAAGCGTCTCTCCATTTTCTTCTTCTCGCACCCCCTTCTTCCATGCAATCTGGAAGGTCCATAACAAACAGGATCCTTTAATGATACTCTTGCAGAAAAGCCTAGAAAGAACAGAGAAATCACTATAGCCATGCTGTCCCTTTCCAAGGTTGACTAAAGGTCCCTTCCCTCATTGCTGTAGACATAAAGCATGTAAGACACACAGGCTGTAAGAGATGCTTTACATCCAGTAAGGGTTTAGAGCTGCTGCAAGGAGAAAAATAAATGTGTGCTTGTTTTGCGTTTCCTTCTTTCTTACTCCCGTGGCAAAGAATTTTAAGAACAGTGAACTAAATGCCTATAGGAAGGAGGAAGCGGAACAAAGGTTCTAGAAAAAGAAATTGGATAATGAGTTTCAGAATAATCCAGTGGGCTACACTTGGCAGGCTACACTTATTTAAGACTGAGGATGAATACCAAGTGAGCATTGTTCTGTGCGGTTCGCTGCCTAGAATTACTACTTGGCTTTCATTTTTACGTACACATTCGGGGCAAATTAAAAATGAGATAGTTTTTGGGGCGCCTGGGTGTCTCAGTCGGTTAGGTGTCCAACTTCAGCTCTTGTCATGATCTCACGGTCTGTGAGTGCGAGCCCTGCATCGGGCTGTGTGCTGACAGCTCAGAGCCTGGGTCCTGCTTCGGATTCTGCGTCTCCCTTTCTCTGCCCCTCCCCTGCTCACACCTCCCTCCCCCCCCCCCCCCAAATAAGTAAACACTTAAAAAAATTTTTTTTTAAATGAAATAGTTTTCCTCTCAAATATAATTAAGGAATAATATCATTTTGTCTTTAACAATATGAGATAAAAATTTTTCAGTAATAAAAGTATTGAGATTTCTCAAATCTTTGCTGGCCGACCTGCTGATTAAAGGAAATTCATTTCTTCCTTTGGATAATATGCTGTAAAAATTTGTTGTTATTTTTATTAGGATGATTCATCTAGGGCAGATACTTTTTCACTATTTTTTCTTTTTTTCTTTTCTTTTAATTTTTTTTAATGTTTTTATTTATTTTTGAGACAGAGAGAGACAGAGCATGAATGGGGGAGGGGCAGAGAGAGAGGGAGACACAGAATCGGAAGCAGGCTCCAGGCTCTGAGCCGTCAGCCCAGAGCCCGACGCGGGGCTCGAACTCACGGACTGTGAGATCGTGACCTGAGCTGAAGTCGGACGCTTAACTGACTGAGCCACCCAGGCGCCCCCCTTTTTTTTTTTAAATTTTATTTTAATTTCACTATTTTTTCAACAGGCCTTTGCTTTTTCCCCCTGAAAGTTTGACTTTTGTCTTCTATATATGGCTATTTTTCTACAATGCTGTGGTTCTAAGGTTTTTTCTCCATTGAAGATACTGTAATTGTTCAATTTATTTATTGCTCTTTCTCCTCCTTTCCTTCTTTTTTTTTTTTTAAACCATTAGTACGAGTAACTGATTTGAATCTAGCACTAATGGCAAGCCCTTAAAAAACCCACAAAAAAAGAAGAAACACCTCGGTCATGGATAGATCTTTATTGTTTTCTAACATTTTAAGAAAAGATTAATTTGTTTAGTGTAATAGGGTGGCTAAGAAAGTGACTTTGCCCATTACGCACCAATAAAATAAAGAAGGGCACTAAATTATGTTAATGTGTTTCTTTTACTCTTTCTAGAGAGAAAGAATACATGAATGAAAATTAGATGACTTTGATTTATTTTAATTTTAATCAGTTTGGGGATAAACGTAACATGTAACATTCACATAATTCTCCATAACGTCATTATATTCTTCCTTACAGTGCTCTTTATTTGTTCTTAACATCCATCATATTTGACACTACTCTGAAAATTATTGCATGGGATTTATTTTTTTTTTTAACGTTTTATTTATTTTTGAGACAGGGAGAGACAGAGCATGAACAGGGGAGGGTCAGAGAGAGGGAGACACAGAATCTGAAACAGGCTCCAGGCTCCGAGCTGCCAGCACAGAGCCCGACGCGGGGCTCGAACTCACGGACTATGAGATCATGACCTGAGCTGAAGTCGGACGCTCAACCGACTGAGCCACCCAGGCGCCCCACATGGGATTTAAATAAAATAGTGAATGTCGCAGATGTGGGAATGGAAAATGTATAAACTAGGAAGAAATGAATAGATCGGTTTTTCAGGAGAGCTTTCATAGTCTATCTTTTGTATAAGCTTTAATTTTAATACTTTGTTTTAAATTTTTACCATACGATATTTGACATATGTAAGTTAATATATGTAATGTATTACAAATTTTTGTTTTTTAACGTTTATTTTTGAGAGAGAGAGAGAGACACAGAGCACGAGAGGGGGAGGGGCAGAGAGTGAGGGAGACACAGAATCCAAAGCAAGCTCCAGGCTCCGAGCTGTCAGCACAGAGCCCGACACGGGGCTCGAACTCATGAACCGTGAGATCATGACCTGAGCCAAAGTCGGACGCTTAACTGACTGAGCCACCCAGGTGCCCCTGTATGTGATGTGTTATAAAGCATAAAAACAACATGGTGATCTTTCATTCCACCACCCAGTGTGAAAACTGGCGCATCGTCAATACCATTGCATCAACCTGCGTGCTCGTCAGTATTTCCCTCTGTCTGCTCTTTAGAGGTATTTACCGTCCTCAGCTTTGTGTTCATCATGTTAATTCTTCATAAAAATAATTACATATTCTCAAACAGTATACTTTTTAGCTTTGCTTGAGTTTGAGCTTTAAAAATAAAATTATGTTCCCTAATTTTAACAGCTTTTTCACTCAACCTTGTTTCTAAAATGTATGCATGTTGTTGAAAGTAGCTATTTCTTCCCATTGCTGTAACAATATTTTATTACATGACGCAATATGTACCTCCATTCTCTTGTTGATGGATTTCAGTTATTTCTCCCTTTTTGCTGTCACAAACAGTGCAGCTCCGAATACTCTCATAGCCTAGTGCACATGTGTGAGTTTTCCAGGACATACACAGGGAGCGTAGATGTTCAGCTTCATAAGATGATGCGAGATGGTTTTCCAGAGTTTTTTGGAAATTTTACATTTCCTCCACCGGTGTCTAAGAATTCATTTTGTGCTATCCAGTACTTGGTATTGTCATTGTTTTTATTTTTTCCAGTTGGATGGGTAAAAAGTAGTGTTTTGTTCTGCTCTGGATTTATTATTCCCCAATTAGTAATAATGTTAAACATGTCTTCACTTGTATACCACTTTCTTGAAATGCTTACTTGTATCTTTTATGCATTTTAAACATCTTTTTTTTTTAAATATGTTTTGGATAACAGCTCTTTATTCATGTTATGTGCTTTAGTTCTGGGCTTACTTTTTTACTTTCTTTAAAGTACTTTTTGGGGGGCGCCTGGGTGGCTCAGTCGGTTGGGCGTCCGTCTTCGGCCCGGGTCATGATCTCGCGGTCCGTGGGTTCATGCCCCACGTTGGGCTCTGTACTGACGGCTCAGAGCCTGGAGCCTGCTTCAGATTCTGGGTCTCCCTCTTTCTCCCCCTCTCCTGCTTGTGCTCTCTCTCTCTCTCAAAAATAAATAAGCATTTAAAAATTTTTTTAAATGAATAAATAAAGTACCTTTTGGTACACAGAAGTTCTTGGTTTTAATATCATCAAACTATTAAGCTTTTTCATTTATGATTAGTATTTTTTTGTTGTTGTTTTTCTGGAGATTTTTAAATATATTTGCTTGCCTTAAATTCTTCCCTCCCACAAGGTCTTGCATGTTTTTTCTCTGTTTTCTTCTAAACAAAACAAACAAAACAAAAAAACAAAAAAAAACCCTTTCATATTCAGATAAAAAAATACATCTGAAGTTTATTTAAAAAAAAAATACAGTGTGAGTTTGGGTTCCACTTTCTTTTTTTTTTTTTTTTTTTTTTACCCCAAATGGATAACTATTTGTCCCAGAGTATTTATTACATTGATTCTCCTTTTACTCTTTTTCATCTTAATTTTCTTGATAGGTATGGGTTTGTTTGTTGGCTCTCTGTTCTCTTCTGTTAATCTGTGAGTTAATATTACAATGTGTTAATTACTATCACTACATGTTTCAATACACAGCAGGGAAAATTCCTAAAGTGTTTTGACTATTTCTAGTTTTTTGCTCATCCATTTAAATTTTAGAATCAGCTTTTAAAATAACTTGTTGGGACTTTGTTTGGGATTGCATTGAATTTGGGGCAAACTGACGATTGTCACAATTTTCAGGCTTTCTATCTCCAAAAATAATATATTTTTGATACTTGTGTTTTCTTTGTCTTATAGTTTATTCCATATGGATCTTGTACTTATTTTATTGAATTTATTCCTTGAAACTTTATTTTTTTATTGATTACATTGATTGTGTGTGTATATATGTGAAATTGTTTTTTAGCTCTTGTTGGCAAATAGAAATGCAGTATATTTTTTGTATATTCATCTTGTACCCAGCCACTTGGCTGAATCATTCATTCCAAAACTTTGCTTGCAGGTGCTTTAGATTTTCTTGTAAACAGTCTGATGCTAGCGGTAATGAAAGTTTTGTTTCCACCTTTTTAAATTATTGTTCCTTTATTTAGTTTTCTTGTTTTACCCAGTAGGCTTTGGTAAAATCAAAAGAATGGTAGTATTGGCGTCCTTGACTTGCTCTTGATTGTAAAGGGAATGCTTCTAATATTTCATGAAAATGTTTAAAGTCTTTTTAGGGGAAGGGAGGGTCAGGGGTTTTTTTGTTTGTTTTGTGTGTGTGTGTGTGTGTGTGTGTGTGTGTGCACGTCCACGCGTGCACTTGTTTAAGTAGCATAAGGAGGTTATCTTTTTGATCTACTGAGATTTTTAAAAGAATCATAAATGGATCTTTTTTTCATCAAATGGTTTTTCTTCATATGTAGAGCTTAATCTTATAGTCTCCCTTCTCTCATTCTAGTGTTTAAACTTCTCTTGCATCCTCTTAATACAATGAATTTAGTCTCGATTTTTATCTTTTTAAATACACTGCTAGATTTAATTTGTTAATATCTGATGAAGAATTCTGGGGCACCTGGGTGACTCAGTCATTTGAGCTTCGGACTCTTGGTCTCAGCTCAGGTCGTGATCTCAAGTTTCACGGTACTAAGCCCTGCATTGGGCTCCACGCTGATAGTGCAGAGCCTGCTTAAGATTGTCTCCAAAATAAATAAATAAAATTTGAAAAATATATATTTGTTGAAGTATTCTATATCCAGGTTCAAATTGAAGATATTGGTCTGTAGTTTTAGTTTCTTTTAATTATCCTTGCCTGATTTATTTCAAAATTATAGTAGCTCAGTAGAGGTGATCTGAGAACTATCCTCCTGTTTCCTATGGACGTATTTGTTTAATACTGGAATGATAGCTTTATAGGAAGGTCGTAGGATATATTTTGACTTTGTTTTAAAAACATTTTTTTTATGTTTATTTTTAAGAGAGAGAGAGAGAGCACGCAAGCAGGGGAGGGGCAGAGAGAGAGAGAGAGAGAGAGAGAGAGAGAGAGAGAGGGAGGGAGGGAGGGAGGGAGACACAGAATCTGAAGCAGGCTCCAGGCTCTGAGCTGTCAGCACGGAGCCCGACATGGGTCTCGAACTCATGAGCCATGAGATCATGACCTGAGCCGAAGTTGGATCCTTAACCGACTGAGCCGACCAGGTGCCCCTATTTTGACTTTCAAGAGGAGTTGAGGGTAGATTTTTAAGTGTCAAATCAGTATATTTAATAGTATGGATCTACTCAAGTTTTCTTTTTTCTCTTCTATCAGAGAGTACGTTATATTGTTATAATTTATACATTCTGTTAAGTCTTCACATTTATTGGTAAAAAGTCATTTGTGGTATTCTCTTACTCTTTCATTGCTGCTGGATTTTTTCATTGTTAATTTTGTTCGTTTGTGCTTTTTCTCTCTTTCTTGATTAGTCTTACAAAAGGCTTGTCTGCTTCACTTCCAATTATACCAACTTCTGATTTTCTTCATACTCTTTTGTAGCGTCCTTTTAAGTTATCAGTAAGTTTTGCTTTTTTATTATATTTTTCCTCTTTTTCTTTGGGTTCACTCTGTTATCAAATTTCTTAGGTTGGAATCTGGGCTCATTTATTTTAAGCATTTGGGTTTTTTTTAATTCAAATCACTTCATGGTATTAATTACCTTCTAAGTTATTGCTTTAGTTAAATTGTACACGATTTCATATTTACTGCTTTCGTTAATGTCTATGCTGTTTTCTTCTTTTACCCTCTTGACAATTTTTTTCCTCACATTTTTGGGGGTTTTACTTATGTTTTTGTTAGTGATTTGTCACTTAATTGCATGGTTATAATTAATTGTTTTTTTAAAAACCAGTTTGTATTTCTAAAATAATTTGCTCTCTGTATCTGAACACTGTGAACTCAAGATTTTCGGGAAATGTTCTACAAAAACGCTCCTGGATTTTAAGCTAGAAATTTAGAATTCAGCGCCTTATAAACTTTAGGGTTACAAAGATTACATAGCTGAAGTTGAAAGATGTCAAATAACATTACCCCAGGAGAATGCAACCAGGAAGTGAAATGAGGAGGCTTCGAGTCCTTGTCTTGGACTGTGCTGTTCTAACATTATTTCGTGTCCTAACTGGATGAGAGCTGAATCTAGGAGTCCTATTCTAAATGACCCTTTGAGTGATGAGATTATGATAGTGTGTAAGTCACCTCCTTTAAAAATGTTGTGATAATGCAGGAAACAATAGGATTCAGACAGTGGGTACTGAAGAAGGTAGAGATCGTAGGTCAGCTTGCACTGGAATTTTTCACATTAATTCTGTCTCAAACAGCAAAATCCTGACATTGCCGTCATAACGCCAGCCATCTCCTTCCAGTACCTGGGGTATATCACTCTGAAGTTTTATACTCCAGCCACCGGGAAGTTTTGTATGTACAAAATAGTTTCTGTTAATCATCCATTTTACCATGGATCTGAGAGTATGGTTTATATGGTTTATATGGTTTATAACCATATGGCTTATATGGTTTATAACCATATAGTTTATATGGTTTAAGAGACAGTGTAAGGAATCCGTACTGACTGCTCAAGTAACTTTGTGATTTTAGATTTGCTCCGAGGAATCACTTGACAAGTAGGATTTTTGTTAACATAGGCATAATTTGTGCCCTGGAATTACCCTCCTGCTATCCGGGGAAGCTTGAGGGAAGTTAGGTTTCTGTGAAAAACTAGACAGAGTCATTCTGAAGTGAGACTAACAGACTAATGAGCAGAAAACTAGGTTGTGGAATTCTAATTAGTGTGTACATAAGAAACCTAGACTTTGCTCACCTACTTTCCTGATTTTTTTAAGCTTCTTATAAGGTGAGTAAGTTTGCGAGAAGTACAAAAAATACTCCCATTTTTTTTTTAAGTACGGCATATGCTACTTTAAAAAATGAGGCTGATTTGGAATAATATTATATATTAATAATGTGCTTTAATGCTAATGACATTCTCTTCCTTAAGAATTCTGCTAAGCATATTTAAGAAAATATAAGGGCTTGTTCTTAGATTAGGGACAGTGAAGTCCTTCCTGAGACTAAAATTGAGGTGCATTATGGAAAATTTGGACCGATTTCATTAAATTAAAATGAATAATGTTAATGCCATGAAAGTAAGATAAAAAGGTTTTAAAATAGTTTGGGAGAAAGTTTGTGCAATAAAACAAAACCTGGTTGGCTTTATCGAAATGTAATAAATCTAGAAGGGCATTAACAATTTACTAAATGCAAGTTCCCAGCCAGAGGAAAGGCTGGTGTACTTTTCATTGAGATGTCTGAACTTCAGAGTATTTTAAAGGAATGCAGTTTTGTTACTTTAGTATGTAGTAACACTCGTCAGGTATATATTCTTGACAAGTTGTGGTCCTTGCGTTTATAAATTAATTGCTAGGAAATAATGTGTTTAAACGAGCTTATTAATGGATGTTTATTTTTAATAAAAACACTTATAAATTCGGCGTTCTTAATAAATGCCCTAAAAATGCATCATGGTTTTCCTGTAAGGTTGTTAGTTCATTCTTTTTTCAATACATTTGTATTGTGCTTCAGACATTCTTTGTAGCCCTGGGGAGTAGATAGGAAGGAAAAAGTCTAACCCTCAAAAGAACCCATCACCTTAGCTCAGCTCTTGGCCAAATTATCCTGAAATCTGAATTGGTAGAATCAAAATTCATGAGGTTTTATGTAGCCTAGCAGTGATGCCTAACAAATTTCCCTTGGGAGAATGGCAACAGATTTTCTGATTTTTAGGGAAAAGAAGCCCTCTTCTTTTAGTATTTTATTACTTGGAATTTTAGATTTAAACATTCAGGTTTCATGAAGTTTTCTCCTAGTGTAATGAACCATGCTAATTTGAACCACGGAAGGATTAGAATTGTTTTAATGATATGGGCAGTGTGTCTGGCCTAAAGGCTCCATAAGTCAATCCTGTCGATATTTGTAGATTTAAAAACAGCAGATGCTAAGAGATCATTGTTGTTCAGATAGACTGTGCCAGCCACATAGAAGATGATTTGCACAACGGTAAATCAAAGCATTTTTTAGTACACCAGTGTAAAATAAATGTCTTTAAACGTTCCGTACCCATGGTGTTTAAATGCAAAAACACCCAACACTTTGTTGCCCGTAGAATACGACAGGCAAAAATCCTTCCTACTTTCTTAGCAGAATGCAAATTCTGTGACTGATTACTTATCTGTTGAGTAATCATTCATTAAATTAGAAACTTCAGTAGCTAACAGGATTTTTATTTTATGGGATTCACGATATCATCGATTTGCATTCTCTTGCGTTTTTATGGCATATTCCATTGACTTCAAGATGCTATTGATGGTGAGATGCGCACTGATTTCATGCACCATTTAGAAAGGGAAAGTCACTGCCGGTTGAATCGTGACACAGTGCTCTTATAATTGAGTAGAAAATGAATCCTGATTTCAGGGAGATTAAAATTTCAAAGCGTGTTTGCTTGAGAGTCCACAGAGTACATATTTACATCCACCGCTTCATTTTTTGGTACGAGAGATGCAGTGGTTCAGATGACGACGTGTGGATTTGAGCGGCTTTGAGGACCGCGTCCCGGAGGACTGTGAAGAACAAAGGAATGGATCTTTGTCTGTTGGT
This sequence comes from Panthera onca, assembly GCF_046562875.1. NCBI lineage: Eukaryota > Metazoa > Chordata > Mammalia > Carnivora > Felidae > Panthera > Panthera onca. Next base: position 16,590,036 of record NC_138343.1, on the reverse strand, counting down.
TCACTTGGGGACTCATGGAAGAATGATGGGGGGTGGGGGAACAGGTTATGTTCAACTTACACTCTTTGCTTCTTGGGTAACCGACCCCATGCACATGCCTCAGTATTTTCTATGTAAATAATGTCGCACGGTGACTTAACAGGATAATCTGTGTTACTGCTGATCTATTTAGACATTTCTCCACTTGGCTGCTGTAATCTACGTGTGGGGCAAAAGGAAAAAGAGGGAAGCAAGCTCAGATACTTACTGCCTACAGAGAGACTTGTTCTTTTCTGTTAACACAGATGAGAGAAGGCACTAGACAGTGTGGGCATGAAACCAAGGAATAGAATCCCAGGAAAGGAAGAATAGAAAATAAAAGCGAGCGGAGGCAGAATAAATTGAAAATGGGTTAAACAACTGAGAGAAACTCTGGAAACTAAATTAAGAAGAAGAAAAAATTAAACACTGTTGTGGAAATAGCAAAGTACCATTTCACCCGAACGTGGTATCCTTTTGTCAGTTTCACGACTCGGAGTGTGTTTTACTGGATTGGACCGCCTATGGGAGGAGTATAAAATTGTGAGTGGCGATGCCTTAAGAGTTTTGCCCTGAGCACCAAGCACAAAATTAACTGTTTCCTTTAAGAAGAGATTCGGAAGCAGCAAATGAGATTCTGTGGACGAGGGAGGAAGGGTACAGAGAGGACTGAAGAATGTTTGAGTGAGAACAAATGTAGGTAGTGGCATCGACACGTCGTCCGATGGTTAGTTAGCGGGAAGTAGACTCCACCAGACCGCAGAACAGATCGTATTGGGGGTGCAGCGCGCTAACTGCGCAGGAGCAGGGAAGGAGGGGGTTGCTGTGGGGTGTTTATTTCTGGAGGCCCACCACCGAGCATGGGGTTAGCCACTCAGAAACTGTTTAATGAAACCCTTTGATGGCTGTCTGTGGCTCTTAGCCTGAAGACGGTCTCCAAAACGCGGCGAATGAGAGACCTCGGCTCGCTAAGCCCTGCCCCTCACCCACTCACCCCTGCCTCCTGTGAGTGCTGGGATTCCTCCAGTTAATTTTTGCCCACTGCCCCACCACCAGTACTTGCCCCAGTTCCTAGTGCATAGAGTAGTAGGCACTTGGCAGACGGTCACCGAATAGGTGAAGGTGGGTGGGTACGCGCATGAGGGAGAGAAGAGAGTGACTTCCTTTGCATTACAGGCAGGAGTTTTAAACAATACGTACTATTGCTTTCTTCCTATTTTTTACGTGTGGTTACACAGATATTTTTTATTTCTTCTGGTATAACCTAGATTGCGTATCTGAAGTAAGTTTTTCATTATATTAAATTGTCTGTATAATTTAATTGTATGTCTCCGCGGTGAACCACAGAACTCACTTAAGTATATCGAGCAAAAATTAAAGCTCTTCTCTAACCTTTAATAGAGACTGCGGACAGCCACTGCAAATGAATCCTTCCTTATGATTTTATTTGAGCACTAAGATTAAAGCTATTCTTGGATACTTTGGTAAGATAACAATATCTTCGTTAACCTGGTGAGAGGTTGTGATGTTCTGAATAAAGATTTGAGGATTTCACCTTTCTGAAGGTTTAACGCTATAACCCCGAGAGCCTTCGTGGTAGAAATGTTTATCAAATGGATTTCATACTTTCTTGTCTTGGTTAGCGTTAGCCTCAATTTAAGCTTTCTTTCTTTTTCTTTTCGATTGAGGGCCAGTCATGTGCTGGTCCCTGGGGTAGGGAAGGGACAATTGGTAGCATTTGCCCCTGTGGTGAAAATACTCCCGCCAAGACTTGACTTTAATGCTGCCCAGGGTTGTGTGGCTTCCAGAATTCCTGAATATTTAGTAGAGCTGTCTTGAGCACATACTGCTCAAAGAAATTATCATCATGCAGTATTTTTCTTGTGGTTTCAAGCACAGGGAGAGTAAGACTCAGAACGAAACGGGCCCCAGTCCTACATTTAGGACTTTCTTAGAAAAATTGCCAGAGTTTTTGGAATCTTTCTTATGAAAGTGCAACAGGATACTTTAAAAAAGTTCTTATTTGTATTGAAGGCTGAGTCAGCCTCCTACCAGGTGACCTTCTTAAACCTGCAGAAGTACATCCGGGTATCTGATTTTATTCTCCGTGTCAGCTCTCTTGTTAACAAGAGTCAGATTTTTATCTCCTGCCTCTCCAGCTCACTATTTTTGCACAAGCCCTGTCATAAGACATTAGAACAACTTATAAAAATGGAAAATGTACTTACTCATAACGCCTCCTCTCAGTTGTTGTTAACTTTTCTACCTTTGCTAACCTGGCTATAGCATAGCCACAGAAGCCCAGTTTTTCTGAGGTGCTCTTTAGAAGTAAGGAGAAGTACTTATCGGAATGGTAAATAAGGTTAATAGAACAAATCTGGAAGTATATACTTGGTTTCCTCTTTCAGTGGCATCTTCAAAGACATAAGTTATGTGAAGGAGTAATGGATACAGTGTTTTGTGGGAGTGTAATATTTGTGAAAGTGATACGCACAACCGTAATACGGCAAAAGAGAACAGAGCTGTATAGTCGTAAGGTTTCCATATCGTATTAGAATCTGCATTAGCTTCCGATAAGTTAGAATGCAAGGTCAGTTCTAGATCACTACAAAGAGAACCACTCAAGAAAGTTCTGAAAAAAGATCATTAAAGAAATTAAAATGTTGTATTAGCAAATACCATCTTAATGTAGAATAAAGCAGTAAAGGAGAAGTGGAAGACCAAGAAAGACACAAGATGAATAGAAAACGAAAGTAAACTGGCAGACAGGAACCCAGCAGTGTCAACCAAAACATCACACAGGAATTGGTTGAATAATCCCATCAGAGGCAGAGATTGTCGGACCGGTTAAAAAAACAAGATCCAACTGTGTGCTGCCTACACGGAGATACACTTTAGATTCAAAGTCGCAACTAGATGGAAACTAAATGGTTAGAAAAAGATTTATCATGCAAACAGCCAGCATGAAAAAGCCGAGTAGTTATATTAGAGACTTAAAATAGAGGGGTATTTTCTAATGACAAAAGAATGAATCCTTTGGGAAGACATAGCAGTCATAAACCTATATGTACCTCACAACACAGTCCCAAAATACACGAAGCAAGCGGACAGAAATGAAGGACCAAGTAGACAATTCAGCAGTGTGGTCAGAGACTTCAGTGCCCCACTTTCCAGAATGGATGGGACAGCTAGGCAAAAGGTCAGCCTCGAAGACTTGAACAGCACAGTGAACCCACTGGACCTAACATCTATCTGTAGAACATTCCACCCAACAGCAGCAGAACATATATGTTCTCTGGTGTATGTGGAGCATTCTCCAAGATAGGTCCTAACTTAGGCCATGGGACGATTTATCAATAAATTTAAGAGGACCGAGAAATACAAAGTTTATTTCCAAAGCGACTTTTTACTACATCTGCCATAGCTGGCTAGTGAATTCAGACCCTCCCCCGTAATTATTGTTCTTTTTCTTTTGAACAGTTTTTTAATGTACATTGTTGCCCATCTAGTATGTTACAGAAGTTTAGTAATGTTGTCTCTTGCACTGTTTAAACCTTTAGCCAGATGATTCTTGGTCTTACTCGGGATGGGAGCTGACCTCAAATTCCACTTACATTCTATCCTTGCTTTTCTTTTCAGGGCTGAGTTTCTTGTTCAGGAATGCTGCTGTCTTCTGATTGCTTTTCAGTGTATTCCTCCATTAGGAATATTAACAAGCCTCTGAACTGACTTTGGTTGGTAAAACTCAACTCACATGTCCCCGAATGCTGCAAGAACTAATTGCTCTAATCTTCTGGAGAGATGCCCTTCATGAGGCTTCCTGATGCTCTCAGAAGTCGCTGCTGTGTCCGTACTCACTCCAGGCTTCTAGAACTTTGTCACAGAGCTTGAAGTTCTTTTCTCTTAGGAGCTCGTTCCCCTCCTGCTTTTGACTCTCATGCCGTCTGTTACCGTGTGTTTGAATTCCGTGGGCTTCGTTCTTTTTCATACAGTCGCTGCTCATTTTGACTTAGCCACAATATTCATCACACTTTCGCTCTTTCACTTCGTCTTAACATCTCTAGTTTCCCATCTGGGATCATTTTATTTTACTTCAAGAACAGTCTTCAGTTTTCCATTAGCGCAGGTCTGTTGTGACAAATTACTTCAAGTATCATTTATTAGAAAATGTCTGTTTCATTTTCATTCTCGAAAAATACTTTCACTGAGTATAAAACCAGAGCCTTCCGGCATGGCAGTTCATCTCCTTGAGCACCTTGTTGCTGTTGAGATTGTCACTTGTGAGTCTGATTATTGCTCATTGGAAGGTAGCCTGTCTTTTCATTTTAACGTGTCTTCCTGAGACTTTTAAGAGTTTGGCCTCGCCCCTGCCTTGCAGTTTCAGAGTGAGGCGAATAGGTGTGATTTCTCTGTATTTACCATGCGTGTGCTTTACAGCACTCTTGGATTTGTACAGTCACATGTTTCAGTCGTGCCCAATCATTTATGTCCTCATCTTCCGAGATTCCACTTCCAGTCTTTTCGACTCATCCTTTGTTTCAAAACCTCTCCATTTTGTTTGCCTTTTGTCTCTAGTACTTTATTCTCTGTTGTTTCTTTTTGACTCCTCTCCCAGTTCCCTGTCATAATCTGGGCTTAAATCAATCCAGTGAGTTCTAAATTTGCAAGTATTTTTCAGTTCTGTCATTTATATTTGGCTTTTCAAATATACTATCTCTTTTTAATTTTTTTTTATTGTTTGTTTATTTTTGAGAGAGAGACAGACAGAACATTAGCATGGGAGGGGCAGAGGGAGAGGGAGACACAGAATCGGAAGCAGGCTCCAGGCTCTGACCTGTCAGCACAGAGCCGGATGCGGGGCTCGAACTCACAAACCATGAGATCATGACCTGAGCCGAAGTCGGACCCTTAACCGACTAAGCCACCCAGGAGCCCCTCTACTACTATCTCTTTTTATACTTTCCAGTTTTCCCTCTGGAATTTTCAATAAGATTTCAATATAAACAAAGTAAGTACATTTATTTTAAAGTCTCTGTATGTCAGTTCCAATATATTGGACCCTTGTGGATCTGTTTGTGATGTTCTTTCTTCGGTGCCTCGTTGTCTTTGAATAGTTAGACATTCTATTTTATTTTTTTTTATTTTATTTTTTTTTTTTTTAAATTTTCTTCAACGTTTTTTATTTATTTTTGGGACAGAGAGAGACAGACAGAGCATGAACGGGGGAGGGGCAGAGAGAGGGAGACACAGAATCGGAAACAGGCTCCAGGCTCTGAGCCATCAGCCCAGAGCCCGACGCGGGGCTCGAACTCACGGACCGCGAGATCGTGACCTGGCTGAAGTCGGACGCTTAACCGACTGCGCCACCCAGGCGCCCCTAGACATTCTATTTTAAAAACTATCAGGCCTCCAGGGTAGCTCAGTCAGTTAAGCACCAACTTCATCTGAGGTCATGATCTTGTGGTTTGTGGGTTTGAGCCCCTCATCGGGCTCTGTGCTGACAGCTTGGAGCCTGGAGCCTGCTGTGGATTGTGTGTGCGTGCGTGTGCGTGTGTGTGTGTGTGCGTGCGTGCGTGTGTGTGTGTGTGTGTGTGTGTGTGTCTGCCCCCCCCCCCCCGCTCACACTCTGTCTCTCTCTCAAAAATAAACATTAAAAAAAAAAAAGAACAAGTAAAAATTATCAGAATGGTTTGAAGTCCTGGTTGACATCTTCCACCAGAAAAGATTTGAATTCACTTCTGTGAGGCTCCCAGGAGAGCTAACGATCCAGTATCCACTTAATCCAGTTTGGGGGCTGGTGATCTTCCGGGGCACTGGATGCAGGTTGGCAGTTCATATGAAGCTTGCTTGGTCTACATCCAGTTCTCTCGTTTCTAGCATAAAGCCATTCAGACTCCCAACAGGGAATACGTAGATGCTCATAGGGACTCCACGCCTGGCGTGCCCCGGATTCCGTCACGTATCTACTCAGCTCCTTTAGATCGTCGTGAGGACTGCCCCAGCCATTTACCTGCTCCTTCTGGACAAACCTTCCCTGAGCAAAAGGAGCCCTACATGCCGACTTCACCCTTTTGGACCTGTACCCTCCCCTGGCCCACTAACTTTCCACTACCTTCCTACTGTTTCACTGCCTTCAAGCTGATAATATTTATATTTTATTTAGCTATTCTGTCATCTTCCAAGGAATATCATTTGAATTGCTTAAATTACTTAATTCTCCATCACCGTACAGTTCTTTCTATTTTCAGAATATCAACCCATTATCTGCGTTACGTATTGCAGTATGTTTCTCTTTGTCATTTGCCTTTTTGCATATCAGAGAGTTTTTTTATACACACCCAGATTTCTTCCAGAGAGTTCACTTCTCTGTGGTTTTATTGCTTACACTGAATGTGAGTGAGCTTAGTGTGGAATGTGGTGTTTGCTTACTGTTTACCTTCCCTTTGTTCCATGTGTTTAAAAATTAGATCATCTTTTCCCCAGGGTTTTGAAATATTTTTCGTGTACTGAATACACATATGATGGGACCTTTCTTTGAGTTTTCAGTTTAACTATTAATCTGATTTTGGAAAAGTACTTTACTGTTTAATCATTAAATGCCTCTCCATGTCGGTGACCTTATAACATTCTTTTTCAGAATTTTATAGTATAATTTAGAATATTTATTTCCCCAAGTGAAGATTAGAGTCACGTAAAATTAAAAAAAAGAACAACTTTTGGGGTGCCTGGGTGGCTTAGTCAGTTAGGTGTCCGAGTTCGGCTCAGGTCATGATCTTGTGGTTTGTGGGTTTGAGCCCTGTGTCCAGCTCTATGCTGACAGCTCAGAGCTTGGAGCCTGCTTCAGATTCAGTGTTTTCCTCTCTCTCTGCCCCTCCCTTGCTCGTGGTCTGTCTCTCTCTCAAAAATAAATAAATATTAAAAAATTAGATTTATAAAATAATGAGAAGAATTTAAAAAGAACAACTTTTTGGGGGTGCCTTGATGGCTCAGTTGGTTACGCATCTGACTTCGGCTCAGGTCATGATCTTTTGGTTTGTGAGTTTGAGCCCTGCATTGGGTAAGCCCAGCTTCTCTCTCTCCCTCTCTGCCCCTTGTGGAATTCTCTCTCTCTCTTTCTCTCTTTCTCTCTCTGCCCTTCGCTCACTTGAGCCCTCTCTCTCTCTCTCTCTCTCTCTCAAAAAATAAAAAAATAATTAAAAAAATAACTTTTTTTATTGTTTGAAATTGTGTGAAGTTTAGAAATTTCAAAAGAACTGAATCAATATCTTCAAAATATTGTTTCCAGGAGCATGGTGTGTTTCTTTGTTTTGTAAGTCTTTAAAAAAAAAAATCATAGCAGAAAATCGCTTAATTTTTTGTACGTTTTGAATATTTTGTGCCAAATTTATTCCTAGACATTTTTCTGTTATTGCCGTTACAGATAGAATATTTCTTCCTTGTATTTTCTAACTAGTTGTTTTTGGTGCAAATAACAAGATTGATATTTTTATGCTTTTGGTAGACACCTACCTTCTGATTAAAAATCCATAGGGATTCGGGGCACCAGGGTGGCTCAGTTGATTGTGTCCGACTTCACCTCAGGTCATGATCTCATGGTCTGTGAGTTCGAGCCCCGCGTTGGGCTGACAGCTCAGAGCCCGGAGCCTGCTTTGGATTGATTCTGTGTCTCCCTCTCTCTCTGCCCCTCCCTCGCTCATTCATATTCTCTCTCTCTCTCTCTCTCTCTCTGTCAAAAATAAACATTAAAAAAAATTTTTTTTTAAATCATAGCAATTATGGCAAAAATCTCTTTGTCGTCCCATGGTTCAAAAGAGATTTCTCTAGTGTCTGATTTTGAGTGTTGCATATCGTGGGCAAGGTAAATATTCTTTATGGTGTTTTCCTAGTTCTCTAGAGTTTTGTTTAGATTTTTCTAATTTCCCTGTGACTTCCTCTCTGACCCCTAGGCTGTTTAGAAATATGTTGTTTCATTTCCAAATATTTGGGGGCTTTCCACATGCCATTCTGCTTCTTATTTCTCATTTGATTTTGTTGTGGTCACAGAGACCATACCTTTTGTGTCCTTGTAACCTTTTAGAGCAACAGACCTTGGTTTTAAATTTAAAGTCACCTGTGCCCAGCGGCTACCTGTGTTAGTTTCCTGGGGCTGCAGAACAAATTACTGTGAACTTAGCAGTTTAAAAAATACTTATTATCTTACAGTTTTTAGGTCAGAGCCTGAAGTGGTCTCACCGGGCTGTAACCAAGCTGTCTGTCAGCAGGGCCACCTTTCCGGAGGCTCTGGGGGAGAATCCGGTTCCTTGCTCATTTAGATTTGGGCAGAATTAAACTCCTGTGTCTGTCAGCCTGAATTCCTCATGGCCATGCTGGCCTTCCCAGCTTCTAACGTCACCTGCTTTCCTTGGATCCTGGCTGCAGTAGCTGTTCGGGGTCGTCACACTTCAGATCTCTCTTTTTCTCTCTCTCCCTTTCCTTTCTCTTTCTCTCTCACATCTTCTGCCAGTGTATTCACTTTGAAGAGATCCTACGATAATCCAGGGTAGGCTCCACATTTTAACGTCCGTGACTTTATCCCATCGACAAGGTCCCCTTTGCATGTGTCAAGGAACCTAGTCGCCAGTTCTGGGGATTAGGGTGTGGACGTTTTGCAGGGCCATTATTTTGTCTGCCACGCTACCATGTAACACAATGTGGCATCCTACTGCATTATATTTAAGGTTTTTTAAGCGTTTATTTACTTTTGAGACAGGGAGAGAGAGTGTGAGTAGGGGGCGGGCAGAAAGAGAGGGAGGGGCACCGAATCCGAAGGAGGCTCCAGGCTCTGAGCGGTCAGCACAGAGCCCGACACGGGGCTCGAGCCCACAAACCATGAGATCATGACCTGAGCTGAAGTCGGAGGCTTAACCGACTGAGCCACCCAGGTGCCCCTCACTGCATTATATTTTAAAGTGATGCAATTTTAAAAATTCTTTTCTAAATTTCCTTTTATTGTTATTTTTGGAGCTCTTTATTTATATATGGAGATCCAAATTAAAGTTGTAACATTTCAGCACAGGCCAGGCGGCAATATGCTCTGTTTTTGTTTTCCTGTAAAAGTCTTTGTTTTGCCTGCATTTTTGCAAACTGTTATCCTTTGATAGAGAATTCTGAGTGGGCCATTTATTTTTTTCTTTCAGTAGTGTGAAAATATCACTGCACAGTTTCTGTTGAGAAGTCTGCTTTAATTTTTCTCTTTGTCTGTAATACATTTTTCTAACTTCTGGGTACCTTCGAAGTTTTGAATTTTCTTTTTTCTTTGGTTTTCAGCACATTGAATAGAACTTAGTTATGTGTTTTTACCTCCTTTCTTTCTTTTTCTTTTAGTTTTTGGTTTTTCTTCTCATCTTTCCTTATTTTTACTCATCCAGTTGAAGTTCTCTAAGCTTTTTTGATCTATGGTTTGTTTATTTTTGGAAAATACTTGCTGCTATCTCTTCACTTATTTCTACTACCCTATTTGTTCTTTTTCCCTTTTGTGATTCTTTTTTTTTTAATTTCTTTTAACGTCTATTTATCATTGAGAGACAGAGAGGTAGGCACAGAGTGTGAGCAGGGGAGGGGACAGAGAGAGGGGGAGACACAGAATCCGAAGCAGGCTCCAGGTTCTGAGCTGTCAGCACAGAGCCTGACGTGGGGCTCAAACTCACAAACTGTGAGATCATGACCTGAGCCAAAGTCGGTCACCTAACCAACTGAGCCACCCAGGTGCCCCCCTTTTGTGATTCTAATTCTACACTAGACCATTTGACATTGTCCTATGGGTCTTGGATGCGCTATTCTTTTGTTTCCATACTGTTTTTCTTTCCTTTAAAAAAAAATTATTGTTTATTTACTTTGGAGAGACAGAGACAGAGTGTGAGTGGGGGAGGGGCAGAGAAAGAGGGGGACACAGAATCCGAAGCAGGCTCCAGGCTCCGAGCTGTCAGCACACAGCCCGGCACGGGGCTCAAACCCACGAACCACGAGATCATGACCTGAGCTGAAGTCAGCAGCTTAACCGACTGAGCCACCCAGGCGCCCCTACATTTTTAAGTTATTTTTTAGAGAGAGAGAGAGAGAGAGAGAGAGAGAGAGACCAAGAAAGTGAGCAAGCATGAGCCGTTCAGAGGAAGAGGAAGAGAGAATCTTAAGCAGTCTCCATGCTCAATGCAAAGCCCATCTCAGGCCTTGAGATCATGACCTGAGCCCAAATCAAGAGTCTGACTCTTAACTGACTGAGCCACCCAGGGACCCCTCCATGCTGTTTTTCTTCTTTGTGTGATTTTTTTTTTTTTTGGTTAATCTGTAAGTTCACTGATTCCTTAGTTTTGTCAAATCTAATGAGTGTATAAATGGCTTTCTTTGTTTCTATTACTTTGTCTTTTATTTCTAACATTTTCATTTGACCATCTCACTGAGTTTAAATTCCCATGTTGTCAACTTTTTCCTCCGGCCCTTTTGACACGTTGATTATAGTCATTTTAAATCCCCTGTCTTGAGCGTTTGGGCACCTGTATCATCCCCGAGTCTGGTTCTCTTGACTATTTTGTCTCTTGACAGCGGCTCAGTCGTGCCTGTATTTTAACTTTCTATTGAGGTTCGGATATTGTGTGCATAACAGTAGTTACTGGGGTCATGAGCTTTTAATGGTTAGAAATGGGCACTGTTTTTCTTTTGTGAGGTCATCAGGAGGGGAATTGAGGCTCTCTGTTCAGGAGCTGGGCTGGGTTCAGATTTTGGTATTGTTGTGTTTGCCTTCCGTGTGCCACACTGGCCTCCAGGTATTCCAGTGACGATCTGCCATTTCCCTGTGAATGCAGAGGAGCCGGGGGGCCTGGATGGCTTTCCTCAGTTTGGTGCTCCATACTGAGCTAAGCCGCCTATATCCTTGTGGGAGTGGAAGCCTCTGCCCCTTTGCCTCTCCTAGCGGTAGACCCCTGTTACTTCTTCCTCGTTGCTGGGCTGGTAGTGGGGGTTGGTGAGGATTGCTCTCCTGTCCTGTTCCACCCTCAGTCTCAGACATGACCCTCTCCCATGGTAGCAGACCTCTCATTTTATCGGTATGGGATTCTGGTCCCGGGACAGTTTCCTACTTCCACTGGGATAAAAGGTTTCTTCTTCTACCCTTTCCCAGGCCACTGTGGCATTTACCTGTGCCCTGTGGGTGATGTGCCTGCTGTCCTTTTCCCAGCAGCTTAAAGTTGAAGGCATTTGCTCCACATGAGAGAAGCTCTCGGGGCCTCGGGCTTTGTGTGTTTTCCACAGCTGCACCCCCTGCTTGGTGCCTCCCAGGGAGGGTGCTCTCTCTGGTCCCCCGCCCCGGCCCCTGTGTCAGCACCTGCTGGGGGCCCACGGGAAAGAGCCTGGGTGTGAGTATGGACTCCCCCGGGTCCGAGGCCAGGCGAATCCAGCCCGTGCGCAGCCCTTCATAGTTTGCTGTAGTTTTAGATGATATTTTGCTTGTTTGCATGGCTTTCGTGTCCTCCACATCCTCCCTGCTTGACCCCAGGTGAGCCGTTTCCTGCATCCCTCCATGGAGTTCAGGCTTTGGTTGCTCTGTGACCCCAGCTGTGTGATGGGCTCAAAAGACGTTAGGACTTTTGTGCTATCTCTGGCTGTTTTGTGCCATTGTGGTGGGAGCAACATTCCTTTCAAGCGTCTACATCCAAAAGCAGACTCATCTAGCTTTATTTTTTAAAATCAGGAATGGATATTGAATTTTATTAAATAGCATTCACCCTTATTGAAAATGGCCATGTGAATTTCTAAGTTGTTCTTCCTGACATGATGAATCATACGAGTAGATTACCTTATACTAAATTCATCCCTTATCTTCTCTCACTTGAAGAATTTCTTCATTAGCAAATCTTTCTTTGATACCTATTATGGACTGGATTTGAGGGATGGATAATAAAGACGGAGTCTTATAGATTTGCATTGTAATCAGAAGGTAGACAAAAACAACATGTAAATAAATAAATAGGGCATTTAAAAAGTGGTTTTTTTTAAGTTTAATCATTTTGGGGAGACAGAGAGAGCCAGAGCATGAGCAGGGGAGGAACAGAGAAAGAGAAGGAGACACAGAATCCGAAGCAGGCTCCAGGCCCTGAACTGTCAGTGCAGAACCCGACGTGGGCTCGAGCTCACGGACCACGAGATCATGACCTGATTCCAAAGTGGGGCGCCCAACCGACTGAGCCACCTAGGTGCCCCGATAAATAGGACATTTTAGATTGTGATCATCGTTAGGAAGGAAATGAACAGGGTGGGTGGGCGGTGGGGGCAACTAGTTTAGGTGGGTGGACAGGACCAGCTGGTGACAGATGACACTGGTGTTAGGATCTAAAGGTCAGAAGGGATCCAGTCACTTAAAAGAGTTGAGAGCGGGGAGGGCTTTTCAGGAGCTGGCGAGTACAGATCCCCAAAGGTAGAAAGGAGACGGGCCTTGCTGGAAGATCAGAACTTCACCGACATGGCCGAAACGGTGAGGACGGGGGAAATGTTACGAAGGGACGTCGCAGAGGTCATCAGAGCCAGATGGCCGTGCCATCTTCCAGCCGCGTTCCACGTTTGAATTACATGAGGAAGGGGAAGAACGTGGTGATGAACGTGGCTCCTGTTGCTCGTAGTTGTTCCCACGTCGATGAAGTAGCTTCCGGATTACGGACACACCCCAGAGGCATTGTGGGTTCCAGGCTGCCGCGGTGAAGCGAGTATCTCAGTGAAGTGTGTCAAATGAAGTCTTTGGCTTCCCAGTGAATAAAAAAAAGTTATGTTTATACTATGCTGTAGTCTGTCAACTGTGCAATAGCATTATTCCTAAGCAAAAGTTAAAGACACAATTTTGAACATTTATTATTAGTAGTTTTTAATGTTTACTTTTGAGAGAGAGAGAGAGTGAGGAAGGGGCAAAGAGAGGGGGACAGAGGATCCGAAGTGGGCTTTGCAGTGACAGCAGCGAGCCCGACACGGGGCTCAAACTCCCGAACCGCGAGACTGTGGCCTGAGCCGAAGCCAGACGCTTAACCTACTGAGTCACGCAGGTGCCCCTTCAAGATACAGTTTTTAAAAAGACTTTGTTGGGGGCGCCTGGGTGGCTCAGTCGGTTAAGTGTCCGACTTCGGCTCAGGTCATGATCTCCCGGTTCGTGGGTTTGAGCCCCGCGTCGGGCTCTGTGCTGACAGCTTGGAGCCTGCTTCGGATTCTGTGTCTCCCTCTCTCTCTCTGCCCCTCCCCCGCTCATGCTCTGTCTCACTCTGTCTCTCAAAGATAAATGTAATAAAAGGAAATTTAAAAATAATAAAAAAATAAGACTTTGTTGCTAAGAAATGCCAGCCATCTTGTGAGTTTTCAGTGAGTGATGACCACCGATCACAGCTACCATAACAGATATAGTAATAACAAAAACGTTTGAAGTATTGCAAGAATTACCAACCTGTGACGCAGAAACACTAAGTGGGCAGACGCTGCTGGATAAATGGCACCGATCGACTTGCTTGGTGCAGGGTTGCCACAGACCTTCAATTTGTGGGGGGAAAAAACAAAACAAAAGCAGTCTCTGCGCAGTGCAGAGCACAATAAAGCAAGGTGTGCCTGTGTGCCTCTTGTGTCCTTGTTTATCTCACATTAGCTTATTCGTTACCTGGCTTACATTTTCAGTCTCTGAGTGCTGACTTTTCCTTCCTCTTCATAAGCACACTCAGCCCCCACCCCCCTTGTCCTAACAACACCTTCTCCCGTCCTTTTCTTCCCCGGATACCACCCCACCACCCCCCCTTTCTCAGTGCCTTCGCAGCCACTTCTCAGAAAGTGTTCTGTGCTTGCTGGCCTGCACTTCACCTTGCCCACGCTCCCGCCTTCCCCTTCTGTGAACTGGTTTTTGCCATCACAGTGTCCTAATCCCAGTGGCCACCAAACCCAGCACCCTCTTGTTTCTGCTTCTGGATCCAAATGGAGTATTTAAAAATACACTCTTGGCCACATCTTCCTTGGTAGTCTCCAAACCCTACGGTGCCTGGGTGGCTCAATGTGTCTGACTCCTGATTTTGGCTCAGGTCATGATCTTACGGTTTATGGGTTCGAGCCCTGCATCGGGCGCTGCACTGACAGTGCAGAGCCTGCTTGGGATTCTGTCTCTTTCTGTTTGTCCCTCTCCCACTCATGTTCTAGCCCCACTCCCCCCACTCCCTCCCTCTCTCTCTCTCTCTCTCTCAAAAATAAACTTTTTTTTTTTTTTAAGTCTCTAACCTCTGACTTCCTGGACACCTCACTGTCACAAGTTTTGTTTTATCTTTTTTATTACCCAGTTTGTTTTCTAGTTTACCCTAAATCGAGGGATAACCCACGATGTCAGACTTTTCTCTGCTGATGTCACACTTTTCTCTTTACCGGGCATATTCTCTCTGCCTTATCATTGATGTACTTCTACAAAAAACAGCTCTCATCGTGTACTTCCAGATCTATGCCTGTAGCCCAGACTTCTCTCTAGGGAAAGAAAAGAATATGCATCTATATTTAATAGATTGTAATTTTCGTATTGCTATGTAATCTTTGTAATTATTTTAAATGGATGTGTAATGTTCTGTTAAGTGCCTGTGCTGTAATTAGCCTAAGCATTTCTCTGTTGAAAATTTCTAGCCCTGGATTTGCAGCTACACTTTAGAATTCTCCACATGTATATTGAGTTTGAGCTTTGGTGGGATGGAAAGTGAATTGATTTTTTTTTTTTTTTTTACCCCTCCTAAACTGGCTTGGGCCTCACGGATAAAGACAGGAACTGAGCAGAATCTTTGGCAAGCCTTTTTTAGGCTTTCTTGCTTTGAATCAGCTGAGAGGCCCCTCTGTCAACTACCTGGATTCAAGGTAGCATTTTAACTTTCACGTGAACTCTGGAAGGGCCTTCTGTGTGCTGTCCATGTCTCTGGTCTCTTTACTTTCTTTTTTCGTTTCTTTAATTTTTTTTTTTTTTAAAGAGTGACAGAGTGCAAGTGGGGAAGGGCAGAGAGAGGGAAACACAGAATCTGAAGCAGCCTGCATACTTTGAGCTGTTAGCACAGAGCCCGACACGGGGCTTGAACCCATGATCTGTGAGATCATGACCTGAGCTGAAGTCAGACGCTTAACCGACTGAGCTACCCAGGCACTCCTGGTCTCTTTACTTTCTGATACAACATGCTCTGCGTTGTTAGAGGACAAGTAGTCCTTGTGTCCCCAAGACCCAGAAGACCCTAAAGTTTTTCACACTGATGCGTCTCTGAGTAAATCCGGAAAAGTGATTCACCTTCCAGCAAGGCGGGCTTTTAAAGCCACTGTTGAGAGGCACCTGGGTGGCTCGGTCAGTTAAGCATTTGACTTCAGCTCAGGTCACGATGTGACGGTTCATGGGTTCGAGCCGCACGTCGGGCTCTGTGCGGACGGCTTGGAGCCTGGAGCCTGCTTTGGATTCTGTGTCTCCCTCTCTGTCTGCCCCTCCCCCACTCACGTGCTGTCTCCCTCTAAGATAAATAAACATTAAAATAATTTTTTTTTTCTTTAAACACACCGTTGGGTTGTAGTTCCCGATACCTACTACCAGCCTCGGGAGTATTTTTTGCCGCATTTAACTGGCAACCCAGATGCTCTGTCTCAGGAAACGTGTTTGTTTTCATTCTGTTGCTGTCTAAAGTAATCCTGGAAACCCGCGGATGGTGCCGTTTTACGCTCCTTGGTGCTCCTCTCCAAAAGCTAGAGGAGGCCTCACGTTCACTAGGCTTGTCCTTGGCACACGAGGTGCCAGTGCCTTCCTTTCAGAGAAGGTGGGAGCTTTAGCCCCTGTTTCTCTAACCGCTCCCCTCTCCCCCGTCAAGTGGCCTTCGTGATCTTTCCGAGCTGTTCGGCCGCCTCCCCAGTGGAGCACTGGCTTTCTGACGAAGCCCCTGCAGATCGAAGCTTTCGACAGGGTCACGCTGCCCGCTGCGGTCCCTCCCCTCAGTGTGACTGGTACTTGTTAAATGAATTGCTCTTTGGGGTTCCGACCTGTTGATGCCTCAGAGCCTCTGCCTGGCCGCCGGCCCTTTCCAGGAGCACCCCCCCCCCCCCCCCCGCCAGAACGCAGGGTTTAGCAGTTGGTTGACTCCCGTTTTGGGGCCTGTCCCACCCTTGCCCACTCTGACTGCACATCAGCACTGCGTAAGGAAAGCGGGTGGTATCTCATCGTTCACACAAACAGGGCACGTGCCCCAAGTGTTTCCAACCCCAGTGTCAGTAAAACCCCAGCATCCCTGGAACCCTGTGGTAGAATACAAAGTGGCGCCCGTACGGCGAGCAGAAGGTAGGCCCGCGCGCTGGCCGTGGGGAGTGGGCGTATCGTCCTTTACGCTGCCTTCTGCCACTTACCCTGTGGTCTCTCAGATCCTCTAGTTAGTTTTCCCTTCAGTACGCCGAAATACCAGATCGCCTTTAAAGTGAGCGCAGGCCCCGATGGGAACAGCAGCCCCTCCCAGCCCTCATCCCCACCCTGTTTCTGCCTTGAGGCATTCTGGTCTGTGCATCCTCTTAACTCTGGCCTCTGGCAACTGTATACCCGGCAGGGTAGATGCAGCCACAGCGTGTGACGATCGTGCCCTTTCCTGTAGATAAGAGGGCAGGTGAAAGCAACTTCCGTCACTCTGGTGGATACACTGGACGTTGATCGGGATTCAAAAGTATGCCGGGTGCTTCGTTCTCCAAGGTCCCAGGGTCTGCCACGTCCTCCTACTCCAGGCCTTGGTTCCCAGAAGGAGGCTTCTGTCTATGATTCGTAGCCCAAATCACTCTGTGCACACCTTAGCCATCCACTCTGTGCACGCCTGCCCCGACCTTGAGAACCAAGGTAACGGTCAGCAGTGAGGCACACAACTTGTTTTCAGTCCCAGCTCTGGGATGATAGTGTGGTGTTCATCTCAGATGTGCCCGGTCCCCTCCCTGTGTTTGCATTCTCTCCGATCCCATCCGCTGCCCTCTCCGTTCACAACCACAATGACCACAAAGTCCTTGGATTTAGAGACTGATCCAACATGCAAAGTCATCCCCATCTAGCCACCCATGATGGAATGGGCTTTATCCCTTGAGCAAGGAGTGTGAACTCTGTTAAAGGAGACACGACAAAATCTCAGAGGTGTGACTGCAGCTCAGAACAAAAACGATTAGGATCATATTCTCCAGTGAACGCCATCCCCTTCCCCTCCCCCATTGTCTCAGGCAGTCTTAGAAAAGCACACAGAACATGAAAAGACAGACTAAACGCTCAGCCTTAAAATATTCCCTCAGAAACAGAAGTGTGTTCTAAGCATTGAACTCAATAAGGTTATAATTTTTTTTTAACGTTTATTTATTTTGAGAGAGCGTGACGGGGGGAGGGACAGAGAGGGAGAGAGAGACTCCCAGGCAGGCTCCGCGCTGGTAGAGCACAGCCCGATGCTGGGCTCCAACCCACGAACTGTGAGATCATGACCTGAGCCGAAATCAAGACTCAGACGCTTAACCAACGGAGCCACCCAGGTGCCCCAAGATCGTAAACTTAAGCGACAACTCAAACATGATATGAGACAATAAAGTGAGATGAAACGGGAAATATGGAGCTAAGGGAACAAGATGAGAACGAAATAATCTTCGTCCAAAACAAATAAAGACATTTGAAACAGTAAGGAATTTAATAGCTGAAAATTGAGCGACTGACATAGGGAAAAGCGTTAGATAGTTCTAGAGAAAGCGAAAGGCAAGAAAAACCCAAAAAGGTGGAAGCAATTTAAATCCTCGTAAACATGGTGCAGCATAAAGATAATTAGTGTCCATAAAGGAGCCCATCCCAAAGAAAACATTGGCCAGAAGATAGATCTACTTGAAGATGCAAAAAAAAGAAAAGTTTTCTGGAAGAAGCAAAACGCGTCTCCTCATGGAGAAGGACACTGTGTTCTAGGGGGAAAGACTTAAAGTTTGTGTAGTAACAAACTCTGAGCTGACTCGCAGTTAACAGATTTCAGAAGTAAAAGAATTTTGCAGACAGACTAACAGAAGAAAGGCAAGTCATGCCAAGGAGGGGAGGCCATCAGCCAGGCTGGCTCCAGGCTCCTGCCACAAAGCAAAAGAGGTTGCAGCATTTTGAAAGAAAGAATTGATGCATTAGCGGCAAGTAAGTGTTAAAATTCAGAGAGACCAAGAGTCAACAACTATGCAGATAGAATGTAAATGTTAGACACTGACAAAAGGGAGCCGAATCGTCTAAAATTGAAGCCTGCAGTTCAGAATATCTATTTAAAATACGGTTGTCCAAATTCTTAACTTCAGAAGAATTTTTAGGAAAGTGGTGTCTCCATAAAGAAATACAGATTTAAGGGCGGTTTTTCCTTTATTTTCACTCAGCTTCATTTTAAGTACAAAGTTAAATTTTACCCTTTCTGTTTAAAACATACATAGGATGGCTTATAGAATCCCTTTAAAACTTAATGTGGTATTTCCGGGTGTTTCTGCTCGTGGGTTGAATTTTTGCTTTTTTTTTTTTTTTTTGAAGTGTAAGACATTATTTAATTTTTTTTTTTTTTACAAATAACTATCTAAACATAAAAGCTTATTCCAAAAACCATGTAAAACATAACAAAATAAGCCTATCTACCCAACTAAGCCACTGGTTCCGTAGGTTCTGGAAGGGGCTTGGCATGGGTGTGTGTGTGTGTGTGTGTGTATACACATACATACAGTCTTTTTTAACGTTCATTTTTGAAAGTGAGGGAGAGCAGAGGAGGGGTAGAGAGAGAGAATCCCAAGCAGGGATTCTGACATGGGGATCCACCCCAGAACCATGAGATCATGACCTGAGCTGAAATGGAATCAGAGGCTTAACCGACTAAGCCACCCAGGCGCCCCCCTCTGTGTCTTTATATGTATTTTGACAGCCTGGTGGTTTTCACCTTTCCTACAACCCACTCCAAGCCTTTTGGAAGTGACTGGGGAAACTACTCATCCTAGATGATGATTCGCGTTTTTCATGGTGTCCGTTAGCCCGGTAGACACAACATATGACATTCAGTTTATTGCGTTTATCTTGAAAAGGGAAAAACAGTGGGAAACATTCTGTAAATGAATAGATCAAAACATAAAAAAGATTTGCTCAACATCATTTCGTATCAACAAACCTGATACTTACTTTTCTGTTTTTCTTAGCTCAAGCATTTTAGTCATGAGGGACCCTCCCCTTTTTTAAATTTTTGCTCTTCTGATTATGGTGGATAAACGTATCATTAGCGTGTTAGTCCTGTGTTTTTTCATTAACTTAATCTATCACAGCACATAAACCAATCATCACAAGAGGACTAGGGTATTTTTTTTATTTTATGTAAATTTTTTATCTCCAGTGGTTATTATGGCATAGGCATTTGGTCTGATATGAATTTCAAATACGTCCGTTGCAACAGCTGTTTGAAAATAACCAGGAATTTGAGTATTTGACTTTTCTACAAATAAATAAGAGGAGCTTGAATAAGTTTTTGTCTGTGTGCCCAAGAGTCCAACAAATGTAAACAAATGAAATCATGGCAGGTATTTACTGCTCACAAACGTCATAGTTGATGGAGGTTGTGGGTGGCTGAGGCCAGTTAAACACGGATTTCCTCCCAACACAGCCAGAAATGAAGGTAGCTTCCCGTCTTGTCTCCCACAGTTAGCTCTACCTACCTGTCCACCTGCCTTCCATCTACCTGTCACTAATGACAAACCTAGCCATTGGATGTTTTGTTCCGTTAAAATGGCGATTTTTTTTTAAAACTAAGGGCCATTACAACATTATGACTTTTTAAATTGTGTTGATGGAGAACCACAAATAAGGGAGATGTTTTTACTTTCATAGTTTTTGTTCACTGATACAATTACTGCAATAGTAGTTCTTTATGATTCTACCAACCTTAATATCTCATAAGCGTCTGAGATATGTTTGCTCCAAAAATTATTGTATACTAGCTTTTTTTTTTCCTCACAAAAATGGCACTATTGCATGTTTTGGAATCCTCTTACTTTAAAACTTGCTGAGAAGTTTTCTCGAGAAGGTACTAAATGTGGGGCACCTGGGTGGCTCAGTCTGTTGAGCATCCAACTCTTGATTTCAGCTCAGATCATGATCCCGGCGTTGTGGAATCGAGCCCTGCATTGGGCTCCGTGCTAAGCGTGGAGCCTGCTTGGGATTCTCTCCCTCTCCCTCTGCCCCTCCCTTGCTCACTCACTCTGCCTCTCCATCTAATAAAAAATAAATAAAAACAAAAGATACTAAATGGCGACAAGACCGTCAAATACCCCGCATTAAAAGGTTGAGTTTTCTTCTTTGTGCAGCAGGTGTCTCAGACTGTTGGATAGACTGAGTCCTCAGCTGTCACTGTGAGGAGGGAGAATAACGTAGTTTTGAAAGATCAGGTTCTAGGACGCTGGTGAGCTGGGGGTCCAGGGAGGAACAAAGCATTCCAGAAATGGACACTAAGGTCTCTGCACGAATGTTCCAGTAGCTTTTGATTGCCAGCATTCTTGCAAATGCCAAGATATCAAAATACAGTTTTATCCACAGCAGGCTTTCCGTAAACTACCTTCTTTAGTTGTCGTAACGCCCTCGTGATTGTAATCCTCATTTAAAAAAATATATATATGCGTGGTTGGCATGTCGGCCGTCTTACCAACTGACTTTTTAACTTTTTCTTTTTTTTTTTTTTTTTAACAGAAATCTTAGAGGCTGGTATTAAAGCAACTTCAGAATCACTTAAAGGTGTGAAACGAAAAAAGATTGTAGCTGAGAACCACCTGAAAAAAATACCAAAATCCCCACTGAGGAGTCCCCTTCAGGCAAAACATAAACAAAATACAGACGAGCCTGCTTTTGCTGTTCTTCAGAGCGTGCCGGAGTCTCACAAGAAGCAGAATCCTAGCCCCGTGAAAAATGGGAAGCAGTTTGCCAAACACAATGGAGAAACACCTGGGGTAGTCGCTGAAGCCTCCAAATCCGAAGATTCTGTGTCCCCGAAGAAGCCCGTGTTTCTGCAGCACCCATCTGAACTGCGCCGATGGGGATCGGCAGGCTCTGACCCCAGCAGGTCGGGCTTCCCGGATGCAAAATGTGACTCTCGATCTTTGTCGAGTAAAACCAGGACTGACCGCAGTGAATGTATCTCCTCCACTCGTAGTCCCGCCTCCTCTTACACAAACACCGCATTTGATGTCTTACTGAAGGCAATGGAGCCAGAGCTGAGCACCTTGTCGCAAAAGGGCTCATCTTGTGCAGTTAAGGTAGAAAAACTGAGACCAAATAAAACTGTACAACCCCCTTCTCAGTTAAACAGCAGCTCACCGGACGCCCCAACTCAGACTTCCCAAGAATCTGTTTCTGAATCGCAGCCTTCTCCTTGTCCCTCGTACACCGTGCACGTGTCTGCAACTCAGAAGAGTGAGCCAGCCACAGTTCAGTCAGTGTCTCACCCGTGTAACCAACACGAACACTTCGTTTCTCAGCCTCACCAACAAAATCAGCCGCTTCCAGCACGTTCAGGTTTCCCAAGGTCCCTGGTGAATCTGCAAAATCAAGAGAATGCCAAACTTGAACAGGTTTATCATATGGCAGCGACGTCATCTGTGGGTCTGACTCCGCCTTCCAGTAGAACTCAGGTTACTCCTCAAAACCAGCAAATGGATTCTGCTTCACCGATGTCCGTGAGTCCAGCCCATTCGACACCGTCAGCCCCCACGCCAATTTATAATTCAGCTCCTGTCGCCTCTGTCGTTAACCACAGCGTGGAGCAAATGTGCAATCTTCTTCTGAAAGATCAGAAGCCAAAAAAACAAGGAAAATACATTTGTGAGTATTGCAATAGAGCTTGTGCAAAGCCTAGCGTGCTTTTGAAGCACATCCGCTCCCATACTGGAGAGCGACCCTATCCCTGTGTGACCTGTGGATTTTCATTTAAGACTAAAAGCAATCTGTACAAGCACAAAAAGTCCCATGCACATACTATCAAACTGGGTCTTGTCTTGCAACCAGATGCTGGTGGTTTGTTCTTGTCACAGGAGTCCCCCAAAGCACTTAGCATCCAATCGGACGTAGAAGACAGTGGGGAGAGTGATGAGGAGGGGGCTGCTGAGGAAAGACAGAACGACCCAGTCTCCATGGACCCGCAGCCTGTGCAGATAATGAAAATGATGTCCCATTCTGAAGCGTTACCAAAATCAAGTTCCATTCCAAGCAATCCAGACCATGTGGTAGGTGACTTTCCACTACAGGACAAATCTTCAGAATCACAGGCTGTGCCAGAGTTACCAAAAGTCGTGGTCCACCCTGTTGGTGTGTCCCCTTTAAGAGTCGACAGCCCAAAGCTCCCGGATTCCAAGCCTGAACTGTCTAGTGCACAGACACCGAAGGACCTTCAGGGAACCAATGTCCTGTCCCACTCAGCCTGGACATCCTCCCTCGAGACTGACGAGAAGTCCCGTCAGAAAGGGGACGGGAGTCAGCCAGAAGGGAAACAGGAGCCTCACGTGGGGACAGGACATGCCCAGCTGCAAAGGCAGCAGGCTACCGATTGCTCCCAAGAGCAGCAAGGAAAACTTCTGAGTCCTCGGAGTTTAGGAAGTACAGATTCTGGTTACTTTTCACGTTCGGAAAGTGCTGACCAGACCGCGAGTCCGCCGACTCCCTTTGCCAAAACGTTGCCCACCACGGACCAAGACTTAAGTAAGAATAATGGGCCCTCTGCACCTCGGATCAGTACACCAGCGCCTTCTGCTCTGTCAACAAGTGAAAAAGCATTGCTTCTACCGGGTCAGATGCGCCCACCCTTGGCGACGAAAACACTTGAGGAGCGGATATCAAAGCTGATCTCAGACAACGAAGCCTTGGTTGACGATAAGCAGCTGGATAGCGTAAAGCCACGGAGAACCTCTCTCTCGAGGCGAGGAAGTATCGACTCTCCCAAGTCATACATATTTAAAGATTCTTTCCAGTTCGATTTGAAACCAATGGGACGGAGAACAAGCTCCAGCTCGGATATACCAAAGTCCCCTTTCACCCCTACCGAGAAATCGAAGCAAGTCTTCCTTCTGTCTGTACCTTCCCTTGACTGCTTGCCCATTACGAGAAGTAACTCCATGCCTACCACAGGTTATTCAGCAGTACCTGCGAGCGTCATCCCGCCCCCTCACCCCCTGAGAGGAAGTCAGTCATTTGATGACAAAATCGGCGCTTTCTACGATGACGTCTTTGTGTCAGGCCCTAACACTGCCGTGCCCCAGAGTGCACATCCGCGGACCCTTGTCAGACAGTCAGCAGTAGAAGACTCTTCAGCAAACGAAAACCACCTTCTCGGTGCTGGACAGTCCCTGGACGAGAGCTATCCAGGATGCGGTGCGGCCAGTGACACTGGGCCGGCAAGGGGCAAGTCCTTGGCCCCAGGCTCACATTTGGAGAAAAAGAAGTCCCATCAAGGGCGAGGGACAATGTTTGAGTGTGAAACCTGCAGAAACAGGTATAGAAAACTGGAGAATTTTGAAAACCATAAGAAATTTTACTGTTCAGAGTTACATGGACCAAAAACAAAGGTGGCCGTGAGGGAACCTGAACACAGCCCCGTGCCTGCTGGTAGTACACAGCCTCAGATTCTGCACTACCGGGTTGCGGGCCCTGCAGGGGTGTGGGAGCAGACACCTCAGATCAGAAAACGGAGGAAGATGAAGAGTGTCGGAGATGATGATGAACTTCAGCAAAATGAAAGGGGGGCGTCCCCGAAAAGCTCCGAAGGCCTCCAGTTCCAGAATTCTCTGGGCCCTGCTTCCACTTTGTCTAAGCATAACGTTGCAATAACAAGTGACCAACATAGAAAGATACAGCTGCAGGCCTCCCAAATCCAGCTGGCGGCCAGAGGTCCCGACCAGACCATGGATCCCAAGCTGTCTACCATCATGGAGCAACACATAAGTTCAGCTGCCCAGGACAAGACGGAGCCGAAGAGGCACGGAACTGGAATCTCCGTCATTCAGCATACAAACTCGCTGAGCAGACCCAATTCATTCGACAAGCTTGAGTCTTTTGAAAGAGGTTCCCCAGTCTCCTTCCAGGAGCTGAACAGGACAGTGAAGCCCGGATCTCTGAAAGTGATGGGAATTTCCCCAGAAGAAGGGCGCCCTCCCCAGAACACGTCTCACCCTCACCAGCCTGCACTGTCATCAGATGCTCTGAGAGCAGAACTTCAGGACGGTCCCAGGAAGAGTCCAAGTGAACGACATGTGTTGGGACAGCCTTCCCGACTCGTTCGGCAGCACAACATCCAAGTCCCAGAAATTCTGGTCACCGAAGAGCCAGATCGGGACCTCGAAGCCCAAGGCTATGATCAGGAAAAGTCAGAGAAGTTCAGTTGGCCTCAGCGTAGTGAAACCTTGTCAAAGTTGCCAACCGAGAAGCTGCCACCCAAAAAGAAGAGGCTCCGTCTTGCCGAGATGGAGCACTCGTCCACAGAATCGAGTTTCGACTCCACTCTGTCCAGGAGCCTAAGTAGGGAGAGTAGTTTATCTCACACTTCGAGTTTCTCAGCTTCATTGGACGTTGAGGAGGTTTCTAAAACGGAGGCTTCCCCCAAAATGGATTTTCTAAACAGAGCAGAGTTTCTCATGATTCCAGCTGGCTCGAATACACTGAACGTTCCTGGAACTCACCGAGAAATGAGGCGCACCGCTTCAGAACACATTAGCTGCGTGCAAACGTCGATGGAGGTCTCCGATTTCAGAAGTAAATCGTTTGACTGTGGAAGCATAACTCCACCCCAGACAACACCACCCATTGAATTGCAGCCCCTGACGTCCCCTTCGGGCATGGGGGTCACCGGGCACGTGCCTCTCTTAGAAAGAAGGAGGGGCCCACTGATGCGGCAGATATCTTTAAACCTAGCCCCAGATACTCGTGTGTCTCCCGGCAACCCACCATCTTTCCAAACAATCGCTCTTGCGAGTGTGAACACAGCACCGTTTCCGGGCCCTCA
This sequence comes from Panthera onca, assembly GCF_046562875.1. NCBI lineage: Eukaryota > Metazoa > Chordata > Mammalia > Carnivora > Felidae > Panthera > Panthera onca. Next base: position 16,564,990 of record NC_138343.1, on the reverse strand, counting down.
GCTCACGAATGCATCTTTAGCCGAGTTTCCTGCAAACGCTCTGCACTCCCAGACTCAAGTTAAGGATCAGCGAACAGAAACCTCCACTTCCGGCTCTACTAACATCTTCCCCGTTCAACAGCTTTTCGGTATCAACGTGTTAAGTCCAGTCCACACCCCCCATAGCCACCCAAACACACAGACGTCTCTGCAAGTGTCTATGCAGAGTGTTCAGCCGGATGCAAATCCCAGTTTATGTGTGGCTTCTAAAAGTAAAGGTTGCTTTGCTCCCAAGTACCAACTTCATTGTCAGGTTTTCACTTCAAGCCAGTCTTGCGCTTCCAATCCTGTACTTTCTTTGCCAAAGCAAGTTCTCTCGGATCCAGGTGGGGCTGCTGACCATCGCGGGACTTCATTAGCGTTACCAACCAAATTGATAGATGCCATGTCCAGTTCATGTGTTCCACCACCACTGAAGCTAGGTGGGCAGGCGCAGAACGTGCCGACGTCGTTTGCATTGCCCGTGCATCTGCAGGGTAACGTTCCAGCGTACTGTTTTGCCACGGTCACTCCTCTGCCACAAATCCTGGTGACCCAAGACCTGTCCAACCAGCCAATTTGCCAGGCTAATTGTAGCATGGTGCCAATCAGCGAGGAACAAAATTCCGTGCCAAAATTGCAGACAGATCACCAGAATGCTTTGTCAAACCCAGAGGCAGAACCTGTCTGTGAAGATGTTTTTTCAGAGATGGGTCAGACTCTCCCTCCATCAGAACCTTTGCCCGTAACCCAGAAAACGTCTGTTGGTAGGCTTTCCCCCCAGCAAGAATCTTCGGCTTCAAGTAAAAGGATGCTTTCCCCAGCAAACAGTTTAGACATTGCCATGGAAAAGCACCAGAAGCGTGCTAAAGATGAGAATGGGGCTATTTGTACAACAGAGATCAGACCCTTTGAACCAGGGAGTTCAAGACCTAGTGAAGTTAATAAACAGAAGAAACCTATTTTAGTGAGGCAGGTTTGTACTACGGAGCCTCTTGATGGTGTGCTGTCAGAACAGGATGTTTTCTCTCAACCTGAAATTAGTAGCGAGGCTGTTAGTCTGACAGATGTCCTACCAGCTAATGATTTGTCATCCGAACACTCTAAGTCTGTAGTTACAGAACCTATAATCGAACTACAGGAGTTTGAAAACATCAAGTCCTCCACGTCGCTCACTCTTACAGTGAGAAATTCACCTGTCCCTGCAGAAGACATTCACATTTCTCCTTTGGAACGTGTAGACGGTAACCAAGAAAGGAAGTCTCCAGGGGTTAGAACTCAACGTGACAAAGAGCGCATCCAAGACCAAAGTCAAGCCACACTTTTAGTGTCTGATGCGGGAGGTGCACAGCAGCTGCCTTTCCCCAGCCTGAAGACCTCAACCAACTTTACATGGTGTTACCTACTAAAGCAGAAGGCATTGCATTTGCCTCAGAATGACCAGAAAACTTCAGCCTATACTGATTGGACAGTTAGTGCCAGTAATCCAAACCCACTTGGGTTGCCTACAAAAGTTGCCCTTTCTCTCCTTAATTCAAAACAGAAGACTGGAAAATCGCTATATTGTCAAGCAATAACTACCCATTCCAAATCAGATTTATTGGTCTATTCAAGCAAGTGGAAAAGCAACTTAAGCAAGGTACTTGACATATCATTTATCTTCACAAATAGTTTGTGCGATGTCTTGATGCCTTTAAATGTTTTAATTGAAAAGTGTATCTTAATTTCGAATGACAAATTGTGCTGTGTAAGTATAAAGTCACCCAGACGAAAGGATGAGAAGTTTACCCCGCGAGTTAGACTGATAAGGGTTACATGGAATCCTTCGGTGATTCTGTCTTGAGACATTTTGGAAATAACTTGCCCTGAGCTGAATGTTTAAGTCCTTACGTAATGGTACATACAGATCATCACGGTTTAACTTTCATCTTTCTCTTGTATTAAGTGAAAGGAGATTATGTCTGTGTTTTGTCCCTGCTGGTGCAGGGGAATAGAGGTGTGAGTAATCAAAGACTGTTACATTTCATTTTGAAATATAAGCAGAGAGCCATTCATACTTGTCTTTGTACACCTGACTAGCCTCCCCTGGCCATGCTAGTCCCAACTCCCACCCGGTGTTAGAATCATCTTAGTGCCAGAGAGAAGACTCACAGAATAGCTGACTCATACACTTGATATAATTAAGTTGATTTGGTCAAGATGTATAGAATAGGGTCATAAAACTGTAATTTGGAGTTATTTGTGTAATCAGTCTTACTAGAGTTGTTGGCTTTATAAAATGGGAAAAATCATTTAAGTGAGAATAAATAAATAGGTAAGGGGATCATGGTGGACTCCTGACATTAAGAATTATAGATTAAGTCCGTGACCTCTACAGGTTCATGAGCATACAATATAGGTTCATAGACCTATGATATGTGTGTCTATATATATACATGTATATATATATATGTATATATATATATATACACACATATATACATACATATATATAGACACACACATACATATACATACATATACATACATACACATATATATACATATATATATATATATATATATGTATATATATACACACACACACACACACACACACACACACACATATATATATAGACACACACACACACACACACACACACACACACACACACACACACACACACACATACTTACCAAGAAGGAAGTCTCTAAATTTGCCGGTAGGTTAAAGAGGTATGGATACAGGGACGAAATTCCCAAAGTGGTGATATTTTAGCTGAGTCTTAAAAAAAAAATGTAGGGATTTTTGTTTCAGATAAAAACAATGAGAAATTTTAATAGTCTGCTGACATGACATGGACATGATAAAGAACTTAGTTCATTTTAAAGAATCCTGAGGAGTCTGCCATGGGTGGCTAGAAGGTGTAAGTTTGAAACACTGACATGCTTCCAAGTTGGAAATATAGATAAAAACCAAAAAAATATGCACACTGGTGGCGAGCCATTGATACTTTTTCAACAAAGGAGGGTGCAGGCAACCATTCAGAATTTAATTTTTAAATGACCCGGCTTTACTCTAGACCTACTAAAATCAGAATCTTGGAAGATGAGACCTGATCATGAGAATTTAGACAGAGTTTCTGGAATATTCCCAAAGCTCCTCTGGAAAAGTGGTTCTCCTTCAGCATCAAGTGCCTTGGTAGAAATGCCTCTGGAAATGTGTACTTAGATTTGGAGCTAGGCGAGGACTCCTGGTGGAAGGTGTCGGGATTCCTTGGTGCATGGGGGTAGTTAATGAGCTTGCTCAGAGCGGGAGGAAGGACAGAAGATCTCAGAATGGATTTGGGATTCACCACTACTTAAAGGGTTGAATGGATGAAGAAAGTCCATACGGGAAACTGAGAGAGGTTGTTCATCAAGGAAAGAGGAGGACCAGGAGAAAGTGGTATCACATAGATCAAGGAGGAAATTTCATGGAAAGATACTCAGACAGAGAGGTCAAATCAAGGTCACATAAAGATGGAGACTAACGTGGTTCCTGGACCGAGCGGTCCCAATATCGCTGGAGTGTTGGGGACGTGGGCAGGTGGCTGTGGAGGCCTGGGTACTGGGTTGACTCACAACCCAGACGTTAACGTACTTACAATGGAGAATGGAAAAGAAAGGTGCTGAAATGGAAGGGTCTCTAAGAGAAGCAAGGGGTCAACAACATAAACTGCACAGGTGGCCAAGCGTATAAAGACTAAGGAAGGGACAAGGATTTGGGCATTTGGCTTGTTGGTAATTGGTGAACAGAAGCCAGATTCGATGGTAGGAAAGTGAGCCAAAGAGAAATGGGAATTTGGTGTTGCAAAGAAGGTAAAAAGCAGGATTAGCGTTAACGGTATAAAGTCAAGGAGTAGTGTGCGTATGCATTCCAGATTGTGGGGACACCTGGTGTGTTTGCTAGGACAAGAGGAGACCGATGCCTTCCTGTCTGCTAGGGTCAGTGTCATTACCTCCTCGCACTGCCTTCCTGAGCTCCCCAGGGTGCACCTTCTGAGGCTGCGCGGGCCCTCTGACCATGGCGCACACTCTCTCATTTGCTAGAATCAGGTCATCTCAGTGCGGAGCCATCTGCTTGGGGATGTGGTTTTTAAGGGTTTGTGACAAAGAGGCCCCTTGATCAGAAAAGTTGTGCCTCACTTTGGATTTGGCCAGAGGACTGGAGTTTGAGCCTTTGCTATTAAGCTTGACCTTGGACAAGTGACTTCACCCTGAGAGTGTCCTTCCACACTGGATCCTGTGCTGCTGGCACCGCAGGATATGTGAGAATGGTAGGGGCTGAGGAGGGGGACGCTTGTGAAATCCTAAGGTGGTGTCACTGTAGTGTTTCCATAGGAGAAGCACACAACGCTCGCCATGTTGATGTGTGTTACCGTTTTCCAGACACTTAATTATTATCAGTCCACAGCCTGACTTCTGACCTGCCTGTATGTCACAGTGATCGGTATTCAGGAACTTTTGAGAAGATACGGCAGGGAAACAGAATTATGGTTTAAAATGATAGGAGAAGGGGAGAATGTTGGCAAACGGACTTTTGCTTGAACAGAAGTGCACAGTTGCAGTCCACCGACGTCGCAGGGAATTGGTCACATTCTTAGGAGTAGGAGACATTATTATACCAAATGGGGTAACTGGCGCTTTCCCATCTCGGAAGAATAAAGCTCGTTTTTAGAAATAAAGTGTAGTGTGAGTGATTGGTCAGGAGACTGTGGTGGGATCTTAAAACAACATAGGGTTTATCAGTTCGCAGTGGTGCAGACAGATAGGTTAAAGATAGGGGAGGGGAGAGAGCAAATGACCTTTAAACATGTTATTTCCTTGAAATGCATTCCATTAAGTTAACTACGCGTACGGTACTCTGCCATGTTTTAATTTCCAAGTAAAACGTTAGCATGTTTGTGTTTTCAGTTTTATTAAATTAGTTTCTCTTTTTTTTTTTTTTCCTTTCAGAGAGCATTAGGTAATCAAAAGTCCACAGTAGTTGAATTCAGCAATAAAGATGCCTCTGAAATTAACAGTGAGCAAGATAAAGAAAATTCCTTAATCAAAAGTGAACCAAGAAGAATTAAAATATTTGATGGAGGGCAAGTACAAATTTTACTTTCTAAATGTACATTTAAACTTACTTTTTAAATGTACATTTGCTTTCATGTGAATGAAGACTTAACCAGTGCCAATTTTATATAAATGTTACAAGGTTTCTCAGCTTATTAACAGAATCTTCATGGCAAAATATATGTTAGATGTCATGTTAAATAAATCCATTTTGATCAAGAAAATATTTAGGAAACATCATAGGTCCTAGGAGGCAGCTAAGAACTATTTTCAGAGTAAACTCTGGGTTTCACGTTGATTTACAATAAGGAGCTCCGTGGGAAATGTGCTCGAAGAGAGACAAATTCACTGCGTATTGGATGTCTCTGTGTTTTCAGTTATGAGAAAAACACATTGTAAAAGCTGATTGTAGCTCTAGTGAAGCCAAGAGAAATTTCAGTACTTTTAGAGTTGCTGTAATTGAATTTAATAACAAAGAAAACTTTGGAGCCAGTGGCTGAGAAAGAGGGAGTTCTGTTCTAAAATTAAACCTGGTAACGAGTAAGGTGGTTTGATCAGAATTAGCTATTTGCATATTAAATGTTGATGCGAAAAACTGGAATATTGTTACTTACATGTGCATAAAATTTGTATTGATTGGGTGTAAAAATTGTGACTTCTTGTATTTTGTAAGCTGAATTCTAATCATCGATATTTTCTCAAAGACCTAGTATCCAATCTCCCTATTTTTTTTCTTTAAATTAGATATAAATCAAATGAAGAGTATGTATATGTCCGAGGCAGGGGAAGAGGAAAGTACATTTGTGAAGAATGTGGAATACGTTGTAAGAAACCTAGTATGTTAAAGAAACACATACGGACCCATACAGATGTCCGCCCCTACCACTGCACTTACTGTAACTTCTCCTTTAAGACGAAAGGTATGAAATGGCATTGTTCGGTGGTCCTTTTGATATGCATTGAGTTAGTAGAGCCAAGATCCACCTTGACACTCTATGACCAAGGATGCAGTAGCTTGAATAGACTGATAGAAATAACATCTTGTCAACACGGTAGCCTTGTCTCTTTATATGTCTCTAGACCTCTCAGGGAAAGGAAGAAAAAGGTTTTTTTTTTAATTATATACTTTCACAATATAGATAATAAATATAACATTTTAAAAGGAGCAACTACCCTTTTTTATTTCCCTCCCCAGATTAGAGTTGCATAACATGATGACTAATACATTTCAAAAATACTTTGGAGCTGAAGAAGAAAAAGAAATTTTCATGATGATAAGGAAACTCCTTTCTATGCTACAGGATTGAAGTGAAAGTTTAAATAATAACTATAGTAAACTTACAATGACTGCGTTCATGTCTTATTATCTAATTTTAGGCATGAAAGGCCATTTTTTTTTCCATGAGGCTTTTTGGTTTTTACCCAAATTCTATTGCATTTCAGCTTCAGAAAACTTCTGTTGTCCTATTTAATGTGCATAGAACTCAGAACTAGTCATTAAAATTATATTTAGTACTCTTTCTGTATGCTTTATGTTTTTATTTAAATTGCAAGTCTTTATTATAGTTAAGGTAATTTTACCCTCTCCAGATTCCCTGCTACATATAATGAGAACACTACTTAAAAAATAATGCCCACTTTCTCCATTAGGCTCCTTGCTCACGGATCATTACATAAAAATTTGTTACTTGAGACTTCAATTTCCTACCTACCTTTTAAAAATAAGAATCTCTCTAAAAGAAAACAATGTCATCCTAAAATTCTCTGTCTGAAAGTGTAGTATCTGTAAAAAATATTTGACAATTTTTTTACAGAAACTTTATTCCCTTTGAGTGAACATTCACTTTTTTCTGATTATATTGGCTGCCTTCAGGGTTTTTGTTTTAGAGATTGATCAACTCGTCAGCAAAATTTACTACGTTATTTGGCTAGAATTTTTTGGCGTTTAAGGAGAGCTAGATACATAGCAACTAAACATTCACATTAGCTCTCCTTAGATGCCGGGAGTACCCGAAGCAAGAATGATAGAAATAACAACAACAGAATTGTTCTTCAGCTAGCCTTGAATATTTTTGAATAGCTTTGGGACATCATGAGCAGTTGAGAGGTTCACTGTCTGTAGTCCTCTGGTCTGTGGATTCACGTTCTGGAAATGGAGGGTGGGTTTCAGGATGCTTTTCCTGGTCTTGTGTGCAGGCTTTGATAGGAGAAGGTACTATGATTTCTTAACCCAGTTTATTGCCCTTTCACTGGTTTTGATCCTGTGATTACACAACATCCACGAATTTCCAGTACACAGCCAGGAGACCAGAAATGGGCCAATGTAACTCATAAAAGATTACCAAGTACAGAATGATGTTGCTAAATAAAAGAGGATCAAGGTATAATGTGAAATGTGTATTTCTCAATAGAAAGAAGAGAAGGAATCAGGATACTTAAATGATACTCATAAAATGAGGGCAAGAAAGGGAGGGAAACTTAGGTGTGGAAAACCAAATGAATCTTCTTGGCCAAGAAAAATACTCTGAATCACCAAGTAATCTTAGTGAAATAACTCCAAACAGTGTCACGTAAAGAACTCCAAACAGTGTCGCGTAAAGGTTTAGATAAATGTTTCCCAAGAGGCGGACAGAGCATAATGACCCCTGAAGAGTGAGCGTTAGATCTTTGCAGTTTTCACGTCTTCCAACTTCTCGGATATGCTGCCGATCTGAATTTACGTTAGATGTTTAGTTTTGTCAGAAAATCCATTGCAATTATGCGATAAATACGTATTTGAGGAAAGCGACCGTAGCTAAGGAGACCGGTGAAGAAAATATTAGAAATTCAGTATTTCCCTCTTCTCAGGGTGATAGTTCTTTATTTTACGGGTCAGCTTCCTCGTAGAAGTCTGCCTTTTGTGAATATCTGTAAAACAGATTCCATAGTATCGTTTAAATGCAGCTGAATACTAGTAGACTCGTTTTTAGGTTAGGCTGCAGATGTTGTCCTCCTTGATTTACTCTGTCGTCCAAGCCAGCGCAACTCTACTCCCCACTGGATGTGTCTGGATAGGAACAGAAAAACAGTGATGTAATGGCATGCCACATAAATATGGGTACCGAGAAAGAGCACGCTGCGGCCAGCTAAACAGTCTGCAGTGCTAGAAATTGATGCTTCTGATGCCTCGTGCCTATAAATCTCTACTTTGTCATTTGTCCCCTTAATTTATCTGATGAGTACACTTCCAAAAGAATTGTAATTGATTTGTTTTCACTGTTCTGCTTTAAAGGTCAGTCAGCAGAAAAGACACAGTGAGCTTGCACCCCTGCAGGATTTACTACCATTTATATCACAGAAAGCTAGACTCTCTGTGTAGCTGTAGGAGCCCAGAAACAAAACCTCACATGCTTTCCAGAGGATTTAGACTAATGTTTCTTAAGTCTGTTAAAAAATTTACTTATTATGTTGATGCACAGAGTTTATGGCATTGCTAAGGGGTATATGCATCTATTTTGCATGTTAAAATGCAAATTATCATGTTTATTTTAACTTATTTAAGAAGTAGGTTAGTAGTAAGTAATAGCTCGAATTATGAGAAGATAGGCTTATTAAAAGCTTATAGTCCCAAATTTGGTTACAATTATCCATTAACGTCTCTAAGAAGCAAATAACCTTCCGTGACTGTTCACGTAGGGAACGAAAGCACTTTCGGTAAAGTAATTTGGTTTGTAATATTTGTTATTGTATTAGGAAGTGCTTTGGCTTGTAAATGGAAATTTAAGCCACATTGAGATGGCCAAAGCATCTTTTTTTTACAACTTTTTAATATGAACATTTTGAAGCCTACGGGAAACTAGAGATTTGTATCATGAACACCAGTCTACCAACCAGTCCACCTTTTACTGATTGTTAACATTTTGCCATATTTACTTCATGTGTCGTTTGTTTGTTTGTTTTAAGTGTATTTCAAGTAAATATCAGACATGGCCAAGCCATTTAAGCCAGGTGTCATCTCCGGAATTACAGAAGTCAGGGTTTGCTGGGTCTTAGATATCATCTAGTCCAGGTAGCCTGTCACCCTTGAGCCCTTTAAGCACTAAGCTCTGAGGTGCTGCATGCTGTGAAGTGCAAGAAGTGGCTTGAACAGTGTGACCAGTTCCAAGTACTTAGGGAAGTTTTAGTGGTACTGAGGCTCAATAAATACAGCAGTTTCACAGGCCCTTCAGCTACTGCAAGCCCAAAGTTAAGACCAAGATTTCAGACATCTTTAACTCAAGGCTTATTCTCAAATACTAATTCGCCCCTGCTCACCAAGCTAAGTATCTGGATTTTGTTTTCTCAAAAGAGGGGACCTTCCCTTGTTGGCGATGTTTTGTGTGTGTGGCGTTCTGCACTCAAACTGCTTGGCATCCTTAGAATCTGAGCTCTTCCCATGCATTCATGATCACTTGGGACGGACATTCCCAGTGGGTCCCAGTTAACCTGATAATACTTAGCTACATTAGCCCCTAAAGGAAACACATCTTTAGAGATACTGTTATGAGACGTCTAGTCAATATGGTGAAGTGAAATTAACACAGGAAATTGTCTCCTGTTCCAAATAACAGAAATGCTGTTTATGATATAACAAATGTAGTTTTTAATAGATAGTCAAGCTTGAAATTTAAAAAAGGCAAATTCCCAGGTAACAGAAATAAAAAAGAAATTCCATGCTAGTATAGTGAATAGACACTTAAAATAATAATAATAATAATAATAATAATAATAATAATAATAAATAAAATTTAAAATACAAGAATTCATGGGCACAGCAAAGCCAGGTATATGCCCACAGCTCAAGGATTTTAATGTTAATACTGGAATAGAGTCCGAGGCCTCTGAAATAAGCCTGGCCCTCCTGTCCAGTGACTTTGGACCATGTGGGAAAAACATTTCTGCTGAAGAGCAAAATCCCATACCTATGCCATGCAAAAAGAAAGAAAGAAAGAACTGGTCTAGAATCAGAGGTCTGAAACCTTCAGCCCCGAGTAGAAGCAGTTGGAAAACTGACCCACAGAGATGTTTCTGCAACTCAGGGTATTTAAGGCTCCATGGAAAACAGTCTTGCTAAAGATAAGCTTACGATAAAAACTAAAAGGCATGCAGGGAAACAAAGTACCATGAGGGAGATCCGGCAGGCACAGTGGTGGAGAATTTGGACGCCAGGAACTACACATCTTAGTGCAATCCAAAAGGGACTTTAAATTGAGGATGTTTAAAATGTTTTAAAAAAATAAATAAGGACGACAGAATAGAGACCAAAGGCAAAAGTAGACATTATCCAAGTAGAAGAGGCAGAATTGAAAAGAGAAGTTGTTAGTAGTAAATAACAAGGTTATTACAACATACAGATACCAGTATTTTCTTTTGTCCAAATTTGAGTCTTGGAACTGTATAACCACAGTCTGTGCTTTCATTTGAAGTAGGAATGGAATTTGCCAGTGTTGACAAATGCAGCAGCAAAATACTACTGCGTAAGCTTAGTAAACATTCTTTTCCCTTAAGGAAATCTGACAAAACACATGAAGTCCAAGACACATAGCAAGAAATGTGTGGATTTAGGCGTCTCAGTAGGTTTAATAGATGAACAAGATACAGAAGAATCAGGTAAGGCTTTATTCCATATTTTTCATAAATGCTATTTACGATGTACTTTTTTTTTTTTTTGCGTCCATGTTCTTCTTTCCATTCCCACTGATACTGCTTAGTTCCTATTTTCGTTACTGTTTATTTACACTATACAACAGACTCCTGCTCAGTTTCCCCATCATTAATTTGTCTTCCTTCCCGTCCATCCATTCCCACGGATGTTAAATTAATCTTCGTGAAGCCTGCGTCTGGTCATACTACTCTGTTGCAAGTCTTCCATTGGTTTCCATTTGCCGACTGAATAAATGATGAGCTCGCATCCCCCAAATCCTTTATGATCTGGTGTCCTCCTGCCTTACCGCCCTTCTTTCTCCTTTCTTTCTTTCACCTACCCTAATGCTTAAATTTCCTGCTTACGTGACATTGATCTGGCTCTCTGCCTGTACAGCCCTCCCTCAAAACCCCGCCCTCAATCCCCACGCAAAATGTGGCTCCCAGTGCGCATCGGACAAAATCGTACTTTCCTTCAAGGTCTACCTCCGATCCACCGCTGCCGTGAAGCCTTCTCTGATTTTCCCTTCCCACACTGTGGGAAACCATTTTTCTCTTCTCTCAGCTCCTGTAGTATTTCCGAGTTTGCTCTCTGAAAGCATTGAATCTCTTTCTGCCTCATTTTTGGATTATTTACATGCCGACCTTTCCTCCTCACGGAGATTCTTAAGCAGATCATGAGCAGAACTGATGACGGAGTGATCCTAGCTGCACCCGCAGCCCTTAATGCAGGGCCTTGCATGTAGCAGCCGCTCTGGGAATGTTTGTGCAGTAAAACACTTGTGTGCTTCCCAAAAATGTTTGTCATTTTGAAAACGTTGGCTGGGGGTTTTCATAACGGTGTTAACAAATCTAAGTGTTTATCTCTGACCAATTTTGAGGGAAAATAAACCCATTCTTCTGTTCTAATTAGAAAGTAGAATTCTTCTTTCGTGAGACTTTTTACATAGGCCAAGAATTTATCAAAGAGATAAGTTTTCTTTAAAAAAGAAACTTTCTGTTTTTGAAAAGTGCCCTAAATTAGACATTTACCTGCTTGCCATATCTTAGTTAACACGCATTAGTTTGATACGTAGAATATTTCCAAAGAGTAAATGGTGAGCACACCATGGTAAATATAGGTAAAAAGTCAAACGCTTTTAATTCCACCTAACAACCGATAGCACACTAAATGAATGAGCCTGAACTTATTTCTAAATATGCAGAGGAAGTGACTCACGTCTTAAGTGGTACAGCTGATATGATTCAGTATTTTAAGCACATGGAAAGGATTGCCTTTAACTCCTTTTGGGGAATAAACTGATGCATTCTTGATAGAAGAAAAAAGATAATCGTAACGTATTTAGGACAATAAGGAGTTTTTTAAGTGTTTTAGACACCTTGTTCTTTGATGCATGTTAGGGGTGGACAGATCAGGATTTAAAAGTGCATATCACATTAATGTACATGTCACTTTTCTTAGGAACTTATTTGTTAAAAGCCGATTGTTGAATTGCCAGAAATTGAATTCTACGTCCGTGTCTTGAAACAAAGACACTGACACAGTTGATAGAATTAATTATAATTCACTTCTAATATAGACAGTTGGTTTGTTTTCTGCTGTTAGTAATCATGCAGTGAGTGACCTACCATCATGAAGGGAATAAATTTTTTTATTTGCTTTATTATTAATTTGCCTTCTTATTATTTGCTGTATTGCTATTCTACCGAGTCATTCAGAAGTAGAAAACCGGGAAGAATGAATAAGAGTTTCGGCAAGTTTATTATTACCCACTGACTAGGAAAGGTACGAGGCAGAAATGGGAAATACTACTGTCTGAAAAACTCGGACACACAGGAAGTATTATCACAATATATGCTCATTTACAGGTTTTACTTCTTGAGGAAGATCTCTCTGTCTTATAAAAAGTAAGTGAAAGAGCCTCTACAGTTAAAGGAAGGGAGTGTTTATATTCTGAATTTGCATAGGACAATCAAGTGTGGTTTCCATGAATTATCATGTATTGTTTAGATTGGCTGACAGACCGACTTACACATCTATTCATTCATTTTTCTATTCCGCAGCTTGTTCCAAAAGCACATGAAGCAGGGTTCAGATTATAACTCAAAACTTGATATTCTAATTCCATATTCAGAGGAGATCCTCTGCTAAAGCTAGGTATTTTACTTGTTTTTCTCTTAGCTACATTTTTTTAATTACTGTGATTATGGGTAGTGTATTTTGTTTTTTCACCGCTTTTATTGAATAGTAGATTCAATATTGGCACATAGGTGGATTTTGCCAAGTGTCGTGCCATTCTGGAGACCTAACGGTTCCTAATGAGTATGCCAACAAATCTCTTCTTCCTTTGCTTTATTATGGGCTTGGAATGTAGGTGTAAATGTAGTAAAAATTTGTTGTTTGAAACCAGTGGTCTTGTTTTCCTTTCACTCTATCATGCTTTCAAAAAGCAATATTTTGATTTTTTTCTAAATACAAAAAGATTACAAAGAGTTTTATTACCTGTATTCATGTATTCACGCCAGAGTTGATTATTATATTTTCTCTTATTTGCTTCAAGTCTTTTTCATAAATGCAGTGTGTTTTTGGAAAACAAAAACAGCAAAACACGTCATTACACATCAGGTCACCTTTCCCGGTCACTCTCCCTCCCAGAGGCGGACGCCAACTGAGCTAAGGGGTTCTCTTTTCAGTTCGAGTGACGTACATTTATTTCCATATCCGTGAATCGTATGTGGTTGGTTGGCTCGTGTTTTAAATTTGCATGAACGGTATCTATCACCTTGTATGTCGATGCCAAGAAAATGAATTTTGCTTGATAATTTTGAATGGGTTTCTGGAGCCATTTCTTTTTGTGCACAGCCTTAACCATACCTTACATTGCAGGAATTTACATTTCGGCCGATTGGATGAGCGATAGTCTTGCCATCTTTGTGTTTTCTTCATCACTCTCCTAAGGTGGTTGTGTCTTATTATTCTTTGGAAAGAAGTTCCGCTCTATTAAATCAATGATAGTTAGCCGGGGGGTCTTGCTTAACAGTTCCTCAGGTGTCTGTGCTTTAAGGAGAGAAAGCCCAGAAGCCTGCAGTGGGGTGCTGCCTGTCTGAAGGCTGTCCTGTTTTCTGATTGCACACAGCCCCAGAATGTACCAGCTGGCTCTTCTCTTTCCATTTCCTTGGCTGCCCCTCCTCACCTCCCTGGCCTCACCTCCCCACCCTGGGGCTGGGCTTCCTAATCTCTTTTCTTTTCTGTCTATACCCACTCACCGGGTTAACCTCATTCCGTTTTCTGACCGTAAATACCATCTATCTGCTGCCGATTCCAGCACTCACTCCGAAACCGGCACATCCATCTGGCTGCCGGCCACCCCCACTCGCGAATCCGATGGGCATCTCAAGTCGGACAAGCCCCAGACTTGCGATTTCCCCCCTTACCTCCAAGAGGCACGCCTCCCCTCTCGTCTTCTCTCATCCTTCCAACTACTAAACCAAAAGTCTTGAAGTCATCCTTGAGACCCTTCATCTCCAATTTACCCCTAGAACCTTTGGCTTTTTTTTTTTCTTTTTGCAAAAGGTGTTCAGGATCCCATTACCTCTACCGCCCAACCCTGGTCACAGCTATCACCGCCTCTATGAAATCACTTGGAGGAGACCCTGACTGGTCTCTGTGTCCAACTCCAGCCTCTCTACGGACTCTTTCAACATGGCTGCCAAAGTGTTTTGTTTTCATTACGTCATCATTTTGCTGAAAACCCGCTAACGGTTTCCCGTCTCATTCAGAGCTCTGCTCTGCTGTGTGCTTGGGGGCTCTCCAGCCCACTCACCTTCCTCACACTGTCTCTCCCAAGCTCGACTCCCGCGTCTTCTGCCCTTGCTCAGTCAGCTACACCCACACGCACCTCCCTGCTCTTCATTAGACAGCCCAGCAGGCCCCATCTCGGGGCCTGCGCTCATTTCCTCTCTCCAGAGTGCCCTCCACCAGATCCCGCAGGACTTTGCTCATCACCTCCTTCAGCTCTCTCTTCCAGTGCCGCCCTGTCGAGGAGGGCTTCCTGACCCCCCTGGGCCAAAAGCACCCTCACTGTCTTCCTGCCAGCAATTCCTGCTCCTCTCTGTTCTGCTTTGTCTCTTATCGCACTTACCCCTACCCGGGGTGGGGGTGTGTGTGTGTGTGTGTGTGTGCGCGCGCACGTGCGTGCGTGTCATTATCTGTTCCTTTCAACTAGGAAGTAAATCATAAGGACACGGATTGTAATATGCCCACTGCCATATCTCCAGCTTCTTAGGATGGTGGCTGGCAAGTGACAGGTAGTAAATAGTTGCTGATTTAATGAAGGACTGGAGGGGAAAATGACCTATTAGCTCTCAGAAAATTGTTCCACATTATTATGTTTAACATTTGACATGTTAGTTTCCATGAAATCCCTTCACTCAAATCCGGTGGTAGCCCTAATATAGTATTTAATGCCTTTAGTATAAGCAGTGTTTACGTGACGTGGCCTAGGCAGACACAGGTGACATTGAGGCGATGACGGCATGTGTTAATTTGTTATTTATTGGTCATTGGATCAGAAGACTAGAAGTTAGTTCAAGTTCTCCGATGATTCCACCATTCCAGATGGGTGAAGATCTGTTCTGTTCTTCAGTAGTTCCAGAGAAGAAAAGTTAATTCTCTCATTGACACATCCATTTATGTACTTAGCACTCGAGCAGCTGTTACATGCACAGTCACTGCCCTCAGGCACAGACTCAGCAGGGCTCGCTCCCCAAGGCTGGGGTTGGGGAAGGATCAGAGATGCCTCGTTGGTTGTAGACAGATGACCGAGGGTGTCCCAGAAGTAGGGGAAGGGGCTTATCTATCCATACGTTGCTTTATCGGCGATGTACCTGCAGCTGACGGGGGGCAGCATTCTGGACCGAGGGAGTTGTTTGGGCAAAAGCCCCGAGGTTAGGAGAGCGAAGTAGGGTGCTGATAAGCATGTAACTGGGACAAGATGTGAGAGAGTTGGACAGGACACATAGCTGACCAGTGCTGAGGGACGGGTCCGACTACGCAAGGGCGCACTCGCTCCAGGTGCAAACTATGCTCACTTATCCTTAGATAGAATCAGAGTCTCTGCTGTGGCAGTTGATACAGATGTCTTGATGTTGTGACACTCAAAAACCATTATTTCTTTGCTATGATTTTTCTAGTACTTTCACTCTTCTGTTTTTTAATTTATTTTTGAGAGAGAGAGAGAGAGAGAGAGACAGACAGAGTGCAAATGGGTGGGGGTTGGGGGGGGGGGACACAGAGGGAGACACAGAATCCGAAACAGGCTCCAGAATCCGAAACCGAGCTGTCAGCACAAAGCCCAACGCAAGGCTTGAACTCACAAACTGTGAGATCATGACCTGAGCCCAAGTCAGACACTTAACCAACTGTGACACCCAGGCACCCCCATATTTTTATTCTTTTAAACATTCCATAATATGTAAAGTGTTCCCAAGACTTAAAAAGTTTAATTTTTTTAATGTCACCTATAGTCATTTAAAGCCATTGCCTCCTTAGACCCACATACACCTGTCTTTCAATCTGGATTATTTTTTCAAATGTTTTTGAAACAAAAGAAAAGATAATGGGGCTTTTAATCCGTGACTCTGGAATTTTCATTGCTGAGCTCTTTTTTTGTTTTGCTTTGGTTTTATTTTTGTTCTCCACCCCCCCCCCCCGCCCCCACCGATGATGTGATTTTATTTTGTAGTGAGAAATTAGACCATAGTGACTAAAAGAAGCATGATTTCATTAAGTGGATGGTCCCGTTCAGCAGCAACAATAAAACCATAACATAGAGCAAAAGCCTCTTTCTGGAAGGCTGTTTCTATAGAGAAAGTGCCTCAGTTCTTCAATGTCCCTTATTCCCCTGTAGATGGAGTTTACAAGTTTGGGTGGAAAGTCTGGCGTGGTTTCTCTCTCGTGACATCCAATTGCATTTATACATGTGTAACGACTAACTTAGAAATCTCGTTCTTCATTTATTAAATTAGGGAGCATTGTTTCCCCTGGAATTAATTTCTACTCTGACCTAGCATCACTCTGGTATAGAATTGTCCCCACAGAATAGACTGTCCTAAAAGGTAAGGGCCTGATTTGTTCCCGCTTTTAAGGTTTCTGTGTATATTTGGAAACCCTGCCCTTATCGACTGTATAAGGATGTGATAAGGCATAGCAGCTTGTTATGAAGTGTTTCACTTTTACCGTCAACTTCCCTTCCGGAGGAAACATACAAATTACCAGGCATACCTTTGTAGGAGATGAAGTGGCTGCCTTTTAAAAACTTAGGAAGAAGAGTCAATGCTTTCAGGTATTGCAGTTTTAAATTTTGTTTTTTGTTTTTGTTTTTTTTTTTTAATTTTTTTTTCAACGTTTTTTATTTATTTTTGGGACAGAGAGAGACAGAGCATGAACGGGGGAGGGGCAGAGAGAGAGGGAGACACAGAATCGGAAACAGGCTCCAGGCTCCGAGCCATCAGCCCAGAGCCTGACGCGGGGCTCGAACTCACAGACCGCGAGATCGTGACCTGGCTGAAGTCGGACGCTTAACCGACTGCGCCACCCAGGCGCCCCTGCAGTTTTAAATTTTGAAACGTACATCTGCTGGTAGACCGGAGCTTGGGGGTCTGAGGCTGGTCAGTGTCAAGTGATCTTCCATTCGAGGTTCGCTTCTCTGCACCCTCCTTACCCGCTGGGGTTGCCCATCACCCTGGCCACAAGGGCAGCCTCCCCCTCGTAGGGATCAGATGCATGGCAGTGGTTCCTTCTGCGACTTTAGATGCCACCTAGGATCCCCTGCCCATCTCGACATTCCTGCCTGAGAGCATATTCTCCGTCTTCATGGCCCCAGTGATGAAAACGAGCAAACCTGCTGTCTTTGTTCTTCAGTGGTGAACAGCTTTCTCAAATGCTTCTGTGGCACCCTGGGGTCTTGATATCGTTTCTCATATTTGTAATCTAACATAAATCCAGTATTAATCCTGTGCACGCACACTATCAGAAACCACACTGGGATTCCAGCTGCCGTGTGTCTACAGTAAACATTCAGGAAAGTGCGAAGGGCTTGGCTGGCAGAGAGGTGCACAGCTCTTAGCACAGTTAGCTTCCTTACCTGTACTTCAGAAAGGTAGTGGTTACGGTGGCTTCGCAGATGCCTTTCATGCCGACACAGCCTCAAGTTGTCGGGAGCCAGCTAGTCCAGCCAGGTGAAAAGTGGAAGTCAGAAATAACTAAGTAAACTCAACCAGTTGACTGTCCTTTAGCAGCACCTGGCTCTTCCTAAACGCAGTTGACATTGGTCACTAATTACGCTGACAGGTTGTAGATGCCTACTAAAGAGAATAGTGATTCAAGAAAACTAAGTGAGATTCAGGAGCCCCTTGTCTTTTGGGAACCGAACCCATTCCTCTAAAATGTCAAGGCTCGATCAGCATGAAAATTTGTGACGTTGTCTTCTCCGGGTACTGGTTTAAATTCCTACGGAGTTTTGATAGCCACGTGACAGATTTCCTGGTTTAACAGTGTAGGAGCGGCATGGGCAGTGGGGTCCTACGGTGCCGTAGGAAGGGGGCTTACCTTCACGACCATCGCGGACAGACTGCCCATGCTAACAGGACATGTAATAACGTACAGCATATCTTTAAACCTTGATCACCTCAGACCTCTGAGAGATGGGAGTCAATCTTTTTAAAGGAAAAAGTAACCCACAATGATGTTATTAGGGAGACCGGATTCTAAATGCCAGACTTTGCCAGAATAGCACCCAAAACCCTATCCTGAGAACAGTGTATTTAGGTTTACAGGAAAAATTTAGGGGTTTGGCCATTTAAATAGATCTTTTCTGTAGCACACATGTGATTGCTACCAAGAACTATCCTCTCTGAGCTTCCATTTGTTCAACAAAATGTAGCAAAGGCTCAGAAAGGCAGGAATTACTAGAGTATGTCACCAGAATATTTCTTTCTTTTTGTTTGTTTTTTGTGGGTTTTTTTGGTTGTTGTTGTTGTTTTTTGTTTTTGTTTTTGTTTTTTAGAGAGAGAGAGAGAGAGAGCGTGAGAACAGGCAGGGGAGGGGGATAGGGACACAGGGACAAAGGATACAAAGCAGGCTGTGGGCTGACAGAAGTGAGCCCAATGTGGGGCTCGAACTCACGAACCGTGAGATCATGACCTGAGCTGAAGTCGGACACTCAACCGATTGAGCCACCCAGGCGACCCCGAGTATTTATTTCTTAACCATTATTACCATTTGGTAATGTCTTGGCTAGCTTAGGGCTTTCTGGGAAAAGTCCAAGGCTTCCTATGCTATATGTATAGTTATTTCTGGATGTCTGCCTCGTTTTGTCTAGTTTCACCAAAGGTTTCCTCTGGGTTTATTTCTCCTTAACCTCGGTGTTTCTTTTCCTGGTATTATCGTCAATCTTTTTTTTTTTTTTTTTTTTTTTTTTAATTATCCTAAACCTGTTCTCTTCTGTGCCCACCAACATGATACTGGGAATGTCCTTCATTGGGGTCACGTGCATGCTTGCTGGGTGATAAAGAGCACTTACTGAGGATCAATGTGAAAATGATGGTGGACGAAGGACTGAAGACCCTGGATATTTTAAATTCCTTACTACTCTTAGTAACAGCAGGCTGCATGGCTGCCCATTTTAGCCTGTAATTCTTGTGCTGATGTCCAAGTGGAGTAAATGGACAGATGCTTGGAAACATTTATTTTGAATGAAGCAGGAGGAATTACAAATTGTTCTAAGCGTACCATTAAAATAAGGACATTTGCCATGGGGTGCCTGGGTGGCTCAGGCAGTTAAGCCTCTGATTTCAGCTCAGGTCATGATCTCATGGTTCCTGAGTTCGAGCCCCTCATCCGGCTCTGTGCTGACAACTCAGAGCCTGGAGCCTGCTTCACGATTCTGCGTCTCCCTCCCTCCCTCCCTCCCTCTCTCTCTCTCTCTCTCTCTCTCTCTCTCTCTTTCAAAAATAAATATTTAAAAAAGTAGATTTTTTTAATTAAAAGGAAATAAAATACGGGCATTTGGCATTGTGAAGAAGTTTCTGTTTAGCTTAAAACCAGCAACTCGAGCTGTAATTATAGTATGTGCTCACGAAAAGTCTCATCCCTCCAGCCAGCTGCACGTGGCCCTCCTATTCGTCTTGTCGTGCAAAATTACACTGTCTCAGGAATTTGGTCCCTGTGTTCTTGGGGTATTAGCGAATACTT
Organism: Panthera onca; assembly: GCF_046562875.1. Classification (NCBI taxonomy): domain Eukaryota; kingdom Metazoa; phylum Chordata; class Mammalia; order Carnivora; family Felidae; genus Panthera; species Panthera onca. The sequence goes on along the minus strand of NC_138343.1, from coordinate 16,544,973 downwards.
TTTCGTTTTCACCTTTTATGTCAAAAAACGCGCTGCTGGCTATTTGCTTTCATGCCTTGATCCAAAGAATGTTTTTGTCAACAGAATGCCGGACCTCAGTGCTAGGAATGTTAATATGTGCCCTCAGCTGCCAAACTGGGAGAGCCATTCAGCGTGGCAAAATGCAGCTGCAAAAGTGATTCTCGCTTGGGGTGAGGTAGAGGATAATGTGTGTAAGAAAACGATGTTAGCTCGCAGGATTTAAAACCTGTAGCACATTTACCCTTAAAATAAATTGAAGTGTGTGTCTCTAAATGAAATCCTGTCTACATGAAACCTGCACAGTATGTTTTTGTCACTGGGATTTTGTTGGAAAACATTAGTACTCCTAAGAAAAATTTCCGTGTACGATGTGAAACCATAAGAGCTCTTAAGATTTATATTTAAGATAAATAAGTCTTAATGTCATTAACAAACGACACAGATCAGAGTCTTTCGGTGTACTTCCTAAAGTAAAACGTTAAACTCTGGCCCATTACATGCTTAATGATGTTTTCATCTTTTTAAAAACATCCAAAAATAACACAAAAGTTTATTACTGCAGTAGTTGCGGGCTTTCAGGGAAATTTTCCCCAGTTTTCGCGGCTGTTTGTCTGGATCTCCAAGTAATATTTCTAAACATGTGAGAAGAACAAAAACAGATGACAGCAGGAGAGTGTGGATCCCGGACGGGGTGGTGCTGACCTCTCGTGAGTCTGAGCACCTTCCAGCAGGTGTCACTGTCTGGCAAGGATGGGAGGGCGGGGTCCCCTTCACCCAGCCCGCGCCGGGTTTTGAAATACATGTCTAGGGAAATTGTTCGAAACATTTACTCTTGAAGAGCAAGGTCGCTGCACCGAATACCTCTTCTTCCCCTCGTGAATTTAAATTCACAGAAAATAAAGTTAATTTTACACTTGCATAAAATTTTACTGAGTATTGGAAAAATAGGAAGTAATAGAAGTCTTAAGGGCCACGCATTTATGAGTTTGGGAACAAGTATGGTTTTTTTTTTTTGTATCTGTTCCGGGGTCCCCGGGTGATGCAGAGGGGTCAGACGCTCCAGCCTTGACGCTCCTGGAATATTACACTCTGTATTGTCCACACCACGAAGGGAACGGTTGCAAGAATAGTGCGAAGTCAGTACATCTTATTGGCGTAACGACAGGACTCCTAGATACATGGAAACCTGGTTCCAGATTTCCACTCTGATGCGCCCGAGCCGTATAGAAATCGCTGAACTAGGACGAATTTGATCATCGGTGCTGCTATGAGGTGGTTGTTAGATTTAAACATGACAGCAGAATATAGACGTGGGCAATTTTTTTTCTGGAAAGGGCCGGATAGTGAATATTTTTAGGTTCTGTGGGTCATACGGTCCCTGCCGTGACTACTAACGCTTGTGGTTGTGGCCAAAAGCTGCCTTAGGCGGTTTGTAAACCAGCAGGCCTGCTGTGCATCGGTGAAACTTGATTGACCCGAACAGGCAGCAAGCTGCACGCGGCCAGCCCGGCAGCCGTAGTTTACCCGCTTCTGATGTAACAGGTGCTCGGCATGGTCTGGCGTAGTAGTTGCTACACTGTGTAACCTGCTACAGCAAAACGAGCGATACCGCAGAGTCCTAAATGGTTAAGTTTGGGGAGTGGTTAACAAGTCTTTGTTCTCGTCCCCGCTGGCTTGTGATCACAGACAAGTCACTTTTCCCTTCTTTGTCTTCTGTCAGCCTAATTTCTGAGGCAGTAGCAATCATCGTCTTTGGGGGTAGGAGCGGGGCTAAGGGGACCGCGGGGTTACATGAAAGGACTTTTATTAGCACAAATAAACAAATTCGTGTTCATGTGAGTGGGTGGGCTCTACGTCGGTGCTACGGATATTTAAAAGAATGCCATCGTCTTCCATTCATTTAAGCTCTCCAGTCTATCTTTTCTCTGTCACCCTAGAGTATCAACCCTGTTTAACAAGTATGTAATGATCCAGAATTCATTTTCAGGTTTCCAAACAGGGACAGTGGTCTCCCCCTTCAGGAGTTTGAAGACACAGTGCATGCAGGGAGGTAAACATTACTCTCTCCTTGTCTTGGCGAAGGAAATCTGCAGAAAGGAATCCCAGGCCTTAAGTCCTCCCAAGCTGTAGTAGGCCTGTGGCTCTGTCCAGGGAGAAAGGAAGGTCCCGAAAAACCACTCTGTGTGTCTTCCTACCAATCATACCTCCAACTTTGGTCTGAAACTTGGCGTGATCGAGGCGAAATCAAATTAAAATGGAGCCACATAGTTTTACCCCCTTCTCCTTAAACAGTGCATGGTTTTTGTTGTTTTTTTTTTTAAATCTCTCACATAAATTGCATACACTGAAAATCTGTACCTGTATATAAATTGCAGTGTATTTGTGGTGAAATATAAAAGGTTAAATTACTAGTTTACATTCTTCTCGGGGATTGCATTTTGTATGTTCTCCTATTCATAATCAAAGATTCTAATGTGTATACCTATAAACATTTCAACTCATGCATATTCATAAGCTAGCTGCATTTCTATAATTTATTGTTGACCTTTCGTATCACTCTGTAGTTAGATTTTTAAAATATGACATTGGAATGGGGGATGTTTAGCACAGACTCAGGAGCCAAACATAACCTGGGTTTGAATCTCGGCCCTGACGCTTGTGAGCTGTGGGCTTGACACTTGAAAATAATTAACTGCATTTCACAGTTTTTAAAATTATTATCTGAGGAAATGTCACGTCCTTAACTAGTCCTTGTTTTAGTTATGATCAAATAGGATTGAGCTATGTGATGTGCTAAGCTAGATTCTGCTAGAGTCTCGGTGGCCAGACCCAGAGTAGAGCCATTCAGTCCCCTTATGCACAACGAACCAAGAGATGTAAAAATAGGTGCAAGATACAAGGTAGGAACAGGTTCAGGTGCTAAAAATTTAACATGTGTATGTAGATCCTGGTATATTTTGGAGAAATCTCCTGTGCTTTTAAATTGACCAAGAGAAGTGTTGGCTTTGGTCTCAAGAATTCATAGTTTCTTGTTAAACAATAGGAAAGAAAAAAATTGCTTCGCAGAAAGAGAAGTCTTTATGACTGTAAGAACAGCAGGGAGGTGGATTTCATGCAAGCCTATCTGAATGAGATGGAATATTCGTGTCGATAGAGTAAGGACAAGACCCTGGAGTGCTGACAAATTGTTTGTTTCACGCAGTTTTCCAAAAGATTATTTTAGTCTCACAGAAAAGCTGCCGCAAACGAGTGTAGAGAGTTCCCGTGAGCTCCTCACCCAGCCTCTCCTTGTGTCGGTGTCTACATAACGCAGGACATTTGCCAACCCTAAGAGACTAACTCCAGCTCCGCGTTACTGACTAAAGGACAGAACTGACTTGAATTTCACCGGTTTTGCCACCGTTGTCCTTTTCCTGCCCCGGGGTCTCCTTCAGAATCCCACACTGCACTTCGTGGCCCATGCCTCTTTAGACTCTGCCAATGTGTTCCCCTGTCGCTGTTGTCTTCTGTGACCTAGATGTTTATAGGGAATACCGATCGGTTATTTTGTAGAACGTCCTCAATTCAGGGTTTTCTGATGTACGCTCTCGATGGGATTGGGGTTGGCAGTATTAGGAAGGTGCCGTAGGGTGACTGTACTTTTGTTAGTGTTCGATATCGGGAGGTACATTACGTCAGTACGTATTGTTGGTCATGTTAACCAGGACTCTCTACTGTTAACTTACTGCCTGTTGTCACTGTTAAACGCCTATGGGAGATGCTTTGAGAATACGTAGATGTCCTGTTTCTACATTAGTGGATCTTGCGAGGGGATTACTAGGGCATTCTAATTTATTAATTAGAATTTTTCTGCAGGGAGAAGTTACCATGTCTCCATTTGTCCCCTCAGCCTTTTATTCAGTTATATCACTATGGACTCAAAGATATGTATTGTATTCTTTGGGTTATAATCTTTTACGGTGTTTTCTTGTGTATAGCTCAATAAAACGGGCCATCGAGAGCTCTTTGAGGGCTCTTCCTGTGCCCTTTCAACCTGCCCCATGTTTTGTTTTTTTTTTTCTTTAAGAAGTTCCTGATTTTCTAGCACCCCAAGATGTTTCAACCCCAAAATCAACCATTTCTTCAAGGCCTCTGGTTCTCTTTACCGGAGAATGGTATTTAGAAACCAAGATCTCGCTGGATGGTGTGTTCATTGCTACTGACCTGTCACTGCTTCTGAGCCCTCTCAGTGGATAGCGCTAGGAAGTATATGTACATGTGCTAACTCCTACTTAGGCACTATTTCTGTATCTGTGTGTGTGAATACACACACACACACACACACGCGCACATACATGTTATGCCATATACATGAATGAAGCACGAGTCCATACATGTTTCCGATTCCAGGCCAGCACCACAAAGTTGACTCTAGCATTTTCTATTTCCTTCTTTTTCTTTCATCCACAATGAGGAACCCGGTCCTCATCTACAATGCGTTTACGTATCTGTTCAACTCTAGTGTTAATCGGTGAGCCAGTTCCCGAAATCCTAACCCACCCGAGAAAGACACATTTTAAGTTACAGTGCAGTGTTTGTGTGCAGTTCTTTTTGTCTTTAGCCTTCACCTCACCTGGTCAGAGCCCTCTTTGCGAAGGTCACCTAGGGTGGGACCTTTCTTCCCATCCCTACTGAGTGGGTGTGTGGTTCACTTGTACTTCAGTTAGGTCATCTATCTCAGCTTGCATTTTTCTTGGATTCTTCGCACATCCTGGCTGATTATGCTTCTGTTTACATCCCATAAAGTTCACTTCATGGTTTACAGCTCACTCTATGGCAGTCTTTGACAAATGCAGAGAATGGTGTGTCCACCCCCACAGTTCCGTCACCCCAAAAACTCCCCTAGTGCCATTCCTTCATAGATAACTGCTTCTCTTACCCAGCAACCCCTAGCACCACTGATCTCTTTTCCAGAGTGCATATAAAAGGGAACATAGAGTAAGTAGCTTTTCGGGTCTGGCTTCTTTCACTTAGCATAAGGCAAGTAAGAGTTATCCATAGTTCGTTTCTTTTTATTGTTAAGTAGTATTCCATTGTATTGATGTGCCATGATTTGTTATCCACAGACCAGCCAAAAGATCTGGAGTGCCGCTAGTATTTGGCAAATATGAATAAACTTGCTATGAGACATTCATGGGGCTCCCGGGTAGCTCAGTCCGTTAAGCATCCGACTTCGTCTCCGGTCATGATCTCGCAGTTCACGAGTTCGAACCCACATCGAGCTCTGTGCTGACAGCCCAGAGCCTGGAGCCTGCATCAGATTCTGTGTCTCCCTCTCTCCCCCTCCCTGCTTGCACTCTGTCTCTCTCTGTCTGTCCAAAATGAATAAACGCTAAAAAAAATTTTTTTGAAAGACACTCACATATAGGTTTTTATATGAATTTAAATTTCCATTTCTGCATGGTTTCATACTAGGGGTAGGAATCTCTGGGTCATGTGGCTGGTATAGGTTTAGCATTAAAACAGACTGTCCAGACTGCTTTTCAAAGTGCCTGCACCATTTTACAGTCTCACCAGCAATGCATGGGAGTTGAGTTATTCTGTGACCTTCCCAGCACAGTTTAAAAAAACTATTCTAACCGGTTTACAGTGGTATTGCGTTGCAGTTTTAACTTGCATTTCTTCAGTTGATGATATTGAGCATATTTTCATATGCTACTTGTTTTCCAGATGTCTGGAAAAGTATTGGTGAAGTATTTATTCAGAAATGTTGCCCATTTTTCAAGTGGGACATGTATTTATTTATTGTTGAATCTTAATATTTTTAAAAAATATATCCTGGAAATATTTTCTTGGTCAAAAATGTAATTTGCAGAAGTGGTCTCGCCATCTGTGTCTGTCTTTTTGTTCATTTTTGCAATGTCTTTCTCAGAGGGAAAAAAAAATGAATGTTCAGGTTGCCTAGTTTATCAATTTTTTTTTTTTTAATTGTGCTTTTGGTGTCCTACGTAAGAAACCTTTGTCTAAGGTTACAGATTTTCTACAGTTTTCTTTGAGAAATTTTACAGTTGTATATTTTACATTTAGATATATGATCGGTTTTGAGTGATTGTGGAAGATATAAAGTATGTGTCATGTTTTTCCTATGTGGATGTCCATTCGTTTCAGTGATATTTATTGAGAAGACTGTCCTTTCCCCATGGAGCTACCTTGTTTTGTTTTGTTTTGTTTTGTTTTGTTTAATTTATTCACTTTTGAGACAGAGAGTGTGAGCTGGGGAGGGGCAGAAAGAGAGGGAGGGAGAGAGAATCCCAAGCAGGCTCCGTACTGTGAGCACAGAGCCCGAAGCGAGGCTTCAGCTCACAAACTGTGAAATCATGACCTGTGCCAAAATCAAGAGTCGGATGCTTAACTGAGCTTTTTTGTGAGATTTTGTGAGATTTTTATTGCAATTGTATTGCATCTATAGATTGAATTTGGGAGAAAGGCTACCTTAACAATATTGAAACTTCCAGTCTGTCTATGAATATACTAGATGTCTTCGTTTACTTCTGTCTTTGGTTTCTTTAACTAGTATTTTGTAGTATTTGCAACCTACAAATCCTGCACATTTTTAAATTTTATTCTTTTGGTGCTATTTTAAATAGCATTGTGGGGTTTTTTTTTATGTTTATTTATTTTTGAGAGCGGGAGAGTGCACGTGCACATACACCTGTGTGCCCGTGCACACATGGGGGAGGGGCAGACAGAGAGGGAGACACAGAATCTGAAGCAGGCTCCAGGCCCTGAGCTGTCAGCACAGAGCCCGACGCGGGGCTCGAACTCACAAACCACAAGATCATGACCTGAGCTGAAGTCAGACGCTTAACCGATTGAGCCACCCAGGAGCCCCAAATAGTATTGTATCTTTAATTTTGAATTCTAGTTGTTCATTGGTGGGCAATAGAGTTTTTAATAGATTTATTATCCTTTTAGTATCTATGGGTTTGTAGTAATATCCCCTTTTTCTTTCCTGTTGCTGGTGATTTGTATCTTTTTTTTTCCCCTTGGCCAGTATTACTAGATGTTTGTCAATTTTTTTTTTTCATTTCTTTCCCCAAAGACCCAGCTTCTGTTTTATTGGATTCCTGTTTTTCTTTTTTCAATTTCTTTATTTCTGTTCTCATATCTGTTATTTCCTTTCTGCTCCCTGCTTTGGGTTTAGTTTTGGTTTCTCTTTTTCATTTCTAAAGGGGAGAACTTAGATTATTTATTTGAGATCTCTCTCCTAACAGAAGTGTTTGATACAGTAAGTTTCTCAATAACCACTTCTTTAGCTGCATGCCACAATTTGAGTGTTATATTTTAATAGTCATCTAGCTCAGGAGGGCCTGGATGGTTCCGTCAGTTAAGCGTCCAACTTCAGCTGAGGTCATGATCTCATAGTTCATGAATTCAAGCCCCACATCCATCTCTCTGCTGTCAGCACAGAGCCCGCTTCAGATCCTCTGTCTCCCTCGCTCTCTACCCTTCCCCCATGCTCTTTCTCTCTCTCTCTCTCAAAAATAAATAAACATTTTAAAAATATGGGGCGCCTGGGTGGCTCGGTTGGTTAAGCGTCCGACTTTGGCTCAGGTCATGATCTCACGGTCCGTGGGTTTGAGCCCCGCATCGGGCTCTGTGCTGACAGCTCAGAGCCTGGAGCCTGTTTCGGATTCTGTGTCTCCCTCTCTCTGTGACCCTCCCCCGTTCATGCTCTGTCTCTCTCTGTCTCAAAAATAAATAAACGTTAAAAAAAAATTTTTTTTTTTTTTAAATATAAATTCATCTACCTCAAAGGATTTCTAACCTTTCTTTGAGACTTACTCTTTGACCCACAGATTATTTAGGAATATGTTTCGTAAGTCTGGAATATTGGAAGATTTTCAGGTATCTTCCAATTATTGATTTCTAGTTTGATTCTGTTTTCATCTGAATACTTACTCTGTGACTTTTATTAACTTAAATGTGTTGAGGTTTGCTTTGTAGCTCTGAATATGGCAGGGATTGGTGAACATTCCATGTATACTTATAAGGAAAGCATAGTGTGTTATTGCTTGGAATGTTCTATAACTGTCAGCTGGGACTAGTTAATTGATAGTGTTTTTCAGGTCTTCCTTCTGTGTTGTCACTCATTTTCTGTACGCTTGTTCCATCACTTACTAAGAGTGGGATGTTAAAATCTTCAACTCTAATTGTGGATTGGTTTATTGCTTTTTTCAGTTTTAGCCCCATTTATTTTGAGGCTCTGGTTTATTAGTTGATATACATTTAGGATTATATGTCTTTTATCATGATGTAATGTTCCTGTTCATTCTTGATAGTATTCTTTGTTCTGAAATCTACTTTGCCTGATACTGATACAGTTTTTCCAGCTGTGATTTCGTTAATGTTGTAAGGTATACTTTTCTCCAAACTTTATTTTCAATCTGTTTATGTCTTTGTTTAAAATGGGTTTTTTTGTATATAGTATATACACTTGGCACTTGCTTGCTTAATCCAGTCTAGCAATTTCTGTCTTTTAATTAAGGTATTAGACTTGAATTCCTTTTAATGTTATTTTTCATGTAGTAGAATAAAACCTACCACCTTGCCACCTGGGTGTGGTTTTATTTATTTATTTTTTTTTCTTTTTATGACTTAATTGCGCATTTTTTTATGACTGTTTTATCTCCTCCTTGACTTTGTTATTTACCCCTTTTTAGAAAATTTAGTCGTCTTCCTTCACATAATGCTGCATTACTTCACATGCAGCTTAGAGACTTTGTAACTGTATTCACAGTACCTCCTTTCCGTTATTTGTGCTGTTGTTTTCATACTGTCTACGTTTCCCGGTGCCGTAAACACCCGGTCCATTATGTCTGCCGCAGATGTTCAGTTGTCTTTTAGAGCAAGCAATTAAAACTTTACAGAAAGAATCCTTATTCTGCTTCTGATACTCTTCAGCTTTTTGTGTCGATCCACATTCCCTTCTGAGCCCGTATCCTCTCTGCCCAAAGAGTTTCCTTGAACATTTACTGTCAAGTAAGTCTACTGGCAGTGAATCCCCTCCATTTGTATTTTTCTAAGAAAGTCTGCATTTCTCCTTTGTCTTTGAACACTGTTTCCGTTGAGCATAGAACTCTGGGTTTGGCCATTTTCTTGTTGTCATTGTTACTTTGTTTTTCATTTGTAGCATCTCACTGCCTTCTCCGTCACCTGTGTCCAGCTCTCAGCTGAAATTCCCACTGGACACTGCGGGTGGCCCACAAGCCTTTAACCCATCAATTAGTTTGAATTCTCTGATGCTTCTGACATCTGTGTCCTATCCGACTGGTTCTGATTGCTTTTTCTCTTCTGCATACGTTTTTTTTTTTTTTCCCTGCCTTTTTGTATGTCTCGTAATTTTTGTTACGAGAGCTAGACATCTTGTGTAAGACAGTGGAGACTACGTAAATAGGCTTCCTGCCTCTTGACAGGTGTGCCTCTCCTGCCGGGCCTTTAGTGTGGGCATCAAGAGTTTTCGTAGTTAGAAGTGGGGCTGCAGGTGTGTGATACGTTATAGATACGGCAGGCTTCCAGCACCAGAGGCTTCAGATTCCTCTAGACTTAACTTGTCTTTGGGGGAGGAGGGGTTGATTAGGAGGGCAATGCCCATTTCAGTCCCACTTTTAGGTGTCTCAGTGAGTGTCAGTCTACACATTCCCGTTCATCTCCTGTCCCTCTCCCAACAGTTTTCGGCTGTTACCCGTTACGTAAAGGTCTTAGCTTAGCATTTAGGGGTGAGGAGGAGGACAGGATGCCCTCGGGTTCCGATTCAGCCTCAGACTCCCACATGCGCCATGCTTTTAGGTTTCTGGGCCGTGGCGCTTGTGTTCTCCCACCACTCCCTCAGCTGTTGTGGGGGACTCAGCTGGTAATCTTGTCCTTCCTCAAGGAGTAGAGCTGTGTTTTTTCTCCTGTTCATCCCCTCTCCCCACTGCAGTAAGTTTTCACTAGGCTCCTAAGGGCAGCAGTGCTTGTGCCCTTCCCTCCGCAGTGTTTTTCCCTAAAGGAGCGAGAGGAAGTGGATCCAGGTGGAATGTCTTGTTCCTTCTCTCTGGCTACGGCGCCTGTCCCCCAGATCTGGACAACAGGGGATACTTCACACTCTTTCCTGTGAGGACTTGAATGGGGTTCATGGCACAGAGCCTGCAGGAAAGAGTAGCTTCAGAGGATTCACACAATGCGGGCAGTCCATACTTGGCTCTGAGCAGCCTGTCATCTGTTGAGCTGAACCCTCCTGGCCAGTGTCCCATCGCACACACCCCAGATGACGCTGGCTTATGTCTACTCTCTTCCCACAGACACCGTCTCTGCTTACGGTTTGGAGTGTTTGATTGACGGGGACCTCAGCTTTATAGGGAATATTGAAAAAGTCATCAATATGAAGATAGCCTTGTTTGTTTGTTTGTTTGTTTGTTTGTTTAAGATAGAGTAATAATTTTTAAGTGAAAGCACATCTCACCCTAGTTAGACTTTGGAGCTGGGCTCGCCTCTGGTGAAGTCAGCCTGTCTGGTAACCTGTTCCCTGGTCATCTCATGTCTTTAGATTTTCTTTCCCACTTTCCCCTCAGTCTCTTAAAATATGTCTGACTCGGCACTGTTGGAGCAAATTCAAAACAAATTGGGAGTGACTCCAATTTTAGAATTTCAACCATCTGATAGGGGTCAGGAGAGCTATCTGTGAGGCAGGGGGCAGGCCATTTACCCAGAAATCACCCATTCCATCTCTAGCACGGGCGCCTGGTGGGATTCAGGATATTAGCATTATTTCATAGCAAAACCAGCGGAACCCTCAAAGCAAAAAGCATATGAAATCATGTGTTAAAGTAACCTAAATGAATGTGTTTTGTCCTTGAATGTTTTAATTGTAAAAGTAACGTGCTTGAGATCAACAGCAGAAAAGTTCTAGTCCATTCCATCCTCTTGAAATAATCAGCCTCCAACGGTTTGGTGTTGATCCTTTGAGACTTTTCTCTAAGAACTTGGTAGTATAGAAGGAAGAGTAAAATCAATTAATACGCAGACCATTTGGGATATGCAGGAAGCAAATGTGTTGCTTATTTCCCTATTATTTTTCCTGCTCAGAAAGTATACATAAATGCAGAATGTTAAAAGTATGCATAAATGCCAGAATGGTTCACAACTAAGCTGAATACATTCTGATACCTTCTTTATTATAGCTCAGCGCCAGAGATTTGGGGTAGAGGTGTTGCATTCATCCGCCATTTAACTTTTTAAAAGTTTATTAGCTTTCTAAGGGAAAGAACCTCTAATTTTGTGAGATTCTGAACAGATAAAAATTTAAATCCAGTTTCCACATGATCTTACGAGAATTAAGAAACTATTCCCTGGACCTTCCTGAATCTTCTTTGTTAAACACGGTCCCGTGTGACGTTATGAGGCTGATACTAATGACTCTTATTAGTTATGGTTCCTCTTCCTGTGAGGAGTGAGTTGGATTACCATAGGGAAAAAATGACAGGAAAATTTAGCACCTCTCTTAGCGAAAAGAAAAGAAAAAGGTAGAAGTCTTAAGTCCTAGAGAGTATTACTACCCAGAGCACAATGGAAACCTCTCTAAAATACTATCCAAATATCAGTTCACATATTTCATAGAATTATCAAATAAAGTTATTGGGCTCACAAATCCAAATGCCATCAGTTTGTTTTGCTTTTTGTTTCAGTTTGTTCAAAAGAGAGGCAGAGAAGTAGCTAGAGCTCAGGAAGAGTTGTGTTGAACTCTGTCAAATTTTTTATATCTTCCCGTCTTCTTTAATGGTTGAGTCCTTCACGGGCTCTGTGCTGACAGCTCAGAGCCTGGAGCCTGCTTCCGATTGTGTGTGTGTCTCTCTCTCTGCACCTTCCCTGCTCGTGCTCTGTCTCTCTCTGTCACTCAAAAAATAAATAAACGTTGAAAAATTAAAAAAAAAATAGTTGAGGCCTTTATTTCTGATTTTCTTGGTATATTATCCTCACCTGCCTAACCTCCCGAGGCCCATTTCACATTCTGCGTCCCTGACAAGTGTACTGGCCATGCTACTCTCTGTCAGCGCCCCGCTTGTCTGATTCCTGGCCCGACTGACTTATTCTCCCCCCTGCCACCCCTCCTCGACTAAACTGGAGACTTTCTGTGAGTAGGGCCCTTCTCTGTTACGGTCCTCACAGCATTGCCAAGCTTATAAAAACTAAAAGAAAATAAAAGGCTGCACCTGTCCACATGCGAAACATGCTATAACATCGCCCCTCGGTTGTTTTTATTAGATGAGAAGCAAAGATTCGGTTTCGAGCGGTCTGGGTATGACCTTGAAGAGTCGGATGGCCCGGATGAGGACGATAACGAAAATGAAGATGACGATGAAGACAGTCAGGCTGAATCTGTCTTGTCAGCGGCTCCCTCCGTTACGGCCAGCCCGCAGCATCTTCCGTCTAGAGGTGGCCTCCAGGATCCTGGGAGCACAGAGGAGGACGTCAGGATCGCCGACTGCTTTTCTGGGGCGCACACGGACCCGATGGACGTTTTACCCAGAGCCTTGCCCACCAAGATGACCGTACTTAGCACGGTGCAGTCAGACCACAGCCGGAAGACGGAGTCTCCGGTGAAGACCAGGCCGCTCGCCGCAAAAGACGGAGAAGAAACGGCTGCTCCCGTCGACTCTTCCAGGTCACCTGAGGCCGCGCCCAGGTCCCCGTGTCACCAGATGTCTGTAGACTACCCTGAATCAGAAGAAATTCTGGGAAGTTCTGTGGCCGGAAAGAACACTACTTTAACCCAGGTAAATGTCTTGTTGTAGGGTTTCCCCACAGGGGGATCCTCATGGCTCAAGAAAATAATGTACTTAAGTTTTTGTTGTTGTTTTTTTTTTTTAATTTATGGCTAAGCCTGGGTTCAAGCACAAGTTCTGGTTGTATTTAAAGGCAAAGGACTTTATTTATGCCCCCTGGATTCTTGCTAGGTATTTTAATCAGAGGTCACATGTTACTTCACATAAATCTGTGAAAGAACCAAATGGTTCTCTAAAACTACACTCCTTTTTAAAAATATATATGTTCCAATTGGGAACCTGACTCTTGGGACCTATTTATCCCCCTCGCTTGCCCTGAATTGTTTTTCCAGTGGCATCGATTGATGTGACGGATCTGTGCTAAATTATCCAAACGTTTTGCACTTTGCCCCTGTCGACACGACAGCGACCAGTGTCTGTGGCAAAGTTAATGTGGCCCCCAAAAATGTATCAAGAAGTTCACTTTGCTTGAATGATGAAATTGCTGTGACAGCTTGGGAAAGCTTCCTGCCGGAGAACCAGCTCGGGGCCAGACACGGGCCTGCAGAAAGCCACCCTCCGGGTGCTTTTTACCCCTGGTGGCTCATGAGGAGTGTTTAATTCTATGCCGAATGTATTCATCCCACTGACCTCTTAACGTCTCTTACCTTCTCTTATGTCTTGTATGTATTGACGATGGCCATAGGGTTTATTTCTGAATGTGGCAGATCTTGGTTTGCTAGGTAACACTGGAGAAAACGAAAAAGTCTGTGAAAGCTCAGATTTCTATAGGCTATTCTAAATGAATATAATTTAACATAATTGCATTAATATTTAAACTATACTTGATATTTAAATTAAATTACTTCCAGACTGGTCACCTGTGTTCTCAGCTTCTCTATCCCAGATCACTTACATACCTGCCAGTGCCTGGAAATCTGATTTTCAGTAGACCTTTCACAAACATAGGAAGCAAGGGAGGGAGGGAGGGAAGAGGTGAAGGTAGGAAAAGAGGGGAGGGGAGGGGAGGAAGGGAAGGGAAAGGGAAAGGGAAGGAGGAAATTTGTAAAACTGCAAAGTATTCCATGAAATGCGTTGCTGTTCCTTGCCCTAGAGATTAAAGACATAATAGATTTTTTAGTTGGGAATTTCTTTTTTATAACGAAGACATCATTTTTTAGCAGGCCTGTCATTTTTATGTGAATATACATGCTTTCTCCTCGTTAGGAAGAGGAGATTTTACGCTGGCAGTTTCGCTGGAAAGGGGTTTTGTCTGTTGTCTTCCAGGGCACCGCTTGCGTGCGACGACCCCCTCCCGCCGCCGAGCGCGGCCCGCACACAGCAGTGGGGGCTCCGTCAGGGGCCTCGCCTCAGCCTGACGCCCAAGAGCAGAAGCAGCAAGTGACCCTCCAGACCCCTCCGGGCCTGCCCTCTCCCCAGACTCATCTGTTCAGCCACCTCCCTCTGCATTCTCAACAGCAGTCCAGGACACCTTACAACATGGTTCCAGTCGGGGGAATCCACGTGGTCCCCGCCGGCCTCACGTACTCCACGTTCGTGCCCATCCAGGCGGGGCCGATGCAGCTCACGATCCCCGCCGTCAATGTGATTCACAGAACTGTGGGCCCGCCCGGGGATTCGGTCGCAGAAGTTTCCGGCGCTCCCAGCCCCGCCGGAGTGGCCGAATTGAGCGGCGTGGTGCCGTGTATTCCCATTGGCCAAATCCGCGTGCCGGGCCTTCAGAACCTCAGCACGCAGGCCTTGCAGCCGCTGCCGTCGCTGGGCGTGGAGACCGTCAACATCCTGGGCCTGGCCAACACCAACGTGGCCCCGCAGGTGCACCCGCCGGGGCTGGCGCTCAGTGCCGTGGGCCTGCAGGTTCTCACCGCAAACCCCTCCCCACAGAGCAGCCCCACCCCTCAGGCGCACATTCCAGGCCTCCAGATCCTGAACATTGCCTTGCCCACTTTAATCCCCTCTGTCGGTCAAGTGCCCGCCGACCCGCCGGGGGTTCCCGAGATGCCCCCTTCCCAACCCAGGGCGCGGGAGGCGCCCCCCAGGCCGACTTCGGGAGCCGGCGCAGATCAGGGCGGCGGGGCCACGTCTCCTCAGGGGTCCCCCCAAGTCCAGCGGGAAAATGCAACACACGTTCTAGATGCGTCTGCCCCCGCGAGAGACCCCGGCCGGCCCGACGGCTCAAGGAAAGCGGACGCCGGCAAGGCCGCCGCCGTGAATCACGTGAAGCCCAGGCACGAGCTCGCCCCCCTTCAGGGCAAACCAGCCGCCTCGGCCGAGCCTCTGCTGCAGGTGCGTCCCGAAGCTTCCCTGGAGCCTTGCGGCCTACGGACTCGCTCCCCAGAGGGGCAGGTGCCCGGGCCCGCAGCACCGCCCCGAAGGCAGGCCACCGCGCAGTTCAGCGACGTGAGTAGTGACGACGATGAGGACAGGCTCGTGATCGCCACCTAGTGGGCCTCGACTTGGTGGGGGGTTTGGTTTGGTCTGGGCTTTTGGTGGGGTTGGTTTTGGGTTTTTTTGTGTTTTTTTGTTTTTTTTTGGTTTTTTTTTATATAACACTTAAAGGTTTCTTTGAAAACCCTCCTTTCCTTAAAGCACATTTTTCTGACATAAACTCATGACTAATCTTTGTGCAATCATGAACTTTTGACCAATAATTGTTGTTTTGTGTCCGCTCCAGCCATTTTTGTACATGTTGTATAGACACTTGTGCCTTTTAGGAGTTTATGTTTAGAAGCTGTACAGATTGTTGAATATCTATATACATAAAATATATATTATATATGTATATGAAAACCAGGTAGTTATTTGTGTTTAGAAAGAAAAAAAAAAACCCTGTCAAATAAATCAAATGATTAAATTATATGTTGCACTGTTAAATATAAATTTTTATGGCTGTGGGGCAGAGTTTCTGTGTATAAATTAGTATGTAAACTCCATATTTATTGTATTCATATTAGTCTTTGAAAATGGGTCTGTCCTTCCTGTGTAAGACAGTAACTTTACACTTCAGACAGATTTTCTGTGTCATGAAATGTTTCAGTAAAATATTGTTTACTGACTTTACCTTTGCTTCACTTGTGCCTTCTTTATATATTTGGCGATCAGTAATCTGTGTTCCGAATATAGCCATAGGTCACATTCTGTCTACGCTCAGCCTCGCCCTTAGTTTTGAGAAACGGGGGCTTTACTGGTGTTACTGCCGTGCGAAACTCCGTGAAACCCACCCAACTGTGAGGAGTAACTTCATAGCCATGAACTTCTAGAAGGTTCGCTACTTAGAACTCTTTTTGTAAATGCATATGGCACAGAGCCTGGAATGGACAAACTTCCTCAGTGCAGGTGGGACCATTTCTGGTAAGCAGAAAATAAGTTACCAAAACAGTTGTCCTGAGAACTTGGCTGAGGCCCGTGCTCCACTCCCAGGTCTGTCCAGTAGCCACGGACTCTTTCTTTCCCTCCTAATAAGTCCTGCTTATTTACGCTCCGAGAGTTCTCTGACCAGTACCGAACCACGGAGGGCCCAAGATTTACAGAAGAACCAAATTCAGACTTTGAATTATTTACGTGATTCTCTTTAGAAATGATGCTTTCCTGTCCTGGGAGGCTTAACTGCCCTTATTCAGAAAAAAATTCAGTTACCTTGGCAGCGATTGGCATTATGACCTAGGCGTCACAGATGCTGGATCTGTGAGAACGTGTTTTAACATTGGAATTGAGTATGTCGCACATCGTGAAGGCAATGCATTCACATTTTTTAAAGGCGGCCTCCTTTGTGGGGATACCAGGGCTCTGAAGCCATTGAGACCACAGACTGTTTGGGGGAAGTATTCTAAGGAGTTTGGAGACCTGCTATTCGTGAGCCCCCGCTTCCTGTGACTTTGGGAAAGGCACCTGCCATCTCGGTCGGCATGCCCTAAACCTAAATTATCTCTAGAAGGCACTCTGGCCACAGCAGGCTCTGATGGGTCTGTGATGCTTTTGACGCATGCTTAAATTTTTATTTACACTTACCGACAGATTAAGTACCAAAATTCTCTCAAAAATATAAAAAAACAAACTTTATATTTCGAGATAGATTTGAAAAGAATCCTAGAAACTTCTATCATATCCATCTATCAATATGGCTGTTGAAAATGAAGTCCATTATCCATCAAATACCTCAAAATTACTGTTTTAACTTCATGTCATGCTTTCTATTACACTTTTTGTTGTACTTGGCCAAAAATTTTAAAGCAGTGTAACATTTTTATTGTGTAATCACATTTTAGGTATGTATAACTTCTCTAAATTCAAAAGTAATGCTCAGAATTTCAGGATTGGGTTTTTCTTTTTAGTTTGTAGAGGGAGAATTTTCTTAATTTTCCTACATTTAACCAAATACCAAATGTTGTGATATAATTGGATGCCCCCTTGAGAATTTTACCTAATGCTGCCATGTATCTTAAGCTTCTTTTGCAGTCTTGACTTTTTAAGATTCATTACATTATACACATACCTTTAATATTAGTGACTTTAGTACTCTAATGTGGCTTGCAAATATTTTGCTGGCGTTTGAAATATACAGCTAAGTAAGAAACATTACCTAAGTCTGAGCCATTATAACCTAAGTGTGAGCCATTATATTTTGAAATAGTTATGTAAACAAAATACAAGGAAATAATGTTGAACACTTTCTGCAAAGTCATCTTTTCCTAAGGAGCATTGTTATTCTTAAATATGCGTGACTTTCAAATGATGCAATCCAGACAGCTAGTGAGACTACATGTGACTTACTCTCTTGTACTGTCATGAAAGAGACAGGTCACTAGAGACCGAGAGCACAATGACCATAGCAAATCCCGATGATGTTATTAGCAAAACAGTTATGCGTTTATGAAAAGCATAATGTGAGTCAATTCAGTATCTTCTTTTATGAACCCACAGCAATGTCACTCTCAGAAGTGTTGTAGCTAAAGAGCCAAAGGTCTGGGGTGCCTGGCTGGCTCAGTTGGTAGGGCACGTGACTCCTGATCTCAGGGTCGTGAGTTCGAGCCCCATGGTGGGGGTAGAGATTAAAGAAAATAAATAAATCTCCCCTAATAAAACTTCTAAAAAAAAAGTTCATCTTTCTAGTTTTCAAAAGTTGCTAGATCCATTTTATGAAAATGTTGAGTTAATGGACATCAGTGACATTCAAGTAACTTGTTTTCATTCTTTCAACTTTAGGCTATAATGATACTTAATGTTTTCAGAATGATAATTAACTGATAATATTTCATGTAGAGGTTTTGTTTCTCATTTTTTTTAATACAACTGTGACTTTCATTTCACTTCACAGAAACAGTATAAATAATACTCTTAATCTCTAATCTGAATTTTAAATGATAGGGCTTAACAAGGATTATGGAGATGTTCATTATTTTTGTTGGAAGACTGTTGATATTTCTTGATGTGTGCGCAGGTCAAAATATAACATCAATGAGCTTCTTAACTTTTCTGTTTTTAAGCTTACACTTTGAGATCAAGTTTAAGCCACACCAAAAGGTGACTTTTATTAAGGTAGTTTTGTCTCAAAACTACCTATCCATTCTAAACACGGGATATTAAATCTAAGACAAGAATCTTCTGCCGAACTGATTTCCCATGACTTGGAGTTATCTCTTTAACCGTCAATGAAGGTTATTATTTATATATTTATCTTTTAATGACCCTGACTCTCTGCCGTCATTACAAGAAGAAATTTAAAGCAAAACTGGTAAAACATTTTTTTTCTACAAATTATGTAATCTGAAAGTCATGAGGCTTTTAAGTATGTCGGGTTCATCTAGAACCTTGAATACATACAAGGTTCTGTGCAGGCACTGTAGACATAAGAGTTAAAGCAGAGATATAACCCACTCCTTGGTGTTCCCTCTCCTCTGAACCAGGCTCAGGTCCGAAGCAGATTTAGGCATCCAAAACCCAGCACTTGTAGTAAGTACCAACAAACTCCAATACTATGCAAGATACAAAAGAAATTAGAAAGCACGTTTTCTACCCCAAAGGAGCATGCTTGCTTAAGACTTAGGCCATATAAACTAGAGAATAATACCAGACCACACGTATCTTAGAAACCACAGACTGTAAACATTTTGAGAGTTAAGAAAGTTTTTATCTGCAGTAATTAGCGATTTGTCTATGTTAGGGACTGCTGTATTTTGAAGAAGGGATGGGATTTGGGGCTCTAGAGATAATGCTACGCAGTACAATAAAAATAGCTGAGATGACTCTGTGACTTAAAATCGTGCCTGGTCTGCTGACAGCTCGGACCCTGCTTGGGATTCTCTCTCTCCCACTGCCTGCTCACTCTCCTGCACTCTCTCTCTCTCTCTCTCTCTCTCTCTCTCTCTCTCTCTCAAAATAAATAAACTTTAAAATAAATAAAATTGTGTCTGGGAACCAACCTAAGTGGAAAAGAGGCTTCGCTCGGCTTTCCACAAATATTTAGCACCGAGAATGTAGAGAGCACTTTGGAGATAGGAATTAAATGCAAACTAAATAGCATCTATTCTCTAGGAGCTTACGTCCTAGTAGAACAAGCACAAGGCGCAGAGGATCTCAAGAGGCGAAGGAGCTTCACCTTCCGCGGGTTCACGGGTTCGGTCACCGCAGCCTACCTCGGCCCAGAAGCAGGTGGTCTCCCTCTGGCCCACCCCCAGCAGGTCAGTAGTGGTGCCCGTGTCTTTCACCTCCCTCCATCCCCTCTCATCATCACAAGGGGGTGCGTATGGTACAGGAAGATCTTTTGAGAGAAAGCGACCACGCACCTGTTTTCCATTTTGGTATACTACAATGGTTCTATTTTATCATTAGTTCCTGTTGATCTTCTAATGTGCCTCATTGATAAGTTACACTTTTTCACAGGCATGAATGTATTGGAAAAAAAACATCGTAAATAGAGGTCAGTACTACTCTGTGATTTCAGGCGTCCACTAGTAAGGGGATATGTATATAACCAAGAGCATTAGAACAAATAAGGAAGAGCTCCTGGTTAAATTGATCAGGGAGCGCTTTATGGAGCATGTGACATTCCAGCGTGGCCTCGAAGGGACTTCACTAAGCCAAAACGATAGAAGGGAAGGACATCACCGACAGAGAGGATGTGGTTAAGATTTATCCCTACTATGTCCTGTTTATAATCTCATTTAGGGGCACCGGGGTGGCTTGGTCAGTTAAGCCAACCTCGGCTCAGGTCATGATCTCTCGGTTCGTGAGTTCGAGCCCCGCGTGGGGCTCTGTGCTGACAGCTCAGAGCCTGGAGCCTGCTTCCGATTCTGTGTCTCTTCCTCTCTCTGCCCCTCCCCCACTCACATACTATCTCTCTCTCTCTCTGTCTCAAAAATAAATAAGCATTAAAAAAATGTAATCTCATTTTAACCGAGGCAAGTATTATTCTCCCATTTTATAGACAAGAAGGCTGCGTCTCTCATTGTTTTGCATCTTCATCATGCTGGTGCAGGAGTGGTATTTAAAAAGTTTGCGTGACAACAGCGTTGCACATAAGCAGTGGTGCAGGAAGCGTGAAGAAGAATCAAGACGAAGGGAGCCGACAGTGTTTCAGTGGTCTAGCAAGAACCCAGCAACGCCGTGGTAATATTGTGAAGAACAAGGGACAGAATTGAAGATGATTAAAAGTGTGTGGGCTCGGGGCACTTGGGTGGCTCAGCGGGTGAAGCGTCCAGCTCTTGGTATGGGCTCAAGTCATAATCTCCCAGTTCATGAGTTCAAGCCCCACATCGGGATTCTTTCTGAGATTCTCTCTCTTCTCTCTCTCTGTCCCTCCTCAGCTCTCTCTCAAAATAAATAAATAAACTTAAAAGATTAAAAAGAAGTGTGTGGGCTCTTCAAGTGGAAAGGGCACCGGGTGGGTCAGAGTCCTTTCTTTAATGTGCTAATAATTCAGCTCAGGAACTGGCAATAACAGGACAGAAAAGTGAGAGGGAAAGGAAGTAACGCCGGGAGCATGAAGGTAGACACACAGTACCCGTTACCAAGCTGACCACAGTTCTTTTTAATTGGAAGACTCAATAAAATTACAGAAGACATTTGTTGACAATTCAGATAGATGAGGATCAATGTCCAAGAAGATTGGGCCAACTGGAGTGAGGGGCTGGATGTAAGACAAAATTTAACAGGAAAAAATGAAACTGCATTTAAAAATGTGGCCGTTTGGGGGGGCGCCTGAGTGGCTTAGTTGGGTGTCCGACTTTGGCTCAGGTCATGATCTCGCGGTCTGTGAGTTCGAGCCCTGCGTCGGGCTCTGTGCTGACAGCTGGGAGTCTGGAGCCTGCTTCGGATTCCGTGGCTCCCCCTCTCTCTGCCCCTCCCCCGCTCATACTCTGTCTCTCTCTGTCAAAAATAAACATTAAAAAAAATTTTTTTTAAATGTGGCAGTTTGGGGGTGCCTGGGTCGCCTCTGACTTCGGCTCAGGTCATGATCTCAGGGTTCATGGGTTCGAGCTCTACTTTGGGCTCTCGGCTGTCACCACAGAGCCTGCTTGGGATCCTCTGTCCCCCTGTCTGCCCCCTCCCCCACTCACACTCTCTCTCTCTCTCTCTCTCAAAAATAAATGAACATTTAAAAAATATAAAAATAAAAATTTAGCAGATTCACTTATATAAAGTTCAGTGTGTGCCATTCTTAACCCCCTCTCCCCCCACCAAAAAAAAAAACATCGTCTTGGGATATTAGAAATACATTAGTTAGAGCCATATTAAAAAAATAGCCACGCTCTCTTCCCTCACGAACAGAGAACATCATGGAGGTCTTTTTTGTAACTGTGACTTCTGGATCCCAAGCTTGGATCCCAAGCTTGAACAATACAGAAAGAAATGCACACGTTTTGAGGCCATCAAGCTCTGGAAACCAAGCCTAGAGAAGGGCCTTTGTGAGAGGGCCGGAGGCGGGACAGCCTGGATGGTCCGTCATGCAGCCAAGAAAGCACTTCAGGCTTCAGGAAGGTCACAGCAGCAGCAATAATAAGGAGGCATCATAATGAAAAATAATAATAATAAATAAAGAATAGCCGTAACGTTGTCTTTCCAGGAGAAGAGAGAGAGAGAGAGAATGAGAGAGTGAGTTTGGGGAGTATGAATAAAGGAGAGTGGGCCATTGTGAGGGAAATGCCTTGTCTCCATTAACTTTTAGGTAAAACGGGATTAGCCTCCCAGCAAGCAGCTGGCGGGAATTCATGGCTCACAAAGGAAAACTCACATTTGCATAATAACCAGACATAGAGGAATATATCTTCAGGGAAGACCAGGATATTAAAAATTCCAGCATTACTCACACCAATCCGTTAAGATCTATCAGGACAAGCCAGGGGAGGGCATGCTTGACTCTTCTCCCTGCCTCTGCATGCTGAAGCCAAGTTCTAAAAGAACACCACTTCTGCGAGCTTGGGTGCTTAGGACCTCTCTGCTCTGGCAATGTGCAGGTGCAGCAAAGAAGAGCCCCAGAAACGAGGATCGGTGACCCAGCCACATTCTAACACCAGAAAGAAGGGCCAGGCAGGTGTTTCTCTCAAAGTCACGGGTCAAATTTTGCTTATTTTGTAGTTGGGGCCCTTTTTAAAATAGAAAGTCCCCACAACATATAACAAAAGTTTTATTTTATTTTTTTAATGTTTATTAGAGAGAGAGAGAGAGAGAGAGAGAGCCCAAGCAGAGCAGGAGCAGAGAGAGAGGGGGAGACAGAGAATTGGAAGCAGGCTCGGCACCCAATAGGGCACTCGAACTCACGAACTGTGAGATCGTGACCTGAGCCGAAGTCGGCTGCTTAACCAACGGAGCCACCCAGGTGCCCCTATAACAAAAGTCTTGTCACTATGCTTTTGTGCTCGGAGAAGTTAGGGCTGCCTCATTCCCTAATGCCTGAAGTTCCGTTGGAAATGAAGGGTTTAGTTCGGCACAATGAAGAGTTATTCTTTTGAGGCTCTGGATTCTGGTAGAGGTGAGGCAGCTTGTTGGGATAATGATGGAAAGCTTTACATTTTATTTCCCCACCACCCAGGCCATCCCCCATTCTGAAAAGAAGTAGCTGACTTAGGTTGTTGTTATGAAACTCCAAATCACGTGTGAAAATTTCCTGGCTTGAAAAGTTATGATACGTTCATTTTCAGAATTAGGTCAATTTTCTTACTTAAACTAATAAGGTATTCATGCAGATATGTTTTGAGATCATCCACGGGTGCAACAGAGTATTTTCTGAACAAGTCACGTTATATATAATGCAGTGTTTCTAATTTTGATAATTGCAATATCATATGATGCTAATCCCATTTTATGTTGAGAATAAGGGTTACAAAGTAGTGAGTGAAACTAGGATTGAAAACTAGCTCCGTGTCCCCCCCCCCCCCACCATGCTGCTTTTCAGTAATGATTTACACAGTAATTGCGTTGTATTGTATTCATTTCTAGGTGGAAGTCTACTTAGTATTCATAAAACATCCCATGTAAATTTCCAAATGAAATGAATAGGTCCAGTGCCATGCATATTTGTATAGATATTAGATTTTATAACCTTTCTATATGCCTTTTCTCATAATTGAGATAACAGGAGCCATAGAAATATTAGTGAAGAAATATTTAAATAGGAGATAAAATAGCTTGTAAAGTGACAATTCTAATCAAGCATAAAACATGCAAATTTCCAAAGTATATGAGGTGTCAATTATTAATCATTATTCAGAAAGATGTCTTTGTTACCTATCTTATGGTAGTTTTTGTTTTTTTTTTTTAACGTTTATTTATTTTTGAGACAGAGAGAGACACAGCATGAACAGGGGAGGGGCAGAGAGAGAGGGAGACACAGAATCGGAAGCAGGCTCCAGGCTCTGAGCCATCAGCCCAGAGCCCGACGCGGGGCTCGAACTCACGGACCGCGAGATCGTGACCTGAGCTGAAGTCGGATGCTTAACCGACTGAGCCACCCAGGCGCCCCTATCTTATGGTAGTTAAAGTCAAGCGAAAAGGGAAAGTTGAACATAGATCCACATTGTTTTGGATATAAACATGGTTGAACACAGTGTAACATTATATTATAAAGTCTCTGGATTTGATCCTTTTGGAAATATTTTTAAGAAGAAATAGAGCAATTTTCTATGATTTTTGATAGAGGAGAAAATTATTTAAATGTATTTCTCAGGAAAAAGGGAGCATCAAATTGTACTTTTAAAAAATATCTTAAATTGTACTATTTAAATATAATGTCAAGAAAGCAAAGATAGGAATTCAGAAGGAAATGAAGACATTAATAAATTCCTTTTACAGAAGCAGTAAAAGTGAAAAAGAAATAATTGAGCTCCTTAGCAAGTGATTCCATATCTCAGAGTAAACCAGTGGAGGTCACTCTATAAACCCTTGCCTACTCGCCAGTTCTTACTTTGGGTGTCTGAGTCATAGAAATGAATAATTTCATAAAGTCCACGTATTGGTGGGTTTTATAACGTTATGAAGACCAATAGATATTTGTTATGTAGTTGGTTTTGCTGGAGACAGGACACCTTTCATGCAGTCATTTCCAGTTACTTGAAAGAACTTATGTTTGGTTATTTACCTATGAATGTTGCCAAATGGGGCCTAAGGAAACCATGTTAGGTGAAAGACAACAGGAGTTTACATTCCTGGAGGTCAATCATGGAAAGAAAAGCCAGCTTTGAGATCAGTCAATTAGCCAGGCATGCTTAGTTTTCTTTGCTAATAGCAAGGCTTAGTTTGGCCCCGTGGGGTCAAATGTTAAGACTGGTTTTGATTCAGCAATCGCATCCTTTGATAGCTTTGATTTTTGTTATTCTGGAATATCTTTATACATTATACCTTGAGACCTTTTCTGTTACTTCCACACTCGTATTCCCTAGAAGTAGCCCACCAAAAGTAGCTTAAGATTTCATGCAGAGTCTGCTTATTCATAACCAACCAATGTACCATGTACCATTATAATAATTATTGAAAGATCCAGCCTTCATCGAAAGTATATTAACTATTCTGATAAAATAACTTGCACCATTTCATAGTCTACAAGGGGCTGCAACTTTTTGAACTCATAATGTTGACTGTAAGACACTGAACCTCAGGAAGTAATCTATGGGAGAAAAAATATTTTTTAAAACTCACCTTTTTAAAAATTAATTTCAGACCCAAATCACTAATGACTTCCTTTGGTGGAATGACCACGAAGTTAAATGCTTGATAAAAGATATTTTTCTTTGTTTCAGCCTCTGTTGGAAATAGTTGTAAAATGTTTAGTACATGGTACATCAATCCTCTTTGATGCTTAAGCAACCCTGAATGCCTTCAGGTCAATGCCCACGAAGGTTCTTTAAATAGAGATAAAGATCAGAACTGACACAGGGACCCCAGGGGCCCATCCTAGAAAATGTTGTGTTTGTTTTGTTTTGTAACTAAACAAATTCCTGTGAACTCTTTGTTGTCATTTTTCTAAATCCTTCAAAAAAAAGAGGGATTTGGAAGACAAAACAGATTGAGGCGTCAAAACATTTAAAGTTTCTTCTATAGGGAGAGTCCTATGTTCCTTAGAGTTTCAGCTGAACTAGAGCCAATATTTCACAACATACTTTCGTTATTGTCTCTTACAAGCACTTAAAGCTTTCATTGCTGTTTTTACTCTTGCTACTTCAATAACTTCCTCTTCAGCATATGGCATACATTCTGAGTGTGTTTGTAAATGACTTGTAATATGGTGTAACTGATGTGTAAAACCTGCACATTTCATTAAAATTTAGCCCGGTGTTAGGGGCCACTTAGATCTGTTGGCTGGAGTGTGATTGAACTTCAGTTCAGCCTCTGCTCAGGACTTATTCCAGTGGCCAATGATTGCATTCCTAACTGCTGTAAATCGTCCCACAAATGTATGACCATAGGGAATATGAACAAGACAGAGTGGATGTGCAAAGAATATCTCCAGGCCCATAGATTATTATTAGCGTAGGTGTTATATGTTCTAGAGTTTACCTGTTTGTCAAATCAAAACAGAATCTTCAGTCTTAGTTCTTTTCGGTACTACGGGCAGAGGCATGTAACATCTTGCGTATGGAAACGAGTAATCTTAAGAACAGAATGCTTAAATTCACATCCCAACTCCACAGTTTCCCGGCTAATTATCAAATTATTTTCTGTTCCTCAATTTTCTCATCTGTCATTTAGGGCAACGGTAAGTGCTCCCATGCCTCTTACTGCACCATTATTCTCAACAGCCAAGATTTATGGCAACAACTTAAGTGTCCATCAAAGGAGGAATGGATGAAGAAAATGTGATCTTTATATATAATAATAACCATTATTGTTTTATCATTATATATAAATATAGATATATATAGTGGAGTATGGTCCAGCCATGAGAAAGAAGGAAACCCTACCATTTGTGACCACATGGATAGACCTTGAGGGCCTTATGCTGAGATAAGTCAGACAGAGGAAGACAAATACTGTATTATCTCACTTACATGTGGAATCTAAAAAAGCAGAACTGGAAAAAACAGTAGAATGGAGCCACAGTAGAATGGAGGGTTGGGCAGATGTTGTTTAAGGGTATGAACTTGCGACTAGTTGATGCGTAAGTCCTGGAGACCTAATGCACAGTATAGTGATTACAGTCAGCAATCCTGTATTATGAACTCCAAAGTTGCTAAGAGACTAGATCTTAATTGTTCTCACCACAAAAAAGAAACGCTGATCCCATGCCGTGATAGAAGTGTCAGCTCATGCTACAACGGCAATCGCATCACAATATGCAAACGTATCAAGTTAACACAGCGCACGCCTTAAACGTACACAATGTTATTTGTCAGTTATATCTCAGTTAAAAAATGTAGCAAGTACGCAGAAATTAACAATTCCTGGTGCATAGAAACATCTGAATAAATGTTAGCACTGATGACTCGAGTTTTTAAGTGAGTTGGGATGCTTTGCAACAGGGCAGATGCCAACAGTCATCCAGCAAATACTTACAAGCACCTTCCCTGCGCAAGACCACGGTCAGATCTTTGTCTGCGACTCTGCTAAAACCCACCCACGCCCTTTTGTAAATGCCGCCCCACGTTTACAATGTTTTCTAACGTTGTTGCTTTGCCGGAAAACCAGACAAGGCAGAAGGAAAATGAATAAGCCGAACAGGTTATTGCTGACAGCTTATGGGAACTCTTCTGTCTCCAAGTTTGAAAAAGTGAAGTTGTTCTTGTTCATCCCCAGGAAGATGGGCTGTCGGCTGGCTGGCAAAAAGAGCTGTGTGATATTTGCAAATGGAAAGTACACCACTCAAGGAAAGGTACATATTTCTGAGGCTGTTCCGTGCTTGCCTTTTTTCTTGGTGGAATCTAGCAGGAAGTGAGGCACAGAGAGTTTTCTTTAGGGAAGATCACAGCCGGAATCTCCACAGAGCCCAGGCCTGCCCAGAGACCTGTGTTAGAGAATCACTAAACCTCGGGTTGCTGAGAGAAGCCCCACCCAGCAGAATTAGGCTGGTGCCTCTCAGCATCTCCGGTTGTGCCCGAACTGGGGCTGCTCTCACTGCCTGGCAACTTCAAGGTCACACCCAATTGGACAGGAGGACATCCAAATTACACAGTTGAAGCAGTGATTGGAAATAGTTGATCTGGTTTGATTCTAGGTCACTTTATTATTTTGAGTCTTGGGTGTGCTTGTAAGAATCACTGAATTTAGATATAAAAAGCTCCTCCAATCTTCTCATTTAATCGATGAGGAAAATGATGTCCCAAGAGGGTAAATACTCTACATCCTTTTAGGGAGATAAAAAGTCGGGGGGGGGGGGGGCGGTGGTGGCGGCACGCGGGAGGCCCAGTCATTAGAGTGTCCAACTCTTGATTTCGGCTCACATCATGATCTCACAGTTCCGTGAGTTCAAGCCCAGCCCTGCATCGGGCTCTGGGCTGACGGTGTAGAGCCTGCTTGAGATTCCCCCTCTCTCTGTCTCTCTCAAAATAAATAAATAAACTTAAAAAAAAATAAATAAAGGAAAGATACAAAGTGGCCACTGGCTACCAACGCCGGCTCCCAGGACAGTTCCTGAGATTACTTCCTTCCTCCTCTGCTTACAAGCTTTCTCGAATAGGTCATTGACCCTCCCTGTACTTCAAGTTCCTGATCTAAAAATGGGGATAAAAATAATCCCAAACTCAGAAATCGGCAGGAAGATCTAATGACATCTCATTAGGGTATTTAGTAATGAACCTGCCTAGCCTATAATAAGTATTCAATCAAGGTTGCCTCATTCTTATATGACAATTATACCTGTTGGTTTTACTTTGGGGAAACCTAAGTTGGAAAGAAACCGGAAGACAATGGGCTGACAGTCAAACATTGCTTTATACTCTGATCTTCACTCTTGACCTCTAATGAGCTGGCTAAATGATAAGGATAATTTTTATATCAGGGTTATTTGTTTTTGTTTTTGCCTCCCAGCGCAGTATTCAGAGTACCTGAGAGGATTAGGTTATAAAAGTTATGCTTGGAATGTTTTTAAAGAATTTGCTTATTTTATAAACAGTGTTTGAAAGAATTTAATTCTTTGAGTTTATGTTTTGGGGACTTCAAATGTTTAAGATGGCATTTCAAAGTATTACTATAAAAAGGAAAATTGTAAATTTACTAGGAAAAATATAAGGTATTATCTTTATGACACTGAGGTAGAAAAAGCCTTTTTTTTAGGTAAGAAGCAAGAACTAAAAATTCAAGTTCATCAAAATGCCAAACTTTGGTTCAACATAAAAACATTAAAATGTTAAGAAAGACAACTCAGCTGGGGAACGGATTTGCCTTAGATATCTCACAAAAGATACTCACCCAAAACATATTTAAAATATTTTATAAGCCGGTAAGGAAAAAAAGTCAAAAGACCTAGTAGGAGAATGTTCAAAAGGTAAGACTAAGAAACTCACAGAAAAAATACAAATGGCCAACGCATATATTACAAATGTCCACCTTCAACAAAAATGAGAAAAGGAAAATTAAAATCAGATTTTTTTTTTCCCTAGGTACGTAGATATTAAAAACCTAATGGCATCGAGTGTGGATAGGGTTACGGAGACAGCCAATAGCTGTTTTTAGACACGGCTGGCGAGGTCTGAGTTGATGCAGCCATTGAGAAGAACAATTTAGCAGTTTTCACTAAAACCCAAAATGCAGTCTGTGTCCCTCCCTCTCTGTATCAATGCTCAATACGGAGGAACACAGAGAGAAACACAGACAAACGGGAACCAAAATAATGTGTGATTGTTTGGGGGTTTTTTTCTATGTTGAGAAATTATAAAAAACCTAACTCTCCTTCGATGGAATAATGCTGAATAAACCAGGGCATATTCCTTCTCTGAAATGCTAAGCATGATTAAAAAGGAAAGTATTAAACAGAGGGATAGATCTCCAGGGCCTAGCTTGAGATAAAAGTAACCAGTAGCAGGAAAACTCATATAATAGGTACAGTTTATATGTAAAATATAAAAAGATATAACCAAACGGAGTACAGATGTTTGGAGTCACATGTCTTTAAAAAAAAAAAAAATAATGTTTGTTTATTTTTGAGAGAGAGAGAGGGAGAGGCAGAGAGAGAGGGAGACACAGAATCTGAAGCAGGCTCCAGGCTCTGAGTTGTCCGCACAGAGCGTGACTTGGGGCTTGAACTCATAAACCATGAGATCATGACCTGAGCTGAAGTCAGACACTTAACCGACTGAGCCACCCAGGCACCCCTGGAGTCATATGTCTTTACGTAGAAGCACAAGAAAAGTCATGGAATGATACAACTCATAGCTGAAGAGCTGGGGATCATGGCAAAGGCATTGGGGGGTGGGCATTCATCGGGTTTTATGGGCCCAGCAAGTCAAGAACAAATTAATATGTAGACAGGGACAAAAATGTCAGTTTTATGATGGATGAAGGCTATAACGGAGCCGATGGCTTAGGTCCACAAGCAAACAGGCTTGCTGAGGTCTTGCTCCCATCACTTTTACCCCCTGCATGTCCCCTCTCCCTTTCAGTCCAAGCCTTGGGGACATTCTGCAAGAGAGTTTAGTTCTTCATAACCTCATAATGGTCAGAGCCAGAGAAGGGAGTTAAAAGACCGGTTCCTCAATCTCGTAACCTTTTAAGAGATGGGCTCCACTTGACTTAAAAATGTGGACCAATGCTGTCCCCGCCACGTAGGTAACACATCTTTCTTTCACATCCTCTGGAGGAGTAAGTCTGGAAAGGATGGGGCAGCCAGGTCAGCATTACTCTTGTTGCTGCTTTTAATGTTACTGTTATTCTTGTCCCACCATGGTGATGATTGAGTGCCTCCCTTAACAGCGTTGCTAACAAGCAATGTTTTAATGCTTTAGAAAGAGGAAATGTATTCTTGCAACACAAGTGAACAAAACCAAAATTTAAATAGAAATTTAGAAAGGATGTTAGCTTTTTCTCAGAACAGTGGTCACGTACAAGTAATGTTTTAATACTTCCAAGGAAAAAATATTTTTGTCCACGTTATTTAATAGAATAAAAATTAAGATTAAAGACAAAACAGAAAGCTCAATAGGGGCGCCTGGGTGTCTCAGTTGGTTAAGCATCTGACTTCTGCTCAGGTCACGATCTCATGGTTTGTGGGTTCGAGCTCCGCATCGGGCTCTGTGCTGACAGCTCAGAGCCTGGAGCCTGTTTCGAATTCTGTGTCTTCCTCTGTCTTTGCTCCTCTCCCGCTTATGCGCTCTCTCTCTGTCTCTCATAAATAAATGTTAAAAAAACAAGTTTAAAAACATTTAAAAATAAAATTCAAAAAAAAAAGAAAGCTCAAAAGATATCACATGAATTTTCTTTAAAAGGACTGGAAATTTCTATGAAATTGAACATGTAGAAGTTCAGTAAGTTTTATATCAACACCAATATACATTCAAATTATTGAATAGCATTTTTGAAATAATAAATAAATATTAAAATGAAAAGTACTGTGTACAAGGCACTTTACATGTTTTACACTTTACATGTTTTTTTTTTTTTCATTTTTCTTTTTTTTTTTTTTAAGCACCATGGGGTTTGCATACTTCTTCAGTTAAGGAAACTGAGGCTTAAAATGGATAAATATTTGTCCAGGGTCCCAGAAAAATTGAGCCTATTTCAATGCACATTTATCTCCCTTGTTCTTTATCAAAATTCTCTCCCAGCTACCAGGCCACCATTGGATAAGCTGAACATATGTGTTTAAAATTAAGATAAATTCAGTTATTCTCTTGGCATATACACTTGCAGTGATTCACAAACTTGAATCTTCATCTACAAAGAAGAAAGAGGCTTTTATTCTTGTAAACTATAATTATAAGCGCTCAATATTTTCAGAGAGAAAAATGTCTCTGTTTGTGCTAGGTATTTAATAATCACCTACAGATTTGCTCTAATTGTCAGCTTCTCCAGATGACTATGGTTCTTTAAATTTCTTAACAAATAATTATAAATAAATGTTTTAATATGAAGACATGAGAAAGACCTTCAGTGTTTCCTGTACTTCATAAACAACCATATAATTTCCATCCATGACAATTTCCATTTTCTAATATGAAACAGTGCGAGGCCACACTCTGGGCTTAAGTCTACTGGAAGCGTTCTCACATTCTTTTCCTTCTCAATTACTTCAGATCTTCCTCCACAATGTCGGAAATTTACATAAGAGATTAATAATCAAATACATGAACATATCTTTGTTTTCATTTGCAACAAAGCTTCTTCTTTTCCTCTTCCTCCTTTCTCCCCCTCTCTCCTCTTTCCCTCCTCCTCCTCCTCCTCCTCCTCCTTCTCCATCTCTCCTTCTTCTTGTAAATGCTATTTAATCCCAAATAAAGACTATATCACATATAGGTGCAAACAACATATGACTCCATTGTCTACACATCAGTAAAAGCGATGATGGCAGTTTGGTGAGATTCACCGGCCAACAAAGATATGTCAGGGTACTAGCCGATACTCCAAATGTACAGACCACTTTATGATTCTGATTGTACATATGTTTAGCTTGGCTTGTGAGCTTTCTCCAATCTGTTATTGCAGAAAAGAACTGAGGTAATCCAAAAGAAAGTATTTGGGGACTTCCAGAAGATTCTCGAGCCAACAAAAATATACCCCAATGACAAAGCACTCCCTCACTAAAGTCAATATGTGAAAATGTGAATATTATTTTGGATGCCGTTGTGCTAACCCCAGTGTGTTAAGGTAAGAGCTTATATTTGTCAAAGTGCAGATTTGGTTCCTCTCATATCATAAAACATGGGAGCTCACATCTTGATGACTCACCTTAAAATCCTTTTCTTCTCTTTGGATAACGATAACGTATTTTGCCAGACAGCCTGGCAAAAAGAAAAGCTGCTTTTTTACCTGCCAAAAGACTGAGATTATGATCGAGATTGAAAACCAAGATATAGAAACGATGGAATACCTTACAGCTCTTCTCCCAAAACTTGATTCCCCAGATAATAATCCCCATGTTATTATTCCCAGAATAATAATCCAATTATTTTGTCATTTATTCCCAACTCCTTAAGATTTGGGAATTAGCCCATACATGGGGCCCCAAACTCAAGCACTTCCTTTATTAACAATCAGAAACCATGCAAAAGAGAAAAACAATGTCAAATGCAGATTAAAGCAGGTATTTGGAAATTTGGACATCTGTTTTTAGGAACTCATCATGGAGGGAAGTCAAAGGGAAATCGGATCACATTGGAATACCATTCCCCCCATTCTTTGAAATTTGCCTTTTATGTAAATAAAAAATAATAATAAAAGCCAAAAGAATATACACACACACACACACACACACACACACACACATATATATATGTATATGTACATGTGTATATATATATATACATGTACATATATATATATATATATATACATGTACATATATATATATATATATATATATATATATATATAAATCACTCTCTGAAATGGCTTCCTCACGTCATACCTCAGGGATGTGAAGTAAAAAGACAGCACAATCAGTATACCAATCAGAAGGCTAGCAGATCATTGGCAACTCTGAGATCTATCATTCTTCCAACTAGGAGCAAGAGTTCTGATCGCGTGTGAGTTAATATGAAACAAGGTATTTTCATGGAGATGTCCAGTGAGATTTTCACTGTCATTCAGGGCTGAAGGAAATGGCTGTTTCTTCAGAGAGGCAAGATGGCCCCCTGGACTGAGTCCTGAACCAGGGGCTGTAGAACGTGGGTTCTCCCCTCAATCCCATTACTTGTAGTCGCTGTGGTTCACTCTCTTTGATCTTCCTTTTCTTTCTCCTTAAAGAGGAGTGCCCGCCATGCCCCCTTCAGAAGAGCTTTGAGAGGCAGAGTCAGTGAAGACGTGTATTAGAATCATCTAACGAAACAGACAGTGCTGTACACGAAGATGTCATTACTAATATTAGAAACTCTATGCGATTACTAATGAGAGTGACACTGTGTGAATGCTTCCTGCAGGGATGTGGTGTCAGCTCAAATGGTGACCCTCCCGAGTAACTCAGGAAAGGGTGTGCATCATCTGATTTTTTGAAAGTGGAGATACAAGAATCATGCTAGAGACCAAACTGCAATATAATATTATCTATTATATTATATTATATTATATTATATTATATTATATTATATTGAATGTGTGTGTATATATATATGTGTGTGTGTGTGTGTGTGTGTGTGTGTGTGTATAGTAACTGTCCCCAGCATCAAATAGGGAAGATTTATGTATTACAAAGAAAATGTGCTTTCAACAAGAACAGCTAAGAGAAATGTTTTTTTTAAAAAATTCCAGACAAGTTTTAAACCAAAGGAAAACACAAGAAATGTTACAAGCCTACCAAGTCTAGTTGTAATCATTGTGGAAAGCAGAAAAACTTGAGAATTAGTGGATTCATAAATAATGGTAAAACAAAGCTGTGGTTTGAACTGATCTTAATGCCCTCTGCAGGAGCAATCAGATACATTACGTGCTCAGAAAGCACACTGAGAAAAAAGAATGAGGGAAAGAGAGAGAAGGAAAGGCGTATTGAAAGGTGTGGCTCTTCCGGGGCTGGCTTCGGCACCCTCTTGTGCTTATTAAATATTCTGTGCAAACGTCTGGGTTGCAAGCCATAAAATGAAGTTCTTGGAGATGTGTTCCACAGTGATCTTTCCGATAAAAGCCCTTAGTTTTAGATGAAAAGCATAATGGAGATAACGAAGATTTAATCACTTAATTTAATCTTGTCCTGCTTGGATTAGAATTCAGATTTCCTGATTCCTAATCTTTTTTGCCACCTTTCATCATGTTTCACATTTACAAGATATGATCATTTAATCATTGGACAGTGATCTCAACTCATTTTTGGACCCTGTCTAGTCGCCACTACTCAAAATTATATTACAGTACACATTTCCTATATAGGGATATGAATCGAAACTAACTGTATCTTAATAATTTTGTCCCGCCCCTTGAGATTAGAGATACGAAACAAAGGGTAGAATCTATGCTTATATTTTTCCATGTGAATGAA
Organism: Panthera onca; assembly: GCF_046562875.1. Classification (NCBI taxonomy): domain Eukaryota; kingdom Metazoa; phylum Chordata; class Mammalia; order Carnivora; family Felidae; genus Panthera; species Panthera onca. Next base: position 16,510,605 of record NC_138343.1, on the reverse strand, counting down.
AAAAGTTTGAAATATAAATCACTAACAAAAATAAAGGATAAAGAATTTCAAGTTATTAACTCAAACGGCTTTAACAAATTACAGTGGCAGAAATGCTAGAGTAAATCATGTTATTGATATGAACGCATTGATGGATAGATGATAAATAAAATGGATACATACATAGATATCTAGTCTTTGTGGGTAGGGTGAGTTATTTGTCAGAATGTAAATGGGACAGTTAGGATTCCATCAGGTCATTTTTTCTTGCAGACAGTTGAAATGACATGAATTGTCTTTCTTGTTTGGCTTCAAGAGAGGATAGGCAAAGTCTTTTTAGCCGAGATCCTAATTTGGAATCTCTCAAAGCCTTTGTATGGAGAATTTGACTGACTTGTCTCCACTTTGTGGGCTGATCTGGGATTTTCTAGGGCATTAGCTGCAAAATGTTTGGATATGAATCCCTGTAGTGACATCTGGCACAAACGTTAAAAAAAAAAAAAATGTCCTTATCCATCGCACTAAGTACAGACTCAAACACACTTCTCTGCATTCCACTATTCCAGACCTGCACACGAAGTGTATTTTGATCTGTAGTCATTGCCATCTGTTAATGTGGCATTCACAAATAATCCCATTCTGGCAGACTATATTTACATTTTAATTTCATTATGATTAGATCAATGAGGCTACTGATGGTTTCTTCTATTTTCCTTTTTAATAGCCTCTTAAATGTGAACTGCAGCCCTTTTATGCATCAATCTGCTTTTTCAGAGAGAGGGTTTTTTTTTTAGCGTGCATTTTCTGTTTCTATGAAGCAGTTAGAATAGAAAACAAAACAAAAACAATCCAGATTCGTAAGTTTAAACTTCACCTAAAAAAAACCCAAGCTTTTGTAAGTCATTACTTAGTTGTCCCAGAACAGTGAAAACTTCAGCTGGAAAATGACATGTATTATTGTTTTATGGAAACATTAAAAATCTCCCCAGGAGAAAGCGTTATTTGTTTGAAAATGAAAAGCAGTTGAGGTCTTCAAAATGTTTTTATAAAACTTCAGACTAGTTTAAGGTGTGTTTAAATAAATAAATAATTTAAATAAATAAAATAGTTTATTTATTAAATAAATTATTAAATTATTTATATAAATAAATAAATATTTAATAAATAAATATTTATTAAATAAATAAATAGTTTAAATAAATAAATACACACACGTACATTTAAAGTAAAATTTCTGAGATAACCATTTGGGTGTTAAAAAACAAGCAACTTCTGGGGTGCCTGGTGACTCAGTCCGTTAAGCATCCAACTCTTGATCTGGGCTCACGGTGTGATCTCACCGTTTGTGAGATTGAGCCCCACGTCAGGCTCCCCACTGACAGCAAGGAGCCTGCTTGGGATTCTCCCTCTCTCTGCCCCTCCCCTCCCCAAAGTAAATACATAAACATTCTTAAATAAAGATGGAACTTTTGGTTATGGACATGACCATATAACAGCTATTGGATTTAACTACCTAAAAGACAAAAGATATGAGCTAGCTGTTTTCAGACGTCAGACCATATACCAGGCAGGTCTTCTGTTCTTAAAAGAAGGAAAACGCATGAATGTAGATATCTCCTCTATTCACTTCAGCTTTCTGCCTGGGGCACTTTCCAAACTATAGGACAAGGAAGTTAACCCAGATTGAGTGCAGTGGTTTTGCTTAGTGGAGGAAACAGATGTCAAGAGATCAGGGCTTCTAAGACAGCTGTAATTTGTGGGGCTAGAGAGTACGATGCTAAGTGAAATAAGTCAGAGCAAGACAAATACTATATGATTTCACTCATACGTGGAATTTAAGAACCAGAACAAATGAGCAAAGGGAGAAAATGAAAAAGGGAGAAAGAGAGAGAAAGAGACAAACCAAGAAACAGACTCATAACTTTATAGAACAAGCTTTTGGTTCCCAGAGGGTAGGAGTTTGGGGTTATGAGGTTAACTAGGTGAGGGAGATCATGACGAGCCCCAGGTGTTGTATGGAAGTGTTGAATCACTATACGGTCCACCTGAAACTAATATTACACTGTATGTTAACTAACTGGAATTAAAATAATAACTAAAAAAAAAAAAGTAGGGCTAACAACTGAAGAGTGAGCATAATGTTCGAATGCACATTTTATTTGACAAAGATAGATGAATGACTAATAAGTACATGGAAATTTGCTCAGTATCATTAGCCGTTAGGGGAATGTGGGTTAAAACAATAGCGATCTAGGGACGCCTGGGTGGCTCAGTCGGTTGGGCTTCCGACTCTGGCTCGGGTCATGATCTCACGGTTCATGGATTCGAGGCCCGCATCGGGCTCTGTGCTGATGGCTCGGAGCCTGGAGTCTGCTTCAGATTCTGTGTCTCCCTCTCTTTCTTCCCCTCCCCTGCTCACTCTCTCTTTCTCAAAATAAATAAACATTAAGAAAACCAAACCAAACCAAAAAACAATAGTGACCTAGCACTACATACACGCTGAAACGACTGTGGTAAGAAGTCAGATACTACTAAGTGTTGACGAAGATGTGGAGAACCAGGAAACCTCATGTATTCTTGTGGGAATGAAAATGGTACAGCTACTTCAGGTAACATTTTGGCAGTTTCTTAAAGGGTTAAACGTAAATTTACCATTCAACCTAGCAAATCCACTTCTAGAAATCTACCCAAGACCAGTAAAGACATAGGTCTTCATAAAGACTTGTACATGAGTGTTCACAGCAGCATTATTTATAATAGCCAAAAAAAAAAAAAAAAAAGAATCTAAATGTCCATCAGTTGGTGACTGAATAAGCCTAAATGGATACAGGGAAATGGGGCATTCAGCAATTAAAAGGAACGAATTGTTGATGCACGCTATAAAATGTCCAAAGCTAAAAATACGCTAAGTGAAAGATGCCAGATACAAAAACCATTGGATTTATATGCAATGTCTAGAAAAGGCAAATTTATAGTCAGAAAGCAGGTCAGTGTCTGCCTAGGACTGAAGATAGAAACTTTAATTAACTGTAAATGGCACAAAGGAGAATGTGGGGATGATGAAAATGTTCTTAAATTGGACTGTGGTGGTGGTGACACGTTCTATAAATGTACTAAAATCATTGGATCGTTTTAAAAAACACACACACACAGTAGGGCTAGACTAACCATAGAGTAAGTGCCATGCTAAGAGCCATCTTAGTGAAGCCAAAGTCACGTTCATTCATCAGTCAATTAACTGCCTGTCAGAATAAAGCTCAACGTTATTTAAAGGGATGAAACACAATCCGGACTCTATGCAGCATAGCGGCTTCATTATCGAACGTGCAATACAGGGTCACTAGACATACAAAGAAGCAAGAAAATGTGACCCATAACCAGGAGCAAAACAAGTCAACAGAAACAGATCTGAGATGACTCAGATGGTGGAATTATGAATAAAAACTTCCAAAGAGTATTATAAATCGGTTTGAGGATTAAAAGGAAAGCATAAACACACTGAGGGAAGAGAGAGGAAATTTCAGCAGAGAAATCAAAACCATAAAAATTTAATTCATGGAACATCTGGAACGAAAAACAAATCGGAAATGAGATATTCACTAGGTGAGTTGAACAGCAGATAGGAAAATACAGGAGGGAACAGTAAGTTTAATGGAGGGGAACAGAAAATCTAAATTTGAACATAGAAAAAGATTTACAAATGAAGTGACCCATGAGACATATCAAGCATAAAACATATGTATAACTAGAGCCACAGAAGAACATAGAGAGAGTTGAAGGTAGAGAAAAAAATCAGAAACATTATAATGGCTGAAATGTTTCCAAAGGTAAGAATGACTATTAACTTCTCATTAAAAACAGTATGAGACAGCCTACCAAAAACTGGCATCTTTATTTTTTTAATCTTTTTAACATTTATTCATTTTTTTGAGAGACAAAGAGCAAGCAAGTGGGAGAGGGGCAGAGAGAGAGAGAGAGAGAGAGAGAGAGAGAATCTGAAGCAAGCTCCAGGCTCAGAGCTGTCAACACAGGGCCCGATGCGGGGCTGGAACTCACACACTGTGAGATCATGACCCGAGCCAAAGTTGACCACTTAACCATCTGAGCCACCCAGATGCCCCAAGAACTGGCATCTTTAAAGAGTTGAAAGAAGAAAATTTTCAACCTGGAATTCTGTATCCAGAAAAATTATACTTCAAGAATAAAGTTTAAGACATTTTCAGTTAAAAGTGGAGAGCATTATGTCACTAGCGCTTAACAGAAAATATTAAAGAAAGTTCTCCAAGCTTACGCGATAATGATAAATCTGTTAAGCACACAACAATTCTACTTAGCCTCAAGAAATTAGAAAAATAGTACAAACCAGCAGGAAACAATATAGAGAAGTTACAAAGGTGAAAGTGGAAATCAGTCAATTAGAAAACAGCAATGTCATGGAAAAAATGAACGAAAAACTAGCCTTTTGAAAGAGAAAAAAAACCGCTATCTATAAAAGAAGGAATACACATGCAAAAAAACTGATAGTGAGAAATAACCACAAATAGTAAAGAAATTGAAACATAAAAGTTTTGTCTCACTCTGTGAAAATAAATTTGGAAGTCTGGATAAATTGATTATTTTCTATAATAACACAACCACCAAGACTGATCCTAGGAATGTTGGAAAATGAAGACAGGCCGATTACCACAGGTTAAAACCTTTGGAAGTTGTTAACGAGTCAGCTTTCCAACAAAAATGTTTCAAGCCCCGTTAGTTTTGGAGTTGAATTCTACCAAAATTTGGAGGACATACAATTTTCACATCATTAAACTATTTCATAGCATTGAGGAAAAACTTTTTTGTCTAAGTTTTTCGAAACTAGCTTATCACTGATAACAGATATACCTTATGAAAGCAAGATGAAAGTCATAAATAAGGGGCGCCTGGGTGGCTCAGCCAGGTAAGCGTCCAACTGTGGCTCAGGTCATGATCTCACAGTTTGTGGTTTTGAGCCCCACATGAGCTCCCTTCTGTCAGTGCAGAACCTGCTTCAGATCCTCTGTCCCTCTCTCTCTGCCCCTCTCCCACTCATGCTCTCTCTCTCTCTCTCTCAAAAATGAATATACTTAAAAAAAGTCATAAATAAAATAGTAGTTAATAAGGTCAAGGTCCATCTTTAAAGAATACAAACCACAACCAAGTGGGGTTTGTACCAGGGATAGCTCCAAATTTTACCACAGTGTTACCAACATGAAAATTCATTGTCATTTTCCTACATTCTATGACGGTATTGGCTAAGTAATCTTTATACCCAAGGTGGGGGTTTGAACCTTACAATCTTGATATCAAGAGCCACCTGCTGTATGGACTGAGCCAGCCAGATGCCCTTAGATAGATACGTTCGACACAAACATATGAGTGTCCAGAATCATCACCATTGTTTAATGCTGCTCTGAAGAATAAGTACATTTAGGCAGAAAAAAGAAAAGAGAAGTAAAAACTAGGAGGAGATGAAGGAAACATATTGACATTTATAGATTCTATGATTTGTCTATCTGGAAACCCTAAAAACAATAAATGAACTTACATAAGCTATGAAGTTCATATTAAAATCAATTAACTACTTATACAAGAAATCAGTTAGACAATCTATTAGAAAAATCACTGTAATGCCTGTAAAATTGCAAGAAATAAAGAGAATAAGAAATGTAGTAGATCTTTATAAAGAAATCTTTCAAATACTACTGAATAATTAAAAACAATACCTGTCCGAATGGAGAGATGTACTCTATTCGTGGGTAGGATGATTCAATAGTGTAAAGTTCAATTTCCTCAAAATTAAATCATAAGTTTGATGTGATCTCAATAGAAACACCAGAGGAAATTACTTTTGCAGTTGTATGAACTAATTTTAAGTGGAGTGGAAAAATAACCAAGTAGATTCTGAAGAAAGAATAATGAGAGGTGCCTATCCCTGCCAAATATTATTAAGAATAATTAAAATATGTTATTATTGGCAAATATATATCCCTATAAGTGAGCAAGACGATGGAGCGTAAAAACAGACCAAAATATATATTGAATCTACTTTTACTATATTCTAATACATGAGTTTTTTTATCATTAAAGAAGTGATGGCTTATTTGGGAGATAACAAAGTCAGTTATCGCCCCTAGGAGTGTCTGTGCTTGCTTGCTTTCCGTCTGTGGATCTTTTCTGCCACCTCTATCTGGCTGGCTCCCTCTCTCTCTCATTCTCTCAGTAATGGTGGTCATTTATTCAGAGACAGCACCCCCTAACCGTGCAGTCTAAACTAGGGTCCTTTTCCTGAAACCATAAAAATCCTAGAGAAGAGCATAGGCAGTAAGCTCTTTGACATGGTCCATAGAAACTTCTTTCTAGATGTGTCTCCTGAGGCAAGGGAAACAAAAGCAAAAATAAACCATTTAAACTACATCAAAATAAAACGTTTCTGTGCAGCAAAGGAAACAATCAACAAAACTAAAAGACAACCTACTGAATGAAAGAACGTATTTACAAATGACATATCCATTGAAGGGTTAGTATCCAAAATATATAAAGAACTTATACAACTCAATACCCCAAAAAACGAATGATCCAATTAAAAATGGGCAGAAGCTGTGAATAGACATTTTTCCGAAGAAGACATACAGACCACCAACACACATATGGGAAGATGCTCATCATCACTGATCGTCAGGGAAATACAAATCAAAACTACCATGAGTTATCACCTCACACCCGTCAGAATGGCTAAAATCAGCAACACAAGAAACAGCAGGTGTCGGTGAGGACGTGGAGAAAAAAAAGGAACCCTCTTGCACTGAATGTAAACCGGTGCAGCCACGCTGGAAGACAGTATGGATGTTCTTCAAAAAGTTAAAACCAGAACTATCCTATGATCCAACAATTACACTATTGGACATTTACCCAAAGAATATGAGAACACTAACTCAAAAAGATATAAGTATCCCTATGTTCCTTATAACATTATGTACAATAGCCAAGATGGGGAAGCAGCCCAAATGTCCGTTATCTGATGTGTGGATTAAGAAGATGTGGTGTATACACACACACACACACACACACACACACACACACACGTATACACACATACACATACATATCTAAATACATATGCATATAAATATATATGTAAAATAGAATATCGCTCAGCCACAAAAAGGATGAAATCTTGCCATTTGCCACGACACGGATCGACTAGAGAGTATTATCCGAAGCCAAGTAAGTCAGAGAAGGGAAGATACCGTATGATTTCACTCCTACGTGGAATTTAAGAAGCAAAACAAGTGAGCAAAGGGAAAAAAAATGAGAGCGGAAGGGGCAAACAGAGAAAGACATTCTTAGCTCTAGAAAACAAACTGATGGTGACCAGGGAGGAGGGGTGGGGGGGTGGGTGAAACAGGGGACCGAGAGGGAGGAGGGCACTTGGCGTGATGAGCACCAGGTGCCGTATGGAAATGTCAAATCACTTAGTAACACCACGCCGTGTGTTAACTAATAGAATTTAAATAAAAACTTCAGAAAAAAAAGGAGAGTCCTTTTTTAGTAGTCTTTTTGCGGCACCTAACACCTTCTATTCACACTTATCATAGATGTTTTTTGTTTATCTATTTGTTGGCTTCATTAGTGTCCTTCTACACCCCTCCTCAAATTGTAAACTCCTCGAGGTAACATTCCTATTTTATTTTTTAGTCGGCGGACACCCATGACATTCGAAATTGGTTGGAACGGAACCATCTCTTGAATAAATTAAGTCATGCGTGAAAACCCAAGTTTGTGTTACAACTCCACAGAATCAAGCCCTTGTGAATTGGTAGTCAAACGTGGCCCCTATTTTTAGTATTTAAAACTCATGATGCCCGGTATTTTTTTTTTTACCGTTTTGTACACAGAACTTCTACGTATCGTCCTGACAATGTCCGTGCTTTGATAACCCAATCAGAAAAAAAAGAGCGCAGAAACACGTAATCATAGAAACCACTAGATGGATGCATAATGCTGGCAGTAGTCTTAAAACACCCCCAAGAAATGTTGTTCTCAAGTGTGATTCTCAGCTAACTGTTCCTGCGGGAGGAAAGGAAGACACAAGCTGATGTACACACACGTTTAGGTCTGTTATTTCAACGACCCGGATTTGAATTTGTTGAAATATCTTCCATTGTCCACCAGTCCCCAAAGAAAACAGGAAAACGGGGACCAAGGTTGGCACTCCACCTCATTTGGCCCATGCTTTTGTGAAATCATAGACTTTTCGAGCTGGAAAATTCACAGGGTCGCTTTGCTCTGTTTTTCATTTTGTAGAGAAGAAACTTGAGGCCGAGAAGCACTCTGTGTGCTCGGGCCTCACAGCTCCTTAGGAACACGACCCAGGCCCTTTCTTGGGCTGCTGGAAACTGAATGCTTCTGCAGCACCTTAACATCGTATGAATAACTTGTAAAATGTATACATACATGGAACATGGGTGCGTAGAAAAGATCATCTATATCCTAGTACCCAAATAAATCATTGTTTTCATCTTTTTTTAAGATTTTGTTTCTAAGTAATCCCAACATCCAATGTGGGGTTTGAACTCACCACCCAGAGATCAGGAGACACATGCTTCACACACTGAGCCAGCCAGATGCCCCCATTGTTTTTGTTTTTAAATATTACTTTCTAGTATCTTTCTTTGACTTGCGTACGATTTTAATAGATTTTTCTATGTGTATAAAATTTCGCTGTGTGCTTTTCACTTAACGTGCCATTCTTATATTTTTCTTGCTGGAAGGTTTTCATGAGCTTAATTTCACTCCATATTTAATACGCTGCCCAATGAATGTGCTGTAATTTACTTATCTCATTTCCATTTGGACGTTGAGGTTGTTTTCATGTTTTGCTTTTATAAATAATTCTGGAGTAAGCATTCCATGTGAATTCATGGTCAATATCCCTGGCAATTCCTATAGAACAAATTTCCTGTAGGATGATATACAGGAATGAAGATTTTTTTTAACATCACTGACTCACACTGTCAAAGGGCTTTCTTCAAAGGATGTGACAATATCAACAATAATGTGTGAGAAAGAGTTTACAAGGTTTATCCTCAGCAGGTGCTGTCATTTAAAAATAAATCACTGAGGTGCCTGGGTGGCTCAGTTGGTTAAGCCTCAGACTTTGGCTCAGATCTCATGGTGTGTGGGTTTGAGCCCCACGTCTGGCTCTGTACTGACAGTGAGGAGCCTGCTTCGGATTCTCTGTCCACCGCCCCCCCGCCCCTTTGCCTCTCCCCTGGGTGCTTGCTCTCTCTCTCTCTCTCTCTGAAAAATAAATAAACATTAAAAAAATATAAAAATAAGTCACTAATTTAACAGGCAAAATAGCTCCCAATCATTCTTTTATTTTGCATGTATTTGCTTATTCATGAGATCAAACATTTTCCAATTTGTTTGTTTTCCTGATATCTTTCAAGGCTAGATTAATCCATTATCTTTTTATCTTAATGATAAGCTAAGACACTGAAGATGAAAGGCAATGGAGAGCAGAGAGAGGCAGAAACGGTTAGTGACGCCCCCACTAAGGTGATGATTATTTCAGATGGTATTGTCAGGTACATTAATATACAAATTATGAGAAACAGAGGAAGCAAAAATCATGAGATTTGAACAGATAATACTGTCCAACTACTTCAGACTGGCTCAGTTGTAGATCTTAAGGGGCTTCTAGCCTTTACTAAATTTTTACAAACTAAATGCACTGATGTAAAGCGATTAATTTAATATTAAGAGGAAGCATGCATAGCATGATGGGTCTATAGCGATGCTGGGCAATATGGTAGCCAGTAGGGGCATGTGGCTATTGAATGCTTGAAATAGGGCTCGTCTGAATTGGGATGAGCTATAAGTACAAAACAGATGCCTGGTTTGGAGGACTTAGCATGCAAAAACAGGAATGTAAAATATCTCGATATATTTTTTTTTTTTTGAGAGAGAGACAGAGACAGAGAGAGTTGGGGGGAGGGGCAGAGGGAGAGAAAGAGACTCTTAAGCAGGCTTCATGTTCAGAGCAGAGCCCCATCCAGGGCTCAATCCCAAGACCCTGGGATCATGACCTGAGCCAAAATCAAGAGCTGGACACTCAACTGACCACCTAGGCACCCCTCATTAATATTTTTAAATAATTGTTTTAATTTAACAATTTTTTTTATTAATTACACATTAAAATGCCAATGTTTGGGATATATTAGGTTAAATAAAACATATCATTAATTTTACCTGTTTCAGCTTTTCTTTTTTAAATAGGAGATCTGGAGAATTCGTGTTGCATATATGGCTCACATTGGCTGGCACAGGTCTAAAGAATCATTATGAGCTCAGATTTTAGGAAGGCCAATACAAAATTTCAGTGCTTTAGCCAGAGACCTAAAAGGGTATATGACTCAAGACAGACGGGGGGGGGGGGGGGGGGGGGAATGCATGACAAAATTAAGTAAAGAGATTGGCTTTGCATCAACCAATATGACAAGCCAGGAGGGCTCTGATGAGCTCAGATATTTATTATTAAATTCAGATTTTAAAGGACTTGCTACAAAAGAGAAACGTAAAGGAGTGAAACCAGTAAGTGTCAGGACTCTTCTTTGGGTGAGCTGGGTTAGAAGCCAAAGGAGCTTTGAAAACTCTGTCCAGGGCACCAAGAAGAACAAAGGACAAATACTGTGTAGAACCCGGCAGAGTATTACCATAGGAAACAAGGAAGATGGAATTATGCATCTCCGATTTTGCTTCTGTCCTTTCCATAAAGATGAACCATCTTTACACTGGAAAAGGGACACAACATCTCAAGAGGAAAATGGACACAAGATAGAAGGGAAGTCAGTCAAGAATATCCAGGTGTTAGAAATAAGCATTCATCTCTAACTGCAGATAAATGTTATTTCTGGGTAATGAAATCAATGCTAGTCTTCGGCACTTGTTCCAAAATTGACCTCATTTAGTTCCTAGATTATCGGTTCCATGAGAGCATGGACGTAATCTCTTTCATTCACTCCTGAACCCTCAGTGCCTAGACTCTTGCCTGGCATATATCAGTAAATATATGCAGTATAAGTACACAGAGAATTATAAAATGGCCAGATAATTGAAATGGGAAAACATCCAGGTCATCAAAATGGCGAAGTGAGGATTCTGAATTGTATAGCTACCCAAACATCATGCAGATGAGATGTCAATAATTTAAATTTTTTTTTTACAACTGACTAATTAAAAAAATTCGATGTACCAAGATTCTTTTAGAACTTACATCTAATTTAATCTATACAATAACACAATTTTTAATTTTTTTTAAGGCTTTTTTTTTTTTTTTTCAAAGTAATCTCTATACCCTACAAAGGGCTCAAACTTACAACCTTGAGATCAAGAGTCTCATGCTCTACCGACTGAACCAGCCAGGCGCCTCCCACGTAATAACACAATTAATTACTATTATACATAATATTATGGATATTATATTATACACATTTTACAGATAAGGAAACTGAGGCTCAAAGTTCAGTAATTTGGTTAGGGTTCATATAGCTGGCAAGCAGAAAAGCTCCCCACAGAATGCATCCATCTGGCTCCAAAGTCTTGTTATTTTCACTCTACTGGTTGTCCTTGGAATGGGAAATCATGAACCAAAATACATACAATAAAGAAGACTGTGATAAACTCTCCTAATTTCTTTTTTAATTAACTGGCTACATTGATCGATGCCATACATAACTGGCTTACACACCTCAAAAAAAAATCGGTGAAACCCTTCAAATCTGAATATATAAAGTTCCTAGAAGAATTCCCTAGCTCTTCTGGGTAAAACAGAGGTTCAGAGACTTATCCAGAGAGCTACCCATTCGCCTTTGCAGAGGTTCTAATCCACTGCCATAAACAAAGTGGAATCACATTTCTGCTGGTCATTTGATAAGGTCGCTTGTAATAGTCTTGCGACTAAGGCTGGATTGTGATGAGGGCAGTGTGATGGTCAGACCACTTGGAAGTATGTGGGGACACGGCTCTCAAGGGGAGTTATTGACCTGCTGTGGAGCCGAAAGGAAGTCGTGGGGCATAGAGCTCTGTTCTTGACCTTTCTGTGTTAAAAAATGTGGTCAGTGACTCCGAGAAGGTAATCCCATCCCCATTTTTAGTGGATCACACGACTTTATACCCACTCCTCCACTTGGACAATTAGTGTTTCACTGCCATTTACACATATTTTTCTACTTCTTGTCTCCTTTTCTACTTCTTTTCTTCTTTTCTGCTGCTTCTTCCTCTGGTAGAACAAGATGTGAGCTCAATGGATTTGCCTTTGGAAAGTGCATTCTATGTAGACACTTAATACACGCACCTTCCTTGCACACCTTAAAAGGAATCTTTGGCTCTTTAGCCCTCAAGAAAGAGCCAAGAGAATCTGAGTCTGTCCATTCCTATCATTACTCCAAAAGGGTCTTTGGGGCATCAACCAGACATTCTCTGTGGCAAACATTCCAGTTCTCTGAGGCCACTGGTCCTGTTCTCTCTACCCACCCCCACCCCCCACTTTGGAATATCCCTACTATTCTTCTTGATAATGGGAACTGTCATTTCTGTCACACAGACACAACTCCCTGCTCCAAACCATTCCTTTCTCTCCATCTCCCCCGCTGTCACTGGCCACCCCCATCATAGCTCTGAATCACCCTTGCCATTTCTGACCCATGGCCCTAGTGGAGATATGGGAGGAGCCTTTACTCTATCCATGGTAGAATCCTTTCCCCAGGCTCCCGGGGGAAGTGCCCTCGCTCTCAGTTATTCTCAAGCTGCCCTGAGTGTCACGGTCCATCTATTGCCTTTAATTACAATTTATTTAGCTTTATGCTATGCTGGGAACGGACAAGATAATCAGTTAGTTCATTTAAATAAGATTTACTGGACAGTTACTCTATGCCAGGAACTGAGCTAAGCATGAGAGATAAAAAATTCATAAAGATATATTCCTTGCCCTTAAAAAAAAAAAACAAACGTAAAATTGAGGAAGACGGAAGAAGTAAGTAAATCAGCTCCAATTCAGGGTAATGGATGCCAGGTGCTGGCCGTACTATATGTGTGATGCTGTGCACACTCAGAGACAGGGTTTCTAAATCATCCTGACAGGGGAGTCACTCAAGGTGAAGTCTTAAGTACAGGTTCGCTGTGTAAATAAAAGGGAGATGCGTGTTCCAGGCAGGAGCGTCAGCATGAATAAAGGCAAGAAACCCTGATGAGGCGGTGCTTTGGGACCTGCGATCTGTCTGGAATGGGGAACATACAGGTCAGGGGTGTTGCGGGGGCAAACCAGGTTGGCTTGGGATCATAAGAGAGTTTAGATTCTACTTTTCTTTAAATTATTTTTTTTAATATTTTTTTTTAAGAGAGAGTCTGGGAAAGAGAGGAACAGAGTGTGAGTAGGGGAGGGGCAGAGAGAGAGGGAGACACAGCATCCGAAGCAGGCCCCAGGCCCTGAGCTGTCAGCACAGAGCCCGACGCGGGGCTCAAACTCACAAACCTCGAGATCATGACCTGAGCCGAAGTCGGACGCTTCACCGATGGAACCACCCCGGCGCCCCTAGACTCTCTTTCTTAATGCTGTTGGTAGCCAAGGGATGGTTTTTTAAGCTGGGGTGTGACAAGATCTGGTCTGCATTTTGGAAGGACTGCCTCTGGCGGCCATGGAAGATCGGGGGGTGGGGGGGTAGGGAGAAGACAAGAGGAAGGAAGGGCCATTAGGGATTAGGTGGTACTACAGACAGAAACTGGTGAGAGTCTTACCCGGGCCTCTGAAGAAAAGATGGGTTTGAGAGTGATTTAGGGGGTAAAATTGAAAGAACATCATGCAAATGTGTATTTGGGGATGAGGAGGTGGGGAGACGTACAAGGGAACGTGGGTTTCCAGCTGGAACGAATTGGGTGGACAAAGGTGTCACCTACCAGCAACACCCAGGAAGGGTAGGTTGAGGGGAATGACAATGGCTTCGCTGTTGGAAACACTGAGTCTGAGATGTTTATGAAGTGTAGGGGAGGGATGTGTAGGGTTGTCCAGAGATCATGACGCCCATGGATGCCATCAGTGCGTGCCTTGTGACTGAAACCCTGGGTTTTGACAAAGTCACCCAGGAAGCCAGGACAGAATGCTAAGGACAGAGGACTGAGAATGGAACCCTGGAAAAGGTTCATGGTTGGTCTTTGTTGTCTTGCTTTGTTTTGCTAAAATGGAGACTCCAGAAGAATTTTTTTTTTTTTTTAGAGAGTAATTTTTTTTTTTTCAGAGAGGGCAAAAAGTATTCATCCATTTGTTTGTTCAATATTTCCTGAAGGCCTCTAGGAAGCTGGGAACACAAGATCCCTGCCTTCGTGCAGCCTCCATGACAGCAGTGACAAGAGAGAGCCAGCAGGAAAGAAGTAAATGATAGAACGTGTTAGGGGGCGACAAGTGCTGCGGAGAAAAATATGTCTACCTAAGGAGGACAAGGAGAGTTGGAGGAGGGTGTGTGTGTGCTTGAAGTAGTGATTAAAGGAAGAATTCCTTGAGAAAGTGAGGAGAGATGGAGAGAGCCAGGCAGATTTCCATGGAAAGAATATTCTAGGCAGCGCAATAGCAAGTACAAATAATCTGAACCTCAAAGAGTAGCAAGGGGGCCATGTGGCTGCAGCAGAGTAGCAAGGGTAAGGGTAGCAGATTAGACCATAAAAGTACCAGCGGGGCGCCTGGGTGGCTCAGTCGGTTGAGCGGCCGGCTTCGGCTCAGGTCATGATCTCGCGGTCCGTGAGTTCGAGCCCCGCGTCGGGCTCTGTGCTGACAGCTCAGAGCCTGGAGACTGTTTCAGATTCTGTGTCTCCCTCTCTCTGACCCTCCCCCATTCATGCTCTGTCTCTCTCTGTCTCAAAAATAAATAAACATTAAAAAAAAAATTAAAAAAAAAAAAAAAGAAGTACCAGGTAGACAAATCACATAGAGGCTTTTGTAGGAGGCATAGCTTTTTCTCGGAGTAAAATAGGAATCCACTGGAGGGTTGTGAGCAAAGGGTAGACAGTTCCTGACTTAGCTTTGAAAAGGTTGTTTTGATGGCTGCATTGAAGATAGACTGTTGGAGGCCATATTAGTCAAGGTTCTCCAGGGAAACAGAATCAGTAGGATATTTATACACATACAATAGATTTATTGTAAGGAATTGGTTCATGCAATTGTGAAGGCTGGCAAATCCAAAATCTAGAGTTGGCTGGAAGGCTGGAGATGTAGGAAAGAATTGAGGTTTGAGTATGAAAGCAGTTTGCTGGCCGAATTCCCTCTTCTCTGAAGAAGGGTAGTCTTTCTCATAAGGCCTTCAACTGATTAGATGAGGCCCAGTCACATTATGGAAGGCCACCACCTTTGCTCCAAGTCGACTGATTTAAATGTTAATCTCATCCAAAAATTACCTCCACGGAAAATCTAGAATACTGCCTGACCAAATGCCCAAATACTTCCCGGGTACTGTGGCCCAGCGAATTTGATGTGTAAAATTAATCATCACAGAGGCCGATGAATGGCAGTAACAAGGAGACCAATTAAGAAGTTGTTGTATTTACACAGGGGCGAGATGATGACGCTTCCCAGCCAGGATGTTACGATAGAGGTTGTGAGACGTGGTCAACACCTGGATAGCTTTGCCTGTGGCAGTCACGCTGCTGGAGGACAAAGATGACCAGAAATCGTCCCTGAGCTCAAAGAAGTCCTCATGCTTTGTAACAGTTATCAAAAACCGTGATTACTTATTGTCCATGGCATTTCGGATTACTCTATCATCTTCGTGGTTCAAATAATAAAGGTTATGAGTAATAAAGGATCATCCTCAACATGTACAACAGAAAGGCACAGGAGGGGGCCTACCAATCCAAAAGCACGCCGTCCGCTGCATCCTTGTCCTCTATCCGTCTTGCTCGTAATTCACAATCATCACGACGAGTACTGTGAATTCACTGGATCCCGCACAGAGTGTGCCGGAAACTAAGCAAAACTCCATCGCCTTGGAAGGGTAGGTTGGTGTCCCGAGCAGGAGATAACACGGTGCACTTTATCAGGTCATGGGTCATGGTGAAAGTGATTTTCTCAGGACTGGCCTCCATCTTTTTAAGGAGCTGGAGATAATCCAAAGAAGGTGGGGGTGGGGGGTGGTCTCAAAACGGGATTTCACAAATGAATTGGAACGGTTAACTTAGTGAAGAGAAGAGGTATATTCATTCCTCCAACAAAAGTTTTTTTTTTTTTTTTTGACCCCTACTATCTGCCAGATGGGGCTAGGTCCTAGACAAAAAAGAATGAAACTCAGCTCTTTGCATTCAAGGATGGTTGTAGTAAAATGGAAGAGTGAGAGATTTTAGTTCAACCTTCTTTTTATTATTTTTTGAAACCTTGGACTAGCCTAGGCAAAGGTTTTTTGTCTTGTTTTGTTCTTTTAAAGTCTGTGTATTTAATTTGAGAGAGACAGAGACAGCATGAGCAGGGGAGAGGCAAGGAGAGAAAGAGAGAGAGAGAGAGAGAGAGAGAGAGAGAGAGAGAGAGAATCCCAAAAAGGGTCCTTACTGCTAGCACAGAGCCTGACGTGGGGCTCGAACTCACAAAACTGTGAGATCATGACTTGAGCCTAAACCAAGAGTCAGGCGCTTAACTGACTGGGGCTTGAACTCATGACTCTGAGATCAAGAGTTGCACACCTCACAGATGCCCCGGGTGACAGATCTTAAAATGTCAGGGTTCACCTGGTGCGCTATGAACTATGATGGGTGCTGGTCTTCGATGCTGTGGAAGCATGTAAAGACACCCCTAACCTAGTCTTGGGGGGTCTGAGAAGACATGCCAAGATTGTCAAAAATTCAGGAACACAGAATTCAGCTAAAGAACAAGTCTATTAAAAAAATCTATTTAATGGGGCGCCTGGGTGGCGCAGTCGGTTAAGCGTCCGACTTCAGCCAGGTCACGATCTCACGGTCCGTGAGTTCGAGCCCCGCGTCGGGCTCTGGGCTGATGGCTCAGAGCCTGGAGCCTGTTTCCGATTCTGTGTCTCCCTCTCTCTGTCCCTCCCCCGTTCATGCTCTGTCTCTCTCTGTCCCAAAAATAAATAAACGTTGAAAAAAAAAATTAAAAAAAAAATCTATTTAAAATTCAGAATCCTGGGGCGCCGGGTCGCTCAGTCGGTTGAGCGTCCGACTTCGGCTCAGGTCATGATCTCATGGTCCGTGAGTTCCAGCCCCGCGTCGGGCTCTGTGCTGATGGCTCAGAGCCTGGAGCCTGTTTCAGATTCTGTGTCTCCCTCTCTCTCTGACCCTCCCCCGTTCATGCTCTGTCTCTCTCTGTCTCAAAAATAAATAAACGTTAAAAAAAAAATTAAAAAAAAAATTCAGAATCCTTCATTCAGCTGAAAATATCACCAAAAAATGACATTCCCTTATTCCTCTTGTTTCCTAAGCCCGTAGTCCTTAATGGGTTTGCACAAACATTGAGTGGAATCAACTTACCAGAACCAATTGGAGCTGCCAGATGGTGGAATGGACTGTCTCTTAAGGTAGTGAGCTCTCTGTTGACAGAGGTATCCCAAGCCTACGGAATGTTAAGGAGGCTAAGTAATCTGTCTGGACACTGCAGGAGGATTTCTGCATCACATGAGATGCAGAGGCAGAGAATTGATTTTTTTAAGCTTTTAAGTCTTACCTGGGAACTGGAGCAAACTTAAGAGTGATGTCTCTGGAGGGGTGTCCGGGTGGCTCAGTTGGTTAGCACCTGACTCTTGATCTCAGGTCTCGATCTCAGGATGGTGAGTTCGAGCCTGTGTTGGGCGTGAAAAAAAAAAAAAAAAAAGGGGATGATGTCTTTTGAGAGGCAATATAATGTAGAAAGACCATGGATTCAGACTTTGGAGCCAGAAAGAACTGGACTTGAGTCTTTTTTGGTCTTCAGTTTACTCACCTGTGAGATGGTGCTAAAAATAACCCTTGGTGATATTATTATAGTATGTATATTAGTATGTATTAATGCGTACATATTAATATAGTATGTATCTTAAGGCGGTGCTTAATTCCTGGCACAGTGTGGTAGAAATCTGTGAATGTTAGTTCCCTTCCTGCCCTAAGGGGCACATTTGAAGATAGTGACTATTTAAAAGCAGCACTTGGAGAGATCAAAAAAAATTCGATGTAAACACATTCCTGCCTTTTCATGGTGAATAAGCTCACCATTTTTTTTTTAACAGAAGTTTTGCTTTTTTCCACATTACACAACAATTTGAGCATACTGTATCAAGATATTTGAGTGGAAATTATAAAATCCGTATATAGGACACGTTTGGCCCTTCTGGTAGATTTGCCAGCGCAGAGCCCAACCTTTGCTTCCCTACATCAGTGCTGTGCTGTCTTATCACCATTCTCAGGTAGGTTGGGGACTGAACTGACTATGGCAAGACACGGGAACCTATTGACCTTCAATATACACAGAGTAGGGAGGATGGTCAAAGGTGGAGAGTTCCAAATCCAGTTCTGAAGCCAAAGCATGAGATGGGGAAGAAGAGGGAAGAATGTTGGAGACCAAGTGTCTTAGTCAGTTCCGGCTGCTATAACAAATTACCACAGGCTGGGCAGCCTTAACCACAGAAATTTGTTTCTCATGGTTCTGGAAGCTGGAAGTCAGAGATCAGGGTGCCAGCATGCCGGGGCTCCGGTCAGAACCTCTCCCTGGTTTGCAGATGGCTGTCTTCATGTTGTGTCTTCTCATGGCAGGGAGAGAGAACAAGAAAGCAAACCCTGTCTTATCTCTTAGTATAAAGGCACTAACCCCAACAGAAAGGCTCTGTTCTCATCATCTAACCACCTTCCAAAGTTTTCACCTCCAAATACCATCACGCTCAACGTTAGGGATTAGGGGCTCAACATAGGAACTTTGGAGAGACACAAACGTTCAGTCCATAACACCAAGACTCCACAAGAATGAAGTGGGCTCAATTCAACACAAATGGGTGGTGAGCTCTGAGGAAGTCTAGAACCCAGAGTCTAGAAAAACTGTTATGTGGTCTAGCTCTTTCTAGGCATCTGGCATATATTCCTCCTGAAGGTTCCAGATCCATTGAAGGGTTACCCAGAGATACGCTTCTTACACTTTCTACCAAAGACTCCCTCGGACCAAAGAGAATGAACACATGACCCCCCAAACTCTGCCTCATGCCTGAAATTGCTATGAATTCTTTTTGTTTTATTTAAAAATTCCTCTGACTTCTGTATTCTACTGTATAATATTACTATCGTTTAATAACCCCCTCAAAAATGTCTTTGCATAAGATGGGCACGTCAGGAAACTCCTATTCCTTGGCATAACAACCTTACCTAACGCATGCCTAGCTCAGACTGAGCAATATAAACATAGAAGTTAATACCAAACCACTGATTACATTAGCTGACCATCATGCTTTGGGGGGCCTTGCGACTTATATACCTTGAAGAGGTAGGTATCTAGTAGACAGACGGTCAGTAAATCTTGGTTTACTCATCTAGGCTTTTGCATCTTCTTATCTGAATCTGGGTATTTCCAAGCATAGCTTCCCCCCGCCCCCTCTACTCATTTAAATAGATTCAGCACTGATTGAATATGTTTTGAATGTGTATAAGGCATGGTCTGTCGTATTGGAGACTCCCAAGATGAATGCCTTGGATTCCAATGCACACAATTTCTATTTTCACCAATGACTTGGGGAGAATTCCCTAAGAGACTGCTCTGATCACCTTTTCTTCTCTGTTGATCCCAGTCCTGCACGATGAATCCTATATTCTTGGAATAATTTTCCTCATGTGTTGCTTTCACTAATGGTAATGTGAAGAAAACTTAGTTTGTGGAGATAGAAAATAATTCTTATGTAGATCCGAGGTGAGAAGTTACTTTTAAAAACAGTTTTCCTAATTGCCTCCTCTCTATGATGTGTTTAGAGGTTGGTTTTATGATTATGCATGTGGAGGGAGGGCTCACGAAAGTAACCTTTTGCGGACTTTGAGAATGAAAGGAAATGGGAAGAAAACCAAATGAGTTCCACCGAAGACCATGTCCTCTACACTTAGGAAACCAAAGTGGTTTCTATAATTCTATAATTCTTATGATTTGGAAAAGCACTTTGATCTAAATCCATATCTTCTGGTATTGCCTAGCACCAAAAAAAGATTTTGAAACAACTTTAAATATGACAGGGGTGATTTTGATTTTCTATTCTCTTCTCTTGTAACCAAGCCCAAGCTCATTTGACTTGCCCCACAACAGACCAATAAATAAGTCAAGAGGAAAGATGTTGGGGCAAGGAAAGTTATTTTATTGGGAAAGCCAACAAACCAAAGAGGTGGCAGACCATTGCTCCAAAGAACCACCTCGACTAGGCACGGAATTTGAGCTTCTTTTGTGTTAGCAAAAGGGGGAATCAGAAGGGGGTTGGAGTCCAAAGGTGACTGACGTCTGTAGACATCTGAGGAAGGTGGTGTAACTTCTTTGTCCTTGGTCGAGTTGATCTTTGAGAACAGGACTCTGGTCACGTCGTTCCTGCAACTCCTAAACATAGCATAGTCGTTTCTGTATGCACTTTCTTATCTCCGAGGGTGATGTTGGTGTTGGGTAAAAGTGGTTTTTGCAAATCTTTGCTGCAACATGCCTACGTACAGGGCTGAGCAAAAGTTTCTAAGCTGTAGGCCACGGCAGCGAAGGAAATGGAAGCCCTGTGGATTTAGACATGCTAAGTTCGTCTCCGTTATATTATAGAGAAAATCTTTTCCTCCGCGTCTTGAGAGATTTATTCTATTTAATAACTCGGAGGGCATTTGCATTTCTTATTTTCTGGCTACATTTCCAGGATTGCAAAATTATTGATTGTTGTGGGTATTATTGTCACCTCTTAATTATCCCCCACAATTTATTTAGGACATTTCTGGATCACTTTTGCCGACCTCTTTTTTTCTTTCCAAACGTTTCATAGCAGCAGAGAATGGGGCAGATCAGCGTTGGTTGAGTAAACAGAGGAGTTGGTACATTTCCAGAATATGCAAATGCATTGTCATGTTAAGTTTAAAAACATATCCCATGGAAGGTAGATGTATTCCGCTCCATAACCTACGTCAAATACAATGGATGCTGCCTGTCTCTCTCCCCTCCCTCCAGCCATCCTCTACAGTGTGAACCTTGAATTCACAAGAAAAGTTAGTTACTAGAAAATTACCTAGAAATCAGAACTCATTCCTCTTTCAATTTTCTGAAAACAAAGTAATCATCGGGGGACCCTCCCATATCTCTACCGTGAATGTGCATATGTGCATTCCTGAATTGCGCAATCCGTGAAATGTACCTTTGTGAACCATGACCCCGAAGAGCTGGCTCTCCGGATGCCAAAAAAGGGCATGTATTTTCAGATGTCGAATGCATATTATCGTCAGCTGTCATTAACAGCAGCCTATTTCTGCATTTTGTGGTCCAGCTTCCAAAAGATCTCATCCAAGAAGTTTCTCCCTCTTGCTCTCGGTTTGTTGCGGGGGGCTGGGGGCTGGGGAAGAACGGTCTGAGACATGAAGCTTTGTCACTGAAAGTGGCCCTTTGGCGGCTGGACATAACCTTATATAGTAACTTCACTTCACACTCCCTGTGCTAGAAAGATCTGTATGGAATGCGGTGACTTTTCATGCTGATAAGGACATTCCACAAGAGAATGCTGGGGTCGGGTTAAGGAAGGATCCCTGCAGCATGATTACCCGTTAAATGCCGGCTCTTGTTTCAGACCAGTGAAGGGTGGCAGCTGGCAGAGTTTTTATTGGTCATAGACGCTCTGACCTGGGCTTGGCCCATTTTTCTTCTAAACATTTGGAATTGTAAGCCAAAATGCACTTCCCGCGGAGTGAGTTTGCCTCTGCTAGACTTTCAGTGTGGTAGTTTATTATTATAGGGGTGACAGAGACTCAGAGTCACTAGCAAGCTATTGTTTCCTTTTGCTGAGAACCGCAGGAAGAGACAAAAAAAAAGCCCATCAGAAAATAATTTATCTCGACTTTCGCAAGCCAGTGACAAAACGAATTGACACGAGGCTGAGTGAACTGCCCTGTGTCACCAAGGACAAAAAGTGCCTCCGGACGTGACCGCACGTCTAAGGAGTTTCGCTGCTGATCTTGGGTGCCCCCCTGGCGTAGAAACGTGGCATTCAGGGACTCCGAGAAAATCCTTTCTCTGCATAAAGGAGAAATGAAGAAGGGAGGCACTCAGGGCCATGCAGACCACCAGATCGGCAGAAAAGTAGAGTGGCTTTGTCATGCTGTAGCTTTTATCACGGGCACCTCCCTGGTTTCCAGACAGTGGGCTTCTCGTGAGCCCGCCCTGACTTTTCGTCTTCGTTGCCAGCACAAAGCAGGCTGCCTCCCTTCCCCTTCTTTCTCCTTTGCTGGCCTTCCCTTCTCCTTCCCCCCATGTTCTTCCCTTTCTAGCTCTTTCTCCTCGTGTTCTTTCTTCCTCAACTCCTAGCCACTGAGTGCTTCCTATATGCCAGGTTCTGTGCCCAAGTACATTTTGGAAAGCCTGCTGCATGGTGAATTTCAGTGCCTGCACATCCTCCTCAATATTAAGAAAAGAACTCCCCCAGCCCAAATCATTTTGTTCTCAACCCAATTCTGTGCCCCTTTCAATGGCTTTTGGTTTCTGCATTTAAAAAAAAAAAAGTCACCACTGTTATGTATTAAGCCTGATCAAGCCTGGTGGTGATCACCCAAGCCATTGACTTATGTACCCAGTCACAAAGCCCTGGGATCACAGCGGTGAATAAACAGAGACTCTCTCTTCAGAAGCCCTGGCGGTCAGAGAGAAAAGCAACATGCAAACAAGCAATAAACATATTATGTCAGGTGGACATAAGCAACGTGAAGGAAAACAAACGGTATCAGGTGCAGAGAGAGTGGCCAGGCATACAGTTGGGTGCTTTCTGGGCAAGGGACTCAAGCGCGTCCTATAGAAGCTGTATCGGGAAAAGCATTACAGCCAGAGGGAGAGGCAAAGGCAAAGGGCTGGGTCGGAGAGTGCCTGAGTGTTCAGGAAGAGTAGTTTGGCAGGAGCGGAAGTGATGAGGGGGAAGTGACAGCAGATGAGTCACAAGCGGGCGGGGGTGAGATCTCTGACAACCTCCTAGGCTGCGGTCAGGGCCCTGACTTTCCCTCCGAGTCAGATGGGAAGCTCGCCAACTATGTTGAGCAAGGGGACGTGGGGTATGACCTCCTGCATGGAATGGGGGCCACCGCCCTCGTGTTGATAAGCAGAAGAGAGAGTGCGAGTTAAGTCCTTAGGTCTTGGGCCAGGCCCTGCCTCTCGCTACTTGTGTGGCTGAGGGTGAGTTACTTAATTTTGGTTTGCCTTCTGTGTGGCAAGCGTATCTACCCCCTAGGGTTGTTAGAAGGATTTTATAAAATAATATTTGTAAACTACGTATTTGTTACACATATAAAATAAATGTACTTTTAAAGGATCACACTTTGCAAGGTATTCAGTTACGACCTACCTTTCAGCAATTAATACGAGTATTTTCCCGAAGGCCCCATCTCACAGGTGACCAGGTCAGGACTCATATCTAGGTCTGCACGACCCTGAGCCCATTTGACCATACAGTGGGGTACCTGCCTCCTTCCCTCAGCCACCTCGGCTGCTAGAGCCATCATGATAGTCACAGTGTGTTATGGGTTGACTTGCGTCTCACCCCAAATTCCTGTATTAAAGTCCTAACCTCAAGGACCTCAGAATGTGACTTTATTTGGACACAGAGTCTTTCCGGAGGTATTCCAGTTAAAATAAGGTCACCAAGGTAGGTCCTAACCCAATGTGATGGATGATGTCCTTATAAAAAAAATGGAAATTTGGACACAGACGCTTTTAGAAGAAGCATGGCCTTGCCAACACCTTGAGTTGAGAATTCTCGCCTCCAGACCTGCGAGAGGGTAAATGTGTGAGGTTTGGGGCCCCTGGGCGGCTCAGCCGATTAAGCATCCGTCCGACTCCTGATTTCGACTCAGGTCATGATCTCACAGTTCATGAGTTGAAGCCCCACATCAGGCTCTGGGCTGATGGTGCAGAGCCTGCTTGAGATCCCCTGTCCCCCTTTCTTTCTGCCCCTCCCCTGCTCTCTCGCTCTCTCTCAGAATAAATTAAAAAATTGTCTGAGCACTCAGCTTGTGCCACTTTGTTACGGCCGCCTCAGGAAAGGAATATGCTGTGTGCCGGTTATCTTTAATATTTTATACATTCAAATTAGTCTTTGCCAAGTTTCTAGCAAAGACACAGGGCTAGACTCCCAGCCAGGCTAAGAGGCCTGAGTTGCGCGGACCTTCCTTATTGTTCAAACCCTTAGCCCCAGAGGTGAATGACAAGCTGTATCAGATCATTTACAATGAAAGGTGATTGCAAGTAAGCGCGATTACCGCGGCCTCTGATGTGCGCTCATTTCCTCCTGTAATTAACCTGTCAACACCACCTGCTAATAAACCTAAGGGGTTTGCCAACACCGATCAAGTGCAGGGCGACAAAACTGGATCCCGTGGAAAAATGTCACATCAAAGTTGCCGAAGTGTTTAAAACAATCCGTTCTGATTCTGCTGACTTTCTAAGGAAGACAGATCATCTCTGATGGGCAGAGGCGGGCGGCACCGGGTCGTCTGGCGGGGTCCCTCGTTTTGACTGCCGGCTGGGTGGCTTCATTTCAGCCCGAGACCTTAATTCCTACCCGTGATTCCTTGTAGCACACACACCGAGAAAGGTAATGTGTCGGCTGGGAATGGATGTAACCACACTACACTATCTGTGAAGGAGATCTTGCCAGGGACTCTCTTTATTTGTTTTTTGAACATCTGTGCGCTGCAGGGGCATACGAATCTTTAATGAGTATAATGTTCGTTATTCTACTTAATATTTTCCCTCAACCTTGATCTCTTCCCCTAGATTATTTAAATTTCCTAATCATAAGCTCAAGGACCTATGATTTCCACTCACTTGCTATAGCCTGCACACTTTTCTGGAAACACTTGGTGAATTGCCCTCGCTCTGCTGTGAAGCAGCCTCAGAAGCTGGGGGCGGCTTCCAACTGAAAGTCTGAACCATTGTTCGGTAATTTCATAACTAACTTTGCAATCAAGATTCTAGATTTAAGGGGCCAGGTGTGGGAGACTAGAGCTCTTGATTTGAATTCCGCTCTGTCGCCCACCAGCTGTGATTGAATTTCTCTGGGTTTCAGCTTCTTCAACTGTAAAATAAGGGCGGTGATAACATCCCTGTTGGGATTATCCTGAAAATTAATGCAATAGTATACATAACATGTCTGACACTGAGCAATCACCCTTCACACGGCTGCTATTGTGGTTATTACCACAGGGTGTTACAAAGTGACAACCATTCTTAGAAATGCCTTCTGGGGCACTTGGGTGGCTCAGTTGGCAAAGTGTCTGACTTTGGCTCAGGTCATGATCTCATGAGTTCATGGGTTCAAGCCCCGTTTTGGGCTCTGTGCTGACTGCTCGGATCCTGGAGCCTGCTTTGGATTCTGTGTCTCCCTCTCTCTCTCTCTGCCCCTCCCCTGCTCGCACTCTGTCTGCCTCTCTCAAAAATAAATAAGGATTAAAAAAAAAAAAAAAAAAGAAGTACCTTCTGAGGCCACGCCCCTCCATAATAATAAAAAAATGAATATAGATATTTTGCCTCTTAAGAAGCCATTATTGATTATCTGAAAGCAGGAACATCCATACTAATGATTTAAGTCAATGCTCCATCACAATTACGTCAATAGGAGACACAGGACACAATTTTTCTCATTCTTTGATGTACCCGTTCCATTAATTTAGGTGGGTGCTTTGTAGCACCTGATGGGTCCCTGCCTTTTGAGCAATTCTCCAGAAGAAGAAAATAATGATGGCAATGACAACAATCAATATGGCAATCGACAACAATCAATGACAATAATCAATTCGTGAATATTGATAGCGTCTGCCGGAGACCAGACGCTAATCTAAGGAACTGCCGTGGTTCCCCGTGTCCGCGGTCTCCTTTCCGCACTTTCAGGTTCCTGAGGTCATCCACAATTCGGAAGCCGGTGATTTTCCTTCTGACACCCGGTCAGAGCGTCAGCAGTAGCCTAACGCGACATCACAGCACCTGCGTTGGCCACCGCGCTGCATCTGGTCACATCGTATAATCTCACACCGTCACAAGAAGAAGGGCGGGTACGGCGCGATAGGTGTTTTGTGAGAGAGCACATTCACATAACCTTCATGACAGTATATTCGTATCGTTGTCCTGTTTAATTATTAGTCATTTGTTAATTTCTCACTGTGCCTCATTTATATATTACACTTTATCAGGGGTATGCATGTGTAGGAAAAATCACGGTGTAGATAGGGTTTGGTATATCTGTGGCTTCTGGCATCCCTTGGGGTCTTGGAGCATAACTCCTGTGGATCAGAGGGGGCTACTATATATATATATTCACTCTCTGAAACTTTCTAAGTCACCCTAAGTAGGCACATCTGTCCCCTTTTCTTTTTTTTCATTTGAAGTGACTGAGGCACAGAGAGCTTAGGTCACTTGCTCAAGGTCACGCACAGCTAGTAAGTGGCAAAACACCGGAACCCAAAGAGTTTGTGCAGGGCGTAAAAATACATGCATCTTTACCCCATGCATAGGGTATAATGAAATTTGGGCAAAAATCACAAAGAAATGGTTTACAGATTAAGCATTTTCCATTTTGTTGTATTTGGACTTGCCCTGAGACACCGAATGCGCAAAGGTAGGGGTGAGGATTCTTCTAATTCAGGAACTAATTCCGAGGAGGGAAAAAAGAAGACCAAAGACAGTTTTGTAGTTAAGTGTGATGTGGTAAGAGTTGAACTTGTAGGCTGACTGTAAGGTGTGTCTAGGGTGTTGATTGGGCCAAAGGCTCATCCTGAGCTGAAAGGAAGGTCTCCAAAGAATGGTGTGATTTAAAGACTTAACCTCGTCTTGAGCATTAGCTCTGGAAGCTTCTTTAACAGGGTGAAAACCAATCCTTCAGGCAGATGCTCTTGATTAATGAGTACTTTCAGGTTCTGTAAAGCATGAGAAGACCATGGAGGGCATGGAATTTGAGACGACTGACTTGCTATCCATTCGGAAGATAAATGCTTACCAAGACTCTGCCCATGAAAAACAACAAAAAAAGATAGTCTAATTTTACAGCCACCAAGGCATCATTCAAGAATGTGGAGTGGTTAATCTCCTGCTGCTTGCCCCCTTGCTCCCTCTGCTTTAGCCACCTTGGTCTCCTTGCTGTTCCTGGCACATGCTGTTCCCTCTGCATGGAACATACTTCTCCCAATTACTTTCCTTGCTCCTTCCCCCTAGTTCCTTCAAGTCTTTGTTCCAAGGTCTCCTTCTCAGCAAGACCTTCTCTCACCTTATTCAAAACTACAAATCAATCACCTTCCACCCTCCCTCGACATGCTTTATTCTCCTTTATTGTTTTATTTTTCTCTATAGTGTTTAGCACCTCCAATATCCTATGTAATATACCTATTTAATCAGCTGACTTCTCCATGAAGCTCCATGAAGGAAGAGGCTTTTGTCTATTTTATTCACTGATGTAGGCCCAGTATTAGAATAGGCAGTCAAGGGGTGCCTGGGAGGCTCAGTTGGCTGAGCGTCCAACTCTTGGTTTCAGCTCAGATCATGATCTCACGATCGTGGGATTGAGCCCCAAGTCAGGTTCTGTCCTGGTGTGTGAAGCCCGCTTGGGATTCTCTCTGTCCCTCTCTCTCTCTGTCCTCCCTTGCTCGCTCTCTCAAAAATAAATAAACGTTAGAAAAAAAGGGATAGACACTCAAGAAGTATTTACTGAATGAATATATAAATAATATGATTTCTTGACGTAAACATGACCAGGAATTGAGCAATGGAGGCCTTACATGTGTTGACTTATTAAATATGCATAGATACATATTTAATATATTTTATCTGATAAAACGCAATTGCCTCATGCATACCATCAAAATATTCCTGTGTGGCAAACACAATATGGATATTTTTCTCTTTATCACGTACTGTGGGAGTGTGAGAACTAGAGAAGTTAAGGAATTCATCCAAAGTCAAATAGTTGGTGATAAAGCCTATGAGGGAAACCTTGATTCAGGACAAAGAAAAGATGTGTCTTCTCGCTGAAAATGTAGGTCATGGTAGTGGGAGCCAGTATTTATCAGATGCCGATGGTTGAGCGCCAACTCTACCTGAAGCAGAGTCCCTGACTAGGGGGCCAGGGAGAGAAGGGGTAACACAGTCTGAAAAATAGAAACCTCAAACAGGAAGTGCAAAGATGGAATAAAAAATAAATAAAGCGATGCCACAGTCCAAACAATTCTTAGCCTTCTTACCACCCCATCAAACTGGGAAATGTCTAGCCAGTATAATTCTGAAGCGAGTAATATCTTTGAAACACTAAATTTCAATCTCTGTTGCTTTCATGCTCTGTGACTCTTACTTATTACCTATTTCACCCTACTTAGAGGAGTTTAGAGTCACTAAGGTCAATTATAATATAGGAAACATCACTACCACTGTTCGATTTTTTTTTTAATCTTTACTTCTTTTTGAGAGAGAGACAGAGTGTGAGCAGGGAAGGGGCAGAGAGAGAGGGAGACACAGAATCTGAAGCAGGCTCCAGGCTCTGAGCCATCAGCACAGAGCCCGATGCAGGGCTTGAACTCATGAACCATGATATCATGACCTCAGCCAAAGTCAGATGCTCAACCGACTGAGCCACCCAGGCGTCCCACGAATTTTCTTTTTTTCAAGAAACAAATCTAACGAACTGCAATTTAAAAGCATAAAGGGTGTGGGGCGCCTTGGTGGCTCAGTCGGTTAAGCGTCCGACTTCGGCTCAGGTCACGATCTCGCGGTCCGTGAGTTCGAGCCCCGCGTCGGGCTCTGGGCTGATGGTTCAGAGCCTGGAGCCTGCTTCCGATTCTGTGTCTCCCTCTCTCTCTGCGCCTCCCCCGTTCATGCTCTGTCTCTCTCTGTCTCAAAAATGAATAAATGTTAAAAAAAAAAATTAAAAAAAAAATAAAAAAAATAGAAGCATAAAGGGTGTAAAAAGTGCTGCTTTTATTCGTCAGTGCATTTGTCAGCTTCTGGCTGGTGGTATGCTGGCCACCACCTCTGGGGACGGTATTGAATACTTTGAGGGAGGAAATAATATGCTTTTGTAAATTAAACATCACTTCCAGGAAGACTGATTAAACACAACTTAACTATAACCTCATTATATATTCAGATTAAGTTCCTTGTCAATCTGTCTCCAGGAAAAAACAAAACAAAACAAAAAAACCTTCCTAATTAAGATATGGTTTCCCTTGGAATAGACCTGTTTTATTTTTTTATTTTATTATTTTTTTTTAACAGATTCCTTCTATGGTATCAAAAGTAGCATTTTATGCTGCTGTTTAGAAAGCCTGGAAGTCTTAACGCCTGGTAAATGAATGCCTCATTTAGAAGTTACCTTCGCCTTGATATATAGGAGAGAGGATTTCCTAGAGGTATGTCTGACGATTATAATGAAAAACCCATCTTACTCACTCAGGGGAAAGTACACAGATTCTCTCCAAGAATCTGTACTTGACTTTCTTACAAGAATACTTGTATCTTTTTCTCTTTACCACTTTGTATTATATATATGCACACAAACATATTTACATATATATATCTATTTTTTTAAACATATTCATGTATATGTATACGTTTAAGTAATGCCAATTTTCTTTTAATGTTTATTTATTTTTGAGAGAGACAGAGACAGGATGCGAGTGGGTTAGGGGCAGACAGAGAGGGAGACACAGAATCCGAAGCGGGCTCCAGGCTCCGAGTTGTCAGCACAGAGCCCAACGCGGGGCTCGAACTCATGAGCTGTGAGATCGTAACCTGAGCCGAAGTCGGACACTCAACCGACTGAGCCACCCAGGTGCCCCACACCTAATTTTTTTTATAAAAATGGGGCATTTTTATCATAAAGAAAAATCAAAGAATGCAGAAAGTACAAAGTACAAAGCAGTACAAAGAAGTTAAGTACAAAGAAGAAAGTAACCCCTCGCACAAAATTATCTCCCCCAAAGGGGGAAGGAAATTAGTATTGGAATCAGGTGAACATCATCGTAGGCCTATATTGGAGACTAAAATGCCTTCAGCAACCAAAAGGACCCTCAGTGATCAAGACGTTTTGGGTATAAAACTCATTCAACCTTCTTAGTCTTCTTTGGGATTTTCCACGTGGATATTGAAAAATATTTCTCTACTTGGAGAAAATCACAGTGCAAGGGAAATGGTAAATAAGAGCCAATGTTCTCCTTGTGGCCGAGGACAATGGTTGGGGGAGGGGAAGTGGAAGCCATGGCAGACGGGAGAGAAGCCCCCCACCCAGAGGACACAGGTATCACTCAGGTAGAGCATATTGTTGCCACGTGGGAGTGTGGCCCCAGTGTTGACCATCCTTCTGATTCCTTAGAAGAGATGAGGCTTTTGCATTTGTAATTGAAATCTCCTCATTTTAAAATATTTTCACAGGGCTGAGTGGCTCAGTGGCTTGAGTGTCCGACTCTTGATTAAGGCTCAGGTCATGATCTCATGGTTCATGAGATCGAGCCCTGTGTCGGGCCTGCACTGACAGCACAGAGCCAGCTTGGAATTCTCTCTCTGTCTCCTCCTCTCTGCCCTTCCCCCACTCCTGCATGTATACTCTCTCTCTCTCGAAATAAATAAATAAGCATAAAAAACATATTCTCTCAAGATTGTTCAAAAACACTATGCAGACCAGATGAAATATGGAAGGTAGGCTGCTGACTGATATTTGTTCTTGACAGTTAGATTGACGTATGGACAAACAATAGATTGGTAAAAACATGATCAGCATATCAAATAATTGTTTCAAAATGAAAGCATCGTATGGATGCTATTTACTTTCTTAAATCATGGTTAATTTTACTGAATCTTCGCATTCACCTGAAAGAATTGGCTGGACTTCATTAAGCATTTCTTCACCACCAAAATGCCTCTAAACTCAAGGAAAAGATTATAAAAACCATTAAAGACACTGGGTACTTTATTGTTATAAGTATCACTGTATTTTTACGATACGCTTCTGTTTTAGACGATCATTGATTTACTTCTAACTTTGGGAAGGTTTCGGCTCCTTAGATAGTTTTTCTTCTTGGTTTGTCTTCAGACTATCTTATCACCCTTAGTCTACTTTTCTCAAAATTGTAGAATATTATGAGACTCTCATAATGTTGATTGACCTTTCCTTAGTATTTTTCCAGGGATGGGGGTGTAGCTAAGAGCCACGGCTCTCCAGAATATTGTTTCTTCTCCTGACCACTACTTTGCAAAATTTATGGAATAATCCTATGCTTTTTCCTTATTTGGTTCCTGCTGGAGAAATTCTTGCCTTTTAAAAAACTACAATTGACCTTTGAAAAAAAAATTTATAAGATTCATTTTAAAAAAAATTTTTTTAACATTCATTCATTTTTGAGAGACAGAGAGAGACAGAGAAAGAGCGGGGAAGGGGCAGAGAGAGTGGGAGACACAGAACGTGAAACAGGCTCCAGGCTCTGAGCTGTCGGCACAGTGCCCGACACGGAGCTCGAACTCACAAACTGCGAGATCATGACCTGAGCCGAAGTTGGACGCTCAACTGACTGAGCCACCCAGGCACCCCAAGATTTATTTATTTTTGAAATACAGACAGAGCACGAGTGGAGGAGGAGCAGAGAGAGAGAGGGAGACACAGAATCCAAAGCAGGTTCCAGGTTCTGAGCTGTCAACACAGAGCCCGAGGCAGGACTTGAACTCACAAACCGTGAGATCATGACCTGAGTCCAAGTCGGACGCTTAAACAACTGAGCCACCCAGGTGCCTCTACAGCTGACTTTTGAGTAATGCAGGGTTAGGGGTACCAATCTCCCCCACACTGTACAGTCAAAAATCCACATACAACCTCTGATTCCCCTCAAACTTAACCACTACTAACCTACTTTTGACCAAAAGCCTTACCAATAACATAAACATTCAGTTAACATATCTTTTGTATGTTATATGTCTTATATATTGTATTTTTCCAGTAAAATAAGTCAAAGAATAGAAAACGTGATTAAGAAAGTCATAAGGAAAAAAAAATACATTTACAGTACTGGACTGTACTCATAAAAAAAAAATACCCAAAACAAAACAAAACAGAATAAAACAAAAAAACACTGCATATAAGCAGACCTGCACAGTTCAAACTCATTGTTCAAGGGTCAGCTGTAATTTTAATTTAATAGGTATTAGAGAGGGACACCTGGGTGGCTCAGTTGTTTAAACGTCTGACTTCGGCTCAGGTCACGATCTCAAGGTTTGTGAGTTCGAGCCCCGCGTCGGGCTCTGTGCTGACAGCTCAGAGCCCGGAGCCTGCTTCAGATTCTGTGTCTCCCTCTCTCTCTCTCTCTCTCTCTCTCTCTGCCCCTCCCCTGCTCACACACACTCTCTCTCTCTCTCAAGAATAAATAAGCATTAAAAAATTTTTTAAAATAGGTATCAGAGAAAGCAATTTCTGTAATCCTACGTCATTTCACTGTATTTATCTGGAAACCTTTCTCCACTACCTTTAAAGCTAATACAAATTTTACAATGTAAATTTCACAGTCAAGATTTATATGAAGGGGCATGACTTGTACAACCTAGTCTCAGGTACTTAGAGGTGTATCATTAACGTAGTAATGGTGTGCTCCCCTCCATCAGGAGGCTGGACCCACTTGCAGAACATTCCCCACCACCGTTCTGGTAGAACTCATTAACTCTGTTCCAAGGTACCACAGTAGCCTCCCGAATACCCCCCCATCTCCACTCTGGACCCCACACGGTATCTTTACAGAACCCAAACAGTCTTTTACGTTTTCCTTTCCCCTTTGGACAATATTTACCGAGGTGTAACATACCTTCAGTAAGGCGTTCGAGTCTTAAGCATTCAAGTCAGTTTTTACGTTGGTGTGTTTACCGGCATCGGGGCAATCTGTACGAAGATATAGATCACTTCCAGCACCCAGAAGACTTGCTCATGACCTCTCCCGGGCAATAACTGCCAAATGTGATGACTCCTGTGTATCTATTACTACCGATTATTTTCTTTCATTGAACTTCATATAAATGGAGAAATCCTTTTTTTTTTTTAACGTGTTTAAGTTTATGTATTTATTTTGAGAGAGAGAAGGGTAGGGGCAGCGAAAAGGGGGAGAGAGAATCCCAAGCAGGCTCCACGCCATCAGCACAGAGCCTGACGTGGGGCTTGAACCCGCGAACCGCGAGGTCATGATCTGAGCCCAAACCGAGAGTCAGAAGCTTAGCCCACTGAATGTGTTCTTTCGTGCTTGGCTGCCGGCGCCTTCACGTGAGGTTGGTGAGAATTACTCATTCTGCTGTATGTGGCTGTACCTTGTTGTTTTTCATGGCTGTGTTATTGCCATTGTGTGAATATACCACAATTTATTTACCAGTTCTACAGCTGACGAGCATTCGGGTCATTTCCAGTTTGGAGCTATCGTTAATAAATACACTATGAATGCTCTCGCGCACAATTTTTGGCAAAGACATTTTCCTTTTTTGGATATATACACAGGAGTGGAACAGCTTGGTCAGAGGTGTATATGCCCAGCTTTAGCTGGAAAGTCGGTTGACTTTCCAAAATGGCTTCACCAATTCACACTCCCATGTAAGACATAGAAAATTCTAGTTCCTCCACATCCTTAGAGCAACGTGTTAATTTGAGCCATTCTCTAAAGTCACAAACGTATTTTTTTTTTATTTTTTTATTTTTTGAGAGACTTACAGACAGCAACCAGGGGAGGGGCAGAGAGAGAGAGAGAGGGAGGCAGAACACCAAGCAGGCTCTGCGCTCTCAGTGCAGAACCCAACATGGGGCTCTAACTCATGAATTGTGAGGTCATGACCTGAGCCAAAATCGAAAGTTGGACGCTCAACCAACCAAGCCACCCAGGCGGCCCCACAGAAATATTTTTAAAATAAAAATCAGGGGCGCCTGGGTGGCTCGGTCAGTTCAGCGGCCGACTCTTGATTGGGCTCCAGTCATGACCTCTGGATCTCGAGTTCAAGCCCCGCATTGGGATCCGCGCTGGGCATGGAGACTGCTTAAGATACTCTCTCTTTCTCTTCCTAAAACACGCGCACACACACACACACACACACACACACACACACAGTCACCTAAAAATTTTTTTTCAATAGTGATAAAATAAAACCCAAAGCCCATCCTTGTCCTGCTGAAGATTCCAGGGGCTTCTCATCACATTTGGTGCAGGGCCTGTCTTCTCTGGGTCTTACTTCCTCTTCCACCTGTCTACCTCCTTGCCACCTGTTCCACCCCTCCATCTACTCAGCCTGTTTCTGCCTCTGGGCCTTTTCTCTCCGTTCTTCCACGCCTCCGTGGGCTCTTTTTGCGGCTGGGTCCCTCACTCTCTCATTTCCTTTTCTTCTCAAATATCCCCTACTTAGACCTCTGACTCCTGTCACTCACCCCTCACTCTACATCTTTACCCTGCTTTGTTTTCCTTTTCAGTCTATTTCTTTATTTCAGGGGAGGCGGGAGGGCAGCGAGAGACAGGGGGACAGAGGATCCACGGCAGGCTCTGCGCAGACAGCAGAGAGCCCGATGCAGGGCTTGAACTTACAAACTGTGAAATCAAGACCTGAGCCAAAGTCAGAGACTTGACCACCGAGCCACCCAGGCAGGCCCCTACCCTGCTCTGTTTTTCTTAATCTTACGTGTCGGTTCCTGACACGATGTCATGTACGCGTTTGTTTATTCTCGGCTAGAATGCCACTCGTGAGGGCAGAGGCCTTGTCTTCCTTGATCGTCACCCATCCATTGGGGCTTGGTGTTGGTGGACTGTCTGATGCTTAGCAGACACTCAAATGTACGGGACAAGGTGATTTGGGGACCTGGATTAATCCTCTCCTCCTACCAGCCGCACCCCGTCACTTACGAGGATCGATCTCGTTTTTTTTCAGTCCATTTCCGTCCTCCTTCTCTGTTCACTTCTACTTCTCCCTCCCTCTGACCCCCATTTTGTCACTCCTAGGAGCCTTCAGAATCAAGCAGGGGGCTGGGGCGGCAGGTTGGGTTTTCACAGTAAAGCTCCGAGTGGCAGTGCGGGGGACGGGGGAGGGAGCAAGACAGCCAGCGCTCCCTTTGCAACATTAAAAACAGGCATGATGGCCTACGAGGTATCTTGAATTTAGCCAAAGGATTTTAGAGAATTTCTCCTCTCTCTTCATCTACGTCCCCTGCCTCTTCCCTCTCCCCCTCCGACTGGACGTTTCGCAAACAAATCTCTCCAGTGGAGTCTACCCTGCTTAACAACAAGCCCATCTTGCAGTTGGAGTCAGAGAACCTCACTGTCAGATGCAGGGACAGCTGTATGCCTCGCTTTCCCAGATGGAGAGCAGCCGGGAGCGGGGATTTGGTGGAGGGAGTTGGGGAATACATCAGGCGAAAGTCTGTGATGAGAACAAAAGGGGCAGATGACTGTTCGCCACTCCATCCTAACGGGCAAGAGAACAGCATTCCAGATTTGTCATTGCCTTGGGGTCTGGCAGGGTCGTTAGCATATTTCCAATGAGCATGAGAAAGAAACAGAAAATAACCTCAACCTGGGGGTGCGCCTGCCTGCCTCTCTCTTGTGCAAACAACAACTGGAAACTATGACCGAGCCCCGCCATGGGGGAGGGAGAAATTTGGAACCGTTTTTGAGGCGATGAAAGAATAGAGAGAGAAGAGGAGGGCAAAAGAGAAAAGATTCGTCTTTAATAAGCCCCGTCGGCCAAGAGTGCAGTGGTCCAAGTGGCATCCCCTCCCACTGGCACCCCGTCACCTGGGCGAAACAAGGTTTTGCACACGCCTGTGTGTGCAAATGGTCAAACGGCCAGCCAGTAGACTAAGGGAACTCACGCCTAAGTTCGTGGGTAGACACCGCGGTGCAGGGAAGCGTGTGTCTAACGTCCAGGCGCAGTGTATTGTGAGAACCGCATCACTGTTTGACATCATCCTCTGAATATGCTTATGGATAAATTTATAAGCGAAGTGTCTAGGAGGTACAATTACACAAGAAAAAATGATGGATTTATACAAGTGTGGATTTATTTGTTTTAACCACCCCCTTCCATGCCTTGGGGAGTTTCTAGTATCGTCTAGCCAGGCAGGTCTAGGCAAACATCGCTCTGGCTCTGGGCTCTAACCTGCCCTGCTCGTTCTCTTAGATGACCCGTGTACGTGTGGAGTGCGGGTTGTGATAAAATACAGCCCTGGCTTTGCTTCAGCTCCCTCTCAAAAGCCACTCCTTCCTCCCCCTTCTTGGCAGAGATTGCCTCCCACTGCAGAATCGGAAAATGTCAGCTAATCATTTTTTTTTTCCTGGTGTATTTTGCAGCTCAGCAGGGCAATGGCACCCAACGCCCGCCACGGAAACTGGAGGGATTCAGGAAGGTGTCTTTCTTTTCCGAATTGCCCAGGAGAGGTTCCTCCTTGTTGCCTCCTTCCTCCCTTCCAAGCATCACATGCCTGGAACCCAGAGCCACTGTTTTGTGAGCAGGTGGGAACGGCCCCGAGGATCATGAAGAAGCTGACGCAGGTCCGAGACATCGCTCAGCAACTTGAGCCGATCTTGCTTCTCTCTCGGCTTTTGTTAAGTGACAAAAAGGAAACGTATCCAAGCCCCCTTTACGTACTTTATTTCTGGCCGCAGAGAACATTAACAATGCATTACAACATGTTTATTAATGCCGGGTATTAATGAAACGCATGATCACAACTCTTCTTTTACGGGCCCCTCGGGACTTCCCGTTACAAGTCCAAATAAAGTCCAAAGGGCCGCCAGGCCCTGCACAACCAGCCCTTCCATCTCTCTGGAAGCTCTCAGGCCTTGCTCTCTTCCCATCCTTCATTTTCTTGTTTGCTGTCACTGCCAGATTCCTACCTCAGGGCCTTTGCACACCTGGCTAAATCCTATTTCTTCCTCTACCCCCACTGTAAAACCCAGTTTCCAGAACAGTCTTGCTTTATTACCCAGCCTAAAGCGGATCTCTCATGTGGTTCCTTCTGATAGCTCTCTGCTCCTTCCCTGGTGACTATGGCTGACCGGTGGGTTCCCTCAATGGGCACTCCTTCTAGAAGGTGAGGCCTACTCGCAAGGCGAGAACCTTGAAGCTGGGTTCTAGAAAGAGTTGAATCCTGCCCATCACACATGCATGCAGGAGGCGGTTTTGACATGCAGAGAGGGGTGGATAGAGGAGTTCATTTGACTGACTGGGATCCTGGAAAAAGAGATGTGAGTCTCACCTTGGCAAAGGTAGCAGCTGCCTACTTGTGGCTTCGTTGTGCGGTATGGTTTGGGACACGGTTACTGGAATTCTTATTTAGACTCTGTCTCTTTAAGCTTCTTTACAGGGTGAAGCCTGCTGTATCTTTTTATTTTTTTATATAGTTTTTTAATGTTTATTTATTTTTGAGAGACACAGAGAGACAGAGCATGAGCAGGGGAGGGGCAGAGAAAGAGGGAGACACAGAATTGGAAGCAGGCTCCAGGCTCTGAGCTGTCAGCACAGAGCCCGACGCGGGGCTTGAACCCACGGACCGCGAGATGGTGACCTGAGCCGAAGTCGGACGCTTCTCTGACTGAGCCACCCAGGTGCCCCAAGCCTGCTGTATCTCTTAATACACCCCTTTCTGTTTAAACTGTTCAGAGTGGATCCTGTGTCTATAATTAAGAACTCTGGCCCGGAGAGAAACCCTGACTACAATTATAGTTATATATTCATTCATACGTTCCTTTGTTAGCTGATGTCTCCAACTAGCTTCTGTGCTCTGAACACAGCACAGGGTGAAGCATGCATCTAGAGCTCAAATGTTCATTGAGTGGGTGAGTAAATGATTAAAAACAACCCCAAGGGGCACCTGGGTGGCTCAGTCGGTTGGGTGTCCGACTTCGGCTCAGGTTATGATCTCGTGGTCCGTGAGTTCGAGCCCCGTGTCAGGCTCTGTGCTGATGCCTCGGAGCCTGGAGCCTGCTTCCAATTCTGTGTCTCCCTCTCTCTCTGCCCCTCCCTTGCTCATGCTCTGTCTCTCTCTGTCTCTAAAAAATAAATAAATGTTTAAAAAAATAAAAAATAAAAAAAAAAAACCAACCCCAAACATTAACAAAAATTGCATGGAAACTTGTAAGAAAAAACACAATACCAAAATCCCATCTTAGATATTTAAAATTCTAGTGATGTGTCTGTAAGAAGCCAAGAGCCAACACTTCCAATCAATTCCCAACTTGCTTATTTCACCTGGCAGACATGTGGTTATAAAAGCCCAATTAAAAAAACAACTCGGGACCAGGGAACAAGGACTCTGTTATGAAATGGGATAACAACCCTGGCCATCACGATTTTGTTTCTCAAGAACTGTGGTTTCCCTCTGGGAGATTTCCCTGACCCTCTTTTAACCCCGCCAAGAGGGCAAGTCCCCCTCTGACACGCTGGCATGGTACAGAGGAGCTCTCCATCGAAGATGATCCGAGGTTCAGGCTCGCGCTCCCCCCTGGGTGGTCACCCACAGGCCCAGGGAACTGTCAGATCCACGAGAGCACAACCCCACGTCTTGCTTGGCTAATCACGGTTCCCCAGTGCCTAGCACGCAGCACTCAGTAACCAAGTGGACTATGCTGCATCTTATTTAAGCAAAAATTTTGAAGAGTTTCGTAAAGACCTAGTGTTATCTTTGCACTAATCAATCACATATCTCTTTTTAAATTTATTTTTATTATTTTTAGAGAGAGAGAGAGAGCATGGGCAGAGGAAGAGAGAGAGAATCTCAAGCAGTCTCCACGCCCAGTGAAGAGTCCCACCCAGGGTTCAATCCCACAACATTGGGATCATGACCTGAGCTGGAATCAAGAGTTGGGCGTTCAACCAACTGAGCCACCCAGGCGCCTCCACATATCTCTTTTTATGTCTTACTTGTCTATGTACATTTTTGTAAAGGCATGATCCCTGCCTCATACGAGTAAAAATATTTTTTCTACAGGCTGCAGCCTCTTGCATTGTGGCAGACGCTTTCTTCTACTGTGGTCTCTGCCTTCCACTACTAAAAACAGCAAAAAAAGTGTATCTCTTGCTCTCTTTGCCCTTCCTGCCTGTCTCTGGGCTTGGTCCCTGAGCCCTCTCTCTATCAGAGATTTCCACACACGCAGCTCATATGCTTGGAATTTGCCCATTGTTTGGAGTTGTTCCTGGCTGACTGGCTCTCCCCTTTAGAGGGGGCAGTGGTAAAAAGGGAGAAACCACCCACTTCAGAAAAGCCCTCCAGAAAGATCATCACCCCGGCACACAAGACCAGACAAGTTTGAGCTTCTTCACTGTGGCTAAATGCTCCTGTTCAAAGGCTGGTGTTGTCCGAAACAAGCATGCTTCTGTGATGTGTGCTTGTGTTTCATTCTGGTCTGTTTATTTATTTTTTAATCTTTATTTATTTTTGAGAGAGAGACAGAGACAGAGTGTGAGCAGGGGAGGAACAGAAAGAGAGGGAGACACAGAATCCAAAGCGGGCTCTAGGCTCCGAGCTGTCGGCACAGAGCCCGACGTGGGGCTCGAACTCACGAACCTTGAGATCGTGACCTGAGCCGAAGTTGGACGCTTCACCGACTGAGCCACCCAGGCGCCCCAACTCTGGTCTGTTTACTGATCCATATGTTCCATGAACAGGTACAATTCCCCAGTATCAGAAACTATCTTTACATCAGGTATTAAGATATTCCAATGCAACTTTCAGTATTGAATCCAATGCAACTTTCAGTATGCATGTATCTGACCCAGTAGGTATATATGATATGGGGATCATTTATGCAAATAAATACTCTATTTTCTCTTTTTTTAAAAATCACTCCCTTGGTGTCTATCATGGGCACCAATAGCCAAAATCTTTATTGGCTCTAGGAGCCCCCATTGGTGCACAGGTGCACATCCTTATTTTTTACCACCAATCGTTGGGATCTCCTAGTGCCGAAATGTTCTTCCTTGTAAGAGCATCTTCCATCTGCTAATGTCCTCCCACTGCACCTGTCTTCTTGCAGGAGGCCCCCCAACACACACACAGGCACACACACTCCATGATCCCTAAGGGGCCACACCCCTCAGGGATCAGGGAACCTAGATGTGCCATCTTGGGGCATAAGGCATGCATGCCCAATGGCAGAGTGAAGGTGCAGTTCATGCACACAGAACGGATGGGGGGCACAGAGACCTGAGCCCTGGAGCCCTGAGTGTTTGAGGGGAGAGGACAGCAGTGAAGACTGGTGGTGAGGAACTCACTCGGTTCCTCTCCGGTACCCTCAACCCCGGACTCGCAGACATCCAAGTCAGTTTTATACCTTCCAGTCACGAAACCAAATTTACCTTCAGGGCTCCAGGAGTCATTTGACGGAAAAGTTGTATTATTTGTAGAATGTGAGTCGTACAACAGAACATACGTACCTGCGTACGTTTCGTCCTGTAATAATAACATAATAACATAATATAATATATAATATATATATAATATATAATAATAACATATATAACATATAATAACCAGTGGCCATAAAGTTCACGCATCAGTGGTGGGACTCGTTTCTCCGTTCCCCGTAACTTTTCACAGTTATCTGAAATTCCTCCTCCGGAACGCACAAGCTTTCGCGCTCACACTGAAAAGATGAAAATACAGTTACGGGGAGGGCTGACACATTGGAAGGAACGAGCTTCAGGCAAAGCATAAAAACATTGACAGCCCAGAGTTTCCACCTCAAGAGGGAGAGAACGAGAAAGGCACTTGGGTCCTGGGTGGGGGGGAGGTGTTCGCGGCCACTGGGGAGCAGACGAGAAGGGGGGTCAGGTAGTCTAAAAGCAAATGCCACGAGCTTTACAAGATTTTGCCCGTACGTGTGCCATTTACATCCACCTATTCAGGGACAAACGAAAACTGTGGATGGAGGTAACTCAAAATCCCCTATGGTCACAAGTGAGCAAATGCAGCGCCCTACAGAAGTCACCTTTGTAGTTCCCTTAGTGCACATCAAGCGTATTGTACTCCGCCCCGGGGCTACAGCCCTGAGAAAAACAGAGTTGGGGGTCAAGCACCCTCTGGCCAAGCAGGGAGACTGGCAAGAACTCAGGCAATTAGCCTACAGCCTGGAAAGTGTGAGTAGTATTTGCATTCTACCCGATGGCATCCTATCGCCCTCTGCTCTCCCTCAGAGTTAAAATCAAAGCACTTTTTCTGTGTGATGATTTAATGTATTGTTAGCTCCGAGAGCGACAGGACTCATGTCCGTGTTGCTGACTGCTAGAGGCTGGCAGGCACTTAAAGAATCACTGAATATGTCTGTGAACGAATGGCAGAGCGGGGCTGAGGGATTACTAACTCGATCCTGGGGGTTCAGACTTTGGAGAAGAAGCCATTTTTAAGCTGAAACCGACAGGGGAAGTGGTGTTTCCCAGGTAAGGAAAGAGCAAATCCGTTAAAGGCCGGGAGGCCTGCCCGCTGGGTCAGTCGGGAGGGAACCTCATGGCTGGAGCTCGGAGACGCCGTTCTGCCCACGGGCCTTGGTGCAAACTAGGAAACAGTGTCATCCCAAGGGGGAGGTATTGCAAAAGGGTAGCCCCTCCTAAGGCCAGGCAATTTGAAAAAAGAGACTTTTCTTCCAGGATGACCGGGTCTCTCCCCTGTGCACCATGCCTCACCCCCATCAGGGAGCAGCCCTGCGGCCCTGGGAGGGGAGCAGGGGGCCAGCGGCCATCTAGATCTGTAAGCAGGCAGCTTATGGCTTTTCCGGGCCGCCAAGGAGTTTGAGCTTCATCCTGCGGGCATCGATGAGTTTTTAAAGAATTTTAACCCGGGATTGGCTGACAATTCATTCAACAGACGTTGCTTGAGCTCCCGCTTGGGCGAGAGGCGTGCTGCTGTGGGTTACCTATCCTGGCAGAGCTTATGGCTTGGTGGTGAGACAGTGGGCCAGGGGGGCAAGGACGAACAGGGAGAGTGGGACCGCTGGCTGTACTAGAGACAGAATCTTCTAGGCAACCCGTGAGATCAGCGGCTGTCAGGGGAGAGGAGGATTGTTGGGGAGTGGGGGTGAAATGGGTGAAGGAGATTCTGAGGGCACGGGAACTATAGTCGATGATGCTGCAATTAACTCTGACAGACGGTAACAAGACCATTTCGCCATGTGGGTGAACGTCCGACCGCTACACCTGAAACTACTCTAATGTGGACTGTCAATGACATCTCAATTAAGAAAGAAGGCGCCCTGTAAGGCGGACACAGTCGTCTGTATTTTACAGGTGGGAAAACTAAAGGTAAGGGAGATTAAGTGCACTCCCCCGAGGCCACACGGTTTCAAACGCAGGTCTGTGTGATTATAAACCCCCCACGCTCGGACCACAGAAAAAAGAGCAATGTGCCAAATGATATGCCCATCCGTAAAACTGAAATGTGAACATAAAAAAGACAAATCACTAATTTCACACACACACACACACACACACACACACACACATACACACACAGAGTGAAATAAAACCTCACTTTCCAG
Source organism: Panthera onca (assembly GCF_046562875.1). Classification (NCBI taxonomy): domain Eukaryota; kingdom Metazoa; phylum Chordata; class Mammalia; order Carnivora; family Felidae; genus Panthera; species Panthera onca. The sequence continues at coordinate 16,467,897 of NC_138343.1, read as the reverse complement.
GAAACGCTGCCTGGAAAATATTGGTCAGGATATGGCCAGTAGCCTAGCTTTAATCCCCATGTGGGCTTATTCAGACTAGATAACCTTGTCGTAGGGGAAAACATTCCATAATCACTGACATTGCCTCTCGGCTTAGCAGGTCCCTTGTAAATAAATAGGTGCCGTTGATAGGATCCTGGGGCTGTACAAAGCCAGCCTGAGTGCCTGATTGGGGGCTCTCGAACTCAGCCTAGCAATTTCGTGAACGAAGTGTTCCCAAGTTCCAGTAAAATGTTCCACTGCGTCCAAACACAATCCCATCTGCCTTAAGGTAGGACCATCTCTCCCTTCTTTGGAAGGCAGCTATACTCATCACTCTTCCACCAATGCCACACAGTCATCTTGCCCTTCTTTGGAACAGAGGTCAGGAAGGGTCCTAAACGTATCTCTTCTGGGTGCCTGGGTGGCGCAGTCAGTTAAGCGTCTGACTCTTGGTTTCCATCTGCTCAGCTCATGATCTCACAGTTCGTGAGTTCGAGCCCCGCGTCAGGCTTTATGCTGACAGTGCAGAGCCTGCTTGGGATTCCATCCCTCTCTCTCTCAAAATAAATAAATAACTTTTTTAAAAAACCCAAAATATATCTCTTCTGTACACTCAGCAAACCTCAGTGATGTCTACTCTTCGCCGTAGGGTTCATTTTCTCTTAAAATGTTTGTTTCTCTTGTCTGAACTGTCTCCAGTCTCCTTTCTCTCTTTATTTTTTTGTTAAGGCTTATTTAGTTTTAAGAGAGAGGGAGAGAAAGTGAGCACAAGTGGGGAGGGGCAGAGAGAGAGAGGGAGACGCAGAATCCGAAGCAGGCTCCAGGCTCTGAGCTGTCAGCACTGAGCCAGACACGGGGCTCGAACCCATGAATCCTGACATCATGACCTGAGGCAAAGTCCGATGCTCAACCAACTGAGCCACCCAGGCACCCCTCCAGTTTCCTTTCTTAAAAAAAAAAAGCAAGAATATGCATTTTGGGAAACAGAAAAGCTACCAATTCCCGCTATTAGTGATAGTTACATTCTCTAAAGTCTCTGTGTGAACATTGAATTCGCGATCACTGAACCATGGCTCCTACAGGAAACACAGGTTAGGTTCCCATGAGCCCCCGGTCACACTTTCATCAATCAATGCCTAACCTTGTTTTATGTGTGGTTTTGTTGAAGGACGCTTGATATAACACATTGTGTTGATTCATTAACATTAAACTCATGGCCAACGGCGCTGTAACCCACACCTGAGTGAACACACATATTTTTTTCTCTGTGAGGCACATCACAGCCTTCTTGTCCTTAGGTACAGTAGACATCACTTTGGCACTTTACTTGGGTCCCATTTGAAACAGTGAAATCATCTAAAAAACAGAGCACCGCTTGCAAGAAACATGGCACTAAATGGATGGGGCGGGGGGACACTTTATTTGAGTATGAGAACTGAAACAAGAAGGTGAGCAGCTCGTCTTGTCCAGCTGGGAACATGAGCTTTGGTATCTCATATTTTCCCCTGCTCTACACATGTTCATGAATCACCGTGAAAAGCGGCGTTAGGTATTGATGAAAGGTATTGACTTCGGGGTTACAAATAGACTTTAGAAAGTAGGCGGATTTGCCTGCCTTTGCTCCTTTCTGTTAAGTAATGGGGGCCTGTTGCAGATGGCAGAAAAAAGGACGAGAGGAGGAAACGAGGCATTTTTTTCGGAGACCCAGGAGACTTTTGAAAATGATTTGTGAGAGGTACAGTACCAGAACGGTAGCTAACTGGCCTAAGGTGGAGAAATATAATTCCTTGCATCTCCAGCAATCTGTCCGCACCTTTCCTGGTGTGAAAAATGGCTTTGCCATAATACACGAGCTTTGTCACCATGTACGTGTAATTACATTTTAATAAAAAGTAGATTTATAGCCAGACAGACCATGAGATTGAACAGCCCAGAAGCTGCTGTGGACTTACAGCCCTCCAACCCTGACTTTCCTGCCCCCACAGCAGTGCTGGTGTCAGGCCAGGGGTGGGGGATTGAACGCTGCTGACCCCAAAGTGGCTGTGGGCACTCTCATGAAGCTTACTTATCCTTTGCTTGGTATATTAAACATTTTTTCACGTTTATTTATTTTTGAGAGACAGAGAGAGAGACAGAGAGAGAGAGGGAAACACAGAATCTAAAGCAGGCTCCAGGCTCCGAACTGTCAGCACAGAGCCTGATGCGGAGCTCGAACCCACGAATCATGAGATCATGACCTGAGCCAAGGTGGGATGCTTAACCAACTGAGCCACCCAGGCGCCCCTGCTTGGCATTTTAAATGTAAAGGCCCACGATCTATCAGAATTCCAATGTGATGAATCAAAAGTCAAGCTCATACTTAACAGGAAAAGATGAAATTATTGATGGAGAAGAATGGCAACAAATCCAAACACTGATGAGAAAATTGGGCAGTGAAATTCATTCAAAATATGTACCCTTGTCTCTCCCAAATGCCTTCGCTGCTCAAGTCTGACTACTGAAAATGACTTTTAGGGGCGCCTGGGTGGTTCAGTTGGTGAAGCGTGTGACTCTTGATCTCAGCTCAGGTCATGATCTCACGGTTCGTGGGTTCAAGCCCCACATTGGGCTCTGCACTGACATCGTGGAGCCTGTTTGGGATTCTCTCTCTCTCTCTCTCTCTCTCTGCCCTTTCCTCTTTCTCTTCTCTCAAAATAAATAAATATAATTTTTTTTAGGAACATTACTTTTTTTTCTTCTACTGGAACAAATTATAATCTGCCTTCTAGATTCTTCCAGGATTGTGTGCTGACAGGAAGCAAAATAAAACTATTTCAGTGGCTTTTTAGACAAGCTTTGTGAGAGAAAACACATGGTTATCTGCAGAGTTGTAAGTTAAAGATATCCATTTATTTTCTTCAACAGAAGGGGAATGCGCTCTATAACCCTGACCTTGTTTTCTTGGAATAATATTCTTGTCTGATTTATTCCTTTAGTTTTAACTCAGAAATGTCACTCAAGACACGTACCAGTATAACTCCTTCTTTTTGGTTAAGTTTTGGTATTTTGTGTAAGTCACACATGTTCAGTGATGAATTTGCATTGAAACAAGTTTTTGAACAACCCATTGACTTAAAATCATTAGGCACTCATTAGCATTTGGATTAAATACAAGAAGGGGTAAAATGTGGACATTTCCCTCAAGAGGTAGCAGTTTTCTATATTTTTATAAATCTCCTTAGAATGTAACATCTAAATATATATATTTACCTATACTTAGATACAGCTTAGAAACATGTAACTTTTAGCAGCACGATTAGAATCTCCACCAATAGGTAATTCCGGACTAGATCCCCAGGTGGAAAATTGGTCCATATTTTAAGTCACTGAGTTCGTTTTTCTCAGCAGACAATAAAATGTCCAGTCTCAAATAAATAAGGGTCATCTGACTCCCAAATAACATGACCAGAGTGCTCCTTGGATCCCAAGAAGCTGAGTCAGATCGTTTCGAAAGGGTGAATGCCGAGCTCTTCCAAAAGCAGACGCTTGCGGAATGTGGCAATGTGGCCTTGTATTTTCTCTGAGCCAGGCAGCCTGGTTCTGTCGCTCATCTTTTATCCCGCCTTCCAACAAGTGTTAGTGTTTTCCTTGTGAGAGGAAGGATTTATGAATTTCCTACTTAAAAGGGAACTGAGCCTATGAAAATAAAGTTGATCCTAATGGATCCTAATTGCTTCTTTCAAAGTATCTGTAGACCGAAGAGGAACGGTGTAAGATAGGAATTTGTGGTGCAGCTTACGGACTGCAGCCGTGGTGACTCACGGCAAGGCCTTTCGGTTATTTCATGATGAAAGGTTCTTGGGTGCAGCCTTAAGAGCAATGAGAAAATCAACAGAATGTTCTTGGAATGGCTGCTGGCAAACTTGCTTTGATTTGTCCCTGTTCTCATTAGTAGAAGGAGAGGGCAGGTCACTTTCAGAAGGATTAAAAGGTCAAAGAACTTGGTGAAGGGAAGTCGACGCAAGGTTTAGAAAGCTGTTATCAGAGGATCAGCTAGAAAACAGTCTTAGGGCTAATCCTTCGGCTGGATCCCAAAAGAACCCTTTACCTCCCCCCACTCCCACCTTTTTTTTTTCTTTACAGAGGTCATTTTCCACAAAAAAGCCTCTCACTTTGCCTTCATGTCTTAGCCCAATTTATAGGATCCGAGTTCCCATTTCTTCAGCTCTTCCCCCCGCCCCCACAGTACCCTCTTGGTGTCCAAGCCTAGCTCTTCCTAGCTCTGTCCTTTCCCTGCCTTTCTCTGTCCCCTTACATCTTTGCCTGTTTTTTTTTTTTCCCAGTATTCTCCCTAAAACCCTCCTAGCTTCTACAATTACCCAAAAACTGAGCTGATATAGAGCCTCTTCTGGAACAATGAGATTGACTTACACAAGGCTGGCATTAAAGACGACCTTGGAAGTCATCTGGTCTACCTGCCTTCTTTTTCCACCCTTTTATAGGTAAATAAAACTCATGGGATTGCTCAAAGTCACACAGCCAGGTAGTGAGCGAGCCAGGTCTAGTACTCAGGGTGGCTGATTCTCTATCACCTCTCAGTGATGGCTGCAAATTGGTGTCACAGTCCTTTAAACAGTCCAAACTGCTCTACTAATCGGAGGTGGTTAACCCAGCGGACAACATTGCTATTGTTGGTGTGATGCCAGCTCAGTGAGATCCAGTGGCCTGCGTGTTTGAAAGCTGAAAAGAAGCAAGGCAGTCATCTGCTTTACACACAGGGCCCCGCGATCTGTCCTGGCCACGGGCTTTGGTCTCTGCACCGAAGGAGAATGAGAAGTGGACTTTTCATCCCCTCAGGGCACACAGGGCATCCTCGTTCTCTTCCCCATCGCTGCACTCTGTGAACCATTGCTCACCAGAAGATTGAGGAACAAGACTGGGGGAAACCACACACACGGTGCGTGTACAGGTTGGACAGGAGTTTACATAATGTGATGGATACAGGAACCACATAAAGCTCTCACCATTGCTGGGGCTCTGCCCACATCCTTCTCCATCAAAGAATGGAAGAACAAAGAGGACTGGATGTTCCCTAGGTGCACGGTGCTCCTCGGTTGTTGGTCGTAGAGGGCACGAGCCCAGCTGGGTATTTGTACCAGGGTTGAGACATTAGCACTTGAAAATGATGTTGAAGGCGCTTTGCTATTCCCTTTTTGTAGTTGGAGAAACCTCCTCATATCAAACTTTAGAATAAAGCACCACCTTGTGGTCTGATGCATTTATTAAAGTGGCAAAATTAGAGAGCTAGAATTGGAAATGCTCCCTCAGCTGGTGGCCGAGAAGCCACCATCAGAAAACTGACTCGGGCGGCAGACTGGAGGCAAGAACCCTAAGATGTCTTTCTACCACTTCTTAGGGTTCTCATGTCAGCGCAGAACCGCATCACCTTCCAGGGAGGGATTCTCACATGTCTCACATGAATACATTATGCTATCCACTTGTAGTAACCAATTTCTTCCTTTCAAAGCCACAGGGAAATGGGTCTTATTATTTCATGTTAATAAGTAAGGAAACTGAGGCTGAGGTCACCAAGTGGTCTGACCACACATAGGTAGAACACTTGGGTTGGAAGTCAAGTCCTTCCGACACTCCTCTGTTCTTAACCACAGCTCTGCTGGTTCCCAAGACTGCGAATAGGGACCACATCGGGCTCTCCTAGGGGACTGTGGCTCTGGACTCTAAACCAGAGCAGAAGTAGCTGGATTTCATCATACATGGGACTCATTCATTTGGGGGTCCTGGAAATAACCCATTCTCCAAAGTTACCCTGGTCGGGAAGGTCTGTATTTGGAGGTAAGGAGTTCACAGCTGCCAACCCACCTTCTAAGGGGGCCAGAGATGAGGGGGCCATTTTGGCTTTTGAGGATGGGCCAGAGAACAACTGAGCAAGTGACCAGACCCCAAATTGTTCTGTGAAGAAACACAACCAGGGAGATGACAAATACTCACTTGTGAGATTGGAGTGCTTTCCTGAACCATGATATTTTATCTTCTGTAAAAAGTAATTGTCTTATCATTTAGTTTTAAAAGGGTTGTGGTATCTGCTTGGCTGGCCTACGAAGAAAGTAGTAGTAATGTGGGTAAAATAATATTAAAAAGGAGAACTTGCCCTGGTTATTGTTCCATTGACGTTATAAGTGTCCTTGGGCAAGTCACTGCTTTGTCCCCAGGTCTCTATTTTCTCATGCGTAGAACAGGGGGGGTTGAACTTCCCTAACAGGTAGATGGTTCTAAGACAGAGTGCAATTCAACAGTATGGAAAATGTGAGTCTGGAGCCTACACTTTCTCCATTTCCCTAGAAAGTCTGTCCTGCCCATACTTCCTTCCTATTTTCTCAACTGAATCCACTGCTAATTTTGGTAACACAGTGTCACAGAGATGTATAATAATAATTTTTTTTTCTTTTTCTTGTTTTGTTTTGTTTTTTACTAACAATACTTTGGACAGGGCAGGGGGGGATATATGCTCTTCTGTTTTTCCAAAAAGAGAGAAATCCACATAGTGCATGACTTCCTAGCCCCTTTCCACGCATCAGAAAGAAAGATAAAAAACGTTTTAAAAATCAAACTATAAAACTGTAAACTGTCAAAGGAAACACTGCTATGAGTTTTCTGCTCTTGGATGGCCACTAGTCATCAAGAGAGTGCGTGCTGTTTCAAAACCACTCCCTTTCGATTTCCTTCCCGAGCTCTCACTCTCCGGCTCTTTCTCTGGGTGTCTATTTGTTGGGTCATTCTTCTCACAGGTCATCTATGAGAGTAGACTATAGAACAGAGCTGCCCAATAGAACTTTCTGCAGTGTTGAAAATGCCGTTTGTGGTCTACAGTGTGGTAGTCAGTAGCCGTAAGCGATCGTGGAACGTTCGAACTAGTAAGACTGACGGACTAAAGCTTTAAGCTTTACATCATTTTAATTAATTTAACTTTTAATTGTAGTCATCACATGTGGCTACCACACTGGAGAGTACAGTCTTATAACATTGTTCCAACACAGACTTTTTTTGCAGACATTGTGGTTTGTCTAGGCTGCTAAGCATGTATCATAACAGAACTATCCTAAATACTGACTTTAAAGACTTGTGAAAGATTGTTTCTCTATGTTGTTTTCCTTGAAAGGAGGATTACGTAAAAATAATGAGCTAGCCCTCTTTGTGAAATGTAGTTTGTCTTTGAAACGACTGAATTTTTTTCTTAATTTCACACTAAAAGAGAGAGAGAGAGAATTGTTGTTTGGTCCCATGGGAATAGAACTTAGCCCATGGTTGCAAGTGGAAAGAAAAGCATTTTCTTACTCTGCAGGTTTTTATAGTCAATAATATAATGAGTGTAAGTCAAATGAGTTTAATCTCAGAGTGTCTTTCAGTTAATGACTATTTTTGATGTTAAACATTTAATAATAAAAATAGATTATGTACTTAACAGCAGGGCTTTACATATAAGCATATTTTTCCTAAAATATTTGATATGGAGGGTGGAAGTAGGAAAATAAAACATCTGGTAGAGTTCTAAATGTTTTACTAGATAACTCTTACTTGAATGAGTTCAAGGTCCGTTCCAAGTATGGTCCTCATTAATTAGCCCGGTCTTTTCTTCACTGGAACAAAGATTGAACAACATTATCCATTTATGTTATCTCAAAATAAGACCTTCTATCCTCAAAGAATATAAAGAGGTTTTCAGGTAGGTGCCAGTCCTGAGAAATTGACACCTAGCCTGGAAGAGAAGTCTAAAAAGTCCTGTAAAAAGTGTGGGAAATGCACAAGGCTTGCACAGGAACGCATATTGATGAATTTCCGAATTTGTGAGTGACGTTCGGTATAGAGGAGATTCTGACTTTCATCTGGAATGAAGGAGGGGCACCCTAATGTCTTTTCTCATCTGCTACCTGACTGAGGTTTTCCAGCTGGAACCATATGATACCCCGCTGCCCTGGGCCTCCTCTTGCTTTGTGATGAGGACAAGCAGACATCTTTATTCTAGGAGACCTCTGTTTGAAGAATTTTTTTGTTGTCTTTTTACCCTTGGTCAGAAAATCATCTCTACTCCAGAGAGTGATTCAGTCCCCGAAAACTGTGTTTCCTGAGAATGACCATTCCTCATGTGCTCAAAGGCAAATAAATGCAAATCAACCTCAGGCCCTTACCATGAGCCAAAGTGCTGTAGGAAGACAAATGAAGTCCAGGCTTCTATTTCTTTGCAATTTGGTTTTCAAGGGGTGGTTGTATTTGAGAGGATGGTGAAGTTACACTGGGGTACAAAGGCATATTTACGTCATGGAAAAAAACAGTCCAGGGGCACCTGGGTGGCTCAGTCTGTTAAGCATCTGACTCTTGATTTTGGCTCGGGTCATGATCTCACAGTTTGGGGGGTTGAGCCCTATGTTGAGCTCTTCATTAATGGTGCGGAGCTTACGTGGGATCCTCTCTCCTTCTCTCTCTGCCCCTCCTCTGCCCATTCTCGCCCCCCTCCCCAGTAAATAAGTAAACTTAACAAAAAAAAAAAAAAAAGGAAAGAAGAAAACCAGTCTAAATCCCAGCTGGCCATTTTCGACTCCTGTGCCATGTGGCTCATGTGGAGGAAATGGAGGTCCCTCCCTGCCCGCTCTGCTCCCCCACAGATGGCTGCAGCAGAGGATAAAACATCAGAACCATAGGACAGGAAGTGCCTTAGACTCAGTGACCTTCAAAACCATGAGGAAGTTGGTCAAGAACATCTGTCAGAGAGCTGCCAGAGAAACGCACAGAAATGAAACCTTGTCCAGGGTTAACTAACGTGAGCCTCCGACTGCCCAGTGTCCTGTTGGAGGAAAGCAAACCTCCCGAGACCTTAACCGATGCAAAGGATGGTTCGAGCATGGACATTTAGCTCCTGCAGGAAGGGAGATTGAGAATCTTCCACTGTAATCAGTTTCCCCACCTTGATCTGATGCGACCGCCATCACAACCACAGGAGTGAGAGCAAAGAGGAAAATGAAAGAACACAATTCAAGCAAGTTCTGCAATGAGGCATCTCCTTTTAGTTCCACCTGACTAAAGGCTTTCCAATTCCCCAGTAAGATGAATTAGAAATTACATGAGAACCGTTCCCTGTATTGTTTCTTGGTCAATATGCACAGTGCAGAGGCCAACTGTTTGCAAAACTGCATAGATCAACTGGCGAGTTTCGCCACCCTCAGTGGATCTTTTAGCGGTTTGTACACGACTCTAACTTTTAGAAACTTCTTCAGTATAAACTGCACAGATACATGGAGAAATCTCATACCCAGTCCCCATGGCACACAGTAGGCCTCACTGTGCGTTGGCTGAAGTACCATGATCGGCTACTGCTGTTAGACTTCTGGGCCCAGAGTCGACAAAGAAGGTAATCCACGTCTCTTTCTGGATGCTGCCTTATTAGTGCCTGCTCTCTCTCGCTCAGATATATGTTACCATCTCTATGGTAACTGTTTTTCTAAACTCGCCAGAAAATATACACATAAGTATAGCAGGATTGCTAGTTATTCTGGAACGTTCATGTGTCCCCTCTTCCTCAGTAATAAAGCCAGAGTCATGGCCACCTAGAAGAAAAGCTGCATTTCCCTGACTCCCCCCTTGCAGATAAATGTGGCCAGGCGACTGAGATATTGTTAACAGATATAAACAGAAGGAGTGTGTCCAGCTCCCCAGGTGCGGGCCGGCCCTCTTCCTTCCTCTCTCCTCCTACCTGCTGGCGAGAGCCCAAATGAGGATGGCTGAGACCAGAGGAGTCATCTTGGGCCACAAGGTAGAAATTCTGTTGAAAACAGGTGGAATGGGGTGCCTGGGGGGCTCAGTTGGTTGAACGTCCGACTTTGGCTCAGGTCATGACCTCACGGCTCGTGAGTTCGAGCCCCGTGTCGGGCTCTGTGCTGACAGCTCAGAGCCTAGAGCTTGCTTCGGATTCTGTGTCTCTGTCTCTCTCTGCCCCTCCCCTGCTCACGATTTCTCTCTCTCTCTCTCTCTCTCTCTCTCTCTCTGTCTCAAAAATAAATAAGCATTAAAAATTTTTTAAGAAGTAAATAAAAGAAAATAGGCAGAACAACATCATAAAAGGAGCCTAGGTTGAGCGAGACTATAGAAGTTATGAAGTAAAATAAAACAAAAATATCAGACATAAATTTGATGTTCAGATAAGATCTTTGTGGTTGCTTAGAAGCAGAATTGATCGCGTTCAAATAGGCAGAACCCACTAGGTTTTATACTGAGAGGCCACAACGCTGCTTACAAACCCCTCAACACGTGAGATGATCCAGCCAGCACCAAGAGGGACACCATGAAATCTGTGGGGCTTTAAGAAGGGCGTGTGCTTTAGAGGATCATGGAGGTGGAAATATTTCCCAAGGAGGACAGCCAGGATCCACACATGACAGTGGACAGGGAGTCCTTCCCAGTAAGAACCAGCGTTCACCAAACGACCATACATTGTTTCTTTTTCTGCCCAGAGGGATCTGATCAATTTTAGGGATAAGTGACCATCACTTAATTCTTACCCTCTTTTTCTAAATGGAAGAAATGTTTGCTTGTTGTTTATCCTGTTCTTACTGCACTACTGGGTGAGTTATCTCAGATAATTTAGGTTTAGAAAAATTTTTTTTTAATGTTTATTTATTTTTGAGAGAGAGGGAGAGAGAGAGAGACAGAGTGCGAACAGGGGAGGGGCAGAGGGAGAGGGACACAGAATCCAAAGCAGGCTCCGGGCTCTGAGCCGTCAGCACAGAGCCCGACGCGGGGCTCGAACTCACAGACTGTGAGATCGTGACCCGAGCCGAAGTCGGACGCCCAACCGACGGAGCCACCCAGGCGCCCCAACTTAGGTTTTTTAATAGGCCCCCAAAACATGAAGAGCGAGGCCCAGACATGATGAAGAGCATTAAGGGTTATGTGAAAGCCCTGGACTTAGGTACTTGAACCTCATGGAACTAGGGGTCCTTTGTCTGAGGGAGAGGAGTTGAATGTGTCTGAAACATAGAAATGGAAGGGTACACAGAGATGCTTGGATGACCAGAGACCCACGTGCCCTCCAGCATCTATGCTCCCCTCTCAGTGAAAGAAATAAGGGCGGTAAATAGCAGTGGCGTGTACGTTTTATCTAGGAAGAGTCACTAAGGGAGACAACACGGCCTTGTCCTGCCTCCCTTCTTTTGTATCCTGCGGCGGCTGGTTGTTCTGAGAATATGAAACATGAAGGTAGAAAGCCCTGGAGGCCCTGGCCACGGTGGGGCCATCCCTCCAGTCCTGGATCAACTACATTCACATGACAGATGACATCAGTTTCCACCAAGTTTAAGCCCTTCCGTTCTGAGTTTTCAATCGCTCCCAGATGCTCCCGGCTGTAATGGCTCTAAGAAGACATTGTCACCACGGAAAGTTAAAGACGTACATCTGCAAGGAGGCACCTGAAGACATCGTGGTAGGAGAGATGGCCCGAGGAGAGGAAGGAAGACGTTAGCACACTGTGGCGTCCACAAGCCCACCGCTTGCTTTATAAAAACTATTTGCAAAAGAGCACGGATCTTACATTCTTGCCCAGTGAGATTGCCCATTGCTCTACGGTCGGCAGAACAACGGTGCGATCGCTCACATGTTTCTGTTCTTTGGAAATGAAATGCAGTCTAGAATTGAAAGCAGTTATTTTTCTTGTCTTACTCAGTTTAATAGGAGGCGGTCACATGTGGAACACTTGTTTTGAAGACTTAGTCATTGTTTCCAGTCTATTCCCCAGCAATCGCTTTATCTTAAGCAACTTTCGCAAATTGCATCAACACACATGGCTGATTGCAAATTTAAACTCAATAAAACCAAAGAAAGCAAGGATGTGGTGGTGGGAATTTCTCCTGAAACAGTCAAGTATAGACTGTGTGGGCTTCCCCCATCTTTACTGCTTTTCCATAAAAGGCTTGAGAGAAGGAAGTTAAACCGCAGCTCTGTTAGGTAATGGACTATGCATTCACATAATTTATCTGGAATGAGGAAGGCAGATTCCGCTTTGAAAGATTTTCCTCAACAGCATATTCCTCTCTGCTGCAAAGCTGTCCTTGGAATGTCAGGTGAGACACAGGAAGAAGCCTGGAATCCCTCAACCGTCCCGTGTCACTGGCTCCCTGGAGGTGTGCAGTCATCGGGGCCCTTGAGGGTGTTGCTCAGTAGACAGCACAATCTCACAGCCAGTCCTCACCCAGCTGGTTTCCAATCCAGGAAATGGCCACGCAGAAGAGCAGTGAGGGGCCCTGACTTAACCCAAACCCGGTTGTGAGGACTGGGTCTTGCGCCAGCTAAGTGTGGACTGTGAGATGGCGAAGAGAGAGAGAGAGAGAGAGAGTTCGAGCTCCGACCCCAAGCTTCGGCCATGTTATTTTACCTCTCTGTGCCCGAGTCATTTCATCTCTAAAAGGGGGGTTTATGTGCACCGAACTCAGAGAGTGGAAGTGAGACGCTCGTGCAGACGTATTGTAAAGTGTACCCCACGGCATATGGCACATAGTAAATCCTAAATTATCATTTATGCCTTTAAGTGAAGTCAGTGAGGTGTTGGTTAAACCCCGTGAAGAGGAAGATGTAGCTTTGGATCTCAGCCTTGCTACTTTTACTAACTAGTTGACCTTGGATCTCTGCTTCCCCTGTTCTTTATTTTCCACTGGCTGTCCATGATTTTTTTCTTTTTAAGTAATTAACTTATTGTGAGAGAAAGAGCACGTACAAGCAGGGAAGGGGCAGAGAGAGAGAGACGGAGAGAGAGGGAATCCCAAGCAGGCTCCAAGCTGTCCACACGGAGCCTGACACAGGGCTGGGTCCCGTGAACCGGAGATCATGACCTGAGCTGAGAGCAAGAGCCGGAGGCTTAACTGACTGAACTTACCCAGGCGCCCCTGGCTGTCCATGCTTTGACGGCAGTGACCTTCTTCTGGTTTCTGTAGCCCTCTTCATAGCCTGTATATAATACTTCCCCTGGTTGGGATGCTCTTTATTAACTCTTATTATCAAAAGTCACTTCCTGAGGAGGGCCATTTCTATCCTCCCAGCCCAGGTTCAGTTGCCGATGTATCTCCCAGAACGCTCTGTATCTCTCCTCCAGAGCACTCTCCATAATCGCGGTGAAACATCCATTTGTGCAATGGTCCCGAGCTTTGCTGAGAGACGCTGAGCTCTGGGAAAGGGTAACAGAGCCTGTGTCGGTCGGTCAGTCCGGTATCTATACTTGTGTCTGGCTCAGAGTAGACAATATCTGCTGAACAAGTACACAGATACATAAAACGAGTGTGAGCAGAGTTTCCTCTTCTGCTGGCCTAGAAACTGTGAGCTCCGTCCATCGTCTCTTCGGAGAGGCTTTTATTGAATATAACCTTATGTATACAGATGCTGTCTTTTTGCCTCTCTTCATCAAGAAAGTATGCACTGGGGCGCCTGGGTGGCTCAGTCGGTTGAGCGTCCGACTTCGGCTCAGGTCATGATCTCGCAGTCTGTGAGTTCAAGCCCTGTGTCGGGCTCTGTGCTGGCAGCCCGGAGCCTGGAGCCCGCTGCGGATTCTGTGTCTCCCTCTCTCTCTCTGCCCCTCCTCTGCTCATGCTCTGTCTCTCTCTGTCTCAAAAATAAATAAAAACATTAAAAAAAATAATAATAATAAAAAGAAAGTATGTACTAACTTGTGATGGAAAATTCCTCTCTCCTTATACCAGGAATATCTCACTGCAAAGTATATAAGACTAAGGTCTGTAGGATAGTGATTCTGAAGGCTTTTGATCTCAGAATCCCTTTGGACTCCTAAAAATTATTAAGGATCCCAAGAAGCTTGTGTTTAGGTCGGTTATACTGGATATATTAGAAAATAAGACTGAAGAATATGTACAATATTTATTTCTTTGTTTAAAGTGACAATGAGAAGTTCAATACATATTAACATAAAATAGGTTTTATGCAATTAAGACTGAAAAAAATTAAGGTATTTGTTTGTATACAACAAGGAGAAACTCAGCACACATGAACAAAAAAGAACTAATTTTAGTGAAATTAATTATATTTTCCTAACATATCTTTTGCCCACATGTGACTGTTGCCAAATACTGCTTCACTGAGTGAATATTCAAAGACTCAATATTTAAAACACTGGCTACCGATATCTAACAATCACACTTGTTAATATTATTAATCTCCTTAAAAAAGTCTGTAAGCACCAGGAGGCTATCAGGTTTGCATCAGCAGATACAAGTTTCCCCAAATTCTAAGTTTTCCTTAAAGGTTCACATTTTACCCGGGGGCAACAAATAACGTCTGCCGTTTTCCTTGAAGTGGCAAGCTCTCTGTATTCAATCTCAGGAAGTATGTCAAAGAGCCAAGTTCAAATAATAATCGTTTGCTGCCAGTTGTCTGTCGAGCAAGGATGATGTTCCACGAAAAAAGAAGCGATTTCAACTTGCAACTCAAACAATTGTGTACGTTGTGAGAGTAAAGTGTCCAACCGCTTTATGCAGCCTTCCTATTTCATCACGTAGAAAATTGAAAAGGCATCTAGTTAAGGGTTGAGATTAATTAAAATTATTATTTCGTCTGGGGTTTTTTGTTTGTTTGTTTTTCGTTTAGGACATGAAACCGTGTCCCCTTTTCTTTCTGGTGATAAAGAACACAGAGAAGGGGAGCCTGGGTGGCTCAGTCAGGTCAGCGACAGACTCTTGATTTTGGCTCAGGTCGTGATCCCAGGATAGTGGGATGGAGCCTTGTGCTGGAGTCCACACTTAGTGTGGAGACTGCTTGGGATTCTCTCTCTCCCTCCCTCTGTCCCCCCTCCTCCTCTTCTCTCTCTCTCTCTCTCTCTAAAATAAATAAATAAGAAGAAAAGAAAGAACACAGTGACTATTAATGCAGTCAGAACATTTGCCTGGCTTCGTACCAAGGTGGCCCTTGTTTTAGCCACTTTTGCTTTTGCACAATTAGTGCAAATGTCAACACAGTGAAAAAGGCAAAGAACATCTGAGTACCGTTAATCAAATAGTTTTGATCTCATGGAGTCACAAAAGGGTCTCAGGGAATCCCAAGGGCAACAGACTATGCTTTGAGAATCACTGTGGTCGGGTGTTCTAATATTAAATTAAGACTCATCAACATCACGTGGATGACATTTACACCAATATGATCTTTTAATTAAGCATCTTTTCTGCACTCCCTCCACTGTCAGGAACAAATAAACCGAGAACAAAATGTTACAAAAGTTTATAATGACTGGGTTTTAGACCGACATTCGAGGAATGTCTTTAAGGGGCGCCTGGGTGGCTCAAGTCGGTTAAGCATCCAACTCTTGATTTCGGCTCAGGTCATGATCTCATGGTTTGTGGGACTGAGCCCCAACGCCCCCTCCCCCACCCCGATCAGGCAGGCTCTGCACTGACAGAGTGGGGCCTGCTTGGGATTCTCTCTCTCTCTCTCTCTCTCCCTCTCTCTGTCCCTCCCCTGCTCGAACACTCTCTCAAAATAAAGAAATAAACATTTAAAATGAAAAACAAACACACAAAATGTCTTTAAACTAATCATTAATGTAAAAAAGAAGTCTCAGAATGTCTTTTTAAAAATCCGTATCCCTGAAAACGTCTCAGCCTTTTAATAGGTGGCAGTCGTAATTACAGTGATTAATTACAAAATCCCCTCTGCATGCCCTTTCAGTGGCTTTTCCCCTAAGGATTCATCTTGCATTACTTTCTTGTGACTTGAAAACATCTCTGTGATACAGCTGCACGGGGCTTGACAGCATTTTCATTTTAGCGAGGAATCTGAGAAGAGAAGACTCACCCATGGGGACAGGGCTACCCTCCTGATTAACCTTTCAGTGCCTTTCCCTTTTCGCCATCCAAATCACTTGATCTGTCCAACCTCAGCAAACGTGTTTCACTTGAACGAATAAAACAAAAACAAAAAACAAAACAACACCAACCCCGATAACAAAAACAAACAAACAAACAAACACACAACAAAAAACCAAAAAACCCAAAGCAAAAACCAGAAAACAACAACAACAACAAAAACAAAAGAGAAGATCGCAGTGAGCTCAGAGGCTGTGGAAATCCGGAAGGTGGAGGAGTCTGCAGAAAAACTGAAAACCTGCAGGGAAAGTGTGACTCTGTCCAGCTTCTCCCTGTTCCTTTTGCTGATGGGTGGAAGGTCTTAGAAAAGAAGAAATTCTCTCCACCCCGGGGCCACGCCACTTGCTAAATTTGGAATTCCAGATTAGAGAAACACCCTGGAGCTACTGAGACTTTCAATCCCCGTGTCCTGGGGCTCATTCTGAAAGTACAGATACAGTTTTTCCTTCCCCTTTGGAGCCAGAGAGGAAACTTGGCTAAGGAGTTGGCTGCCTGTTGTAAGTGACTGGGATGTTATTTGGAGATTTAGGCAGAATGTGTTGAAGGGCAGGAGGGAGTGGGTGGGTACCGGGGATGAGCGGAAGAGAGGGATTATGTGACCCCTGGTCCTATACACAGAAGCAGTTTTTAAAATGTCCTATCTTTACTCACCAGCCTGTTACAGGTGACAGAATCTTCTCTACCTGTCACCGGTGAGTAATTGCCATACCTCCGTTGCATTTATGTGAGCCGTATTTCACCTCCCCAAGGCAGAGGGAGATCTTTAAACATATAGGCCCCCAGTTAATACGTGCAGAAGGGCAACTCTTTTCCCTCCCCTCCTGTGTCACGCAACCCTTTCCTTGTGAAAATGCTCTTGGAGCTCAACATAGGGCTTGAACTCATGACCCTGAGATCAAGACCCGAGCTGAGATCAAGAGTCAGACACTTAACCGACCGAGCCACCCAGGCATCCCCTCCTGAAAATATTCTTCTTTTTTACTTCTTGTCATTGCCACTGTGCCCTCCAGTCTTTAAGTCCTGGCACAGGATTTCAATGGAAAGCACGGGTCATGCGTTTCTTGGTGAGTGTGCCTGACCCAAGCCACCTGGAGGTCAGGGCAGCATCTAAAAGGCTCACTTCTGCACCCCACGCCTCAGGGTCAAAGAGAGCACAAGACTCACATTGTCCAGAGACAATCACTTCTTACCACCGGGAAGCAGAAACCTGCTGGGTGGAAAAGCGTTTCCTCAGACAGCAATTTGCCTGGGAGTTGCAATGACAATGTTTTTCTGTGTGCCAAGAATATCAATCTAAAGTCCCTCTCCCGTGAGCCATTGGTGAGATGCGGGGCATGCACGGGCAAGGAGAATTTGTAAGCCTGCTGATCGGGGCTGGCGTAAATGTCAAGGCTGAGTGTTGCTTTGTCTGTCACAATCTGGTTTTCCTATCTCTCCCGCTCACCCAGGCCCCTTTGACATGATCTCTGGACTCCCCCAGACGCCCCACCGCCACGCCCAATCCTTTTTGTTGCTACACTTACTGCTTAGGAGTATCAGCCATGTGGGATGAAAGGTGATATCAAACCTGGGCAGGATTGAGAAGCACCAGACCGCCAGACCTAGACCAGCTTTACATGGTCATTTGTTAGCTTTTCCCAAGCCGCTAACTTCTCCCTGCCTGAGTTTTCCGTCTTAAGCTGGGAGTAACAATACTTATTCTGTCCCCTGTGCGAGATCCTTGGAAGCATCAGGTGCTATTACGTGGCCCTATTGTATTAGGTACCTCATCCCAGTGCCTCGAACAGTGAGTGCTGTGTGCAGAAGTTGCTCAATAAACATTTGTTACATGGGTGGCTGTATTTGGAAATGTTTTGCGAACTGTAAAAGCACTGTACAAGTGTTTTTGTTAGACTTCTCACGGATGACACAGGTAGCAGTCAGCACTTCAGGCCCCGGCGCCTATTGTGTGCGGTGTATAAGCAGGCCACGTCTTGTCCTCACTAGGGTTGACGGTGAACCTTCTTCTAGGCCACAGCATCTGCTTGGTTTCTGCGATCCCGTTTCCTTGGGCGGATCCCACCTGCTGCCCGGAGGTTGCACTAAAGGGACGTTGGTGTGTAATTGCGATGGCGGGAGGGCAAATGTTGGTCCCCAGAGGGCTGGCCTTAGGAATTCATTAACCCCCTTTCATATGCCATGAATGACATAGATACTGGCCTTGGGTATTTTACCGGTCTGGAAAATCTCAAGGGAGTTCCAGATCAAACGAGGGGCCGCACTTAGTAGAGTATTATGGCCCAAGAAATCATTTTGGAAGCATTCTTAAGGGGAATTTCTATTTACACCCTGGTCGTGGAGTGAACCGTGCCCCCCACAAATTTCTATGGTGAAACCCTAAATCCCAAAGTGACTGTATTTGGAGATAGGGCCTGTGAGAGGGGAATGAAGGTTAGCTGAGGTAATAAGGCTGGAACCCTAATCTGATGGGACTGGTATCCTTACAAGAAGAGGACGAGACCCCAGAGTGGCCGTCCCACTCCCCACTCCCTCCCTGGGCCGCAGAGGAAAGGCCACAGGAGGACGGATAAAGAAGGTGTCTGTGTGTGAGCCAGGAAGAAAGCTCTCACCAGGAGCCCAATTGGCTGCCACCTTCATCTTGGACTTCCAGAAAACGAATTTCCGTTGTTTTGAGCAACCAGTCTATGGTGCTTCGTTATGGCGACCTGTGCAGACGGAAACTTTGGTACAGAGAAGCGGGGTGCTGCTATAACAGATAACCTAAAAATGTAGAGGTGGGTGATGAAAAGAGGCCGGAAGAGGTTCTGTTTCTTTTTTATGTGTGTATTTATTTTGAGAGAGACAGCGCGTGTGTGCACACGTGAGCAGGGGAGGGGCAGAGAGAGGGAGACAGAGGATCCTAAGGGGACTCCGCGCTGACAGCAGGGAGCCCCGTGTGGGGCTGGAACTCAGGAACAGTGAGATCGTGACCTGAACCGAAGTCAGACGCTTAGCCAACCAAACCACCCAGGCACCCCAAGGCCGGAAGAGTTTTGAGGTGCATGGTGGAAAAGCACTTAGATTGCCTGGAAAGGACCGTTGGGAGAAACGTGGACATCAATGGCAATTCTGGGGAGGGCTCAGGAAGAAAAGAGGAGAGCTACGGAGAAAGTCTCTATTATCTGAGAGGATACATATCATCGCGAGAAAACGTTGGCAGAAATAGGCACTTTCGAGGTCATTCTGTGGAAATATCAGACGGAAAGGAGGAGGAAGTGATTGCAAACTGGGGGAAAGGCGGGCCTTGTCACACGGTGGCAAAGGACTTGGCTGAATTGCATGTGTGTTCTAGTGCTCTGTGGAAGGTGGAACTTGCGAGTGATGCAAGTTTAAATTTAGCGGAGGACTTCTTTTTTTAAGTTTTTATTTATTTTGAGAAAGAGACCATGAGTGAGGTAAGAGCAGAGAGAGAGAGAGGGAGAGAGGATTCCAAGCCGATGCCTTGCTGTCCCAAGCAGGCTTCACCGTGTCAGCGCAAAGTTAGATGAGGGGTTCGAACTGGTGAACCAGGAGATCGTGACGGGAGCCGAGATCAAGAGTCAGATGCTCAACCGAAAGAGCCACCCAGACGCCCCTAGCTGAGGATATTTCTAGGCAAAATGTCAAAGGAGGCGCTGGGTTTCTCTTTACCACTTACGCTAAAATGCATAAGAAGTGGTAAATTGAAGGAATTGTCAAGCAAAAGGGAATTAGGAGGTGAAGATTTGGGAAATTCTGAACCAGTCCACATTGCAAAACATGAAGGTGTTCTGAAGAGAGCACTGAGGGAGTAGCTGAACAATCGTTGGATAAGGAGATGAGATGGGTGTGAACACAGATTTAATCAGTCAAGGTGGAAAAGCCTAGTATAGGGATGGGATTGTACCATCAGAAGTGCAGCCATCTGGGGTTAAATGGAACAAAGAAAATAAAACAGAATGAAGGAAGACTGCCAGAGTTCTGGGATCCTATAGGATGGGACAACAGAGCTATTCAACTATAAACATGTGTTATCCTTCAAAAAAAGAGAAGGACCCCAAGGGGGACTCAGATATCATTCGGGTTACATCACTCCCACCATAGACTCAGGGGCAGGGCTGCCTCCTTATTGGTTTCAAAGGGTGGAGGGCCATCTCTTAGGTATCAGCAGTCCAGGCTACCCCTGCCCAGAGCCTGAGCAGCAAGGCCACCACGGGGTGACACTGCCACCCCGATAGTCCTGCAGGAGGAGCATTGAGCCAAAGAGGATTCTTCTTGAGTTTTTTTAAGATTCAATGAAATTGACTTTGCTAGGTTTTGGACTTTCCTGGGACCTGACACTCCCTTTCTTCTTCCCAATTTCTTTTTTTCTTTTTAAAAATTTTTTTTTCAATGTTTATTTATTTTTGAGAAGGGAGGAGGGGCAGAGAGAGAAGGAGACACAGAATCTGAAGCAAGATCCAGACTCCCAGCTGTCAGCACAGAGCCCAACGCGAGGCTCGAACTCACAAACCGCAAGATCATGACCTGAGCTGAAGCCGGATACTTAACCAACTGAGCCATCCAGGCGTCCCTCTTAGTTCCAATTTCTCCCTTTTGGAATGGGAATGTCTATCCTATGCCTGTCCCACCATCAGATCTCAGAAACACATAACTTATCTGGTTTCACATGTTTACAACCAGAGAGGTATTTTGCCTCAGCATGAGTTTCACTCATACCTTTTGCATGTGAAACGAACCGTGAATTTGGGGGGTCAGAGGGTGGAATATAATGAATTGAATTGTGTTACCCTCAAATTCATATGTGACTGTATTTGGAGACAGTGCCTGTAAGGAGGTAATAAGAAAGGTTAAGTGATGTCATAAGGTTTGGGGCCTTAATCTGATGGGACTGGCAATCTAATAGAGGAGGAAGAGACACCAGATGTCTCCCTCTCTCTCTCTCTGTCTCCAATCCTCTCTCCTATCCCCCATGTGCCATGGAAAAAGGCCATGTGCGTGCGGATGGACCAAGAAGGTGTCTGTCTGCAAGCTAGGAAGAAGTTCTCACCAGGATCTCATTGGCAGGCATCTTTTGATCTGGGATTGCAACCCTGAGAAAATAAATCTCTGTTGTTGAAGCCACCCAGTTGATAGTATTTTGTTATGGGCGACCCAGATGACTAGTCTAACTCTCCTGTCCTCTCGGTTTGTCAGGCTCTCTTGTGGGTAGTTCCACTGATATCCATTCCTCTGTCTCCATCCGACGTGCAAAGGCACGTTGCAGCCCAGGAATGGCCTGGGTCTCTGTGTTTGAATATCCCCGTGATCCAAGCATGGCGGAAAAGAAGAGAAAAGAACAGCTACAACCCACCGAATGACAATGGATGGTGGCGAGCAGCTCTTTTACCTGTCCGGCCCGAGATAATTTTGGCATATTCCATTAAACTTCTGGAAGTGAAAAGGTATAGGTTATTTCAGCCAGCCTACGGAATTTTTTGCAAACCGCATGGATACGGTCTGTGACTTCTTGTTGTACCAGGTTTTATTAAAGCGACCTTTCCAGAGTTAGTTATGGCAAAACAACTTTGCCCGCACCGCTGTTACTGTTGCTTGAAGCCACACCTAAGTGATATTGCCAGCAGGCGCGCACAGGGAAATGACTCTTTGAGAGAGTGGAAAAACCGTGTTTCATACAACATGGTGACAGAACAAGACTGAAGGCTGAATTTGGAAATCTCAGGTTTCATTCTCGACCTCTCATTTTTTTGAAAGATTGGGGCTACGGTCTTCTCATTATTTAGCACAAAGATTATAATGATGTGACATAAATGAGTCAAAGTTGGACGATCACAGCTTCTCCAACTTCAATGTTTCTGCAAATCACCTGAAGAGCCTGTTAGGGCACAGATTTTGATCCAGTGGGTTTGGGATGGAGCCCCGGATTCTGCATTTCTTTATTTTTTTTTTAAACATTTTTTTAATGTTTATTCATTGTTGAGAGACAGAGAAAGACACAGTATATGTGGGGAAGGAACAGAGAGAGAGAGGGAGACACAGACTCCGAAGCAGGCTCCAGGCTCCGGGCTGTCAGCACAGAGCCCGACGCGGGGCTCAAACTCACAGACCGCAAGATCATGACCTGAGTCGAAGTCGGACGCTCAACCGACTGAGCCACCCAGGCCCCTTATCCAGATTCTGCATGTCACAAGGTCAGCTTGTAATGAGGCTACTGATCTGGCGAGGGTCTAGTATACTGTGCGTTAGACTGATGACCTCTCCATGGACAAAACACCATGCAAGATTCCGTTGCTGCTTTATTTTGCATCGCTTCAGAATTCCTCCCCCCCCAAATGCTTCAAAACCTTGCACTTAGAAGAACTAGGGATCGTAAAATCATTCCGGCAGCAGCTGCTTGACATGAATATGTGTTTAATGCTGCTTGGTTAGGTGGTTGGTCTGGAAGGTGGGTCTTCAGAGATGTAGGACAAATGTCTGCCAGGGATATAAAACGATACACCCTAACTTAGGAGATCTTGAATTCTGGTGCATTTGGGGACGAGACGGAATAAATAGCATCAGAGCCAGTGAGGGGAGCCCGGCTAATATGAGACCGGATCGGAGCTTTGTAAACAGGCGCTCCGCGGGGGTGAGCAATCAGTTTGGGAAATGGGAAGGAGGCTTTGTTCCATCATTTTATGCCTGGGTACCTCCTGGAGTGAAGGAAAAGCATCGCAAGGGCTGGTGAGAGTAGGGCTCCCCAGAGTCCTTTTTTGGAGACTTGGTAAGTATGTGGGTGTGCCGTTGTTTACTTCCTTGTGATTTATGACAAGCAAATTCCTTTTGCTAATTATCCCTCCCTGGCCTGCTCAGGATTGCTCTCCCTCCAGACGCCAGAGACTGCCAGAACCGGGTCCGCCTGTGGTGGAACTAGGAAATTCCCAGGGGTCAAGGGAAGGCTAAAACTCCTACCTGAAGTGGTCACTTACTACTATGTGTAAATACGCACACATCTATGAATATGAGGTAGGAGATTGTAATTAGTAAATTGAAATTCAAGAGCATTTTTTTTTTTTTACTTTAAAAATATGCTTTGGGGCACCTGGATGGCTCAGCTGGTTGAGTGTCTGACTCTTCATCTTGGCTCAGGTGATGACCTCACGGTTCGTGAGATTGAGTCCCGACGAAGGCTCTGAGCTGATAGCACGGAGGCTGCTTGGTGGGATCATCTCTCTTCCTCTCTCTCTATCTCAAAAAGCAAATAAATAAACTTTTTTTTGTTAATGTTTATTTATTTTTGAGACAGAGACAGAGCGTGAACAAGGGAGGGGCAGAGAGAGGGGGAGACACAGAATCTGAAACAGGCTCTAGGCTCTGAGCGGTCAGCACAGAGCCCCACACGGGGCTGAACCCACAAACTGTGAGATCATGACCTGAGCCGAAGTGGGACGCTTAACCGACTGAGCCACCCAGGCGCCCCATAAACACATAAACTTAAAAAAAAAAAGTGCTTTATTCACCCAATCTTACTGAATTAGATCCCTCAGAAGTATGCAAGAGAATTCAATTTCACAGAGTCGTTCGTAAGTGTGTTTACTGACGGTTGGAAATAATATGGTGTCACTTTAGTTGTCAATGGCCTGAGTTGGGTAAAAGGGGTGTGCTTTTTTTTTGGTATTTTTGTTTGTTTGTTCCCTTTCTTTCCTAAGTTACACTTGACCCTTGAATTGGCATTCTTTTAGCAGCTCTCAATGACTATTGCTCATGTTAAAATCAGCTAAAAACTTGGCGGGGTAACTGACTCAGAACAGGTATGTTAGGATGAATTCACTTCAACTCTTTGCCCAAATAACAAAGTTCTGGTTTCCTTGCCATTATCCACGAGTAGAAATTTTCAGCAAACATAAACGATCGCTGCTAAAATTTTGATAGGATTCTCTTCCTACTGACAGAAACCAACTTCAAGGTAGCCACAGGATGAATTAAGAAAAAGAGATTTTAATTTCACACATGATTTGTGTCTTTCTTCCAAACCATAAAAGACATTAAAAATTAGTTTCCATCTTTGTTCCCCATCGTGACTAGCTCTGAAGTTGACTAGATAATACAGGAATTGAAAGAGGGACTAATTTGGATTGGGTTCTAAGCTTTCTGAATGGTCATAATGACTTTCCAGAACTTTCAGATCTTGAGAATTCTGCAGAAATATGAGGCAGCATGCCTGACTTCTCATGAAGTGCATCAAATGAATTAAAATGATCTTGGGATTGATGGAAAGGGAGAGAAGCAGTGTTCAGTTTTAAGCTTAGCTAACCTTAACTTGTGTGTTTATGTATTTATTCATCCGGTATTCACTCCATACCTACTATAAGCCATGTGCTCTGTGAGGTATTAGGTATACGAAGATGAATAAACGTGTCCCCAAGGAACAAGTAATTTTCAAGTTAAAAGATAAAGAAAAATCTCCAATTTGCATAAAGAAGAAAAGAACGGAAAACCTGTAAAGACATGAAATCCAGATAACCTCAGATATCTTCAAAACTCTAAATGCCGAAGGCAATGGGACAGCTTATGGAACTGAGGGGGAGGGTTTGTGACCAGTCCATACTCTACTAGTAGTCTCCAGGATGGAGAACTGAAAAATATATCCCCACATACTCCTTCAAGGGAGAAAATGCTTGAACACACGCTAGAGCCGATCACAAATCGAATAAACTTGGTACCTTAAGTTGTGTTAGAAACAGACTATCAGTGAGCAATGAAATGAGTGATTTCAAAACTGCTGGTGGCTGTCCAAAAGGGAGAGAGAAGACATAATGTAAAAATAATCTTTTTTTTCCCCAATGTATATTTATCAGGCTCCTCTGATACACCAGGCACTGTCCAACACAGTGAGATTATAGCAATGAATGAAACAGGTAAAAGTAAATAGAATATACACCTGCCCTCAGGGAACTTATCTTTTAGCAGAGGAATCAGAAAATGAACAAGATAGGGGCGCCTGGGTGGCTCAGTCGGTTAAGCGTCCAACTTTGGCTCAGGTCATGATCTCATGGTTCATGAGTTCGAGCTCCGTGTCGGGCTCTGGGCTGACAGCTCAGAGCCTGGAGACTGCTTGGGATTCTGTGTCTCCCCCTCTCTCTGCCTCTCCCCCACTTGCGCTCTGTCTCTCTCAAAAACAAAATAAAAACATTTTTAAAAAATTTAAAAAAATGAATAAGATAAAATAAATGAAATGCATAATATGAAATAACCCAATATCATTTATTTGGGCACAGTATCTCAGATTTTATTAACACAATTTGGAATTTGGATAGGAAAGGATATAAGTGAGTAAAAGAGAAATAAATTCCTTATGTAGAAACAAGAAAAAAGGGCTTGATAATTTTCGGGGATTTGTACACATGTGCACCCACCCAACAAAAGGTAGAAACATTTTTTTCTTAAATAATATAGAAATTAAAGTAAATAGCATTATACAGGACCAGAAGAACGATTTATTAATGATAGTAATAGTATAAAAATCAGCTAACCCATAGACATTTTTCTTATTCTTCATCTGGCTCAGTTTCTTTTTTTTTTCTTTTTTTTTTAATTTTTAATGTTTATTTCTGAGAGAGAGAGAGAGAAAGAGAGAGAGAGAGAGGGCATGAGTGGGGAAGAGGCTATGAGAGGAAGACACAGAATCCGAAGCAGGCTCCAGGCTCTGAGCTGTCAGCACAGAGCCCCATGTGGGGCTCGAACCCACGAACCATGAGATCATGACCTGAGCCGAAGTCGGACGCTTAACTGAGCCACCCAGCCTCCCTACGATCCATCACTCTCCTAATTCTGTTTTTTCTACCTCTCTTACCACTGTTGCTTCTGTATGACATCGGCATCTCTTAACTGTCTTTTTACTGCAACCTCGAAACTCCTTTCCTTGCCTCTTGTCTTGTTTCCTTCAAATCTATTCTTCACGGGGAGATCAAAGCAATCTTTCAAAGTCATCTTTCTCCACAGAGAGATCAAAGTAGCCTTTCAAAGATTTCTGAAGTGGAAAATCATTTCAAAAAATGATTGTGTCATTTCTTTCTGCATAACACACCAGTGGCATTCCATTGTCCAAACCCCCTCATATCACCCTTTGTAGCCTGATTCCTGATGATCTCCTCCCCGGCTGATACCGATCTTGTTGCCTTTATATCTCGCCACGTGAAATTTGCGATTGCCTGCCCCTGTATCCGGCTCTCTCATCCTGGGGGCCTGCTTACGCTGTTTCCCTCTGTCTGGAACCTTCCCTTTTCTTCTATCTTCCTTTGGCTGGCCACTTAACTAGTGTGAGCTTGAACATCGCTTCTACGTGTAAACCTCTCTGGACTCTCATCTCTACCAGATTTGATTGAGTTCCCCTTCTAAGGGCTTCATCAGAAACTTGAACTCTCTATCAGAGCACCTGTTGAATTTGTCTGCAAACCAACTGGATTGTAAACCCCATGAAGCTCTAGGCCATATTTCCAGGCCAGAGTTCTACCCAAAAGGGCTTTTATTATTGAATAAGAAATAATTTTCAAAACAAGCAAACATTTAACCGAAAAACTTAGAAAAGAGAAGGACAAGCCAAAGTAAATCAATAGCAGCACCCAACCAAGATAAAAACAAAAACAACCCCCCAAAATCAGAAAGCAGAAAAACAGTACTTCTTTGAAAAGAAATATGCACAAAATAAAATGCAAAAATCTGGCAAATATAACGAAAAGGAAAAGCACACACGCAATTGAAAAATTGGTACGAGAAAGAACAACATGTATCAAGGATGTTTAAAATTGTGAGTGTAATTTAGAACATCTTTTTACATGCAAATTTCCTGAATAAATATGAATAACCAAACTTGTCTCAATAATTAAGAAGCCTTAAAACTTCAGTAATTATGGAAGAAATGAAAAAAAGGTCTTAAATAATTTTGTAAAAAAAAAAAAAAAAACACCTAAGCTGGACAAACTTTTCAGTTTTCACATTCTCAAAGAGCAGATCATTTCTGATAGATGCATTGTTCCATGGAATAGAATAAGATTTTTGAATCTTTCAAATTAATTTCGTGTACATGAAATAACTCTGCTTCAAAAGGCTGAAGAAATAACTCAAAAGTCATAAACTGAACAGCAATCTTATTTTGAATACAGTTGCAAAAATCCTTAAGATAATTAAATTCCAAATGCAACAGTGCCTTAATAAATAACCCACTGCATCCAAATAGGATTTATTCCTGGAATTCAAGAATGACTTAGTGAGAGATATAGGTTAGCACATTACATAAATGGATGTAATTTTAAAAAAATTAAGATTATAAAGCCATTTCAACACATTCTGGATAAAAATTCTTAGAAACGAAAACACAAGGGACATTTATTCAAATTGCTTATAAAAATCAATGGCTACACAGCATAAGTATGCTCGTTAAAACCAGGAATAGAACTAAAACACCCAATATCACCATCACTATTTGTAGGAAAGCTCTGAACCTCAGGTTTGGCTTATAATTGACCAAAATTTGCCGGCATGTTTCTGCTTTGATTTTGGCTATGGAAGACTGCATAGACAAACATCTGTTTCACTAGATTTCTGGTGTCCTGAGAGCCTGCCTGATCAAAAATCATGCTGTTATGTAGATGACCATTACATCTAATCAGTGATGATTGACAATGAATTTGCCCTAAACCCTATGAGAGTTTCATTTTTGTGGGGCCAAAGGATCAAAGATCAGCCATTTCTTACGGTTTGGTCGACTGCAAGAACTGAGAGACAGTTGGATTGCTAAATAACTTTAGGGAGGGCGTTGCACCTGTAGAGATAAACAGCAATGTCTCATGAATGAACCAGAAATTGTTATAAGGTGCACAGAAAGGAGGGTCTCAATCTAAACTCAACTTCTCTTACGCAGTGCTTAGGAACCCTTGTTTCCCAGCACTTTCCTAAAAAGCTGGCACAAAATGAGACTTCTTGGCACCCGAATTCAAAATATTCTTCCATACCACTTGCCCCTACTCCCCAAGGAACCCTCACCGTAGCAATGGGAAAGCAACAATAGGGGGTCCCTCTGCTGGCAGGTAATCCCGGGTGCATGTGGCTCTGACTGGGGACAGCATGGCCCCTCCCCCACCCAAGATGCCAAAGAAAGGGTGAGAAACAGCTGACTTACTCCCTGGGAGCTTCATCCTGAACCAGGAGACCTTGGTTGCAGTGTGCCTGAGTCTGTGACGTAACAATACCCATCTTGAACCAACTGAAGTTAATAAAAGACCTTAAATCACAATATAAGGGGAATAAAAGAATTAGATTACCTAATTACCTAATTGTTAATTACCTAACAATCATAGGATTGTTTGCGTACTAGTCTTCATATCATGAAATAAAATAATCATTAAGAGCTGTATTTAATTTTACTTTGCTTAAACCTTGGGTATTTCCAGAAAATGTGCTGGTTGAGAACCCTTTCCATCCTGTGAGGATGCGTTAGCAGCAGAATGTCTAGTCTGCTACCTTCAAGTTTCATAAGGAGGTAAAACTCTAAAATCGTGTACAACAATCTTGATGATTTATATTTATACGATGAAGAGTATTTTTACAAGCGTGTAAGAGAAAAATGAGAAACCAAAAACACAGTTGGATGTTGCCAGCCTACACTAAAAAAAAAAATAGATTTAACAAGAACGCTCTAAGAAGATGATCATTTATATTTCTGAGTCCTCCGAGGTCAAAAATTTTTACTAAAAAAATGGTTGCAATGATTGCTACCGACGGCAATTTTCAGTAGCTGAAAATGAAGTCTTATTCAGATTTGCCCGATCTGTAAATCCTAGGTACAAAGTCCATTCTTTGTATACATAGTACTAAACAATAGTTTCCTGCATTCCATTTTACTATGCAGAAAAAGCCATTCATGTTATAAGATGTGCTGCTTCTGTATTTTGCGTCTCATTTGTTGGGAGGTGCAAACCCACTAGAAGTTCTCGTAAGTTTGACCGCCTGGTGGGTTTATGGAGCATTAGCTACGTTTGTCTTTAAGGTGCTGAATGAAAGGTTTGAGGATACCTAGCTAACAAGACAATGAATTTGATTGAGGAAATATTTATAGAATGGAACATCAGTAAAGATAATTATCAACAATGGGCAAACACGATGAAGGCTACGAGTAACTTCGGAATCATGCACATGAACTGTTTTAACCATTCCTTTCTGTTGTCATTGAAGACTAATTCTAGTACAGAGTAGTTTAACAGGATTACCTACCCAAGAAGAAAGATCACAGGACTCTTCTCATTCTTTGATCCAAGACAAACTACATGGTGTTCAGGAGATTTGGAGACTGGTCTGCCATGTTTTAAAAAGGTGGTAATCCAGCTATAATGTGTAAAAAGGCTGCTTGAATCAAATAAAGCCTCAATGCTCTGCATGTTACAAATAATGGTACCAGACTTGGGAGACATACTAGCCACGAACTTTTTTTTTTTTTCTTCCAGAAAAAAGTAGTTTGTCCAGTGGAGTCTGCTCAAGAAATAATCAAACTGATGAGTCTGAAGAGTGCACATATTTCTTGCATGATTCCTGCTATAAAAATTCTCTTATCAATTCATTCCAGAAAAGATGCTATAATTACTTTATGGGCAGTGGAAGCTGAGATGCGGAGGGAAAATCAGAGATTATTCTGTTACCCTGAGAGCTGATTGCATTCCATTGCAACAGTTTTAGATCCAAGCCTCAAGGAGGGATTTTTTTTTTTAATCAAATGATTTGTTTGAATGCAAAATGTATTAAAGTAAAAGCATAAGTGAATGTAAAAATCCCAAATGTGATCCTGAAAGTGTCGAGAAAGCATCTTCCTCCTGCAGAACGCAAAACTTCAGTTGGTAAGATGGTTTGTTTCATTGAAACGACATCGTCACCGCCAACCAAATCTTCATGGCCGGGAGTTGAACGGGAGATAATTTCCCTTCTTTGTTACTGTCAGAGAAGAAAAAAAGCTTGGTAGCAGCATGTCTATCCGCAGTTCCTATTCTGGTAAAACCATCCGGAAAATCTCTCCCCTTTACCAACCTTGCTGGAACGGAGTAAATATTCTCATACTTGTCAACTTAAAAACATTAACTGCTATAAACTTAAACGGTAACATTTTAATAACAATGTAAAATAAAATTTCAGAGTAATTTTCTAATCCTGCAATTTATTTTCTTGATGATAGATGGCTTTGTCTTTGGCTCAATAATAATTTTTCACATTTGGTCTTTTGCTGTTCCTTGAAAATGTTTCATCAGCTTCTCTCTGCTTAATATTGTTTTGAAAACACTGGCTAATGTATGAAATCATGAAATGGAAATGAAGTCTAATTCCTGAAGGACAGGAGATAAAATTACCATTATTTGCAGATGACAAAAATATAAGCTTGAGAACTTATGAGCATCCACTGAAATATTCTTAGAGTTAATGAGACTTCATTAGCAACCCAAATTTTGGCGGCTCGGAGTTTTAAAATAAGATTTAAATAAATCGAAAGATACAACTTTCTGTAGGGAGATAAATTAAGTGTAAAGATGTAAATACTTCTCAATTAATTTGTTGGCTTAACTTCTGGTCACAATTCCAGTGGAGTTGTTTTTGGAGCTTAACTTAAAATGTTGAAAGAAGGGTGCCTGGGTAGCTCAGTCGGTTGAGCATCTAACTCTTGATTTCAGCTCAGGTCATGAATCCAGGGTCATGGGATTGAGCCCCGCACCAGAATTCTTCCCCCCCCTCTCTGCCCCTCCCCCCGCTTGTGCGCTCTCTCTCTCTCTCTCTCTTTCTCTAAAATAACATAAAAAAAGATAAAATGAAATGAAATAAAATAAAATCTTTAAAAATGTCAAAAGATTGTCTAGAGGAATCAGTGAGTGAAAGTGGCTAAGACTGTTTTTTAAATTAAAATTAGATAGAGTATTGCTCTTTCATATATAAATTATATTATAAAGTAACAGTATGTAAAATCATGTGATTTTGAGGTCTTTGGAGAGAAACAATCAAGAGAGGTGCCTACCTCTCTGATGAATTGGGTTAATATTTCAGAAGAGATTATATTAGCGTCTGGCACATAGTAAACTCCATTTAAGTGTTTAGTAAATAAATAAGACACAAGATATCAAGAGAAATGACGAACCTAAAGTAAAAAATCAAATCTTTAGAAATAAAGTACAGGTGAATCTGAAATTTCTATAGAAAGGCAAAAAAATATATATATATATTTGTCTACATTCTGTCCAACACCAGAAAGAAAATACAAAGTAAACAACAACCTGGGTAAAATATTTCTGGCAAATGTGGTAGGCAAATATATAAAAAGTTTCTGCAAATCAATAAGAAAGCCAGTAACACTTCTTGATAAGGTTCATGAACACACGAGTTACAAGAGCAGTGTGAAATTCTGACTTAGAAAAATAGTAATTCAAAATAATAACAATTTTAAAAATCAACAGAGACTTCAAATCAACTTAACGTCTCAGAATATTATTAAAATATCTTTTACCAAAGCTCATGGTGAAAAGGGTCTTGTGAGGAAAATCAGTAGGTTTCCTTCCCTTCTCTCTACTTCAAGTCCCACTCTCTTGAAGGCAAGCACTTACTTCTTTGTTTCTTCTCATGTTTGTTTTCATATCTCTTACTGATAAGCATACATTGCTTTCCTTGTTTTCCGTCGCTTTTGTACCTTAATTATTGATGTCTAAGGTGACAAATAAAATTTCAGCTCTCTTGCAACACACCTTCCTCTCCTCTCCCTTCTACCCATGCAACTATATCATGTTTTAAAGTTAAATTATTACATTACTGGAACCATGTAAATACTGTTTCCTTCAAAGCCAGGTCATGTTTTATGGTTATATATCTTTTACAGTCTTTTGCTCCCTCATGCCCTGGAGTTTCTGCTTGCCTTTATTTTTTTATAACGCCAATTGTCTTTATCACATTGTCAAGTTCTTTTCAAACTCTTTATCACACCAGGCATGCTAGCAAATCCTCACTTGGACTTAGACCACCCTCCCAGAATCCTAGATCTTTTTTGCTCTGGTCTGGGGTAGTTGCCCTGCAAAGATTTGTTTAAAAGATTATGTAGAAAAAAGGGGTGTGGTGAGACACTCCACCAGGGCTGGCGGAGTGTAAACTGTGTTTACAACCACTCCAGAAAGCAAGCTGTCAATATTTGTCAAAAACTATAAACATTCAAAGACTTTGACCCCAGGGCTTACTTCTGGAAATTTCTCCTAAGACAATCACCAGAGACATTAGGCAAAGTCATGCTCAGTGATGATTATGATCGCGAGGACCGTGTTTCCGTGAAAAAATGGGAAGCGACTTAAGTGTCCACTTCCTGGGTAGCTGCTCCCAGATTATGGAGTAGCCTGGATTCGTTAAACTTCATGGGTGGAGCGCTTTTAGAATTCTGCCTTGGGGCCACACCTCAAAGGGACGAGTGGCTGTCTTCAGGGAGCTAAAACTGAGGTGATGGTCAACCAGCTGAGCCATGTTACGCACACTAGAAGACGGAGACTAAGTGAAGTCTGCTTTCAAAGCGATGTGCAAATCAAAAATGGTATGCACACTACCAAGTCCCAAGTGCTAATCCCTATGGAGT
Source organism: Panthera onca (assembly GCF_046562875.1). Lineage (NCBI taxonomy): Eukaryota > Metazoa > Chordata > Mammalia > Carnivora > Felidae > Panthera > Panthera onca. The sequence goes on along the minus strand of NC_138343.1, from coordinate 16,435,362 downwards.
GGGTCTCCACATGGGCAGCTCTGGGTAGCATGCAGGCTCCAGGTGGGTGACGGGGGCTTTATTCCAGAAGTTCATGATGGTAGTGATGCTCTGAAGCCATGCAGCGGACAGCTCTGAGTGAATGGGTGTCAGGAGTTAGGTGGGTTAGGAGTTAGAAACTGGCAAGGAGAGGAGGAGATGTCCTTGGAGAAAGGCCCGCAGAGTTCACAAGGCAGCCACAGTCATCCTCGCCCCGAGACACTGACTGGGGAAAGGGTGTATGCGGGGAATGTGAAGGCTCACCTTGCAGATTGTAGGGAAAATGAGGTCATCAGGGGAAATCCAGGTTTCAGCTGGGATGAGGCAGAGAAGGGTGTATTTGATAAGGAGGTTCCACATTTCTGAAATCTTCTCGGCAGGAGAGTAGGCCGACAGGGGAACATCATGGCCCAGGGGTTGAGGGAGGGTCAGAGGGGAAGAATGTTCCAGAGAAGGGTGAGGCCATTCTGAATGGAATGGAGAGAACAGACTCTCTCCCAAAGGTGGGCCAACAGAATGTGGCCCCTTAGGGATCCCCAGTATGAGAAATTCTGGGGGTTGAGGGCTGAAGATGGACAGCATTAACAGCATCAGTAAAACGGGACCGACAGCCCTAGGATTGCAACAGAAAGTGGACTGAGCTTGTGAAAATGCCTCCGCAAACCGTTGTCTCAGCTGCTTCAAGTCCACCTAATTGCCTTGGGCTTACCAGGTTTTTAAGGTTGGCCACATGCACAAAGATTTCAGGGAGAATCCTATGGCTAAGTAGTTTGAATACTTGGCAAGAGGATGAAACGTTAGCGAGTTTAGATTTAGGATTATTTGTTCACTAGAGCGAAAAACACATACGAGAGAGGGCTTGAGGTGCACAAATCAAAAGCTGAAAATCCAGTATTGGTTCAAGAGAGCTGGGACGGGCTGAGTACCCAGAGGGAACAGGTGGCTTGCCCAGGGGTGCTCTGGGACTGTGTGAACCCTGGCTAAATTTTAGGTCCGGGAGAGTCAAGGTGTGGATCTGGCTTCTGAGCAGAATGGACCTCACTCTCTTGTTGGGGCAAAAATCTGTCAGAAATGGCCCTGCGTTTGGACTAAAGGAAGGGGTAAAGAGTCAATTAGTAAGGAAGACCAACAGAGGGAATGAAAAAGATTTTTTTTTAATTTTTTTTAAATTTATTTTTGAGACAGAGAGAGACAGAGCACGAGCAGGGGCAGAGAGAGAGGGAGACACAGAATCTGAAGCAGGATCCAGGCTCTGAGCTGTCGTGGGGCTCGAACTCATGGACTGTGAGATCATGACCTGAGCTGAAGTCGGACGCTTAACCGACTGAGCCACCCAGGCGCCCTGGGAATGAAAAAGATTCTTAAGTAGACACATGAAATGCTTCAGTTAACCACCTGGTGATGTTTTTGCTCTCCCATTTCCCTAAATGTTTAGTTGTAACATAGGGTACAAGTCAAAGTGGGTGGAATTGTGGGAGGTGAGTATTTTTACATGTACTTTCTTATTTCTTGGAAATTATCAGCAGCCAATGTGCACCACCCTTTTTAGAGCAGACCATAGAACTGTGAAGAAGACAGTCCAGACCTCTTAGAATCATTGGCATTTTTAATGATTCCGTGGCCCAAATTTTGAGAAATGGTTTATGTAGATAATAGCTAATGTAATGCATTTTCTGACAAAGAAGATTCAGAATAACTCACTTTCAAACCAGCCTGTGACCTCATTCCAGATTTCTAAGCAAGCCACACTTGCATTTCTGCATTTTCCCTGTAAAATATACAATTGTTTGGTAAATCTAGGAAACACAGTCTGTGTAGTCTCCAACAGAAATCTTAGTCTGTATTATATACCCACAGCCACATCTACCAAAACCAATGGAAGCAATTTCCTTGAGGGCTTAGCACAAAAAGAATCTCTTCCAAAGGACGTACAGATGCCAGTTATTGATGGGGAACAAAAACACATCCAAGTTCCATTTGTTACCTCGGTCCTCATCCAAGATCCTGGGCATTCACAAAGAGGGCTCATTTTTCACCCCTTTGACATTGTCCAGTCCACCACTCTGGGTTTGCAAAGAGGCTTCTAACTTCCTAATACTTGATTTCCATCATCAGAGTGCTCACAGAAAGATCTTTCACCACCATAAATCAACTTGGCCATTATTGATGCTTGGCCCAAAGTTAGACAAACACCATGAGATCTTGAAAGAGGGGGTTAAATGGATTATTTTGGACATCTTCAATGAGAGTTATATCCTCCTCGCATTTCTTTGAAGTGTTTTCCTTTTCTGAGCGGCTTCTTAATTTCATTAGAATCATTTTCTCTCTCCTTTCCAGTTTCTTGTTAACAAAAGAAAGGAATGCGTTTCTTAGAAATTGTCTTTGTGAACTGATCTTTGCATTTCAAACTACAGCTTCATTGTCTTGATTTCTAAAGAGAATGGAAGGGGCTGTGATCCTGTAGGTCTAACTCTCCCTAAACTTAGGATTGAATTCACTAAACTACTTTTTGTTTTGAGCCTCACTGAAACATCTGATTTAATTTTCACTGGGAAACGAAATGTAATTTACCAACAGATCCTACATAACTATTTTTACCTGTAACATTCAAGAGTTTCTAACGAGTAAAGAATAAAGAGTACTATCTAATGGAAAACTAAGATGCATGCAAGCTCTGATAAGAGTATGATTATTCTGATCTTTCTTATGGCTAGGTCTTTGCTCATCAAGACTCCAAGGACTCTGTTGAGAGAAGAAACCCAGAAGATTGTCGTTTGGAGTAGGGGCTCATGATTAGGAGCCTGGGGTTTAGAATAGAGCAACTGGGGCTTAAATCCATTGCTCTAATCACTGTAAAAACTTGAAAAACTTTCTAAACCTCTTTCACTTCAATGTGTGTAGGTGACAGATGGAGGTGCGGTCAAGTGGATTTCAAGTAATGGTCCCGAGGGACAGGATAACCATTTTTCTCAAGATGAGGGAAGAATATAGAAAAAGGGACATGATTTGAGTTTCTTGTTTAAATTCATCAACCAGGTTGGAAGGGAGAGCACTGAAGAAAGGATGTTCTAAAGATAAGATATGGCATCATGGTGTCTTCCGGGATGGAAGATGGGAAGAGTAGAGGGACGATCAGCTGGGGAGTGAGAGGAGATGAGGAAAGTGAACAGTGACCAAGGCAGTCTTTTCTGCCCACATGTTCCATAATATTAACAATGGCATCTTTTTAGTACAGTTTTATATCATAGAGTGTTGATTTCTTAATAAGGGATTCCCTTTATAAACCTAACCTCAACTTTGCTCTCTCTCTACTTCACTTGCCTGAAGTGACAAGTTCAACACCCAAAGAACATGGAGAGAGTAAAGGGCTGGACCACCGAGACTCACTGTAAGTGGATAGAAATGCTGAGTCACAGATGAACATGAAATTGAGGATTGTAGAAGATTCCAAGGAGGAAAAAACTTTGAAGGAAGCTTCCTGAATGCCAACAGCAGTGGAGCGTGTTGATGTTAGGTCTTCCCTGCTTGTAGGACGCTTTGTAGCAGACCTTGTCCAGGGCCCAGCGAGGGGCCTGAACTAACACATAAAGATTTCTGAATTTGTTAAGCAAATGCAAATTTCCCTGTTAAGGATTGAGTTGTGTCCCATCCGAATTCATACTTTGAAGCCCGAACACCCGGTATCTCAGAATGTGACGATATTTGGATATAAGACTTTTAAAGAGGCGATTAACGTAAAGTAGGGTCTTTATGGTGGGTCCTAATCCAGGGACTGGTGTCCTTATAAGAAGAGGAGATTAGGACACACAGAGAGACACCAAACATGTGCATGCACAAAGAGATGACCATGTGGGAACATAGCGAGAAGATAGCCATCTACAAGCTACGAAGAGAGGCCTCAGAAAAAAATAATCCTCCTGACATCTTGATCTAGACTCTAGAACTGTGAGACAATAAACTTATGTTTTTCAAGCCACTCAGTCTGTGGTAATCGGTCATGGTGGTCTTAACAAACGAATATACTATACTTCTCACTTTAATATCTCTTCAGATGACAATTGTGCCTTTGTTATATTTGTTGTCTATCCCCATGGTAGCCACTCATTCTTTTTTAGTGTCTTAAATGACTAAGCTAAGGCAAGAGAAGAAAACTAACTTGAAGAAATAGGAACAGGCGTAAATGGAAAGCTGAAACAAAGGGATATGAAAATCACAGTTGAGATGCTACAAGGCCAACATGATATAAGGTTGAGGGAATCTCGCCACCTCTTTCCAGTGACTCAGAGACTGGTCACTGCTTGACAGAATACTTGCCTGAAGAATTCATCAGGATTCAAAGAGGAGGCAGAAATCAGGGCCATCCCCTTAGCTTCCTCTTTCAGATTCCAGATGGGGTGGTTGGAATGTCACAAGGAGGAGAAACTGGAATTTGGGCTTGGGTAGGGAAATAAGGAGAACTGAGGAAGAGCTTGGGTCAGGGAAAATCAATCATGTGACTGTCACATTTTCATATCTGCAAAATAATGTAGGACAAACATCGAGGAAGAGGGAGCTCATAATTATTGACCTCAGCTCTTCTTAGAAAGTGTTGTCAAAGAGAGCCTCGAGAGGGCAAAAAAGTGGGGAGAAGATACCCCAGAAGCTCTAAATTGAATGTCAAGGGTGGCCCGTGGGGGTTTTGGGAGACGGAGAAAGGGTGTGGTGGGCAGAATGTTATGGGTGCTATTCCAGTTTTTATTAAGTGCTCTTGAATTGCTCTCATTAATTTAATGGGGATCCAGTCATGAAAGACATGGCCCAACCTCTCAAGGATCTCCCAGTCCAGTGGGAGATGTATAAATAATAAATTGGGAATATAAATTAGGAATATACTATAGTGTTACAAGTGCTAAGGGGGGAACACAATAGTATGCATTGAAAGCACAGAGGAAGGGGCAACTTGCTCGCGGGGGGGTGGGGGAAGGGGATAGTCAGAGGAGGCCTTCATAGCCTCCTAAGCCAAGTCCTAGGAGAAAGTAGGGGGGTAGGGAAACAGAGAGGTGAAGTGCATTTCAGGCACTGTGTAAAGTTGGGAGAACATGTCTTGCTCATGCAAATACAAGTAGGTTATAGTGGGGGCATAAAACAATATTTCTGAATCTTAGTCTTTTCTCAATGGTGGGAAGGGAGGGCAAGAGAAAAGACCCAGCATCCCCCCTCAGAACTCAAAAATGTCTTCATCTTAATAATGTAAATAAATGTATGAATTCGATGAATCATCTGGATGATTTGCATATGCAAGGACTATTACAATAAAGATAACTTAGGACAACACCAAATTTAGCAATATCTTTTTTTTTTTTTTAAAGGGATATGTTTAAACACTGATGAGAGATGGCGACTGGAATGGTGGGCAGGACTGTATGTGTGAAGGCTAAGGCTTCCCTGCAAAGCTCCCGGTTCTAACAATAGCTCAGGAACCTGCAAGTTGCAGGGGTCTGAGTAAGCATCCCAACTCATCAGATGGTAGGAAAGATGTCAATGGACTCACGGTTCAAATGAGAGTCTTGTGCTATCTTTGAATCCCAGTAAGTGCCTTTTTTTTTTTTGGTCAAGAACAAGTGGCCGACTCTTGATTTTGGCCCAGGTCATGATCTCACGGCTCATGGGTTCAGGCCCCATGCCGGGCTCTGTGCTGACAGCTCAGAGCTTGGAGCCTGCTTTGGATTCTGTGTGTGGCTCTCTCTCTGCCCCTCCCTGCACTCTGTCTCTCTCTCTCTCTCGAAAATAAATAAACATTAAAAAATATTTTTTTAAGATTTTTTAAAGTAATCTCTAAACCCAATGCGGGGCTCAAACTCCCAACCCCAAGATCAAGAGCTGCAGGCTCTACCAACTGAGCCAGCCAGGTGCCCCCTTTATTTAAAAGTTTATAAAAATAAAAGGCCCCATGACTTCAAGAGCAGATTGGCTGCATATTAGTCCAGAACCTTATCATGCCATCAAAATACATTGGGAATATTTAAGAAATCATGGAAAGTCCCCAGTAAAAGAACATAGCATCCTGATGGGAAAAAGTGGCAATTTATTTTCAAAGTGTTAATTGTGCAGTTCAGCCCAGATTCTCATTTCTTGTGTTTTTTTTTTCCCAGTTAGAATGAAAGGACATGGGATCAGCGGCTCTGTTGCTCATGACGGTAATGCCAGCATCTAGAACACAGCCTGTCCATCACAGCCCGTCCATAAATATTTCCACACCTCCTTTGAATCAGGCGCTGTTTTGGTTGCTTTAAGATCGTTGTCTTATTTGACATCCTGTTGGCCCATGTGGAAACTGAGGCTCAGAGAGGCTAACTATAAGACGAGAGGCTAGTTAGTGTCAGGTCCGGGATTTGATGCAGGCGTTCTAACTTCATTCTCAGTAATGTCTCCGTTTACCTTGGGTTTAGGGAATAATTCTGCCTCTTTGGTGGGAGGACTGAGTTCTGCCTGCTTGAAAATTTTTTGAAGTTTTTCTTCTTTCTCCTGGTACACATCCCCAAACACCTGTAATGTGAATTAGATAAATTACCAGTCTATATCCTTGTAGATCCAAATGTTTAGCGATATACCAGGACACTTGCAATCTCAAAAAACTTTGAGCCCAAGGGCACCTCCAGTGTGCCCCATGGGGTCCCCTAAGGGGCTCTTGCTCCTACCTTGGTTATATGGCCCCAGGGTCCCTCACCTGGCTGCTTGCTGCTGGCATCCCCGCTCCTTCCTTAGCACACATGCTTCCTTAAGAGTCACATGGACAAAGAGTATTGTCCTGATGAGTCATTTTTGGCCCTGAAGCCACTTCTCACTAAGGAGGCAAGAGAGGGATGGGAAGGAGTCTTGGCATGAATTCTTGAAGAGGGAGACTTGGCCTGGTTACACGTATTTCTTTTGTTATAAAATCCTGATTAAAACAGATATCTTTCACCTGACACAGCAGATCTGCAGTTCGTATTTTTCTTTGCTACCGTAACCAAAATTCACTTTTCCCCCAACCTTTGGACTTGACCGTGAAGACGACGCCTCATCACATGAATCTAAAATCTCCCCCTTTCTTTATAACAGGATCCAGGGCAAACACTTTCAGGTAAGCTACACAAACACTATTTTTGGAATCATCATAGGGGACATTTTAAGGGCAGAGGCCTGACATCCAAATCTCCCTTCTTAATTATCTGGTTGAAGTGTCAAATCAAATCTTGGCCGCGAAAGGGGCAGAGCGTGTGTGTTTGGTGTGTAGATGCACACGGGCAAGCCTGTGTGTCTATGCGTGCAAGTGGAAAAAAATAAGAATCCTAACACACAAAGATGTTGATGGTTTCAGGACAGTCTCGGGAATGAGAACTTTTATCCAGCTGGTATTTTTTTTTTAATTTTTTTCTTTTTACATTTATTTATCTTTGAGAGACAGAGAGAGACAGAGCACAGATGAAGGAGGGGCAGGGCGAGAGGGAGACACAGAATCCGAAGCAAGCTCCAGGCTCTGAGCCATCAGCACAGAGCCCGACGCGGGGCTCGAACTCACAAACTGTGAGATCGTGACCTGAGCCAAAGCCGGACGCTTAACCGACTGAGCGCCCCTCCAGCTGGCATTTTCTACCAGGGGAAAGAGAAGGGAACTATGTGAAGGTTAGCCCAGACCCGTGCTGGGAACTTTGTGCTCATTATGAATTCGGTTTGTATTTAAAAATATGTTCTACCAACTACCTTTGAAAAGTAAGCGACTGTGTAAAAGCTGGGAAACAGAGATGAATACAGGGCATTCCTTCACACTAAGGAATGTACAGTCTGGAAGGTGAGGTGGGAGAGTAATTGGTGGCTATAATCGGGTGTAGGAAGTGTTGTGCAAGACATCTGTACTGAGTCATCCTATAGGAGTGCTTAGGAGAGGCTTAGTCTCAGCCAGAGAATGACAAGCTTCAGTATCGGCTTGGTAAATATGTGCGTGGAGGGGTTTTAGGGAAGACTTCCCCAAGGAGGTGGCATCCACTCTGGCTCTGGAAACCCTGGTGCAGAAGAGGAGCATCGCTGCTGGCAAGAGAAACACACACACACACACACACACACACACACACACACACACACAAAGAAGCCGCTGCCTTCTAGAGCGAGCCTGACCCGGTCAAGGACGCTGCTTGCATACCCATGGCTGGGAGACAAGGCCATTTTGGAGCGAGATTCCTGAGTTTAGGACTGTGAGGAGATCAGTGAAGGATTCAACGTGGGGGAAAACAAAATAGAACCAGTTTTGCATTTTTTAAAAAAATCAATCTGTCAGCATCTTGAATCAAGGCATAGGATTATTTTGGTTTGTTTTTGTACTTTTGATTATCTGGAATGATAAGGAAGGAGGGAGGGGACCTTGCTATAAATAAAAATTCATATGATCTCCTGATTATTAGGCTGGTGGTTAGGCTAATGTTCTCCCCGGGACACTTGTTTTGAAGCATCTAGTAAGTTATAAAATACATCGGCTTAAGTTCATTGTCTCGGAGGTGGTGAATGCCTCAGAGAGAACGGTGGAGACAGGCAGCAGGAGTCAGCCACAAGGTTCTTGGGCAATCCAACAAGTGGAAATCTTACCAGGAGATGGAATTGATACAGCTGGAAAGGAGGGGTGGGAAGGGAACCAAGTGTCTGGCTTGGGCAACTCAGACCAAACAATAGCTAACATTTCTTGAGCACTAACTATGTGCTAACTATTCTACATGCCTTACCCAAATGAACTCACTTAGTGCTTACCACAATAAATGGTGTGAACACGACCCTTTTCACATTTTACCGATGAGGAAATGGAAACCTAGAACAAGGGTAAGTAGCTTGTCCAAGGTTCGGTCATTAGTAAGAACCAGATTTAGGAGTGGTCAGTTCATTTAGAGGTCCTGTAGGCAAAAGAACATGGATAGAATGACCCAGAAAGGCGAAGAAAAGAAAAAGTCAAGGGCAGAACCCCGGGAAATTCCAATATTTCAGGAGTTGGCAAAGGAAGAGACGCGTCTGAGAGAGATGGAATTGGACCAGCTCAAGAGGTGCAAGAGCTCAGAAGACAATGGTTCGATAGACGCCAAGGGCCTCCAGGTTGGGCCCTTGCCTTGCCACATGCCTTTTCCAGGTGGGAACATGCACTCTGGGCTTCACTGCGGTCTTCCACACTGTGCTCCCCCCACTGCTCCAGGTCCCCTCGTGATATAAGGCGGCCTTTGGAGGACAGGCACATGATTTTTATTTTTGGACTCTTGGTTATCTGGAATGATAAGGAATGAAAGATTGGGACTTGGTTATGAATTAAAATTCAGATTATTCCCTTATTATAATGCCGGTTGTTCGTCTAGTTTCCTGTGTATGAACTCTTTTGCTGGGACATTTCATGAGTTAGAAAATCAACTCATTTAAAATCTATCTCTTCTTTTCTCTCCAGTAAGAACTAGCTAGAAAGTATCAAGGAGGAGAAGCAGAAGACCCCAACTGGGGTCCAGTTACTGGGAACCAGTTATCCCCCACATACTCATTGTTGGTATGGTTGACCTCGATAGCTTCCAGCTTCCCAAGTTTGTTGGCAACCCTTACTACTTATAATGATCGGTAAGGTAACTTACTGAAATATTTTCTGCAAATGAAAATCTAGCAAATCACAGGAAGTCTCAGAAATCTGTGCTTTCCTCAGGCCACTGGTTAGCCAGTCCTTTCCTTTCCTTTTCTTGAGATGTGTCAGCTCAAGGAAATGCTTGATGGTGGTCTTTGTCCTTGCAAAAATATTCCCGGGGCATCCCCTGAAGGTTCTCCAGGGGAGTTTCCCCAGACACTCTCCCTTCTTAAGACAGTCACAGCCATATATGCCTTTTTATATATGCCATGTATTTACTTCTCCTTTAAATTCTATACTTAAAAAATCTCTTGCAACAGCCAGCTTGAATGCTTGAGTCGTTTATAAAGCTTGGTACTTGGCCTAGTTTTTGAAAGAATACTGCCTTTCCATCTGAATTTTTGTATTTTTAATCCCCCTTGACCCCCCTTCTGGCAGTGTTTGAGGCTAACCTCTCAAGATAGTACCCATAAAATCGTCATAGTCGGCGCTGTGTGGCCATTTTTGTTTATTTGTCCATTTACTTGTTTGGCTGTCTCTCTCGCTGCCTTGAGCATCCAAGGAGACAGGAATGGTGCCTTTTTTTTCACTCAGCAATGCAGATTCTCTTTACAGTCCAAGCTCAGTTTGTTTTGTTGTTGTTTGTTTTGCTTGTTTTGGTTTTTGTTTGTTTGTTTTTGTTTTTGTTTTGCTTTTTTCACTACCACACACTGGGACCAGGGGAAAGAAGGGGAGATACAGCCTACAAGCATGGCTCCTAGAAAATGAGACACGAAGGCCAGGAGCTCTGTCTCCTGACATTGTCCAGGGCAGTGCGCTGTTGGGGAGTCAGTTGGAGGGAGGGGAGCTGGGCTTGCAAGTCAGTTGGAGGGAGGGGAGCTCAGCCCAGAGCTGAATTGGGAGTATATGGCAGAGTGGCGGGGTGGAGGAGAAAGGGGTCTATAAGCCAGGATGCCAACCGGCTACCCCCAGACACAAAAGAGAAGCTGGAAGGATGAGGTCAGGGGTCACAGAGAGATCAGAATCGGGCGAGTTCCGGGTAAATTTTGTTAAGCGAGGGCATCTGAGAACAGATTTCCCTTTGTGAGCCCATCTCACGTGCTGTCTCTCTGCATTTCCTCGCACAACCGTCTCTCAGAAAGATGTCACGCGGCAAAGTCTGAACGGAAGAGGAAAATCCGGTGAAACGAAAATGGTAAGAACCTTAAATGAAACTGATGACTTCTTATTCATTTCAACAGTGAAAGAAGGAAACGCCAGAATGGGGGCAGACAGATCCTGTGGGTTCCTGGAAAGGAGATCTCAAAACCCACGGCAAACGTTGGGTGTAAACCTGCAGTTGTTGTTCGAAGAGAAAGCGTTCAAGAAGAATGGGGAGATAGAAACATGACTCAAAAAAAAAAAAAAAATACATCACTAGAAGAAATCCAGTCACAAGTAATTTGGATGAATAAGGAAAAGGGTAGAAATCTGTGTAACTAAACAGGAAGAAGGCTTATTGGAATCGCTCATAAAAACCCTACATAAAAAATGCAAGGAGACTATAACCAAGGACAGATGTAAAGATGGCTTTAATCTATCTGTGAAAAAATAATTCTGCCATGAAATAAGGCAAGAGAAAAGTTCGTTTCTTGGAGTGAACTAGAGCTTGCAAAAAAAAAACAAAAACAAAAACAAAAACAAAACCCCAAAAAACAAAAAAACCCAAAGAAAACAAAACAAAACTTAAGTAGAACAATAAAAGGGTCCTTACGTTCTCAGCACAGTCCACCAAGTCTGCTTTCTCGGCGTTGGCACGAATTGCAATGATACAAAAAATGTCAGACCAGGAAAGAAAATGTCTTCCTTTATAGTCTGTGATAACTTAATCTTCTTAATAGCATGTTCTTTTGTTATTAATAAGAACTTCATACCCCACAATAACCTTTCACATGCACAGTTGCATTGAATAAGACGTGACTATTTTCTCCTAAATCGGAAAATCGAACTTCTTCATTCTCTATCTTCCCACCTAAGGCCTTTCAGTGCTTTGCCTTATCCGTGATTAGCTTAGCGTCTCTGCAGCCCCGCTGAAAATTCCTACAACAAATTTCATCCCAGATCAAGAAATGCTCATAGGCGAGGGGCACCTGGGTGGCTCGGTGGGTTGAGCGACCGACTCTTGATTTTGGCCTAGGTCATGCTCTCACGGTTCGTGAGTTCGAGCCTCATGTGAGGCTCCGAGACGACAGTGTGGAGCCTGCTTGGGATTCTCTCTCTCTCCCCCCCCCCCGCCCCTCCCCCACTCTCTCTCTCTCAAAATAAATAAACTTAAAAAAAAAAAAAAGAAACAATTATAGGTAATTAAAATGAAAGGGATTTTCCCCTCAGAGTAAGTTTTCCCTTCTTTAGATATTTACAAACCGTGTTTTCTCTACTGCCACCCTCGTAGCACAAATCCTATATTTTCTGCTAAAATGCGGAGGACCTCACACGCTCCGTGTCCGAACTGTATCTTCCTGAGAATGCCCCGGCCTTTCAGACACTTGGGCTTGTGCACAGTCTCTTGTGTTTCAGGCGTTTTGCCTTTGCAAACTGAGGATCTCTGCCATTACGATTCTGATAATAAGCGTCCCCACGCCCGCCCAGTCAACATCCAGTAACGGAGCCGGAGGTAACACTGGTCTTCCTCTGTCCTTCTTGGCGCCTGTTTTATTTCCATTATGCACGGGTGAATCTTGCTCTTTCCCTCTTTTAGTGGATCCCTGACTTAAGAAAAGAATCACAAGTGGATCTCTTCATATACTTCACCAGTAAAACCCTTCCAGTCTGTATGGTTGTCTCCCTTCTTTGACAGACAGCTCAACTTGACTGTGTTATTTAGGCGTCTTGAGCTAAGCAGCAGACGATATGTTCTCCTTTCATCATGGGAGAAAATGGAGAGGTTAAATGCTTCGTGCGAGTGAGGGGTTGTTCAGTTAGCTCACACTGGTTCCTACTGAGTTGTATAACTTATATGTGGACCACGTCACCATTAGGAGTTTCACTTTCCTAAGAACTGGGTGTTCTCATAATTTGGCGCTCTGATGAAATGAGAGATTGGGCCACTTTCCCCGGCAAAGCTTTCCTCTCCGAATGTTATCCTTCCGTTGGCGGAGTGGTTACCCTTTTTAGATGGTGTTCCTTGGAAGCCCTTGAAAAATTATAGAGAATTTATTCCTTAGTTATCGCTTCCTACGTTATGTATCTAGGGTTTTGAAGTGACATCATGTTATGTTTCATAAAACGAAAGAATGAAGTCAGAATAGATTTGACTGAAAGAAAGTGAAAACAGAATCAGGCTTAAAATGTCCTATATGTTACCCTGCCATCCTTTGAGAGCAGGAAATGAACAGTCCCTAGCTCTATGTCCGTACATAGAAAAAGATGTTAACCAGTCAAGGAAGGGAGATGGGTTGAAATCTCTGTGCATGTTGGGAACCTGTGTTCTTTGTCCCATTTTGTTGGGTCCAAGTCACCATAAAGTAACAAAATGCTCCTCATAAGGGTGAGGGGTATTGGAAACGAAGTGGGGAGAAGGAGGCCACTGGTGCAGAGACCTGGTCATTAGTCCCAAAAGATAGTTTCTTCGAGATAACGTACAAAAATAGAATGGATGTTGGGGGAGAAAGAACAGCCAGAAAGAAACAATGCTGTTAAAATGCTTTATCTAGAAAATGTTAGCCCTCCCCGACTAGTCTTGAAACAACTTGGGGAAAAAAAAAATCTTTAAACAAGCTACTTTGCAGCTCACAAAATCTTTTCCACTTTGTAGCAAGATAATGCGCTTTACGTGAACATTATCAGTTTCCAAATTCTCTGCTTCCCTCATTTCCAAGGAAGGAGGGGGACTAAGAACTGAGGCACAGCTCAGTGCCTGACCTTCCCCCCCCCACCCCCCTTCCCCTCCCTCCCCCCTCCCATGCAATTCCCCTTACCTTCCCCACCCGCCCCATTAAAGTGAACCTTCAACACTGCTTTCCCTGAGGACCTCCACTGGCCTAAAATTCAGCCATAAGCAGACACCTCCCATATTCCTTCATTTTATTCCAGTCTTCTTTTCTCCATATTTCTCTAAAGTAAATCAATCTAAGGTGGTAACAAACACCATGTCCCCGCACTGTGTTTTTTGCTCTTGCAAGTCATGTAGGAAAGACACGTACTTCAAGGTCTTTTGACTTAGCTTGCTGTCCTTAATAAAAACTACACTTAGGGAAAGACAGTTAATCAATAAACGTTAAATAATATTAAAACAAAAAGTATGCAGGAGTTTTTTTTTTTAAGTTTCACAGAAACAAAAAAAAGCAAAGACATCGATTTCCAGGAAAATTATTCTTGTAACCACTCCAAAAGTTTTTTTTTTTTTCTTCATCAAAAGAACAAATGGAAAAAGTGCCAATGCCAAATAAAACAAAACCCTTAGCGTTAAATATATTCTGGAGCTTGTGAAATTAAATTTGCATGTTTAAATGGATCCAAATGCCCCTTTAAAAACCTAACCCACTTTTTCCCTCATTTTTTTTTCCCCATGATGACAACGGGTGATAAATATTGTTCCCTTTTTCACTGCATCTTCATACTTGGGAAAAAGATTATTATTTGGAGAGAAATTTACTTTTATCAGAGGTATAGTTTAGAGAGTGAGGTTCGAATTATTACTTGTAGGTAGACAGCAGATAAGAAAAACAAAAATAATCCTTGCGTTGAATTTTTTTTTTTTTCTGGCCCAAGGAGTGGAATCAAGAAGAAATATAGGAAGTCAGAGACCCTTTCTAGAACTCCACATTGGACACTTCTTTCCCCTGGAAAATAACTGAGTCCAAAAAAGGAGAACTGCAAAATGTGGGAATAATTTTAACTCATTTAATATTTTCTAATACAAATGGAATCCAGGCCTTCTAATGCGACATTGTCTGCACAATGAACTGTCAACGTCGTTTGAGCTTGTGTACCAGGAAGGAGCTCTTCTTGGTTCCTGTGGCTTTTTCTTTTCGTGGCCAACGTCCATCAGGACTTCGGAAACCCCAGTGTGAAAACTGTAGACATTCTACATTCTACTGGTACGTTATAGGGATATTGGAAACATTGACCACATATGTCACCTACACAGTCTTTCTCTCTTTCGTCATCAACCATCTGGTTGTACCGAAACTGTAAATCCAATAACCAAAGCACCTTATTAAAACTCCCTGCCCCTTCTTAGCTATTTCCTGTCCTTTGTCCCAGCTCCCAAATCCTCTCATCTTTGAAGATCTTTCCTGTAATCTTTTAGAACCTCCATTCTGCCTCCTTCATCCCATGGTGATGATGATGATGATTTTTTAGAGAGAGAGGGAGCACACAAGGCAGGGGAGAGAGACAGAGAGACAGAGAGACAGAGAGAGAGAGGGAGAGTCTTAAGCAGATTCCACGCTCAGCATGCAGCCAGACGCAAGGCTTGATCCCACGACCTTGGGATCGTGACCGGAGCTGAAATTAAGAGTTGGTCACCCAACCAAATGAGCCACCCAGGTGCTCCTCCGTGCTTATTCTCGAATCATTTTGTGCCTAGTATCCTCACAGCCCTTGCTTCTTTATAAATACCTTCCCTTTCCCACCTCAATGATTGGCCTCCCCACCCATCCACAGTTTTGCTTTTCACCCAGTGGCTTAAAAAAAAAATTTTTTTTTTAATTTTTGAGAAAGAGACAGAGTGCAAGTGGGGTAGGGGCAGAGAGAGAGAGAGAGAGAGACCAAATCTGGTCTCAGAGCAGGTTCCAGGCTCTGAGCTGTCAGCACAGAGCCTGATGCAGGGCTCAAACTCATGAGCTGAGAGATCATGACCTGAGCTGAAGTCAGATGCTTAACTGACTGAGCCACCCAGGTGCCCCTACCTGGTGGCTTATGTGAAGCCTGCTTACCACTGTAGCATTTGCTAACACCTCTGTCCTATCACATAAATACCATTCTTCTTTAGGAGCACCTGGGTGGCTCAGTCAGTTGAGCGTCTGACTGTTGATTTCCGGCTGAGGTCGTGATCTCACGATCCATGAATTCAAGCCCCGCATCAGGCTCTCCACTGACCCTGCAGAGCCTGCTTGGGATTCTCTCCCTCTCTCTCTCTGCCCCTACCCCCTCCTTTTCTCTCTCTCTCTCTCTCTCTCTCTCTCTCACTCAAAATACATAAACTTCTAAAAAATGACCATTTCTTTTTGATAGCGAGAACATTTAAATCTACTCATTTTGCATCTTTCAAGTATATAATATAATATTATAGTCCACTGTGACACGATGTTGTACATTATATCCCCAGAACTTGTTCATCTTATAATTGGAAGTTTATACCCCTTGACCTACTCTCCCCGTGTCTATTACCCTCCAACCCCTGGTAACCACCATTCTACCAAAAAAAAAAAAAAAATCTTAAAACACAAAAAAGGAATGCACAATCACTAATGAACAGGAGTCATGACAACACATAACAAGATACAGCCTATTGACTCTCCCACAAAAGCAGTCGGCCTAAGAAAACATGAAGCCACCATATTTATGGAACCTGCCTCCAGAATTAGTTTTTTTTACCATTTCACTCAAAACTGTGGAAGCAAAGCTTGCCTAGAATGACTACATAAATCAGGTTTAATAAAGTGACTTGATTCTACTCCACTCACTCTCAAGTGGTGTTCTTTTTTAACCTCTGCATCAGAATCTCATTAGTTCCACATGTCACAAATTACACAGAATTAAAATTAAAAAGAAAAAGATGGGGTGGCAGCCACCGGCCGACACATTTTTTTTGTTTTGGTCTCTCTGATGTGTGAAATATTACAATTACTCTCCCATTCCAATTTACAGGTCCATATGTGGGGTGTGTATGTGTGTGTGTGTGTGTGCGTGCGAGACGCCAGGGAAAACACTCAAAGAGGGTATTGAACTTCAGGATAGAGGGTCAAAAATAAAATAGATGCCCAAACACTAAAGCGGTAAGCAAAAGAGGAAATAGCAACTAGGAACTATTTTGGATATGAACTCTGTTTTTGAGATTCTTTTTTTTTTTAATATTTTCAATGTTTATTTATTTTTGAGACAGAGGGAAACAGAGCATGCATGGGGGAGGCACAGAGAGACACAGAGAGAGAGAGAGAGAGAGAGGGAGAATCTGAAGCAGGATGCAGGCTCTGAGCTATCAGCACAGAGCCCGACACAGGGCTCGAACCCGCGAACCGGGAACTCATGAACTGAGCCGACTCATGACGCTTAACCGATTGAGCCACCCAGGTGTCCCCAAGAGAGCTGAATTAAACCAGTGTTTCATTCTTAACATAATAAAGTATAAGACACCGTCATGGGCACGGGAACCGTGGGCAGGGGTGTTCAAATGTAAGGTGATAGCACATGGCTGAATATTTTTTTCCCAATAGCTTAATGAACACACAATAATTATGTTTATTTTAACATGTATTAAACTATGATTTCATGTACATTATTCACCCATGCAAACCATGACTTCATGTCCATTATGGCCGCAATAGTAAGCTGCCTTAAAATTAATCAAGTAAAAGAAATGAGTGAGGCAATGGAGAATATTCAGGAAAAATGCACAGAAGGCACACAAATACGGCAACATTGTGAAAGACGTTCATGAATGACTGAGGCTTGGGGAGTGCTAGGTTCAAGGATTGCACATAGTCCATTAAACTAAAGACTTGCTGTTATTGTCTCATGGATGAGCGTGTCAAGGGAATTGAGTCGCATGCATTACATGATTGTAAAAGGCATGCGATGAGTCTCTCCTGACTGTCATGCTATTTCCTGGGCTGAATCATCACCCATTATATTCTGGGCCTTAGGAAGGAGCAGTGTTGTTCATGACTCCTGGAGGGGCGCACCGTAACCGGGGGTAACGTCTGCAGGGCACCATCTTTCACAAACGCGCTCTGCAGCCTGAAAATGTGAAACAGTCAACCGTCTACGATTGAAGCGAGTCTAGTGACACGGAGGGCTTCACCGTGCCTGTAATAAACGTGTTTCCCATCCGTCGTGCTATCATCCAGCAACCTAACGGCTGTTCTTTTTGCTGAGCTAAATGCAACATCTCACGCCAGATTTATTGGGCTTGGCAAAGTTGCAAATTTTATTACGCCAAAGTTGAGAAAGAGCAAAGCTGAGGAGTGCTAAAAACAGTACACTTTGCTACTGTGTAGTACAGCATTTATTTATAGATATCTATTAATACATAGCAAGAGATACAGAAGAAGTACATAAAAAAACGGCTTTATCAAATAGTTTCCAGCGTTCAAGTGTAAGAGCCGAAGCAAGAACAGCGACGGCAAACTGGTCTGTGGAAGAAAAAAGTCGTGTTCTTGTGCTTTCTCTCCCTTCCCTTCCCTTTCCTCCCTGAGGACCTCGGCCACAAAGAGCCTACACCCTCCTAGATCTTGGAGGGGTGGGGTGGGGGGTGTGGGATGTCCACATGTATTACTCTGTCCAGCTTTTTAAGCCTCCGCCTCTCCCATCTCCCTCTCTAGCAATGCTGTATGTGGAGAGGTGGGAACATGGAGCTTGTAAAACTGGTTTGTTGGGGTTCTTTCTCCCTCCAGGTCTTGCTTCTTGGGAAAATGTCTTGCCAGGCCGTGCCCATGGCTGCCTTCACTGAGCTTGCAAGGGGCTTTCCCCTTCCTCCCGCAGAAGGAAAGAGAAATGGAAATACACACGCGTGCCTGCCCATGAGCATCTTGGAAACTCGGAATTCAGAGATGGGGGCGAGACCGTACAGGGGAACAGTGGGACCCTCCCAGATCTGAAACCCCCGTGCATTTACTTTACAGAGCCCTAGAGGGCCTGGGGGGAAGGGTGGGGGGGGCGGATCCCTGTATTTATAATTCAAATATGTTCCCAGGGTGACCCATGCGGGAGAGGAGGGGAGAGGAGGGGACTGGGGACTGTGGGAAGGCGTGTGGGCAGGTTCATTTTGCTTCGCTTCCACCTGATTGCTGGGTGCCCCTGGCAACCCCCAGGGGCAGCCTCACTCAGGCGGAGGTGGTGGGGAGAGGGGCTTCCTGGAGGGTAACCCGGGCTCCACCTGCAGAGACTGGGGAGGGCGGGGGCGGTCGTTTCCCCTGGAGGAGCTTAGGACAGGTTGGTCCTGACTGCTGCCAGGCTTCTGTCAAAGTTGCCAAGAGGTTAAAGAAGGGGTGAGAGGGATCCCAGGCCTCCTTTCCCTCACCCGGGGGTGGGGGGGTGGGAGGGGGAGCTTGGATCCTGTGACAATGACATCAGTCCTCCTCTGTTCTCCCTGTCTGCTGGGGGTGGGGAAGAGGTGGGGACACACGGGCCAGAGCTGAGGTGGGCAAACCTGGCTTCCGGCTTGATGTCACCTTTCCCCACCCCACCCCCGCCCCGTTCTAGGGGGAGCTGTGCCCTCCCCAGCCCCCCAGGGCTGGGCTGAGGTAACCCTATGAAGAGGCAGAAGGCCCAGGCAGAGTCCCCTGGGGCCTGGGTGGAGGCCTCTCCGGTGTGGGTGTGGGCAGGAGGGTACCTGCCTCTCCCCCCGTCTCCAGCTCGTGCTGCAGCGGCCCTTTTAGGGGACAGATCTCCTTACAGGCCTGACACGGCTACTGTAACTGTCTCCCCAGCTGTAACTTCCAGGGAGGCCCACACTTCCCACGTGTGCCCAGGTCCACAGCTTCCTTGCTGGGATAAAATCTCCTTTTGGTTCTAGAGGTGACGGGTGAGCGGGGGGAGGAGGGAAGGGTTTGACGGGCTCCTCCTGGGTATATGTGACTACCCCTCCCTCGTCCACCCTGGGGAGGGGAGGGGATCGGGGTTAAACAGGGTGAGGAACTGGAGGAAGCATCTCTCTCATGGCGCCCCGAAGTGCTAGGTGTAGACACATCTTCCTCCTGGGCAGGGGAGACGCTCCGAACTCACTCAGGGCACGGCAGGAACTTGGGTAGAGCATCGAAACCCTGGGTGCCTCGGTTTACCACCTGCAAAGCGAGGCTACCTGAGAAAGCCGACGTCTTCCATTTACGGTTTGCTTTGTGTATTACCAAACGTTCAAGGCCACAGTGGCTGCCCGGTGGGTACTTCAGGGGGCATTTCGAGGGCAAATAAACCTCACTTGGAAAATGTAACCCATTATTGAAATGTGGGGCATTTGTTACTTGATCTCCATATTCGGCATGGCCATTTCCCCCTTCCCAAACACCACCCTCATCACACATTCACCTAACCCCCCTACAAGAAGGCCCCTTTGTCCTAAATGAAGAACCCGAGGGGGGTGGGGGGAGAGGACGATCCAGAGAAGATGTCCCCGCGCTGGCAGTAAGTACAATATTCCGAGAGGCAGCCCTTTCTGTTCCTTGCCACTCCTGAGCGGTCATCTGGGCTGCCTTCCCTCTGTTATCTGGGAGCCAAGGTTTTTACTTTTTGTTCTCAAGAAACATCAGCCCCTGTGGCTCTGCATCGCCCCCTGGCGGTCCTCTCCCGCTATTTCTTAACACCGGTGGGTGCTCCCGAACCTGGGGCGTTGGGGGGAAGCGGAAAGAGGGTGGGGGCACAGAAGAAAGCTTACGGGGGCTTGTACTCCATGCCACCGGGCTGCGTGCCCGCAAGGACTCTAATTGTTTTTTTAACGTCGTTTCCTTGCTGTTCCTCCACGGATCTTTTTCACTGCGCACGCAAAGAACTTCAGCAAAAAAGACTTGGGTGGGGGGGGAGGGGGCCGGGAGTAAGGGACAAATATGTTGATCTGCCACAATAATGTGACCCCCAGTGGTGGGCGGGGGTGGGGGTGGGGTGGGGTGAAGGGGGAGAGCGTTCCCTTGTGTGATCAACACTAAGGAATCGGGCGACATAAAAGGAGAATGCAGGGAACAACAATTAAAAAAAAAAAAAAAACCCGCGCACAACAATACAATCTATTTAAACTGTAGCTCATACTTTTCATACCAATGGTATGACTTTTCTGGAGTCCCTCTTCTGATTCTTGAACTCTGGGGCTGGCAGCTCGCAAAGGGGAAGCAGACTCAAGCACTGCACGGGCAGGTTTACCAAAGGTCTCTCTAATGGGTATTTTCTTTTTCTTAGCCCTGCCCCTGAATTGTCAGACGGCGGGCGTCTGCCTCTGAAGTTAGCAGTGATTTCCTTTAGAGCCCGGCCTTATCTCCGGCTGCACGTTGCCTGTTGGTGACTAATAACACAATAACATTGTCTGGGGCTGGAATAAAGTTGGAGCTGTTTACCCCCACTCTATAGGGGTTCAATATAAAAAGCCGGCGGAGAGCTGTCCTAGTCAGACGCGCTTCTGCATCGGCGCTGCGGCGAGCGCGCAGAGGGTCCTCGGTCGCGCTGCCGGGTCCCCCCGCACGCCACCGCCGCGTGCGTCTTCAGACCGCTCCCACTGCCGGCCCTCCTGGCAGAAACTTCTTTTGCTGCCCGTTAAAAGCGCCCTGAGGCTGAAGGATCGCGTTGAGATCTGAATAACCAGAAGCGCTTTGAGGCAACTGAAGCTCTTTTTCTTCGTTTTCCTTTGGGTTTCCTTGGCAGGGGAGGATTTTGATCCGCGCCCCCCCCCCCCTTTTTTTTATAATTTTTTTTTTTTTGCACCACAATGGATTATTTCCCCGTGATTTTCTCTCTGCTGTTTGTGGCTTTCCAAGGAGCTCCAGAAGCAGGTAGGCACGGCGACTTGTAAATCTCTGAATGTTAATGTCTTCTTGTCCACCTTCGTGTTTTTCCTGCTTCTGTTTTCCCGTTCTTTTTATTACCGCAGGTCAGATATCAAGTGCCTGGGAATTACTGCCTAAAGTTACTTCAGTTTTTTTTAGTGGGGGGAAAAACATTCCTCTGCTGAAAACAATTGCTCCTATGGCGTTAAAGTAACATACTATTCTTGTGTAGTATATTTCCTTGGCTTTTAAAAATACAATTCAAGAAAAGTAAAGACAAGATACAATTTCGCCAAAGGTATATTCGCGGTGTAGGTGTTCGTACAGGTAACAGCACATATAGGAACTTCTGTATTTTATTTCAAGACTGTTTAAATAGCGAGTGAAGGTGTAAAATATTTAAACATTTCAGCTCAGAGCCAAGGAATTTTATTCCAGTCATTCGAGCAATATATGAGCAGTAAAATCACCTGCCGAACAGTCTGCTGAACAACCCCCCGGGGCAGTTTCAGGGTGAAGCAGATGTTTTCTTTAAAATTTGTCATTATTGACTTTAGGCCTCTTTTGGCAGGTTTTTGGCACCCAAAACAGCGTGAGGTCTATTTTCAGTTGTATTCACCTGTCGTGGGAGGGGAGCTAGGATAAAGGCTGGCTGCTTAAGGGTTTAGATAGTCTGTGTGCATCTGCCTGTTTCCCCCTTCTGAGGGTCAATGCCCTTTCTTGTGTGTGTCTTTTCATGACCCTGACTAAAGAGAAAAGATGTCAAGGGAATGAAAATCCTGGAATGTGTCTGATCATTTGAAATGTACAAAATTGGGCAGATAAGCCACATGGCTAACTTGTCAGTGAGAAGAGGCGATTCTTCGGTGGGGAAGGGGGAGGGGGTGAATCGGACACGTGCCATCCTTCTCCTGGGATTCCCAATTCGAAGCCCACAGAACCTTGATTAGGTCCCCAAGCTGCTGCTCAGTCTCACCCGAGATCAGGGGTTTCCTCAGAGTTTACCACCTGCGATGAATATCGTACAGCTGGTTTCTCTTCTTTCTCTCCACTCACCCCCCCAAAAGCTCTTGACCTCCACCTAATTTTGAGGGCTGCGTATCACCTGGGCTAGTCCCTGCCCTCCACCAGGCGTGAAGTGGTCGGTACTCCCCTCACCTGCATGGGGACGTGGCTCCCAACCGAGGAAGAGGCAGACGATTTATTCAACTTTAGCTCTTTGGTCAGCGGCCAACTTGAAGGCACCGTCCTCCTGAATGCCATGCAGAAGCCACCCAGATTTCCCACCGGCAGCATGTCTGGGCGTTCCTCTGGGGGCTGCTTCATGGGGGCCGGTCCCCTTTTCTGGTGGCTGTTTCCCCTGCACACGTGTCATCTCCCTGAAAGTGGGTAAGCCAGTGGGGGGCAAACATGAAGTCACATAAAGAGCCCTTTCTGCTCTGTGTTTCTTGCCGAAGGCTGGCTGAAGGTGGGCTTTGATCTGCCCGGCTAGATCCCCGGGGAAATGCCCTGCTGACCGGCTTTTTTCTCTCCCCAGCGGTCTTGGGCGCGGAGCTCAGCACTGGCCTGGACAGCGGAGGGGAGAAGCCGGCACCCAGTGCGCCCTGGCGGCCCCGACGGTCCAAGCGCTGCTCCTGCTCTTCCCTGTTGGATAAGGAGTGTGTCTACTTCTGCCACCTGGACATCATCTGGGTCAACACTCCCGAGTGAGTCTCTAGAGGGCGTCGGAACGCTAGCTATCCCTTACCTCTGGCCGCTCCAGCCTGGAGCCCACTTCCTGCTAGTTGCTTTGCGGGGAGCCCCTGGTCTGGATTCTGAAGGACGTGAAGGTGCCTCGGTGGGTGGGGGCAGTGCCCCTCTATTCCTGAGAATTCCCAGGCAGGTTGGTTCTTTGCAACAGCCAGGGAAGGGGGGGGGGGGTCTTCTGAGACCCTGTGGCTCAAACACTCATGACAGGAGAGATGGAAAATGGTGGTGACAAGCAGGTCATTGCCACGCATTTCGGAGGGGGATGTTCTTCTGGTGGGGTCTGACCGCGCTTCGGGAATAAGCTACTGAGGGCATATGTGGGTTAGTCTAACCTATGCTACTCTTGAGGCAGAAAGGGTGGTAGAGAGTGATCATCAATCCCTTCCTTTTACCTAGGGAAAAGCAAAAACCCAAGGAGTGAGTCCGTGGCAGGGCTGGACCCAGAACGTGGATGTCCTGACCCCTCTGTACTTTCCCTTTAGAAAAGCCTATTTCAAGACAGCAATAGAAACAGGGCCCATAGATTTCTCTTCTGCCTCCAGCTCGAAGAAAACAGTCTCCCATCCCTTCACCCTGGAAACTAGCTCACCCGTCAGAAGCAGCCGTAAACAAAAACACGCCGGGTCCCATTTTGGCGAGGCATGACCAGAGTCCAAACAAAATCAAATCAAACAAAACCCACAGTGACCCTAATACTTAAAGGGTGATCCTTCCAAGGGGATGACTTTATCCCTTTTAGGTGAGACTCAAAAGGGACACTTTGGAAATTACTAGAGAGCCTTCTGGCAAACGAGTCCTTCTACTAGTCACCTGGTGTCACCAATTGCAGATGTGCAAACCTAGGTACAGTAGTGTGTCCTCCCCGCCCCCGGCAGGGGGCACTTTTAGCATTATCACGTGACTTGAACTGGAAAGAGATTTTCAAAATCTTGTGAGTCATGGTTTTGCGTTGAATTCCGCCCCCCCCGCCCCCCCCAAGAGCTGTTAACTAGATGGAAAGTTAGAAAAGTAAAAAAAAGAAAAAAAAAGAAAAAAAAAAGAAATAGATACCAAAGCAAAACAAACAAATAAAAAAAAAAAAAACAAAAAAACAAAAAACGAAACACCCCAAAGCTGCTTGTGTTGAGCTAAAAGAGAACGTTGTTAACTAATTAAAATGGAATTTCATCAAGTTAGACTGGTTTTCTCCTGGAGGGGTACACGCCCTCAGGGCCATTGATGGGTGTGGGACCCTGACTACCTTCACACTTGACCTTCCTAAGTTGGGCTACCGGGAGCTGTGTGGTGAGAGCCTTGTGCCCCGCTGCAATGAGTTTGCGCCACAGAATGCGTCATTTTGAAGACTGTTAATCATGCTAATATCTTGTATTCCTCTTTTTTTGATAACAGGCACATCGTCCCGTATGGACTTGGAAGCCCTTCTAGGTCTAAGCGATCCTTAAAGGACTTACTTGCCACGAAGGCGACAGACCACAGGAACAGATGTCAGTGTGCCAGCCAGAAAGACAAGAAGTGCTGGACTTTTTGCCAAGTGGGAAAAGAGCTCAGGTGAGGTAGAAACACCTTTGCTTTCGATCAGTTTTATGGCCTCCCGATAGTCCTGTCATGATGTTGTTGCCTTTTTGCTTAAGAGATATTAACAGAGACTTTGTGAGGAACGAGAGTCCCATTGCTGAAGTACATTTCCCCATCTGTCTTGTAACAGGGGCCAAGACAGTATGGAGAAGGGCTGGGATGACCAGAAGAAGGGAAAAGACTGTTCTGAGCTTGGAGAAAAGTGTACTCATCACCAGCTGGTGGCGGGAAGAAAAATAAGAAGGTAAGAGACTCGCAAATAGGAGAAAGGCTTGGAAGAAGAGAACACAGATTTTCGTAGTCTGTGGATTAAAAAGAGCAGAGGAATCCCTCCCAGATGTTTTTTTGAAGACCTTGAATGCAGACCTTTGCCCCCTACACACTTTGGTGATCTTAATCACATGCCGCCCAGTCTGAAGGTAGATTTTCCAAACAGAATATATCTACAGACACCTTTGTCATTTGGTCATAGCTAGTCCTTGCTTTTCTGCATCAGTGTATTTACCACTTTGCTTGAGAAATTAACAGTCCTTTCGGGGAGAGGGTTTTTGTTTTGGGGTTTTTTTTTTTTTGGTTGCTTATTTTATTTTATTTTTAAATCAAAGTGTCCGACGTAATTAAGGTTTCCAAAAGTTGTAGCAGTTATTCCAATGGCCCAAGGGAGAGTAAAGTCATTAGGTAGGGTAGGTGAGAATTAGAACAAGCTGTGTTGGGGGGTTATTATTTTTTTTTTTTTTAAACAGGGAAGTACATTCGGTGGAGAGCCAATGTCTTTCTGAAAAGCTCTCCCATTTTCTAGTAGGTCGTGAGCTGGGGCAGAGAAAGGACGTAGATCAGGCAACACCGTAGGGTTGTGATGGCTCTCGACCTCTTGAGTGATGACCCTTCCACATCCCAAGACATGTCAGCATTCACAAGCTGGAGGGGAGAAACCTGCATTCAGATCTGTCACGTGTTCCACATTTCCCTATCGTGGTCCGTGGGCATTTTTCCTAGAAATCCAGTGGCAGGAGGTTCTATGCTCAAAGTGTTCTGAGCACAGTCCTGACGGCCATGAACTCCTTCTGAGGGGTTTACTGCTGGTGTGTGGGACATCCTTAGCTGTCTGTGACTTCTCACTTTGCCATTGCACTTTCCATATTTATAATCTCAGGCCACTGATGCTCTTCCCCCAGATCACAGGGTTGGGTAAACAGACTTGGAAATTATTATTGTTTTTCTATTAGTTTCTATTATAGCAACTCAGGTCAATGCAATATATATATATATATATATATATATATATATACACACATACATACATATACATATATGCACATATATATACACATATGTGTATATGTGTATATGTATATGTGTGTATATATATGGTTTTTATTTGCGGTACCATATTTGCTTGGAGCAAAGCTATATTCCTCCTCTCTTTTTAAAGTTTCTTTCCCATCAAGTTACCTTTAATTTCTTTACGTGACAAAGCAGATATCCATGATTATTTGAAGCCTGCGTTGAGTCAGTTTCTCTGTAGAGTCCCGTGGTGGTCGTAGTTGGGATGGAGCACAGGAGACAAGACAATATCTCTAGCTTACCTTGAAATTGTACTTTAAATTTGTATTTAATGCCCAGTTCCCTTTAGATATGACCGCTGCTCCCTTCCTCTCCCCCCTATTCCAAGCATAAGGGGCAGGCTTTATTTTCACTTGAGGTTAACAAAGGGAAGCATGCTGTTGCGGTCAGCGGCGAAAGTTCAGGCACTGGACTCAGATTCTAATTTTAGATGCCTCTTTTGCCCAGCAACGATTTTTAAGAAAATAACATTTGTTTTCTCTTGTCTTGTTTAATAGGTTGGACGCCGTCAGGAACAGCATCAAAACAGCTTTCCGTGTTGCAAATCTGAAAGCGGAGATCTACAGAGAGAAGAAAGTGACCCACAACCGAACGCACTGATTGATGGCAGGTGGCCGGGGCCTGTCACATGCCATCTCCTCCCTGGAGGGAACCCTGTGGCTGATTCTGCACTCTCTCCACATGGCTGGGATCAGAGCAAAAGCATCCTCCCTGCTTAGACCGTTTCTTGCTCCAGACTGGCAACGGGCCAGTGTCCTCACTGTAAACATTCCAGGGAAGGTTAAGGAGTCCCCCCAATCTGTCTTCATTTGCTTCCATCAGTGGTGACCGCTTCCGTCTTTCCTCATCTGGGGTGATAGTTGGACCACGCAGAAAGCAGAGAGATACAGTGACTTGTGGATTAGGGTGGCATCCTCCAGAGGGAGGACAGGAGATTCCACACGCAGTGGAATTTCTGAAGAGGGTCCGAAGGGAGTGTTTGTGTCTCACTCAGGCGCCTGGCACGTTTCAGGGAGAAGCTCCAAAGTCCATGCAAAGATTTTCTAAGGAATGCACAAATTGAAAACACACTCGAAGGACACTCAAGTAAAAAAAAAAAAAAAAAGAAGCAAAAGACTTTTATTATTATTTTTTTAATTCACAAAAATGCAAACGGAAAGACACTGTTACTACTGTAAAATCAGGATGGGTTTGATGAATATGAGTCTACCTCACCTATATTGCACTCTGGCAAGAAGTATTTCCCCACCTTTAATTATTGCCTCCCTTCACTCTTCCCCCTCCTGCCCTCCCCTCCCCCCAAAGCCCCCGTTGTAAATCTTGGCCTCGTAGATGTCTAGTCTAACACGTCAGTAGTAGATATAACGTTTCATGGTAATCTACTAGCTCTGATCCACAAGAAAAAAGATCATTGAATCAGGAGGTTCCCTTGCCTTGAGCTTTGGAAACACAATGGGTAGAATTGTTTATGGAAGACGTTGAAAAGTAAACATTTGGTTATGCTTTAAAGCAGTGAAATTATTTTCCTTTATGTAAGTGGCTAATGGAAGAGGTTGGAATAAATTTTGACGTACTTATTTTTTTATAGATATTTATATTCTAACAGTTTATTCCTTATATTTACCATGTTAAATATATGTCTGGGCAGGCCATATTGGTCTATGTATTTTTTTAAGTGTATTTCTGAATGAAATTGAGAAAAATGCTTTGTTTTGCCTGTCAAGGTAATGACTTTAGAAAATAAATATTTTTTTTCCCTACTGTACTGATTTTGAGTCGTTTCTGAAATTCCCAAGAAGTGGGCCGTGATGCTAAGAATTATGAAAGGAAGTGATTGAAAATGGTTTCTTAGGGGCACCTGGGTGTCTCAGTCGGTTAAGCGGCCAACTTCGGCTCAGGTCACGATCTCGCGGTCTGTGAGTTCGAGCCCCGCGTCGGGCTCTGTGCTGACAGCTCAGAGCCTGAAGCCTGTTTCCGATTCTGTGTCTCCCTCTCTCTGCCCCTCCCCCGTTCATGCTCTGTCTCTCTCTGTCTCAAAAATAAACAAACGTTAAAAAAATTAAAAAAAAAAAAAATGGTTTCTTAGGTGACAATAAGAAGGAAAATAGTCTTGGCTGATTATGAAAGAACTCCATCTGGATCTTCAAAGTTGCCTTCAGATGACATTAAAAACAAAACAAAAACCCAGCCTCGATACCTCTGTCTTTCCCTGGATCGCAGCTTTCTGCTTCCCCTCCCCCTGAAAACTCTCCAGGGGCTTACTTCATCCATTAACTTTACTTAGGCGGTTAGACAGGATCCAACAGCTCAAGCGGATGGTGTGGTGAGAGGTGCTCTCTCCATATTAACGGGCTGAAGGAAGCAATGGCAAGACGACTCCCCCAAAAGTCACCGAATTATATCCGGTTCCACACCATTCCAGAGATGAAATTCCATTCCGCATTCCAGAGAAATGCTTGGAGAAAGCAGCCTGCCCAGGGCAAGTTATGGGTCCCCCGTAGCATTGTGAATGTTATTTATTTATTTGTTTATTCATTTATCGCTCAGATTAAGAGCTTGGTTATTAAGGAACACTAAGTGCCTTTGCTTGTCCTCGGTAGCCCCGGACTGGACACAAGCCGGTGGAGGAAGAGACACCAAGTCCTGGTTCTGGAACACGGGCACTATTGCACACCCTCCTGGCCTCGCCAAACCATCCGGGAGACTGATATTGCCAATGGCCATTACCAACAGAAGCCCATAAGGGTTTGACGAGCTTTCGAGACTCTTTACCATCCTTTCCCAATAGCAAGGAATGCCTGGCATTCAACAAATATTAGCTCATGATGATCACTGTTGTCTAAACAAGGACACATTTGAAGGATGTTAAATAACAGCCTTCAGGTGTGCATCGACAATGACCTAGGCAGAGTTTCTATCTTTATTGACATTGTTTCTCATCTTCCATTCTCTCTCTCTCTTCTTTTAAGAGACAGTCTAATATCTCAAAATGCAGTTTCAGGAAGTCCATTTAGAACAGATTTCTGTCTATGCACCAAAGGCCAGGCAGAGCTTTGATCTCAGGACTCCAAGGACCAGATATTGCTTAATCTAGCAAATTGTTTCTCAGTGTGTAATTCTTAAGGGAATTGTGGACTTTTGTCCACAATGACAAGGGGCTTGGCTTGAACTTGGTCACTATTTAATCTTGCGCAACCATTTGGTCCCTCCGTATCGTGGGTTTCCTTCCCTGTTAAACGAGCGAGAGGGGAATCTGTCTAAAGGCTCGAAGAAAGAGCCTGCAACGTCATGAAGAAGTTGAGTGGACACGAGACAGTGAAGGTCTGAGCTCGGAGGATGTGGGTCCATTACCTTTAAGAGGGAGTTGAAATGAGAAGAAGCCATGGAGTAATAGAACAACACAGCAAGCAAAGGTGATAAGGGTCTCTTTTCTTTTCTTTTCTTTTCTTTTCTTTTCTTTTCTTTCTTTTCTTTTCCTTTCCTTTCCTTTCCTTTCCTTTCCTTTCTTTTCTTTTCTGTTCTGTTCTTTCCTTTCCTTTTTTTTTAATTTTCTTTCTTTTCTTTTCTCTTTCTTTCTTTTTTTCTTTCTTGCCTCCTTTTCTTTCTTTCTTTCTTTCCTTCTTTTCTTTCTTTCTTTCTTTCTTTCCTTCTTTTCTTTCTTTCCTCTCTTTCTTTCTCTCCTTCTTTTCTTTCTTTCTCTCCTTTTCTTTCCTTCTTTCTTTCCTTCTTTTCTTTCCTCTCTTTCTCTCCTTCTTTTCTTTCTTTCTCTCCTTTTCTTTCTTTCTTTCTTTCTTTCTTTCTTTCTTTCCTTCTTTTCTTTCTTTCTCTCCTTTTCTTTCTTTCTTTCTTTCTTTCTTTCTTTCTTTCTTTCTTCATCTCTCTCTCTCTCTTTCTCTCTCTTTCCTTCCTTATTTCTTTTACTATTTGGGTCTTGACACCTTCTTCCTCCACGCTTCCTGCTCCAGTAGCCTGCAGCAGCTGTCTCAGGCCATGAGGGTCAGTAGTAAAATAAGCTGGAAGATTTAGAGGAAATGAATATTTTTCCAGTATGTAGAGGAAAGATTTGATACTATGAAAGGCTCCTGCTGTCTTGAGGAGTGCAGTGGTGGAATGGTCTGTCACATGTCCTGCTGCTTTCCCAGTAAAACAGCTGTGTTTGGAAGTCCATTTAGGACAGATTTCTCTCATTGCACTAAAGGTCAGGCAGAGCTTTGATCTCAGGACTCCGAGGACCAGAGGATCCTGGGTGGGGAGTAGCCATCCTTTGTTGGAGGGAGAGGAGACCACTAATGGGTGCTGAATTCTTCTCCCCAGGAAATCACTTCATTTGTGATGGAAACCATTGGCTTTTATCCTGCCTATACTTCCTGAAACGCTCAGGGTATTATACTAAGTGGAGTTCTCACAACACAGGGTATTATCACTAAGCTAGAGTCCTCTCAGGAAGACTTTGTATTTCCAGGGGAAAAAGCCAAGGTCCCGAGAGGGAAGTGACTTACCTAAGATCACACAGCTGTGGCATCTCTGGACCCCGAACCCTTGAGTACAGATGCTTTACCTGGAGACACCTGGAGGTCACAGGAGACTGATGCCCGAGTAAACCTTAGCAGAGGGTTCTGGGTAGTGAAGGCAAAGCTTTGCCTTCCAGCCTCACAGGCGATATTTGGCAGATCCATCCTTGCAGTATATAAGGGAAGAAACGTAAGGGAAGAGAAAAGGAATATAAGGAGGCATACAAGTCTCATGGCTTCATGAAGTGAATTGCTATAGGACGAAATAGAATATAACTGGGAACGTGTATTTGTTATTGCTTTTATAGGATTTAGTTTCTAAATAATCTTTAGATAACACGAGTGAAGGGGCATTCCTTTGTTCAGTCCTCTGATGGAACTCTATAATAATATTCAAGTACAGTAGTACTTGAGATACTGTGTTTTATTTCTTTGTCTACAGTCCTGAAAATGTTCCTTTTCAAGCCCAAGATCTCAACATGTAAAATGCAGTTTTTAAGCTTTTATTTATTTATTTTTTAAGTTTTTATTTTCAATGGAGTTTTTTTTTTTCCCACCTCAGCTTTCTCTCCTTTTTGTATTCCTCACCGTTTTGGGGATCCTGGCTTTGGGGCCCAAGACAGATATATCCAGCGCAAGTGACCATTACTATTCTCAGAACCTTATGATTTAACAATGACCTCTCGTCTTGTAGAGAACCAGACTGCCCATAACATTTTCCCTTTTGTCATCGACCCCCTCTCCCGCAACGATCTTTTCAGGATTTGGAGGCCATATTTTTTATACCCTTTTGACAGCTGAGGAAACAGACATATCGAATGAGTAAGTGACTTGTTCAGACTCTTCCGTCAGGCGAACAACAAGGCTGGAACTCAAGACCCTTGGACTCTTTCTCCTAAAACTTCCCCAGAGCAGAGGGGATACCACTGGCCCAGAGTTTTGGACAAACGTAGAGTATTTCCATCTTGCCAGTGAACTATGAGAAGAATTAGCTTCTTATTAGTCTCTCGGGAATATCAGTGCTCCACATGCACCCCTGCACCCTCGTCCTGAGCATTTCCATTGTACAATATGTGTTTACCACATCATCTTTGGTATGTCTATGGACAGATGGCAGAGAAATCGTGACAATTCACAGTGCCTATTTCCAAACCTGGTGTCATGGCATGCGTCACCACCGGCCATGGGTCCAATGCAAGGGAAGACATTGTAGTGATAAATGGGATGGCAGAGGTCCTACCACTTCCCCAGAATAATCAGAGAAAGAGCTAGGGCTGGTGCCATTAGATAACGAAAGCAGAAGGGCATGGGTCTTGGGGACACTGATGGAAATCATGGGTCCCAAGCATGATAGGCTGCTCCCAGCTCTGAGAGGCAGCACACTGGGGATTTGACACATACACTTGCTGGTCAGCATTTTCTCATGAGTGTTTCTGCCTCTTATTTCCCCGCTTTCATATTCTGAGTCATTCCAGGTCTCCACCATAAACTGCTATGGAATATTGTGAGGGATGGGACTCGCAATGTTAAGCTACTACTGCATTGGCATGGGCACTGGCTCGGTGGAACAGACAGGGACAGAACTGTGGGGGTAGGTTCCTGGTGGCCCCCAGGTAGGCCAGGATGGTAGGCCTCCAGGTGCTGGACTGTGGGAAGGTCCAGTAGTCTGGGGAAAGGGGTGGGCAGCGAAGGTGGAGTTTCCAGGCTTCGGGTTATAGCTATTCACCAACAGGTTGGAAGTATCGCGATATTTTAAAAACGGAGATAGTTTCACTGGCACATGTCTCTCTGCGCGTCGGGCTTGGAAGTCTCAAAACTCTTTCCACTTGGTAAAATATCCTCTCACCAGCTTCCCTAAGTGGGAGCCCATTGTTTCCAAGCCTGCTGAAGCTCAGTGTTGTGTCTTTGTACCTTTCTGTCCATGCACTTCTGTTGTCCTGCCACACAGCCACGTTGTTCCTCTCACTCTTCCTGTCTCTCTCCCATGTGCTTTCATCTCCTTTGGTAGAAGTGGAACCACTCTAAGGTATTTTTTGTCTCCAATGAAGTTTTTAGCAGGGCAGTCTTGTGCTTGCCAAATCTGAGGTTTGCCTTGGACCAGGGCATGCTGGCGTCCTAGATCTGCTCTAGGACTGTCAGGAAGAAGGAGTTGCTTGTAA
The DNA here is from genome assembly GCF_046562875.1 of Panthera onca. NCBI lineage: Eukaryota > Metazoa > Chordata > Mammalia > Carnivora > Felidae > Panthera > Panthera onca. The sequence goes on along the minus strand of NC_138343.1, from coordinate 16,402,739 downwards.
GGTTGTTCTTGCCCTTTTACATGAACTCTGCACCATGAAAGGGGTGCCTAGATAATTTATTATTAAAACTGGGACACACGGGGCGCCTGGGTGGCTCAGTCGGCTAAACGTCCAACTCTTGATTTCAGCTCAGGTCACGATCTCATGGTTTGTGAGTTCGAGTCTCACTCTGGGCTTGGTGCTGACAGTGCAGAGCCTGCTTGGGATTCTCTCTCGCCCTCTCTTCCTTTTTGCCCCACCCCTGCTCATGCTTGCTCTTTCTCAAAAGAAATAAAATAAACTTAAAAAAAAAACCACAAAGCAACTGGGACACTTTTGATAGAGCTTGGTGACACTTTTAGCGATGACCAGAGCACCACAGACTATCGTGGGCAAACTGGAACACAGGATTACTCAGGACCAGGATGAGCCTTGAAGCAGGTCAGAGTTTCAGAATTTCAAAATCCCTTCGGTCTGTCAGAGATGACCTAGACCTTGGCCCTGTTTAGCAAGACTAAATGTCTACATCTCGTTACCTGCAGACCAGGTTAAGGCAGAGGACTTTCACCTTCTCTAGTGCCTTCAGTCTTGAGCACAGAGCTTTGGGCATAATACATCAATGCATGAATGAATGTAGAGATGAGTTATGGGCTTCAGTAAGGGAAAGGGGAAGATGATGCCCTCCCTGGCCAAAATGAAACCAGATTAAAGAAGGTTTATAAGACCCACTTATAGGAGTCTCTTTGGGAGAGTTTGTGTAGTTGAAATATTCCGTTATTTAGGCTCTCCTCTAGTGGGTCTTTTTATTTCTCTCTATTCCAATTCATTCACCGCCATGATGCTTCCCCAAATGCTTCAATCATAATTTCAATGAATTCAGAGCTAGAAAGAAGTTAAAAAAGATAATTTAGGTTATTTCCCCCATCTCAAAAACATCTTTCATTGCCACTCTCTGCTCATAGAATAAAAAATGTTATCTACTGAGACAGGGAGCATCAGAGAGGGGGCCAGACTGAGAAGAAAGGTGGAAAAGTATTATAATTTTGGTATTGGACGTGCATAAGTAAATTTTTTTATTATGGATATCTTTAAACATACACAACACTTGAGAGAATAGCGTAATAAACCCAATATGACCATCATATAGTTGTCAAGATATGATTGGTGGGGTTTCCACCCACACTCTGCCTTCCCTCTATGGATTACTCTGAATCCAATCCATGGTATCATTATCATCTCATCTGTAAATATTTCAGTATAGACATAACGAATTTGATATGCTTTGTTCAACCAAGGGAAATGTGAAATACTCAGTTGGATACATGGGTCTCAAGCTTAGAGGGAATGAACAATAAATGTTCCCAGACCTCGGGGAACTTGGAATAACCAAGGAGACAAACACATGTAATAGTTAATATTTATTTAGTACTTACCATATGCCAGGTACTCGTTTGAGAGGTTTGCACTCAACAACTCATTTCCTCATTACTATAACCCTAAGAGGTAGGTACATTTATTCGCTCTATTGTATAGATGAGGAAACTCAGGGAGAGATTGAGTAGTAACTTGCCCAAGGTCAGGCAGCTAATTAAGAGGCTGAGCCTGGTATGACCCAGATAATTTGATACACTGTGCTTTGTGACTAAGAAAAATACAGTAAGTAAGGCTACACTATGGGACGAACAAGTAGACGAACGACACAATAAGAAAGACATAGCTGAACTTGCTCATGTGACTTGACTCCCTGTAAAGATACAGGGTAAACCAAGAGGTGATTTATCCTACTAAAATTCAGGAAGGATAATTAATTCAATGATACCGAAAATCTTGGAGCAGCACAAGCACAATGAATGCAATCAGAATTTTATTCTTCTAAGTGGTGTTGATTTTTTCCGATGGATCATCCTGCTAAAACCCAGAAAGGGTAATTAACACTGTTGAAAATCTTAAAGCAATACAACAACGGCGAATGTGACAGAAATCTCTTACTTTCAAGTGGCATTCAAGTGAATTAGAATTTGGGGACATGCCTTCAAAAATAAAAAGAAAGCAATTCTAATAGTTTTCAATGAAATGTAGACAATTTTACTAAACTTGTGTCTAATAACGTGAGGTAACTCCACTGGAAGTCTCTGTACTGAACCAAATGTAAAATGATGTTGTGGCTCAGATGCTCTGCCGATCTCCTACTGTTTGCCACACGGTCACAAATATCCTTGCACCATGGCAAGATTTCTCACTTGGTAGATGAGTAGAAATTGCTGAATCAACTGTCAACCTAAATGTCTTCTTCAGGCTTGCAGAACTTGCTATGATGCCACTACTTATCACCCTCCTGTGAACGTTGTTCACTGCCTTATTCCCCCCATTGAGTGGGTATTTTGCTCTGATCAGTGGCCATGGGTGGTGCCCCTCAGTTTGTTGAAAGACAGACAAAATGCACAGAACAGTTAAGTAAATGATTGTATTCAGGCCATTACAATTAGGAAAATGCTCGTCAATGAAGAATGTTTCAAGAAAAGGAAAGGGGCCTCGCATTTCATAGAAGCAGGCAAACAAAGAAGTTGCCCATTAGTCTTATGAGAGTCTGCAGGAAGGCTAGAGATGGTCTCCTCTGAGTTGTTGGCAAGAGATAGAGGGAAACATGGAAGGGCTGGGTGGTCCTATGCAGTTAGCCATTTCTCAGAACGCAAAAGGGGATGGGGGGGTCTTCTGAACTCTTGCTTTTGAGGAACGCAAGGCTCAGATAAAAGTCAACATTGTCAGCAGCCTGCCCCCCCTCCTTTTGTTGAAGATGAATGTCCTTCATCACTGAAAAACTCAGCAGCCATCATAACCCTCCCGAGTGGAGCAAAAGAAGGTCTCTGAAATAGTTTCCAAGGAGTTTCGCATTGCTCCTGCTAAACCACCTGAAGCACCTGTAAAGAAGTGATGGTAGAAAGCGGTGGTCATAGCATCCTGGAGATCAGGCCCCTTAAAAGAAAGACGCCTACGATGAAAAGGAGAAAGGAGAAATGTTAATATAAAAGGTTGTATTAAAGTAGAGAGCCCGGGGCTGAACTCGGAGGGGAAGTAGTCCAGTGGAGGAAATCTCCAACGGGCCAGTGGAGGAAATCTTACACTTATCCAGCACTGCTTGCTGAGTCTCCGGGAGCTCTCGAGCTAGGATGTTGATGCTTCTGATCATGGTGCCCCCAGGCCATACACGACCCTAGCATTCCACCAGGATTACTTAATAGTCCAGAGAGTGCCTTTTCAGGGGGAAGTCAGATCCATGAGTGGCCTGCTGTGACGCTGAGTCCTTGGAGACACACGTCAAGCCATCAGGCTTTAGCTCACCATGCTCGTTTGGATCCTGGGGCAAAGGGCCGGCTGCCAAGCAACTGAGCCTTCACAGGGACCTGGAAAGTTAGGTGTTAGTTCTCAGTAACACCGGGTCACGCAGCAGGGAGAAAAGTTGGAAACATTAGTTGGACGGATCATAGTCAGATATTAAAGGAAACTGGAAGGATTGAAAATCTGAAAAGGACTGACAATTTGGAAAAGTGACAGGAACCAGTCCAATTTGCAGAGAGGCACCCAAACTGATTTTTCCACAGTTGAGGAGCAAGTCCATTAAAATAGCCCCCAGACAAGCCAGAGTTTGCATATGCATTGGTTATCCACGATTTAAAAAGATATCTACCTAGTAGAGCTCAAAGACAACGGACAGGGTCAGAATCCAGTAACCTGGAAGGGTCTGCAACATGGCATGTAGTTTTCATTAAGATACAAAATCTCTCTCACAGCACTTTCAGTCAAAGACCACCTCAAAGAAAGATTGTTCTTGATCGCAAACTCAGGCTAGTTTAATTACATTTGGCATCGTTATTTAGATACGTATAGCAGGAATGGTAATTTTACCATACAGGCCATTTTAAGTTTGCTTTCTGGAAATTTTCATAAGGAATTTCAGACTAGACTTTTGAAAAAGTCTCCTGATGTTAGGATGTCAAGCTGAGAACTTCTTATCAGATTTCACCTGTAGTAGTTATACATTCGGGCAAATTCCTTTCTTCTCGAGATCACCTAAACATTCAGAGATTCGTGCCCCTTCCTGATGTGACCTTTCTTACTCACCTGTAAGGCTGGGAATCTGCAAGCAGGTATCAGGGCTGTTTGCCCAGGAGAACTCTGTAAACACTGGCTCCATAAAGCCAACCACAATTTCTTCAAAGTGTTTGGTCCTATCTGATTAAATAAGCAACATTCTCAACTATGACATTCCAGGCAAAGCCTTGGTTGCGTAACCCATATTTTCAATTATGTCACGGTAACAAGGACAGATTCTTACTGAACCTTTGCGAAAATATTGCCATGAAAATAAAAACACTCATACCGGAGCTTCTGAATTCTGGATTCATCAGGCAAGAAGAATAAGGCATCACTTGCAAATCTTCAAGCATACAAAAAAAACCATCTACTACATGACCAGTTATAGATAGCATAAGAGGAAAAAGTAAGGGCTTCCTTATTACTCAGAAGACAGAAGACTAGAGCAACCACCTCCCAGACAAAAGCATAGTCATTCTTCCTCAGCTTATGTAATTAAATCGCATTCTTCTCTGCCTGGAGTAGCAGTCTCATGTGTCCGTCTGTTTCTCAACCAGAGTTCTAGAAATCCTGACTCAGTCCATTGGTATGATCTCAGTCCACTTGTTTAAGCGATGCCACCAGAACGCTGTACCTGAAAGTACTTGGCCTAGTCCTCTTCTGTGTGGCTATGAGACAGTCCTTCCAGGTTGCAGATGAAATACACGGGCCCTTAGCTGATTGTAAGGGCTTTCAGGGAAGCATCAGGGCAAAACAAAAAACTCTCTGTAGATGACATGAGATTTAAAATGGCTGTGGTAAACTTAGTTTCAGGAGTGAAATACCTAAGGGTAGTTCGTTCCAAGCATAATGCAACTGGCAAAACAATTTGGTTGTTTATATGGCATGTAAAACAAGGTAATAAAGTCAACCCAAGAGATTTTAGACAAAGCAATAATAAATGTAATTGCTACCCCTGTTTCAAAGAAGAATGGGTATCACCTTCAATTTGTAAAAATAGATGAACATTCTTACAGAGAAAGACCACCTTCAGATAGAACTATAATAATCCGGACACAATATACCATGAATATACATGGTATATTGGATAGCAAACAATGAAAGTATCCAGGAATATCGAAGAATGTCAGGGATGTCAAAGAAAGAGATTCTGTAAGTTTAGAGTATATCCTATGCATCCAAATGTTAATAAAACTCCCTAGGCGAGGGATGTGACTCTCAAATTGAAAATCACCATCCCAAAGATGCCAGATTCAAATGAAAGAAGTAAAATTGTGATCAAGTTAATATTTTTACAAAATAATCGAAATTATGACCAATAGCACTATTCTGCTGTTGCCTAATATTCGACAAAGCAGGGGCGCTGGGGTGGCTCCGTCGGTTAAGCATACGTCTTTCTGTGCTGACAGCTCAGAATCTGGAGCCTGCTTCGGATTCTGTGTCTCCCTATCTCTTTGCCCCCCCTCCGGCCCCCGCTCACACTCTGTTTTTCTCTGTCTCTCAAAAATAAATAAATGTTAAAAAATGTATATATATTTGACAAAGCAGTCCTAGGACTCTGATATCAGAAACATGTCATGGACAATTCTCTAGGAACATCTCATATAACACACAATTTCTGAGATATTTATAACATTGTATCCACACACATTTTACTCTAGGGAAAGTTAAACATCTCTTCTGGCATGCTAACTTATCAATGTAAAACTTCAAATATGCTTAATTATTTCTAGTACTTTTTTTTTTTTTTTAACAAAGACGAAAATAAATCATGGTGATTTTCCAGGGGCTTTCTAACACATATGTACATATAAACACACACATGCATTCATACATATAGGACATCTCTGGGCTACATAAAAATAAAAGGGAAAATGATAATGTAATGAGTATCTGTTCATTCACTCCATATAGTAAAGTTCAAAGTTTTACATTTCTTAAAGATCTTACAAATCATCTTCAAGCTAACATACTGCACAACGTAATTGATGGCTGAAATATAATTTTTCAGAATAATGTTTCAAATGGGTAAAACACAAATTTACATTGTTCATAGTCTTAAACATTTACTAGACGTCATGTTAGCTTATTCAAGCAGGAAATTGGTAAGGTTGAAAAAGAACATACACAAGTAAGATATAAATCCGTGCTTACATTACATTTAATACTGATAAATCAGAGAAAACAGCTGTTTTCGTTAAACTGAAATCATTAAGTGAGTGTTACTTGCCAAAACTTACCTAAATTATGTGAACTGGAATTCTTAAATTCTTCCTTCCTTCCTCTCTTTCTTTCTCTCTTTCTTTCTCCCTTTCTTTCTTTCTTTCTTTCTTTCTTTCTTTTTCTTTCTTCCTCTCTCTCTCTTCCTTCCTTCCTCTCTCTCTCTTCCTTCCTTCCTTCCTTCTTTCCTTCCTTCCTCCTTTCTTTTTTTTCCCTTAGTTTCTATAAGGATATCTCTTTTTCTCCCACACTGAAAGTGCTAGACATCCAATTTTTTCTTTTTTATTTCTGGGAATTTTAAGAATATTTAATTCATATAAATGCTTGTTTATCTCTAACCCAATCAGACTAGAGCTCCTTCAACTTAAGAGATTTTCTAATCTAGTTTATTAATACTGTAAAGATAGGAAAATACCACACACTCACACAATGAGAGGCAAAGGCCCTTCTGAATTATAGATGTATACACATACAGACTCAAACACAGAGAAAGCTTATAGTTTCAGTTCTAAAATTTCAGCTATAGGTCAGTCATGAACCCAGAAATACAAAACTCACCAGTCCATTCACTTCCTGATGGACGTGCATTTCCTAGTTGATTTGAGCTCAAAATAGACAAAGAGAAGAGAGATTAACCGAATTCTCAGTTACCTTTCAACTAACAGAGGCAAGATGTCTATAAGCCATCGACTGTTCACAGAGATCATCAAATGGTCTGACCAGGAGACCAAAAGAGGATGGTACCAGAAATCAAACAAGTGCTCAGAAAGGCTCAAAATAAAATCTTTACTGTGCTACCTACGGATAGGGGTCTGGGGCATGGGAGTTGGATTTTCTGGTGGGCCCCTGAATCACCATTTGGGAGCACGAGGGGCTCCAGCTAGCTCATTTCCCGGGTAGAATGGGGCTCTGCAGGTGAGTTCCAATTCTGTCTGATCACTGCACCCAACCGAAAGAGTCCCTGCTTACAAGGAGAATGTGGGAAGAACGGGGAGCCAGCTGGGCACAAATGGATGAAGGAAAGCGGCCCAAATGCAAAGAAATGGCGAAGAGCATGGGTTCAGGAAGACCAGGATTTAAATCATGGGTCTGCCACGTACGTGACCTTTCGAGAGCTCTTTTCACCTTCCCGAGTATCCATCTATTCGTAGATAACATTGGGGACAACAATGTCTACCACGGACTGTGGTTGTAAAAATTAACATTCCACATGAAAGAAAACTCCAGAGACCAGCTTTTCATACATCACACAAATCTTTTGTTGTGTGCCTCCAACTTACTTTTCCTCTTTTACCTTCACAGCCCCCCCCCCTCCCCCGCCAACAACATCTACCTTCTATTTTAGGTACTGTTTTAAAGCAACGTTTCTCAAATTTTGCGTGCAACCGAACTACCTGTAAAATTTGCCAAAAATGAACACTCCTAGGTCACAAACCCCAGGAATTATGATCTAGTACATGGTGGAATGCAGAAAACTTCATTTGAGCAAACATCCAAGTGGTTTTGATGTAGATGTCCTTTAGATTACAATTGAAACAACGTTGCGTTGGCTGTTCTTTAGTCTGACTGTGGGCTTTCTCTCCATCCTGGGTTTTCATACTCTGCTTCCTCAGAGCCCTTTCTTCACGGTTCTGCTTGTGCAATTTTATTTATTCTTCAAGGCTCCCTTCAAATGTTTCCTCTTGCATGAGGTCTTCCTGGACTCCTCAAGGCAAAAGGGCTTTGCTGTCTCTACTCTGGTATTTGTTTATACATCTCATTCCCCCTTTGACAATCAGCTCTTGTAGGGGAGGGACTGGGTTTCATTTATCTCTGTGCCTTCACCATGTAGAAGAGGCACTCTTTCAATGTCTAGTAATTGAAATGACAATCCCAACCCTGTATCTGGGGGAGAATGATTGGAATCTCTCCCATCCTTGGCTTTCCACTCGTCTACAAGCCTGAACTGAGAACCGTACAAAGGTTCGGTCCAGAAGACGGTAAGGTGGAAACCATATTCGCAGTATATATACGAGATAAAAGTCTGGGCATCTCTCTGGAATGCCAGTCTCTAAGAAATGATGCTAATGCATCACTGTAATCAATCAGAGAAACAGTGCCTGCAAACTCAGGTTCCCACCAGCAACTCTTCATTACTGGCAAAATAGAACTTTCTTCTGCTTCTGCTAAAGCAGATAGTGCCTTTCAATGGAAATAAAGACCTTCCTAGCATCAGTGTAGGCCTGCTGTCTTTGTGCATGAATATGTTACTAGGGCAATGGCAGATTGCTAATCATCTCTGAGTCCAGCCCCCCGGCCATCAACGAAAGTCAGCAGTAACAGGCAGCAGACATTCTGAACTCAAACAAGGCACGGCGAGGTGCTCTTTCCAGGGAACAATGCTTCGTAATTACAGGCATGTTGCTGACCTCTCCGTACACAGTGTAAGACTTGCCCTCTAGCTGTGGGCCACAAAATAAGCCATGAAATGAAAGTTTATTCCATAAGCTGAAATGATTCTATAAGTTGATATTTCCATAAGTTGAAGTGATAAACGTAGTCATATGGAAACATAAGGAGCCTTACAAGCTCATGAATTATAAAGAAAAAAATAAGAAAAAAGCAGTTTCAATGTAAGGAGTCAAGACAGTCACTCCCTTTGGGGGAGAGGGTTTGTGACTAGCAGAGAGCCTGAGGGACTTCTGATGCCTTATTTCCTGGTCCGGGTGCTGAAAACATGGGTGTGTTCACTTTGTTGGAATTCTTGGAGCTGTGCACTCTGATATACGCTGTGCGTGTGTTATATGTCAAGAAAGTTTACCTCCTCCTCCCCAAAAGCATTTTTTCCTTCTTTCTCCACTAAATAAATGCTGAACAAATATGTATAGAATAATAGCTTGAAGGCGTGCCAGATCCGTAGCATGCCTCAAGGAGCCGTGTACGTCTTCGTCTGGCCTGGGCATCAGATGTGCGTTTCTAGTCACTGCGGTTCACTTCGTTGTTCCACAGCCTAGCTTTCCTACTCAGAGCAAAGGCCTCCTGAGCATTTCTCTTGCATAAGGTCCCCATCTTGGCTGCATGCGGAAGGCCCCTCCAGCGCCATAGTCTGCCTCAGATTAGTTTCCTGGTACATGTTGCTTGGCTGTGTCAGGTCTTGACGCCATCCTAAAGACGGTGAAATGAGCCAAGTGATTTCATCTCTCATGGCACACCTTGAGGACATTACTTGGGCACAAGCCAATTTACTGCTCACAGCCTGAGAGACGTATTTTTCCCACGAGCTGGCCTACCTCCCCCTCTTTCACAAAGAACTTCCTCCATGGGAAAGGACACACCAGAGAACGTGGAGCGTTGTAGCCAGTGGGAAATATGCTTGACATGGGAGATGCTGTCCCCACTCCCTCCTTCCCCACCCACTCCACACCGACGCGTCAACTCAAAGTTCTTACTAACGCTTGGGTTTCACGCAAAGCTTTCTTTGCTTGCTCGCGCCCATCAACAAATATATCCAGGGAAAGAAACAGCATCAAGAAAGACTGGCCTGTGTGTGCGAGCGAGTCTTTGTTGTTGCTGATTTGCTTTGAGCACCTGGGAGAATTTGACTCCCTGCACCCTTCGACAGAAGTGGGTGCCCCGTGAGCATGTTTCCCTCCGCCTGTGACCTGGAACTAAAGGCGGTGACGAGCACCAAGTGGCGGGAGGTGTTTGTTGGTTGACACTTGACTTCAAGACCAAGCTGAGCACTTGCATTCTTTTGGTTAATTCCACTGGTCCTTCCACTCGGTCAGTTCCATGACTCTGATCCAGGGCCCAAGGAACATAGCATCCCTGCTAAGCTAGACACAAGTGCAATACCAAAAAGGCTTGTGCTGAAGTACAACGCCAACCATCAGCCTTTTGTTAGCTGGTAAGAACGTTGCAGGCAACTGTTTTCAGGAAGTGCTGTCTTTTGTTGTTCCCCCAAAAGGAGTTTTAGGGATCTCGCCTTTGGTTTTTCAAGCAGTTTTAGAAACTGTAAATCTTTTATACTTAATAAATTTTATGAAGTATGATTTCTATGCAAGAAAAATGTGGAGACTTGAATTATACAGCTTGGTGGGATTTGACCAAGTTTACACCCTATGTAAACCAAGATGTAGAACATGTCCAGAGCATGTAAGCAAAGAAGTCATGTCCTTTTTCAGCCAGTACCCCCCGGACACACACTCTCTCACACCACCCTACCCCCAGTGGAAGAGAGAGCAAAGCATTGTTCTGATTTCTCTCACCATAACTTAGTTTCGCCTTTATAAATCGGAGTCCTACAATATGATGTGTCTTCTTTCGGGTCTGGTTAATTTTGCTCACCGGGATGTTGCTGAGATTTGTCCATGTCATTGCTTGCAAGGGCAGCCCATTCTACATTATCCCTGTGGAGTGTTCCATTGTATAAATAGACCACAATAAGTTCATCAGTTCTCCCGGGTGGGGACCACTGAGTTGTGTTCCGTTTGGCGCCATTATTAAGACTGCTGAGCACGTGGCTGTAAAAGTCTTCGTGTGTTCATTTTTTCCCCCTTTCTCTTGTGTAAGTAGAACAGTGGGACCATAAAAAGACGTATGGTAACTTTGTAAGAAACTTCCAAGATTTTTCCAGAGTGGAAAAATAGTATTTTTCCCTCTTGTTGTAGTAATAGTAATAGTAATAGTAATAGTAATAGTAATAGTAATAGTATTTTACCCTCTTGTTGGCAATACATAAGAGTTTCAATTGTTTTATGCACAGAGCTGTCAATATTTTAATTTTACTTATGCCAACATGTGGTATTTTCACTTTTTATTATTTCATCTATCTTGATTTATGTGAAGTAACATCCTATCATGGCATCATTTGGCAGGTCCTCGATAATCTACGATATTAAGCACCTTTTCCATGAGCTTATTGGGATTCTGTTCTTCTTTTGTGACATGTCTGTTCAAACCTTTTGCCTTTTTTTTTTACAAACTGGGCTGTTTTTTATTTTTGTTTCTTAAAAGTATTATATATATTCTGGATATGAGCCCTTTATTGAGTGTGTGTATTACATTTATATTTTTCAGTCCATGGTTTGATAATTCATTTTAATCATGAATTTTATGAATGCAAATTATTAATTTTCATGACGTGTGACTTAGCAATGTCTTCTTTCATGATTCGTGTTTTTTATGTACTGTTGAAGAAAACTTTGCCTTTCCAATGGCTGCTATATTCTCATAAGTTTTCTCAATGTTTTATATTTTGTCTTTACATTCAGGTCTATGATCCATATCCAATAAATTTTTGTGTATGGTATGAAATAGAAAGTTAAATAGGTGTCCAAGGAGTTCAAAAGATTCATTCGAAGACTTATATTTCCTATTAGAATGACTTGGTGCTTTAGTTGAAAGTCAATTGGTATGTACATGAGTATGCCTACTTCTCAGTCTTCTGTTCTGTTCCATTGATCTATTTCTGGATGCTCTGTAGTTCCATAGTATATTCTTTCAATTCCTGTGGCTTCAGATTAAGCTTGAAAATTGGTTAATGTAAGTCTTTCAACTTTTTTTTTCTTCATCAAAATTATTTTGGTTACTCCAAATATCCTGGATTTCTATATTATTTTAGAATTGGCTTGTAATTTTCTTTAAAAAAAGCTGGATTTTTTATTAAAATTATGTTGAATTTATCATCGATTTAGGGAGAAAGGATGTCTTCATATGTTGAGTCTTCCAACTTATAAAATAGTGTGTCTTCTCATTTATATAGATTTCTTTTCTCTTAAATACATTTTGTAGTTTGCAAAGTGTAGAGATTTGGCACACCTTTCATTGTATTTATTCCTATTTAACTTTTTGGTGACGCTATCATAAGTAATGCCTTAAAATGTTTTATTTGCCAATTGTTTTATTGCTAGGGTATAGTGACTTTATATCCTGCAACTTTGCTAAATTTACTTATTAGTTTTAATATTTGTGCATATTCTGTAGTGTTTTCCATGCACCAAATTGTTTTCTTTGAATAATGGTTTGATTTCTTCCTCTAGAATCTTTATGCTTTTTATTGCATTTACTTGTCTTAGAAAATTGCCACATCTTCCAGAATATTACAGAATAGGAGTGGGAGTCGATGTTCTTGCCTTAATTCCAATCCTTGAGGAAAAGCATTCAGTCATTAGTTTGAAGAATAGCTTGTGATTAGACGGGGGAAAGATTGCTTCTATTTCTAATTTGCTGATGTCTTTATCGCGAATGATTGTTGAATTTTGTCTAGTGCACTTTCTGCATTTATTGAGATAATTCCTTTTCTTTATTCTCCTAATAAATTTATTCACTTAAATTACATTGATTCACCTGCACATGTTAAACCAATCTTGCATTTCTGGACAAACCCCACTTGGTCATGACTTTTATTTATTAATTATGACATTTTGTGTGTTGCTGGATCTCATTTGCTAATATTTCATTAAGGATTATATATATATACACATATATATGGATATAATATATATTTAAGGATATATATATATAATTTTATTTATTTATTTATTTATTTATTTATTTACTTACTTATTTACTTATTTATTTTTAAGTAAGCTTCACACCCAGTGTGGAACCCAACGTGGGGCTTGAACTCACAACCCTTGAGATGAAGACCTGAGCTGAGATCAAGAGTCAGACACTTACCTGACTGAGCCACCCAGGCACCCCAGATATATACACAATTTTATTGACTCTTTCTGAAAGTACCAACACTTCTTGAGTTCTGGTTATATTGACTATTTTTCTCCGATATTTTTTTTTTTTTTTGCTTGCTTGTTTTCTTCCTTTTTCACGTGTTCTTTAATTTTAGATTTTCAGTGTTTCTTAATTTTAGATTTAATGCTAGACACTGTGCTTTCATCAGAACACAAGAGACCCAGACCAATTATTTTACCCCAAAAAGAGGGTGCGTCTCCTCTTCTGTCAAACTTTCCGTCTAGAGGTTTGGTCGGTAGACTCTGTAGTTGAGGCGGGTTGAGGCCCTGTTGTTGTTTTAGTTCTTCTGTCCTGCTCCCAGTCTTTTGGCAGGCCATTGTGTTGCTCTTAGTGAAGTCCTGGAGTAGCTCAGAGGTACGTGTAGTTCTCCCACCCTGCCTCTGGTAGAACCCAGGAGCGCTTTGCCAGGATTCTATCAGCTTTCCTGCCCTATCTCCGGCCTTTGGCAGCTTCTGCCTGGCACTAGTCATAGGCCCCATGTATCTCATATCTCATGGGAAAGATCTCTGAGGACTGTCATTGTGCCTTCTGTGTACCATCCCTGTGCACAGGTGACAGCCCATAGGCAGGACTTGGAGAGTGAGTGTGAACTTCATTTGTTACTAGGGCTCCTTGAGACTCCAGTCCACCATCCCAGCCAATCGGTGAGCATCAAAAGTCCATCAAAATTTCAACTGACTTTTCACCCCATCCACAGAAGACTCCTCCACTCCCCATCCTCAGCAGCACCCTCTCTCCCGAAGCTCCTTGCATTTAGGTTTTCTTGCTCTACGGTTCTCTGATAGGTTTCTTTAAGCGATAATTGTGTAGCTTGTCTGGATGTGTTTTGCGATGATCTCTTGCTACTTTTTATATTCTAACAGGAAGAAAATGCTTAAAAGTGGTGTTAAAAAATCATTAGGCAACTGAAATTCTACACCACCCTTTCAAACACACACATACAGGGGCCCCTGGGTGGCTCAGTTGGTTAAGTGTCTGACTCTTGATGTCAGCTCCGGTCATGGTCTCACAGTTTGTGAAATTGAGCCCTGCATCAGGGTCTGTGCTGATAGCATGGAGCCTGCTTGGGATTCTCTCTCTCCCTTTCCCTGTGCCTCTTTCTCTCCCAAAAATAAATAAACAGAAATTAACAAACTACACACACACACACACACACACACACACACACTATCCATTTCCCAATTTCTCTTAACTCTTGCTCTCCGAGCCATCCATATCACTTCCTGTTGCTCACCTCTTGTAACTCAGTGGCTCTCCATTAGGATGGTTTTGCTCCCCATGGGACATTTCTTTTTAATGTTTATTTATTTTCCAAGAGAGAGAGAATACGCGGGGGAGGGGCAGAGAGAGGGAGAGAGAGAGAATCCCAAGCAGGCTCCATGCTATTAGCACAGAGCCCAACGCAGGACTTCATCTCACGAACTGTGAGATCATGACCTAAGCCTCAATCAAGAGTCGGACTCTCAACCAACTGAGCCACCCAGGCGCCCCACCCCAAGAGACATTTTTGATTGTGATGGTTGGGGAGAGAGTGCTATTGGCACAGAGTGGGCAGACACCAGGGATGCTGCTAAACACTCAACAATGAGTAGGACAGTCCTCAGCAACAAAGACTTATCTGGTCCCAAACGTTAATGTCGCTGAAGTTGAAAAGCTTTGTTCTAAAGGAATACAAACAAATGCCCACAGCAGATTCAGACTTCATTCAGGTAGCTACCAAGCAAATCCAAGAGGAATGGAAGGGAAAGGAAGGATATATGGATTATATATGGCTTATTTCCCTAACCCCGGGAAGGTAGTGAGTGAATTTTACACATTGCCACATCTCCTGTCACAATGATACAGTGACTTACCACGGTAGGGCCAGCAATAAATGCTTGATGAATGACTACATGGATGAAAGTGAGTGAAGTGTAGACACCACTTGCTAACTGCTAAGCCTCTTGTATGAAGTCTCCCTGAGCCACCCTAGTACTAGTCAAAGGACAAGGGCATTTGAAACATGTGTCCCAAAAGTTAATACATTTATGTTCTGCTTTTGGAAGTTAACTAGCCCAAGCAGCCCCTCATTTACTTTGGGTGTTCTTTCCCGTTTCTGTATCTGTGACTGGCCAACACCATAAAGCACCAGGTTGAGCCCTGAGATAACACACTGAGTATTGCATGGACTTTGCCTCTGCAGGATCCTTCCCAGTATGTGCTGGACAGAAAGGCATGTACCCCTGAGTCACCAAAGTCATGTTCATGATGGCTCTTCTGAAAGCATAGCCTCAAATACCATTTAAAAATCTGAAAAGATAAAGAGAATTGAGTATGCTATACTCTTGATTAATAAATTTAATTCGCTGAAACTCAACATTCCCCCCCCCCCCCTCCCCGATTATCAGTAGAAATTTATATTTTCCAAAATCCCTTTGGGGACAAGATACAAGTCTTAGACACAATTTATCCAGACAGAGAAGTACGATGAGTTAGACTGATGTGGGTAGCTAGTTTTTATTTATTTCTTTTTCTTTTTCTTTTTAAAAGAGAGAGGGAGTGGCTGGGAAGAGGAACAAAGAGAGAGAAAGAGAGAGAGCCGGGGAGAGGGGCGGGTGGGGGGGATTCTTAAGCAGATTCCATGCTCAAGGCAGATCCCAATATTTTTTGTTATTTTTGCTCTAGTTGTCTGATGCAAATATTTGGAACGATGATTTTTTACCATGCTTGAGTCCTGAGGCTTGAATAGTTAGTGAGGAAATGTTTTTCAAGTATACAACGATTGAAACGATTTAAATAAATTATGTGTGTATGTGTGGGCACGCATGTTTGTGCTTTGCGGTGTGCAAGAGAGCTCCAGCAGTTTTCCTCTCCTTTTAAAAAGCTTTTCAGACTAATCAATTTTGAAAACCTCATGAAGGGATGAAATACAATTTCTTCATCTTTTGGATCATCTCTTTTTAAATTTTTTTTAATGTTTGTTTATTTCTGAGAGAGAGAGTAAGAGCATGAGTGGGTCAGGGGCAGAGGGAGAGGGAGACACAGAATCGGAAGAAGGCTCCAGGCTCTGAGCTGTCAGCACAGAGAGCGACACGGGGCTCAGACCCCCAGACAGTGAGATCATGGCCTGAGCTGAAGTCAGATGAGCAACTGACAGTCACCCAGGTGCCCCTGGATCATCTTTTTAATTTTTCCCCCCTTAATTACTCATTTGATGTTTTGATAGCTACCCTGGGTTTGTGAGATTTAGAACTCTTTCTTAAAATTCCTGTAGTTTTAAGAGTGCTGGTTCAGCTGGGGATCAGAACATGGCATTACCAGGTCCCGGGCACGGGTGAGTATTTGGGACACATTCCTGTTTCCAAACCCACCATGAGGTAGGGCCCCAGCCAGCTCGTGTTCATCACATCTTTATGTATCTGCCTCGAGTTAGGTTACTGTGGATAAAGTCCTCTTAGTGACTTGGAGCCAAAGAAGGGAAACCCATCTCACGTGAAGAGGTCAATCTGTTGAAGAAGCACAAAGAATGAAAGGTACTGCCTAGTGACTTGCTTCTATGGGGCTGGAGAACTAGGCACTAGGCGTGTCCCAGGTATAACTCATGAGCATGGAATTTGTTAAATTAGCTCAAGGAGGCCACAGACAGTATTTACTATCCTAGTATCACCCTTTATTCAGCCAAGAGCCCAGCTTGCCAAACAGGACTGCGTGACTCTGAATTGGAAAGAAACGATCTGTAAACTAAAAGGCTGGAATTTTTGTTGACCTTGGTGTACTGCCTCTGCCCTGGATCATGGGGGACTAATTTCCCTTTTATTTCTCACAAGATCTGGACTCAGGAATGTTGATATCGTCAATGGGGAATGGAGCCCGCATCCATATGTCTTCCTTCCCCTGCGTCCTGGTCTCTTTTCTCCTGCACTCAGGCAGAGGGGACGGGGGTATCTGCCTTTCCAGCTGTCACTGTGTAATCATCCTAAGTATAAGGTCAACAGACACCTGCTGAGGCTGCACGCTTGTGGTGACTAACTGAGGCTTCACTTCTTTCTACCTCTTCGCCATTTGCCAAGGACGTGGTTAGGAAATACACGGACAGGGAAGACAGGTTTTCCCACTCTTCTGGAGGTGACCCTGCCTCTGTCTTCTCCATTGGCAGTACCCTGAGGGCAAGACATCTCAAGGGGGCCTGTCTGTCACTTTCTGGGTGGTAGGAGTCCAGCCAGCTCCTGGTTCGAGATTCACAGTCGAGGAGGGACCCTAGGGGTGTTTCTTCTTTTAAGTGGTGTAAGAAAAAGGGATGGAAATGGGGTGACTGATAGGAAAATCTTTAGGCATGTATTAGCTGTTGAGACCAAGAGGAGAATAATAATTCCCCAGCAGGAGGAATTACTAGGCATTCGATGCTAAGACAAAAGAATATCGTGAGATTTGATTCCCTTGCTCTCTTAAGGAACATGATGAAGCATAAGTTCTCAACAATTCGCATGATAAAGTCAGCCTGGAGGAAGCACACAAGGCACGATTCATTCATTCACTCAGAAAAGTTAAGTTAGCACCTGCCAAGGGACAGGCGGGTGCAAGGTGGTTCTGGGGAGTACTAATTGGACCCAGCCTTTAGCCCTCATGCAGCTCAAAATCTACTTACCAGAGAATTCGGCAATTTATTGAGCCTTCTCATTTTTTTTTTTTATTTAGTGCAGAAAACCACATCCAGCAATACTAAGAAACTAGATTTTTAACGGTTGGCATTATACAGAGAGCAGGCTAAGATGTGAGTGACCACTATGAATTGTCGCTTGCTTATTTATCTATTTATTTTTAAAGTTTATTTATTTATTTTGAGAGAGAGAGAGAGAGAGAGAGGGAGATAAAGAGGAAGAGAGAGAATCTCAAGCAGGGCTCGAACCCATGAACCATGAGATCATGACGTGAGCTAAGATCAAGAGTCAGGTGCTTAACTGACTGAGCCATCCAGGCGCCCCACAGCTTGTTATTTTATTCTATTTTATTTTTTAAATATAATTTATTGTCAAACTGGTTTCCATATAGTACCCAGTGCTTATCCCAACAGGTGCCCTCCTCCATGCCCATCACCCACTTTGCCCTCTCCCCTGCCCCCCCCATCAACCCTCAGTTTGTTCTCGGTATTTAAGAGTCTCTTATGGTTATTTACTTATTTATTTTTAAATGTTTTCTTCATCTCTGAGAGCAAGAGAGACAGAGCACGAGTGGGGGAGGGGCAAGGAGAGGGTGAGACACAGAACATGAAGCAGGCTCCAGGCTCTGAGCTGTCAGCACAGAGCAGGGTGCAGGGCTCGAACCCACAGACCATGAGATCATGGACCGGAGCCAGAGTCTGATGCCCAACCGACTGAGCCACCCAGGTGCCCCTCACAGCTTGCTTTTTTAAAGATCTGGCTCACGATGAGTTTGCTTGTTGGTCCCAGCTTAGCTCTTCAGCTCCCAGGGCTGCTGCCTTGTGGCCACCTTCCCTTCCCAGCTACATCCCGAGAGCTGTGGACCGGGAGGCGGTGACAGTCAATCTGCAGTAGTTACCGGGCGCCCCGGGGTACGAAGCACTGTGACCACGTGCTGAAGGTCAGTGGGAGCTACCAATTTAAGCAATTCATCTATATTCTGCTCAGTGTGATTAGACAAATCGCGACGGAAAGTGTATATCCTGGAGCGGTACCAAGAGCAACAGGTCCCAGGTGCCGAGCAGAACATGGAGAGATGAGATCCCCACCCCTGAGAAGTTTCCGTTCTCCACTCAACACTGATATCCCTTCCCCTTTTCCCCCAGAACACTGCTGGCGAGTTCATGGGCAAAGCAAGAGAAAAGCTCAGGACCCTGGAACAAAGGGAAGGAAGGGAAGAAGAAGGTGAGGGTTTGATTACTGTTTCCAGCAAGAGCTACAGATACTTCAACTTCTATACTCCCTGTTGAAATCATAGGCTCTTAGCTTGCCTGCAGTTTACAAAACGCAGAGAAAAACTTCAACTTCTCAGTCCCGCGTCTGTATAGTGTGGTTCATCACAAGGGAGCAGGATGGATTTCTGCTTGTTCAGGTCTATTTCCCCTACATTTGCAGAAGACAGACTGCCAAAACATACTCCGGTAACAATGGATGGTTTCTACAACACCTTAAGGGGAGAGTAAATCTTGTTAACTGAAGGGCAATTTATTTTCCAAACACTGTGGGGGAGTTGATTACGTGCTTTGTGTGAATAGAAGCTGGGGCAGTGATGAGTTTCTTTGCATGGTAGGGAGGAAAGAAGTCTTTTTTTTTTTTTTTAATGTTTATTTATTTCTAAGAGAGACAGAGGGTGAGCGGGGGAGGGGCAGAGAGAGAGAGATAGAGAGAGACAGACAGAGCCTGACGAGGGGCTCAAACCCACGGACTGCAAGATCATGACCTGAGCCGAAGTTGGACTCTCAACCGACTGAGCCACCCAGGTGCCCCTAGAAGTCTCAAGTCTATAAGGAGCAGGGATCTGGGGAGAAGAGAGCTGTTTACCAAGCAGGAGCTTGGGAGGGTGTCATGGTCACAGATGCTGTCAGCGTGGCTTACTGTGGTAATTGTGATAGAAATTGTTCCCTTCTTTAGGCATCCCAAAGGAATCTTTAGTAAAATAGATGATGGTTGATATGGCTTTGTGTATCTTTTTGAAGAACTTGAAACCCCACCCGAAATTCTGTCTGGATTGGTGGGACGAGAGGGTGAGCAAATGAGCCTTCATGGACTTCATGTCCACTAATGACCATCAACCTTGTCAGTTGCCTTGACTGTGGAAATGGGAGTCTGACTGGTCTTCCTCTGTCACCTTTGCTCTCCAGTGGCCTTTTCTCCTCCACCCAGCCTAAATGATCCTTTTAAAATACAAATCAGATTGTATCTGACCTCTGTTTAAAACTAGAATAACATCCCTTTCCTTTAAATTTTTTTAATGTTTATTTATTTTTGAGAGAGAGAGAGAGAGAGAGGCAAAGTGCAAGCAGGAGAGGGGCAGAGAGAGAGGGAGACACAGAATCTGAAGCAGGCTCCAGGCTCCGAGCTCAGCACAGAGCCCAATGCAGGGCTCAAACTCACGAATGGTGAGATCATGACCTGAGCCAAAGTCCAATGCTTAACCGACTGAGCCACCCAGGTGCCCTAAGAATAGTGTCCATTTCCTTTAAACAAACTCACTTTCCTAATCATGGCTGACATGTCTCCCCTTGACTTGTCTCTGGCTTCTTCAGGGGGCTTATCTCCTGCCACTTTCCTTATTCTAACCTTGCTGCAGATAATATCATTTCCTTCTTCTTGTTGCTTCAACGCGTGAAGCCCTCTTTGATACCAGACATTTGCATTTATTGTTTGCTTTGCTGGGATGCTCTTCCTTCAGAAGTTCACCTAACTCCCTTTACTTTCCTATTCTTTTCTCAAGTGTCATCTTCTTGTTGGTAACATCCTGTCTCCCTTTTCTTACGGAGCATTGCTCCACAACCATCCCCTCCCCTGACCTGGGACTCTTTACAGAATTTGTACATTTGTTCATGATTTGCCCCTACCTTTTGCTAGAATGTAAATCCCATGAGGCATAGGTTTTGTCAGCATTGTCATGCAGTGTCTCCATGCCTGGTACAAGGGAGGTAATTCATGAGTAAATGGTGGACAAGTGGATGAATGGATGGATAGATGGATGAATGGATGGATGAATGAGGTTGTACAGGGAGAGACCATAGAATAAGAAGAGAAACTTGAAATAGAGTGAAAGCCTAGCCAAAAACTTTGACTCTTTCAAGGATTCCTAACAACAGTGGTGAGGAATCGTTTCCAAATAGTCCTGTCCATTTTCTTTTATTTTTGGCTTGGCACACGGTACATCAGAGATGTGTTTTGTTTTATCACACAAACCTTTTGGAGGGAGGCAGAGGAGAGAGGGGGGGCCTGGCCCCTTCCCTGAGGATGCAAAAGGGGCCTCTGAACAATAGAATTCCTAGCCAGGAGGCCCTGGGGAAGCAACTCAGGCTTGCTTGTCCTTCTGTGCATGGGGTTCAGGTAGCTCCCCAATCTGCCGCCTGACTAAGGGCTCTTTGGGCTGGAAGTGTAGAGAGGAAATTATAGTTGTGACAACCCAGGGAGGAGAGCAGAGAATGAGGAAGAGGGAGAGGAAAGAAGAAAGGAAAGTGGTGGAGTTAAGAAAGGATTCTGGAATAAGTCTGGGTATGTATAAAAACACGTCAGGGTAGACTAGTAATGTGGACCTAGAATTCACTCATTTTTTGCTCTACCAAGGGATAGCTACTGGCCCCCTTCTCTCTTGTCCCTCTTACTTTGTATCACCAGCTAGAAGAAGAAGCATAGCAGTGGCTTGGATCTGTTTTTTTGTTGTTGTTGTTTTTGTTGTTGTTTGTTTGTTTTGGTTTTTTGTTTTTGTTTTGTAGAATCAAAGATACTTGAGCTACGATATAAATCGTAAAGAATAAGACACTACAAGTGATATATGTGATAATGATAATGTCTACCAACTTTTTTTTAAAGTCTATTTATTTTGAGAGAGAGAGAGAGAGAGTGAGAGAGAGAGAGAGAGTGAGAGAAAGAGAGAGAGATAGAGACAGAACTCGAGCAGAAGAGGGGCAGAGAGAGAAAAACTACCAAGCAGCCTCTGTGCTATCAATGCAGAGCCCGATGTGGGGCTCAAACTCACAAACTTTGAGATCATAACCTGCGTTTAAACCAAGAGTTGAACACTCAACAGCCTGAGCCACCCAGGTACCCCTGTCTACCAATCGTTGAGTGTTCCCACTTATTCAGCTCAATAGAAGGCCGTTTTCATAGGTTACCTCCATTCTCACACAGCATGGTAGGGTGGAGATTATTCCCATCATACATCTGAAGAAGCTGAAGCTTGAGAAACACGAAGTAAATCTGGACCTTTTGTAACATAGAAACAGTCCTCTCTGCTGTTTTCTCTCTCGCAGAAGCCCATATACAGCCCTGAGTAGAGTTGATAGTCTAAGCAGTAATGAGCTGAAGGAAAGTAGAAACCTTACTATACTAGATCTTAATTATCTTTGACAACATAGCTGTGCATAACACTGCCCTTCAACAAATGCCTGGCAGATGGGAGTTAAGAGAATGAATGAAAATCTCAAAGATGGATGAGATCAGACAGGGTAGTAGCAGGAAGGACTCACACGCATATATCATCTCCCCCCCCCCCGCCCCTCCACGCTTTACCCCAAACCCATGTTAGAATGGCAATATTACGTGGTGAAAAGTGTGAATTATTAAACACAAAGGGACGATTTCTTTGAGGGAGGTTCAAGTGTTGGCACTGCAAAGGAGACCGTATAGCAAGCTTTAAAGTGGTTGCTGGAGGAAAAAAAAGGAAGATATGAGAGACCATTCCAAGGGGGCTGTGAAGAAGCAAAGATCTGCTCTAATGCCCACTCTTGATTACTCATCACTAGGGGTCCAGAAAGAGGGAGGGAAAAGAAAAATGCAAAAAACAAAGAGAAACAAAAAACCACCCACAAACCCCACAAAACCCAATATCAAAACCTCGTCTTGATTTCCTACAGCACATCTGCTTGGAAGACTGCTCAAAGGTAGCTAAATTCATAATTTGCATTTCACTTTCTTTCTCTGTCTTTCTTCTTCCTTTCCCAACATGAGGATGGACAGACAGACAGAGCCCAGATTATTCCAAGATTTTATCACAAAATGATCAGGATTTGGTTGCTTGCAGTTTGGGGAGCATAGTTTCCATTTTGTGTGTGTGTGTGTGTGTGTGTGTGGCTGAAGGCTGTGTGACCTATCAGGTGACCACGTAAGAAGCTAGCTAATTCCTCCATTAAAAGATTTGTCAGCTAAGCAGCTCGCCACATAAGGGCTGCCCGAGGCTTCAGGGCAAAGAAGCCAAAACAAACATCAGTGGGGCCCACGGGTTTGGGTCAGTGGGATCAAAGGAAAGGAAATTTCTAAGGTGCCTGGCCTGTGTTATCTCTTCCCAGGCTGCCGCTCTTGGCGTTGACTGCCGTGAGGCCCAACGACCTGAGAAGTTCCTGGTTGAGAGAACCAGATCATACGCTCATCCCTTACTTCTTTTTAATTCTTTGAGCCACTTACTACTCATCCGTTCATCCATCGATCTCGACTGACGTCCTCTGTAACTCTAAGAGGTGGGTCTGAAGGGAGTTTAGAGCTACCCTGAAGAGTCTCAAAGGAACTGGATTACAGTTAACATTGCTATGACTTTGAATATGGAAGACACTCTTTGGTTAAAATACCTGAAAAGTCCTTGGCAGGGGGGTGGGAGTGAATAACCTGGAAAAACCATAGCAGCCGAGGCCCCAGTTTTCACCTACTTGAGCTCTATCATACTCACGTCTAACCCCCGATTTATTTGTCTGCTTTCCACTCTGCAGTCAGCTCCTGGAGGAGAACCCAGCACCCAGCATAGTTCTTGGCAAATAGTAGGAGCTTGACAAATATTTGTTGAGTAAATTGAATGAGATTGGGCAGATTCCCATGATGTCAGCCCATGAGCTCTTTTTTCATGAGATAGGTGTACTCAGCAGCTCCTCTGGAGCATTCTAGAAGGGTGAGTGAGTACCTTGGGGCCAGGGACAGCCTCTCATTCATCCCTGTATCTGGAGCACTACGTTTGCTTAAAGAATGAGTGACTGTGGTATAGCTCAAAGGGTGGGCGTGGGACAGTCTATTGGGATAGTGCCACCCTATTCTCAGCTTGGAAGGCCCTCGGGAAATGAACATAGAAATGTCTCTGACAGATGCCCGACCGTTGCTGAAACACCTCCAGAGGGACCTGAATGGGGGCACTTTCTACAGGCCGTGCTTTGAGTTTGTAAGCTCCTAGTAACAGCTTAGAAACTCAAGGAGGTAGTCGGCGGGCAAAAGGCCAAGGCCCTGTTAGCCAACGTGGGGACACAAATAACAGCAGCCAGTAGGAATGGCTTTAGCAATAGAACTTTGTTATGACTGCAAGAAAACCACCCAGGAAACGCATACCCTGCTGTTGATAACTACAAAAACAGGAAATGAATGAAATGACAGGATGAAAGAATGAGCAGGTTGATGGGAAAAACAAAAACAAAAAACAAGGCTCATACAGGTACCACGACTCTACCTTACTTAAGATCGTTCATAAAACTAAAGTCGGTACGGACTTGTGTTAAATACGAAAACGAAAAACAGATAAAACATTACAAGAAAACATAAGAGAATTACTTTTATCTGATCTCTTGGAGGGGAAACCATTTCCAAGCACAAAAGCAAAACCAGAAAGCCAATTAGAAAAGAGCAACTTACATGCCTTAAATTAGAATACATACAGAAAACTTGATTTCCTCTATGTAAGCCGTCATTGCCATATTACACACAATAAATGCGTGACTCCTGAAATCAGAAAAAAATAAAAACACGTGTTTAATAATTAAACCAAAGTGAACATTTTTAAATATGCATTTGTTCCACAACATCTCACGCCAGGCAAAATACCACCTTTCACCCCACCCACCCCTGTTGCCGCTTAGGTTGACTTTTTTTGTGCTTGTTAAATTTCCAACCTATTTTCAAAAACTTGCATAAATACATGTGAGGAGGACTAGGGAAGGTTGAAAATGCACACAGCACCATCTGATTTGTCTCTGGTCCTGGGACTCTTCAAGGAATGATCTGTAGACTTAGATGTCCCCTCTCTTAATTATCCCACTGTCCCAGCACTTTTGTCTTGAGAGACATCCTTCCCTTCATTGGACCTAACTCCTCCCCTCTTACGTTTTACATTTATTTTTCCTCTTTCTTAGCATGGCACTCTAAACTTCTCACTGCGGATTCCAGCCACCCATAGTCCCAGCCACGCATCCCATTTGGCACATATATCCATAATATGCTTCATCTATCATTGCTATGCCTGGGGCATCCATGGAACTCTACACTTGGATGTTGGAACAACACTTGGATGTTGTTCTCTCTACTTATATTTTTGTTTTTTCTCTTTTCCACCTAACAAACTCCACTCATTCTTATTTTGAGACAGACAGAGAGAGAGAGAGAGGGAGAGAGAGAATCCCAAGCAGGCTCCACCCTGTCAGTGCAGAGCCCAGTGTGGGGTTCAATCCCATACACCATGAGATCATGACCTGAGCCAAAATCAAGAGTCAGACGCTTAACCAACTGAGCCGCCCAGGCGCCTCCAAACTCCACTCATTCGTTAAGATTCAAATCAAAAGTGATTTCATGCATTATGAAGCCTTTCCTAATGCCCCTGTTAAAAGGCACTTCCCTGCCCCTCAGGTGTCACAGAGGAGCACCCACACACACTTGTGATACTTTATCGCATTAAACCCACTAGCTATATGTGGCTTTATACCCCTGATCCCACCACAGGCTCCTTGAGGGCAGAAATCATGTCTAAGTCCTGTCTAATTCAGCTTCATACCCCCAGCATTCTGCATGGTGCCTGAAATGGAGTAAATATTTGTTTTATGATGAATGAATGAGTGAGCGAATCAATGAATGATATTGTAAATGGTAAAATATAAACTGGTTGTTGTATTCTCCCATGAACTATTTCTTTTTTAATTTGTTTTGAAAGTTTCCTTATTTATATTGACAGAGCAAGAGTATGCACAGGGGAGGGACAGAGAGAGAGAGAGAGAGAGAGAGAGAGAGAGGCAGAAAAAGAGAATCTCAAGCAGGCTCTGTGCTATCAGTGCAGCACCCTATGAGGGGCTTGAACTCACAACCGTGAGATCATGACCTGAACCGAAATCATGAATCACATGCTTAACCAACCGAGCCACCAGGCGCTCTTCATGAACTAGTTTTTAGTTCCTTAAGGCAGAATATCAAATTTGGCTTCTGAGGGAAATAATTCCCACATCAAGGCATACCTGTTTTGTGTTTCATTTTTCAACTTCCTGTATTTTGGGATCTGATTTGTCTAGGGTCTGAAGCGTAGGATTTATGATGAAGTGTCCATAAAGACACTCAAAGAAAATTCCAGCCTTTGGATGCTACTCCTTGTTATTACATGTTTAAAGTTTCGCGAGGTGCCTGGGTGGCTCGGTCGGTTAAGCATCTGATGCTTGATTTCAGTTCAGGTCATGATCCCAGGCTTGTGGGATCAAGGCCAGCAACGGATTCTATGCTGAGCATAGAGCCTGCTTAAGATTCTCTCTCTCCCCCTGTCCCTCTCCCACCTTGTGCTCTCTCTCTCTCTCTAAAATAAAAATAAATAAATAAATAAATAAATAATAACATTTCAGGTAGTTCCAGTTATTTGAACACGAATAATAAAACCCTAGGGGTTGCAGTACTCGTCTGGGTTCGTATGTCTATTCCCATTGCCATGACTATGTTATTCCTATAGTTTCAAACAGCAGCAGAAAGCTCCAGAGTCAGCATCATGTTTTTAGTAAGTAACCTGTTTACTTAGCCCCAGAAACTGGACCACTGTATGCTAATAGGCTGCTCGGTTTTCTTTCTTTCTGGAAGCCTACGTGTGAAGTCCAACCAAAAAGCTTTTCGCCGGTCTAGGGGCAAACAGGGTGAAGGCCTAGCCTGAGAGGGCCAGTTTGCTAAATGGTGACGCACAGGTGACTTTTACGGAGGGTCATCCTGAGCCAAACACTGTGCTGAGTACCTGCCGTCCATGATCTCAGGTTCAATGTTCCCAATAGCCCTGTGTTACGTATGATTATGATGGTTTTAATTTATCATTATTTTCAGGTAATGAAAGAGAGCCTAAGGGAACTTAAATCATTTGCCATAGCTCGTAGAACTAGTAAATAGACAGTGACAGATTCCAAGACTTTTTCTCTTCACTAGGCCCATTGTCTCCTGATGGTAGAAATTTCATAAGTCAACAAGGGGTGTTAGTGGGGTTTTATCAGAGTCCTCTAGGCTTGAAAACACCGCACTCACAGTGAAAGGGCACATGGTCAGGACTTCCAGGCTTTTCCTTAGGCCAGGAAAGAGCCCAGAGGAGAAGGTGTGAACTGATGCCTATCCCCCCCTCCCCACTCCTCTACCTCCCCCCCCCCCCCGCCCCAATAGGACCAATAGCTGGTCCAATTCTGCTGCCAATTTAGGGCTTTTGTTTTCTCAGTAGCCCCAGGATTTTCCAACTGTCCCATTTTCATAGGCTTGCAGTCTTTGCTGCTTTCCAAAGTTCCTTATTTGTTTGTTTCTTCCTCTTTTGCTTATTTGGGCAGGAATGAGGAAAGGCCCTGTACAGACACTCCCCAGGTGGCTCAGGGGTGGCCAAGTGACCCTTTTCCTTGCAGAGCCTTCAGGGCAGAGTCTGGCTGAGAGCTAACATAATCTCCCATACCTACTGACAAACAAATAAACAAAGGAGGAGTTTTTACTAGTAGCCACCACAAAAGAGCAAACAGAGAAGCAGCTGGAGGTGAAGAAATCACCAGAAACTGCTTCTGCAGTCACAACTGGCAGCCCAGCTGGCCTTAAACCTTGAAGGTTCTCGAAACAGTCCTTGAAGCTAAATTTTACCTGCTCTGGCTAAGGCCGTAAAGATGGCCCCCCGGGCACAGCAGGGAAGAACATAGGGTTTGTGTCCGGACCTTTGCCCCACACCCCTCGCCTCATCAGTGTTATGGTGTGTGTCACTTGCCAGCTGATAAGGGCTTTCCTGTGTCACTCTCCTGCGGGGACAATTTCTCTTTTGATGGTGGAATGGGGAATCCTCCCGTACTCATGTCGTGCTGTTTATTTCCTCTTATGCAGTTCTATTTCACATAGTTTTTTCTTCCCAATTAGGACTGATGAATTATTTAATCAAGCAAGCACTTAACGAGACCTCTTCCATTCCAGAGACTGTCACTTGTAAACTCCAGTTGCCTGGGCACATTTTACTCAGGCAGTTCCTGGTGGGATTCAGGTAACAGCTAGAGATTCACGGGCCATTCAGACTCAAAGGAGCGTTGGAGAATCACAACATTAGCAGCAGCGATAGGATTAATAATAACAACATTTATCGCGTGCTTGCGATGGCCAAGACTTTTGCTCAATTTTTATGTTTTCTTGTTTTGTTGAAAACTCACAATAGCTCTGCATGATCTCCACTTAAAGGAGGAGAAGTGAGCTGAACAGACGGTGGTAAAAAACTTCCCCAAGCCCATATTTTGCAGTCCATTCTGGAAGAAATATGGTGCTATCTTTCCTCATCCAGTCCCGCCCTCCTTAACAGAAGCAAGGACATTGGGTGACGGCCTAGGGTCACAGAGAGGGTGACTCACCATGCTGCTTCCATTGTTAATTGACTGAATAAAGCCCACAAGCCTCTGAGAATTAAAGCCATGAAGGTGTAGGGGCTCCTGGGTGGGTCAGTCGGTTGAGCGATGGACTTCGGCTCAGGTCCTGATCTCACGGTCTGTGAGTTTGAGCTCCGTGTCGGGCTCTGTGCTGACAGCTCAGAGCCTAGAGCCTGCTTTGGATTCTGTGTCTCCCTCTCTCTCTGACCCTCCCCCATTCGTGCTCTGTCTCTCTCTGTCTCAAAAATAAAATAAAACATTAAATAAATAAATAAATATATAAAGCAATGAAGGTGTATATTTAGAATGATGGGTGTTATGGTTGCTATTTAGAAGTTGAGGGAAACCGTCTGGCTCCTTCAGAAATCAGACCACCTAGGTAGCACCTTCAAAACTGTTTTTTTTTTTTTTCCTAAGTTTTTACTTATTTGTTTTTGAGAGAGAGAGAAAGGTAGAGAGGCAGAGAGGGAGAGAGAGAATCCCAAACAGGCTCTGGGCTTTCAGTGCAGAGACGGATGCAGGGCTCGATCCCATAACGATGAGATCACGACCCGAGCCAAAATCAAGTCAGACACTTAATTGACTAAGCCACCCAGGCGTCCCACCTTCAAAACTGCTGATGGGTGGTGGGGGGCGGGGGGGGAGAGATTTGCAAAGCTGATGATGCAGACATTATCAAATGTAAAGAAACTGAGAGAGAAGCAAGGAAAGAAAGGAAGAAATGAGAAGGAGCCCAACGCTGGGGCCAGGGAAGGTCATGTCTTTGCAGAGGCAGGAGCAGCGAGCTTTGAGAGGGGGTTCAAGGGTAAGAGGTTGGTAAGCAGCAGTAGGTGTGGAAAGGAGCAGGAGAGAAGAGGACAGGAGTTTTAAGGAGAACTCATCGTGGTTGTGAAGTGGACCTTCCTCCTTGAAAGTTTCTCAGGAGACACAGCAATGGTTGCAACTAGTTTAAAATATTTCCTGGTGGGTTTCGCTGGGTAGATTGGCAGGTCAGGCCACATGGAGCCCTAATTTTCAGATGATTTGTGCAACGTTTTCCCAGCACTTATCGACGTGCATTTTGTCCTAAGGATGCAAAGATAAAAAGGCAAGAGCTTGAAGATTAAGAATCTCACAGATAGGTGTCTATCCTCCTATCTGGAATGACTGTTAGACCTTTGCCCTTGGATTGCGCCCAAGAGGAAACAAAACAAAACAAAGTCAAGGTCCTTGGCTTGGGGAGGGGTGGACTGTAACTCACAATGCCGGAAGTGAACTGTAAGGGACCTTAATTCAAACCCTTCATTTGGCAAATGAGGAGAAACTGAAACCCAGAGGGTGAAGTGACTTGCCCAGGGTCACGGTGCAGGAGGACCCCAAAGGGAGTGGAGACACCTTACCAACCGTCTCTTCCCACAGTGGGCTCTTGGGCATTACTGGGGTGAGTCCAGGGGCCTCTGCATGCAATTCCATCTCACTTATCCATGTGGAGAGTGGACAAGAGTTGTCAGGGACTGCATGAGGGGCTGCACAGAAGCCGGACGCTGGAGGGCCCTTGCACATTCCCATGGTAAGCGTCTGCGATGCAAGTCACAGCCCTGGCCTGTGGGGAATCGGTTTAGGAATTCCCTGAACTTGCACCAACGGAGTAACAAGGCTTAGGATGAGAGCGTCCAGAATAGGTAAACAGGGCGAAAGCACCCCCAGCATAGAACAAAACTGTAGAGGTGCTTCCGCAGGAAGAAAGCATCCAGAATAGGTAAACAGGTAAACAGGGCGATAGACTTCAGCAGCAGGGTGAAATTGGTAATTAGCTAAAAGAGCTAATTAACAAAAGAAAGGTGCCTTGTCGACCCTGAGGTATCACGCTCCATCTGTCTCGTCCCCTAGGCGAATTGAGATAAACAGACACGGTGCCCCATGCCTGCTGTAAACAGCCATCTGCTAGGCTCTGGGATTTTGTTTTGTATTGACCCAAACCCCTACCACCGCGTATCTTTGAAACCCCCTTTCTTTCACACACTTGAGTTAATGATCACTGTTTCATTGTCTCTTTGTGCACGTTCATCACGTCTGTAAGCCTTCCGATCCTAATAAGTACGGAACAAGGACCCTTACTCTGGGCTCTTGTCTCCTCCTGGATATTAGCCTCTCTCGTATTTAATTCTGAGTCTGCTCTCTTGCTGGACAAGAGAGAACTCCAGACTCAAAATCTGCAATGCTGGCCCAGGCAAGACCTCCTGGCTGCTCTTATGTTCCATCTCCCCTTGATTCTGGTCTTGGAGCTCCTACCAAGCAGGTCAGGGGACTCTGGTCATTCAGTGTTACCTTTCATTGAGGAGAGAGGGACAGAGGACTAAGAGACTGCCGTTTTCCAGAGAGTATTGACTTCCTGGGTGTCTCTAGAGCCTCATCAATGGGAGGCCCACTCATCAGAGATAAATTGACCCTTGGAAAGGTCAAAGGTTCATCAGGATGCCCATTTGCCCCAGTGATCTATCGGCCATTTGGGTTTGTTCTGGTGGGGAAAGAAACAATAGTTCTGCTTCAGATGCAACCAAAATGCTATATGGATGGCAGTGGAGCCAAGGAGGCTGGGCGGCTGAACGTGTCCCAACCTGGTCATTCATCAATGGTGTCAGTCGTCCTGACACCTGATTTACTTGTTCTTTGGTGCGTGGGGAGGAGACATTCTACCGGGCGCAATGCTGGGTGGGCCAACCCTTCTCTGTCAGCGCAGCAGTGAGCCTGCCATCCTCCCATGGTGCAGCTCAGTCTCTGGGGTGCACTGGGAAGACAGGGGAAGAATGAGGGAAGAAATGAGATTTCCTTGTCCCCAGTTGAGTCCTCCAGGCTCTGGGTCTGTCAACGCCCGGAGGCTGGAGGCGTAAGTGGGTTCTTCCTCCCTTTCTCTCAGACACACAGGGGCCCCGAGGCTGTGTCGCAGCAGGTTGTCCTGGAGACCTTGTGCACTGGGGCTAGCCCTGGGCTCTAGACACCCTGCTGTGGGCCAGTGCAAATGACTGTGTTCCTGGCCTTTCCAACTCCCCTTCCAGAAATGCAGGCCATCCCATGAATTCACTGTATGATCTTGAATAAGCCCTAAAACTTCTCTGGTCCTCAGTCTCTGCACCTATCAATAATGACTTCTACCCGGGCATAACAGATCGTGTGTTTTCCAAAGCGTGGTTTGTGCCCACCTCTGCCCCCGCTCCCTATCAGAAGTCCTGAGCACATTTATTTAAAACATGTGTTCCTGGGTCTCACGCCAAGGAATTCTGATTTAATGGTACTGGGGTCGGCCCAGGTATCTGCATTGTTACCAAACTCCCAAGGTGACATTTTAATGCATTTCGCTTCCCTAAATTCATGTCGCGCTGGCAAACCGAACCTTTCCATTTAGTACCGGATCATGTCATTTATTGCGTTGATCTTCAATTATTTCAGTGACATAATGTAGCCTGCTTTGACCAGCATGCAAGCTCCGTGAAGGCCAACCTTCTGGTCTTTTCCTTTTTCAAAATCGCCCTGCAGGTTGATTAGGACGGAAGAGGAAGGAACTTTCTAGAGTGACAGCAATATCAGGGGTATAGGTGACACTG
The DNA here is from genome assembly GCF_046562875.1 of Panthera onca. Taxonomy (NCBI): domain Eukaryota; kingdom Metazoa; phylum Chordata; class Mammalia; order Carnivora; family Felidae; genus Panthera; species Panthera onca. Next base: position 16,370,867 of record NC_138343.1, on the reverse strand, counting down.
ATGTAGCCATTTGCCAAAAGCCCACTGAATCGTAACACAAAAACCCTTGGCATGGAATTTCACCGCGTCTGAGTTAGACCTCAATTCCGTAAATTAAGTCAATTAACGTTGAAGAGAACACTGATTCAAAATTCCCCTCTAGGTCACAGAAAGGCAGCGGGTGTGAGTCAGCAATGCGTCCTTGGTGGGGGGGGAGGGGGGGGAGGGATGCTGTCAGCAACATTTGAAAATGTTCTGCAGCCAGCAATTTCTTTCTTTTTTTTTTTTTTTTTTTTTTAATTTTTTTTTTCAACGTTTTTTATTTATTTTTGGGACAGAGAGAGACAGACAGAGCATGAACGGGGGAGGGGCAGAGAGAGGGAGACACAGAATCGGAAACAGGCTCCAGGCTCTGAGCCATCAGCCCAGAGCCCGACGCGGGGCTCGAACTCACGGACCGCGAGATCGTGACCTGGCTGAAGTCGGACGCTTAACCGACTGCGCCACCCAGGCGCCCCAGCAATTTCTTTCTAAACTAAAGCCTCTCGCACCCTGATCACCAATGGTGGCAAGGCCAATCATCGCAGGGGCAGCCTTCGGAGTGGGGGCTGGCAGGGGTTCTGGAATGACTTAGGAAACCATCCAGAGAGGAAGGAATGCCCCGTCCGTCCATTGTCTATTCCCTCCTGCCAACTGGTACTGAGAGGCCCTGAGATACGTGTCTGATCTGCAGCCAATCAGCCCCGGCCTCTGCCCTCTGCCCCGCCTACCACCCTCTCCAGGATAGAGCCGTGAAGGTTGCCCAGCTTCATTCCAGACGTATCTCGGAGGCTGCTTTCATACATGAACATGTGCATTCCTTCCTTCCTTCATCCTGCATGGTGGATCCAACATCTCTGTAGCCGGCACCGGGCTGGGGGCCGCCGTCGCTATAGTGAATGAGAAGCGGTTGTCTGTCCCCAAAGCCCCACAGTCAAGGGGCCAGCTAAGTAAATGCGCGATTTAAGGGTGGGATGGGAAGCACGGTCATAGGTCCTTGAGTCTGTAACCCCAGAGGAGGGACTCGCGCTGGGGGAAGGGGCCGGTGGTGAGCTCCGAGGGCTCCCTGGGGACAGGGGGATGGCATCATTTGGCTGGGGGCGTGGTGAAAAGGGAGACCTGGGAACAGGCTAGACCACCAGCTGTCTAAAGAGTTCGGACTTTACCTCGAAGCTGCCGAGTCCTATTGTTGTTTCTCCAATACAGGCAGGACACGCTTTGTATTTTATTTCGCTCCCCTTTTAGCCCAAGAAAATGCACAGTAATGCCTGCCTCTCTGGTCTCCGCCCCACAGCGAGAGGAGCCAGGCCCTGAGCTCCAGCAGCCAGACGTCCCTGGGGGTCGCCTCCTTAACTACTGCCTTCCAGTCCTGAGGAAACACAGAGGCAGGACATACGGACCTCAGGTTCTCCAAACCCCAGCTGAATATCTGAATTCTGGTCTTCCACGATTATTCTTGGGGCTGTGAAACTGCTAGTGACTTCCACGCTGGCTTGTTCGATAACTGGTTCTACCTATCGAAGGAAGCAGCTGGGATACCCGGTATCATCTCATCCATCCCGAGGTGTTCTGTCTGATAACCTCAACTCTACCAGAGAGACCTGGGAATAAAAACATTTCCAAGTGTAGAAAGTCAATGCCATCAGATCCATGCTGTAGACACCTGTTGGCACGTATTCAGTTACCCGGTCCTTTACGTAGGGGCTGATCTGTTCATGTTCCACGCGATCGGGACAAGCCTGGAATTATCCATTTCCAGCCCAGGGCAGATTAAAAGTAACAGCTCAAAGTCTGGGCAAGATCCGACTCCACAGAAAGCAGGTGAAGGGGAGAATTTATTTATTTTTTAATGTTTATTTATTTATTTTTGAGAGAGAGAGAGAGGCAGAGGAAAGGAGAGACAGAATCCTAAGCAGGCTCTGTGCTGTCAGTACAGAGTCCGATGTAAGGCTCAAACTCATGGGACCCCAAGATCATGACCAGAGCCGAAATCAAGAGTTGGACACTTACCTGACTGAGCCACCCAGGTGCCCCCAAGAGCGAGGATTTAAAAGAAACAACTTCTAGGGGCACCTGGGTGGCTCAATGGTTAAGCGTCCAACATCGGCTCAGGTCATGATCTCGCAGTTCGTGAGTTCAAGCCCCGCATTGGGTTCTATGCTGACAGCCTGGAGTCTGCTCTCTCTCTCTCAGAAATAAAGAAACATTAAAAAAAGAAATAAATAAAGAAAGAAAGAGAAAGAAAGAAAGAAAGAAAGAGAAAGAAAAGAAAGAAAGAAAGAAAGAAAGAAAGAGAGAGAGAAAGAAAGAAAAAAAAGAAAGAAAAGAAAGAAAGAAAGAAAGAAAGAAAGAAAGAAAGAAAGAAAGAAAAAGAAAGAAAGGAAGAAAGAAACAACCTCCTGCAGCTATGGAGGGAGAGAGAGACAAAAGTCCTCCTAAGTCCCCTTAGCCCTGGAGGCACTTCTTTCCAGTGGAGCAAACATTTTCATTGCTGCAAGGAAACAATCATTTTAATAGTCATCCTGTAAAGGCTACTCAGGTTTGCTGTGCTCTGTTTAATAAGGCTGGGACATGTGCAATATACGTCAGAAAAAAATAGCATCAGAATTATTACAGTATCGAAATGTTAGTGCTTCAGGGAACATGTTGCAGTTGTCTGGGAATTTGGTTCACAGGGACAGCGTCACTGTCCAGTGGTACAAAAATGAATGAAGCGTTTTTGTGTTTGTAAATTACACCGAGCGAGCGAGTATCAGGCGACAGAGCGAGCCTTTACAGGTAAACTTACAAACAGAATTCTAAGTCTTTCCCTTCCCACAGTATCAACTTCCCTCCATGCATAACAAAGAATTTAGGAAGGGCTCCTTTACCCTTTTTTTTATCTGAAAATTTTTTTAATGTTTATTTATTTTTGAGAGAGAGAGAGAGAGACAGAGTATGAGCAGGGGAGAGGCAGAGAGATAGGCTGAGCAGACAGAATCGGAAGCAGGCTCCAGGCTCTGAGTTTTCAGCGCAGAGCCCAACGCGGGGCTCAAACCCACAAACTGAGATCGTGACCTGAGCTGAAATCAGACGCTTAACCGACTGAGCCACCCAGGCGCCCCTTTCTTTTTTTTTTCTTTTCTTTTTCTTTTTCTTTCTTTCTTTCTTTTTTTTTTACAGTAACAAGCAGTGAAGCTCTTTGGTGCTGACTCAAGGGTCAGCAGGTTTGACGAACCTTGGGAAACCCAAACCTGCCACACCTAGACGACACCATTTCTTCCCCACCCCTCAGAACCACACTGGGAATGGTTGTTGTCTTCGTGCCCAGCAGTACTTGTTCTTAAATCAAGGGACCAATGAATCTCATAGATGTTAGCATCCAGCGAGAATCTGCTAGGATCAACAAAACTTCGGGCAGGTGAGGTATTGGGGCAGTGTTTGGTGCAGGTGAGATTCTGACCCCCTTGAGGCTGGATAGAGCTGGGATCCTTGGCTGAAAGCCTCGAAGCTCGAAAAGCATGGTTGGGGGGAACTATTAAGAACAAACTTACGAGCTGTTATTTAGTTGTTTGGTAACACTTGACGCTGGTAAAAAGGTCTCAAGGTCTATTTTCTTCAGCAATTATTCTTTGCAATTTATGAAATGCTTTCATATGTACTATCTTAGTTCTTACGTTCTTCCCAATGCCTCCAAAACTTCTGCTTTTTTTTTTTTTTTTTTTTTTTTTTTACTTTGGCTCCATACTTAAAAAAGGGCGCCTGGGTGGCTCAGTGGGTTAAGCGGCCGACTTCGGCTCAGGTCATGATCTCACGGTCCATGAGTTTGAGCCCCGTTCGGGCTCTGTGCTGACAGCTCAGAGCTTGGAGCCTGTTTTAGATTCTGTGTCTCCCTCTCTCTGACCCTCCCCTGTTCATGCTCTGTCCCTCTCTGTCTCAAAAATAAATAAACGTTAAAAAAAAAAGAAAAAAAAAGAAAAGAGAAGAGAAAAGAGAAGAAAAGAAAAGAGAAGAAAAGAGACAAGAAAAGAGAAAAGAAAGGAGAAGAGAAGAGAAGAGAAAAGAAAAGAAAAGAAACGAAAACAGAAAAGAAAAGAAAAAAAAGAAAAGAAAAGAAAAGAAAAGAAAAGAAAAGAAAAGAAACACATTGAGAAGAATAGTTCTGGACGTTGAGAAGAATAGTTCTGGGTTTCTGTTAATTGAGTTAACGAAATGGAAGCCTCTTTGATTGCATAACTTGGGGTTTTTCTGAAGTCTCCTCCCGATGAAAAATTAGCGAAACCAAAAGGGGAAGATAAAAGCATTATTTTCCTTCTTCACGTTTACTGGTATTTTCCAAATCCCTGCAGTGTTACTCCTGACAAACGGTTTACTTGGTGAGGTCTATGCTCTGGTTCAACTCAGAGTTTTGGATTATTTTTTTTTTTTTTATTTTTTAGTTTTTTTTTAATGTTTATTTTTGAGAGAGAGAGACAAAGTGTGAGTGGGGGAGGGGCAGAGAGAGAGGAAGACACGGAATCCCATGTGGGCTCCAGGCTCCGAGCCGTCAGCCCAGAGCCTGACGCGAGGCTCGAGCCCACGAACCGTGAGATCACGACCTCAACCGAAGTCGGACGCTCAACCGACTGTGTCACCCAGGCGTCCTGGATTATTTTTGTTGGGTGACACTCGTGTTTTCCTACCTTGCTTTGAATTAAATCCCAGCAGCCCCAGCAGGGAGAACACAAGGCCAGGAATCAAGAGAAGCGAGCTAGGGCCACTTAATACCTTCATGCCTTGTCTTCCTCGACTACAGGCAGCGAGCATCGCCTCGCTCGCAGGTGGCTTGCGACCGGTGGAAGAAGACGCGTGGAGCATCTTTAAAGGACGGACACTTAAATCCCACAGGACCTCAGTATCCAGGGCAGCAATCAGTACAGCTCACTGGAACAGAAGATGCTATTGCTACTCGGGAAAGCATCACGGCTAACTTCCAAACTAGAAAATTCGCAAGGGTCAGCCGTGTGCTCGTTTGGTTGGTTGGTTTTTTTCCGGATATAATGTCAAGCTCCGTGCTTCTAATCACTCTACCCCAAAGCAGCTCTCTTGAGAAATAGTTGGCATGATGAGAATTATCGGATGTGTCACCTTAGACATCCATCCCCGGGCGTTGTCAGAAGCCAGCGTAAGGGGAGCATTGGGAAAGCCCACTTACATTTCCTCCTCACCTGGAATATTCTCTCTCTGCAGATTTCCTGATGTCAGTGTGTTTGCAAAAGGACAGCGAGGCAGCCAGCTGCTTCTGGTGGGAACTCCCGGGGACACTGCCGCAGTCAGGCCCACTGTGTGTAAAGACACTTTCGGCCACAGTTCCTGGTGCTGTGCAACCTGTTGCTGCTGACACGTTTCCGGGGGTGGGGTGGGGGGGTTGCAGAGCGATGGCCGGAGACCGCGTGGGGATCTGTGGTATGAATTCCCCCCTCCTGGCACCGGTCACCTCCAGAGTCTGCGGATTGGGGAGGATGCTTTCTTTGGCCTTTATGCGTCTGCCTTTCACCTGCTTTCCCAGCCAGCTGGCATCTCGGTCGCCTTCCCTCTGTTGACTGGAGCCGGGGATGTGTTTGGCTTTTCACGGATTGTGAGTAATTATTAACTCTGTGGGGTGGGTTATTGTTTTATGTTCAGAACATTATTAGGGGGCTTTGAGATGCCGCAGCTCGATAAGGCCTTTGGAGGCTGTTCTCCTGGGGGTTCCCGGGAACCCGAGGATAATGCCCTGGCCCCACAAGGGACCAACCCAGTTTCCTGAGAAGGAAGTGCTTTGCACTGGAGAGCAGAGAGCACTCTGTCATCAGCCTGGCTTCCTGATCTAATGCCAGGAACCTCAAGCTGCTAAAATCCTCCGGGATACAAGGTTCAGGTTTCACATGGGGCTGTCCCGGTCGGTGAAGGTCAGCCGCCTGTCCACGCACGTGTGTTTTGGACCCTTCCTCTGAGCCATCGGAGGGCTCCCTGCAAACTGCCTGCCACCCGCTTGCTGAGGAGAGCTGGGAGAAGAACGATTCTAGAAAGGCGCCCACAGTCCATCGGCGGAGGTCATATATTGAGAGTTCTCTTGGGGCAGATACCTTGTGGATTCTGGGAGGCAGGGAAATGGGTTAGGGGACCCTAGAGAGAGGGAGAGAGAGAGATGTGGACCAGAGAAGAACAAAAGTGGAACGATGCTCGCCCTCCAGTAGTGAGAACTTAGCACACGATCAGCACCCGTGCCCAAGGAGCCTTGCCGCAGGCCATGCGTCACTCCCGCTGTGGCTGTCGCACACGGTCCGAGCAAGACAAACAGGACTGAACCCTTTCCAGGGAAGCTTGATGCCCTCAAGGGTCCATGCCACTTTGGACATAAAGCAGAGATCCTTGTCTGATTAGTAGCAACTTGTTCAGAATTTCCAAGCATTCAGTACTAGTTAACATAAAAGTGAGTAGACCAGTGATAAACACTGGTGGGAAACTGGCTTACCCTTTCCTATGGCCTAGTCCTCACATTTTCTGCATCTGTTGACCCTTCTGGCCAGTTCTCCTTCCCCTCTCTGTAGCTGCTCGGGATTGTCTTGTCACCTTTTCAGCAGTCCCCACCTCCAGCCAAAGTCTGCTCATAGGAAAAGAGCCCACACCAAGCCTGTTCACACTAGAAAGGCCAATATATCCCCTCTTCCAATAATATCGGCATGACTATTATCCTTACCAAGAGAAAGAAGTTTCAGTCAAAGGAAATCATATCTAACTGTGAAGTTTTAAGAGAAGTAGCACAAGTATAAGCATTTATTGAGTGCCTACAATGGCCCAGGTATCATGCTGTGCACATGCCTCTGGGGAGACAGTCTTATATTCATTTCCTCAAGAGTAACCTCTCTAATGGTACATAGTGTTTTCAGCCTGAAATGACTCACAGACTTAATTTTTAGACCCCTGGCTCATCAGAATCCAGGATTACATGAAGGTATTTCAGAGCTGCTACCAGAAATGGAGAAGCCGAGTGAGTAAGAACAGCGAATCGAGGCCTTTCTCCCCGGCTTTGGCCAGATCACTGTCACTTGTGTTCATTTTAAATCTTGAACTTCAGGGGGTGCCTGGGTAGCTCAGTTGGTTGAGTGTCTGACTTCAGCTCAGGTCATGATCTTACAGCTCATGAGTTCGAGCCCTGCATCGGGCTCTGTGCTGACAGCCCAGAGCTTAAAGCCTGCTTTGGATTCTGTGTCTCCTCTCTCTCTTTCTCTGTCTCTCTCTCTCTCTGCCCCTCCCCCACTAGTGCTCTGTCTGTCTCTCTCTCTCAAAAATAAACATGAAAAACTTTTTTTTTTTTTTTAATCTTGAGTTTCAGGAAAACTTCTGCCTTCGGAGTTCAACTAAAAAATAAATTTTTAAAATATCTTGTCTGGAGGTGCCTGGGTAGTTCAGTCAGTTGAGCGTCTGACTCTTGATTTCAGCTCAGGTCATGATCCCAGGATCAGGGGATTGAGATCCGAGTAGAGCTCTGCGATGTCTGTTTAGGATTCTCTCCCTCTCCCTCTCTCTCTCTCTCTCTCTCTCTCTCTCTCTCTCCTCTCTTCCTCTCTCTCTGCCTCTCTCCCCCGATCATGCTCCCTCTTTCTTTAAAATAAAAATAAATAAAATAAAATGCCTTCTTTGGCAAAGAGGAATCTTTTGAAAGGATTTAATCAGGGATATACGTGGTTATAGTCATTTTTCAAACTATCATCCTTGGGCCTTGTGGAGAAGGGATAGAGCCTAGAAACAGTTCTGCAGAGGAGAGACCTAGAGGGCCCAGACAGAGGCTTAGGAAGTCATGAAATTTGCAAAGACAAGAGAAGGGATGTGAGAGATGCCGAGATCGGCCTTCCAGCCCCTGGTGACTCCAAGCCTGGTCTTTGGACCGGCAGCCTCAGCACCCCTTGGGAGGCCGGGAGAAATGCAGAGTCTCAGGCCCCACCCTGGAGCTATGGAAGCAGAACCTGCATTGTGACAAGATCCCCAAGGGATGCCCACGCCCCCTTGAAAGGTCAGAAGCACTGCTTTAGAACTGTTTCCCTGGCCAGGGCAGATGATGAAAGACTGTATGATGACTTTGACCTGACTTTCAGGCATCACAAAATAGGTGACCTTTTGGAAGAGTGCTTTACCTCAGCAGCTCAGTTTTGACAAGGGCTTTCCGGGGCCAAGACATCAATCACTGAGTTGGCAGGTAATGATGCTGTTTAAAGACCTAATTGCCCTTTTATTCTATCCTCCTTTTCTCTGCAGGCACAGGTTTCTTCAAGCATCTAGAACCATCTCTCCCGATTTGAGGTGTCCTACTGAATTGGTTCATGGTAAACCTTTTATGCCTAGACTATTCTTGACTTTGTTTTATTTTCTCCCAACGTTTTCTTGTCTAATGTTTTTTTTTTTTAATTTTTTAAATGTTTATCTGTTTTTTGAGACAGAGAGACAGAATGTGAGCAGGGGAGGGGCGGGGAGAGAGGGAGACACAGAATCCGAAACAGGCTCCGGGCTCTGAGCTGTCAGCACAGACCCCGACGTGGGCTCGGCCTCAACAAACCGTGAGATCTGACGTGAGCCGAAGTTGGACGCGTAACGGACTGAGCCATCCAGGCACCCATCTTGTCTAATGTTTTATTCTCTCTGAGCTTGCTACTTTCAGGAAAAAGTCTGATGGCAAGGTATTGTACTTCTTCCAAGAAATATTTCAGTATTAGCAGAGTCTTAACTCACAGCCATTAGGGATGAGACTCTTACAAGCACGGAGTTAATGAGGTAATATTTGGAGGCCCTGGGGGGGAGGGGCTTGAAGATCTGCTAAGTTAGACAACACGGTCTACTGTTGTTCCTCTACACATACCTTGTGCTCCTGAAATTCTTGATCTCAAAGGACTGTGCTCCTTCCTAGGTGGAATGCGATTTCCCAGCTTCCCTCATGCCTCCAGGCTGGGGTAGGTGCCCCCCACCTGTGTGGTCTCCCCGGGCATACCTCCGCCAGGGCCAGGGCACACAATCACTCTATACTCCGTTGGTTTACATGTCCCTCCCTCCCTTGATCTGGGTCTTTTCATCTTTACACCCTCAAAGCATAGCAGAGTGCCTACCTCATACCGGAGGCACAATAAATATTTGTTAAGTGAGTCAATGAAAGAATGTGTGACTGTGAAGGAGGCTGGTTTGGGGTGTAGGATGGGTTTGGGGAATCAGAACAACAGTGCATTTAGCAGTTTGGGATTAGAACTCCTGAACTTCTTGGGACACCTGGGTGGCTCAGTCCGTTAAGTGTCCGACTCTTGATTTCGGTTCAGGTCACGATCTCACGGTTCGTGGGTTGGAGCCCCACGTTGGGCTCTTCGCTGGCAGTGCAGAGCCTGCTTGGGATTCTCTCTCTCTCCCTCTCTCTCTGCCCCTCCTCCGATTGCTCTCTTTCTCTGTAAAATAAATAGATAAACTTTAAGAAAAAAAAAAAAGCAAGAAAGAACTCATGAACTTCTTAACTTATGCTGAGGTCAGGAGCTACTCTGTATTCTCACCTGGGTTTTTGAGGATCTCTGAATGACTCTTAATACCCTAATGGGCTCTTCTCGTGAACAATAATCTAGAACATTCCTTCCCACCTTAACTTTATGGGCAAGCGTAGAAACTTCTCCTCAGTTATTTTCCCTAAGGGACTTGAGTACCACAAACTGTAAGGTGGGTTTGGTCACTTATTTTTACTTTAATGGGTGTTTTATTCTTAGTTACAGAGGTATTTTTGGTATGCTTTTACTTGTTGACCGCTGAGAGCCGAAGGAACAATAGACTGGCATAAATTGACTCTGGCCAACTGTGTTTGTGGGGGAATTCCTGGCCTTAAGAAATGATACACTCATACCCAGTCTAGCCACCCCAAGCAAATTCCATGACAATACAAGGAATGTCAGGAATACAAAAGCAAGAAGAATACTTCTGTTCCAGCTTCAAACTTGGGGGATGCATTCCTCCCCACCTGAGCTTCATAATCTGTCTACAGAAGGAGGAAACAAAGAGCCGTGGGAACAAAGAATAACAGAGTATGTGTGTACATGGATGGACACGTGCTTTTGGCCATCGTTTCGGTCATCAATGATCCTCTGTTGTGGCAAGCAGGCCTCACCATTAATCTTTCAATTCTTCTCTACTAACGATCCTCTGAACATAGCCTACTGGCCAGTGTTTCCTAGCCCTTCATTCTTCATTCAAACACCTCTGAAATGTCATTCTCATTCTGCATGCTCCCAATGCCCCCACACCCGCCCATGGTGGCCATCTCTTTTTTATTTCATTTTCCCAAAGCTCCATCCAACGTTACACAGTTTTACATGGTGGCACACTGGTCACTGTCACATGTATATTATGTAAGAACATTGAGAGAGTGTCTTTGGCAATGAACCCCAAACTTATTTTCAGCCCTTTCTCCCCCATGCCATGGAAACATTCTTTGGCTTACTCTAAATCACAAATGAGCCATCCGTCTGGATCAAGATCATGTTTCTTGCTCTCCATCACACAGACTGAGGCTGGCTCCTCTTCCCACGTTGGAGGGAAAGGCCTTAATTTTATGCTCTGATCATCAGAGTTAGAGAGCATGCACACGGTCAAGACTGAGACAATCTGCACATGAATGGGGGGCTCTGGAAATGACACTTACCGAGAAGAGGAAGGCACCAAAGACCTTCTTCGCCTCTTTGCAACATTTCTTAGAGCCAATCCTAACTTTCGTTCTAGTACTTTTAATTTAAGAGACTTCACTGGATTTCCTCTTGTGTTTGCCAAAGCTTTGCCGATCCCCACAATAATATTGTTTCAACTGTAACAGAATTTTTGACTGGGTAGAGAGTTGACTTATGCAAGGCAAAGTATACCTGAAATGATTAATGCTTTTTTCAAGTTTGTAAGTTGCGTTTCTTGGGTTCAAACGCAAGATTCATAATCTATTGTGAATGTAGGTTACTACTGACATTTAACCGATGGAGTTGATGGAACTAGCTTCTAATACAAAAGTGGGTGCCTGGCTTCGGCGTGATCATGGGAAAGCAACAAGTTTTCATTATGTGAACCATTTACATACTCTATTGAATAGCCAAAAAAAAAAAAAAAGAAAAGAAAAGAAAAGAAAAGGAAAAAGAGAGAAAGAAAAAGAAAGAAAGAAAAGAAAAATGAAATGCCATGTCTAAATTAAAAATCCATTACTCAGGGGGCGCCTGGGTGGCTCAGTGGGTCAAGCGTCTGACTCCTGATTTCAGCTCAGGTCATGATCTCATGGTTATCTGAACAATTTACTGGACAAGTTCCTGGCACAAAAGGCTACTGGCTCCCATGTTCCCTTTCATGCTGCCCTGAGGAAGCAATGTGCCCTGAGGAGCCTGGGGTGGCCTGATTGGGCTGTATTGTTTTCATAGCCATAGCCAGCTGCTTAGGGGCCGAAGAAGTAAAGCACAGTCTCCCACACTCTCTAAGAAGGCTCAGGCCAGATCTCGTTCTTGCCCCTTCAGTTCTGCTGCTCTGCCTCTGGTAATGGTCCGAATTTCATAATTCAGGGAAAAGAGAACACCAATTACGCCCCTGGACAATTACGGAATAGCTGTCCGTGCCATGCCAGGATCTTACAAATTCCGGCCTGCGATCGGTCCCTACCCTGAAGAATGTGTTCTGGTGTGTCTGCTACGCCGGCATGTTTACAAATAAGATATGAACACAGTCGTTAATCATCTGGCACCTTTTCGAAAGACACAGTCATCCTGCTGTCTAGCTTTTGGTGTTGTGAAGGTCTGACATGGCAATTGTGAGGCGTTCTAGTGCTTTCCTTTATTGGCTCTAAATCAGGGATGTTCAAACGTTTGCAGACGAGGGCTCAGCCAGACCCTTGAGCTGCAAAGGCTCCTTTTACCTGGCCAGAAAGGGGTGGCCCTGCCAGTTTCTCTGGGTTCGCCCTAACTGTCTCTTTCGTATTTCTTATGGAGGGCACGTGTGGATACATGCATTAAATGTACCTAGAAGGTAACAGTTGTGGGTAAAACAGTCTCAACTTCAGGTCGTAGCGAGCCTTACCAACTCAAGACATCTCAGGCCAGAGAACGGAATGGGATTGCCCACCTTTTCCTTTCGCTTTTCTTCCTCACGTTCCACATGTGTGTTTGGTGTTGCCCAAACACCAGCCACCAAACACGCCCGACGCCAAACAGAACAGAGAGTTAAAACCATCAGTTTCTCTCCCCGGGTGATCACCCAGATCCAAATTTCCCATTTCTGTGACTACGTGTGATTTTGAACGCCTGGCTTTCTTCACCTGCGGAAGGTCTCGGGATATCCGCTCGTCACCCACCACCGGGTTCACAACTAGACTGGGGAAGCAGCCCCCGATCAGCATACCTGTGTTCAGCCTTCCTCTCTGCCCTCCCCGTGATTTCCAGAACAAGCTCCCGCAGACGCTCTTGGCAGCGCATTCGATCACACAATAAAAAGTTCAGTCGATTACCTTAGACCTCTGACAAGTGGCTTTCTTTTTGCTTGTCTCCTCCTCAACACAGCCTCTTTCCGACTCAGATGATGTGCTTGTTCTTCTTCCTCACAAGAATGGCTACATGGTTGCCCTTAAGGCTTTGTTCAAGTCTGTCCACTAACCTGGAATCCTCTCTTCCCTACTCCCCACACTCCTCTCAAGACTGGAGCTTCTCATCCAGGAGAACACTTTCTTCAATTAGGGGGCCACTCTGATGACCTCTTCACTCTGCTTCCTCTGCCCCTGGGAGGTTTTAGTCTGTTGAAGTTTGAGTCAATATCAAATCATTTTGACCTGATGATATGTTGCTTTATAATTACTCACAGAGGACTCCTGGTACATTTGGAATGTACCTTGTCCAAACTCTCCCCAACCCATCTGCATGGTAGAAAGCTTTTTGAAGTCAGGAGCGTGTATCCTATTGTCTTTTATGCCCCTCCCCCCAACAGTCATGTATCTATCCAGCATTCATTCAACAAATGTCCATAAGCATGTAAGGGCAGCAGACACAGGAGTGAGGAGGATAGACCCAGCCCTTGGCATTAAAAGCCAGCATGGAGTGGGCTCATAGAACCAATATCCTGGCCCATAAAAGGAAAATTAGGCATCTATTTTCCAAAGCAGTAAGAAAGCCTGTGTGATAGCTTCACAAATAGTGGCAAGAGAAATGGGAGAACCACGTCTGATTATTTATTTTATGACACAACAACACAATTAGAAAATAACATGGCAGGTATTTACCAGATTCTGCAGACCTTCTATGTCCTCTCAAAACAGTAGGGCCAGGGGCGCCTGGGTGGCTCAGTGGGTTAAGCAGCCGACTTCGGCTCAGGTCATGATCTCGCGGTCCGTGAGTTCGAGCCCCGCGTCGGGCTCTGTGCAAACAGCTCAGAGCCTGCAGCCTGTTTCAGATTCTGTGTCTCCCTCTCTCTGCCCCTGCCCTGTTCATGCTCTGTCTCTCTCTGTCTCAAAAATAAATAAAAGTTAAAAAAATTAAAAAAAAAAAAAACAGTAAAGCCAGTCTTCTGGAGGCCTAGAAGTATTCTACCTCTTGATCTGAGTAATGGCTACACAAGTGTGTACAGATATATGAATCCATCAAGCTATACATATGTTATAACTCAATAAAACAGATTGTGTGTGCGTATGTGTGCATGTGTGTGTGCTTAAAGAAAAATGGTAAGAAGAAAAGCAAAGTAAAAACTTGGCTTGGAGCATGTCCTCTTATTGCCATAAAAATCCCTCCAAATCAGTCCTTCCTAGATCCCTAGGACCCAGGTTGGAGATATCTTTGTGGGCATAAAGTGCACAGCCATTTGAATGGATTCTTGTTGCATTCCATGCAAGCCTTAGAGTGAATAAGTGATTCTTAGATGCTAGAGGATTGGTAATGAGCCTGAAAATCAGTGCAATGTTTCTGAACTTTGGTAGCACATTGAGACCAGCAGGGCATTCTTAAAGAAACACCGGTGCCTAGACCCTACCCTCTGAGATTCCGATTTCATTGGTCTTGGATGGGGTCCTAAGCCACTACTGTTTGAAAGATGCCCCAAGAGTTTTTAATGTGCAGCAAGAATTAATCATCCCTAGTGAATCCCATGCTGTCTTTATAGAGTTAAGGGAATGGGATTTCACAAAGTTTAAGTGATTTGCCTCTGGCAGTGCTTCTGGGTACACCTCTCAATTACCGGGGTAGAGCGTGAAGTGTACCCATGCCTGGGAAGAACCCACTGGCTCAAGGCTACAAAGGACAAAGTGGGCAGAGCCAGGAATAAAGTTTAAATGTTCTGGTTCCTAAACTCTACTTTGTTCTACTTCTCCCCCAAATGGAGACATGATTATTGGCAAGAGCTTTCAAAATAAAAATGTTAGCTCTTGCTTTAATCTAAAAATTTGAACTCATCAGAGAGACTCCCCCCTGGCTGGAAAGATTAGAAGGAATCCAGAAGGGTGGAATTTACTCTTTAAAAATTCTTCTTGATGTGAATAAACAACGTCAATGGCTCTCCCAAGTCTTACTTCTCATTTCCCTCCTAAGCAGCCTGTCCCCAGCCCCCACCGATAAAATCTGTCAGTTGGGTTAATACATTTGACATAACAGACATTGTGGCATCACAGTGGCACACTTCCATACTAAAATATAATTCAAGAAACCAGAAAAATGAGGGAGAAATTAGTCAGAAAAAGACCAATGAAGAAACTGATGGATACTGAAACATCTATTTGAGAGAGAGCATGAATGAGCTCTTTGCAAGCTAGCTCAAAACTTTCAGCAATCTATGGGCTGCCCAACTAAGATGATGTCAAGACTCTATAATGGTAAGTTGAAATCTACAAGGAGCTATTTAAGACATTGAATAAAATGTTTTTAACAGCCCACAGAAAATTCATTAGTGAGATCCCCATTTAGAAGCAAACGTAAAGGACTTTCTCAGAAATCCATCATTGAGACAAGTTGAAAGTAGTTCATCTTCCTACATTTTTTTTTTATCAGTGCTTTCCTTTGAGGCAATCAGGCAATTTCTGCATTCACATGTGATGACTGATTTTTTTTCTTTTTTTATGGCTTTCATCTGGATAGTCATGTACATTTTAGATGGACGATCATTCTGTTTTCAACAAGAGTGCACAGTATATTCAAACACAAAAGAAAGATACGTCTATTTGGCTTTGTGTCAATGTGGTTGGGTAAATGCACGTAGATGAGAGATTGGTGTAGATCAAATCTAACTTTTTTTTTAGGGTTGGAAAATGCAGGAAATAAGTGAGAGTGGAGCTCTGATGTTGAATAACACTGAATACAGCTATGGTCTGATGTGGAGAAGGACAGCATAGAGAATTTTTCTTTAGGTGCTTTCATCTTTCCTTTGTTTTTTTAAAAAGGTATTTTGTATTTTAATTCCAGTTTAGTTAACAGACAGTGTTATAGCAGTTTCAGGTGTACAAAGTAGTGATTCCACAACTCTGGACGTTACCCATTGATCCTCATGGTAAGTGTGCTCTTAGTCCCTTTCATCTATGTAACCCATCCTCCCACCTACCTTCCCTCTGGTAACCATCGGTTTGTCCTCTACCATTAAGAGTATGTCTCTTGGTTTGTCTTTTTTCCCTTTGTTTTATTTCTTAAATTTCACTTATGAGTGAAATCATATGGTATTTATCTTTCTCTGATTGACTCATTTTGCTTGGCTTAATACACTGCAGTTCCATCCACGTCATTGCAAATGGCAAGATTTCATCCTTTTTATGGCTGAGTAATATTCCAGTGTGTGTGTGTGTGTGTATACACGTGAATACACACACGCACATATATATGTACACACACATATATATGTATACACACAGGTACCACATCTTTATCCATTTATCTATCGATGGACACTTACTTGGGCTGCTTCCATAATCTGGCTATTGTAAATAATGCTATGATAAACATAGGGGTGCATATATCCTTTCAAATTAGTGTTTTCATATTCTTTGGGTAAATACCCAGTAGCGGAATTACTGGGTCATATGATAGTTCTATTTTTCACTTTGTGACGAACTCCATATTGTCTTCCACATGGCTGCACAGGTTTGTGTTCTCACCAATAGTGCATGAGGGTTTCTTTTTCTCCACATCCTTGCCACCACCTGCTGTCATCTTTCCTTTCCGAGAGGAAGAGTTGCTTCATCTTCCTTTCCTGAACTAGACTCCTTGTTTTCTATTCTCCCTTCCCTATCCTACCTCCTCCAGGAACTTGCTGCTTCAGTCTTCACTTTTTCTATTCTTTTCCATTTCTACCTCCATAGAGGCTTTGTTCTTTGCTGAAAACACAAATAGTCTACTTTCGTTTGAGGGGAAAAAAAAACCCCACACAGACCACACCAAACCAATAAGCTGATGGCTGGTCACACTGACCCTTTAAGCTCTCATTTATTTCATCTCTTTCATTTGTTGTCGAATCTCCAAAGCACATTCTCCAAACTCTTTGAGTTCTCTGCACTGGTCGCATGGCCACTCTCTTCTTGAAATTCTGTTTTCTCCCGGTCTCGAGATCACCTCACTCTTCTGATTCTCATCTTTTCCTTGTCTATTTCTTTTATGTTTTCTTTATCTGTGTTGCACATTTAACTTCACTTTTGTCTTTTTCCAACTTCCCATCCTAGATTTCATACACTCTCATATCAAGACCATCTCCAGCCTTGAGCGCCCTTCCTAAGGGCTGAGCTCACTTTTTCAAAGCAGAATTGACAAACTTCTGCCTAATGGACTAGCTCAGTTTCTTAAAATCCTCACTTTGGCAGGTGGTACTGTTTTTTCCATGCACCCAGGCTCAAAACATTTGAGTCATCTCACACCTTACTGTTGCTTGATACCTGGGACCAATTAATGGCTTATAGAGGACCCATTTTTAAAGATCTGACTCTCATTTTCCTTCCATTTTGTGACCAGTGTCAGCCCCTTATTACATCATGTAAGGACTATTGTAGTAACCTCCTTGCTGATCCTATTGTCACCAGACTCTTACCTATTAGTACCTTTTAAGCAACACAACTGAGTTTCTTTTGCATGTTGTCATTTGTATAACATTTCTGTGACTGGACTGCAAACATGGAAAGTCTTTAACCAAGTGCACACATTTTAGATATTCAATAAATGTTTTTTCATCCATTTATTCACTCATCCAACCAATATTATAAAGTTGCCAACTGTTTAACAAGCTCTGCTACATGTTAGAGTATACGTGTGAATAAAATTTAGTTTGTGACCATAAAGGTTTTATGGATTCTGGATTCCTTATTGAATGAATGAATATAAGGAGGAAAGCAAAAGCAAAAAGTGTCTAAGGGAATAAGATATTAGAACAATGTTGAGAAGGCATGAGGTTTTGAGTTAGGCAGATGATCACTCAAATCTAAACATCACTTCTTACCAGCTCTGTGACTACAGTCAAGAATTCAGAGTAGCACAAACGTTCGGTAAATGATGCTTATATGACTTGGGGTTCTCTGGGAATCAAAAGGCAAAACAAGACTAGATATTACAGATTTATTGAAGAAAACACCTGTGAAGGAGGGAGAAAGAATGTGTAGGGAGAGTTCTCAGACCATGGTGTAGGTCTGATGCCTGGGAAGCAGAAAGAAAAGGAAAGGAGGATCAGATAGGGAGAATCTGAGATTCCAATGCAGTTGCAAGAAAGTCTTGGGCAATTAGATGGGAGTCTTTGAGCCAAAGTCACCCACTGGAGGAAACCTGCGTCTCACAGGAATGGCACCTATGCTTAGCCATTGGGTAAGAGCAATTTACCTGAAGTGTGGCTTCCAAGAATGCGGTCATGGATCTGGAGGGTAGCAGCTGGGGTTGTCATTCAATTATGGCTCCCACAGCAGGACACCCAAGCAGCATATGACCACTACAATGCTTTTGACTAGAAAAAGAAAAAAGAAAATTCAACTAACAGTTGCTTAAATCAAGAGTTGAGAAGCTGTTTCAATAAAAGAGCAGATAGTAAATCTTATAAGCTTTGTGATTCATACAACTCTGTTGTAGGATAAGAGATGCCACAGACATTATGTTAATATGTAGGTATGACTGTATTCCAATAAAACTTTATTTACAAAAACTGGCAGGAAGCCAAAGTTGGCCTGTGGAGCATAGTTTGCTGATACCTGGTTTACATGGGTAAGGTGGTATTTCCTCATCTGATGAGATGTCTAGAGATAAGATTACAGGTGACGCTTCAGTGACTCAATGTGACATAAGACTTTTCCATCTTTTGATCTCTTATTCTCAGCATCTTAAAAGATAGCAATGACTTCTCTGATGCTTATCCCTTACATCAAGGATAAAATGATTTCTTCCAAATCACTGAGCATCTGTAAGCTAATTAATGAATCACATATTTATGGAGCAGTTATTTCAGATAATGTATTATTCTAGGTGTTCCCACAGTTAACAAAACAGAACAAATCTTTGTCTAAATTAAATTCACATTCTAGTTGGGGGGTGGGGGAAGGGACAGACAGTAAATAAGATAAATAAGTAAAATATATAGTACTAGATGGTAGTAGATGCTATAGACAAAATAAAGGCAGGAAAAGGGAAGGATAGTCCATGTGGTGTCAGTGGGGAGAAATTGCATTTTAAGTGGGGTAGGTCAGTAAAGGTGTCATTGAGTAGGTGGTATTTGAATAAAGATGGTTGTTAAGGCAGTAAACTATAAAAATAAATTATGGAAAGATTTTCCAGAGGGGGGAATCTGTCAAGTGAAAGTTCGTTTTCCTTTTTTTTTTTTTTAAGTTTATTTATTTATTTTGAGAGGGAGAGAGACAGAGAGAGAGAGAGAGAGAGAGTGCACACGTGCAGAAGGGGCAGAGAGAGAGGAAGAGAGAATCCCAAGGAAGGTCTGCATTATCAACACAGAAGCCAATGCAGGGCTCTAACTCATGAGCTGTAAGATCGTGACCTGAGCTGAAACCAAGAGTTGAAGTTTAACCAACTGAGCCACCTAGGCACCCCTCAAGTGTGAAGTTCCAATGCAAGATCAGTGTGGCTGGAGCAGAGTGAGCCAGGGGGAGAGGGTGAGATACAAGGTAAAAGAGGTAAGGAGACCAGGACCCGTAGAGTTTTCCGAGCTTCCGTGATGACTTTGCTTCTACTCTGAGTGAGATGTGAAGCTATGAGGCCATTGTGAGCAGAGAAACGACATGATTTACATTTTAATGGACTCACTCTGGGTGCAGTGTTGAGACTACATGAAGGAGGGGACAAGATGGAAGCATGTAGATTCATTTAGATGCTTGAAAGCAAGAGTTGCTGGTGACTTAGAGCGGGACAGCCGCCGTGGAGGTAAGGAGAAGCATAGAGTTGCAGAATCTGAAGATTGATTGGATATGGTTGGAGCATGAGAAGAAGGGAGGCAGTGATGACTAAGTTTGCAGGCTTGCATGCTGGGGACAATCGAGTAGGCATTTACTTAAATGGTAAAGACGGGCAGAGGGAGGCTACACCAGGAAGGCCGAGAGGACAAATTGGACATGATGGATTGAGGGTCTTATTGGCTCCCTGGTCTAGGATGTTGTATAGGCAATTGGAAACATAAGTCTGCACTTAGACTCAAAGTCCACACTGTAGATGTAAATTGGGGAATCTTCCACATAGGCTTACACCCCATTAACTGGCACTTCGTCACATAAGCAGGCTACCCTGGCTGCAGAGAAGGTAGATAAGCGTATGTTTACCTTCTCTGTCTTCCATAGAGAAAGGCAGCAAGAGAGAAAAGGATTGGTAATGTCCGTGGGTCATTCAACTAGCAATGTCTGTACTTAATGTCTCGTAGTTTTTCGGGTACAAAATAGGGATAATGAAATCTACACGATGAGGGTGAAAATTTACCAGAGGTGAGCTATGGAAAGCTCTGGCCATACTTTAATATGTTCTTTGAATATACAAATACCCTTTCCTTTCCTTCCAGTGACCTGAGATGCCATGGTAAATTGTTAACTCAGTCTAAAATACTTATTTTTGGACTTCCTCATTTAATAAAGCAGTGACATTGCTATTTTTATAATCACTGCTATAGCAGAAGAAAGGAACTATTTCTTTCCCCTGTGACAGTCACACACTTTCCAGCGTCGGGTTGGTTAAGCTGGGTTCTCTTCCTCTCACTCACTCTCTTTTCTCTTTTCTTAGGGTGGGGGATTTGTTTTCACTTTTACATTTCAGTTTCTGCACGTAGTAATGGCCAAAGAACTTACAAATTCTTAGCAATGATTAACCATCACAAGACAGGCCCCACTCTCCCCCAGTCTGAGACTTCACTGGAGTGTGTCTGGGAACAACATTCACAAAACATGAAGAAGTCCAAGGCAAAACAAAGGGCGTCTACTTAAAGGCCAAGTGGAGGCATGTGTTTGGGCCCCTTTGCAGAACGAAGTCAGTGCGAACCCAATGGCCATCAGAAGAAAACTAACTCTGGAGAAGTTATTCTCCACTCCCACATCTGGAGGAAAAATATGTAGTAGCATTCCTAAGCACTTTCTCAGCCTAATCAGTCCATTTTATATTTGCTTTATACCCCCTCCTCTCTCCCAGTGCGAGGATAAGGCAAAATGTTTGTGCATGTTTATACCTATAGAGAGTGGCCATAAAGCCTTGGCTTAGGTAATATTATTTTATCAGTTATTGTAGTATGATAACAATAAACCTTTTACAACGTGTTTGTCTGCTTTTCCAGACTTTGTGGCCTGTGTGTGTGTGTGTGTGTGTGTGTGTGTGTGTGTTTGCATGTATTAGTTAGCTACGGCTGCCATAACAAAATACCACAGAGTGGGTGGTATTTATTTATTTCTTCACAATTCAGGCTAGAAGTCTGAGACCAAGCTGTCAGCAGGGTTCGTTTCTTCCCAGAGCTCTCTCTTTGGCTTGCAGATGGCCACGTTCTCCCTATGTTCTCATATGGTCCTTTGTGCATCGTCTATATCCTAATTTCCTCTTGGAAAAACCCCAGTCATATTGTATTAGGACCCATCCTTATGGATTTCTTTTAACTTTGTCATCTCTTTAAAGATCCTCTCTCCTGAGGTAAAGGACTTCAATATATAAATCTTAGAGTAACCCAACTCAGCCTACAACAGCATGTGTTTATATATAAATATAATATATATATAAAAATACATTCATAAAGTATTACATATTATATGTCACATATTATATTTATACTTCTTATGCATATACACGCATATAACTGCACGCACGTATTACCCACACAGGATTCTGACATATCGTCCAATTTGTCCTTGAAACTTCCTTCTGCCTGTAGAAATACTAGTCCCCTGACTGCCTGGGACAGCTTCCCTCTGTAACTGTAGATATCTGCCAGGGGTGTGTTGTCCAGATTAGTTAATCTTTGTAAGATGCTCTGAAGGGCAGGCTACCTTAACCTTCTAATCTCACCATGTCTGTTAAGGAGGAAAGGAATTGCTTTGCTCCTGGGGCAACTTCACCTGTGGAGTCTAGGAACAGAATCTCAAAGCAAAAAGGCCTCCTTGGATGGGGAATGGAGGGATGGGTGGGGGGGGGGGGGAGTGGACTCATTGCTTCATTGCTTTTGTTTCCCTAAAATTCCTTTAGCAGCAGGCAGGAAAAGTGACCACAGCAGGGTAGGCTTCTGTTTAGGCTGAGGAAGCAGGGAGCCAACCAAAGACCAGGAAAAGGCCCATGCTTCTGAGTTAAAGATAAACTGAAAAGGTATTTTGAGAGCTAGCTGTTGGTCCAGTGGGAACAATAGATAAGTTTAAAGGCCTGGAGATTAAGCCAATTTCATCTCTGAGTAATTTTCTTAGGAAACTATAGATGAGATAAAGGTTGGCAACAATTATTCACTGGAAAAGAGATTTTCAAGAATCTCGACTTTTCCCCTGATACATGGTCAAAACGGTCAGAAACAGCTTAGCTATCATTGTAGCTCATACCTTCCCTCATTTGGAGTGACTTCTCTAGATTTTATTTTCATTCATGTATAGGTGCTTAAGGCTTTGCGACTCAAAGTAGTTAAGTCTGGACCAGCAAAGTCCACACCTCCTGGGAGCTGGAGAAGTGCAGTCTCCTGCCCTCCTAGGCAAGACCTGCTGAATCAGAATCTGCATTTAAAAAGATCCCAGTCGATCTCTATTCATAGTCAAGTTTGAGAAGCAGCGGTCTAAGGGCCTCACGTACTATTTCTGACCTTTCCTGGAAGGTAGAGGTCACATACAAAAGTATCATACTCTATTAAAGATTTGTTTGCTATAGCACTATGGTAGGCGATAAACAAATAGGTGTTTTGATGACCTACAGGTCTAACTTCATCCTGCTTTTTAGTCTGTGCATTGGTAGTGTTATTATTCACCTAGTTACACTATTTTTTAAATTTGTTTCATTTTTATTTTGAGAGAGAGAGAGAGAGCGAGCAAGAGCAAGTGGGGGAGAGGGGCAGAGGGAGAGAGAGAGAGAGAGAGAGAGAGAGAGAGAGAATCTTAAGCAGGCTCCATGCTCAGTGCAGAGACTGACAAGGGACTTGATCCCACCATCCTGGGATCATGAGCTGAGCCGCAATCAAGATTCAGATTCTCGGGGTGCCTCGGTGGTTCCATCGTTTGGCGTCCGACTTCAGCTCAGGTGATGATCTTACAGTTCATGAGTTCGAGCCCCGCATCGGGCTCTGTGCTGACCGCTCAGAGCCTGGGGCTTGCTTTAAATTCTGTGTCTCCCTGTCTCTCTGCCCCCACCCCTGCTCATGCTCTCTCTCTCTCTCTCTCTCTCTCCCTTTCTCAATAATAAATAAAAATTTTAAAAAAAAGATTCAGACCCTCAATCAGCTAAGCTGCCCAGATACCCCTAATTACACTATTTTCATGCGGTGTTATCGCCAGTCCATTACTTGACGTCCTGTGACTCAATTTATCTTCTGTAAAATGGAATTTAAACTAGTATTTATCTCATAACGTTCTTGTAAGCTTTGAATGAGTTAATCCCCGTGAAGTACTCGTATTAGCATGTTGTGTCTGGCATATTGTAAGAGCCCAATAAATACAGCAAGCCCAAACAATACAGCAAGACCTCCATAAATACTTATGCTGTTAAAATCTTTCCAGATGTGAATTGCTATGATGTTTTTTTGGAATGTGTTATCCGGTTTCTCCCTATGATTTGCATACTACCTTCCTGTTGTTCTTTAGGTTTCTTGAAGAAAGCGTAAACGACAATTACCATCTTCCCACCAAACTGGGTAGCACGATGAGCACCTTATACTAGATTCTTAGTTTTGTGCAATTATGCATGTTCATGACACAATTGTTTTGATAGTTAAAACTGATTTGTCTTATTTGATATTTTCCCACTGCAGCAAATACTAAGTTGGCTATAGTCATATATGCATCCATTCCCGCATTTGCCAAAGGTTTGGGCACCTGCTGTGTTCCAGATTCTGTCCTGGGTGCTAAAGATATAGCAAGAACAAATCTTTTGAAAATTCTTTGAAGGGCTTTGCTCTAAAGAGAAGCAGAGAAATTAGGTGCTCGTGAAGGGAGATGGGGGTGGGGGAGGGCAAGGGAAGCTAGAAACATGGAGGATGCTACAACATGTTCACATACTCATGAGAGTTGACACAAGATGATGATGATTAAAAATGGTGATGGGAGAGAGTTCCCTCCTTGGGGCAACAAAAGAGGGTGAGATCTAATGCATAAGTGTTGCAATTAGCCTTGGTAGGCAGCAATGACAGCTTAACCATAGAGAAAGGAGAGAAAGCGGAGTGTATGGATGAGCACAGTTGCCAGGGGTTGGGTAATGTGACAGTGGGAGGAATGGGGAATTTCTCTTCTAATCGCTACTTTAAGAAATTGAAATAGGAAACAGAGTAGGCATCAACTCGGGGAGCTGAGTAAGAGAGAGAGATGGGAAATAGTCATAAAGGAGAGCAGGAGAAGGGGTGGGGTCTGCACACACGGAACTCCTTCCTGCCTTGCCGTGATGTGGTCCCTTGTCCATTGTGGTCGTGAGTTGAAGGTGGGACCAGGGAGCCCATTAGCGTGTTTTCCTTTGATCCCTGTTAGCAACCTGGGTGCCGGTGTGGAATAGGCCAAGAGTTGCACCTCACCAGGTTGTGCTCATGGTTTGGCAGCAACATGCACACAGCCACTGGAAAGACTAGATGTGCCAGTTCCTTAAGAAACCCACAGAACGAGTACACTAGATATGAATTATTTGCATAATAAGAAATCATTTACTCCCGAAGAATATGCCATTCTTCCTGGTACTCTGCTGATGTTAGGTTTTTATATTCCTGTTTTCAAATACTTTTATTTCTGGGGAAGTGACATATGTTCACATATTCTTTCACTCATGTGATTCCTTGACTTCACTTAGACCTCAAGTTTACCTATGCCTTTAAAAAATTTTCTTAATGTTTATTTATTTTTGAAAGAGAGAGAAAGAGCATGAGCAGGGGGAGGGCAGACAGAAGGCGAGACACATAATCCAAAGCAGGTTCCAGGCTCTGAGCTGTCAGCACAGAAACCTATGTGGGGCTCGAACCCACAAACCGCAAGATCGTGCCCTGACTGAGGTCGGAAGCTTAACCAACTGAGCCATCCAGGTGCCCCGCCCCCCCTTACCTATGCCTTTTTATGATCCTTAAAACATGGCAACCTTATTTAGTATCTACACCCTGGAATGGGCAACCCCGAACTGGAAATCTGTTGATTCCGCTTCCCCAGTAGTTTGTTGAACAGTGTGAAAGTGTTAATGCAGCTATTTCTGGGACTTCTGGTATCTCTTCTATGTCAGGATCTTGCTTTTTTTACATTCGCAATCGAAACTTCTTGTTTCTCCCACAAAGTTGAGAAAGGCCTTAAAAATAGATTTGTGTCACCCAAATTTCCTTTCTTGTCCCTTTCTCCACAATGTCGATCTACATTATTACCCAACTTCCTTGACTGTCCTTTACCTGAAACAGCAGTGTTTCAAAGAGCTCTTTAAAGCTTATGGCCCCAACAAGGAGGAAATGAATGAGCTTTCTTCTCTTGAAAATCTTTTGCAACCTCCTGTGGTGAGTGCAGGGGTTGCCCTGTACATTCACAATTTTCACTGGCTGCTGGACCCCTCTTGGGCAATGGGAAGCTGACTATGCTCTGGTCACCAAATTGTCCTTGACTTGTTATTCTCTCTAATGTAAGCATTATTGGCTGCATATTTCTTACCATGCACAGGTGCAAGAAGTACCCAGGGGGCTTCCCCACAGCTCTGTGTCATGCATAGCTTTCCCTTGATGACATTCTGTACCCTCTTTACACCTCCCTTCCCTCAAGTCTTCCCTGATAATGCCAGGGTAGGGACATTCTGTTCCAAGTTCATTAGTCAAGAATGTTACCAGACTGCCCTGAAGAGGTTTTTTTCTGCTGTGGGCTCTCCCCAGTTGGGCAGAAAAGCTGAACATCATGCTGTCTTTATACTGAGTTCAATTCAGGATTGCATTTCCTCACCAGTGCCCAGGCACTAAATAGATGTTCTCTTGTGACTCCAGCAAATTTACAAAGAAGTACAAATTAATAGTTATCCAGCCTATGGAAGAATTTAATGACCCCCTGGAATAGTCATCCTTGAACCCCTTCTTCCATACGGTTCAAGGTTTGGCCTCATCTTGCTGGGGAGAGTAGCTCTTCTAATGCACTAAGTTCGAGGAGGGTAATGTTTGTGTCTGCCTGCAGTCACTTTGTGGGAATCTCTGGGAAAGATAAAGAGCCAAGCATTTGATTCATGAATGTTTATCAAGTGCCTACTATGTGTCAGGTGCTGTAATTTATACAAGTGATTCTCAAATTTTTCTGTATTTCAGAATCTCCTGGAGAGCTTAAAAATAATACTTATGCTCATGTTACTGCCATATCAAATATATCTCTGAAGAGGGAACCAAGGCAGCAGAATTTTTTAAAGCTCCTAGCAGATCCCAATGTGCAGTCAAAGTTGGAACCAGTGTTTTTGACAGCGTTCCTCAAATTTAATATGAAAATGAGTCCCCTAGACATCTTGGTAAAAATGCAGATTTTGATTCGGTAGATCCGGGTGGGGCCTGGCATTCTACATTTTCTTAAAGTTTCCAGAGAACACTGATGCTTCTGGTCTTCAGACCAAACTTTGACTAACAAGAAATGAAGCTCATTTATCCCTTGGCGTGTCAAACTTTCCTTCCCTTGAGCTTTCACATAGGTTCTTCCTTTTTCTCTAGAATCATCTCCCTGGAAATCCCCAGAAAAGATATCTTCTCATGCTTTGGTTTTTCAGGTTTTCCCTGACCACCCAATATGGAGTAATCTGTTCCCTCTTTCTCTATAATTCTCTATTTCTTGTTCTCTCAATGGTCTTTCTGACTAGTCTAAGTGCCAAGAAGCCAGGAACCACCTCCATCTTGTTCTATATAAATTACACTCAGCATTTAGCACAGAGGATCTGAGAGATACTTTTTGGATGAATGACAATAGGGGACCCTGTCCAATTTCATCTGTTTTTCTATTTTAGGTGAGACAAGAAGCAGAGGTGAGAATAGTTCAAAGTTTTCTAAGAGATAGAAGACAGTATCTTTGAGCGTGTCTTATCTGGCCCTTTTTTTTCTAAAATGTGCTTTGACTGAAAAAGTATGGGCTAGCTCAAGAAACTCAAACCCCTTCCTAAAAGCAGAGCTTGAAGAAAAACACTAGGAAAATCGACTGCATTGCCTAGAGAATTCACCCCATTCCTACAAAAGAATGAATTGTCAGTTTGCCAGTATTATCTTTTCAGGTCATTGAAGCTCGGTAAGATAGCACCAAGGTGAATAATCAACAGAGAAATGCCATAAATGTCTCAGAAACTGAGGTGACCTTGGGCCTGTTTCATTACTAACCTGATACCATATCAAAGCCTTAACTCACTAGGGGCAGCATCTCATCCTTCCCAAATCTGGGATGTAAGATGGCAACTATGCCAAGAATCTTCTTTAGTTCCCCATTTTATTTATTTGTGTGTTTATCTACATTTTTTATTTTTTAGAGAGAGTATGAGGTCGGAGATAGGAGAGGGAGAGAGAGGATGAGAGAGAGTGTCAAGCAGGCTGCACGCCCAGCACAGAGCCTGATGTAGGGTTCCATCCCACGACCCTGAGCCAAAATCAAGAGTCACACATTCAACTGACTATGCCATCCAGGTGTCCCCAACCCCTCATTTTACGTTTAATTTTTGAAAAACAGAAAGTTGTATTGATTTCTCATGGATGGTCCAGAGGTCAGAGGTAATACCAAGGCTGTGGATGCTCCAGGTAAAGGACCATGAAGAGCCTAACTAAAGTTATTTGATGGGATTATTATTATGATTCGATGCCTCTTAAGAGGCACAAAATTTATCCAGTTTCACAAAATGGGAGGAAAGGGATATTATCGTCTCCCTTACTCTTGAGAGAACTAAGACACAAAAGAACTAATTGATCACCTAAAAGTCTTTAAACAACCTGAAGTTGGGAAGGCAGGAGAGAATAGAACTAGATCATCTCTCTTCCCAGTGGTGGCCTTTTTACATAGTGACACAGTCTCCCTTTTCCTAAATGTACTACAAGGGATTTATGTATTATGTTTTCTTTAATTTTCCTGAATGGGGCATGACAGAATCTCAAGCCTGTTTCAGGCATACACATTTGAAGGGTAATGAATTTTTGTGTTTGCCTTAAGTGTTTATTTAGTTTTTCATTTTGAAAAATTGGCTGTTACCACTGACCTTTTCCTTGGTGCTGAGAACACCCATGGGCTGTGTATATGCTGGTGAGTGTTTGTTAGTGATGTTACCTTTCCACATTATAGAACAACAAACAGGGAAATGGCAAGAAGATGTCGGAGCGATATTTAGGGACAGGATATATACAATCTGTGAGTTTGGTGACACTGTCTGAATCAGTGCCACGGTATTATTTAATCTGATCCACATGTGGAAAAGGAAAGTTTTGGTGAGATGGTCCATCTCTCTCTCACATTTCCAAGGTCTGGAGTCTCTAAAAGGCCTGGAGCTTAGATATTCTGTGTGAGTACAGCCTATAGAGACCTCTATAGCAAAAATATAAATCAGTAAGGGTAGATGTATTCCAAGGGAAGTTTCTCTATTTGTCCTTTAGCCATTCAGTTATAAATGCCAGGAAAAGAGAATGAAATTCATTCTGCTGCGGGCTCCAGGACAATCTTTGAAGAATAGGAGTTTGATCAGCCTACAACATCTCACATTGCTAGCACAGAAGAAGAAGCTGCCTCGAGAGATCATAGAAGTCACAGGGTCTCAGCACTGGATACCAAATGGATGGGTCTCACCTAATGCAAGCCTCCTTACAGAGCATCCTCTAGGCCTGGTGAAGAATGCAGAACTCAGAACATCAGGGAAAGTCATTCTTTGTTGGTTCTATTTTTGTTTTTATCACTTAAGTACCTGAGTGTGTGTTTTCCAAAAACAAAGGTTTTTTTTTTCTTACAATGTAATTTTTTTTTTGTTTCACTGTCAGTGTATGCCTCTCCAATTTCTGACACAACAAATCCCTTCTTTTTATTTTCTTTTTTTTTAAATATGAAATTTATTGTCAAATTGGTTTTCATATAACACCCAGAGCTCATCCCAATAGGTTTCCTCCTCCATGCCCATCACCCACTTTCCCCTCCCTCCCACCCCCCCCACCCCCATCAACCCTCAGGTTATTCTCAGGTTTTAAGAGTCTCTTATGGTTTGACTCCTTCCCTCTCTGTAACTTTTTTCCCCTTCCCCTCCCCCCTGGTCTTCTGTTAAGTTTCTCAGGATCCACATAAGAGTGAAAACGTATGGTATCTGTCTTTCTCTGTATGACTTATTTCACTTAACATAACACTCTCCAGTTCCATCCACGTTGCTACAAAAGGCCATATTTCATTCTTTCTCATTGCCAAGTAGTATTCCATTGTGCATGTAAACCACAATTTCTTTATCCATTCATTAGTTGATGGACATTTAGGCTCTTTCCATAATTTGGCTATTGTTGAAAGTGCTGCTATAAACATTGGGGTACAAGTGCCCCTATGCATCAGCACTCCTGTATCCCTTTACCCAAGGGATACAGGAGTGTTCGTTCTAATTTTAAAACAGGTCTTCCTTAATTTAAGGAATTTTAAGTCCATGTCTGTATCACTTTAATTTCTATACACCTATCTTAGTTTTCACCTTTAAAGCAAGATATATATATATATATATATATATATATATATATATATATAATCAATGATCAATTCTTTTTCTGGCCATTTCATATCCTTTACAGAAACAGAGAGTTTCATTTACAAGTTTAAAAAGGAATGACTATTTCCAACAATAATCTTTTGAGCAATTAAGCAAATATATTAAGACCTGTCTTAGTTAATGTTCTTTTCTATACTTGGAATGTAAATGATTGATTTTTGTATATGGTTTTAGAGCCTTCATGCTAGATGTTCTTCATGCATTAATTTATCCACCAGGCAATCACTTATTCATCTAACGCTCTGTATATTTTATGAAATATATAGAACGCAAGGGGACTATTATTTTCCTTCTACCCTCAATAAAGTAAGCCCGTTGTGTTAGTATCTTTATTAGCAGCTTTTTCACATAGTCAGGATGTGTTTTTAGCTCAGTCCATCTCCTTCCGTCTGTGACTGGGAGGAGGTCTGTTGTCTGTCAAAAGATTTACGATAAATATCTTCCGATTCATGTTAAAATGGTCTTGAGAGAGAAAGAGTAGAACTATAC
The DNA here is from genome assembly GCF_046562875.1 of Panthera onca. Classification (NCBI taxonomy): domain Eukaryota; kingdom Metazoa; phylum Chordata; class Mammalia; order Carnivora; family Felidae; genus Panthera; species Panthera onca. Next base: position 16,341,051 of record NC_138343.1, on the reverse strand, counting down.
CAAATAGTAGCTGCTTTAATGAGACAGATAAGCATAAGTAAACAGACAAGAAACCAGAGCGCAAAAGAAGTAGTGGGTTGCCTCGTGGGGTGAAAGCAACTTTGCCTTCACTAGAGTTTCCTCAGATGTTGTTGAGAAGTGTCCCACCACGAATAGCATGAACTACAAAATTTGATTCAACGTTAGAGTCTGTGATTTCAGTGGTCCTTGTGCCTTTAGACTTCTCCCTTTTTTTTTTCAGTTGTTTGGTTTTGTGTTCAATGAGTGTAGGGAATAAGCCCTCCCTCAGCTGCACTGCTAAATCAACATCCCACTCTTTGCCCCATGGAGCCAATCATACAGGAGCTAGGTAGAGGTTTTGTCATTTACTTAGAGCCAGGCGTTGCTGGCTCTAAGAGCTTTACATGCATTTAATCTTGCTATTCTTCTAATAGCTTTATAGTTTGAACTCTTAACATTGAGGTTTTTGACCCATTTGAAGTTAGTTTTTGTATATGATACGAGGTAAGGGCCCGACTTCATCCTTTTGCATGTGGCTATTTAGTTTCCCCAACATCAGTTGTCGAAGAGATTGTCCTTTCCCCATGGAATGGTCTTGGTACTCTTGTCAAAAATCATTTGTCCTTTTATTCCAAGGATTATTTCTAGGCTTTCTACTCAATTCCATTGCTTTAAATGACCGTCTTTACACCAATACCACACTCTTTTGATAACTGTAGCTTTGTGGTGACCTTTTGAAGCCAGGAAAGGTGAGATCTCCAACTTTGTTCTTTTTCAAAAATTGTTTTGGCCATTCAGGATCCCTTGAGAATTCATATGAATTTGAGGATAATTTTTTATATTTCTGCAAAAAAAATGCTACTGGGAATTTAATGGGGGTCGTATTAAATTTGTAGGTCACTTTGTGCAGTGCTGACATCTTAACAGTATTTTGTCTTCCAATCCATGAACACAGGACATCTTTCCATTTATTGGTGTCTTCAATTTCTTTCAACAATGTTTTATACTTTTTAGTCTACAAGTCTTTTCCTCTTTGGTTAAGTTTATTCATCTTTATTCTTCTTGGTGCTATTGTAAATGGAATTGTTTTCTAATCTTTCTATGAATATCCCATTTTATAGATGAGAATACTAAGGAATAGAGACATTAAATAACCTGCTCCTTTAGTGGTAGTAATGATATGACCACCAGGATGTGAAATCAGGATTTGATCTCAGACATCTTGACCCCAGAGTTGAGTTCTTAATTGCCCCCACTGTACTGTCAGCGCAGGAAGTGGACTAGACCCTCAATGGCCTTCAGGATGGTGATTTACAGTGGAGAGTCAGGATTTCTGTGGTTCCTGACCACTCCTCCCTGTCCTTCCTTCACCCTTCCAAACTACTTCTTTCTAACAGTTCATTGCGAGAGGGAGACAAATTGTAAACAACAGACCTTCAACTTTCAAACTTTAGAGGCTTGATGAAGATTTATAGCCCATTCTCTTTAGAGTGCTCCTTTTCCTTCCTTTCTTAACTGAACTGTGAATAACTCTTATCTACTTGTGTTTTTATTTTTTTTACATTTTACTCCAATTTCCCAGAATAAGTTCAATAAATGATTATAAACTGGTTTGAACACACAGCAATACATTTTTTTCTTAATTGAACTTTGTTGTAGTGACTTTGGCATTTTCCTTATTACAGATTTGTCTGGGTTGTACAAGGATTCCTTTGTATGACCAACCTCAATAGACCACTGGGCCAAACAGAGGCTTCATTTATCTCTGGCACAGTAGCACTAACCTAATTCAGGTCAATGACCTGAAGTATTGTGATAAACTCTCTCACAAGCCCAGGTGTCAAAGACATAAAGATATATGTGGAAATGCCCTAATGCTTCACCTGTTTTACTAGAGCAGCATACTAAGAACTCATTGGGGAACCCTTAAATGAAAGTATTGGAAAAATGTCTATTCTGTAACATCCTTTATGCAATCAAATGAGGAATTAATGGAGAAAGAAAAGGCAGTGTTTCTTCATTCCTTTCTGTCTCTCTTTCCATCCAAATAACCAACAAACTCTACCCATCCTTATTTCTAAATATCCTTCCAGGTCATTCACTCTCTATTCCCATTGCCACTGTTTTCATTCAGGCTGCCATTATCATTGGCCTAGATTTCTACTGCAGGCTCCTGACTGCACTCCTACTTTCAGTGTGACCCCCAGGGTGACCCTTCCAAAAAAATCTCATCAATGGATGGCCTCACCTGCAAACGCTTGATCTTCAATCACACCACTTCCTTTTTCTGTCCCATTTCTCCGTCATATTTCTTTCTGTCTTCTTCTCCAGCTAGACTTGCATTTAGGATATGCTATTCTCTCTTCCTGGAGCACTAGCACTCCTTATCTCATGTTTCAGTCAAGGTCCACTCAGGAAAATGGAAACCACTGTAGTTTCAGACAGAAAGAAAGTTAGTAAAGGGAACTGGTCACATAGATGACTGAAGAACTGAGAAAGCAAACAAGGGAGGTGATACAACTCAGATTGCCAAGAACAAGAAAGAGTTACCCTTCTTTGGCATGGAGGGATAAAGAGATAAGATCGTGTTATTTGATTCCAGAATTCAGGTAGATGTTAGACTCAGAGCAGAAGCTGGGGCATGGAGAGAGAGAGAGAATATCTTGTGGGACCTGGAGTCATTGAGGAGATGCAGCCATTGTTTGAGACCCTAATGAAAAAAAAAAAAAGGAAGAAGGGGCCAATACCAAGCCTTTCCCTCCTCCCAAAATCCACAATCCCACAGTGCTTCTCATTGGCTGAATTCACATTGAAGCCACAGGAGAAGAGGTCTGAATCCATCCCATACACAGCAAGGCAGAGGAGGGTAGGAAGAGATTTGCATATTCAACTAATTCCCTCTTTTCAGAATTCTACTTACATGTCATTTCTTTTGGAATACTTTTCCTGATGTTGCTGTGGTATCCAATTATGGTCCTTTCTTTAAGTTTATTACCTTTTATTATAGATACTCATTTAATTATTGTTTTCTGCGCTGGCTAATCCATGAGGTCTCTCAGAATATCCATTGTCCCAATAACATAGTGGTATAGTAATAAATACTTGTTAAAGGAGAAAATGATCTTGATAATTGCTCTTCGTAGAAGTTGTACTGGTTTGCACTCACCCACATAATAAAGTGCTTATTTTCTGACATCTTCACCAGATTGTATGCAAGTAAACTGGTTGAGACTCGTGGACTTGAACGTTGAAAACGGCATGTCAATGAGGATTATATTTGCATTCTTTTCATTGCAAGTGAAGATAGGAATCTTTTCATATGTTGAAGAATCTGCACTGACAATTATTTGTATTTTTTGTCCAGTTTTCTTATTTGGTTGTTGGTCTTGGTCATATTGATTTACAGGAGTTTATATACCAGGAGATTTAGTCTTTTGCCTCATATGAGTTATGAATGCTCTTAATTCATTGTTCATTTTGAGGCTTAGATTCTCATGGTTTTACTACACAAAAAATGTTCAAATTTGTTAATATTTTCCTTTAAGGGTTTGAATTCAATATGGCTTTTGACTTATACTTAGGTCTTCTTTATCCTAAGGATTATATATATATTTTTTAATCTCCTGTTTTCTTTTAGTATTTTATACATTTATTTTTTTTTATGTTTAGATCTGTGATCAGCCTGGAATTTATTTTGATATAAGGTATAAAGCATAGATAAAACTTTACTTTTGGGGCTTCTGGGTTACTCAGTTGGTTAAGCGTCTGACTTTGGCTCGGGCCAGAATCTCACGGTTCATGGGTTTGAGCCCCGCATCGGGCTCTGCGCTGGCAGCTCGGAGCCCGGAGCCTGCTTTGGATTTGGTGTCTCCCTCTCTCTCTGCCCCTCCCCCACTCATGCTCTGTCTCTCTTTGTCTCAAAAATAAATAAACATTAAAAAAAAACCTTTACTTTCTTCCCCTAAATATTTTTTAGTTGTCTCGGCATCATTGCTTAATAAACCATTTATTTTTTCTCATGAATTCAAAATGCTAGCTTTATCACATACTAAATGTGGATATCTCTTATTTCTCTTCTTTCCATTATGATGCACTGATTTGTCCATTGACGCACCAGTACCGTAATCATTTAAGAACTGTAACACTGAATTTTGATTGCACTATTCAGATGTTCTGGTTCAATGCCTATTAAAAATGTACGAAAAATAATGAATCATAAATGGTAGCAGTGACAAAGTTTCCTCTTAGAGATTCCAAACTACACCATGAAGATTTATATAAAATTAAATAAGCAAGACTTCTGCTTTCAGGTTGGATATAGACTAATGCTTCCACTAGAAGAAAATCTGGATTCATTACAAAAACATCATATTTTAAAAAGATACCAGGAAACTTCAGAAACAAGAAGAACTAGATATACTAATTTTTAGTAAGGGAAAATGTTTCTGAGGAACACAGCATCCAGCTCTTTTTTTTTTTTTTTTTTAAGCCTTAAGGATATTTATTAACTATGGGCATAGGTTGAGCATTGGATTTCCCCAAGCAAAGAGACTCTATAGGGGAAAAGAAACCAGCAAGGCCACAGAGCTGGTGTGTCCAGATGAAGACTCACAGGGACCTACATGCACCACTGGATTCCCATGGAACATTTCCCGGGTTCCGCTGCTTTGTGGAAGAGGAGAACTAGGACGGAAGATTTTAAAAGACAGAGTAAAACCTCTCACAGTCTTGTGTGCTTGGGAAACAAAAAAACTGCTGGGATAGCATTGACCTTACTACAAGACATCTGCCGGAGTCTGAGGACACATGAAGCTGGAACCCAAGCAGGGAAGGTTTGGATCTCTTAATCCAAGAGGAAATGGAGACTCTTCAGGCTTTCAGTCAGAAGATCAGAGGTCCATGTCCTGAGGGCAGAAGTAAGCCATAGAGGAGATGACTCTCACTACACTGCAATCCAGCAGTGCCCCAGCTCAATTTCTGACTGAACTGAGTTGATCAGAACCTCACTTTGTTTGCCTAAGAGAGGAAAAAAAGGAACATTCTAGAAAACATCTTCTGGAATGGTTCCTTAGTATGCGGTATCTGGAAAAAAATTCAAAGTTACTAATCATGCAAAGAAATAAAGCTGACTGATAAACAACAGAAAAATAATATAATAGATGCAGGTCCACAGATGATCAATATATTGGAGTTAGCAGATGAGGCTTTTAGTAAAACTAAGATTATTATGCTAGAGGAAATAGAACAGGAAGAACAAAGGAGATGAAAGTATGGAAAATTTTAATAGATAAATCTGTAAAAAAGAAGCTGTGGATATTCCAAAACTGAAAAACTTTAAAACTGAAAACTGAAAAACAGGATGAATACAGAGAGAACTTAGGCAAATTGTAGTCAAACTGCTTAAAATAAAAGTCTTAAAAACAACTAGAGGAAATATAAGCACATTATCTTTACAGGAACAACAGTAACGCAGTGTCTCAACAGAAGTTATGGAGGCCAGGGGCAGTGAATAACATTTTCCAAGGGTTGAAAAAAATCAAGAACCAATTTATATCCAATAAAAACATAGAATTTATATCCAGTAAAAACATCCTTCAAAAATGAAAGTAGAATACATATGTTTTTAGACAGAGTTCGAGAATTAGTCAAAAATAGACTGCACTAAAGGAAAAACTAAAGAATATAGAGCCCAATCCTTCAGTTCGAAGAAAAATGATTACAGATGGAACCATGGAAATATTGGAGGAAATAAAGAATCATGTAATGGGAAAATATATGGAAATTTAAATCTGATAGTACAAAACAATAATCTTAATGTGGGCAGAACATAAATTATATGCAGAACTAGAAATGCATGGCAATGGTATGCAACAATGATTGGAAGTAAGTGGAATATAAAGGCTTCTAGAAATGTCAAGAAAGTGGTAAAAGTTATCATTTATATTAATAGTGTAATAAGCCAAGAACGCCTATTATAGTCACTAACATAATAATAATTTAAAACTAACAAGTTAATAGAAGGAAAAAATAGATAATAAATAATTGATTACCTGAAAAGAAAGTAAGAAAAGAAGAACAAAAGAGAAATATAAATAGGTCAAATGGAAAACAAAAGGTAGTCAATATAAACCCTAATGTATCCATAATTATGTAAAACATAAATGAACTAAATAGTACTAGTAAAAGAATATTATTGTTAGACTCAATGAAAAAATATGATGCTTAGGAGAGCATAAAGGTTGAAGAAAAAGAATGGAAAAAGATACACAATGAACATTCGACTCCTGATTTCAGCTCAGGTCATGAACTTACGTTCATTAGATCAAGCCCCACATCGGACCCTGTGCTGGGCCTGGAGCCTGCTTAAGATTCTCTCTCTCCCTCTCCCTCTGCCCTTCTCCCACTTGTGCACATGCACAATCTCTCTCTCTCAAAGAAAATTTAAAAAAATAAAAAAATAAAGAAAGCTAGTGAATCTATACTAATATCAGACACGTTATATTTTAAGACAAAAAACATTAGTAAAGATAGAAAGACATTTTACCATGATAATGCCAAATCTATCAGGAAGAAATCACAACACTTTGATACATGAATATCAAAAACATTCTTCAAAATATATAAAGCAAAAAGACAAAAATTAAAGGGTGAAAAACACAAATCTTAAATCATAGTGAAATACTAAGGCTCTTCTTTCAATGCACAATAGAAAAAGCAAACAAAAAAAATCAGTAAAGATACAGATTATGTGGATAAGAATGTTAACTAGGTTGATTTGATTGACAATAGAGAATATTGTATTCAAAAATGATTAAAACTTTAAAAACACAAGAACATTTTCTAAAACTGGCCATATGTTGGGTTATAAAGAAAGCATCAACAAACTTCAAAAGATTGAAACCACTCTGATTGTGTTTCCTCACCATAATGGAATTAAACCAGACATCAATAGCAAAAGGACAAATAGAAATATTTTAATGCATGGAAATTAAACATATGTTTCTAAATTATTCACGGGTCAAAGAAGAGATCAAAATGGAAATTACAAAACATGTTAAGAAAATGGTAACAAAGATACAACACAGCAAACTTAAGGAAATCCCGCTAAAGCAATTAATGGAGGAAAAGAACTCCCTGAAGTACATATATTAGAAAAAAAAGGTGAAAATTTAAGTTTCCATCTCAAGAAACTATAAAAATAATAGCAAACTCAAGATTAGGAAAGTAGAAGGAAAGAAATAAAAAAGATACTGGCAAGTAAGAATACAATAGAAAAGAAACCAACAGTTGAGAAAATCAACAAAGCTAAAACTGGTTCTTTGGCGGGGGGGGTACAATAAAATTAATAAGCCCCTAATAAAAATGATCAAGGAAAAGAGAAAACACAAATTACAACAATCAGTGATGAAAAGTGAATATTAGTTAAGATCTTAGAGGCATCTAAAAAATAAGAAAATGTCACATATTTTATTAAGATAATGTGCTAATTTGAATGAAATATATAAAAATCCTCAAAAAATAAAACCTACAGAAGAACAAAGAGAAAATATGAATGTTTTATACCTATTGGAAAGCTTGAATTATTTATTTATTTATTTGTTTGTTTGTTTGTTTGTTTATTTATTATTTTTCATTTACTGGGGCTCCTGGTGGTTCAGTCTGTTAAACATTTGACTCTTGAATTCGGTTCCGGTCATGATCTAACAGTTAATGAGATCAAGCCTCACCTCAGGCTCTTGTGCTGACAGTGCACAGCCGACTTGAGATTCTCTCTCTGTCCCTCCCCGCCCCCCAAATAAAGAAATAAATAAACATTAAAAAAAAAGCCTTCTCATAAGAAAATCTAGGTCCAGATGGCATCTTTGAATTTCTCAAACTATTAAGGGATAGAATAATATCATCTTACATATAGTATTCTATGGAGTAGAAATAAAAAGGGGGGGGGGTAGTAAGTAAAAGTTTCTTAGAACACACAAAGTTTTAACCATAATAGAAAAAAAAGATAAATAAAATTTTGTCAAAATTTAAAACTCTGTTCAGCACAAGATACATTAAGAAAGTGAATAACAGGTAAGAGCCAAGACAAAAATATTCACAATACATCTATCTGACAAAGAACTTGTATTTTATCCAGAATATATACACATACATATATATATATACACATATATATATTTCTTTTATATATATGTATTTATATTTTTATTTGTATATAAATATATATTTATTTATTTTTATGTATATAAATATATTTATATTTATTTATATATAAATAAAATTTTAATTTTAATAAATTTTAATAAATATTAATTTTAATATTTATGTATTTATATATTTTTATTTACATATATATTTATTTTTTAAGTTTATTTATTTTGAGATAGAGCTGAGGGGGAAGGGGAGAGAGAGAGAAAGAGAGAGAGAATTGGAATCCCAAAAAGTCTCCATGCTCAGTTTGGGGCTTAATCCTGTGACCGTGAAATCGTGACCTGAGCCAAAATCAGGAGTTGGATGCTTAACTGACTGAGCCACCCAGGCGTCCCCAGAACATATTTTTAAACTAAATCATCTAAGGTTCTTGCAATTCCTGCCAACCAGGTCCAATAGGCATAAAGACACCGAATGTCGGTACCAGCGTGATGTTTTGAGGCAAATCAAGTATCAGGTTCCATTTGGACTATATTATGACAAGGAACTGACATGGCCCAAAGTAAAACAGTTAAACAGTAGTAGGCTGCTCTCTCTGCCATGTGGATGCATATTATTTCCCACTATTTTTTCTTCTAGAGCCCTAGGTAACTTCATAAAACACAAGAGTGAAAATAACCACAAAATTTCAGGGCCTTGAATATACTGGTGAAGTTTCTAGGGGTCTAATTTTAGGGACCCTTAGGATATTCCCTTACACCACTCACTAAAGAAAAAAGCACATGATGGATAGTTTTCTTTGAATTATAAAGGCAGCATATAGCATAGTGAAGCATGCTGCTCCAATCCATTTATCAGGTAACCAACAAGGACATTAGTTTCGAACGGATCAGAATGGAAGGCTCTGAAGCAGGTTCATGCCGCACTACAAGCTGTTCTGGCACTTGGGTCATATGCCCCACTACATCCAATAGTGTTGGAAATAACTGGTTCTCAGAAAGCTCTGGAAAACCTCAAGAGAACATTCACAGAACAAGTTCTAAGTTTTAGAGTATGGACATGTTCTCTCTGCCAACAATTCTCCATTTGAAAAGAGCTCCTGATTATGCCCGATCATGAGAAATGAAATGACCACCCAATTCTAACTTCTCCTAATGAACTGGGTATTATCTGATCCATTGAATGGTAGTGTCCCATTGTAAAATAAAGATTGTATACACAAAACTTAACCCGAGTGGGTCCGGAAAGTACAAATACGCTGTATAATAAGCAGGCAGTTCAGACTCCTATGGCACCTGCTCCTACTACTTTGTAACTTCTGCCTTGACCCATACCCATGGCCACATGGAGGTTTCTTATGACCAGCCAATGGAGGAGGAAATAATGTGACCCTGGTTTACAGATGTTATCTGCATAGCGTGTACATTATAGTCTTATGGAGGGCAGTCCCTGAATGATCGTGCTGATGGGAAAGTCTCCCAGAAGGCCTAAATCCATACCCTATATCTAGTTGTCCACTTCCCGTGGAAGGAGGGGTGATCTGCTATGGATCTACATTAATTCATGGGAGGTGGCTGATGAATTGACCTCCTGGATAAGGACCTGTCAAGTTGAAAATTTTGTACAGGAAGTTCTGGGGCAAGTGGTAAGTGAATGAGCTTTTGGAATGGGCACAGGGTATGTAAATATTTGTATGTAAATTTGTATGTAATTGTATGTAAATGTAATTGTATGTAAATATGTAAATATCCCTAGATACCAGGCAGTATCTACTTCAGAGGCTTTCAATAATCTCATTGTCAAGATAAGTCACCCTATAGATCTCAGCCTTTTTCTCCCACCGTCCTGCCTTGATGAACCCTGGGGGCAGAAAGGGCTAAGCTTGGAACTTGGTGGATTCACTGTGACATCTCCGAGTGCTGCTGTCTTGCCCAACAGCTCTGGTAAAAGGAAAACCATGGCATCCCAATAAACATAGGATGACCGAGCAATCATAACCCACAAAAAGTGAAGGTTCAGCTACACCCTGTCAGACCAAGTTGCGTGGAAGGAACTATGAGATGGGTGGTAAAAGAATGTTGGTATGATTATCCACTGGGTCTCCTGACCATTTTGCAAGTAGAACTGTGTTTTATATTAGTTGATTCTTTTCACGCCTGCTACATTACACCTTATATGGAGAGTATTGAGAGTAACTAATGTGTTAAGTTTTTGATGGCAGCATGACTGAGAGTATAGCAGTAGGACTCAGTATATATCTGAGAGGAAACAGCATCCAATAGGATTTTATGTGTCTCCTGTGCTGGGATCACAATAGTTTGCATCCAAAAAACAAGAGTAGATGCTGAGGGGCAAAAGTGGACTGCATATTTTCTTTTTCCCATTGAAACTGCTCTCCATCCTTTACTCTGTGTCCAGAGAGGCTTACTTCTATGGGTTATATTAATGGGCATCTTCACTTTCTGTCTTCTTGTTGGGTTTACCCAATAGAAATCCCCAGCAGGGGTCCAGAGGACTAGAAGAAAGAGTGAATTCCGAGTGTATATTCCTCTAGTTTTTCATTGTTCTACATAAGGATTAGTTCCTACTAAGGAGAACTTCTGGCTTCTAGTGACCAGTCCCTCTGTAATAGCCTCTGTTGCCCTGGGATAAGGCACTACTCCTTGTTGGCTTCCCTAAGCCCTGCACATACTTCTGTAATTGGCTCTCTACTAAATTTCTCTTAATTACTCATTTGACTGTGCCTTGTTCTCTGCTTAATATCCTAGCAGTTTACATCTCCCCTCAAAACCCTTCTTATTAATGCATTCCTAATATTAACATATGACATTACCACCTACCCAGTTACCCAAGATGGATATCTAAGTGACATCTTGATGTATTCTTTCTCTCAGTCTTCCTGGCTTGCTCACAACCAACTCTTCTTTTCTTTTAAATTTTAGTGAGTTAACAAACAGTGCCATATTGGTTTCAGGAGTAGCATTCAGTGATTCATCACTTACACACAACACCCATTGCTCATCACAACAGGCGCCCTCCTTAGGACGCATCACCCATCTAGATCATCTCCCACCTAATTCCTCTGTCAACCTGTTTGTTCTCCATCATTAAGAGTCTCTTGTGGTTTGTCTCCCTCTCTTCTCTCCCTGCTGTCCCATATGTTCATCTGCTTTCTTTCATAAATTCCACATATGAGTGAAATCATATGATATTTGTCTTTCTCTGATTGACTATTTTGCATAGCATAATACATTCTAGTTCCATCCACATCATTGCAAATGTTAAGATTTCATTCTTTTCGATGGCTGAGTAATATTCTCTTGTATATGTATGCCACATCTCCTTTATCCATTCATCAGTCAATGGGCATTTGGGCTCTCTCCATAGTTTGGCTTCTGTTGATAATGATGCTATAAACATTGGGGTGCATGTACCCTTTTGAATCTGCATTTTTGCATCCTTTGTGTAAATACCTAGTATTGCAATTGCTAGATCATAGGGTAGTTCTCTTTTTAGTTTTTTGAGAAACCTCCATACTGTTCTCCAGAGTGGCTGCACCAGTTTGCATTCCCACCAACAGTGCCAGAGGGTTCCTCTTTCCCCACATCCTTACCAACATCTGCTGTTTTTGTGTTGTTAATTTTAGCCACTCTGACAGGTGTTAGGTAGCATCTCATCATGGTTTTGATTTGTATTTCCCTGATAATGAGTGATGTTTAGCACCTTTTCATGTGTCTGTTAGTCATCTGGATGTCTTCTTTGAAAAAGTGTCTATTCATGTCTTCTGCCCATTTCTTAACTGAGTTTTATTTTGTTTTGTTTTGTTCTTGCATGTTGAGTTTGATAAGATTTTGGATACTAACACTTTATCAGATATACCATTTGCAAATATCTTCTCCCATTAGGATGCCCTTTAGTTTTGTGGATTGTTTCCTTCACTGTGCAGCAGATTTTTATCTTGATGAAGTCCCAATAGTTCATGTTTCCCTTGTCTCCCTTGCCTTCAGCAATGTGTCTCATAAGAAGTTGCTCTGGCCAAAGTCAAAGAAATTGCTGACTGTGTTCTTCTCTAAGATTTTGATGATTTCTTGTCTCACATTTAGATCTTTCATCCATCTTGAATTTATGTTTGTGTATGGTCTAAGACAGTGGTCCGGTTTTATTGTTCTGCATGTCAGTTCTGCATGCTCCAGTTTCCCGAGCACCATTTGTTGAAGAGACTTTTTTCCTTTAGATATTCTTTCCTGCTTTGTCAAAGATGAGTTGACCATACAGTTGTGGGCCCATTTCTGGGTTTTCTACTCTGTTCCATTGATCTACGTGTCTGTTTTTGTGCCAATACCATACTGTCTTGATGACAACAGATTTGTTATACAGCTTGAAATTCATAATTGTGATGCTTCAGTTTTGTTTTTCTTTTTCAGGATAGTTTTGGCTATTTGGGGCCTTCTGTGGTTCCATACAAATTTTAGGATTGTGTGTTCTAGCTCTGTGAAAAATGCTGGTGTTATTTTGATAGAGATTTCATTAAATGTATAGATTGCTTCAGGTAGTATAGACATTTTAACAATGTTTGTTCTTCCAGTCCATGAGCATAGAATGTTCTTCCATTTCTTTGTGTCCTCTCCAATTTCTTTCATAAGTGTTCTACAGTTTTTAGACTACAGATCTCTTACTTCTTCAGTTTGGTTTATTCCTGGGTATCTTGTTGTTTTTGGTGCAATTGCAAATGAGATCATTCCTTGATTTCTTTTTCTGATGCTTTGTTATGAGTATATAGAAATGCAACGGATATCTGCACATTGATTTTATATCCTATGACTTTGCTGAATTCATGTATTAGTTCTGGGAAATTTTTGTGGAGTCTTTAGGGTTTTCTACATTAGAGTATCATGTCATCTGGAAATAGTGAAAGTTTGACTTTTTCCTTGCCAATTTGGATGCCTTTTATTTCTTTTTGTTGTCTGATTGCTGAGGCTAAGACTTCCAGAACTATGTTAAATAGTAATGGTGAGAATGGATATATTGTCTTGTTCCTGATCATCAGGGAAATGCTCTCAGTTTTTCCCCATTGAGGATGATATTAGCTATGTGTCTTTCATGATGTTCAGGTGTATTCCATCTATCCCTACTTTTTGAGGGTTTTTATCAAGAAAGAATGCTGTATTTTGTCACATGCTTTTTCTGTATCTATTGACAAGATCATATTGTTCTTATCTTTTGTTTTATTGATGTGGTGTATCATGTTGATTGATTTGCAAATACTGAACCAGGCTGCAGCCTAGGAATAAATTCCGCTTGATTGTGGTGTATAATTCTTTTTTTTAATGTTCATTAATTTTTGAGAGAGAGACAGAGTGCAAGCGAGGGACGAGCAGAGAGAGAGGGAGACACAGAATCTGAAGCAGGCTCCAGGCTCTGAGCTGTCAGGACAGAACCCGACACAGGGCTCGAACCCATGACCAGCGAAATCATGACCTGAGCTGAAGTTGGATGTTTAACCAACTGAGCCACCCAGGCACCCCTATCATGGTGAATAATTCTTTAATGTACTGTTGAAACCAACTCTCCTTCTTTAATATTTTTATGCACTTACCATGCCTACTGCTACTACAGCTTTATAACTCAATAGTTGCAATGGTCTTCCAACATAACTCCTTTTTTTGAGTCTTATGCCTACCTATCCATCCTACCCCCTGTTGCCTTTCAAAAATGCATAGCTGAGCACATCTCATTATTGCTTAAAACTCTTTGATGTTGCTTCTTCATCAGTCTCAGTCCAAAGTCCTGAGAATGACATGAACGTTTCTTCAAGCTCTGGATCTGCCTGTTTCTCTCTTCTTTCCCTCACATAGTATCTTTGGACATACTGAATTGATTGACATTCTGAGAACCGACCAAGCTGGCTCATGTCATCATGCCTTTGTGCATGCTGATTGCTTTGCTTGGCAGGCTGTTCTCGATCTTGTCTACCTGGGAAATATAACACTTTTTAAGACACGATTCAGATATCAATTTCTGTGTGTATACTTTCCTGACCAACTTGAAATTTATGTAGAATTTATGGAACTACCTTACATTTGCTCTTTCAGTAAATATTTATTAACACCATATATCACACACTTGTTCTATCATTAAAGATATAGTACTGAATGCAACATGGTCTCTAGTCTCTTGGAGATGGCAATCTAGTAGAGAGATAAAGACAAATAAAAACAATTAAATATATGGTATATACTTTTGTGATTCAGGGTAGGGAATAACATGAAGGAAATTGAGAGACTTCCTGGAGGGAATGCCATATGATAGAGGATGGTCACGGCAAGTCTCATCCATAAGGTGACATTTGAACAGGAGCCAGAATGAAGTAAGGCAACAAGCCATGTGGGCAACTGAAAGAATATCGTGCTAGGCAGGGAGCCCTGTGGTCTCAAAAGCCCAGTGGTAAGTATGCACTTAACACTTAAAAAGATCAACAAGGTGGCCAGTGTAGAACGATGTGAGGGAGGTAGAGAATTGTAGGACATGAGATAACAGGGCTATGGAACTTGGAGGAAGCTTGGATTTTTCTCAGGGAATATTGAGGAATTTTAAGGGGAACACTAATGTAATCTGACTTAGGTTTTTTAAAAAATAACTCCGGCTCTGTGCTGACAGTAGTCTGTAACTGAGCACAGGCAGGGACAAAGAGGCCAGGCAGGAAGGAGGCTTTGTAGTTATCCAGAAGATGGTCGTGATGTGGACCAGTGGAGGTGGTGAGAGATACTTCAATTCAGGATATATCCTGCAAGGAGAGCCGATGGATATACTGAAGGAGTAGATGTGAAGGAGGTAGACACACACACACACACACACACACACACACACACACAATGCATTGACCAAGGGAGGAGAGAGTTAAGAATGACTTCAAGGTGTTTGCCTGAACAACTGAGAGGTGGGGAGGGCTCTTTCCTGCCCTGTGGAGTCCAGCAGGAGGAGCATCTTTTGGCGGGGAATGAGTAGTTCCATTTTGGATATATTAATTCTGAGTGGCACACTAAGTGTCTCCCCGGAGATCTCAGGTAGACAGTCAAATATATATATACCTGGAGTTAGAGGTATGTGATAAAGACCTAGGCGTGAAGATCTATAGTTCTCTGTGATAATGCCTGTGATATTCTGTTGGATTTATTGCATATTGGCACCCCTAAGTAAACTATAAGCTCCTTAAGGCCAACAACTTTGTCTGATTCAATTTTGTATGCATAGTACCTAGACCAATGCTTCATAAATACGTACTGGTTAAAATGATCATGTGCATGGCTCTCATTTGCCCTCCTCTTCTCTTTCTCCTTGGCATACCTATTTTCTTAATTCTCATCTCCTTGGAGGAAGAGATATGATGGACCTATCTACTTATTCTTAACATCCAGGACACCACCACATATATATACGTATATATATAATAGGTCCTCCATATATATTTGCTATATTGAATTAATTATCCCATACTCTATTTACATCTATATTTTGGATATCCTTTTTGATTAGTAAGCACACACAATTATAATTTTGAGATGGGCTTCCCAGCAGACCACATCTGTCCCATATCTGGTTACCCAAGTGTCAGGCAAAATTCAACATAAGTGGGAAGAAATGAAGGAATTTATTCTGCAGTCAAATACCATTGACTGCAGGAAGCTCAAGTATTATCCATAATATTAATATATTCCTCCATTTTATGGTCTCTTAGAGTTTTCAAAGACCTTTTGTACACATTTGCTCCTGTAATTCTCATAACCAACAGAGCCCCAGTGAGGACATGACTTGCCAAGTACTACACTATTATTATGACAGGGTTTGGAGTCAAACCTGGTTGTTTTTGTTTGTTTTTTTGGTGTGTGTGTGTGTGTGTGTTTGTGTGTGTGTGTGTGTGTGTGTGTGTGTGTGTGTGCGTGTGTGACTCTAATTCTTAGGCTTCTTCTCTACTTTTCTCTACACCATTTTAGCTTCCCGGTGGTCTCTATATTTTTAGTCCAAAATGTTGAGTTTTGAAACTCTCTTTTCTACTGAAGACTGTTGTAAAATGTGTCCTGACTCTGTATCATGATGACTTTTTAGAGCAACGAAGGAAACACGTACGGTGAAATTTGGAGGTGATTCCTGGCACCTGTTAGGATGGCTATTGTCCAAAAAAAGAAAAAGATACCAAATGTTGGCGAAGATATGGAGAAATCAGACCTCTCTTGCACTGTTGATGGGAATGTAAATTGGTGCAGCCACTGTGAAAACAGTATGGTGGCTCCTCAAGAAAACAAAAATAAAATTACTGTCTGATCCAGCGAACTCAATTCTGGGTATTTATCCAAAAGACTTGAAATCGAGATCTTGAAGAGACACACGCACTCCCATGTTCATTGGTGTGTTACTCACAATAGCCAAGTTGTAGGAACAACCTAAATGTCCATAGATGGATAAATGAATAAAGAAAATGTGGAGGTGTCTGGGTAGCCCAGTCGGTTAAGTGTCTGACTCCTGGTTTCAGCTCAGGTCATGATCTCATGGTTTGTGAGATCAAGCCCTGCATGGTCGGGCTCTGCGCTGACAGAGAGGAGCCTCTTTGTCTCTCTCCCTCTATCTTTGCCCCTCCTCTGTGTTCTCTCTCTTTCTCTCTCTCTCTCTGTCTGTCTCTATCTCTCAGTAAAATAAATGAATTTAAAAAACAAAATGTGATACACACACTCACACACACACACACACACAGAGGAAGATTATTCACCCATCAAAAAGAAGAAAATCCTGTCACATACTACAACGTGGATGGACCTGGAGGACATTATTCTAAGTGAAATAAGCCTGTCACAGGAGAGCAAATACTGCATGACTGTCTTCATATGAGGTATCTAAAATAGTCAGACTCATAGCAACAGAGAGCAGAACAGTGGTTTCCAGGGGCTTGCTGGGGGTGGGGCGGCGGGGGAGAGAAAGGGGGAGTTGCTGTTCACACAGGTACAAAGTTTCACTAATAGAACATGAGAAAGTTCTAGATGTATGCTGTCCAACACTGGGCCTATACTGAACAATGCCAGATTGCACACTTAACATTTTGTTAAAAGTGCGTCTCTCCAGTTGTGTTCTTCCCGCAATGAAAAGAAAAAAAAAAAGAAAAAAAATGGAGGTGATCTGTTGACCAGAATAGAAGATGTAGGACACCGCTCTCCTGGCAAAATGCTGGAAAGGTTGCCAATTTGCAAAGAAGGTTGTAAGCATTTCGTTTAGCAGCGCAGTCGCCCTGGCGTAGACCCCCTGCCCTGTGAAGGAAACGACACTGCGGGGCCTAACTGGTGATTTCTGTTTTCACATTTTCAGGCGCCATTTTTTTAGGCGAGTCCTGGAATGGGACAGAAGCTTCTGCTTACTGAGTTATGTGCTGCAAAATGCGAAGCTGATGTCATGATTTCTTCTTTTCATACCAGCCAGTGTCATTTTTCTCTCTTGCAGGGCCCCCACCTCACCCCCGTGCCCACCCAGAGCTACTTGAATTTCCTCCATCAATATTTCCTCCATGTGCTTAGAAAAGAAAAGCCCTGGAGAAGTGAATTTGACACCCTGGCCTTCGCTCTTGCTTGGACATTTGTCCTTTCGGAACCAACATTCAGAGCATTTTCTGTCTCTTTTAAATTTGTCGTGCTGCCAGACGGACACCAAAGGGGACCGTGGATTGTTGACAAGATTCAGGCACTATAGCGTCCATGTAGGACATGGAATATCGAATGTTGAAACACTCAGGCCCTCTTGCCTCTCTCTGAGGGCGTCCCCGTGAGTGTTTTTACTCTCCGGCGAGGCAAACGCAAAGAGGTCTATGTGCAAAGCATAACCAGCCTTCACACATCTGGAATGCTCCCACAGTCGGTCTACAAAGCAGCTGAAGGAGGACTTGTGTACCCTGGCCATGGACCTCACGCCATCATGGCACGTCGCAGACTCTTTCCGGGGGGAAGCCCTGAGTTGTGCACCTGCTGAAGCCACGGCTTCATCCCGCTGGGCTGCTGGAGATTTGTCCACTGAGGGCTGAGACATCCTTCTTTTCATGCTGCTCCCCAGGCTGGTCTGGACTCGGGAGGGGACACCTGGATCATTCTGGGAGCCAGGTCCCTGGTTGTAGCTGTACATCCGCCCAGCCTCTGTCTCCCTACCCCCCACCCCAAGTTTCCTCATGGGCATGGGCGTGTCCACATTTGACAGCCAGATGGCGAGTCTGAATTATGACATCTGCCTGGTCATCAATGTCACCCTTCTGTCTGACAGTATGCCTTGCTGACTCCTTTACCCAGTTTGTTCAGGTCAGGGTCATTCGTAAAGTGCTGAGCTAAAAGAACCAACATAATCAGGAAATCCCTGTGTTTTCACAAAAAGCAAAATTCAATTTTGCCTTCTCTTGGAGGCTTGGTGATTGACGTCAGCATTGGAATGGTGTTCATTACGAGGCATCCTCTGTATCTATAATAATGTTAGAGATGTTTAGATGCTTCCATGGTCCAAACTGAAATCTAGAACCATAAAACTCTACTGTTGTATTCATTCTCTGTATCAGTATTTCATGGAGATCTGGATGTGGCAGGTCTTATTTTTAGCTCAGTTTTTATAGAATATAAAAATTCTATGCATCTAATTTCAAATTGTCTTAATCCTCTCTTCGGCTTTTATGGACATGCCTACCTCTCACTTTGGTCAGCATAATACTATTTTAGAAATGATAAAGAGGAGGGGCGCCTGGGTGGCGCAGTCGGTTAAGCGTCCGACTTCAGCCAGGTCACGATCTCGCGGTCCGTGAGTTCGAGCCCCGCGTCAGGCTCTGGGCTGATGGCTCAGAGCCTGGAGCCTGTTTCCGATTCTGTGTCTCCCTCTCTCTCTGCCCCTCCCCCGTTCATGCTCTGTCTCTCTCTGTCCCAAAAATAAAAATAAAAAAAAAAAACAAAAAAAAATTGAAAAAAAAATTAAAAAAAAAAAAAAAAAAAGAAATGATAAAGAGGAGAGGAAGTATAGCACATTGTTGGGACATGTGTGAATTATGAGGTGTCCTAGTGGGCCGAATACTAACAAGAGTTTAGGTCATGTTGTGGTCTCTTTCTCTAAATTCTCTTTATTCTCTAAAATTCTCTAAATTCTCTTTCTCTAATTGGGCAAAATAATAATCCTGTACAGTTATTGTTCTCCCAACTGCATTTTTAAACTTACTCTGACTTTAATAAAAGCCCTCTCTCCTGGTTTTTTTTTTCAGGACTTGTATCTTTGCCCCGGAGGAAATTTAAGAAAAAAAAAAAAAAACTTGTGATTTTTCCCAGGTCTGAGAAATCCACAAATGGAGGTAGTGAGATACGGAGGCTCCTTGCCCAACACTGACTACTATGTATTTTTTAAGAATCCAATGTCACCAGGACTATTTTTTCCAATTGGTCCTTTTCAAATTTATTTTTCAGAAGTGTGTACAAATTTGTATATTCATTCCAGCCCGCGTGGAAGGCGAAGGCCTGTTGGGTCAGGCTGCAGTCTTGTAAAACCATCAATGCCTGCTCATTCTTACATGCACGTGCTTCATGAGAGGAACAATTTTGGGGGAGAGTATTACTGTCGTCTCCACTCTAACGGGAGGCTAAGATAATAAAAAAGTGTACTTGGAACAAATCATAAATGTAAATGAATCATAAAGACAGAGACACGAGACCCCGAGAAGCCAGCATTATGAAGTTTAAAGTAAGGACAGTGGAAAGTTTAAGTCCAGTGGGAAATATCTTAGCTCCCTGTCTTGAATTTCTATACCGAAGGGAATTAATCTATTTGCTGGTCTATCCTCCATTCTTTGGCTGTTTACAGCTATTCTTAACATGTTATCCTGGTTAATTAATTTCTGACCCGTCCGAAGGAATCTTAAGATTTACCTATGGAGATCATAGAATCCGATTCTCTCCTACTTTGCCTTCGGGGGGGAGGAACGTTTCCTGGATTACGCCAGGTTATTAAACAAGTCTGTTAAAAATGCTCTCTGACCCTCACCCCCACCAACATATATGTGCACTCGTGCACTTAGGAGCACAATTATTCCCAGGTACCAATGTGTCTCCATAAAAACATGCACCATTTCAGGGGTTGGCTGTAGGAAAATGCAGTTCTCCCCCAACCCTACCTCGCGCGATAGGCACACCCCTTGTATTAAAGCCTATCTGTTGGTGGTTCAGGTGTAGGGATTGAGAAGAGCATCGTTTTAGGAGTCTGCCCTGAAGGTGATTAAGATGGACGGTTTAATAGTCACAGTAGAAGAGCAAGCAGATGGCAGTAGGATTCCCACGTGCCCAGTTCATTTAGCCTGTTTCACTGACTTTCCGGGGAGGCCCTGGCATCTGATTTGCAATATAGTAAAACCTTGGTTTGCAAGCATAATTCATTCCAGAAACATGCTTGTAATCCAAGCACTTGTGTATCAAAAAGAACTTCCCCATAAGAAATCACGGAAACCCAGCTGATTCGTTCCACAACCCCAAAATAGTCATATAAAAATGATTACAAGACTGTAATCCGATACAAAATAACAAAGAAAATACAAAATGTGAAGAAGAATACACAATTAGTCTGCACTTACCTTCAAAGACAGACCTTCATGGCTGGTGTGAGGGAGACAAAAAGGAGGGGGGTTATTGTGTAGGACGACTTTCACTATCACTAACAGAAGCGTTGCTATCTATTGGCTCAGCGGAATCTTTTTCTGCATGGGGGCCATTGTATATGCTCTCATGGTTGTTGACTACAGTACAGAATTAATAAACTCTTGTCATCCACCGTATGACAATAAGGCGGCAGAGGAAAGGGTCTCTATCTGCAGGCAGCCTGACCTAGAATGAAGCAAAGCATTCCTACGCTTCCTCTTGTCGGGAAAAGCAAAGGACTGTCCAGAGGTGCTTTGAAGTGACAAAAAATACACGAGTGCCAGTGTGGGCACCTTCCAACGTTCTGAAAAAAATCACTGATTTCTGCCAAACACCGTGGCCTGAGACAGAGCATCCGAGCATGGGAGACTATCACTCACAATCCTGCAGACAGACAGAGAGAGAGAGAGAGAGAGAGAGAGAGGGAGAATCATTGGCTTAGTTGAGATCATGTGATATTCGGCGTCACATACTACTCGTATTGCAATATATGGCTCATTTATCAAGTTACGATTTATTATAAATGTTTGCTTATCTTGCAAAAAACACTCGCAGAACAAGTTACTCACAATCCAAGATTTTACTGTATTTGGAAATTTACTCCCTATCTGGACTTCCCTCTTGTAATTCCTGGCTCTCTGTATACTCCATAGAGTCAATATAGCAGATATATTGAGGGCATATTATCATTTATTATTCTAAGAGTTATATACTATTCCGATTTCCATTCTACTGTTGAAAAAAAAAAATGAAAAGTAGAAAGGTTACCCTGGCCTCAGTCTTACGGGTAATGAATAGTATGATCTTGGGTCTGTTGGACCCAGGATATATACTTCTAACCCCTATGCTAGACTGTCTCCAGAGTTCTGAAATCCAGCTTGGGCTACAAGTGCTATCTGTCCCCATCTTTAATTTAAATTAAGAAGAGAGAAAAGTTTACATATTCATTAACTTTCTCTATGAGCCCCTGGGCTAATAAATTTTCTTACAGAAAACTTTACTCAAGAAATTTTCTGAGTCGTATCAGCCTGAGATTCAATAGGATTATGTTAAATAATATAAAACAGAAACCTATGGTTTAGCACCCATCAAGAGATAGCTAGGGGGTGCTTGGGTGGCTCAGTCGGTTAAGCATCTGACTTTGGCTCAGGTCATGATCTCGTGGTCCGTGAGTTCAAGCCCCACGTCAGCTCTGTGCTGACGTGCCCAGAGCCTGGAGCCTGCTTCAGATTCTGTGTCTCCCTCTCTCTCTGCCCCTCCCCTGCTTGCACGCTCTCTCTCGCTCAAAAATAAAATAAACATTAAGAGATAGCTAAAATCCCAAGTTCCTTAGAAAATTTTCTTTGGGAGAGGTTTCCGCGTCCTTCCACCTCTCCAGGTGGCGGTCTTCTCTTACGCCTTCATGTTGGTCTCTGGGATTCAGCTTTGTCCAGTGCTTTCACTCATGCCACCACCAACAAGTTGGTGGCATTTTCTTTCTCTTTTCACATTGCTGATGATGTTGCTCTGATCCTCATTGCTTTTTTGTTTGGCTCCCTAAACTGGATGGCTGATACTCTCATACTTTTGTCCCTAGGCAACGAGGTGTATTTTTTTTAATTTTTTTTTTATACTCATATATTTATTTTTGAGAGACAGAGTGAGACAGCATGAGCAGGGGAGGGGCAGAGAGAGAGGGAGACACAGAATCCAAAGCAGGCTCCAGGCTCTGAGCTGTCAGCACAGAGCCTGACGTGGGGCTCGAACCCACGAACCGTGAGATCATGACCTGAGCCGAAGTCGGACGCTTAACCGACTGAGCCACCCAGGCGCCCCGGCAACGAGGTGTATTGAGCTCATTTCCTATTGGTCTTACAGCAATTTAGCACCTATTTCCCATTCTTTTCGGGCCAACAGGACATCTATTTCTCCAAACACTAAATTCATGCTCCTTGAGGGCAGTCTGGAAGATAATCTGGGTGTCGTGGCCCACATTGCATGCAAAACCCCAAGCTGACCTCAGTCCCCTTGTCTCTCCCTCCCCAGTAGGACTCAGGCCCAGGGGTTAAGGAGCAGCCTCTCTTCCAGGAGAGCTCTGCCGCTGGACTTCAGCCTTCAGCCTTGGCATGTCTAGTCACTGTGTCTTTCCTGGGACCACTTGGCCCTCCAGACAGGCCCTGACATGCCCGAATTCCTGGTGGTTGTATGATTTGGGCCCTTGGTCTGGGACTTCGGCTCTTAGTTTTTGGTCTTTTTTCCCCTCTGTGTTCTTCTTCTTCCTCTTCTTCTTCCTCCTCTTTTTCTCCTCCTCCTCCTTCTTCTTCTTCTTCTTCTTCTTCTTCTTCTTCTTCTTCTCCTTCTTCTCCTTCTTCTTCTTCTCCTAATGTTTATTTTATTTTTGATAGACAGAGAGTGCAGGCAGGGGAGGGGCAGAGAGAAAGGGAGAGAATCCCAAGCAGACTCCACACTGTCAGCACAGAGCCCGACGTGGGGCTCAAACTCAAGAGCTGTGAGATCATGACCTGAGTGGAAATCAAGAGTGGGATGCTTAACCGACGGAGCCATCCAGGTGCCCCTCCCGTGTTCTCATTTCAGCGATCATCTGTCAGATCTCAGAGGTCTGATACCTGGCTCCTGACACTCTGCAAGTCCCCACCTCTACTCATCCAACTCTCCACCAATACGGTATCCCCATCTTTCTGTTTTTTATGACTAGTGTTTATATACTATTATCCGTTTCTAGGACACAGTTTTTTATCTTTAGGTTGAACGAGGTCATATCAGTCGATGAAGTCACATCCCTATTCTGAAGCTATGCACCAGGCAGCTGTTCTGGAAGACTCTTTTGCTCCTTTCCAGAGGGCCTCAGGTTGGGACAGTCATACCCTTGCTGGCGAGCAAGACGGTCTTGGCAGCAGAGGAAGAAAACACTGAACTACTGTTTCCATTTATGTTTTACCAAAAGAAAACTAAAGAGTAAACTCTATAGTCTCTGCTCTGTCTCTTGTTTTTTAATTTTTTTAATGCTTATTTATTTTTGAGAGAGAGAGAGAGAGAGAGACAGAGAGTGTGGTGGGGAGGGGCAGAGAGAAAGGGAGACACAGGATCCCAAGCGGGCTCCAGGCTCTGAGCCGTCAGCGCAGAGCCCGACGTGGAACGAGGGGCTCGAACCCACAAACAACGAGATCATGACCTGAGCTGAAGTTGGACACTTAACTGACTAAGCCACCCAGGCGCCCCATCTCTGTGTCTTGACACCTGCTGCCCTATGTTCCAATGACAAAAGATGCCGTGTGACCATGGTCCTTGAGGGATCCTGAGAGAAAGGGCCACTGGAGGCCTGATAGTCAGTTGGTCACTCGACGTCAGCAGAGTGGCACGTATTGCCATTTGTGTTTGCCCGGTTCTGTGGATTACAGATATTATAAAGCTTTACTAAATTAAATCAGCACAATTAAGGGCATACAAAAATGGCTGAAAGAGACGGGTGATCGAGATAATATTGGGGCGCCTGGACGGCTCAGTCGGTTAAGCGTCCGACTTCGGTCAGGTCACTATCTCACGGTTCATGGGTTCCAGCCCCACATCAGGCTCTGTGCTCACAGCTCAGAACCTGGAACCTGCTTTGGATTCTGTGTCTCTCTCTCTCTCTCTGCCCCTCCCCTGTTTGTACTCTCTCTCTCTCTCTCTCTCTCTCTCTCTCTCTCAAAAATATATAAACATTAAAAAAGAAGATAATATTGATTATGCTGACAAAAGGGGGAAAAAAACGTGAAGCTGACTCTTCTGAGTCCCAAATAAACTCTCATTGGTCACTGCAGAGGTAAAAAAAAAAAATAACTATTGAATCCAATATCAAATAAGAAGTCAAAATAACAAGAGTTCCCCCCAAAAAACCAAAAATAATTGGGAAGACTACTTGATATATGGATTTAAAGTCATTATGGTTAAGAACGAGTCTGATTTAAGGATGTATATCTGTCGTTTGAGATATCAACCACTGCAATTAGAAAGACACTTAAAAACCAAGAATTCAAAACATCATCAATATTCTAGGTGAGAGCTAAAAACCATTTGGTACCATTAATATATAGAAGACAAAATTATTGGGGGAGCCTGGGTGGCTCAGTCGGTTGAGTGTCCAACTTCAGCTCAAGTCACAATCTCACAGTTCGTGGGTTTGAGCCCCGCATTGGGCTCTGTGCTGACAGCTCAGAGCCTGGAGCCTGCTTTGGATTCTGTGTCTCCCTCTCTCTTCCCCTCCCCTGCTCACACTCTGTCTCTCTCTCTCTCAAAAATAAAATAAAACATTTTTTTCTTTTATTTATTTATTTATTTATTTATTTATTTTTAATATACGAAATTTATTGTCAAATTGGTTTCCATACAACACCCAGTGCTCATCCCAAAAGGTGCCCTCCTCAATACCCATCAATAAAACATTTTTTAAAAAGACAAAACTATTAACAAAATAGGACCAAAAGAAATAAAAATAACTGTAGAAGTATCTCATTTTTATCTTAGTCTTTTAAAATGTATTCTTTATAGTTGTCATACATGATGTAGATATAAATGCATAATTTATAAATGATGAACTGTGCATATATAGATGTATTTGTTCAGTACTTTGGAGTGATAGGAACACATGGCCCCAAAAGACTCTAGAAATGGTGTCTTTGAGAGGAGAAAGAAAGAGCAGCACATTTCTACACAAACTCACATTAAGAACATTTTAGGGGCCCCTGGGCGGCTCAGTTGGTTAAGCGTCTGGCTTTGGCTCAGGTCATGATCTTGTGGTTCGTGAGTTCGAGCCCCACACTGCAGCTCAGAGCCAGGAGCCTGCTGCGGATTCTGCGTCTCCCTCTCTCTCTGCCCCGCCCCTGCTCCTGCTCTGTCTCTCTCTCTCAAAAATAAACAAACATCAAAATTTTTTTTTTAAAAAAGACCATTTTAAAATCATTGTACAATGAATAAAAATGAATTAACTTTCCTTGTTGGTCCCCTCGTGATTTTCTCTTTAGACTTTCTTCTGATTTCAATGGCATCTCCATTCTGTTTTTTCCCTTTTAAGTGTAAATGCCAGCCAGGCTGACTTCCTGTTAATATTGTAATACTGTGAAAATAAGGCCAGGCACATTACGTCCCCATTCCACACCTTCCGCTGCCCTCCCATCCACACCCCCCACAATGGACTTCAAAGTCCTAAGGGATCCCTTCCCCACCTCTCCCCTCCCAACCTCATCAATTAAAATTGTCCCTGCCCTCACTGGTTCCCCTGTTCTTCACACATGTCATCCCCTCAGGCTTTTGTGTTCTCGGATTTTCCCAGATTTTCACACGGCTGGTGCCCAGACCTCCTTGGGTCTTTCTTCAACTATTGTCTTCTTAGTGAGCCCTTCATTGGCCACCAGATCCACTCCTGTTCATTTTCCTTGCTTTATTCATCTCCTAGACATTCATGATCATCCAACATACTATGTGTTTATTTACAAAGACACTTTATTTATAAATACGTGAACAAACACATTGCGCGCTATCCTTAAAATTAAATGAATCGCTTTATTATTGTATAGTTTAACTACTGTCGTTCTGTGACACATGGAAGGGAAGGTTTGGCTTGCTCACGGACTAGGACCTCTTGGCAGGGACCGATACTGTCATTTGGATGCATCGTATTTGACAAGAGAACAAAAGGTTTCACCAGAAATAATTTGGACTTTCAACATATAAAATATTTAACTTTGGAGATCTATACATCTTTAAAATGCCAAGAAGGTATTTAGAAGAATTCTCTTTTGACAAATTTATTTCTTGGGATATTAAAAGGACTCTGTAGAAAGTGCTCAGTAAGGGTCTAAACATTTCCTTAGAGCCCTTACAGAGGGTAAGTTCATGAATGCAGAATTGGAAATACTATACATTCCAAAAAAATGATGTCATTGATTCTCTATCGCCATAAAAATATAACTAGAAGGAGACTTGCCTATGGAGTCATCAAGATACTAGATCTTTGGAAAAATTACATTCCAGAGGTGCCATGGAATAATTCAAGAAACAATATGATTGGGTGAATCCACTGAGGGGAAAAAGACATTTTATGGATAGCAGTAGAAAAGAGAAACAACATTAGGGTAGCCCCAACTTTAGAAAGCAGTGAGCGTTGGGAGCGATTTCTTTCCTACAAAGTAATCTGTCTATCTTTTAGAAGTGGGTAGAACTCAGGGGATGACGGAGGAGTTTTTTCAGAAATGTACTCAGAGTTATTACCAATCTGCACAGAGAATGTTCACTCTACCGGGAACCAACGGCACAGATACCTTCTTCTCTCGGGGATCAATCTAATTCTGGCCCTAAGGTAACGGAGGAAGTAAGGACTCATGGGGATGATGGTGCCTCTAAGTTATTTCCTCTGCTCTGTTAGCACCACTGTTTTATCAGCAAGAAAGGCCTTCAGGAAAGAGGTCATGTGCCAGTTATCACCAGCTACACACACGGCTCGCAGGACATTCCTAAAGCCACACATTTCCAGGATGCACTGAGATACTGCAAAAATGAACCCAATACTTACTTTCTGTCTGCCCTAAAAAGACCCCTACACAGCATTTTAGTCCTTCGGCAGCTCCCGAAGAGTCAAGTTATCAGAGGGTTGCTGAATAATTGGCCTCGCTGTTGTTTCTGATTTTTCTCAGATAGAAACACTAGTTATAGGCTACATAATCTATTCTGATAGCTTGATTGGGCTGGCAGAAATTCAACTTTTTAGGAGATCATGCATGTATTAAGTTTTTGAAATATAATCTTGCCTTCATGATTCTGATGCAAGATACCTCTACATTCTTTATCAATGGGGAAACAGGACCTCGTTTAATGGGTATTGCTAATTAGTTGTTATGTTTTGAAATGTGTTACTTGGGAAGAGCTTTCTTGCGAATTTTAAGATCTTTGACGCTATTTGAACATAATAAATTTTTTTAATGTTTACTTATTTTTGACAGAGAGAGAGAGAGAGAGAGAGCATGAGTAGGGGAGGGGGAAAGAGAGAGGGAGACACAGAATCTGAAGCAGGCTCCGGGCTCAGCACAGAGCCCAACGCAGGGCTTGAACTCACGGACTGCGAGATCATGGCCTGAGCCAAATTTGGACACTCAACCGACTGAGCTACCCAGGTGCCCCTATATTTGAACATAATAGATTATCAGTACGTTTTCTTAAATGAATGACTCAATCAATACATGAAATATTGGGACACCTGGGCGGCTCAGTCGGTTAAGCGTCTGACTCTTGGTTTTGGCTCAGGTCAGGATCATATGGTTTGTGGGTTCAAGCCCTGCATCAGGCTCTGTGCTGGCAGTATGGAGCCTGCTTGGGATTCTCTTTCTCTCTCCTTCTCTCTCTGCCCCTCCCTCCCTCACACACACACACACTCTCTCTCTCTCTCTCTCTCTCTCTCTCTCTCTCTATTTCTCTGTCTCTCTCCAAATAAATAAATAAACTAAAAAAATAAATGAGGGGCACCTGGGTGACTCAGTGGGTTAAGCGTCCAACTTTGGCTCAGGTCATGACCTCACGTTTTGTGGGTTGAAGCCCCACATTGAGCTCTGTGCTGACAGCTCGGAGCCTGGAGCCTGGTTCGGATTCTGCGTGTCCCACTCTCTCTCTCTGCCCCTCCCTGGCTCTCACTGTCTCTCTCTCAAAAATCAATAAACATTAAAAAATTAAAAAAAATAAAAGAAAGATGGAATTATGAATGAGTATCAGAGACCTGGTCTCTGTCCCTAAAAGCCTTAAGATGTAGATGAGGAGACAGTACACAATCCGACAAAAATGGAGAAGCAAAGGGCAAACAGGTGGTACAGATGATATCTTCTAATGAACTCCCGTGGTGGAAAGGCCTCTTGGCAGAAGCTGAACTTGAACTGTGTGTTGATGAAAGCTGAGTAGGATTTCAGCAACCGGAGCAGGTGTTAGGGTATTCCTAGCAGGTTAGTGATGGCGATAAGGACCCAGAGATGTGAGGTATGTTCTGGGCACAGTGATGAGATAAGATTAGCAGAGGAAGCAGGCTCAGAAAGCCAAAGGAAGGAACTTAGGCTTTATCCCGTAGACAGTGTCGAACTGTACAGTTATGGAATTCATTTTGTAGACTCCAGGGGAGGTGCGAGAGACCCACGTTAAGGACGGACATTGCCACAAATATGTCCACAAAAGCGACAGGCATTCCGATGAATGGGAGTTAGGGTTTGGCGGTTGATTCTCTCTCTCTGTCGGCTTAGCACGTGGGGCTGCTGAGCCCAAGCCCTGTCTTTCACGTTAGACATTGTCCACTGCGCTCAGCTAGAGAAAGAAAACAATGCCTCTGTGAAGAAGTGCCCCCAGATGCTCGGCTCCGGGAGCCACCCTCAGGCAATCCGTCTCACTGTCCAGTGTTTTCCCACGAGAGTTGAAATCTTACCCGACACACTGGCCACTAGACAGCCCCCAGCAGCACTAATTACCAGTGTTTCCCAAGGGCTTCAAATCTATCAGGAGTCATGGGGAAAAGTTCTAAATTATTTTCCAGCTTTTAAAAAATCATAGGGAGAAGTCATCATCCTCCTTAACACGTCACACATAAGACACTGTCTTTTGGTCAAAACACATGATGGAAAATAACTAAGATTTCTTTACAGTTCCATGACTGTGAAAAAGAAGTCCACATGCAAATTTTTTTTTCTCACTGCTTTGACCCCCTTTTAGGGAGTAGCAAGAGCCAATAAGTAACCAATTTAATTTTTGGCCATACAGAGAAGGATCACAGTTTTAAGCAGGAATTATAAAGACACATGCTTTTTCATAAGTCTGTAACTGCCATCTTCTAATTTTAAAGTAAGAAGAGACTATTTAAATTTGGTTGGGTTTGTAGAGAAGGCACGGTAGCCCTCACTAAGAAAGTAACTTGTTTTAAGAGAAAATTTCAGAAGAAAAATCTGTTCAGAATTTTAATGGGGGAGGGCCTGGGGAGCTTTGTTTTTGCTAAGGCAACCTGGTAATTTTCCCTGTTGAGCTGTTCAGTCTCACACCTGCATGGACCAACGGTGTCGTGACCTTGAATGTCGTGACCATTCTAGAAAAATCTCAGCATGACAGAATTTGGTACTAATGACTCAGGTAGCTTAGAGAAATGAAAACCGAAGAGCGTGTCCTCACACATGGCTAAAAGGACAAGGCGACTTTCGCGTCTCCGGTGAGGTCTGGTGTTTCTAAATACGTTCAAAGTTACATTCTTTAGCCTGAAACTAATACAAGAAAATAAAGTTACAAGTTTTAAACATGTGTGCTCAGGTGGTTCAGGTCAATTATTCGCAAATGCCTCCCCTTTCTGTCCTAAGGAAACCCAACCTCTCGAACCGTACAAGCAACTTCTGTTTATAACTGACCTTGTCTGAACATCAGGTTTACATCAGCACTATCTACTTGCAGGTGATTTTACCTTTTTCTTAGCTTTTCAGTATTTCTCCTGTCTGGACCTCAGACACCTATCTTCCCAATAACCTATGACGGTTCACCTTGAAGCTTTTCTTTTCTTTCCCACTCTGACCTCTGGTAACTGCAAATACTGTGAATCTTGTACCTTGACCACCTGAACTGATGACCTCTGACTCGTGCTTGCAGTGGGCCAGGAGTACCCTCTCCTCCAGTTGTCAGGTTTTTCTAGTCTTGACCTTGACTTTGATTTTCTTGCTGAAATGCCATTCTTAGACGCTACACGGCTGTAGGACCTCATTAAGGAGGTTTGTGGAGTCACTTCCTTGGGAAGTTTTCATAAGAAAAGCTGAATAAACTTGTTTAGGTATATGAGTCTAGCCTTGGGGACTCAGAGGCATCCTTATAATTTATGATCCTTCTCAACATTACTGCTATAAAGCCACACGGCACCATGCTAAAAAGAGTTTCTGTTGACTACAAAACATTCCTGACGACGTCTCTCAGGTTCAATTTCAGGCCCCCCCTCACGTGACATGTGTCTTGTATGTGCGGATGTGAGTCACGGAAACCCAAAAGAAATGTGGAATTATGACTATAAAAACTACAGCAAGAACCACAAACACGGAGCACTTTGTTTTCCCTCAAGTCATTAGATATTTCTAGCGAGAAATCGAAACTGACATGCCTTATCATTTATTTCACCTTCAGAAAGATCTCTGAACACTCAAAGACACTTTTATTTAAGTGGTTACGGCTTGCTTTTCTGTTCAAGGGCTCAAAAAAAAAAAAAAAAAGAATCAGGGCTTTCTGAATTAAGCCTCCTCAAGT
Source organism: Panthera onca (assembly GCF_046562875.1). Classification (NCBI taxonomy): domain Eukaryota; kingdom Metazoa; phylum Chordata; class Mammalia; order Carnivora; family Felidae; genus Panthera; species Panthera onca. Next base: position 16,309,948 of record NC_138343.1, on the reverse strand, counting down.
CCATCTGTAGGAAGGAGATAGCTGTGGAGCCTTCTATGGAGGGAGTCTGGCCCAGAAAGGTGCAAGACGAGAGCAGGTCTTGAAGACGTACAACAAGATGACGTCAGGCATCAAAGAGTCTGGGAAGCCTGGTTAGGCTACTCCATTATCAACCCATAGTGGGATGTAGGGGACCCCTCAGAGGTCGGTGAGGCAGGTAACAAGATGAGGCCCCTTCTCTTTCTCCTGGGGTGTTGGTTTAGCACGCGGGGCCACAGGGCCCAGAGCCCTGCTTGCCTCCCAGGCTGGGCATTTTCCACTGTGCCCAGACAAGGGAAAAAAAAAAGAAAAAACAAACCAGTGGCCGCACAAAGAAGGGCCCCAGACGCTCAGCCCCCCGGGAGTCATCTTCAGGCAATTCATCTCACTCCCAACTGTCCAGTGTTTTTGGAGGAAAGCTGAAACCCTACCCAGCACACTGGCCACCAGACAGCCTGAGCTGGGCATTTCCTTCAGCAGTGCTAATTCCTGGTGTCTTTACAGGGATCCTGACCCAGAAATGCATCTCAATAGGTAAGGAGTTAAAACACACACACACACACACACACACACACACACACAAACAAACAGGGGAAACAACCCGGAGATAAAACATTCTTGGGCTCTGGGGGAACTCAGAAATGGTATTTGGAGCACAATTCACACTTGGGCCAGCCAGCTCTGTTCACGCTGATAAGTCATTTTTGGGAAAAACAAATGAATTCATATCTGATAAACCAGCACATTGATAATACCAAATTCCTTTTGCTTTTCTAAGTCTCTATCGGGCAGGGGGGAGATAAGTTCAGGCTGTACAAGGGCTGAGGAAGGTAAGGTTGACTACAGATGCTACACAATGGAATATTTCTCAGTTTAATTGGTTTTGCAGGGATTGTGGTGATAAGTGCCCTTCCTCCCAGGTAGTTAAGACACATTCATGTCCCCATACCTGCTGCTGATAACATCTGTTTCAGGAGTGTCTGTCATTCCAATCACAAAGAGCAGCTGAGTGGATCTCAGGAGAGTTTTTCTTTCTTTCTTTTTTTTTAATGATTTTTCTTTAATGTTTTTGAGGAGGTAGGTCAGGTGCTGTCTAAATTTTACCTCCCGTGATACACATATACATATATACACACATACATAAAAGTTATTCTCCTTGTATATTGCCTATTCATCCTTAGCTAGCCAATCAGCAACCCTAGAAAAACGCAGGGTAAATAAATTAGAGATTGGGCTGGATTCTGAATGGTGGGTCTTAAAAACCGACTTCTGATTCTGCATCTAGCCTTAGCACTGAATTATACTTGTATTTACTCTTTGTGATGTCAAATAGTAGAATAGAATTTTTTTAAATTTTTTTAAACTTATTTTTGAGAGTGGGAGAGACAGAGCATGACCGGGAGAGGGGCGGAGAGAGAAGGAGACACAGAGTCCGAAGCAGGCTCCAGGCTCCGAGAGAACTGTCAGCACAAAGCCCGAGGCGGGACTCGAACTCACAAACCATGAGCTCATGACCTGAGCCAAAGTCGGATGCTTAACTGACTGAGCCACCCAGGCATCCTCACGTGGTAGAACATAAAAAGTCAAAAATGCCTGAATAATCTAGTGGCTTCTAGCAAGGCATTCACAAAGTAGAAAGCGACAGCAGTGGGACAAATTCTGAGTCTTTCTGAGTAAGTCAAGGATTTGTTGATACAAAAGATCTTGAAAAATGGGTGGGACATAAGCAGACAAAAGTTTTTGTTTTGTTTTGTTTTTTCCAAATATATCTAACACAGTGTGACATGCTTAAATACTCATTCATTCGTTCACCAGGAAAACCTACAGAAGCATCCGGGATAAGACGGTTCACAAAATAGACTTCCTTGTGTTCATCACACTTTGATGTAGCTGTTTAAAGACTACAGACAGGTACAAAGACAATTATAACACAGTCTGATATACACTAGAAAGGACTATGAGAGAGGGGCAGAGTGCTTAGCAGCACATAACAGAATGAAGAGGAAAATTCCACACTGTGGCTCCCTCTTCGCCTAAAGGTAGAGTAAGCTCTCTCTTATCTTCATGGCGATTTATCAAACCTTCTTCTTGGCATTCCTTAGGGGAATTGTCTCCTGTCGTTTGGGTCAAAATATTCAGAATCAAGGCAAAATTCATCCTCTGGCTTGGCTCCCTCAAGTCCAGATTAAAGGGTCTTCCTTAAAATATGGGTTCGATTTTGTTTTCCATCGCCAAGCAGAGGCCGTGGCATATACCTTCCGGCACTTCTCCTGGCTCGCTGTTGCTGGTTGAAAGACAGGTGTCAGAGTCCCAGAGAAAGCCCTGCTGGTCCACACTGGGATGTAGATGTCCCCCTCTCTTACGGGCAGGCATTCCATAGGAGACTATGCGGGCAGATGCCTCTCTGGGCCTCCGTTGTCCCTTCCTTCTAAATAAAAAGCTTATTTATTTATTTATTTATTTATTTTCAATATAATTTTATTGTCATGTTAGCTAACCTGTAGCAGGATTCGGGCACGGAGAGTCGTGACACTGAGGCTTTTCTTTCCAGGAAGCAACTGTATTCCTGCCGGCACCGCTCAGTTGGGTTTGTACCCAAAGAACTGAGCCCTGAGCACCACGTGGCATAGTTTTTTGTATATTTCCCCACTTTTTGTCACCCGTATATGGTAACACACAAACACGCAGTCTGACTAAGTTGTCTTACGTTCCAAGGTCGTGAGGGATGCTGTCATGTACACGTATAACCAGGTTTCCTTGAGTTTTGTTTTTGTTTGTTTGTTTGTTTTTTTCCTTCTCTTAAGGAGGGGACCCTACCACAAACATACAGTGTATACAGTGTGCTCTTGGCTTCGGGAATAGACTCGCTTACGTACGACACCCACTGCTCATCCCGATAAATGCCTCCTCCATGCCCATCACCCATTTCCCCCCTCTCCCACCCTCCCATCAACCCTCGGTTTGTTTTCTGTATTTAAGGGTCCCTTATGGGTCACCTCCCTCTCTGTTTGAAACGTTTTTTCCCCCTTCCCCCCTGGTCTTCTGTTAAGTTTCTCAAGATCCACATATGAGTGAAAACATATGATATCTGTCCTTCTCTGCCTGACTTATTTCACTCAGCATAAGACCCTCCGGTTCCATCCACGTTGCTGCGAATGGCAGGATTTCATTCTTTCTCATTGCCAAGTAGTATTCCATTGTGCATATAAACCACATCTTCTTTACCCATTCATCAGTCGATGGACATTTGGGCTGTTTCCATAATTTGGCTATTGTTGATAGTGTTGCTATGAACATTGGGTTACACGTGCCCCTATGCATCAGCACTCCTGTATCCTTTGGAATAAATGAATGAATGAATGAATGAATGAATAAATAAATAAATAAAAAATAAATAAAGAGTTTAGACTCTGTTAACTCTAAACCTTCTTTTCAACCCTCTTACATTCAGAATCTCCTTTTTTGTCTATTTCTGAGGAGCTGAATCTTTGAAATCAATGGTGCTTTTGCATCATTAGAGGGCAGACTTCCCTTGGCGTAGGAAATGAAGGAAAGTTTTGGAAAATTAAAAGCTTTGATGTGAAGCAGTGGATGCTTTTCTTGGGGGGTGAGCATCAGAGAGGCAGAGACTGGGGGGAATGGAAATAAAGAAGGAATTGCCCCCTAGCCCAGAGCGAATGGTCACTATCAATCAGATCCTTAGTGTACGGGGCACTGTGGCACTGTGTCGAAATACAGGTTTCGTTAGTCACGACATCATGTTATTGCATCACAAATAGCATGAAAAATAAAATAAAGCAAAATAGAAAACAGGGTGTGTTTCATATGATACGAACAACGCTATTTCATGAAGTTTGGCTTCGTATATACGTGTGTGAGAATGGGTACTGAATCACGATACAAAATTCATTTCAAACTGCACGTACAGGTCAAACATCTTGAGAAACATTGGTCTAAGGGACCCAATGTTACTTTGCAAACATGTGAGATGTTTGCAAAGTTTATACGCTAACATAGAAATCGTGGTTTAAGATCTGGTTGAAGTAGGGCAAGACCAACATTGATAAAACAGTATTACAGACTTAATCATCGTGAAGAAAGAGAATGCATTCTATTTCATTCACAGACACCAACATCTTTTATCCTGGAACTTATAACACTTTTTTTTTTTATTTTGTAAGTTTTGTTTGTTTGTTTGGGTCTTTGTAGACCGTGTTATTGGTTTTGAAGTTAGACCTGCGTCCAGATCCCAATCCTACCATCCCCTACGGGTATGACTTTGGGAAAATAATTTAGCCTGTTTGTGCCCTGTTTGCCTTACTTTTAATAGGATAATTGTACCTCTCACACAGAGTTGTTTTTACTCTATCAGCTAATGTATGTAAAGTGTTTAGTCCAGTCACTGGCACCTAGTAAGCTCTCAATATAGTCCTCACGGTTAAAAGAGAATTAAGCATTTTTCCCTCCTTTTCTTTTTTTAAGTTTATTTATTTATTTTGGAGAGAGAGAGTACACATGTGCACAGGGGCATGAGTGAGAGGAGGGCAGAGAGAGAGAGAGAGAGGAGAGAATCCCAAGCAGGCTCCATGCTATCAGCACAGAGCCCCCACACAGAGCTCGCTCCCACGAACCGTGAAATCATGACCTGAGCCGAAATCAAGAGTCAGATGCTTAACCGAGCTACGCAGGCGCCCCACAAACGTTTTCCCTTTTCAATTTAGGAAACCAAAGTGCAGAAGAAACCATGTGATGGCTGATAAGCCAACAGAGATCCACCATGAAGTGGGTTATATCTTTGTCCTCACCTGCCCCCGGAGAAGCAAAGTATTAGGTGCGAGTAATAAACTAGCACAGATAGCAAAGAACGAAAGCCGATCTCAGCTCACACACACCTCCTTCGAACTGCTACTTTAATCTGGCTAAGAGACTGTATCATTTCTGGGCCATTTTCCAGTTGAAAAACTTCCGAACATGATGCCTCTGTTTAGGGTGAGTGGGTTGGTTGCTGACTTCGGACAATTCACTGCTCCGAATTGGATCCTACTTCTCACCTCTGCTTCAGGTCATGATCGAGAAACATAACATAAAAGGTTGTGTGTGCACGCAGTAGGTTTTAGAGTGCCCGTGACAGAGGGATCCCATATCGGTAATACAGTTGGTTTCAGAGTATCCAAGTCTTGTTATTTGTGAATAGCATCCATTGGAGGTGATAAAACTCATGTGACATTCGTGAAACATGGACTATCTTTTATCTTTCAAGTTATCTGTGCTGGTGGATAGATTGGTGGTTTGTCTAAAGCATGATGGAATTATATAATACTTTTTAAATATTTATTTGCTTATTTTGAGAGAGAGAGAGAGAGAGAGCATGAGTGAGGGAGGGGCAGAGAGAGAGAATCCCAAGCAGGCTTTGCACTGTCAGCACAGAGCCTGATGTGGGGCTCGATCTCATGAACCGTGAAATCATGACCTGAGCTGAAATCAAGAGTCAGACGCTTGGCCAGCTGAGCCACCCGGGTGCCCTAGAATTATGTAATTTTTGAGTTGCAAGACATTACAGAGATCATCTAGAAGAAATCCTTCATTTTACAAAAGGGGAAATAAAGCCAGACACATTAGATCATCTGCTTAATTTTCTCACGTAGTTAGCATGTGGCACAGGACCTGAACTCAGACATTCTGTCTCCAAACCCGGTACCCTTCCCACTGCATTCAAGATTCCCAACAATGGGTATGAAGTAACGGTAGTCCTTGTAGTTCAAGGTCATGGCAGGACTACTCAGAGTGGCCTTCACAAAGCTGGCCTGTCAGTTCTCACTCAGCCTGGTCCGGGGACAGACTTTCCAGAAGAGCCAGGAAACTAGGCAACATTTCACATTTTTCTCTAATGAACAAAAAAGGTGTGACCCCCTTTCTGAAAGGCATTTGACTAAATGTTTCAAAAGCTCGGTGAATATGCATGACTTTTAGCTTAATGATTCCACTCCTAGAAATTAATCACGGAGGATCTGGGTAAGAGCAGAGACATAGCTACCGAGATAACGTGGCATTGTTTCTATAACAAGATCTTGGACCCAGGGGGATTGTGTAAGTAAAGACGATATATTTATACATGATCATTTATTTTACAACTGAAAAAATGATGTTTTAGAAAGTAACATGCAGTAACTTGGGGGAAATGTCCTTGATGTATTGCTAAGGAAAAATGCTTTACAACAATATGTACAGAAGGATTCTAAATCTGTAACAAAAATCTATATGTATACCTTTTTTTGTTGTTCAAAATAAGGACTCAGGTTAGATATTCCAATATGTCAAGAGCAGGTGGTAGAATGGCTGGGTCATTAATAGTTTTGCCTTTGGGTTCTGTTGTGTTTTCCAAAATTTTGAACATGGACATACATCATTATTGTAATGAGACAAAGTTCTTTAAAGTTAGAGTCTGATTTCTTCCTTTCCTGTGTTTCTAGGGGTAATCCCAATGAGCTAAAGACAACGTAGGGCAGTACTCTTTAGACCTTAAGTAGAGGTACAGTGGTGGGAACAAGGGAGGGTCATACTCTGCAGATTTATTGTGTGTAGTATTTCCAATCCTTTGGATCCTACTGTAAACCTCATGAGACACAAGATATTTCTCAAGATTTTTTAAAATGTTTTGTTCCAGACAACCTGAAGGTAATATTGGTCTGAAACTTTTTAATTTTTTTTAAGTTTATTTATTTATTTTCAGAAAGAGAGCACGAGCAGGGGAGGGGCAGAGAGAGAGGGGGAGAGAGAGAGAGAGAGAGAGAGAGAGAGAGAGAATCCCAAGCGGGTTCCGTGCTGTCAGCGCAGAGGTCCATACAGGGTTTGAACTCACAAACCGTGAGATCATGACCTGAGCTGAAATCCAGAGTCAGACGCTTAACCGACTGAGCCACCCAGGTGTCCCTGAAAAGTGTTTTAGATCAAGATCCAGTTAAGCAAGAAAAACCTACCTCTTCTGTCTATCTGTGAGATCAAGCCCTGAGCTGAGATCAAGAGTCAGACACTCAACCGACTGAACCACTCAGGCGCCCTATTCCCACTTTCTACTGGTTACATAAAAAGGGTGAGAAAGAAAATAAAACACATTGCAGCAAACCTCTCGCTCACGATATAGAAGGATCATTTACTTCCTGTGTGTGAAAAACAAATGAGCTTATCCACGTGATTGCAAGGTATAAAGCCATCTATAAACCTAAAACACACCAGGTAACGTTATTACCTTGTCTTGTTAGTAAGTTGCAAATTACTTAACTAGAACAAATGTACAATGGGACATAACACCTTGAGGTTTTGCCATCCAAGCACATTTTGGGACTTCTATCTGCTCTCGCACAAGGATGTCGGTGGGTCATATTTGAACGAGAACACATGTACCTTGGTTGAGTAACTGGGAAACTATAGGGGGGAAAAAACTTGATACAAAAATTCATCACTGCACATGATAGGTGATAGGGCCAATCAAATAAACTACATCAAACCAGACTGGTAATAATGAAGCCAGCCAAGAGCAATTTATTATTGAAAAGCAAACATGACCGCTATTGAAAACTCTCTGCAACCAAAACGAAAAATTTGAGGCGCTGCTTTGAAAGTCACCTTCTCGAAATTTACGGAATTCTCGAAAATATCGGCATGTATGCCCACACTGTAGGGCCCGGGGAGTGCGGCCTTGAAGGTCCCCCTCCCCCCTTTTTTTTTGGTAGAATATGAAAGAAATTAGAGTCTCAGTAACATCCACTAATAGACTATTCTTGGTTTATGGCTGCAAAGTTTGTGTAACTTTTGATAAGTTACTTAGCAAGTTAAACCTACGTACAATGGACATCAGTGGCCTTGCTCTGCTCCTGACTACAAGCATTCAGGAAAGGATCCTCATTTTGGAATCGGCTCTCTGTCTGAGGGGCCACCACTGTGCCACATTAGTCCTATAGATTACTGTGAGGTTAGGGGCTTCTCGATCAAAGGAAAGTATGGAAATGAGCAAGGTTCTGATTCATGGGTTCACCCAGGGCCTCTGAACTTTGGCCTCAGAGGTGAGGGGTCAGAGAAGATGCCTCTTCTAGAGCATGCAAAAACCCAGACAGCTTTTCTCCTTTTTCTGTTTGATCTTTCCTCCTTTCCTATGTCCCTCCCCCTGTTCAAGGTCTAAGTAGTGACAGAAGATGGTTAGTGAACACTCCATGTCAGTGCTTTTTTTTTTTTTTTTTTCCTTCTGATGACTTTTCGTGTTTTGGGTTCTTTCTCTTTTTTTGAATTTTTTATAATTTTTCGTTCTTTTTAAACAAGCCATCTCTCATCTCTGGCATAGTTTTCCTTTTCAATCGCTATGCACCTGTAAAAAGGGGAGCTTTCCAATGTAAAAAAAAAAAGAGACAGAAGTTGGAACTTCTTTAATAGCCTTCATCTTCAGGGAATTAGTAATTACGAGAACATTCCTAACAAGGCTCAAGAAGAAAACCTAGGGATCCTAACCACTAGACAGGCACTGTGATGCCCGGGCCTTCACAGTGGTTGAGAATTAGCTGTGGTTTGTGGAATGAGTGGAGGATGTTAATTCCAGCAACTGAAAGGGCTTTGCCTAACCCCCTTCCTTTTAAAAATGGATGGGCTTGTCAGATGTCATCTGACAATTAACATGGCTCTGGCAATTTACATGGCTCCCTCCAGGGACAGAGGAAAATGGAACAATAGCAGTGGTCCGGAGGCCTCGTGATCTTATGGGCACCAAGGTGAGAAGGGACTGAGGCACGGGCTGTGGATTGCACGGCCAGACTCTGAGGCTACTTACGGCTGACAGACTTGAAGGCACCCCTTGTCGCCCCTGCCCCATGCAGGGGCCCTGCTGTAGCTGAGGCTGCCCAGTCAGCAGGAGTCAGGCCGAGGCACTCTTGGACATCGGTGATGTTTGTGTTCCGGCCCCTCCCTCCCGCTGTCTTCTCTACTCTGTGTGGCCTCTTTGAGCTTTTCTCAAAGTGTCTTGACTCTTTTCCTGCCGACACTTGCACTCAGAAGAGGTGCTGATCTCTGCCTGACGTGTGACTATTGGCTTAGGTTGATCGCTACCTTTCTGGATGGAATTGTCCATATCCCATTTTCCTCCAACGGTGCAGAGAAGGTCATGTCCCCCTGGCAGAGACGGGAGTGACACTTTGAGGACTAGGAGGATTTCTCAGGTTCCCTGACATCACAGGACTGCTCCTTCCTTAGATAAAGTCTGCTTTGGGGTGGGGTTGGGGGGGCGGGTAGGAGAATGGTTGAAAGGTACAAACTTAAGCTGGAAACTATCACTGGCTACTGCCAGCTGTCACAGGACTCCCGACAACAGATCCAGATTTTCTCTCTCTCTCTCTCTCTCTCTCTCTCTCTCAGGAAAGAAACTGGGCCTATTCAGAAGTGCCTTGCATTGGTGGTAGAGGGTGAGCAGAGCTGCTTCCAGAAGGGCCTCTGCCATGTCTTTACTTACCCTCTCCTGGCTATAGGGAAGTACCTGGGCAAGTGGCCTAAATTTGCTGGCCTCAGTTTTCCTCATCTATAAAATGGGTGTAATAAAAACACATTGTCTTTTAGGAGAGTTGGCTGTGACAATATGTGTACAAAGGCATTTGGAAGAATGCGTGACACACAGAAATCACACTTGGGTCCCATGACTGGTCACCTCTGAGGCTTGAGGGATAAAGAATTACCACCTAGCTTTGGAACAGTGCCTATAGTTGAGGTCCTTGTTTTTTGTTTGTTTTGAAACTGGAAGGATAAAAGTTAAGTAGTAGGCCATCTTTTCTCACTTGGTGCATCTGGGGGTCCCCATGGCAGGAGCTTATCTCAGGAAGCTTCTTTGGCTTTGAAGTGGTTCTCAGTCCAGCCAAGCACATGAACACAAGGTTGCATTTCCTTCCCTCAGCCTCTTCCAACGCAAGTACTTAATTATCTGGCTTGGTTCACCATGTACTTGTGTCTGTTTTGCTCTGTGTTGCATGTCAACCACTGTCCCAAACCAAGAACCAAGTTCTGTCTCAGCACACAAATACTAAGAGAAAAAGAAAGATGAAAGGAGAGGAGAGGGGAGGAGAAGGAAGGGAAGGGGAGGGGAGGGGAGGGGAGGGGAGGGGAGGGGAGGGAAGGGAAGGGAAGGGAAGGAATGGGAAAGGAAAGTCTTGAGGATGTGGTCAATCGGGCAATACAAGGTTAATCCAAAAATCCAAATATACCAATGTATATTTCAGCCACAGCTCCTTGGATTGATGGGTGCCTTAGTATGGATCACGTATTAATATTGAAATGATATGTTTCTGTGTCTGTCAATCCTGCTAGACTCAGCTTCTTGTCATTTCCAGTGTCCTCCGTGTATCCCTAAAGCCAACATGCAAGGTTCCAGAGATACGTTATCCCCTTAGCCAGTGATATACTTACCCTTTGGTGACTGAGACAAGTCAGGGAGGGTCGAGACGAGGGCTTCTTTCTACAGATAGACTAATGGGAAAGACAGGCCCACATAGCATCTGAGAAAAGAGACCAGGCATGTCTGTGTCTTCTGGAGCCTAGGACAGCATGGAGATCCTTCATGGATCTCCACTCCAATGTCTGTCGCTAATGTGGTCATTTCTCTGTCCATCTCTGTCTTAGTTCAGGCTGCTATAACAAAATACCATAGACTGGGTGGCTTATATACAATGGAATTTATGTCTCACAGCTCTGGAGATGGGGAGGTCCCAAGATCAAGTTGTCAGCAGAAACGGTGTCCAGTGAGAGTCTGTTTCTGGGTTGCAGAGAGCCAACTTCTTGTTGTATCTTCAACGTGATGGGAAAAAATGCGAACAAGCTCTCTGGCCTCTTCTAAGGACACTCGCCCCATTCATGAGGGTTCCACCCTTGTGATCGAATCACCTCCCACAGGTCCCGTGTCCAGATCCCAAATCCTCGGCAGCAGCCCCGCATTCTTCCAGCCACTCACCCTGTGCCTAAAAACGACGAGAACAAGTCAACAACACCATCTACCATCCAGGTCCCAATGGGATCTCTTCCAACATGCTTGTGACATGGGATTAAACAGCATGGGAGTCAGAATTTGAAACAAGGTTATTTTTATTCTCACCCTCGTGACAAACTATCAACAAACATGACAAAGCCTGGAACATGGAAAGTCATGTTTCTAAGATGAGCCAGCCAATATTCCCAGTTCTGGGACTCTCTCCTACCCCACCTGTGGCAACGGCCGTCTCTCCTATCCCCCGTATATTTCTAAGCAATTGCACACTCTCAGGAGTGAGAACAGGACAGAAATGTTCACCCCAAGACAAAGGCAATCTCCTAAGATACGGACCAGAACTGCAGGACAGAGGACTGCATTTTTGCCATTTTATCTCATCTCAGCATGTTAGGTTCAGAGTTGTCTCCACTCCACAAGATGGGGAGAGAAGAAAGGGACAAGCAATCCATAAGGAAAGAACTACGCGGGAGGAGAAAAGCTACGAGAAGGACAGAGAGCAGTCGATCTAAAAGTGAGAGCCGAGCGCTGAAATACTGTTTGACTCAGCAAACAGTCTGCTACATCTCCTGTCAAAATCTCCGTTTGCTTTGTCCTTAACCCTGTCTCTTCAGGGATGGAGAAGAAGGCATGAGCACAGGAGGTCATCCCTCAGTGCAGTCCTCCCTCCCTGCGCCCGGCTGCATACCCCTCCCCACAGCTCCCGGTGAAAACCCATCCCTGTCGTGCTTGCCACACTATAGTGACATAGGCTCTCGCTCATGGAAGGGAGGCCACTCAGGCGTCGGACAGACTTATTCATCTTTATACTTGAGGGTCCAGCCCTTCGTATGTTGAAGCAATAAGGCTTGAAAGGAGCTGACCGATTTCCTCCGATGAAACACAGTAAAACAAATAATTTTTGCTATTTGCCCAGCTGATTAAAAATCCTCAAATTAGGGGCGCCCGGGTGGCTCAGTCAGTTAAGCATCCAACTTCAGCTCGGGTCACGATCTCACCATCTGTGCGTTCGAGCCCCACGTGGGGCTCCGTGTTGACAGCTCAGAGCCTGGAGCGTGCTTCAGATTCTGTGCCTCCCTCTCTCTGTGCCTCTCTCTCTCTCTCAAAAATAAGTAAGCATTCCATTTCTTCTTCAAAAGCCTTCAATTAGAAGCTGCGTGTAACTTACTCTTTCTATTCCTGTGACCACCCAGAGGACGCGGCAGTCTTTTCTAGAGATGGAACAAGAAAGATTGCGCTCAGTACCTCCAGTGGCGTATTGGCAACAAGGAACCACACCAACACGCAGTCCTCTTGGGGCCCAGCGTGTCCTTCCTTGCTAGGGTGAGGTTGGAAGTCGGCCTCTCGGGGCCACCCTACGACCTCCCAGCGATATGCGCAAGAGGCACGGACAGCTTCTTGTTTCAAACGACCTGCGAGAGAACCCGATCTTGAATAGCATCAGAACAAAACGGGCAGAGGGGGCCGTGAGAATTTAGCACCGTACAGCCGTCAAAACCAAAATTTATCCTGGTTTGAGGGCTCATGTTTCTTGTCGCAGCTTTCCTGATCAGCTGTCATAAAATAGTGGTTGGAATAAGGGTCCTGTAAACAAGTCGTTAGCTAAAGCGGTAACAACAGCGACAAAAAAAAAAAAAAAAAAAAAAACCTCTCATGGTTTTTCTTTCATTTTTTTGTTCATTTTTTTATTTTTTAGAGAAAGAGGGAAAGCGGGACTGGGGGAGAGGCAGAGGAAGAGGGAGAGAGAGAATCCCAAGCAGGCTCCGTGCTCAATGAGGAGCCCAGGGCGGAGCTCGATTCCACAACCCTGGGATCATGACCTGTTTCGAAATCGAGAGTCAGATGCTCAACTGACTGAACCACCCAGACACCCCCCTCACCAGATGTGCTGGTTTTTAGTGCAGCACATCTAAAATCTATCTTATCTCAAATGACTTCCAATGAATAGAGGAAGTAGGGCACAGACTAGACTTCTTCATCTCACTGTCCCCACAGTGGCATCGTGACCCCCAAAGCTCCCCATCAACTTCCTACTGGGTCCCCCTCCTGCCTTCCTGGACAGGTTCCCCCCCGCCCCCCCTTCCCCGCTATTGGAGTTTGCTTTAGGCCGCTTTCCTCTTACAAAAGACCAACTTCCGGACCTGTTTTCACAAACCGAGAGAAACCCAAAGAGGATTTTCGCTTTTGTGACACGGTACTTGCCCTGTCACTTGTGTGCCATTTCGGTGTGCAAAAGCCTTCCTAGGAACACTCTACTTTCAGACAGTGGGGGAAACCCGTATTCTTCTTCTTATTATTATTTGGCAGGGTCTGTTCTGGTCAGAAAGGCATTCCGAGTGACTGCTTGTGGAACCGCTGACCATTGTTAGGGAGACAATAAAAGGATGTCTGATAAGGATCTCACGACAGATTTTTCTCCAGCTGAAGCATATTGGCGGCACAACTTTCCAAATTTGCATTCTACCTGTGGCTCCACGGAGCTAGCTGAGACCCCTTGCCAAGAGAGGACATTGTTCCCTTATTTCTAGAGGCCGCAAACACTTACCAGATTGTTGCACACATTGTCTTGAACTGGCAAATTCTCACACGACTAACTGGCAGCTATAAATCTCTGGTTGTTCAAAGGATTTCTGAACCGTCTCGATTTTTCAGGAAAGTCTATTCTGACTGAGGAACATGTGAGCAGGTACCATTGCCGTCTGGGTTCAACGAGGAGTAGGTGTGAACACACGTGTAAAAATTGGGATTCTTTTTGAAAAGTTTGATTGAAAAAGATGCTTTGCTTTGTGGGATAGTCGCAAAAAGAGAATGGGAATCTTTTGGCTATTTTTCTGTCACTGGATGCTTTCAACCGAGGCTTAATGACTATTTTCAAGTACAGTCTAGAGAGGTACATTAATGTAGGTTGAAAACAACACCAGATGGTTTTTTTTTTAATGCCAGCTCCAAGATCCAACCTTTCTAGGATGCCTTTAGGTAAGAGAATCCTTACGTATTTAACATACGGTTCAATTAAGGAAATTTCAAGTTACATGCCATACTATAGGAACGTCCATTGGCTGAAATAAAACCCTTGTTTATGATCGGCTAATCAACTGTATTTATTGTGTGTGTGCTCTTTTGAAGGCACTATACTAGGCATTTTGGGTAGCAAGAAACTAAATATTTGAACTGAAATATCTACTGAAGGAACAAGTCATAGGTATATAGAAAATCAATTTTTAAAAAATTTTTTTAACGTTTAGACAGAGAGAGACAGAGCATGAACAGGGGAGGGGCAGAGAGAGAGGGAGACACAGAATCTGAAACAGGCTCCAGGCTCTGAGCTGTCAGCCCAGAGCCCGACGCGGGGCTCGAACCCACGGACTGTGAGATCGTGACCAGAGCCGAAGTCGGACGCTTAACCGACCAAGCCACCCAGGCGCCCCTAGAAAATCAATTTTTAAATAACAAATGGTTGCCAAAACTTTTACAGGTGACGCGGGTGTTCATACCAAGGAGAGAGCATTCCAGACGGTAATGCTGAGGAAATCTTTCGTTAAGGGAGTGGTATCCGTCCTGTCCTCTTTGAAGAAATTTTTTTATCTGTGTGTTCTCACCGCTTCCATTTACCTGTATCTTTGTGGTTAATCAGAAATCAGTACAGGGACACCTGGATGGCTCAGTCAGTCAAGCGTCCCATTCTGGATTGAGGCTCAGGTCATGATCTCACAGTTCGTGGGATCGAGCCCCACGTCGGGTTCTGCGCTGACAGCACAAAGCCTGCTCGGGATTCTTTCTTTCCCTCTCTCTCTGCCTGTGTCTCGCTCAAGCATGCGAGCGTGCTCTCTCTCTCTCTCTAAAATAAATAAATAAACATTAAAAAAAAAAGAAAGAAAACAGTCCAAAATAATAGTTCCTTTTGTTGTCTCCTATGTCATTCAGAGGATCACGAAAGTAAACAGAAACATAAGAGATAACCCAGAAGTAGATTTGCAGGGCAGCTAAAATTTTAAAAAGGTAAACAGGATGGGAGGACAAAGTTGTTTATTGACAACCCATATCTTCAAGAATCTCAGTAATGAATTAACATCTCGGTTCCATTCATTCAGTTTGAGCTGAAGTATTTTCAACAGTCACCACAAGAAACAGCTGGAGGCAAATTATTGCCTCAGACCATCTGGGTCAGTATCAACAAAAGGGACGATGATTGCAACATTCTGAAATTATTGAGAAGAGCTAGTGGGGTCCCTTCTGACCCAAATGTGAATAATAAGGAAGAACTTCAGGGATTGAACTGCATTTCTGTGTTTTGTAACATTTGGAAAACATAAGGCACCTTCATTTTCTATTAGTATAAAATTCCAACGACCCTTCAATAATCCAGATTCAGTGACAGAACATGACCAAGATTCAGTTAATATTAAGTAGATAACAAAATTCTATTCAATCTCCTACTTTGAAAGTAAAATAGCTTCTGCAGGCCACTCATCCACATTTTTGTTAGAAGGTTTCTCCTTCTTGAAAACATTTTTAATAGTACAAAGTAGTATTGTTTAGAATCCAAATATTTGTTATTAACCAGTTTCATGATAGAATGATAGTTTCCACTTGGCCTATTTATTGTTTTAAATAGTTTACTAGAATTAATAAGATAAGCTTCCCACTTACTTAATCTGTTCTTTTAAGTAATTGTGTTTCAATCGTTTTTTTGGTCTTGATGTTTTGGACAAGGCAGAAAGGATCAAAATTGACCGATAATAAGCACCCAACGTCATACACTTGGGGAAAATTAAGCAGATTACCATTATCCGTAGAGCATGCACTCAGCCCAGTGCTAATTACTTTTCTGTGTATAAAAAAGTGAGCCTCGATCGAGACCCTCAAAGTACTTCCCATCTTGCTAAGGAAAGAAGACCCCTACAAGTGACCTCATTAGGCAATAAGTTCTAACTTGAGTGATTCAGGATGATAATATTTAGGGTTAGAAATACATAAATGGGGAATCAGATCCATGAGGAAATGCACAGGACAAAGTAAGATCTGAAGTGGTCTTTGAGATGGATTCCATTCTCAACAGGCTTAAGGGCAACAAACATTGGAAAGAGGACATTCTGTTCCTAACCCGTGAGAAATGATCGCTTAATCAAACAAAGAAGCAGAAATCAGAATTAAAAACAAAGAATATTCACAAGTGAACATTCACGAGTGAATCAAGAGCTAACATGTGGCCAGGCAAAGATAGGCTTTGAAATTTAGACAGAAGAGTCTATAGCAGTGTTTGGATCCTGAGGAACCCTGGAGAATCCCCAGCTGGACAAGGCATTTCGAAACTAGTATAAAATGATGTGGTTTTATTTTCAACTGCACTATAGAAGTAAGTTAGGAGATAAAATTATTTCACTCTACATGATGCTTCTAAGTTCGTTTGTTTAACCCATAATTTTTTTTTTTTTAACTTTCAGGGATTGTTGATTGTTTTCTAGTCTAATTCTAAAAGACATTAGGACTCAAAGAGCCATTCAACCATTTGAAATCTGACAGCTTGCCTTTTGCTTTGTTATTTTTGAGAGCGAGCTTGTTTTTGAGAGAGAGCACAAGTTGGGGAGGGGCAGAGAGAGAGGGAGACAGAGGATCTGACGTGGAGCTCAAACTCATAAACTGTGAGATCGTGACCTGAGCCGAAGTCAAATGGTTAACCGACCGAGCCACCCAGGTGCCCCCTTTTTGCTTTGTTTTTAAGGAAGGCTTCTGCTTGGGCCTCTAATTTGTTACATATATTTATTACAATCAGATATGGCAGCTGTTAGGTAGAATAACTAAGAACACAGACCTTAGAGTCAAAGCAAGATTGTCTTAAATCTTAGCTCCCCCTCTTACCACTATATGACTTTCAAGAAGTTGTTTTACATATCTGTGCCTCAGTTTCCTCATGTACAGAATGAGGAAGAGGACAGTGATGATAATGATGGTAATAATAAGAACTACTTGGAATTAAATGTCTATCTATCTATCTATCTATCATCATCCAGCTAGCTAGCTAGCTAGCATTTAGAATAGTACTTGAACAGAAGTCATCAATAGGTATTAGCTATGATTATTTTATAGTAGCAAAAGTGTCCCCAATATTATAGTGTAATTAAGTGTACAAGCATTTTATTGTACCTACAAAGAACACTCTAAAATCTGAATATTGGATTTAAAAGTTTGAGAAACACAGAGTCAAAAATAGGAAGCAATTATAGTTTTTGTTCAAAAAGTGACGTGATGAAAATATTTTTCAGGAAGACTAGTTAACTTGCTTCTCTTTTTAATGTATTTTCAGTGCCTACATTTTACCTAAACAATCTTGTCCATCCCCATGGCTTTATATGTAGTATTTTGTATAAGCTGACATCCAAATTCTTATCTCCAAACATGACCTTTTCCTCTAATTCCTCACCTGTCTATTCAATGGCCTACTAGAAACCTGTTACTTCTTCAGGGAACCCAGTGGCAATGTTTCAAACTCAGCTGGTGTCCACATCTGTCACATTGATAGACACCAATGCACTGGTTCCCAGAATGCAACCCCCTACCAGCAGTATCAGCATCCCCAGAGAACATGTCAGAAATATATATACTTGGGCCCTACACCAGGCCTATTGAATCAGAAATTTGGGGGTGAATGGGTGGAGGGAAGGACAATGATTTGTCTTAAAAAAATTTTTTTAATGCTTATTCATTTTTGAGAGACAGAGAGAGAGTGTGTGTGAGCAGGGGAGGGTCAGAAAGAGGGAGACACAGAATTCGAAGCAGGCTCCAGGCTCTGAGCTGTCAGCACAGAGCCCAACGCGGGTCTCGAACCCAGGAACCGTGAAATCATGACCTGAGCCGAAGTCGGTTGCTTAACCAACCGAGCCACCCAGGCGCCCTGTCATAATTGAATTTCTAAAAATGTTTATCCTTGTGCATTTAGGAAGCTTGTGGGCAAATTACATAACTTTTCTTTTTTCTTTCTTTAGTTCTTAATTTATTAAGTCTCAACTATGACCCATGTATCTGCTTAGTATTGGTTATAAAAAATAAATAAAGCACTGCTTTCAAGGAATGCATTATCTAGAGAAGAAATAAGTTTACAAAATTTCATAATAGGTTTAAACAGTTAAACAATGGCAAAAAAATGATGTTTCTTAATGTTAAAAAATACATAATCTTCATTCAAAAACATAATCAGATACTCAAGGATAACAGAGATTTTTATGAAAACCAATTGCAAGAAAGGAAGTAGTGATAATAAATGATACAAATGATAAATCGGAGAGACGGCAGAAAAAAGAGAACAGAAATATAAGGTTTTTGTTTTCACCATTTTACTGTCAGAGTGATTGGAAATATCATGGTCTCCTAAATTATGAATACAGCTTTCTGACAAAAGGAAGAATTTGGGAAACAAAAGCATAAAGTAATATTGTTAAATAATAACCAAAAAAAAAAAGGCTGAAGTAAATAGGATGAAAAATTTAGAAAACTAATAAGACTTTAAAGATGAACAATGGGTCCAACATCTGTGTAATAAAAAATCCAAAAGAAAAGAGAGAAAGAAAGAAAATGAAAGAAATGAGCTAAGAACTAAAAGTTGTAATTTCACCAATCTTCAGATTAAGTCCTGGACTGAATAAATGGTTGGGGGAGGGGGGAAGCAAAACCAGACACATTATATTAAAATCTCAGAGTAGTTTAAATAATACGATCATTTTAGGAGTCTGCGCTCTGAATTTTCAGAAATGCAAAGGTTTAGAAAGTTTAACTCCCATGCACCATAGTTGTAAAAATTGTCTGAGAATAAGCTAACAATACAAGGGAAGAATACCCAAAGAGAACATGGAGTTGAAGAGAAGGGGAGCTAATTCGGGTATACAAAAGAAATACTGGGAGGTAACTATGCAGCAGACAAAGAAAACTTCAGGTCCAACTTTCACCACGAATATTTGTTCATCTGAGAAAAAAATCATCTGAAAACAAAAATAATGTAATTTAACTGTATGATGTAATTAATAAGTTGGGCTATCTTATTTATGTAGGAGAGGTGACTTATAGTTCTCTTCTCAGCAAAAACAGAACAAAAAAATGACAGTCAAAAACTACAGGAAGAACCCATAAACTAATAGTAATCTAAATATGAAGCAAAGAGACATTTGCATGGCCTAGAGGAATTTAAGTGTGGTGAAAAAAATTCATATATGGTGAAAGAAAAGAGGTTTCATTTATTCTTGTTTTTATAACATTTTCAATCTGAGTGGCACAGATTTAAAGGCATAGAATTTATTTTACCTCCAATCACACCAGTTTATTTTATGGTAAGCAACACTTTATAATCAAAATATTCTAAATGCTGCTTATTGATTTTCCTTTTTTATGGTTTCCACTTCTCTGCTGAAATTCTCAATCTTGTCTTTTAATTCCTGGAAAATATTACACACGGTTATTTTAAAATTTGTGTCTAGTAACCATTTCTGAATCCCTAGGAGTATGCATCTATTGAATAGTGTTCCTCTTTTCCTTTCTCCTCCTCCTCCTCCTCCTCCTCTTTCCCTTCCTTCTTTTCCTTCTTTTCTTCTAATTCTTCTCCCTCCTCTCCCACCTCCTTCTTCTTCTTCCTCTTCTTCTGCTTCTCTTCTCCTCCTTTTCTTTTCTTTTCTTTTCTTTTTTCTCTTCTCTCCTCTCCTCTCCTCTCCTCTCCTCTCCTCTCCTCTCCTTTCTCCTTCTCCCTCTCCTTCCCCTTCCCCTTCACCTTCCCTTTCTTCTTTCTCTTCTTCTTCTTCTCCTTCCTCTTCTTCTTCTTCCTTAATCATTTCTGGTTATTTTTTGTTGTGTGCTAGACATTGTTTATGAAACATTGTAGAATTAATTTGAGGCTTAGCATGTTATGTTTTTCTAAAGAGGATTTGTGTTCACTTCTAAGGGATTGAGGTGTTTCTAGGGCTGGTTTCAGTTTTATCTTATTTCTGGTTCACTGTTTTTCCTAAGGTATACCGCTTCAGAGTCCCAAGTTAAAGTCTTAGCAGTTTACCAGGGCCCATCCAGTTTGCAAGTCTTGGTTCAAGTCATAAATCTTCATTTTAAAAACTGGTGATTTAACATATACTGCCTAATATCAATGGGACTGAAACTAATGGTTTTACACATATTAAAGTTATAAAAATAGTAGATGAGCGTACCAAGTAACAACAATGTACCTGAAAAATTGGGGACCATTAGGGAAATAGGGAAAAGTATAAGACCTAAATCTTTGTCTTTCATAACAGTGCTCAAAAAATGCAGAACAGTGACAAATAACTTTACTTATAAATGTGGCAATAAACAACAGATCTAAACATAAAAGGTTAAACATGGTTATCTCTTGGGAGTGGGGATCAGAGAAACTAGTGGAGGAACTTTTCCTTTCTTTTAGATCCACTCTAAAATATTTAACTTAAAAAAATAATTCTGGGGAAATCAGTAAATGTTTTATAGAGAGGGAACACTGAAGTTTCATTTTAATAGATAATTTGTGTTTTTCCCCATACTCATAGAAAAACAGTGGTCATTCTAAACAGAGGGAGTGGCTTAGAAGGAGGCATGGACATGTACCATGTTCTATTTTAGAAATAGAGGAACATTCTATGGATTGGAGCATACAAATGAAGGAGGGGAATAGCAGGAAATGAGGCATATAAGTGAATTAGGGGCTAAAGAAGAAATGATCTTAGAAGCTCTGAAAGTTTTCCCCCACTGGTTTTTATTTTAAAGTCTGGTAGGTCGTCCTCAATTTCCTGAAACAGAGGATAATAGAGGCAAAGCAATCATATGAGGTTAAAATGAAATGATATATACTGCATACCCTGCAATACACTCTCACTTGCTCTCTCAGGTTTAGTAGTACAGTTACTTTGACTTTTTAAAATCAATTTAATTCTGCTTTCTGTAGTGACCTTGATTGTTTTCTATTTCAGTCTCCATACTCTTCGTTAAGGTTGAACCAAGTTGGAGGAATCAGTTGGTCTGAAGCCTCACTGTGCAGAAAAGCACAGAGGCACGGAATGCACATATGAGGTAAGGTCGAGGGCACTGCACTCAGACCACCTGGGTTCAAATCTGGATTTTGTGCGTTGGGAAGTAAACTTGGGACAAGTAAATTAATCTTTTTATGCCTCAGTTTCCTCTTTTGAAAACTTGGGATTAATAATGTAAACAATCTCAGATTACTGTGAGATTTAAATAGTTATTGACTGCTGCGCATCACATCACCTTACCCCAAATCCAGCTGCTTAAAACGACACTAAACACTTACCATCTCACATAGTTTCTGTGGGTCAGGAATTCAGGAGGGTTGTTAACTGTGGTCAACATGTCATCTGGGGCGGTAGTCATGTAGAGTTGAGAGGGCTGGAGGATCTGATTTCAGAATGATCATCCATCACTGCTGGCCCCTGGAAAGAGATCTAAGTTCCTCTCCACGTGAATCTCTTTCCAAGGCTGCTTGAGCATCCTAACAACATGGCGGTTGGCTTCCAAATGATCCGAAAAAGAAAACAAGGAGGAAGTTGCCCTTTTGACCGAATTGCTAAAGTCTCACACTGTCACTTCCCCAGTGTTTAATATGATCTATGCTCAAAGGAAGGAGAATCAGTCCCGCCTTTGGAAAAGAGGAGAAACAAAGAATTTGTGGACTTATTTTAAAACAACCACATGCCTTAATGCATGATCTACATATCAAATAAGAAGAACTGAAAAGATGTTAGCCAGTTATCCATAGCGCTGTCATGGAGGAACTGCAAATTGATTTATAGTGGCGGCTTTTGAGTGTCTTTGACATGTGGCAGAGAGGGAGTCTGTGGGCACCTGGGTAGCTCAGTCTGTTGAGCATCCAACATCGGCTCATGTCACGATCTCCAGGTTTGTGAATTTGAGCCACGCATCGGGCTCTGTGATGACAGCTCAGAGCCTGGAGTCTGCTTCTGATTCTGTCTCCCTCTCCCTCTCTGCCCCTCCCCTGCTCGTGCTCTGTTTCTGTCTCTCAAAAATATATAAACCTTAAAAAAAATTTTTTTAAAAGAAAGAAAATGAGTCTGTAAACTAACAAGAGATAGGTCAAAAGGGGTTGAGTATGTCATAATATACCTTTGCCTTTTTCCAATAAGTCCTGGTTTCCAAACTGGGCTACTCCCAGGGCACATACGATAGGCAAAAGGAACAAGTGCTACTTGAAGCAACAGGATAAACACATATCTTATCTACTGAAGTGTTATTTTATTTGAAGAAGGAAAAAAAAAGTAACACTAAAAAGAAATGAGCTATCAAACCATGAAAAGACGTAAAGGAAACTTAAATGAATATTACTAAGTGAAAGAAGCCAACCTCAAAAGGCTACATATTGTAGGATTCCAACTAGATGACACTCTGGAAAAGGAAAAACTATGGAGAAAGTAAAAAGACCCATGGTTGCCAGGGTGAGGAAGGAGGTAGGGATGAATAGCAGAGCACAGAGGATTTTTAGGGCAGTGAAACTCTTCTGTATCATACTATAATGGTGGATATAGGTCATTACATATTTGCCAAAGCCTATAGAATATACAACACCAGAAGTGAACCCTAAACTATGGACTTTGGGTGATGATGATATGTCAATGCAGCTCCACGAATAACAACAAGCGTACCACTCTTGTGGGGCCATTGATAATGGAGGAGGCTATACAGGTGTGGAATAAATACATGGGAAATCTCTCTACCTTCTACTCAATTTTGCTGTGAATCTAAAACAGCTATAAAAATAAAATCTATTTGTAAAAAAAAAGGTAAATACATTATAAGATAGATGGCAAAGTTGCTTGGATTTTAAAAATGGAACCTTAGACAAGTGGAATATTGGCCTTCTGTAGGCTGCTTTGGACTATATCCCTTGATCCTGAGTAAATAGTATACTTTTCTTTCCATTTGGGGTAACTTAATGGGGAAATTGGATGATTCTGTTAGCTGACAAAGAATTACTGAAGGATCTTAGGCAGGGTAAGAACTTGATGCTCTCAAAAGATACCTCCGTCAAGAATATGGAAGAAATTGTTAATAAAGGAAAGGTGGTAAATGTTTGAATTAATCCAACAGATATTAAAGATGCTTCAAAGCCTTAATAATTAAGCATTTTAAAAACTAGAACAAGAATAAAGAAACAATCCATTTCTGAGAGTAGTTGTTCCAGAAAGAGATGCTGATATATACCTAAAAACCCAATACAGAACTAAGAAGGTGTTACCAAGCAATGGCTGAAGGAGAGGATTTAGGGCATGTCAGGGGAAAATGGACTCTTTAGAAAAAAGGTAACTCCTAGCCTCACCTTGCATTATATGCTCAAGTAAATTCCAGATAGGTGGGATAAACATAAAAATGAAATCATAAGACACTTGAAGGGAAAGGGATTTCTAAATATGAAAGCCTTAGGACTCACCAGGGAAAAATAATGAATGGATGTATCTAAGCAAGTACTGAATCTTTGTGTAACACAATAAAAATTTTAAAACAAACCTCCAATACTCCTGGATAGCATCCATCACGTACCAGCTATTTGCCAAACACCATGCCTGGAGCTTTGTCTTAATTACTTATCCTTAATCCTCACAAAAACCACCAAGGGCTCCGTATTACTACCTCCAAACCGAGACTATAAGAGATTATATCAGTAGTTTGCAATTCTGGATGCACTCTGAATTATATAGAGGGCTTTACAAAACCCCATGTGCAGGCTCTGTCCAAGCACAATGTAATTAGAATCCTGAGTGGCAACTGGACATTCAGTGCTTTGCCCAAATTTACCCAGCAAACACAGAGCAGAGGTCTTACTGCCTCTTAAACGTCTGAATGTTTTCTACACTGCCTAGAAGGATTTCTTTAAAATATAAACAGCTGCTTAGTTCTCAAAGTTTGTAAAACCTAAATGAAGGTTTAATTTAAAGCAGGAAAAAATTTATATATGAAGATATATTTGTTGACCCATCTGCAACATAGACTTCATAACTGTGTTCTGGGGTATTGGTTAAAAAAAAACCATAGGGTTGGAATGGTCGATGCCCCGAGAGCTCCTTCTAAGCTGTGTGCTAAAGGAAAGAAGAGAAAGTGTAGGATGATTAGGGGAAGGACAGCATTTTGATGGTCTAATAATTCTGAAACGATTGGCAATGCATACACAAAGTGTAAGATGTCTGCATGCACCTACTTTCTTTGGCTTATTATTGCCATTGTAACTTCTCCATCAAGCGAGACATGACAATGTGCATGAACAATTTCATTGCATCATTTTTAACAGAACAGGTTTTGAAAACAAATTACCTAATATAGTCCCCAAGTACACCCTTTATAGCTCTGTAATTTTAACTTAGTTACTTAACTTCCTTATGACTCAGTTTCCCCAACTATAAAATAATAATAATAATAATAATCATAGTGTCATCTTAAAGCTGCATAACAAATAACATGAAATATGATCTTTCTAAAGATCTTCTTAAGATCTTTTATGGTTTTTCTGCGTAGGAATGCAGGAGCAGCTTGGGTTGGCATTTCCAGCTCAGGGTTTCTCTAAGCTAGGGCTGCAGTCATCCGAAGGCTCGATTAGGACTAGAGGATCCACTTCGAAGGTGGTTTGCTCACATGCGTGACAAAATGGTGCTTACCCTTGGCAGGAAGTTTTGGTTTCGGTCCCCAGAGTCCTCTTTACTGGACTGCTTGAGAATCCATATGGCACACCATCTCACTTCCTTCAAAGAAAGTCACCCAAGAGACCAAATGAAACTTGCAATGCATTTTATGACTTAGACTTGAGGTCATACACCATCACTACTGCTGTATTTCATTGGTCATAAAGATCAACCCTGATTCCATGTGGGAGGAGACTACACCCTGGTACCAGGGAGCAAGGATCACTTGGAACCATTTTGGAGGTAGCTACTAAAAGTAACTAGTTTATAGGCTCATTGCAAAAATACACACACACACACACACACACACACACACACACACACACACATTTATTACAGAGCTTAGACCAGTAACTTAGAACACACTTAGAACTTAGGCCAAGGAATAATATATTGTATGTGTGCATATACATACGTTGCCTTTAGAACAGAGCTTAGACCATAGTTAATATTATATAAGTGAATCAGAAGTTCTGAGGGGGGTCCAGGCAGTAGTATTAGTAGCTTAAAACTCACCTCGGGTGGTTCTAATATGCAGCTAGTTTTGAGTTTCATGATCGTATTCCAATAATTCGCTTCATTATGATAATCAAAACTGAAGCCCCAGCCGAGAGGCGTTCTACTACAGCTGCACCGCAGAATCATCTGGAGAGCTTTAACAAATCTAGATATCCAAACTGCATAGTGGTCCACTTATACCAGAATCTCTGGGGCATGGGACCCAGGCATCAGCATTTTTTAAGCTCCCTAGGCCATTCCAACGCACCGTCAAGTATGGAGACGATGGAGACCCATGACTCCAATTATTTAACTTAGATGATTATATTCCAGTCTCCCCGTTTACTCTCCGAGCTGAGCTCTAACTCGGCATTTAAATCCTGGAGACCTAATTTCACTTGTTGAAAACAAAGAGAAGACCTTTGACTCACCCTAACGTGCTGAAGATGGGTGGGAATGCACAGCATGGCGCCAGTTGTTCTCTGTCTGTAACTCTGTGCGTCTGGAGGATTTGAGCCTCCAGCATGTCAGCCAGGCTCCTTTGGCCAGAATTCGCCTTCACTCGAGTAGAAACCTCCCAGGCATGTGATTGCCGGGCCAGGAAAATGTCACCCATTGCCAGAGAAAAACCAGCCTTCCACAAAATTAGAGTGAATGGCACATGAAACCAATTAAGCCAAAGTGGTTGGAGACGCATCAGAAGCATCGTGAGATGGCCATTCTGGAAACAATGCCTACAAGATGCACCTGGTAATGTTTATAGGCGCTGTTCAGGCACAGAACACGCCTCAAATTCAAGAACACGGAGCTGCCTATTTTCTGCTCTCCGAGTCTGCTTTTGTAAACGAGCGCTAGCATGGCGTAGAAAGCAATCAATTACCATTTGGGGAAGACAAGTGTTAGAGTGCAAATGGCAGCTCTCTTTGGGCCGGAAGAACACCAGGTGAATGGCAATTTCTAGTGAATGATGCCATCAAACTAGACACAGAACTTGCATTCTGGAAAAATCAACCCTTTGTGCAAATATTTGGGATTGAGGGAAGCTCTTAACAAACTTTGCCCATAGCTCTCTCCCCACATTTAAACCTATGTTTGTTTTAAGTAAAGCTTAATCCTTGTGTTTCTGATTCCTTTACACATAACTCATCAGAGTCTTTAGTTTGAAAAAAAAAATCAAACAACTTCTTAATGTCCTACATGACTTTGCTTTTTGGCCTTTTAAAGCATTTTCCCCTTCTTTGACAAGGGGCTCAAATAGCATGTTTGCAAATTTAGAGCCCACTCAACTGTTGTGAATGCAGAATTTTGCCACTGTTCGGGATTTGAATTTCTCCACATTTGCCAAAAATGTGACTTCCTGTTTGTTTTTCATATCCAAATCCCCTTTTAAAATTAAGTTTGAGACTCTCAATGAACTCTCAATACAGTGGATTTGCCCGACTGTAGATTCTTTTTCTCTCCCTAGTGTGGAGCATATTGATGCATTCATATTACAATCTTTCTGACCCTTGGGAACAATTTTTATTTGTGTTGCCTAGTAATATAAGAAAAATATTTTAACTTTTGATAGAACTTCTTATCAAGGATCTTAAAGCTGGCTTTCAAACAGCTTGTAAACATGGGCACAGAGCTATGACAACATTAGTCTCCAAATACCCCCATGATGAATGCAGCTCTTGATTTGGAGTAATGAGAAAATGAGAAGTAAGAATATAAAAGAAGGACTGTATGGATGGAAAGGAAGCTAAATGGACCATTTGGACCCCAATAATTATTTTCTCATACATCACCTAAGAAAACTAGTTATTTCTGTTTTTAAATTCTTAAGAAACTACTAGGTATTTACCCAAAGAAAATGAAAACCCTAATTTGAAAATATATATGCATATTTATGTTTATTGTAGTATTATTTACAATAACCAAGATATGAAAGCAACCCAAATGTCCACTATATATAATGGATATTATATATATATATATATATATATATATACGCATATATATATATAATGGACACTATATATATATATATATATATATATATATAATGGACATTATATATATATATATATATATATATGTAATGGAATATTACTTAGTCAATAAAGAATGAAAGCTTGCCATTTATGACAACATGAATGGACTTAGAAGGTATTATGCCTAATGAAATAAGTCAGAGAAAGACAAATACCATATGATTTCACTTATATGTGGAATCTAAGAAATAAAACAAATGACCAAGCAAACACAAAAACCAGACTCATAAATACAGAGAACAAATTCGTGGTTGCCAGGGTGGAGAGGAGTGGAGGTGATGAGCGAAGTAGATAAAGGGGATTAAGAGATATAGACTTCTAGTTATAAAATAAGTAAGACACTGAATGAAAAGGACAGCATAGGGAATACAGTCAGTAATATTGTAATAATTCTTTATGATGGCAGCTAGTGACTACATTTGTAGAGAGCATTGAGTAATGTATAGAGCTATAGGGTCAGTATGTTGTATACCTGAAAACTCATATAACATTATATGTCAATTATATTTCAATAAGAAAGAAAGAAAGAAAGAAAGAAAGAAAGAAAGAAAGAAAGAAAAAAGGAAGGAAGGAAGGAAGGGAAGAAGGAAGGAAGGAAGGAAGGGAGGGAGGGATGGAGGGAGGGAGGGAGAGGAGGAGGGAAGAGGAGGGAAGGGAAGGGATGGGAGGGAAGGAAGGAGGGAGGGAGGGAGAAAGAGAGGGAGGAAAGAAAGAAGCAAACCTAGGTAAGTGTCTCTGTTTCATAACCTGTTTCGTAGAATGAGAGGAAATGAGAACTGACCATGTTAATCAGATTAAGCCAAAGTTGGGTTCAAATAATGCAGATCACCTAATAAAAATGAAATAAATGTTAGTCAGCTACTCAGACATATTTATATCTGCATAATACTGTATGCTCTGTGATTTGGAATATCTTTCTTTTTCTTTATTAAAATTTTAAATTGTACATGCTTGGTTCAGGCAATCAGAAACAGGGAAGAAATAAAGCTCAAGAAAATTGTAATCAACTATTGCAAAGAAACTGAGATAAATACTGTTTTCATAGATGCTGTAAACTGATATCTAATTTAACCCCCAGGGTGAGTTAGTTGGTCAACTCCATCTTTTATGGTGACTGTTACTTGGTAACGTGGAACATTTGTACAGGAAATGAAAGTCATAGTTCTTGCCCTTGAGGAACTTACAATTAGAAGAGTTTATAAAATTTCATTATCAAATATCAAGTGCAAAAATAAAGGATTAAGCTACAGCAATGAAGATGTTCAAGCAACTCAGTCCTTGGGGAGGTGAGGAGGACAGAATATCAACAGACACTTGAGTGACCAGATCTAGGAGACGTACCACACTTTGACTGCCAGGACACCCACAGTAAGCATGGTTTTCCACCAATAAAAATTCATTTTTGAAAAAAACAATCATCTAAGTCATTCTATTTTATACACATGGTCCCAAGTTTGATATTTAAAGAGAGGATAGACAAAATTGAATATTGCAGTGGAGAAGAACATACCTTAATAATTACTATTGGCAGTTTGAGTCTATTTTCTGTAACAAGGTCATATCCACTGTATCTGTTTAATATAACCAACTGGGCCAAAGCATGTGTTATTATAGTAATCAATTTTTAAGTGAATATCATGAAGACCATTCTTCAAACTGGTTATATTTTTGATTTAATGTATAGGCACATTTTCTTATTTTATTTTATTATATTTTGAGTGTGCAGACATTTTATCTCAGGGCTGGACCCTTAAAATGCCAGTGGTTAATGTAAACTGCACTTGCCTCTTGAAGATTTTACCACCTTTTTTTATTAACCAGGAAAAAAAATTAGACATTTTCGAGGGAAGCTTTGAATTTGTTTTCTTTGGGTGGCTAACCTTCATTCAGTAATTCAGTTTGTCTCTCAGTCTCTTTCTTTCTTCTTTCTTTCTCTTTCCTTCTTTCTTTCTTTCTTTCTTTCTTTCTTTCTTTCTTTCTTCTTTCTTTCCTGCTTTCTTACTTTCTTCTTTCTTTCCTTCTTTCTTTTCTTCTTTCTTACTTTCTTTCTCTCATTTTTTCTTTCTTTCCTTCTTTCTTACCTTCTTTCTTTCTTTCTTTTCTTTCTTTCATTTTCTTTTTCCTTCTTTCTTACCTTCTTTCTTTCTTTCCTTCTTTCTTTCTTTCTTTCTTTCATTTTCTTTCTTTTCTTTCTTTCATTTTCTTTCTTTCTTTCCTTCTTTCTTACCTTCTTTCTTTCTTTCCTTCTTTCTTACTTTCTTTCTTTCTTTTCTTTCTTTCATTTTCTTTCTTTCCTTCTTTCTTACCTTCTTTCTTTCTTTCTTTCTTTCATTTTCTTTCTTTCATTTTCTTTCTTTCTTTCCGTCTTTCTTACCTTCTTTCTTTCTTTCCTTCTTTCTTACTTTCTTTCTTTCATTTTCTTTCTTTTCTTTTTTTCATTTTCTTTCTTTCTTTCATTTTCTTTCTTTCTTTTCTTTTTTCATTTTCTTTCTTTTCTTTCTTTTCTTTCTTTCATTTTCTTTCTTTCTTTCCTCTTTCTTTCTTTCTTTTTTCTTTCTTTCATTTTCTTTCTTTCCTTCTTTCTTACCTTCTTTCTTTCCTTCTTTCTTTCTTTTTCTTTCTTTCTTTTCTTTCTTTCATTTTCCTTCTTTCTTTCCTTCTTTCTTACCTTCTTTCTTTCCTTTTTCTTTCTTTCTTTCTGTCTTTTGCAAAGTAGAGCTATCATTACTTCCCAGAAAAGAAGTGAGGGAATGAGTCAAGGGTGAATGCTTGAAAAGGACATTTGGACTCCATAGTTATAAAAACCATCATTCCTGGGTTTCTGAGAAAATAGCAGAGTAGTAAGCATGAGGCATCTGATTCCCTACCTAGACAAAAATTGTACTGGTAGAGTCTGCCTGAGTAACTATTTTGGACCTCTGGAGTCTATTGAAGGGTTGCAACTTTCAGGAGGAAGACTTGGATGCTACATGTGGTTAATTATGATCAATTTTAGCTCTTAGCTCAGTAGCTGCTACCCCTCCCCCCACTTCTAGCTCCATGTTAGGCAGTTGTATGTGCAATCCCAGCAGCAGCTAACATGCAGCTTGTAGGAGCCAGGGGCGGGTATACTAATCAGGGTTATGCAGAAAAAAAAAGAACTAATAGGCCGTTATCATCAAATTTTCGGACAACAAAGAGAGACAAACGACAGCAGGAAGAAAAAAGTGATTTGCTCCCTACAAGCGATCCTCAATAAGACCGTCAGCAGATTTCTCAACAGAAACTTGGGAGGCCAGAAGGAAGTGAGCAGATATATTCAAAGTGCTAAAAGGAAAAACAGACAAAAATCTCTCAACCAAGAATCCTGTACTTGGCAAAAGTGTCCTTCAAAAATGAAGACAGGGGTGCCTACGTGGCTCAGTAGGTTGAGCATAAGACTCTTGATTGTGGCTGAGGTCACGACGCCAGGGCCGTGGGATCGAGCCCCACATTGGCTCCACACTGAGTCTGGGGCCTATTTAAAATTCTCTCTCTCTCTTTCTCTCTCCCTGTCCCTTTGCCCCTCTCTCCCATTCATGTGCACTCTCTCTCTCTCTAAAACAAAAAAAAAATGAGGGAGAAAATAAGACATTCCCAGGTAACCCAAAGTTGAGGGAGTTTATTATCCCTAAACATCCCTGCAAGAAATTCTTGAGAGAATCCTTCTAGTTAGGATTAAGGTAACCCAGAGCTGTATGAAGAAATAAAGATCTAACTAAAAGTTAATATATAGGCACTTATAAAAGGTCATAATATTGCAACAATAATTTATAACTCCACTTTTTTGATTCTGCATTATTTAAGGGACTAATACATTTAAAAATTATTAGTGTGGGTGTGGTAGGGTCCCCTCCCTAAGGAAAGGAAAAACCTCAAGGCAACCTGGCTATAGGCGTACGTGAAAACATCCCTCACAACCTTGTAACATGAGACCACTTAATCAGACTGCATGTTTGTGTGTTACCATATATGGGAGACAAAGAAGTAAAAAAATATATAAAAAACTGCCATGTGGCGTTCGGGGCTCAGTTCTTTGGGTACTGAACCCAACTGAGCAGTGCTGGCAGGAATAAAGTTGTTCCTGGAAAGAAAAGCCTCAGTGTCACGACTCTCTGTGCAAGAACCCTGCTACATGGGGCACCTGGGTGGCTCAGTCAGTTGAGTGTCTGACTTCGGCTCAGGTCATGATCTCACTGTGCATGGGTTCTAGCCTAGCATCAGGCTCTCTCCTATAAGTTCAGAGCCCACTTCAGATCCTCTGTCTCCCTCCCCCCTGCCCCTGACCCGTTCACACATTCTCTCAAAGATAAATAAACATGTAAAAAATTATTAGTGTGGAAGTGTTATCGTCACTTTGGTTTGTAACTACGCATGTTGTCTTCTACATAATTTAAGAGATCAGTGGATTTAAAAGAATTATTAATTTATGTTTTGGGGTGCACAATGTGTAAAGAGGTAATTCTGTGACAACGAAAAGAGGGAGATAAAGCTGTCAAGGAGCAAAGTTTTTGTGTTTTATTGAAATTAAACTGATATAAATGCAAACTAGAGTGCTGGTAACGTGAGATTGGCCATGGTAACCACAAAGAAAATAGCTATAAAATACACACAAAAGAAAATAAGAAGGAAATTTAAATGCTTCACTGTAAAAAAATCAATTAAAAAGAAATGAAGACAGTGACATAGGAAATGAAAGAGAAAGAAAAACTATAAATCTGTTCTTATCAGCAATTACTTTAAATGTAAGTGAATTAAATTCTCCAAACAAAAGGCAGAGATTGGCAAAATGGGTAAAGAAGCCAGGCACACAAAGACAAATATTGTATGATTCCACTTATGAAAGGTAATTAGTCAAACCAAAGAGATAGAGAGTAGACTGCCAGAGGTTGGGGAGAGGAGGGGATAAGGAGTCACGGTTTGATGGGGACAGAGTTGCAGTTTTACAGAATAAGAAGGGTTCTGGAGATGGATGGTGGTGATGGTGGTACAAAATTATGAATGCTTTTTTGGGATGAGCACTGGGTGTTGTATGGAAACCAATTTGACAATAAATTTCATATATTGGAAAAAAAATTATGAATGCTTTTAATACCACTGAACCGTATACTTAAAAGTGGTTCAAGACGGTTAAATTTTATGCTATGTATATTTTACCACAATAAAAAACGAATAAAAAAGAATCATTATTTCTAAAGAACCGGTTGCCAGTTGAATGCTGCATTGTCTGGCAAGACGAGAGAGGTAGATGCATCTGGCTTCAAACACCGAGGAGTGAAAAAAATGTCATCTGCGATTTGCTTGACTTCTCTGGGCCTTAGGCTCATATTACTCGACCACTTCCCCGTATGGTGCCAGCCACATCTTAACTGAGAGACATTAGGTAACTACACATGCCCAGCAGTACATTAGGATCTGCTTACTGGAGTGGGGTACCATGTTCTTGCACCCAGAGCCTCACATGTAGACGCATTTCAGCATGTACATCCCACAAGAAAAAAAATGGTCATCCGAAAGAGAAAGATAACATGTCAGATTTGAGGTTTGGTTTGCATCCACTCAAGTGACCAACAAACATTTATTCGGCATACACCAGGCACCAAGCGCTAGCCCAGGTGCTAAGGGCTCATTGGTGGGCAAACTTTCATTCCCAAGGAAATGAAATGATATTTTTCCACAATCACGTCTGTGTTGGAGGAATATTGCACCACATCGAAGTCCTAAAAAATTTTTGGCTAAGTCTGGAATCTTTCAGTTGTTCTGTTTCCTTGTAGACATTACATATAAAATCATCATATAATGGGGCACCTGGGTGGCTCAGTCGGTTAAGCGGCCGACTTTGGCTCAGGTCATGATCTCACAGTTCATGAGTTCGAGCCCTTGCATGGGGCTCTGGGCTGACAGCTCGGAGCCTGGAGCCTGCTTCGGATTCTCTGTCTCCCTCTCTCTCTGCCCCTCCCCCGCTCATACTCTGTCTCTCTCAAAAATAAATAAACATTAAAAAAATCCTCATATAATAAGAGACTTGTTGCAAAGTGCTCTCATGAATTATAAGTTAAAGTTAAAGCCATGTTTTAAACTAGGCCGTGTAGTGTTTTGGACTTATTGTAGTCCCCAAAGCAGGACCCAATTTGCAGCTTTGCTCAGTGAATTATGTAAGCCATTTAACACCACCGAACCTTCCCATTCATGGTAAAATGCTGATAATTCCTGCCCTTCTGCGGTGGACAGTGTTGACTTACCCTTCTCATTGTCTTTTCCCTGGCCGACTTCTTCTATAGTCTTTCAAAGCTAAATCCGAATTTTCCAGCAAGACTTGCAGCTAGAAACGGTTGTGTCATGAAGCAAGTAGAGGTAAGTAGAGGTGTCAGTACCCAATGAGATTCCAGTAGATACCTGCTGAGATAGGGTGGAAAATTCTGGAAAACATTTACTTCCCAGATAGAATGGCACAGACGTGGCTGGTGCCGTTTATTCTCATCTCCTCTCTTCCTTGAATGAAGCCATGATATCCAAAGTGTGACAACCATGCTGTGACGAAGAGGTGACCAGCAGCAGACAAAAACCCAATATGCTGAGGACAGCTGAATGAAAAACAGAGCCTGAACCCTGGAAGACATTACCGAGCCCCTGAGTTGACTTCAGCAAGAGCTAACCTCCTGATTTCCTGCTGCGGAAGGGAAACACCAAGCACCCTCAATTTCTTTAGGCCTCCGTTAGCCAGAGATTCTTTCTCTGGCAGCCAAACACATTGCTGTGTGGTGACTCTTGTCTGCCTAAGCTTATCGTAAGGATTTTGCACGGAAATGACATCACATGTTTATTTTCCATTATTGATTTCGTATTCTCATTTTTCATACCAAGAAGCCGAGACTCCAGAAGCATAAGTAACAGAGCAAAACTAACCCAGGTCCGCTAGCTGCATTTCTTCTGCCCCTTCCCACCCCCCTCCCTCCTCCTTTGGGACCAGCAAAAAGCCCTTATTGTAACCGCCACCAGGATAAACAAAGCACTCCTATTGGCCAACTTTCGGGACAGAGGAAGAGCCTCGTTAACACACACCCACTCCCCATCCCCACACGACTTTTATTCTATTTCTTACCCTTTGCATTCTGATAGCTGAGCCAGCATACGTTTAGAACGAGACTGAGAGTGAAGGTAGCCCACCTTGTTACGGATCAGAAGTCTAAAATACTCACCTGATTACTAATATTTCCAAGAGTTTGAAAATTCCTATTATTCCAATACGTTGCTCCCGTTCTGCACCTCAGACAAAATTAGTATTTATCTACAACCATCTTGGTTGTCCCGCTGCCCTATTTAGTGTGTGAACTAACCTGCGAGTCGTCTCTCACTGCATCTCTCATGATCACGCCGTGCCTCGCATCCTTTCGAAGCCTGCAGAGTGTACGAAAGCATTTTCTAAATGGTGTCATCATTTCCCTTCATGACCTCTGCTGCTGCTCGGCTGGGCAATCCTGCCGTCACACTGAACGGTTCCCCCTCACTGTCCCTTTTTTCTCAATTGTTCCAAGCTCTTTCTTTGCTTCATGTTCCTGCCTTTGTCTACGTCCGCACATCTCTTGTAAAATCCTATTTCAGTTCAGTGGGGTGTGTGACCACCTCAGTACAGACTTCAGCTTGTCTGAGGCCGACGAATTCCGCAGCTCTCACTAAAGAGGCTGTCTTCTTGGCCAAACTCACTTACTAGGGGGAAAAAATGCTTATGGCATCGGGCATGAAATGTGGCCAGTCCTGGCCAGGGACAACTTTGACAAAGGTGGTGCCTCCGATTCTGGAGGAATTTCACCTCCCTTTTTTTTTTTTCCTTCCAAGCGTGTGTATGTAGAGGAACTTCTTTGCCTCATTGGAGCTAACCCGGTAGAGTCCGCCCTTTGTACACCGCCCCCCACCAAGTTCATGGCTGTAAAGTGATAACAAATGAAAAAGCAAACACCAGTTTGTTGAAACACATTCTATGCGTAATAAAACACAGCCATCCAGGGCAGACAGGGAGCTAAGGAGTAACTCTGCGTAAAATCTCGCCAATGAAGTCCTGCTCTGCCAGACATGGTCCCAGGACCAGCATTATCAGCGTTACCTCGGAATTTGTTAAAAATGAGGGATCTAGGGCTCTCCCCCAGACCTGCTGAATGAAAATCTGAATTTTAACAAGAGCCTCTGGGGATGTAGATGTGTGCTGAAGTTCCAGAAGATTACCGTTGAAGCGCTGCCTACCGAGTAGTTGCATCGGTTAAGGGGCGGGGCGCGTGGACCAGGGTTTGCCAGAGTCTGTGCGTTTGCCGTCTCTTTTCTTTCTTGCTTACGGTGTCTGAAGAATTTCAGTGACCTAAAATGCACATCCCTCAGCCCACTGCCTTTTATTACTGAAAAGTGCAAGTTGGTCTACTAATACGGTTTTATAGTGAGTACGTTTGAATGCATCCACGTGGTGCACTGGTGGATTCCCACCATTGTTTGTCCTCTCCGGTTGGATTTGGACCGACGTTCGTGACTGAATTCCTAAGATCTTATGGCTCCTCGAGTACCACTCCAGTTTGCAAAAGCGGCCGAACAACGTATGTGAAGGCAGGCAGTACGGTGCCTATAATACGTGGTGTGCCAAAAACGATGCCTTTATTTTTGTCTGATGAATTGGATGATAACTGTTGTTTGGATTTGGGGGCCCACACTTAGAGGATATGGGGAAGCTAGGGTCCCACGGTAGATAGGGTATCTCATGCATCTTGAGAGAAGTGTGATGCGTGTGAAGTGTATGTATGAGCATGTGTGTAAATGGTGTGTGTGGTGGATACGTATGAGGTGTCTTCGTGTGAGTGTGGTTGGTGTGTGAGAATGGATGAGGTGATGTATACGTGTGCATGAGTGTGCGAGGCGTGTGCACACCTTTGTGTGTGTGTTGGAGGAAGAAGTGAGAAGTCTTGGGGCGCCCGGGTGGCTCAGTAGGTTGAGCGTCCGACTTCGGCTCGGGTCACGATCTCCCGGTTCGTGGGTCTGAGCCCCGCGTCGGGCTCTGTGCTGATGGCTCAGAGCCCGGAGCCTGCTTCGGATTCTGTGTCTCCCCTCTCTCTGTGCCCCTCCCCTGCTCATGCTCTGTCTCTCTCTGTCTCTCTCTCTCAAAAGTGAATAAAGATTAAAAAAAAATTTTTTTTTTAAAAGAAGTAAGAGGTCTGACTATAGACGAACCTTT
Source organism: Panthera onca (assembly GCF_046562875.1). NCBI lineage: Eukaryota > Metazoa > Chordata > Mammalia > Carnivora > Felidae > Panthera > Panthera onca. The sequence goes on along the minus strand of NC_138343.1, from coordinate 16,273,474 downwards.
CTGGAGGTAGCGATGTCTGAACTGTCTGTATTTTCAACTCCAATCAGGAATTCTTACCATGCTCCATTTTAATGACACTTGCCACATTCTCAGACCAAACCTAATGCTGGAGTCCCATACTTCACCTAATTTGCTCCACTGAATTCCCATGTTAGTAAATGGCACCTGCTTCACATAGATCCTCAGAGAGTGAACCTAGGAATTATTCTAGACTTTCTTTCCCTCACGCTGCCTAATCCATCTATGAAGCCTGTTAGCCCTACCTTAAAATACCCTAGAATCTGAGCACTTTTCACAACCTTTGCTGTACCAGAGTCGGTACAGGGTCGGTCATAGTTGGAGGGGGGCGAGAGGACGTTTTGTGCTTTGGGTCTGGCCGTGGATAGCCTTGTTTAGAGGTAAAACGATTAGTTTCGTCCTGGATGTTTTGAATTTGAGGTGCCAGGGGAGCATCGAGTCTGAGACGTCTGGTAAGCAGGGGATAACATGTGCCTGGAGCGAAGGGTGGGAAATCTGAGCTTGAGACGATGGCAAAAAGTGGTTGGAGCCATGGGGGGGAGAGTGGGATCATCCAGTAGGCAGGCCAGGAGTGCAGCCACCCCTTCCTGCTGGTTCATGTGGCCACTCAACGGCCCCATGAATCTCGTTCCCAGAGCAACGAATGTAGATTGGCCCTGAGTTAAGTGCTGGTGGAGGCAGGTGACAGGGCCTTTAGAATTACCTTGAACCCTCTGTACACCCCCAGAAAACGCCCCATTTATGCTTCAACCCACCTGCCATGAAACTGAGTGCTCTGCTCTTCTCCATTGTGATGTGTAACACAGCAATCACTCGTTCCTGTTACAGCAATTCCCCTGTCTCATCACTGCCCGTTCATGGCTGCAGTCCCTTCACAGGTGGCTTTGGGGCCTACAACTCTACAGAAGCTGTTTTCTGAAGGCCTTTAATACCACAGGCATAATCCGTTGCATCTACATGTCCCCTGCCCTTTGCTGCTGCTGACATTTGACCCTGTTGATCACATCCTGGCTGTGCAGCCCTCTCCTGTCTCTGGGAAGTTAAGGACGGTCATTCTTTCTCCTCCCTCGGTTCTAGATCTTTCCCTGTAGGCTCTTTCCAAATCGCATAACTTGGCCTTCCCTCGTTTGGTTTTCTGCTTTCTCTCTGGGACCTCGGTCAAATATACCCCAGCTTCACAACTCAAATCTGTCACTCCATCTCCAGCTACGCTTCTCCCCCATGATCCCTATGTGCCTTACGAATATATGAGCTCTCTGTTTCCGGCAGCCCTCTGAACACTGCCACTGGGTATCAAGCTTCATTATCATGACACTAACGTATTCTGAAACTGAACTCACCATCTTTGCCTACCACACGGGCTCCTTTTTCTGTCTTGCTTATTTTCATCCATGGGAAATCAAGGTGCTGAATTGCGAAATTACATTTAATATTCCGCTATCTCTCAGCTATTTAACTAACCAGCCACTAAACTGCATAAATTCTTCTTTTTTTCATGCCTCTTCTATCCATATTCCCCCTTTTTTTTCATTGTCGTCCCTGTGACCTGGGCCTTTAATAGCCCATGCCTAATTAACATGGGGCAGAGGATAAGAGCACAGGCTCTGAAGCTGGCCCACTTATGTCGGACTTCCAGCTCTACTCTTTACTCTGTCATTTTGGACAAGTCATATCATCTCTGTGTGTCTCTGGTCCTCACCCGTCAAATGGAGATATAATGCCGTCCATCTCATACGCTTGTTGGAGGATTAAATCAGTTGATATAGGTAACACACTTAGAATAGTCCTGTCACATTGTAATTATGCACTGTTATCGGCCCTGGGCGTTATTATTCTCTTCATCGGCTTTGCATGACTTACTAACTGCTTGGCCTTCCCAGTACATCACCACCACGTTCCTAAAGTACTTCCACCATTCCCTCTTGCTAGGGGTCTATAATGATTGCCGTTTCCTCCTATTTCCAAGAAAACTGTTTGAGTTGCCTTTCGAGGCTCCCTACAACCTGGTGCCATCCTGGCTGACCACCTTATTCCTTACCTCCCCCAAACACCAGCTGAACTTCATTCAGCTTTCATTTCAAACACAGTATGTGGAGAGATTTGGGGATGTGAAAAAACAAAAATAAGAGAGACGCACGTCACCAACCCAGTTTAAGCCTCAGATCTAGTTTCCCATACCAGCTCTGTGTAACCTGGAACAAGTAACTTAATCTCTCTGAGCCTTCGTTTCTTTGTTTGCAAAAACTGGAGTGATAGCGTTGTTATGAGTATGAAATAAAATGGTGTATGTTAACTGCTCAAGGACTCATTGGGATTTGTCTGCATATAAAGAAAATACATTATTTGAATGACGTATCGTGAATGGAATGTAAAAAAGCCGGCTTAAAATGGGTGCTCAGGGAACGTATGCAGAGTCCCTGGAAGTCACGCAGGGTTAAGGAATGGATGTGAGGAGTCGACATAAATCAGACTAGTTCATTCTCATCCTTTGGCTTAGTTAAAACTGCTACTTACTTACTCATCTTGACCTTCTCTGCCTTCCCATCTTTAAAAAAAAGTTTAACTCCTGTATATGTAATGTACAGTGTTATTCATTTCAGGTGTACAATACAGTGATTCAACAGTTCTATGCATTTGTCTCAGTGCTCCTCACGATGAGTGTACCCTTAATCCCCTCGACCTATTTCACCCATCCCCCATTCCCCTCCCCCATGCCTTCCCATCTTATAAGTCCAACTCCGCTCTTTGCATTTGGGACCTGTCCCCTTTCGACCCAGAGTTCTCTTTCTTCCTTATAATATCAGCAACACATATCGTCCAGCTTGTTAATTCAGGGTTTTCTATGAACTGCCCCGCCTTGTCAGTTAAATTTTTACGTTTGCATGTTGGCTCTATTCAGCGAAACTATTCGTGCTTCTCGAGCACAGAAACTACGTGTTCGTGTTCCCTCAGCATGTAGAACAGGATTTTACAAATAGCAGACCCTCAGGTTTATGTTTTTAATTTCATGTGCCGGGTAAAAAGGACCATTTGCCAGGCTGACTTGTCATGTTATGTGAACGCCGTGGACTCAGGGCATCTCTCCTCCTCTGTAGAGGAAGTGCTGACCACCCTCAGGCCTGCCGGGTCTTTGGAAGCCATATGGCAAAAGTGCACTCTTTCCATCTCCAGTACGTGCTCCTCTGTAGAAGTCTGGTGTAGACGGAGGCCCAGTATGTGAAATCTCGTTGTTCTATACGCTAATTGCAATGGTCTTCTCTCTGGTGGGAGCATTTAGATCAGGCTTAGAAGAAAATAAGATCCAGCAAGAGGAAGTCTCACCATAAATAATACAGAAAGCAATTTTTAAACAATCCCTAGAAACAGTTGCCTCTTTCCTCATCTGGCAACTTTGATTTGAGTTTACACGAATTTTATTAGTTTCAAATGAGAGGTGTTCATAGAACCTTAACTTGCCTCGTTATTTATTTCAAAGCGCAGAGCACAAAGATTTTGATGTATTGTAAGTGATCCTATTATAATGTTTAGGTGGTGGCCTGAGCTAGCTCAGGCTTTCTGTCCAAATGCATTAGAAAAACAACCCCTTCCTCAACAAAAGCTTTAAAGCTGACATTGGTGCTGTGGGCCACAGTCCCAGCATAGCCCAGTAGAGAGTAAAAGAGGCCGTTCTTCACATGCTTTGGACATTTATTCTATAATGAGGTTCAACAGCCATTTCAAAGAGCCCAGGGCCATGTGAGGGGAATTTTGATCTATAGACTAAGGAACTTGAGCAGAACCCCTGTCTTCAATGCCTTGTTACTCAGCCTGAGAAAGCACTAGACTTCTGGCAGAGCCTCACATGCTGATCAGTCAGTTGAGGGCTCAGCATTTTACCTACTGGTTGGAGAAGTAACAAGACTAGCATTGGTGGATCAATAACTCTAGAAAAATAGTGGCTCAGTCAGTTGAGCATCAGCTTTGGCTCAGGTAACCATGTCATGGTTCATGAGTTTGAGCCCCATGTCGGGGCTCAGAGCCCACTTTGGATCCTCTGTCCCCCTCCCTGTCAGCCTCTCCTCTGCTCATGCTCCCTCAAAAATAAGTAAACATTTTAAAAAATTATAGAAATAGTGTTCCTGCTAACTTAAAGAGCAGCGTACTGAGTGTTTTATATATTCTATCTCATTCTACCTTCACAGCAATCCCTACAAGGTAGGTGGAAGACTGAAGTCAGGTGAGTGACTCAGTTTTTAAGTGTCAGGGATATTATTTGAACCTAGGTCTAGCTTGCTACAAAGTTTCTTAGGTCAAATATTATACTGCCTAAATGAGGATGTTTCTTTTTTATATATAATGTGGTTTTATTAATTTTATTTGTTTATTTTAACAGAGAGAGAACACGCAAGTGTGTATGAGTGATGGAGGGGCAGAGAGAGAGAGAGGGAGAGGGGGAAAGAGAGAGAGAGAGAGAGAGAGAGAGAGAGAATCCCAAGCAGGCTCTGCAGTTATAGTGGGAGGCTCTTACCCATGAACCATGAGATCATGACCTGAGCCAAAATCAAAAGTCAGACCCTTAACCCACTGAGCCACCCAGGTGCCCCTAAATGAAGATGTTTCTTGATGTTGTAAATGTTTTCGTGGCTGAGTCTGAATTACTGGGGACGAATGAATCTGTATGATTTGAGAAGTGTGTTTCTTTTGAAGAAAATATTTCAGTAATACCTAATAACAAGAAGGAATTTAACCACATGGTAGAATGAGTGTATAAATCTTTGAAACTGATTTTAGAATATTCTGACTGTGGACTGATTACCTTCCTGTGTGTGAGAGTATTCAGTAGAGAGCAATTATTGACTAGAAAGGGGCACAGGGAGTTGGAAATGTTTAATCTTTTGATCAACATTTATATGGGTGCATATCTATGTAAAGTTTTTTTGAGCTGTATACTTAAGATTGGGACACTATATTTGTAAGTTATATCTCAATAAAGACTTTTAAAAATTAAAATGTCTTTAGATATTCTGACTTTATTGTTATTTGGTAGAGGTTTAGATCATTGATTTTAGACCTTTCTTCTTTTCTTTTCTTTTCTTTTCTCTTCTTTTCTTTTCTTTTCTTCTTTTATTTTCCTTTCTTTTCTTTTCTTTCCTTTTCTTTGCTTTTCTTTCCTTTTCTTTTCTTTTTAATTAATTTATTTATTTACAGAGAGAACGCATGAGCGATTTGGTGAAGGGCAGAGAGAAAGGAGAGAGAGAGGATCCCAAGCTGTCAGCACAGAGCTGGACACGGGGTGCGAATCCACAAACTGTGAGATCATGACCTGTGTGGAAATCAAGAGTCGGATACTCAACCAACTGAGCCACCCAGGTTCCCCAGATCTTTTGTCTTTTCTAATATGAATATTTTATGCTACAGATTTGTTCTAAGCATTACTTTGGCTGTATTTTCTACATTTTGATATATTGTGTTATGCTCATTCAACTCAAAACATTTTCTATTTTCTCTATGAATTCCTAATTGATCCGTGAACTAGTTAGTAGTGTTATTTAACTTTCATATACTTGGAGATGTTTCTGTTTATAATTTCCAGTTTAATTCCATTGTGGTCAGAAAATATATTCTGTATGCTTTCAATTCCTTGAAATGTGTTGTATGGTCCAGAAAGTGATTTATGATCTATATTATACGTGCCTAAAAAGAATGTATATTTTCCTTTTGTTGGATGGAATATTCTATAGATGTCAATTAGGTCAAGTTGTTGATAGTGTTTTTCAGGTCTTCTATATCCTTACTGAACTTCTTTTGACTTGTTATTATCAATTAGTGAGAGGGAACTATTGAGGTCTCCAACTACAATTGTGTATTTGTGTTTTTCTCCTTATAGTTCTACCAGTTTTTATTCATCTATTTTCAAGATATGTTAATAAGTATATAGGGTTATTATATCTTCTTGATTATTTTAGCCCTTTGTCATTAAGAAGTGATCTTTATTCCTGGTAATATTCTTTGCTCAGAAATCTACTTTGTATGATATAAACATAGCCAAGAGTGCTTTCTTTTGATCAGTATTACCATAGTGTATCTTTTGCCATCTTTTACCTTTAGCCTATTTTTGTCTTTATATTTAAAGTGAGTTTCTTGAGATGTGGTTTATATATACAATGGAATACTACTTGGCAATGAGAAAGAATAAAATCATGCCATTTTCAGCAACATGGATGGAACTGGAGGGTATTATGCTGAGTGAAATAACTCAGTCAGAGAAAGACAGATGATCATATGTTTTCCCTCATTTGTGGATCTTGAGAAACTTAACATAAGACCATGGGGGAAGGGCAGGGGAAAAAATAGTTACAAACACAGAAGAAGGGAGGAAAACCATAAAAGACTCTTAAAAACAGAGAACAAACTGAGGGTTGATGGGAGGTGGGAGAGAGGGGATAGTGGGTGATGGGCATTGAGGAGGGAACTTGTTGGGATGAGCACTGGGTGTTGCATATAAGCCAATTTGACAATAAATTATATTAAAAAATAATAAAGCGAGTTTTTATTATTAAAAAATAATAAAAAATAATAAAGGCAGCATATAGCGGGTCACACTTGACTATTTAATCTGACAATGTCTTTCTTTTCACTGGTATGTTTAGCCCATTTACATTTCATGTGATTACTGATATGATCAGGGATAAAACTGCAACATTGGTATTTGTTTTCTAATTGATCTATTCTTTGTACCTTTTCTCTTATTCCTCAGACTACTTTTTAATTGCGCATTTTATGATGAAATTTTATCCCTGCTTTGGGTTTATCACTTATAGGTCTTTTTGAAAAAAGTTTCTGCTGAAGCTTTTATACTATACATGCTTCATCAATTATAGGTTATCCTCAAATAACACGGTACTGCTTCAGGTAAAGTGTAAGATCCTTATATCAATGTATGGCTGGTTCTGCCTCGCATCTTTGGTGCTGTTATTGTCATACGTTTTAAACCTTAGATGGTATAAGTCCACAGTAGACTTCTACTATTTTTCACTTAGACAATAATATCTGGGGCCCCTGGCTGGCTCAGTCAGTAGAGCATGCAACTCTTGATCTCGGGGTTGTGAGTTTGAGTCCCATGCTCAGTGTAGAGAGTACCTAAAAAAATAGTAACTTCTTTTAGAGTGATGAGATACATGAAAAGATATTTTCTATATTGACCTTCATTTCAACCATTCCTAGAAATCTTCATTTCTTTGTTTAGATTCAAATTTCTGCTATCATATTCATTTTTCTTAATTAGCATTCTTTAACATTTCTTGTAAACCAGGTTAGTTGAAGATGAATTCTCTCAGTTTTTTGTTCGCCTGAAAAAGTCTATTTTGCCTTCATTTTTGAAAGATATTTTCACTGAGTGAAGAATTTTAGATAATTTTTTTTTCCTTTCAAGTCTTTAAAGATTTCACTTCACTGTTTCCTGGCTTGCGTGGTTTCTGACAAGAAATCTCTGGTAATTCTAATCTTTGGTCTTGTGCTTGTAATGTGTCTTTTTTTCCTCTGGCTGCCTTCATGTTTGCTTTTCACTTTTGGTTTTCAGAAGTTTTCATCTAATGTGTTTAGCTATGTGTGTCTGTTTGTGATGGTTGGAAATTCTTCTGCTTATAGATCTTTGAGATTCCTGGATTTGTGGTTTGATATCTCTTGGTATTTTTGAAAAAATTTCAGCCCTCATTTTCTCAGCTACTGTCCACTTTCTGTCTCTTTGGAAAAGCCTGTTTCTCCTTAAATATCAGGCCTGTTGGTTGCCTTGAAATCTCAGCTCCCTGAAGGACTCACAGGAAATTCTAATATTATAGTTTGCCTAGGTTATTCTTATCATCAGAGTAGAAGCAGCACTGTTTCCTAGAAGGAAGTGGAATTCTCTTTATTAGACACTTCAAATAAGTATCTCTTTGTTATATGAAACTTTCAAAACATTGAAGGGTTTGAAATTTTACTCTACTTATAAGGTATCTAGGTAGGCTGCCTCTCTTTCATGGATGGTGGCCAAAGACACAAGTCAGACAGAGGTTGATTTGTTACTCATAGTAATAGGGTTAAGCATCTTCATTTTAGTGCCCATCCCCAAGCATAATTCCCATAGGACAGTAACCAGAGGGTCAGGTGATCCCTGCACATGCAGTGGGTTGTGTTACAGGGGAGCCCAGATCTTAAGGAAACCAAATATTTTATAACAGGCAGTAAGTTTTACCAGCACTACTTTTCTATTTCATTGTGAAGACTCCACTTTTAAGAGGCTAGTCCTCACAAGCAGATGTGCCCTTTGCTGCGAAGGAGACACTATTTCTCTCTTATGTGCTGTACAAATATCCTTGAAGAGATAGTCCAAAACAAAGGGAGTCAGTACCTCTTCTCCCAAGGTGTACAAAAATGCAAGAGACTTATGGAGAATTGGCTCCCAAAAGAGATAGCATCTCGAGCTGATCTGTTTTCTCAATCCACATTCTCAATCCAATTGTAGCAGTAACATAACTCTATATTCTGTGTCATAGAGCATTTATTTCCATTCATTTCAGTGATATTTATTGGGGACCTCTCATGTACTGGCAAACGTGCCGGGTGCCGAAGATATGAAAGTGAATAAAATAAATACGGTCTCTATTTCTCTAAGCCGATAAATAGGATAATGGAAGTTTTTTTAAAATCCTGAAAGCCATACAAAGTCTTAATGAGCTAAACCACCAGGGATAGAAGACTTAGATATTCAGACCATAATTTCACACGAATGCCACTTACGTTTTCGCATCTCTAAGCTTGTCGGAATTCTTTTCTATTATGCACATCACTGTAGGAACTTTAATACCATACTGTGAAGTTTCTCAAAGCAAGAAATGCATTTTATTATGCTCTGCTTTGCTGTAATATCTCAGAGGCTTTATTACCACATAGGAGACATGAGAACTTTCTGTGTGAATGTGCCTTTAAATGTGTTTTCTAAGCCTCACATGTTATTTCATTAGAAAATAATACTTCATCCTGCTTTTCAATAGCATGGTAAAATGTCCACCTAATTTTTACCTGGATGTTTGCCACGTCAAGAAGCCTTGAATCATTGGGCATAGCATGCAAATTCTGATATTTTGTCACCAGCAACCTTTACACTTCATAAAATAGATATGATGCTTCCTATTTCTGTATTTGAAGGTAAGAGATAAAATTGAAGGAAGTTTGCACTTGCAAATGACTTGGAACCGCATCTTGAACGCGATTTTTTAGCACATGTCCTTTTCAAAACAGATATAAAATCTATTATTTTTTTCTTTGTTTTTTTTTATTGCCAGGAAGAGGAATAGGATGGTATTTCATTTCTGATAAAACATCACAAGTTTACCTATTTTCGCCAAATCATGCCTTTGACTTAGTCAAAACGAGCCAATGTGTTTTTTTCATGTTTCCTCCTGGATTTTTAAATTCTGTAAATGTGTAGGTGTGTATACCAATGTGTCTATGTCCCTAATTTAAACTATCTTTTTTATTCATTCATGCTTAATTTACATGTCTTGATTAGATGTTTCCGTGCATGAGGTGTCTTGTCAAGACAGTTGGTAAGTGCTGGCCTTTGAACCTAGGAATTAAGTTTTACCAGCACTCAACTGTAGAGAGGCCAAAGTTCAGCTCTCAACTCTGTGTGTGCAGCTTGATTTAAATGTGAAACTTGGCACTGCATGTCCTCCTGTGCCTGGTTATTATTCTTGGAATGCAAAAGGTACATGTTTTTGTGATTCTCTAAGGAACTCCTCTATAGCTTTTCCAGAACCTAAGTCAGGTTTCACTTTCAGGCTATGTTCCAAGTCCTAAAATTCATTTTTGAGCAGCTCTCAGACAGATGGGTGCTATTTTTGAAATCTATACAGCCTTTCCTGTCTGCTAGGGTCTATTTAATGGTCTACATTATTACTACAGCAATACACTTACTGTATCCGTTCTTCCCTTGCGGCATTGAGGGCTCTAATTTCCATCCAAAACACTGAAGCCATCCTAGGGAGTAAAGGGAGAGCAAACTCATCCGTAAGTGAACTTTGGTCAGCATTTCTGAACTTCCACAGCTTCTGTTTCAACATTTATTGGAAACTTCAGGCATTAGCAATAGTAAGAGTATGAGGCCTATGGCTAACTTTGCAGCCTGGGAGAAGGAAATAAGTGAAATATACATATGCATATGCTATGATGTTAACAGCTGGTAAATTCTTAAAAGATTATGCGTAGATTAAGCCTTAGGGAATTAAATTACATTTTCAAGGCAATAGGGGAGCTTCTGAGAACAACATTCTATAAGTAAACAGTCTTCTGTATCTAAAGGACCACTGTGGGGGGAGGGGGTCGTGCCCGGGTGGCTCAGTTGGTTAAGCGTCCAGCTTCAGCTCAGGTCATGATCTCACAGTTTGTGGGTTCGAGCCTCGTGTCGGGCTCTGTGCTGACAGCTCAGAACCTGGAGCCTGCTAAGAATTCTGTGCCTCCCTCTCTTTCTGCCCCTCCCCTGCTCATGCTTTGTCTCTCTCTGTATCAAAAATAAATAAAACATTTCAAAGAAAATTTTTAAATAAATAAAGGATCATTTGCTGTCCATTTTATGAGCCCTTGTTTTTGCAACTATGACTTTACCCATCTGAAAACCATGCATCCTGTAACTGCCTCCATTCAGAACATAACCCAGAGTCACAGAGTAAGCCAAAGGTGATGTTACAAGCGAAAATCGATATCTCAGTGTTCGTGCACGGAAGCCCAGGAACTTGACTCATAGGCAAGCCCTGCACCGAGATCTATTGATTCATAGTTCACGCACAGTTCTAAAACCTATCTCTTATCCATTTTTTTGTTTGTAAAATTTGGCTAGGGCTGTCATAACAAGTGCCACAGACTGACTAAACAAAAGAAATTTGTTTTCTCAGTTCTGGAAGCTGGGAAGTCCAAGATCAGGGAGTCGGCAGGACTGGTTCCGTTCTGAGGCCCCTCTCCTTGGCTTGCAGATGACCGTCTTCTCCCCATGTCTGCACACCTCTGCTCCTTCAGACATGTGCATAATCTGCGGGTAAATTTCCTCTTTTTACAAGAGCACGCGTCATATTAGATTAGGACTCACCCTTAAGACCTCACTTAACTAATCACCTCTTGTTTCCAAATAGGTACATTCTGAGGTACTGGGTGGGGGTTATGACTTCAACATCTGAATTTGGGGGGTTACAATTTAGCCCATAATGTTATTCATACCAGCTTTTGAAGCAGAAAATAGACACAGTGATGATAGAAAGATATGACCTTAATCAGGGATACCTGATAGTAGCAATAAGCAAAAACACGAGGGCAAGAAAGAAGATAGCAAATTTATTTTAAAAGCTCATGTAGGTACATTGAAAAGCACAAAAGTCTGTTGTGAACATCCTTCATCTCTCAGCACGTCCTGGATCATCTTGATATAACCGCAGAATTATAACCGAGAACAGGTGACGTGTTCATCGAATAGAAGCAGAAATTTGTCATAGAATGACAGATGGGAGTCTAAGTCCAAACAGCATCACTTGGACAACCCACTTAAACTCCCTGAGTATTTGTTTTCTCATTCGTATCTTGAGAATAAAATTATTTGTGCAAATGCCAGAGATAAGAAGGCCATGTGTGGGTAAGTGCTACAGAAACTGATAGGCATTCTACCAGGAAGAAGTTCTTAGATCCAACAAGAAGGCCTAATAATTTGTTTTAGGATTAAATAGGATCTTGATTTACATGTCAAAAGGCTCAAGGAGGGAAATGTTAAATTTTTAACAAAGCATAAGCTAAGTCAATTGCCAAGAGTTCTTTAAACTACTTATTTATTGCAACAGACTTTTGTAAGACAAAGCATAATTGCTTGTTAAAATAACCAGATGAGGTCTTTCTGACTATATCGTTCCGTGTTCCAATTCAAAAAATCAAAGCTGTAAGAAGTAATACGATGTAAGTGAAAGAGTTCTGTTCTGTAACTAAAAAGAATTGGATTATGATTAGAATGCTGTAAGTACCTTAAACTTCATTTGTTTTTCTGGGTCAGTTTCGACATATTTAAAATAAAGGACACCCACAGGGTTTGCACGATGTCTTCTAATAGTAGAATTTATGAAGACCCATTTCTACTTCTTTTGTTCTCACTTCATAGAACTGGGAAAGATCTAAAAGAGAGACAGCTTCTGCGGCATCTGGGTAGCTCAGTCGGTTGAGCCTCTGACTTCAGCTCAGGTCATGATCTTGTGGTTCGTGCGTTTGAGCCCCCCATCAGGCTCACTCCTGTCAGACTGTCAGTGCAGAGTCGGCTTCGGTTCCTCTGTCCCCTTCCCTCTGCCCCTCCCCTGCTTGTGCTCTTACAAATACAAATAAATATTTCTTTAAAAAGAGATAGCTTAGGGGACACCTGGGTGGCTCAGTTGGCTAAGCGCCTGACTTTGGTTCAGGTCATGATCTCGCAGTTTGTGAGTTCGAGCCCTGTGTTGGGCTCTCTGCTGACAGCTCAGAGCCTGGAGTCTGCTTCTGATTCTGTGTCTCCCTCTTTATGTGTCCCCTGCTCACGCTCTGTCTTTCTCTCTCAAAAAATAAATAAGCATTAAAAAATTTTAAAAAAAGAGACAGCTTCTACTTATCAATTCTCCTACACATCCCCACCCCCAATTTGTGGAGATAAGAATGGTGACAGTATGAATTACCAGAAAGCCTGGTCTCCACCTCCTCAACCACCTGTCTTCAATCTTGACTCTTTTTCTTTAAATATTTTTTCATGTTTATTCATTTTTGAGAGACAGAAAGAGAGTACAAGCGGGAGAGAAGAGAGAAAGAAGGGAAACACAGAATCTGAAGCAGGCTCCAGGCTCTAAGCTGTCAGCACGGAGCCCCACGTGGGGCTTGAACTCACAAGCTGTGAGATCATGACCTGAGCCAAAGCTGGACGCTTAACCGACTGAGCCCCAGCAACCTTGACTCTTTGAGTGTTAGAAGTCTGTTCCTTATATAGGGACTTCCAGCACAACACATGATTGTCACGGCTATATCTCATAATGGGTAAGGTGCCATTTTAAGCTGCTAACTTCTCCTCAGCAAGGCAGAGCCAGACTCTGCCCTCATCTGTCAGGAGTGTTAATCTCTGCCATTCAGAAGAAACCAAATAACCTGACAAGTCACAGCATGTATGTAGGTTATGTCAAATAAAATGTGCCTTTAAATGCTGTCAATAATTTAGTCACTATAGAAAACCCAGAGCCCACAGCTTCCTCCTTCTCTAAAGTCCTAAGAAGAAAACCTTGGATGGAAGCATGTCTAAGAGTATCTCTTTGCTTGAAGACAGTAAGAATTCGCCAGATGTTAAAAATAAACTTTCCAATCCCTCTACCTAAAGCAGTTAAGCATTTGGGGACAGCGGCAGACATAGTTAGGCAGCAAGCACTTTCCCAGCTCTAAGTGACACAAAGGTGCACATGAGAAGATGAACTTCACTGGGCTCATGGTCTAAGAGAGAAAGAACAATGTAAAATGCTAATACCAGGGACTTGGGAAATAGGGCAATGCTTCTGCAATAGAACATGCAGGGATACAGACTCTGAACTCCCAAAGGCAATTCAAATGGAATATATCAGCCACCAAACTCATTTTCCACCACTCCTTCAAACCAATTCTCCTAAGTCACCCAAGCAAGAGTGTAACCTCCTGTACCTAACCAGTAACTAGGACCTACTGACTCCATCTCGTAAATATTTCTGAAATCCATTCTGTTCTCCTGTTTTTATTACTATTACCCTAGTCAAATGTCTGTCTGCCTCTGGGCTTACCAACCTCTAAATCATCCTTTACGCAACCAACAGATTATCTAAATAAAATGCAAATTCAACTGTAATATTCCTCTGCCTAAACTCCCTGAATAACTGCCCATTTTCTTCAGTACAGGTCCAGCTTTCTCAGAAGGGTATATAAGGCCTTCTGTCACCTAATCTCCTTTCATATGTCCACTTCATTCCCTTCCTTGTCCATTGGCCATAGAACATGTCAATTCCAGTCCATCTGTATTTCTTTACACATTGCTTTAATACACTCCATCTTAGAAATGCAACATAAATGTGTTCATTTCATAGCATTAGGTACCTTATAATAATTTTATTGATTCTCTGGAATGAACAACTTCTGAATAAGTTTAAGTGGTAAGAGCCATTTTCTTCCACTGGATCATCAATCTAAGCTGAGAATCTAGGTTCCAGGACTTGACAAGGAAAGTAAAATTCTAGATTTTTTTCCCCAAATTTTTATTTAAATTTTAGTTAGTTAACATACAGTGCAATATTGGTTTCAGGAGTAGGATTCAGTGATTCATCACTTACATACGACACCCAGTGCTCATCACAAGTGCCCTCCTTAATCCCAGTCATCCATCTAGCCCATCTCCCAACCACCTCCTTCCATCCACCCTCAGTTTCTTTTCTATCTTTAAGAGTATCTCTTGGTTTGTTTCTTCTCTCTTTCCCCCTTCCCATATGTTCATCTGTTTTGTTTCTTATATCCCACATATGAGTGAAATCTTATGGTATTTGTTTTTCTCTTATTTCACTTAGTTCCAACCACATCGATGCAAATGGCAAGATTTCGTTCTTTTTTATGGCTGAGTAATATTCCATTATGTCTCTCTCGTCTCTCTCTCTCCATATATATATATATATATATATATATATATATATATCTCACATCTTCTTTATCCATTCATCAGTTGATGGACATTTGGGCTCTCTCCATAGCTTAGCTATTGTTGGTAATGCTGCTATAAACATGGGGATGCACATACCTCTTCAAATCTGTATTTTTATATCCTTTGGATAAATACTTAGCAGTGCAATTGCTGGGTCATAGGGTAGTTCTACTTTTAACTTTTTGAGGAACCTCCATACTTTCTCCAGAGTGGCTTCACCAGTTTGCGTTCCCACCAACAGTTCAAGAGAAACCCCAGATTAAAAAAAAAATGGTAACAGCCACCTTCATAAGCCTATTCTCTAACCTATTCTCCACTATTACCTTTTCTCCATGCCAGGCAAAGTTATAGTGAGTAAGATAAATCGATTTACAGAATTCAAATTTAGAAACAGTGGGGAGACAATGTAATAGTCTTTTGATAAGCATTGTTTAGTACAAGGCATCTCTCACGATAGGTATAAACTAATATTGAGGCGGGAGGAGGGTGGGGTGGAAGGAACATGAGCTACTGTCCATGGTCCTGATACAAAAATACACACTATGACTTGATTGTTCTTCGTGTGCCATGTGCCTCCTTCCCCATGTCTGTCATCCTCCAGCATCCAAGAGTTCTATCAACACTACTGGTTGCAATTTTTTTGAGTGAGCCAGTGATTTAAATGAGTACTATTATAGGTTGTATCCTCTTAAAAGATATACTGAAGTCCTAACCCCCAGAACCTGTGAATGTGACCTTATTTGGAAACGGGGTCTTTGCAGATGTAATATGGTAAATATAGTAATGCCTTACAAGTGAGGGAGATCACATTGTCAACACTAAGTTAGGCTTCAGGTCCGAGTTCCATGATGCTTCTCTACTTCTGCTTCAGCTCAGACAGCAAGGCAAGTACGCCTTTCACTTAAAGGAACAAAACAGCTCCATATTATTCAAAGTTAGTGCTGGCTCACAGGTAATTTATAAAGATTTTGCTTTTCAACTTTTCTTTTGAATCTTTAACGCCTAAGTATTTCTCTGAACATTAGCAGTGATTAGCATGTCTACTTACTGTTTTAAGACATTGTTAGGTAAAGAAAAAAATGTGAATTATGTCTCAAAATGTCTATTTCCTTAGGTCTCTTTTGCACAAGATGGGAGACTGGTGAAGAAGTTGTCAGAGAGAGAGGGTGGCATGGTGGACATAGCTTGCTTTAGAAATGGTAAACGTTCCTTGTGACCTGGTTCCTCCTGACTGAAGTGATTCAGGTTATTTTCTCCTCTCTGCCATGCATACATTCAGTGGCCGAGAAGGCTATCTTTATTATTCCTCTGCCTATAAATGCCATTTTGTTGCCGATGAGGACACAGAAGCATTCCTACCTTCATTACTCTCTCATCTGGGGTGTGTGTATGTGACCAGGGGGCGTGTGCTCAATACTCTGCTTGCTGATGTTATCAAGATAACCTATAGAGCATACTGTTGAAGAGAGTTTCCTGTTCCTTCAGAACAGAACAGCCAGACTGGGTTTTCAAACAATGTACTCTGGGTGGACGATGCTGAAGGCTGCACGTTAACTCAGAAGGAGCCTTTGGCATGATTGGCAAAATGACATCTAATTCTTAGATTGTTTTTCTTCTTTTCTTTTTAAGGGAGAGATATTTTCTCATCATAATTTTCCTCTATATTTCAAAGCACGCTGTGTATCCCAGTGTAAACAGCCTCTGGGGTGGGGCGGGGGGTAGGGTGGGGGCGTCTTCCTGAAATGGATTTTCTTGGGTGAATTTTGGGACTGGCATCTAAGTATGTTATATACACAAACTGACTTCACTGGGTTGCTTTCAGATTGTGGCACTAGTTTACTAGAATTTGACACACCATTAGAACTTCTGTGGGATTCATTTATTTTATTTTCATCATTTGCAACTAAACACAGCAAAACTAAGAACTGTATTTCAAGATTGGTTTCACTGATGTTAAATGAAATAAGCAATAATCTTACAGATAATTGGTTTTAACTTGTGAGATGTTAGGCCAGGCTCTTGCCCTTCTTGTAGGCCTCTGTGACCAAGTGAAATAATTACGATTTACTTGCCAAAACTGTTGGCCAGGTGAACTAATGATTATTTAATGAAACTACTCCTTTGGTTCTTGTTTGAGTATGGTGTCACTGTTGACCGTTGTAGGATTATAGCTTTTGGATTAAGCCAAAAGATCTTGCAGACTTAAGAGCCATAAATTCTGTTCTTAGCATTGATCTGTTTAAAACAAACAAAAAAAAAAAACCTTACTATTACATTCTTCTGCTCAATTGTTGACTCAACTATTGAAATACTTTGTCACTTACATCTCCCTCTGTTTGATTGTTCTCATCTTTCAAACAAGCAGCAGAATGCATAGTATTTCTTGTGTTAAAAAAATATGACTCTTCCCAGAGTGAAAACACTTTGTGTGCAGTGACATGGCTCTGGGAGGAGACAAATAAGAAAAATGAATCCTGCCTAAATTCCAGAAAAGTTGAAAACTGACTTACTTTATTTAGTAATTGATGGAGCTAGCTAATAAGTTCATCATGGGGTAGATATTTAGAAGATTCTGTTATGATTTGAATATTAAATTTTAGCAACACATTTGACAAAATCTTATAATATGCTTACGGACAAGATGCATAGTGACAGCTGTACAAAGTACTTTACAGTTAAGATGCGTGAAAAGAAATATAAAACTCCTACCAAGGTATCTGCTTGTCCCACCCAGATCTGTGTTTGTCAGGACTCCCTCGAAGCCATGGGCTCAGTTCTGGATGTTACGCTTTCAAGAAGACAGTGGCTGTATAGAGTGTATCCAGAGAAGAGAAGCTAGAATGACGTAAAGAGTAAAACTCGAGTCATTTGAAGGAAAAGCTGAATAAATTCAAAATATTTAGCTTGGATGAGAGGAGACATGGGAAAGATATGAAAGGCTGAACAATATGGTGGGCCAGTACGTCGAAGAAAGGCTTATTCTGTGTGGCTCCTTGATTTAGAGAGGCAGCAGGGGATAGAAAGGAAAGATCAAGAACTTAGAAGTCAAAACTGGATTGTCACACCATTTTCTAGCTGCGTGGGGCTGGACTATTTTTTTTAATCCTGTCTGAATTTTAATCTCATGATCAGTAAAAGGAAGATAATTATAATTACCTTGAGACGTAACAACAACAACGTGGATGGAACTGGAGGGTATGATGTTCAGTGAAATAAGTCAGTCAGAGAAAGACAGATATATGTTCTCACTCGTATGTGGAACTTGAGAAACTTAACAGAAGACCATGGGGTAAGAGGAAAAAATAGTTACAAACAGAGAGGGAGGGAGAGAAACCGTAAGAGACTCTTAAATACAAAGAACACACTGAGGATGGGGTGGGGGGAGAGGGGAAAATGGGTGATGGGCATTGAGGCGGGCACTTGTTGGGATGAGCACTGGGTGTTGTATGTAAACGATGAAACACGGAATCTACCCCCGAAACCAAGAGCACACTGTATACACTGTATGTTAGCCAAGTTGACAATAAATTGTATTTAAAAATAAATAAAATAAAAGACAGATATTAAAACTGCCTGGCATATTGTAGATGTTACGGACTGTGTCCCCTCCCTCCCAAATTCATATGTTGAAACTCAAGTGTGATATGCTGGCATTTGGAGGTGCTATCTTTGGGAGGTAATGAGGTTTAGATGAGGTTCTGAGAGTGGTACCCTCATAACAGGATTAGCATTTTTATAAAAACAGGAAGAGACGTGAGAGCTCCCTCTCTCCCCAAGCCCACTCACCAAGAAAAAGCCACATGGGGACATAGCAAGCAGGTGGTCATCTGCAAGAAAAAAGGGCGAGAAAAAAAGCCCTCATTGAGAACTGAATCTGCTGGTGCCTTGACCTTGGACTTCCTAGACTCCAGAATTATGAGAAAATGAATATCTGTTGTTTAAACCCTCCAGTCTATGGTATTTTGTGATAGCGGCCTGAGCTGACTAAGGTAGCAGGTACTATTATTTCAAAGAATTAGAAGTAATATCTAGAAGGTCCTGGGAAATGGTTTTGCTTCCCTATAAAGAAGGGCTTTCTTGTATTCTAGGCATTCTACGAAGAGAGTGGAGGAGTGAATTCCTTCTTGCTGAAGGAATCTAAACGAGAACCTGACTGATCTGTGCAACCTTTCCACCCACCGGCTCGCCTTTTGCTGTCTGCTAGAGAATCTAGGCCCAAGAAAGTGAGAAATCATATAAAGGGGAGGCTGATTGAAAGAAGATCATCCCTAATTCTTATCAACTTCATGGGTCTGTAATTCAACCTTCTTGAAAGAATTTGTTCATTTATTTCTGACTTGGATGCGTTCATTTATTTCAGCCAGTTGTACCTGCAAAATTATATCTTTTAACACAGTATCAGTTACTTCTATCCAATGACGTGGTTATGGACTTAAGAAGACTGCTCATTCTCATAAACTTGGAACTCAGAAATGAGTGTTAATTGCTCCAAACCAAACATACACTGCTTTCAAATGGGGAATTGTAGACTCCGAAGAGAATAAAACTAAAATGCAAGAATGCATCATTTTCTATTTTCAGAGACAAGATGGAAATTCAACTACCATATATTCCCTGAAAGAAATATAGAAATGACCCTCCATAAAGCACAGAGGGTCCCAGTGGAACACTGGATCTAACTTATGGCACCGTGAAGGCATGTTAGTGTAATTTATAACCCACTAATGATTCTTACATGAATTTCATTAATATTAAAAAGTAAATTGTTGCTATCTCTGTGTGGATAAACTATATTTCTTTGGTGGCTTTTGAAAACAATTCTGGGTGCATAATGGGAACTATCACGGGAACTGAGATTCTGCGCATAAAAATTAGTATGCATATATCATCCCCTGTTGGCAGCTCAAATTATCATTCAGTGTAACATATATTAATATGTTAAAGCTGCGTGTATCTAACTAATGGATTAAAGAGAGGCAGCATTTTTTTGAAGACTTTGTTGTTGTTGTCAACTTTATTAAATGCAGTAAGAAGGAAGATTCTAAACATGGCTGACATTAGAAGTCATTCAAACCTGAAGGAAAGGACATCTTAAGTTTCTTTCTGGACCACAAATCTGATCTCCAAATATAAAGTGTATTTTACAATGTCTGAGTACCTTTTCCAGAAATCAAGATAAATTCATCAGTGTATTCTGTTATCAATTATATGAGATGGGTATAATTAGATGAGTTTTCTCTGTAACAGGGAAATTCATCATGTCTCCCCAACAAACAGGAATTGATTGAAAAATCTTTTGAGACATCCTTTGGATGACAAGTTGGCTTTTCCAAAGACATTTTTAAAATTCTTCAAGATTTGGTGAGCCAGGAACCTCAAGTGCCTCAGGTAAGAAGAATCACTCCTAGGTATGAACAGATAAAGCAACTTACGTATTAACCTGTCCAACCTACCGTGCAAATATGCCAATCATTTCCTGAGAAAGAAAGCATTTGACATAGGACTACAAATTCTTGTGAGCATTATGTAAAACGATTATATCCATATCCATATATGATTTGTCTCATCAACTTCCTCACAATTTAATAAAAGTTATTTTCCTCAAATCAAAAGAAGAATTTTGCTCTTGCTTTCATGAGTGCCTCAGGGAGCTACAAGTGGCTCACACTGAGCCTTTTGAATGTGCATAACACTTTTCCAAACTCAAAAATGATCTTAAGTTTAGAGAAGCTAAATAGTTTCGCCAAGTGTACAAAGATGGCAAGTGGCAGATCTGGGACTCAGACCCAAGTGAGATCGTTTAGAAACACGGGCTTTGTTTTTCTCCAGACACCACTCTCTCTTCTTGGAAAACCTTTCCAGCCCCTTGCTGACCTCATGCCCTCCCTTCAACCTCTGAGTAGCTGAGCTCCTTGGGACCCTGGACTGGGCCTCCTTCTTTCAGTCTGCTCTTTACCTGGGCCACCTTATCTGTCCTCACATGCGCAACTATCACTCGCAGGTGGACAACTCCCAGTTCCCACCTCTGGCTGAAATATGTCTCCTGAGTCCTAGATTTATACACCGAAATGCCTTATGGTCAACTCCATACTTAAAATGTCAAAAGCTTGCTTTCTCTACAAACCAAAATGCACCGTCTCCACTCCTTCCATCTCAATAAGTGGTACATCCTCCCACGCATTTGCTCATGATGTGAACCAAGAAGTTACCATTGATTTGTCTGCACCACCCACTCCCACACCCCCGCCCCCGACAACCTACCTCCTAACTATGTTCTAAATATTCTAAATATCCCTTGAGTCCCTTCCCTTCTCTCCATCTCCTGGGGATGACCACCAGGAAAGTGGCTAGTGAATCAGAAAACCCAAGTTGATTTAATGGCATAATAAAGTGGGTTCTACTTGTTTTCTGGAAAACTATGGTCATGCATTTGCTCATTTCTGTAAGAACTTGCCTTCCTCACTTTGTCAAAGTTTGAACTGTCTTTAATTTTATGAAGGCAAAAATAATTCATGATTTTTTTCCTCATCTCAATGCCTCTGTTCCTCTTTTCCCTATGTGGCATGTTTTGTGTTTTCTAGAAGCCCTTCCTATCCCAGTGGGGGTCTTCTTTACTCAATTATTCCTCCCTTGTCTAGTCAGTTCTCAAATCCTAGTTCCACAGGGGCTGCTTTTTTATTATTGTTGTTTATACATTAACATACTTTGTATAGCCCGGCACGTGAAAACATTTTATTTCAAGGTTTTCCTCATTTTCAAAATATTATAGAATGGGATTTTTTTTTTATGCTAGAGAAGGGAGAAAAAGAAGAGAAACATTAGCACTTCTAAGTCCCAAGATTTTGCCACAAGAGGAAAACACTGTAATCAAGTTTTTGAAAATATCACCCAAGTTCTTTCTTATCCCCATCAACACTCAACCCTTCAGGTAGCATTTCATGCTTAGAGAGCGGTGTGCGTGACAAACACATCTCACACATTCCTGATAATAACCTAGTGTTTTCTCACAAAGGCAGAGCTTCCCAAAAGGAAGAAAACCTAAGTATTTTTTTTTTACTTTTTTTTTAATGTTTATTTACTTCTGTAGGAGAGAGAGACAGAGCGTGAGTGGGGGAGGGGCAGAGACAGGGAGACACAGAATCTGAAGCAGGCTCCAGGCCCTGAGCTGTCAGCACAGAACCCGACGTGGGACTTGAACTCACAATCCGTGAGATCTTGACTTGAGCAAAGTTGGACACGCAACCGACTGAGCCACGCAGGCGCCCCAGGAGAACCCGAGTCTTAGTCGCTGATCTGAGACTTGACAAGATAGTGGTCTTTTGTTTCTCCTCAAACACCAGTCTTCACCCTACATTAGCTGAGCTAACTTTTTTTAGCAAAAAAGGCCACCTTCTGAGAACAGAAAACAAGGCCGAACATGGATTTCTATCAAGGTCTTCAGGCGCAGTCTCGATGTTGTGAGAACTGACAGGAATCACTGAGTGAAAAAATAGATGTTTTGTGGCTATTTTATATGCAACAATATCTCTAACAAACTTC
This sequence comes from Panthera onca, assembly GCF_046562875.1. Taxonomy (NCBI): domain Eukaryota; kingdom Metazoa; phylum Chordata; class Mammalia; order Carnivora; family Felidae; genus Panthera; species Panthera onca. The sequence goes on along the minus strand of NC_138343.1, from coordinate 16,251,204 downwards.
TAGTTAAGCCTACTTCTTATCTATGGGTAGTTAAATATAGTCCAACATTATTGCATAACTCTCGTGTTCAAAATAAGGCAGGAGGATTTTTGTTTCTTTTAAAGGAAAAATTATGAGATTTGAGAGTCAGAATCGTAGAACCAGAAAGATATAAAATGAATACTGCCAGACTCAGGCCAAGGAAAGTCGAATAGAGGGTTTTGGACTCAAAGTCCTGCTTTGCCACTTGCTGGCTGTGTGAAATGGGCCAAATCATTTTAGCCTCTTTCCTCTTATGTAAGATGGAGATCTGTTTGTAATTCAGTAATATTCATTGAGCATTTATTATGTGCCAGCAACTATCTTGGATTGGGATGAGGGGTGGTTAGGGAGAGAGAGCGGTAAAACGAGGAAACCAACAACAACAGCAACAAAGACAAACAGACAAACATGTTTCCCGTTTCCCAGAAACTTCGTTTAGTGGTAGAAAATTTTAAACAGATAACCAAGAAAACAAGTATGATTGAGTGAAGCATCTTGAGATTAGCCAGGATTATCCAGACAGGCCTTAAATGCGATCACAAGCATCCTTATCAGGAGGCTGAGGGAGATTATAATCAGAAGAGAAGGAGGCAGTGATGGAGACTGCCACAGCCAAGGAAGGCTGGAGCCACCAGATGGTGGAAGAGACAAGGATTGGATTCTCCAGCAGAACCTCTGCGGGGAGCATGGTCCTCCAGGCTCCTTGATTTCAGCCCAATGAAACGGGTTTCATACTTCAGACCTCTGGAACCATGAGATAATACATGTATGTTGTTTTAAATTTGTGGCAATTTGTGTTAGCAGCCTCCGCATGTCATAGGGCTTCTCAAGAGCAGGCACAGTGCCTGGACTATTGTAAACTCTCAGTTTCCATTCACTGCCATTATTATCTAAACCACCCAAGTTAGTGGGATTCCGTCCTACCTTTAATGATCGTCCCCAAAAAGAAGAGGTCTTGCTCCTCAGAGAGAAGGAGAGTCTGGCCAACCCTGTCGCTCATCAACCGATGGCCATCATTTAGAATTTGTTGTGCACAAAATGGTCTGGAGGGTTTAGTTAATCATGCCGTTCTAAGGAGAAAATATTCCCTTAGGACACGATTTTTGCTCTTTCAGCATTTTGGTCTAGCCTTGGCTACAACCCTTCTTTTCATATTTCAATTTATTTAAATGGACGTGTCTGAATCACGAAGGTGGGGGGGGGGGGGGCGGATCTCTGCAATTTGGTTCTATATTCCCAGAACAGAGCCGAGTGTCTGGTGTGCGGTAGGCATTTCGTTATGAATGATGAACTGATGGGCTGGCTGAGCAAACAGATTCATACTTTCCAGTTCATTTCATTATATAGAAGTCCAGGGTGGCGGAAGAGGGCCACACGGCAGACAGAGCAGCGAGTGCCTTTTCGGAAGGAACACGTACGTGCAGCGAGGAAGGCTGAAAGCAAACTACTGCGCAGCCTAAGGAAGGCCCTGGTTCCCTGTTCCTATTTTCTTCTCTACTAAGGATCAGATCAAATAAAATAAGGGATTGTAGTGGGTTAGACAGTTGAGTCATTCAAACGGTATTTATTGAATACTTTGGCCAGACGCTCTTCTAGGACCTGGGATAATAGCAATGAAAACAATAAGATCTTTTATTTCATGGAGCTTAAACACAGTTTCTCTAAGAGAGAAACAAATACAAACACGTTAGGTAGTGCCAGTGATTTCGAAATCATTAAGCTGCATAGTACGATAGACTTTTAACAAAAACCTAAATAACAAGGAAGTCATGCAACGATCTGGGGATAATGGTTCCAAGCGGAGGGAGAAACCAGTGCACAGGCTTTAAGATGGCGAAAGCTTTGCATCTTTTGCACAGTGGAAAGAAGGCAAGTGTGGCTGGAGGGATGGGGCAGAGACCAGGATAGCCCAAGATGACAGCAGAGAGGCTCCAAGGGGCCAGTTCATGCCGGGTCATAAAGAGCCACATAGGGAGCTTGTAGAATTTTTATTCTTTCAAGCACTGAAGGGTTTGAAGCAGGGGACTGACTTCACTTGGGCTATTTATTTTTCAGGATCACATTTTGTGAGAGTGGGCCGCAATGAAAGCGAAACACCAGATGGCACGCCATTGCAAGAGTCTGCATGGGAAAGAATGCTGACGGCTTCCATGAGGGTGTTAGGAGTCAGATGGAAAGGACTGGGCAAATCTGAAATCCTTTTTGGTAACCAAGTTGACAAGACCTTCTTCTCTGTTTATCGGACACAGAGATAAAAGAAAGAGGATTCATGAATGACTCTTGGGTCTTCATCTTCAGTCACTGGGTGAATCACGGGAAATTTATTAAGATGAGGGAAAATAAGAGACAAGTCAGGTTCCAGGATGGGCATGATGATTTCCATTTTGAGATTCCTGCCAAACATTTAGTGATATGTCAAGTGGGCAGTCAGATATGTAGTGTGGGGTTCAGAATCAGTGAGGGAAGGAGATCATAATTGGGAATTAATATTACACAGATAAAGTCTGTGTTACCGGAAGTTGACTTTACAACAAACGGAAGTCACATACAGGAGCTCTACTCTCTGCAAGGCGGGAAGGGCTGGAACTGACCTCTGACTGGAGGAGGGGCCCACTGTCCTCTGCAGCACATCCTTTGACGCATCTCTGATCTGGGACCAGTAAACAAGCCGGCTTGCGGGATCCACAGGCAGGAGGTTTGAGACACGATGATGAAAATGAGTGGTGGCTCTTTTTGGAATCCTTCAACTTCCTTCAATTTGTGTGCTGGGTGAAGCAAAGTCATTCACTGAGAATGAGTCAGGAGGAGGGTGTGTGGGTGATAGGAAGGGAGGGAGAAAGGTGTGAAAGACATTATGGAGAGTGGGAAAGTGACCATACTAAGGACATATACTAGGATTGATGTAAGGCTGCTTCTAATTGGGTTCCATGATTCGAACCTATGATAGCTGGATACACCCACACAAGGGTGCTCTCAGAGTCACTTATTTTAAAAAATATTTTAATGTTTTTATTTAGTTTTGAAAGAGAGAGAGAGAGACAGAGCCTGAGTGGGGGAGGGACAGAAAGAGGGAGAGACACAGAATCTGAAGCAAGCTCCCCGAAAACTGAGTTTTGGGCAGCTGAACTACACAACTCTGGGCTGTGCAGTTGAAGAGTGTGGAAAAGACACAGAGCCAGACCTCGAACGAATAATCAAGTATGTTAAGCTCTTTATTTTTCCTCTAACTGAATATTAAACTTTCTCACATAGATTCCTCAAGTTTTTGGCCAAGACTCAGTGGAGTTAGGAGTGGGCAAAAACGAAAACAAAAGTAAAGCAGTAAGTGGAAAGAAGGAACATCCAGTGAATAGGTGGAGATACGTTCTTTTTCACCATGGCAGCTGGCTGTGAGATGCCCAGAACAGAGAGGACAAACTTCTTGGAGAGGCTTAGCGGTCAAGAGAAAAGCTGTCCCTCTTGCTCTCTGTGAATTTCGCAGGGCCGGGAAGGGCATTTTGCTCTCAAGGGTTGAGGGACTCTCCAGGGATTTTCTTGGGGCCTGAGGTGTCCCTTGTCACGTTTCACTTCATCCAGCCGACGTGAGCTCTGTCCTTTCCGGCTTGGGAAGAGCAAGTCTGCCCTTGGGTGATCTTAAATTTGATGCTAAAGAAAGAATGTGGAAGCAAAGCAGCATGAAGCATGCCGCCTGGCTATGTGCATTCCTACCAGATTGCGAAGAATCGGGCTGATGCCTCCCCCCTGTTTAGGAATTCATGAAACAACAATTATTTATTGAGCACCTGGTCTGTACCGGGCATCGTTACAGAAATGGGCACTCTTGGTCGTGCCATTGAGTTTGCATGAAGTAGCCAGTCCTTCTTTCCGAAGGAAAACTAACGGCTCCATAGTTTGCAGACTTTAGCACTTAATTCTCCTTGTGAATATCTGCGCCAACTTTCACTTACTGTCTCATAATTATATTTACCCTACGTCCAGCCATTTATCTTTATTCATATAATAATAATGTAATAAATATATACTATATTATGTAATAAAATACACTATTATTTAATATTTAAATTTTCTTATGTAAAAATTAATTCTTATTATTACTTAATAATTATCTTTTTCCCCTTCATTAAAAGGGTGGCATAGAGATCATCAGAATCAGTGTGCTTTCTATGACGTCATCAGAATTGTTTTCACTTCTGTGTCTCTTTGCTCTACCTTTTCTCCTTCTACTCCTCATCTCCCCTTCCTCTCTCTTTCCATGTCTCCCATTACCCACACACGCACGCGCGTGCGCGCACACACACCCACACACACACAGAACGCAACCCTCACACCTGGTTTTCAAACACCGGGATGCTCTTGACCGCATTACTCACAAAGGGCACGACTCCTGCTCTCTCTTTTTCCAGATTGAGTGGCGACACAGTGTTCCTGTCTACTGTCACGTACCATTTTCTTTCTTTTGTGAAGTAATTGAAATGGAGTCATGACTCAATCCTTACTGAAACACCACATTGTGAGGCTGACAGATTTGGAAAATACGGGAACTCCTGCCCTAACCAAAGCGGTCTTTCTGGTCTCTTACTCTATTCTTCCTCCCATCAGCTGCTGTCCATGCCTGGAGACTCCTTTTCCTACTTAACTTCATTGCATGACTAGATGTAACGAGGAGCCTAAGTGAGCTGCAGATTAGGAATGAAAAAACAAAAATAGTGTTCAGAGAAAAGTTAAAAAGTAAGGAGATTCTTACATCAGAACCACTGCATGTGAAACACTGGAAGAAATCAAATAGAGCTATGGGAAACAAAATTTTGGACCCCATGGATCACAGCCGATCGGTGTATACATTGATCCATTTTAAGTGGTTTCAGTTATAATGCCAACCTGGTCTTAAAACGTACATTTTTGTTTTTCTCATTTAACAAAATGTTAAACATTTTAACTAAAAGTAGTACGTTTTTGTTTTTCTCATTTAACAAAATGTTACACATTGTGTTTAAACCCCATTGAGGGGTTACCTATCATCACCTTATCATTTCCCTGGACTTTCATTTTTCATAAAGAACAAATTGAGATCTTTAGAAGTTAAGCATTTAGTGTAATTTTAGGATACAGTGGGATCTGGAATGGCATTTGGATTTTTTTTTAATGTTTATTTATTTTTGTGACAGAGAGAGACAGAGCATGAACAGGGGAGGGTCAGAGAGAGAGGGAGACACAGAATCTGAAACAGGCTCCAGGCTCTGAACAGTCAGCACAGAGCCCGACGCGGGGCTTGAACTCCTGGACCGCGAGATCATGACCTGAGCTGAAGTCAGATGCTTAACTGACTGAGCCACCCAGGCACCTCTGGAATGACGTTTGAAGCTTCCAGTATGCAGACCTAGAAATCCCAGATCGAAGGTAGCATCTGCTGAGGCTCCATTTGTCTGGTCTTGCTAGTCGAATGGCATGTCCCCAGCAATCTCCCAGTGGATATCGATGCTCTGAATGCTTAACTGCACTTGGGGCTCTCACTTATGATATTTTTTTCTTGTCTTTTTCTTTTTTCTTTTCCTTTTCCCTTTTCTTTTTGTCCTTCCTTTCTTTCCTTCCTTCCTTCCTTCCTTCTTCTTTCTTTCTTCTTTCTTTCTTTCTTTCTTTCTTTCTTTCTTTCTCTTAAGGGGAAGGGCAGAACAGAGAGAGAGAGAGAGAGAGAGAGAGAGAGAGAATCCCAGGCAGGCTCCACACCAGCGCAGAGCCTGACACAGGGCTCAATCTCATGACCATGAGATCAGGACCTGAGCTGAAATCAACAGTCCAACGCTAAACCAACTGAGCCACCCAGGCGCCCCAGTATTTTTTTTCTTACTATGCAAGATTATACCCATTTACTCTTGTATATAATGCCAACTTATTATTTGTGGCTTTTACCTCTGTGTTCTCCATCACTCTCTCTCCCTCCCTCTCCCTCCTCCTTCCCACATCCCACCTGTCCTCACCAAGGAGTGGGGTCATTCTAGCGAAGCCACAAAGATCTCAAGTCTCTGACCTGCTCCTTTGAGGACCACACCTTGATTTTACCTTGCCACCTTCTAGGGTACGTCTCTAGTTCTTACTGCTCTGATGTCAGAGCTCTCTGCGCCTTTTGAATTTGCTAGGCAATCTGCTACTTTCACTCTAATCACGTGCCCTCATCTCCACGAAAAGTGCTGAGTCCTTGCCTGGATTGAGCGGCGCCTCTTGTGAGCTCACTGTCGGTTCTGCATCACCCCTGATTCCGCCTTGCCCAGCACTCCTCGGGGCTATACTCTGTCACTGGCCCTGTCAGCGAAGGTCCCTAACTTACAGCCCCTGAGAGATTCCATCCTGGGCCACAGGCCAATGACTTCACTCATCACCTTCCTAATTCTCTCTGGGTCCATCCTGATGGCTTTTAGGGTTTTTTTTTCCTGGCCCCCAATCCCATTGAGCAGACCCTCCACAGCCTGCCTGACCAGAATCCACAATGTGTGGCATGACCAGCGACCACATACTGACTTTCAGATCTGCACTCCTTTTATGGCTCCCAGGACTGCGTTCAGCAGGCTGGACGGCTGTTTGTCTTGTCCTGTGGTTTTGAGCCTCTTGGCGGTCAGGCAGCATGGAGACTTGCTCTCCAATGAAGCCTAGATTTTCACCCCTTGCATAGCCCTTCCCTGCTCCCGATTTCAAACGATCCTCCAATGGCCGACAGAGGCCTCTTCTATGGAACCTAATTTGTTAGCTGGGCCTGGAGCAGACAGCATTAGCTCTTTCTCGCCTGCTAAATGAGCAACGCTCGTGCATAGGTCCTTATCGTGATAAGTTGTAATCCAGTCTATTCTGGAAACTCATCGTGATGGGCACACCTCACATTCTCTCATAGGGTAAAACATTGTCCCAAATCCTAGGGCAACAAGATGCAATCCTTACTCTCAGGCGCATGAATGTTCTTATGTTCTTGTGAATATTTACAGTAACACACACACACACACACACACACACACACACAGTATTCAGCACTGTAAAGATTGGACACATTCCACAACACTCATCCACACATACCTCCATGTGACCGCAGCAGCAAAATATTAGAATTATTCTCAAAGCAGCCATTTTTAATTCAGCCAAGTTTGGTTTGTTTTGGGGTTTTTTTTTTTTTGGAAAATTGAATTTTAAGTTTTAAATGCTGCTTTGTGACGCTTTCCCAAAATTCCCTGCGCACACAGACTTGTTTCAGGTCTTTCTACCGTATATGTGATTGCCAACTCTTTATTCTAGAAATACCTGACTCTCTTCGCTTGCCATACCACTTCAGTCCATACCGGTCCCCCTAAGAAACCTCAGTTACAACTCCAGACTTAGAGTCCCACCCCAAAGAAATAGTTCTGCTCTCCCTGTTTTATAATCCTGTAGCATTTTGTGCATTCTGTACTATGTCGATATAGGGTTGTAGCAATTTGTATACATGACTGTCTCCACATTATAGTGTGAGCTGCTCAGAAAAAGGTGCTGTCCTTAGTCATCACTGTGGTCCTAGCACTTAGAATAGTGCCGAGGACATGATAGACCCTTAGTCAATTTCCACCCACATACAAATGGTCAACAGGAATATAAAAAGGTGTTTAATATAACCAATCATCAGGGAAATGCAAATCAAAACCACACCTGTTAGGATGGCCATAGATCATCAAGAAGACAAGAGATAACAAGTGTTGGAGAGGATGTGGAGAAAAGGGAACCCTTGCACACCGTGGGTGACAAAGTAAAGTGGTGGAACCGTTATGGAAAACAGCAGGGTGGGTCCTCAAAACATTAAAGATTGGATGACCATGTGATCCAGCAATCCCACTCCTAGGTACATTCAAAAGAATTGAAATCAGTGTCTTGAACAGATACCTGTATACTCGTGTTCATTGCGGACTCACAAGAGCCAAGATAGGGAAACCCAGGAAGTGTCCTTTGACCTATGAATGGATAAAGGCAATGTGTTACATACATATATATGTATGTATGAAACTGGAGGTATTATACTGAGTGAAATAAAGTGGACAGAGAAAGGCAAATACTGTATGGTATTATTTATGTGTGGAATCTAAAAAAAAAAAAAGCTAATTTCATAGAAACAGAAAGAATAAAATAGTGGTTGCCAGAGGCTGGGGGAGGGGAAATGGATGGGTGACATGGTTCAAAGGATACAAATTTCCATTTGCAAGAAGAGCAAGTTCTGAAGAATCTAAGGCACAGCATGGTGACTATAAGATGCTATTGTGTACTTGAAAGTTGCTGAGAGTAGATCTTAAGCATCCTTACCCCCCCCCCCCCACACACACACACACACGCAAAAGACAATAATGTGAAGCAATGGATATGTTAATTACCTTGCTCTTGGTAAACTTTCCACAATATATATGTATATCTAATCATCACATTGTAGAACTCTAAATATGCACGATCGGATTCATCCAAAGAAAAGTAGAAATAAACAGGGCCCCCTGGGGTGATTCGGTCAGTTGAGCATCCCACTTCGGCTCAGGTCATGATCTCATGGCTGGGGTCGTGAGTTCGAACCCCACATCGGGATTGCTACTGTCGGTGCAGAGCCCTCTTTGGATCCTCTGCCCCCCCCCCCCCGCCCCTCCCCCGCGTGTGCTCACTCGCTCTCAAAAATAAACATTTTTGTAAAAAATAAATAAGTAAATAAAAAAATAAAAAGTATAAATAAACAAAGCCCACGTTCAACCACAGTGTGGTTTTTTTAATAAGTGGTGGTGCTTGCCCACCCAGCCTGAGGGGTCGCTGCGGTTAGAATCTTACCAGGAGGATCGGTCGCTTTTCTCAGCGCATGGTCGCTTTTCCCAACACCGTCGCTTGATCGTGCTGACACGTTTCAGGGTACCACTCGATTGGATTAAGCCATCGGTCTCTGTTCTCTTTTCAGCTTTCCATCAAGTTTTCTGCGAGCGCTTCGGGGCCTCGACCTTACCATTTTCTTTGCCTCCACGGCTCGTTGGGGAACGCTTCTCGCGAAGGGAAGTCCGAGGTCTTGTCTGCCGGCGTGGCAGTTCTGGCGAGGCGACTGTTTGCCAGGCGAGGACAGAGGACGCTTAGTCATCTGTACATACACTACGCTCTCTTCTGTCCTGTCAAGTTAGGAGCCCATACAGACATCTTAGCCGGCTTAATAAAGGACAGATCATCTCTCTCTACGTGCATGTTTTTCTAGCGTGGAGCCAAACGTTGCTCGCGCTAAAAAGAATGATACGCGTGTGTTTGGTTTGCTGTTAGCTCTATTTTGAAACATAGCGCCGCGCTGTAATTCATCTTGTCACCCCGAGCACACATGCCACTTCTTTCCTCCCACTTACCGCCAGGATTCCCTTGTCTGCTGCTTTGTGTACTATGTCCGGTTGGGGGGGCGGGGGTTCTGGGTTGAACTGGATTTACTGGGCCATTATGAAAACTCAGGTTTGGCTGACGCCTAACGTTGCCCTCTCCGAAAATGAGGTTTTCTAAATAAACCTTAAGGGTAAAATAGTTTAAAGAAACGGTCATTGTTTGAAAGCGAAGGGATCCTGCTAGCCAAGTGTCCCTTTCTTCAATCACTGAGCAAAACTTCCATCTGGAAATATTCTGCTACATTTCTCTGCATGTCTTGAGGTATGGGAAAATAATAAAAATGCATTTTATTTTTTTTTTAACGTTTTATTTATTTTTGAGACAGAGAGAGACAGAGCATGAACGGGGGAGGGGCAGAGAGAGAGGGAGACACAGAACCGGAAGCAGGCTCCAGGCTCTGAGCCATCAGCCCAGAGCCCGACGCGGGGCTCGAACTCACGGACCGCGAGATCATGACCTGAGCTGAAGTCGGCCGCTTAACGACTGAGCCACCCAGGCGCCCCTAAAATTGCATTTTAAAAATGTTTCTATAATGATTAATTGAACCTCTGTGTTGTTTTTTTTTCTTCTTCTTCTTCTGGTAATCCAAGTGAGAATCTTGTTAACCTTCAAAATAAAACAGTCAGCTAGTTTGCAAACAAAATGGGTTTGTTTGGGAATAAGAGAGAATTGCATTTCGGGACCTGCAAGCTATGGGAAAATCATAGGCAAATCCAACAAACAAAGTAGAAGAACATTATTTTATGGAGGAGGAAGCTGAGAGGGGTTGTTCTGGGCAAAAATCCTTTGGAGAAGAGCAAGAATTCAGGGTGATGACAGTTTCTCACTGGCTGATTTCGGGGGTGGTGGATCTCTTGTAAGAGATGCAATGTACATCCTTCCCTGTGGGGGCCTGTAATTGACGATTCTTTCATGTTGAAGATTCTTCTGTTGGGACCAGTAATCGACACTGCTTCCTGTAATTCACATGGAGCGGTACAGCGCCCCCTACCGTCTCCCCTCTTCTAGCCTCCCAATTGTACTCTATGCTCTATGTTAGTGAGGTTTCCCTTCCCCCCTTCTTTCTTTTAAATCTTTTATTTATTTTTGAAAGAGAAAGCGCAAGCCGGGAGGGGCAGAGAGAAAGGGCGACAGAGGATCCAGAGCATGCTCCTGCTGACAGCAGAGAGCCCAATGTGGGGCTTGAACTCACAAACCCGAGATCATAACTTGAGTTGAAGTTGGATGCTCAACCAACTGAGCTACCCAGGTGCCCCAGTGAGGTTTCCCTTTCTTAATTTTCACAGCTTTTACAGTCAGTAGAGGGGAATGGAGAGACCAGGATATAGGGACATAGGAAGATCTGTCTCCACTTATACTAGGAACTCTCCAAGTCTCAATGATTTTCCTTTCTGGTTTTTTGTTTTGTTGTGGTTTGCTTTAGTTTTTTGTTTTTTTGTTTTTTGTTTTTTGTTTTTTGTTTTTGTTTTTTTTTTTTTTGTCTTTTTTTTCGAACACATCCTGGGGTAAAGAACTTGTCTAGGATTTGCTGGGAAGTAGGACAGGAGCTGGCAAACTTTTTCCACAAAACGCCTTATAGTAAATATTTTAGACTGTGAGGTCTATATACTGTCTCTCCTGTGTATTCCTCATTGGTTTGTTTTACAGCCCCACCCCCAGCAGCACTTTAAAAATGTAGAATCTCGGGGCGCCTGGGTGGCGCAGTCGGTTAAGCGTCCGACTTCAGCCAGGTCACGATCTCGTGGTCCGTGAGTTCGAGCCCCGCGTCGGCTCTGGGCTGATGGCTCGGAGCCTGGAACCTGTTTCCGATTCTGTGTCTCCCTCTCTTTCTGCCCCTCCCCCGTTCATGCTCTGTCTCTCTCTGTCCCAAAAATAAATAAAAAACGTTGAAAAAAAATTTAAAAAAAAATATAAAAATGTAGAATCTCTTCTTAGCTCATGAGGCCATACAAAAAAACAGACACTGGCGGGATTTGGCCCACAGGCAGTAGTTTGCAACACCCATGGAAGAGAGGGTTGTTTGTTCCTTGAGGACACTAGTAATTATGTGTGTTGTGAGTGCACGTGTAAATGTGTGTGTGAGTGTATGTGTGCTGGGGGAGGGATTTAGATAATGGTCATCGAAAACCTGGAAACATGGTTTTTTGTTTGTTTTGCTTTATGAAATGTTTTAGTTTTTAAAAAATTTTTTGTATATTTCTTTTTTTTTAATTTTTTTTAACATTTATTTATTTTGAGAGAGAGAGAGAGAAAGAGCATGAGTGGGGTAAGGGCAGAGAGAGAGGGCGACTCAGAATCTGAAGCAGGCTCTAGGCTCTGAGCTGGCAGCACAGAGTTCAACTCGGGGCTGGAACTCACAAACCACAAGCTCTTGACCTGAACCAAAGTCGGACACTTAACCGACTGAGCCACCCAGGTACTCCCGTAATATTTTAGCTTTTTAGCACTCCATCTGGATTCATCTAGTGAGCTAAAACTTGCCACTTTAGATCTTTTCCACAACAAAGTAGAGTATAAATGCATAGTCATTCACAAATGAGTTGAATAATACATTAACAGCCTTTTTAATTGGTGCATCCACCTAGAAATGTATATTGATCCCATAGTTCTAATATCACAACCCAACAAAAAAACAGCAATAAAGGTATTTATGTTGATTTCCCTCCAAACTTTTCCTATATGTGTGTTCCTGTTATACACACACATCTATACACAACTGTATACGTGTGTATAGAGCTATACCTATAAATGCCTCCAAGTTCAGATAATTTCATATTTCAGAATCATTTCATATCCACCCATTTTCGTTTAATATAAGTCTTTCTTGATGCAATCACTGGTTTTTTGTAAACATAATCTTCGATTACTAGGCAACACTCTGTCCGAGCAAAAGACGATCAGATATTCGATTGTTTTCTGCTTTTTGTTATCCTATTTAACACTATGAGGTGCAGTGTTCTTTTTTTTTTTTAATTTTTTTTTATGTTTCTTTATTTTTGAGAGAGAGGGAGAGACAGAGCATGAGCAGGGGAGGGGCCGAGAGAGAGGGAGACACAGAATCCGAAGCAGGCTCCAGGCTCCGAGCTGTCAACACGGAGTCCGACTTGGGGCTCGAACCCACATAACCGCGAGATCATGACCTGAGCCGAAGTCAGACGCTCAGCCGACTGAGCCACCCAGGCGCCCGAGGTGCAGTATTCTTATCTGCAGTATTTGGGGGTACTTTTGGAAACTGGTAGTTTCATGTTCTTGAAAGAAAGCCAAAGATTTCACACCCTGAGTAGTGAAGAGCATGAAACAACCACAGTCGAGTCTCTTGGAAATATTTGTGAATAACAAAAGGAGTACAAGAGTTCGCTTTTGACCGGGAAGTAACTACTCTGGAAGAATCTACTGGGTCTGTCTTCCTCGGCAAGATAGGCCGGGCTCTTCGTAGTACTCGTTCACCCGGTTTGTCTGTTCATTCTCCAAATTCTTTTTTCCACTTGACTTCACCTCCCTGTTCTCCGTGAGCCCCTTGGGCCTCGGCTATGCACAAGGTGTGTGAAGAAACCAGGGCATAGCTGCTAAGTGCTACTTTGTAAGGAAGGATTTTCTGTTAGCAGTTCGACCTAGAGCAGGCTACCGATCTCAGGTTAAGGGGAAATAAGGACGATTTGAAACATAAAATTCAACCTAGTGGAAAAGGGTCAGTGTTTGCTTTTAAATCGCGCGTGCCAGCTGAATTAGTTTTGAGCGCGACAGAAAGAGAAACTTCTATTACCAGAAGGGGCCTGATATTAACTGTTGGCAACTAAAGGTCTGGATGAAAAATGCAATGTTTTAACTACCTAGTGTTTGTTACGGAAGCTCAAAAGATAAGAGCAGGTCTAATTGCTTATCCACCATACAAAGTACTGCAAAATATTAATCTAATGCCTTACAGCTAAAACCGTGGGAGCGTCTGAATTAGAAATATGTATAGCATTCTCTTTATCTAAAAAAGTTATACACGGGCAGCAAAAAGAATAAAAGTAAGCATTCCTTTTAGGCAGGGATAATTGTTTGACTGATGGTATCCAGAGATCTGAAAATACATAGAGCCTTCCCTGAATGATCAGATGGGTTCATTTAGAGGACGTTTTCAGGACGTGATTCCATCGGCTGTCCAAAAAATCCACTTTGCACGCAGGTAATTGCTAGGTGTTTGGGGGCCCCCAGAAGAAGAGAGGTGGCCCCGGAGGCCAGGGACAGAGAGAGAGGGAGACCTAGAATCTGAAGCAGACTCCAGGCTCTGAGCTGTCAGCACACAGCCTGATGGCTGGATGTGGGGCTTGAACCCACGAACCACGAGATCGTGACCTGAGCTGAAGTCGGACGCTTAACCGACTGAGCCGCCCAGGTGCCCCTAATCAATTTTAATAAGAAGAAAAACGTCAAGAATTTGTGAACACACGCAACGGTATTTTTTGTGTGCTGTCTCTAATCTTTATAAAAACTCTGCAATTTAGAGATTTTTCTTTCCAGTCCACACCTTCAGCTGAACTTGTTTACCTGGCTGAAAATGCAAAGATAATTGGCCATAAAATATTGATGGCAGAGGGAAAGAGAAATCTAGAAGCAGGGACAGCAGATCTAAGCTGACAGTGGACTGCTTGAGGCAGGGGATGTGCATTTAGGGGGAAGAGGGCCTTGACAGCATTGCAGAAGGTCACAAGGCTAGTGTGTGTCCCAGGAAAGTGATGCAACATCTTTTGACATCGTGTTTTCCTCATTTGTAGAAACAGCGATTCCTACCTTCCAGTGTTGTCGCGGAGAAGGGAAAAAGAAACTTGTGGAGCACCAAACATAATCTGCCTTTACCTCGAAATTTTGCCTCCAGCCAGCCCTCTGCCCGAATGGAATCTATTTTTTCGCTCTCTGATAAATCTTTGTCACGAAAACAAAACAAAACAAAATTGAAAAAAACCTTTCCTTGGCCCCGTTCTCCTACAGCTACTGGGCCATTTCTTGGTCCCCTTTTTGCAGGGACTCTCCTTAAAACAATGGTCTGTTCTCCTTGTCTCCAATTCCTCTCCTCCTATTCGTTCTTTAACTCCAGCCAAGTTCTCACGCAATCACATCACTGAAACTGCAGTCTGGTCCCCGAGTTGCTAAACCCAATGGCCGGGTCTTCATCAGGATCCTGCACGACCTATCAAGTGACACAGTTGGTCACTTCTTTCTTCTTGATTAATTTTTTTTTTTTATTTTTTTTCAACGTTTTTTTATTTATTTTTGGGACAGAGAGAGACAGAGCATGAACGGGGGAGGGGCAGAGAGAGAGGGAGACACAGAATCGGAAACAGGCTCCAGGCTCCGAGCCATCAGCCCAGAGCCCGACGCGGGGCTCGAACTCACGGACCGCGAGATCGTGACCTGGCTGAAGTCGGACGCTTAACCGACTGCGCCACCCAGGCGCCCCTCTTGATTAATTTTTTAGGCAGTTTATAAGGCATTCCACCCTCGTGGGTTTTCTCCCACCCAACTGACCACTCTTTCTGTACCTCTTTTGCTGGTCCCTCATCTTCTCCCCAGACACCAAATGTTGGACTGTTCAGGGCTTCGGTCATCGTGTGTTTCCCTCGGTGTATTAAATCCGTGGTGATCATGGCTTTAAATGCAGTCTATATGAGGACAACTTCAACCATATAGTCCCAGACGCAACCTTCTCTTAAGCCCCAGCTTTCCTGAGCCAGCTGCCTACCTGCCATCTCCCCTTGGATGTCTCATTGGCTTTTCAAATTCAACGATGTCTAAAACTAAAACTCCAAAGCCGCCCTCGCCCCGTATGAAAGTAGACATCTACTTTATCTGTAGCCTTCCGCCTCGCAACTGATGGTGACTTGTCCTTCCAGTTGCTGAAGCCAAAACCTCGGAGTCGCCTTAACTCGTCACTGTCTCACATCTCACATCCAGTCCTTCAGGAAATCCTGTCTCCAAACCATATGGGGACCTAACTTCTTCTAACCGCCGCCCCCCCCCCCCACCCCGGCTGCCCTTCTGGTTTGAACTCTGCCATCTCTTATCAAGTTCAGTAGAAAAGCCTCCCGAATGCCGTCCTTGATCCTACATGGGAGCCAGAGTGATCTTTTAAAATGTGAGATTAACTGGGGCCCTTGGGTGGCTCCATCAGTTAAGAATCCACTTCTTGATTTTGGCTCAAGTCCATGACCTCACAATTCGTGGGATTGAGCCCTGCACTGGGCTCCAGGAAGTCAGCATGGGATTCTCTCTCTCCCTCTCTCTCTCTCTCTCTCTCTGCCCCTCACCCATTCATGCATGCTCCCTCTCTAAATAAATAAATAAATATTAAAAAAAAATAAAATGTGAGATTATCACATCATTCCTTTCCTCAATTACTTGCCATGTCTCTCCATTGCATGAAGAATAACAGCCAAAGCCCTCAAAATGGCCTGCTTGGTCCGGTGCCCTGTGGGCCCTGCTCCTCCCCAGTCTCCATTTGCCTGCTACTCTTCCCTTCTATCCCAGTCACGTGACCCCCTTCTCGGTTTTTGGAAGTCAGACGTATTCCGCTTTAGGAGCTTTGCCGTAGCTATTTTGTGCCTGGGACACTCTTCACCGAGAGGTGCCTGTGGCTGATTCCCTCACCTCCTTCCAGCCTTCATGCAAATGTCACCTTCTTGACGAGAGGAGACCACCTTGCTTAATACCTCATGCTACTCCCCAGCTCACCGTGGATCCCTCCTATTCCTTCTTATACTGATCTCCTTGTTTTATTCCCCATAGCACTCACCATCTTGTAAATATTCTATATAATGTGCTGATGAATTCTGTTTATTTTGAATTTGTTTTCACCCACCAGAGTGTAGGTTCCTTGAGAACAGAACTGTTATCTGCATTGTCCAGTGATGCCTAGAAGAGTGGCTCCACATAGTAGGCACTTAATAACCGTTTTCTGAATGACTGATTGAATGGATGAACTGGAAATGAACTGATTCTGACTCAAGAACAGAAAGGGCACTTCCTCCATGTCAATCTGTGGAGAAGTTAGAGGCGCCAAGCAGAGAATCTACCGGTAACCACTTTCCACTCCAAGGGAGACGTGTGAGTTTTGCAAAGAAAAGCTTAGCTTATCAATTATAATGAAAATGTGTCTATTTTCTATTTCTGGAAATAGAAATCAAAAGAAGTCAATTTATGCAGACTCTCATTCCTAGAAATGGATTTTTTTTTTTTGGTTTAGACAACTCTATGCATAATGGTTGTGTGGTCGGTGAGTCAACATTTGAATTCAAATCTCGTTTATAAAAAAGTAGTGATCTGAGACTCAGACTCTTGTTAAACATTCCTTATTTTCCACGGCACCTGGGTGGCTCAGTCGGTTAAGCGTTCCACTCTTGATTTCAGCTCAGGTCGTGATCTTGTCATTCCTGAGGTCAAGCCCCACATCAAGCCCCATGTCGGGCTCCATGCTGGTGGTGTGGGGCCTGCTTGGGATTCTATGTCTCCCTCTCTCTCTGTCCGTCCCCCACTCGCTCTCTCTCAGAAGTAAATAAACATTTTTTTTTAATTCCGCTTTCCACAGTATGTTCCTTGGAACTTCAAGCCTGGGAGACGTTTAGTAAAATAAGTGTCCTTGCGTCCAATAAGATAATAAAATGACTCAGTGGAGTCTGAGATCTGGCTTATACTGACTCACAAGAGCCAAATGGACACAGCTTTCCGAACGCTACGTCGGTACTGTGCAGTCTGCTGTATTAGGAGTATTTACACCAAGGAAACAGACAATTGGCAACAAGCAGATACTACAAATCAGACCTTGTTATTTTTTTTAATGTTTATTTATTTATTTTGAGAAAGAGAGAGTGTGGGGGAGGAATAGAGAGGGTGGGGGGAGAGAGAGAACCCCAAGCAAGCTCCACACTACCAGCACAGAGCCCAACACAGGACTCAATGTCACAAACAGGGAGATCATGACTTGAACCGAAATAGAGTCGAACACCTAACTGACTGAGCCACCGGGGCTCCCCAGACTCATTATTCTTGACCAGATTTAAATGAAATTTAAATGAAAGGCCAACAAATAAATACATAAATAAGAAAATAAGACAATCCATAGTTAAATTTTACTACTACACAAAAAACATATGTGCATATTGAAACCATAGAGATGTCTGTGAAAATAATCGATTTAATTTTGTCTTCTAATCTTACTACATGTGCATAACTGTGGAATCAGTTTTTTTGTTGTTGTTTTTTTAACCATGGAACACGGATTAATATTTTAATAAAACATCCTTTATAAAATGCTATGAGAGTGGAAAATGCACGGAATTTTTGAGTTTGAAAAGCCTAGGTTATCAAATGTGTAATCTTGAGCAGAATATTCCTTGATGTGAAGTGAGGAAATCAGCTAACTGGCTAGGTTTTTGAAAGGCTGAAAATGAAACAAAGCAACAATATCTTAAAAGACATTTACGTATCCTGGAGTTAAACTTAAACCTCGATTCATCATAGAGGCTCCTGGGGGGCTCAGTCGGTTAAGTGATCCACTCTTGGTTTCCGTGCAGGTCATGATCTCAAGGTTTGTGAGTTTGAGCCCCACACCAAGCCCACATCAAGCATCAAGGTCCGCACTGTATTCCTCACTGAACAGTGTGGAGCCCACTTGGGATTCTCTCTCTCCCTTTCTCTGTGCCTCTGCTTCTCCCTGGTCTCCCTCAAAACAAACAAACAAACAAACTTTGATTCATCATAAAATAGTGCATGTCATAACTTAAAAAAACATAAATCTTACCATAAGATTTCAGTTTTTGTTTGTTTGATCCCGTCTAGTTCTCTTAATTTCTTTTCCTGATGAGTTTTCTTAGAGCCAGGAATCATGGAAACATCTTTCAATTTTACTTCTTTTAAAAAAAAAAAAAATGTTTATTTTTTGAAAGAGAGAGACAGAGACAGAACACGAGCAAGGAGGGGCAGAGAGAGAGAGGGAGACACAGAATCCGAAGCAGGCTCCAGGCTCTGAGCTGTCAGCACAGAGCCCGATGCGGGGCTTGAACGCACAAACCGGGACATCATGACCTGAGCTGAAGTCAGATGCCCAACCGACCGAGCCACCCAGGCGCCCCTCAATTTTATTTCTTCGAGACAGCTTATTCCACTCCAAATTATAAGAGCTTTGGGTCCAAGAAGTTTCAGTATGAGTGAGCTGTCTTTATATCTGGTAGGTATTTTTTTCCTAGTAAACAAATTGTTCTCCATATACTGAGTGGGTATTTCACAATGCATTGTAAAATCTTCTTTATCTCTTATTTGGTCTCTCTTATTTATCATGAAGACCAAATGGGTAATTACAGAGGTTTCTAAGAAACCTCACTTCTCAAACAATCTTAATACAGATTCCAGCTCAAGAAGTGGTTTCTTGCCAAAGTCAACTTACCCTGTCCTAAATGGTATTGAGCAAAACTCCAACGACTTTTTCATCAGAGTAATGTAGATATTCCAAATGATGTTTCAAAACAACTCTTAAAAAATCCTCCTCTGTGTAAATTGGAGACACAGCAGATTATGTAAGGGGAAAATTTTTTTTCTGTAAGAGTGTTTCCCGGGGGACGCTCACATCTTGATTGGAAGGTGCTACGTGATTTTTCCATGAGCATCCCTCTCCAAATTCAAGAGAGGCTGAGTGAGTAGGGAAAGTCATACACGTGCAAATGGAAGAACCCCTTGGCAGGAGTAACAGAGCTCTTACAGAAATTGAGACTGAGATCCAGGTGTGTAGAAAGTCCTAACCATCAACCACCATCTAAGACCTTCTGGTCTTCAACTAAGCCATGGAATAGTAATCTTCAGAAACACAAAATGGCCAACTTTGGTCACCCTGTGGACGGCAAAGATTTTTCTATCTTGTCATCTTTAGGCATACATGATCTTCGGGATCTATTCATTGTGTGCGTACATCTCTGTGAAGAGGAAACAAGCACATTCAAGAGGAACCAATCAGCGAAAGACCTTCCAGAGGCCGAGGGGTACTTTCACTGCATTCTGCTGGTTTTGCCCCAGCCAAAATTCTTGTGCACTCAAACAGCCCATTTGAACTGCACTTAATGCAAAAGCAAAAGCCTTTGCCAAGAGGAGATTATAGCTGGAACACAGACATTAATAAGCTACATAACTAACAACTACAAAAACTAAGCTGTGCTTTCTTCTACGCATCCTTGCCAGCGTTTGCCAGAATTACCATGAAAGACTGTTAATTTTATACGGAAAAAAAAAATTAGTTCTTTTTTTTTTATTAGTAGTGAAATTGAATGGTTTTCCACGTTTGTGAGGTAGTTCACAGTTCAACCTTTAAAACTTTTGTTCATGTCCTTGGCACAGTTTAAATTGCATTTTCATCAGTATTCCTTGTATACTTCTTGTGAGCTCTTTACCAAATAAAGACAGTGGCCTTTAGTATTGAATATATGAATCTGAAACACCCCCGAAATTCTGATTCTGTGCACAAGGAGAAGTTTGACATTTTTATACAGTCAGATCTATCACACTTTTCCTCTCTAGTATTTTCTCTCACACCTAATCTTGTGAATTTTTGTGTGCCTTGCAACTTGCTAAGCATACACTCTTATTTTCTTCCGGCTTTCTAAGGTTTAACTGATTTTAAACCTCACGTAGCACATCTAGAATTTCTTTTAATCCATTGGGTGAGTGAGGATCTCAGCAGAGAGTTTCATATTTTTAAATGTCTATTCATGTTGAAAGAGAGAGAGACAGAATGCGAGCGAAGGAGAGGCAGAGAGAGAGAGAGGGAGAGAGAGAGAATCCCAAGGAGGCTCCATGCCGTCAGCACAGAGCTCCATGTGGGGCGCTATCTCACAACCTGTGAGATCATGACCTGAGCCGAGATCAAGAGTCAGAAGCTTAACCGGCTGAGCCACCGGGGCGCCCCATCAACTGGCATTTTTAAACAGCAAATTACCTATCCCAATATTTACCAAATAATCCTTTCTCTCCCCTCGGATTCATGAACCTCAGCAAGATGGCTTGCATAGGGTGGGAATGTGCATTAGAGAGCTAGACCGGCTTAGGTCCTCCTCTCAGCTACTTCTTTAACTGAGTCATCTTGAGCGAGTCCCTTTATCCTTCCGGATTTCAGTTTGCTCATCCGTGACGTAGGGGTAATAATGTCTAACTGCCCAGGTCATCGTGAGGATGAAGCGGGAAAAGACAAGTCAAGGGTGGAACACAGTCCTTGCGACATAATCAGAGCCACCCGGCGGTGTTAATGATACTTCTGCGTCTCGCTGAGAAAGGCAAAATGCTTACCGTGACCTCCAGGCCCTAGCCCTGCACAGTCTTTTCCTTCCTTCTCCCCACTCTGGTCCCTCTCTGACCTCGTCTCTTCCCCTTAGCCCACCGCATCCCCACCACAACGTGTCCTGGCTGGCTCGGAACCAGCCAAGCTCACTCCTGCCTCATCCCTTTCCTCTTTCTCTTCTGTCTCCCTAGATGTTTTCCCAGATTCACACTTGGCTTGCTCCCTCACCTCTGAACAGTCTGCTCGACCGACACCTGCTCGTGGAGGCTTTCCCTGAGCCCCCCATTTTGGGTTACACCTGCTCCCCGGTACTCCTTCTCGTCCTTACTTACTTTTCTGCACAGGACTTGCCATCCCAATAGAGTTTATGCTTTGTATTGTATGACTTGCTTATCAGCTGTCTCCCCCACCCCCACCTCACGCCAGGACAAAAGCTCCATTTGGACAGGGCTTTTCAGCCATTTTTTTTATTAGCGCATCCCTGGGGCTGGCAATAGTATTTGACAGACAGCACACGCTCCATACATTACTGTTGAATGAACAAGTTATTGGGCTTTTTCGGATATGCTATTTGCTTCAACTAAGGATGGGGAGGGATTAACAAACTGAGACTAGAAGAGGCGAGGGGAAGAGGAGGAACAGAAGGAGGAACCGCCCGCATCTTCTTCAGGGTGACGTTCCATTAGAAGCACCTGCTCCCGGGGCGCCTGGGTGGCTTGGTCGGTTAAGCGTCCGACTTCAGCTCAGGTCATGATCTCATGGTCCGTGAGTTCGAGCCCCGCATCGGGCTCTGTGCTGACCGCTCAGAGCCTGGAGCCTGTTTCGGATTCTGTGTCTCCCTCTCTCTCTGCCCCTCCCATGTTCATTCTCTGTCTCTCTCTGTCTCAGGAATGAATAAACGTTTAAAAAAAAATTAAAAAAAAAAAAAAAAAAGAAGCACCTGCTCCGAAGGTGCATTTATCTTGCTTTCTTAAGTGCCCTAAGACTGAAAAGTCTGTCACTTAATACTCAGCAATCCTAAGTAGTATAGTTCTAAAACACTTTTTAAAAACAAAGCTGATTCTGGGCCACCTGGGAGGCTCAGTCGGACTCCGGCTCAGGTCATGGTCTCACAGTTTGTAAGTTCGAGCCCAGCCATCTGTCTCTGTGCTCACAGCTCAGAGCCTGGAGCCTGCTTCCGATTCTGTGTCTCCGTCTCTCTCTCTCTGCCCCGCCCCTACTCACACTCTGTCTCCCTCGCTCCTTCAAAAATAAATACACATTAAAAATTTTTTTAATTTTTTTTTAATGTTTATTTTTGAGAGAGACAGAGACAGAGCGCCAGCAGGGGCGGGGCAGAGAGAAAGGGAGACAGAATCCAGAACAGGCTCCAGGCTCTGAGCTGTCAGCGCAGAGCCCGACACGGGGCTCGAACTCACAAACCGTGAGATCATGACCTGAGCTGAAGTCGGACGCTCAACCGACTGAGCCACCCAGGTGCCCCGACATTAAAAAATTTTTTAAATAAAAATAAAACACACCTGGGGTGCCTGGGTGGCTCAGTCGGTTGAGCGGCCGACTTCGGCTCAGGTCACGATCTTGCAGTCCGTGAGTTCGAACCCCGCGTCCGGCTCTGTGCTGACAGCTCAGAGCCTGGAGCCTGTTTCAGATTCTGTGTCTCCCTCTCTCTAACCATCCCCCGTTCATGCTCTGTCTCTCTCTGTCTCAAAAATAAATAAACGTTAAAAAAAAAATTTTTTTTTTAAATTTAAAAAAAAAATTAAAAAAAATAAATAAATAAAACACACCTGATTCTTAGGTATTGCCTGTCTTTCTCTACACTGGAAAACAAAACAAAGTGATTTCAACACAAAAGTGCAAGTTGCACTAATCTCTTGGACGTCATCATTTCGTGACGGTCTCTGCAGGACTGTTGGGAAAATTAGATTTATTTCTCGTTTTCTATTTATGCGGTCAGATGGGAGACTCCGGAGGTGTCTTAGCACTTCATTCAAATGCCCTTTCTCTTTATTCTTGCATTTACTGGACAGAAATGCAGTGATCTCCTAAACCGTATGAACTACACTGCCAAAAGCCTTTCAAATAAACTCTTCTCTTTCCACCCAACTGATGGGCATGGCTTTCTGAAGGATCAGCACCAAGGGCGTGTTTCCCTTTGTCGTGGTCCTGACTTTTCGCCAACCTATGTCATCTTCATTTTGTCCCGTTTCCTTCCATTCTTCGCATTTCCAATGATTCCTAGTAGAGCTCCTTAACTTTCTTCCAGATTGTGTGTCCCTGGAGGTCTAGAAGAGCCTTCACTTTAGGAAAAGCAGGGGGAGGGGATGACTCCATTGTCTAAGCTACAACTCTTTCATAACTCCTCTTGGACCTGAGGTGGAAGCTTCCTGCCAGAGAGAGCATTTTGCGGTTGCCTTGGTAACCCCCTGACTCACGGCTCCTAGGCGCTCCCACAAGTCCTGAAATAGCTGAAGCCCGTGTAACCGCTATCAGGATGCCCCATTTGGCCCCTGATTACTGTGGAGCACCCAACCGTGATGCATTTTCGTTCATCCATCATGAGACAACCAGTGGTCGCTTGCCCATACATGAAGAGGCGGGCCTCTCGAAATCAGGGTTCCTTGCCCAGTACCACCAGCCATGACTCAGACAAGTCGGATTTGGGGACAACTGCTTGCGAAGAGTTTCACAAACCAGCCAGCAGCGTGGTGCTCACCTTACTGACTAACAGGCTCTCGGTACCGTGTTGATTAACGAAAGTTCACGCCCTTCTCTTGTAACAGCAACATGACCGGAACAACTTTTTGTTCAAACGGCTCTTTGTTCCATCGGGCGCCCCATTTTTTTTCCGAATTAGATCTCGTCTCTACCTTCCACTCCTCCCCGTTGAGAGCAGAAGAGGTGTTTGTCAGTAGAAGCAGTCTACGGGCATTTCCAGGGTATCACGTTCTTTGGCCACCTCTGTGGTGGTGGTTGTGGAGGCCATGAAAGCATCACAAAATATTGTTTCGGGGTCAAAAAGGCTGTAGCATATTATTCACATCAAGAAGATGAATTGATGGTGGAGTACCCACCCACCCCCACCCCCCCAGGCCTGTATGTGTGTTGGTTTGCATGGAAGGGACGGGTGTTTGAGGAGAAAGTTTACACAAGAAAGCCTGGAGTCAGAGGCAGGGGAAAGGCACATGCCTCTCTCTCAGCCTGGCTCATGGAGTAACCGGGAGCTTTCTCACAAGAGGAACCGAAGACAGAAACTGAAGGTGGGGGCGAGGGGGCGGACGTTGAGAGACTCAGAGCGTCGCGCAGAGCTTCTCTGAGGCCTCAGTGACAGAGAACAGCACCTAATGGGGACAGGGATAGAATGACAAAAGGGACATTCTCCTCCTCGTGTATGAACGGGACAGAAAGGGCACAGTTTGGGTTCCCACAGGCCTGCGACTGGGGGACATTTGGAATTTATATTCTGGCAATGGATACAGGTGCTAATGGGCTCTGTGGACAATGGACAAATGGGCCGATGTGGACAAACAGAGGAGGACCCTTGGTGACCACACGTACGGGGACCACCGAGGGAGTCCCAGAAATTACTGGGAGAGATTTAGGGCAGCAGGTGGAGGCCTCACTGGGCAGGTAGGTGCCATGAGGCAGCCATTTTCCCCTATCACTCAGTGTAGCCTTATTTGTACCCACATGTTGGAAATAGTTCTCCTGACCCGATTTTGGGACTCTCTCCAACATTTATGAAGAGAATGTTGGTGAGGCAGTTCCTTCCAGGACATGGCCAGTCAGAGAGGGAGCAGGCTGAGTGGAAAGAAAGGAGAGGCTCAGAGCCTGGGTCAGTCCTAAAAAAAAAAAAGGAGGCAAATGATGTGAACATCGTCTCCCATTTCTCTTTGATTACTTACATGACTTCAGAGGGTCATAAACCCCCGGACTGCTAAAAAATAGGAGCGGAGGAAACATTCTAATGGAGGTTAAGGAACGTTAGTCAAGTGGAATATTGCTCCCACATGAAACCCGTGTTTGCTTGAAGGGACGCTCTCCAGTTGGCCACACACGCTGCTGATTTTTGCCTCTCTCCTGCCGGCTCGGCGAGGCAAAGGTGAACCGGTCGATCGCTGTGTGAACAAGGCAAGGAGTAAGGTGGAGACTCGGTTAGTACAGGCCACTCTTAATTATTAACAGCTGCTTATGAGCCTGCTTTTTCGAATCAAGCGCTCTCCAACTGAAGCAAGATTTCACCTCTTCCAGGAAGTCTTGCAATCTGTCCCTTTTTCTCTTCTGTTATCTGACATTTGATCCACATCCGACGTATGTTAATACGACGATCAGAAACCTGGGGGAAAAAAAAATCTGGAACTAGCCCTGTCCTATTTATTGTGACTTCCGCAAGCTTGGAAATGCCCAGAATTGTCTTTTGCGGGCATGTCACTTACCTTTGGAAAATGTATCAGAAGAAGATTAAAGCCAACACGCAAGAAAGAACTTTTATAGGTGACCCCTTGCCCTGTGTCCCTCTATTTCTTCCAGATACAACTGGTTTTATGGGCATTTCATTGCAGAGTTCTCGGGTTACAAAAATGAATTGTGAAATTGATGTATCCATTCTTCTCTGAAATACGATTTGAAATACAATAATAGATTTCATTTATAGGTAAGGTGTCAGAGGCTAAGTATCTTATGTCTGGTTCGTTATTAAGAGCACCTATTCAAAATGAAATTATCTTACCTATTCCGTATGTCAGAAACTGTGAGGGATCTGGGATTTTACCTTATTTAGAAGCTAACAAATTAGCCTGCCATCATTTCACAGATGCTGGCCCCACACATGAGACTTCTGAGTCAGAGGCAAAGAACTTTGTGGCTCGCAGCAATAACAATAAGCCAAGTATTAACATTCTCTTGTTCTATTCCACAGCCCCAATTACACAGTGCAGTTCAAAGGGAGCCAGGTGACATCTGTACACATCGTGGGTTGCAGTACAAGATAGAAACCATGAGCTTAAGGGAATTAGAATCTCTTACTGTAAGCCTGTCTGTCTTTTTCTCCAGAAAGGGACACTCTATCTTCCAAGGCAATTCGCTACACGAAAAGCCCTGAAAAGGTAATTCAGAACAAAGGCAGTCAGTACCTCTGCTTACAAACCGTGCAGAATAAGCTATCCATTGAGAATTGTCTCCTAGCCATATGCACACATTTTAAAAGTGAATGTCTGTGCCACGTCAAATTACAGAAATGAAATATGATAGGTCCTCTAATGTCACATGAATTTTACCTGATAATATATAATCTTAATACATATGGTGTTAGTAAGATTCACATCCCAGTTAATGATTTCATAAATACAAACATATAATGATGATAATAATATTTGTAAAAAGTTACTGTTTTCAAAGGGCTAGATTTCTATTTGAATTGAGGTGAGCAGTAGAGTTAGCAATCAAACAGAAAACCAGTCAGTGGAGATATTTGCAAAGTTTACTCAATCACAAGACAATATGGAAGAGACATCGTTTTCTTTTAAAAATACTCATTTGGGGGATGCTGGGTGACTTAGTCAGTTAAGAGCCCGACTCTTGGTTTTGGCTCAGGTCAGGATTTCATGGTTTGTGGGATCGAGCCCCACGTGGGGCTCTGCATTGACAGCATGGAGCATGCTTGGGCTTCTCTCTCTCTTCCTCTCTCTCTGCTGCTCTCCCACTCTCCCTTTCACTCTCTCAAAATAAAGAAATAAACTTTAAAAAATAAAAATACAAAATACAAAAGTATTCATTTGAATGGAAAGACTCCAATATAAGCGAATAATCAGAAGGAAGGTCATTTGTCCTCCTTAATGGGAAGGAAGCACTTAAGCTAGGCATTGAGCAAATATGGACATAGAAGGCAGGAGGTAGTCCAAAGTCTATATGATGCCATAGGTTACCTGAGAAATGCAGGATGCAAAGAAAAGGCATTGGTCCAATTCAGATCTTTCCAGTAACAGATAAATACTAGTTGATTCGTTGTTGTTGTTGTTGTTGTTGTTTAACTGCCAGAAACATTTGATTGCTTAAATGCAAGTTCTTATCCCCTCTTTTCCTTTTTCTCACTCATTAAAATTTCCCCATCCCAACCCAGGAAAAATAATAATTCTATTAACCCCCAGATGTACGCAATTTGTTCCGATACCAAAAGTTTCAGCGGGTTATGCTTCTACCCTCCAGAAC
This sequence comes from Panthera onca, assembly GCF_046562875.1. NCBI lineage: Eukaryota > Metazoa > Chordata > Mammalia > Carnivora > Felidae > Panthera > Panthera onca. The sequence goes on along the minus strand of NC_138343.1, from coordinate 16,224,284 downwards.
TTGATAGAACTTTAAAGACCGACTAGCTCATTGAGAGTATGCTGAATTTAATTTCTTCCATTTGTTTATTTAGATAAATGCATCCCCTTGGCTTCTGGCATTTTTAGATCTAGGGTGGTGTTAATATTGACTTGTGTAAAAAATCTTACACAATATGATTTGAATGTGCTAGAAAGCTGTCCTTTACAACCTTCCCCTAACATAGTAACCCAAAACCAACAAGCAAACAAATATAGTGTGATGTCAATGTATCTAAGAGTTTGTAAATGGAATCTCCGCCCACAAATGAGAAAAGTATTGATTGTAGAGTGAAAATGTCCAGGTCCAAATCATCACTGTGCACCTTACAAGCAGGGTGACCATGGGCATCTTATTTTGCCTGCTTATGCCTCAGTTTCCCCAACTGTGAAATGGAGATCGTGACAGTTTTTACCTTAGAAGCTTGCCAGGAAGGCTATATGATCTAATACGTGTAACATCTTCAGTGCCTGGCACACGGGAAGCACTTTATAAACGTTTACTATTATTATCTCAAAAATGACATTTCTCTCTCTCTCTCTTTTTTTTTTTTTTTTCCGATCAGAGTGAAGTTTAGGCCTTAGCAAACCTAAAAATAATTACATCACCGTGACTTTTCCGAGCGCCGGATCGGGCAGCTGATAAGCTTTCAGTAACTATTTGTTGTATGTATGGCTACACTCAATGCCTCCACAAACCACTCTCCCCTCTCTATTCTCATTTGGCCACAAAGTCCAATAATTATGTTGAAAATTAAGTGACAAGGAGCCGGAGAATAATCCTGAGCCTGAGCCAGTGCCTGGGGGAATCTGCTGTGATGGTGGTTACATCAACATTGACTTCCTCCCTCCCTCAGACAGTCCCGTGGTGTTGGTGAGTGCGTGTCTGCCTCTTTCTCTCTTGTGCCGTGGAACTTTCAGGGCATCCTTCTGGATAGCACAAGGCAGATCTACGCCCTGAGCTATAATGGATAATTAAAGTGAAAAGTCAGACGTACCCAGTCACATAATGTCCTCTGAGATCATATGGGATGAAACATAAAATTAATTATATGCACTCCAACTGCACTGCGGTCGGATGTTCAAAACTCAAGAGTCATGGCATTCCGTCCATATCTTCATCCACAGATTTTACCCTCCATCACCTTTGGGTGAAATCTATTTGTAGTGGCAGGTGGTCAGAAAGCTCTTGAGCAGAAAGGGCTGTCTCTAGGGTGTGTTTTATTTTTAATTCCACATAATTACTCAAGTTGTTCTGTCTCACTGCCTGATGGAGTTTAGACTGAGGTAACCTGACAGATATTTTCCAACATGTCTTGGCAGTTGCCTGATGCCCCACCAAGGGCTTTGCCGTGAAGAAAACCCGAGTGCAACTTGGTCCCATTTGGAGGGCACTCCGTTTGGGGCATTGGAGTGGCGGAGATCTGAGGCACCAAGGGCTACGTGAGTAAGAGGGTGTGGGTGGAACTTTAGCACGTATCACAAACCTCGGAGAACTTTTCAAAGCTACAGCAGCACCACGGTTTCTACTGGAATGTGAAGGAATAATTTTCTTCTTAAGAAAAATTAACTCCGAAGACAAAGTTAGTTCCCGATATGCAACTGACTCGGAAGGAAGGGACACAGAGTCGGCAGTCTTGGGTTTCTTCTGGTAGTTCCAGAAAGCCTCTACCACAGAGGAAATGTAGGAAGACATTTTAAAGGAGGCTATCACGCCCTGAATTGTCTCTCTCCCTCCTCTCCCCCAAATTCGTACGCTGAGTTTGCTCTCAGAATGCGGCCATATTTGGAGATTGGGTCTTTACAGGGTAATTCAGTGAAAATGAGGTCATTGGGGTGGGCCCCGATCCAATATGAAATTCAGACACGAGCATGTAAGAAGGAAGATGAGAAAACCCAGAGAAAAGACCGCCATCCGCAAGCCAAGCAGAGCAGCCTCAGAAGAAACCAGCTCGAAACCAGCCTTGGCAGCACCTTGAGCTCAGACTTCGAGCCTCTTTAACTGAGAAAATAAATCTGTTTGTCCAAGCCCCTCAGTTGGTGGTAATCAGCTATGACAGCTCTAGCAAACTAATACAGGCACAGAAGACTAAAGTCACTGCAGAACAGCAGGAAGGCAAATTGCCATGGTCAATACCGCCATTAAGGTCCTGAGAGGGGTGGAAAGTTCTGATGAAAATCAGTAGTGCAAAGTTTTCACACTCAAGTCCTGCTCTGGAATTTTGAACTTCAGAGCGCTCCTTCTGTTGAGTACTCGGCCCTGTGGGCTTCCTGGTTGTATTTCTTCGCGCATGCAACGTATCTCCCCCCAGACTGTTGTAAGCTACTTGATGAGGGAGAACTCCTTAGCTTTCTTTTTCTAGAATCACTGATTCATTCGTTAAATTTTGTTTGCCTTGTGGGCTAGACTCATGTTTAAAAAAAAAAAAAAAAAAGACATACTCAACAGAGGGAGGCCTCTATAAACTTCCCAGAAGGAGAGATCTGGGATGATCATGGGAGCTTTCAAGGAGGATGTGAAATTGACTCAGTCTTTGAAAGCTCAGTGGAGACTGGATATGAAAAAAAGACAGACGTGTCTCAGGCAAAGGCAAAAAGACAGACAATGGGATGTATGTCTTAGGGACTAAGAAAACAGCTTGCAGAGGTGGAGCCTTTTTCACGCTGGAGAGAACACCTTTGGATGGCAGTGTTGTAGGGCACTTCTTCATGAGCCATGGCCTTAAAAAGACAGTGAGGTAATCTGACTAGTTGTTGGAGGCAGAACTGGCTCAGCTATCAAAACCAATCAGGACTATTATGAATTTTATTACAGCAGATGGATGTTTCATCTTTCTGACCTGCGTAACGAAGCCTCACTATTCCTTCTCAACCCGTTGACACTTTAGACTTTTGGACAGGGACTGCACTACAATTACCTTTGCTCCACGTAAGAAAAAAAGAAGTGAATGAATAAACATGATTCCAGAAGGAATGCTCCCAGAGCTTTAAAATACCAGTTCCATCGCCATGGTATTCTAATGTTGAGTCTTGGTGATCTTGTCATCAAAATAGAAACCTGGAGGATTGCCACTTGGCGTTGCCCTTAGGCCTGTTTAGTCCATTCTGTATGTCTTTGAAATCAATGACTGTGTTTTACAATTTAAGCTTTTAATTCAGATTGACCGTTACTACAGTAATTCAAATGATTACTTTTTATTATACTCTCAATCTTCTGTGAATTGAATCAACAGATAGTTATTGAACTTCTACCGTGCACAGAATTAGCTTTAGGGAAGAAATAACCCTAAAATAATTGATGATGCTGATGCTGCGTGATGTATATATTGTCTGTTACCGCCATGGAGGGCTCCAAAACCCTGGCAGTAGATACATGTTTTATTCAAATCGAAGTAGGGGCTGGTGGAGAAGTTTGCATTTTGAAGATGAAAGAGACCAAGTCATAGATTTATGGAGGATGACGTTACATGGAAAAAGCTGTTAGCTCTGCCACTCATTAGTGTCTTTACCAATAAGGGGTGGGGAGGGAGAGTGAAGGTAAAATTTAAATTAATTACTGTGTCTCCTTATGAACAATTTGGACTAGAGCTTCACAGTGTGGCTGTTGAAGGAAGCTTTGTTGGGAAAACGCAGAGGGATCAGAGAGAATAATAAGTATTAAGAGAACAGCAGAAGCTCACAGTCTAGAGCTTGGCTTTCCTGTTAAGAGTAATGGGGAGTCATTGGTGTCCTTGGAGTAAGGGTCTAATAAGATACGAGTGACATTTGGTAAAATTGTTGTAGCAGTAATCATCAGAATGAATCCCAACTTAAGAAGCGAGAAGGCAAGGGGCGACAGGGTGGCTCAGTCGGTGAAGCGTCTGACTTCGGCTCAGGTCATGATCTCGCGGCTCGTGGGTTCGAGCCCCGCGTCGGGCTCTGTGCTGACAGCTCGGAGCCTGGAGCCTGGTTCAGATTCTGTGTCTCTGCCCCTCCCCTGCTTGTGCTCTGTCTCTCTCCATCTCTCAAAAATGAATAAATGTAAAAAAAAAAAAATTAAAAGAAGCAAGAAGGCAAGCCATGGGCGATTTTGATCGTTTGAAGGAGAGCTGATTATAAACCGTTGCTAACAAGAGTGGTGACGGGGAAGGTGCTGATAGAAAGAACAGGCCGACAGAATGTGGGGGGAGGTAGACTGAGGAGACCAGGGTGGCTGAAAGCTAGTGGACATGAAGCACAGAGAGGCTGCCTGTAGAACGGGCTGTTTCAAAGGTCACTTAGGATAACTTCCAAGGAATGAGATGAGAAACACGATCAGCTAGTGTCCTACACATGGTTGCCCCTGTCTTACAACAGTTGGGGAAGTTTACATGCACCTTTGACGCATGCCTAAGTTCATCAGAGCCCAAAGTTCTTGATTTCTTTCTTTTTTATTTATTTTTTTAATGTTTATTTATTTTTGAGAGAGACAGAGACAGAATGTGAGTGGGTTAGGGGCAGAGAGAGAGGGAGACACAGAATCCGAAGCAGGCTCCGGGCTCCGAGCTGTCAGCGGGGCTGGAACCCACGAACTGCGAGATCATGACCTGAGCTGAAGTGGGACGCTCAACCGACTGAGCCACCCAGGCGCCCCAGAAACTTTTTGATTTCTATCTCACGTACTGACAAAGACGCTAACGAGCCATAACCCTGCCATTGAAACATTTTGAATCGCCATAGCTTTATGTCCCATCGTCTTCAAAATCTGAATCTCCCTGCCTAGTCCCACCTTGAGTAAAATTGAACACTTCCCTTGCTTTCGTGAGGGTTCATACCACTCTGCATGGTTGGAATTCATGCCACCAGATTAGGGCACCGAGTGACGAGCTGTTTTTAAAAGTAAAATACCACTACTATTGCTACTAATAACACTAACGAAAACTAAGCACACGATCAAAGAGGGATATGCCAACTTGGGAGTGTATTCCCTCAACCTTTCATAGCCAGACAAGAGTTATAAAAATTCCCCTTCTCTCTGAGGGTCAAGTTCCACAAGGTGACAGATGCAGTGGCAAAAAGAAGAGGCCCGAATCAGATACAGAAGGCCTAGGGTGTCGTTTCTTAGGTCTGAAATCTTAGGAAAGCTACACAGATGTGGATGCTGTAACGTGAGATTCTTCTCGTGAGGCTCCTCGGAAATTTCTCTCTCTGGTCTACGGACTAAATGGCGGCCATGGTTACTGATCTTGTCATCTTTGTTGTTACTCTTACCCTGTCACCGCCCTGCCTTAAACACGGGCTCTGTGGCTTTTCTTAGCTGTTTCCCATGCTGAAGTAAAGAACCAGAAGCCTCGGGCTTGTCTAGGGTTGGCCCTTCTCCTGATGCCAACTTACTGTCATTTTTTATGGGACTTTGAGGAAGGAGCCGGTCTGTTTGGGTGAAAGTGTTTCATCAACTACAAAATGCTTTCATTTCTTTTAATGTTTATTTATTTATTTATTTATTAACATTTGTTCATTATTGAGAGACAGAGGGACACAGAGCGAGAGCGACACACAGAGCATGAGCGAGACACAGAGCATGAGCAGGGGAGGGGCAGAGAGAGGGGGAGCCACGCAATCCGAAGCAGGCTCCAGGCTCCGAGCTGTCAGCACAGAGCCCGACGCGGGGCTCGGACCCACGAGCCACGAGATCATGACCTGAGCTGAAGTCAGACACTCAAGGGACTGAGCCACCCAGGCGCCCCTCGGGCTGTTTTTCTTAAAGCAGTATTTCACCTTTCCAATTTGGTCATCAAGCCATATGTCACCTGTGGACAGCAGTTTCCCTTTCAGATAAGCTATCCACAAGCTGCTATTTGGGGCAGAAAAGCACATTCCGGGTAGGAGCTCTGGTATCTGTAGGAATCCTATCGCGGCTCCGGTTTGCTGCCCTCACCTCACTGCTGCGATTACATCTACATTCGCAGCCGAAGTGCGTGTTTTCTGGAGAGAAGTCGTGGGTGCACATCCGGTGGCCTCAGGGACTTTGCAGAGCCACAGAAATACTTCGTGCCTTAGAGGCAAGTGATTCCCCATTACCTCCCTCTGACGGGTGCTGTCAGAATTAGAAAGCTCTGGAAGATTCTCAAAACAGAGGCCTAAAATAGTCATTATAATTACTAATAGTAATTAACTTTCATCACAGGTGAGTCACCTATACGTTCAAGTTTCAGTGATAATTTATCTCAAAGTTACCCTCGAGCGTTTCCTTACTTACTCAGCCTCACTCCTCATAAAAGGTAAGTTATATATTTTTTTTGATGTTTCCAGCTTTATGGAGGTGTAATCGTCAAACACTGTATGTTTAAGGCGTACATTGCTATATGTATACATCGTGAAATGATCGCTATAATCAAGCTAATCAACAGACAAATCCATTTGTGTGTGTGTGTGTATGTGTGTGTGTGTGTGGTGAGAACATTTAGGATCTACTCTGTTAGCAAATTTAACTATACGATACAGTATTGTTAACTGTAGTCACCATGCTATACTTTAGGTCTCCAGAACTTGTTTATCCTGCTTCACCAAAATTTTGGGTCTACCCTATGACCCCCACCTTCCCATTTTCCCCATTTTGCAGCGCCTGGCAAAGGAAAATATGCTCAGCTTTTGAAGAAAGCAGAGAGGAGGTTTCTTACCTTATATTTAGCGCATGTGGATGACTGATGTTGGCAAAGTAATTCTTTCTTCAAAGGACAATGAAAAGAAGGAGTAAATGTTTTCTAAAGTCGTCTGTAATTCTGTATCTGTAATTATGTCAATACTGATATTTTTGCTTTTACATTCCTTCAGTGCGCAACAGGGGAGCTTATCTCGGTGAAATGTTTCCTTCTTCCTTTTTCCAATAACAAATGGATAGGAGGGTCAAACATTTGTACTTTTTCTTTGAAGCAATTGGCCCTAAACCGGGAAAGCTGTTTCATCAGCTACAATTTTGAGTATTTTTATTTCCCCTGATAAAGTTTCAGGTCTCTGCCCATGAACAAGATGTATGACTGTCAATAGCCACCTTTTCAGTGGATAGAGTCAGAGTTACTTTATTAATCAGGGTTCCATTAACTCTGGTAAGTCTGATAACCACACATAATGATGTCTGTCCACTTTCTTCTTCATCAAATCCCGCTACCTTTCCCAGGCCAAAAGGAGCGTATGATTCTCTTCTTGAGGCAGATAAAAAGGGCATGGGGACTCTAAAAACAGGTTTAGCTGAGGGACGTGCCATGGTAAATTTGCTTCGTGAAGCTGACCAAGATAACTTTATCTTCCTATGTTTCCATTTCTCGTACAAAAGCCCCAGAAACAGGTTCTCCTACCCAACAGTGTCATAACCATGAAAACGCACGGTCAAGTTAAAAGACAACCACATCTACGTATACATACCAACCCCTGCCCCTTCCAAAAAAATCTGTCAGTTTCAGTGCAGGGAGAAATATAAAGCTTTCAGACAGGTTCATGTTTCTCTAATCGCAATCTTGCCTTTGGTTTACGTGATGTGCTCCTGAGCCAGAGGCATAATACCCACTGTGGGTGCAGGGGATTCAGGAACAACAACATGTGAAGAATCAGAAGCTTAACATTATCTAAGTGGAAGAAAAAATGTTTCTAGGCCTCCTATGGATATTGTAAATTCTGGCAAAGGGAGAAAGGAATAAGACAAGCCAGGCGATGCATACATCCGACTCTCCTCTGGCAGGTTTAAGGAACAGAGGCACTTTTTAATATCAATCCTCAATAATTTTCATGCCTATGGCTTCCTCAGCTTGAATCTTTATGTTGTTTTGTTTTGTTTTAAAGTGGCTGGATGCCGGGGAGAGGAATGGTTCCTGATTTCCAGATTTTTAAAATCTGCAATACAGGGAGAGTTCTGGCAGGGGGTTTTCAGCGACTGGATTCACTCTTGTCCTCTCTCTGGGAAGCAGTCTGACGATGAGAAGGTACAACCCGACATCGTCGCTCTCTTTTGGGAGCTACGGCCGAGAGGAATGTGCTCACCGGATTCAAGCTTCATGAACATTGGTGTGGAAGACGGCAAACTGTAAAAGAGCTAAGCGTGAGACGTTGCATAGAGTGTTACAGCTGAATTCTGGCGAGCCAAAATGGGTATATATGGGAGTCAGATCTTCAGTATGAAGCTTTGGGTTTTCACAGCCCTGGTGTTGGGTTTCGATATTGGTCCTTGCCACTTAGGCTGCGATCCAAGCGAAAGACAGCTCTGGAGATGCAACAAGAAACACGCCCCCGTACCGATGAGGCCAGATCCATCATTATTACTGCCAACCCATTCCCTCTATGAAGCTCTTTCCTAGACATTCTCGGCCATAGCCGGAATCAGCATAATATTTTGAGGATTGTGCTTTCATGCTTTTAAATTTCCAAACAATACATGCCCTTATGGTCACAAATACAACTGAGAGTTCCATGGGTTCTCCTTATTTTTATCTTTCTCTCCAACCCCTTTCTTATCTCGTAACTACATTATTAGCAGGCCCCTAGATAACTTCAGATATGAGCCAAGGTTTTCTGGTATGCTGTGTAAAATACTACGTTCTCTTTGGGAGTATATTTATGCATTTGATTAGAAAGTCTGGGTTTTGTGCATTTGTCTTAGTGCTGTATTATTTTTTACATGTGTATTTATTTTGAGAGAGAGAGTAGGGGAGGGAGAGAGAGAGACAGAGAGAGAGAGAGACAGAGAGAGAGAGAGAATCGCAAGCAGGTTCTGCGCAGAGCCCAACAAGGGGCTTGATCTCACAACTGTGAGATCATGAACTGAGCCGAAATCAAGAGTTGACGCTTAACCAAGTCACCCAGGCACCTCTGTGTTTGTGCTTTAGATTTCAAGATTGTGGCTGTTTTCCTTTCCAAGTGATGTTTTTCCGTGTTACTCAAACAGCCTGATATCCTTTTCTAAAAATTTCAGTGCATAAATTTCTGTCCCTTGCTACCACGAGTAAACAACTCTCCTCCTCCCTCTAAGCTAAGCATTTCTTCTGTCAGTCATTAAAAATTACCATGGGAGAGACGGTGACACCAAAGCAAAATATTCTAAAGTTAGGCCCTGTGGTTCACCTTCTCCTTCAGGGCTTTTATTGTGTTTCTTTCTTTTTTGGTCTTGGATAAAGCGTTCGAGAAATTCTTGACGTGAGACTAAATTTTATTGTGGTTAAGACTTACTTTCTTTCTGGGGATGAAACAGCCCATAAAGATTCACCAAAATGTTTCAGTCAGAAAGTCACAACATGTTTTCCAACTCTCAAGCAACTAAGTCGTCTGCACTCTGGAGCCATCCTCCCTGTTTACTGAAAGACAACTGTCAGTGGGAAAGAGCTGTTCCCACTCTCTATTAGAACACGGTCTTTTCCCCACACGATGACTCCTTGGCCTTCTGAGGGAAATCTCCAGTGAGCTGGCTGGGCACATTCCAAATGAGGATTTGGCACTTAGCAGGGAGAGGAGAATAGCTCTGCTGTCAGTCCTTAGTGGAATATAAATCATTCCAGAGAGGAGCAAAAGAAACAAAACAAAACAAAACAAAACTGTTCCTTTCTAGTCTTTGTCATGAGTTTTACACACAGCCATCTTTCTAACAGGTCCTCTGAGATACTGCTCTAACAGGGCTTTCCTTCTTGGTTAAACCAGACATCAAAGAAAGATGGAAGAGGCCCACAGACAGAGACTCAGCTCCCCAGTCTCTCTCCTGATGAGTCTCCAAGGGGACAAATATGCTAGGGACACAGAGAAAAGCAAGCTAATTGAGCATTGAGAGCCCAAGGATTTCAGACAGACTCTCCTAAGGCAAGAGATCTCTCCGAAGAAAGGCCCTTATACCCAAAACTGTACACTCCTATGAGACGTTTGTTAATAAGGAATAGAAACCTAACTCAATCTAGCTTAGAAAGAAAGACAGAAAGACAGAGAGAAAGAAAGAATGAATGAACAAAAGAAAGAACAAAAGAAAGAAAGAAAGAAAGAAAGAAAGAAAGAAAGAAAGAAAGTTCTGGAAGTCAACAGATTGGATCCTGGACTTGAAAGGTGGCTTTAGCAGTGCATATGCCTGTTCTACACTTCTGTTCACAGGCTCCCCCACAACCTTGAGTCTACATAGAACGTTGAACTTGTGTTCTTAGAGGAAGAGACACTGTCTCTTCCAATATTCTGGCAAGGCTCAAGAGAGGGCTCAGATTGACTTGAGTTGGGTCACATGCCCATTCCCCAATCAATCTTAGTAGCCAGCAAGATGAGTAGCCAGAACGGATCCAGAGTCTATTCCCAAGACTAGTGAGTTGGACAAAGGTGAGGACTTAGGGATCACCTGAATCACTTACACTGAAAGGTGTTATTAAAAGTTAAGGGAGAGTTGGTTCTCTAAGGAGGTATTAGAAGTATAGAAAAACATATGTTTGCTGCACATATGGGAAGACCCTGATAGGGCACTGATTGAAGGACATCATGCATTTCTCAGTGTTTAGAGAAGTAGAGGGTTCTGGATGAAGCTGGCACAAGTCATATGCGAGTTACAGCGTAGAGCTGTGGATTCAATTTCAAGTAATTTCATGTACTTTGCTGGTTGTTCTGGTCCTAGATAAGATTGTGAACTCACTGATGCTTGTGTTGTGGGTTTCTACTTCTTATATCTATGGCCCTTACTTCTCCTTCTGTCTACTCACTACCCACCAAAGTACTTCTTCTCAAACCATCTGGCCCTGATCTCCCACGCCTGACTAATGACATAAACACGTTACCCCTCATTCTTTCCCCAAATGACTCACCCTATGCTTTAAGCCCTGAAGAACTTCAGGGAAACTGATGATTAACATGAACTAAAATGAGTGTTATTACCAGACAAGATACTATCGATGTTTCAAGAGAAGCTATCCCTTAACCTTGTGGCTCCCAGACTTTGAGATTTTCATAGTCTATCAAAATGAGAGAAAGAGCACTATTGAGAAAGTAAAGGTGAGGAGAAGGAGAGGAGGAGAAGGGAAGAGGGAAGGGAAGGGAAGGGAAGGGAAGGGAAGGGAAGGGAAGGGAAGAGAAGGGAAGGGAAAGGAAAGGGGAAAATTAAGGATTGGTTTAGGGTTCTTAAGCATTTTATTTTGATAGGTTAAGGACCTTAAAAAGAGCCACAATAAAAGTACTATTTGACATCACCAAAATTTTATAAGAGAAAGGATATTTTAATGCCAAAAAAACTAGAAAGGATTTAGTTTCATATTTAAAGAGAATCCTTTAAATTTTAAAAATTACAACTTTTCTGGAAAACTCACTGAAATGTCCTGGATTTGCCTGGAATCATTTAATGATTCACCCCAAACAACCCTTGCTAAAGATGAGTACTTGAAAACCTCAGTGTTATCCCAAAGAGTTTCATGGTGGGAGTTTGGGGTCTGTAGGTCGTCCATGAGAATTTTATGGCCACCGTGCCCTCATACCAAGAAAATAAATAACTGCTCTATCTGTAAAGACCTTGGTTTCAGGCTAGGGATTCTGGCAGAATCTACACACGACAGAATCACCCTTGATAGGGACATTATGTCACTCAGCACAACCTGCTCTATCCATAGAAGGGGAAACTGAGGCTCAAGAGGAGAAGATACTTGGATAAATCCACACTCTGCAAATAAATCCCATAGCCAAGGCAGATCTTATACGAACCAGGACTGAGCTGGCATTTAGACAGAAGGCAGAGAGAAGGATCAGAACCTGAAGACGAACTCATCCCTGGGTGGGTCCAATAGAGGATGGGTGAAGAGGACCAGAAATGACAGGAAGGATTCTAGACCAGCAGGTGGAGCACTTCAGCACGAGAGAATGTTGCCAAGGGATGGATCCCAGCCTGGACATCCTGGGCTTTCTGTCTGAGGTATGTCAGTAAAAATGGTTCAGATCATATTTTGGGCCTGGCGGTTTTCAGGCAAACCCCATGAGGTCTAAGCAACACCCTTCTCTCAGAAACACTGGGTTAACAGGCTGGTCATCAAGACGAGCTTTTGGGCTTCCTGGAGGACAAGTCAGGGTAAGGACAGCTGGATCAGCTTCGGAATGTCAGGCCAGCGGGTGGGACAAGCGAATTCCGATATGGAGAGTAGAATGTTAGCACCAGAGGAATGTTTTATGTTGTAAATGTGTTATTTGGTGGGAAGAAATTGGTAGGGTTTTTTTTCTTTTTTTCCTAGTAAAATGGCTGTTATCTTTAATATCTTCCTGTCTCTTGAACTCCATTGTTGACCAAGAAAAGCATGTCTCAAGCATGGTGTTAGAAAAGGCGTGGTCATGTATGGATGCGGGGACATTTGGACGAGTTGGTGGAACTGTAAGCCATTCGGAAAGAAAAAGAGACAATTTTAGTGAAACCACAGAGAAAGACAAAGGCTTTAGAAGCCTAACACCCAAAGAGGTGGCCTAAGCCTTGGGAATAGGGACAATATAACTGTTTGAGAGACTTGAAAGAGAAAGCTCAGACTAGGCTCTGAGGATCCCTTGAATCCAGTGGGCATAAACCACCAAGATTAAACCCAGTCAGGAATGCCTAAAATTCTTCCGTGCCGTGAGATTATAGGAAGCTGGACTTCGGGGTTCCTCCACAACTGCAATAACATTGACTTATGTCACCTTTAAACCGATGAGCTTAGGCTTGGGGGAGTAGGGTCAGAAAGCGTGGCACCACTCACCTATTTGTCCCGGAACACAGCAGTGCCCTGGATATGGGAAATCTTTGGTGAAAATATCAGCCATCGAAACAAACGAAATATCCTTGTGACATTAATAATTAAACGTTCATATCTTTTACGACGAAAACAATACTCGGAGCACAGCATTACTGGAAGTTCATGAAATGAACCCTCTTTTTTGGGTCAGTGTTTACTACAGTCCTGATTGTTTCAGAAAGAAAACTTTATGAAAGGAAATCAAGAGCGTTTCTCCAACTCCACGGGTACAGCAATAACAGGAAACAAAACTCCTATTTCTGTAGTTTGCCAGATAAGAACTGAACAGTAGATTTTTTTAAGGCATGTGGCAAATACTGTTAACGACATATAAATTACTGTCTATTGCAGGGTCTTGGCTGGGTGAGTTACAATGTAGCTTCTATTTCTGGTGGGGGAGACACGGGCATTTGTCATGACTCCAGAAAATGGTAAAAAAAAAAAAAAAAAAAAAAAAAAAAAGACAAGTTGGCAGAGGAGAAATTGTTGTTCAAAGAGCAGCCGCTTCATCCCTGGTCGTCTGGTGGGACCACCCTGCCCCAAGAACATTCCAGACAGTGAATTTGAAACAGGGCAAAAGCCAAGTTACTGAGCAGTTGGAGGTAATTTCCAATGGACTCCTAAGATACTGCATTCCAGATGCTAAGAGTAGAAGAAAAACGTAGCAGCTCGTGGCCTTAACTGAGATCATTTCATTGACTATGTAAGAAGATGCCTTACTCAGTTCGGTCCAGGGCATATTTGCTTATTATGCATTTTATAATTCAAGTACAATAGCTAGCTGGCCTATTACAAAATTACTTCCCCCAAACTTTCCTCAAGTTAAGTTTAACAGCAGACATAATTAGGGAGGTATGTGCGTTTCATTTGAAAGGCTATCTTCTCCAGTGGCTTTGAAAAAGGCAGGAGAGTAAGTTTGGAGAACCAGTGAGTCATTTAAGACAGAAATGTCATAAAACACACCTTCTAAAGCACATATTGATATCAAAGTATGTACATTGAGGGATCTTTTAAAGTTCTTGTTTTCAACCTTTTAATCATGACGACTGATTATCAGTTTCCTTGTCTGCTCAGACATCATTGATGCTCTCTGTTGTCGACAAGGCAGAGAAGAAGGGATTTTTAATATATGGTTATGTCAACAATTGTGAAATATTCCTGAGACCAATAACAGAGGGTAAGATTAGTATCTTTATTGAATATATTATAGTTACAACCATTAAGGAATTCTAAAAATACAATACAAGGCACCAACATCGCATCCCCAAATTCAGACTTAGTCACTGCTTACATTTTGCCATATTCTGCTATGCGTTTGACTTTATGCCTTTACTGGACCACGTTTGTCCACAATTCTGCATCCTGTTTTTCTTTCACTCACCTTTGTATCATAAGCAAGTTTCTACGCTACTAAAATTCTACGCAAAGACCACTTTTATAAATGGATTCGTTTTTTTACCGATATACCATATCGGTATAATCACCAAAGTTGTTTGCAGTGTTTGTTATTATAAATAATTCTGTGTAAAATGTCTTTGCAAATCTACCTCCTTCTTTATCACTTATGATTTCCTCAAGATCCTTAGGAGTAAAATCACAAGGATTTTATATAAATTCTTTTAGAACTCTTGGTACAGGTTGCCAAATCACCCAGTAGAAAGGCGGTATTAACTCATACCTCCAACAGAGGTTTATGAAGGTAAGCAAGAAAACGCACTTAGTTTTCTTTACTTTGGTCATGGTTCTATGAAAATTAATACTATGGTAACAGAGCATTTGTTAAAAACAAACTATTGGATATTTTTGTTTTAGATAAATAAAGAAGGAGGGCATCTTTCAATTACTAGTAAATGCTAGGAATTTAACAATACCTTTAAAATTCATAGTGGAGGCAACATCATAGGCAATTTTTTAAGTCAGATTTTTAAAAATAAAAATAACCCCTGATATTTGCTACCTGCTCAACAGTTTGCAAATGCTTTCATAAATGACCCGGTATTAATCACCATGAACGTTAGCAAACCCGGAAATAATTCAGGCCTACCAGAAACCCGCAGATGCCGTCACATTTAAAAGTAACACAAAATTGTCTTGCATTTAAAATCATTTTTCTCGGGGCGCCTGGGTGGCTCAGTCGGTTGAGCAGCCGACTTCAGCCCAGGTCACGATCTCGCGGTCCGTGAGTTCGAGCCCCGCATCGGGCTCTGTACTGACAGCTCAGAGCCTGGAGCCTGTTTCAGATTCTGTGTCTCTCTCTCTCTGACCCTCCCCCGTTCATGCTCTGTCTCTCTCTGTCTCAAAAATAAATAAACGTTAAGAAATAAAAAATAAAAAAATAAAAATAAAATAAAATCATTTTTCTCATTAGCTTTAAAAGTTTTATTCCCAAGGAAGATTTTCTGCTCTGGGTAAAGAATAAATTCTATGGCCTGGTTCCTTCACTCCTAAGCAGCCAGCGTAGGAAGGCAGGTCTATGAGACAGGCTGACTAGTGTCTGCATGTCTAAATGCCTTTGCACCAACTTGAAATCAAATGAGGGAAAAAGAGAAACCCTTGCAGCTCCCCAAACACACCATGCATGCCCTTACCTCCTTGTCCTCCCACCCGCTGTTCCCTTTAGCTTGGAGCCCTGGCTCCCCAGTGATATCATGGCTTCTTCTCCCCCTTCCCCCAGGTCTTTTGCTCAAATGATATGATCCCAAGTTGGGCCTCTTTGCATGACCCTGCTTAAAATGGCAACTACCACTATCCCTCCTCAACCCCCCGGCCTCCAAAAAGCACCCTCTGTTCCTCTTCCTTGCTTCCCTTTTTACACAGAACTTTTTACCATGATATTTTTTTTGTTATTATGGTTATTAGTATTATTAGTATGAATGTTATGCTCAGTTATCACAGCAATGTTAGGAAGCAGGTAAACTCTTCTGAATATGTATTCTGTGGGTCTCCAGATAAGTCTGGATAATGCTAGGGTAATTCATCCTCCGCTGGGATTCGTATTATATCGCTATATATTACGTATTAACATATGAGGGAGGTCTGCAATAAAGAAAACCATTCAACTTTAATTTGACTTTAATCTTTTATTTGAGTGTAATGAAGCATGACCCAAAGGATGCTTTTCCTTTTTTTTACACGGCCCATATTGGCATCATGTCAAGATGGTGATTCCTGTAAATGCCCTTTAATAGCTACAGAAGGCATGATTTCCTCCTCTTAACAGAGGACGAAGGCGAGATGCACAGAAGCTCGGTGACTTACACAAGGTCATGCAGAGAACAAAGAGAAGCGCAGATATCCTAACCCTGCTCAACCCAACCCAGGAGGCTGATCTTACCACCACCTCGCTGCATGTTGCCCCCTATCACCCAAGTGGGTTACAAGTCTCGCACATAGAGATGACAAGACAACAACCAACGACAGAGCTGCCCTTCTAGCATTGTTGGAAATGCAAACACAGCTGGAAAATGGACTTGACATAAGATTACATTTTGCGGGGGCGCCTGGGTGGCTCAGCTGCTTAAGCCTCCAGCTCTCGGTTTCGGCTCAGGTCATGATCTCACAGGTCATGAGATCGAGCCCCAAATTGGGCTTAGCACTGACAGTGCAGTGGAGCCTGCTTGGGATTCTCTCTCTCTCCTCTCTCTCAGCCCTCCCTCACTTGCATATGTACTCTCTCTCTCTCTCTCTCTCAAAATAAATATATACACTTTAAAAAAAAAAAAAAAGATTGCATTTTGTGAACCTGAAAAAAACATGCTACATGAACTCCAAGTGCCTGGCCACGGCTTGGTGTTACCAATGACTTTCTGCTTTCTGACATTTATGTGGTGGGCAGGCAATCAAAAGTCAGGCCCTTATCTAAACCCTGGAAATGTCATGATTCACCTCCAAAGATTTAAAAAGAACGAATCAAATTAAGATCCGTTCATTAGCAACAACGAACATAATACAAAATGTTCAAGCTGGTACAAAACGAATCCTGAAGGTATTTTCCTTATGTCAAAGAGAAATCTGGAAACTTTCAGAGCGTTGGGTGAGAAAAGAAAAGCCAAGCTTAAAAAAAACAAAAAAACACGCGTCTCTGCTGTGACTTAACCAGGGTGAGCCTCCTCGACAGAAATCCCAGCTAGGCAGAAAGGCTCACTGGCAAACAGTGGCTTGCCTGTTTTGGAGTTATACTTATTTGGTTTCTGAATCAGCCAGAGATTTCACATTATGGAACTAGTTCGGCCTTTTGAAAGCCTGACAGAGGTGAACAGAGAGGATTCAGGTTTTTGCTGTTTCTGAAACGTATGGGACGTTGCAAGCGAAAGAGAAAAAAAAAAAAGCCCATGGTAAATAGGGAAATCGTATTTGAAGTTAGTATCTTTATCATTAATACCCCCCCAAAGGATTTAGAAGTCAGGATGGGCAAAAGCGATGGGAAAATCCAGATGCGATGAGATGCCAGAGAAACATCACAATGGTGAATTGTGTTTGGTCTCAAAGCAAATCCTCTCAGTTCGGATAAGTTGGAAATAGTTTCTGTGCTGTTCGTCTAGCACGCTATAGGAGATAAACAAGACTGGAAGGGGCGTCTTAAAGATTAGACCATGTATCCATCTAGCTCGGTTTGTTTTGCATGTTGTGTCCTCCACAGTGTCCCTCAATAACTGCACCAAAATAGGAATTGGATAGAAATATTCAAATTGTCACTTCTTTTTTTTTTTTTGGTCTCAGCCATGATAAACATACCCAGGTACCTGTCCCAGTCCCAGGCTGACCTACGTGGACTTCTCTTGAGACATTCCACGTGTGATTACTTTATAATTTGTTCCTGGTTGTTAAGACAGTAGACATGGAGGGCCTAAGTAGGGCCCCTTGGGCGTGCCTCTGCGCACTGACACAGCGGCAAAACTCTCAAGGTGTTATCAGTGGCAACACTGGTTACTAGAAAGAACGTGAAACTGTGCTCCTCAATCAGTGTGCTGAGCCCCATCAGCGACAGAGGGGATGAGACTCAGGTGCTTGGAGAATGACCCCTTGCTCTCTGTAGTACGGTCTATATGCCCTTACACCCAGTTTAGTGGCCCTGCAATATCATCGGAAGAAAGGACTTCTTTATATTCCTATGGTGTTGTTCTGGGATAATAGCACGCACATTTCTAACGTGCCGCTCTTCCAAAGATAATTAAGGATTTGGGTTTTGCCAAAAATGCAATGTCAAACTTGGAGGCTCGCAAGATGCCAAGTATCTATGTTTAGGGCAATTTGTACACATTTTGGAAAAGAGAGAACTATTTATTTTGAAACTAAAGCGTCTCCAGGCAACCCTGCATTACGAAACATTTGAGAAAAGCCTTCTGGCAATGGCTGAGGAGTATTTACCATATGTATGAATAGGCATGTGGAGATAATGAGCAGAAAAACCCATTTCCAACTCCTGACACTGCTTATGGCTGATCTTACCTCAGAAAGAAGTCACAGGAATGGGGCTGCCTGCACCGGCTTGCTCGGTACAGCACCTTCAGGTTTGTGTGTGAGTGTGTGTGTGTGTGTGTGCATCTGCGTGTAGTGCGAAGTAATTACATATGATGTAAACTGCAAGAACAATGCTAAAGTTTATCTCAAAGGGGTAGATTTCTACGTTCATTTTTCACATTATCCGTCTTCTGAGGAAAGTGGCCTTTAGGCTAAGCGTTTGTTTGCTCTTTCCCTATATTCTTGGCCCACATGGAAATGCTTATTGGAGAATATCTATCAACACCCACAACATTATGAATAGATGGGGAGATAAGTCACAGGACATGAAAAGCATGATTATTAAGTACATTTACCTGACACTTGCAGGTGGCATTTCTAGAACGTTCTCTCGCGAGGTGACAGGTGAATGGAGACTGGACAACATCGTCTCTCCAATACAGGAAATCATGAGGCGAGAAAGTAGAATACTGTTGATGCCCTGCTGTTAGGGCAACTCTCCATCAACCGGCAGGACTTAGTTTGGGGGGTTAACTTCTGGTCTGTCTGTGCCTCACAGAATTGTTTTACTTTAGGAATATTTTTTTCTCTGTGTCCATAAACCTTTCTTTATTTGCACAGAAACTATCCTTTGAAATTGTGTCTTGGCAACATTCTGTGCCTTCCCAAGCAGAAAACAATTGCTCAGTTAAATATAATTCAAGTCTCATGCCTCAGCAAATCTTCTAGAGTCTCGCAAATAAATACATCATCAAATGCTGAAATCCTTGCTGAGCTCAGACCCTCCCTACTGAGAGCTTGATATAGTTTAGCACTCAGCTCATCTATCTCCTTATGTTCTGAGTCTAAGCAAATTCTGACTGTGATTTCTCTCCCCATGTAGGTCTGACCACAGGGAGAGTTTTCACTAATGATGCCACCATGAGTATTCCATTTCACTGACAGTTCTATTTCTCATTACAAATTAATACATGGGCTAGATTTAAGTGACACTCCACAATGGTTAATTTGAGTCTGCCTGCCCTCATTGAATTAACAAAATCTAGTTTCAGAGGCCACAGGTTGAACGTCAGATTCAGGTTCGTGGTAGATCATTCCTCCAAGGCTCTCTTGGGCTGTCTTACTGTTGGTCTACTTCCCTGCAGGCAATTCTCAGATATTACCATGTGGAAACTGTTCTAAATTCCTACAACCTCCTTTGTGCTTTTTATTTTTTTC
The DNA here is from genome assembly GCF_046562875.1 of Panthera onca. Taxonomy (NCBI): domain Eukaryota; kingdom Metazoa; phylum Chordata; class Mammalia; order Carnivora; family Felidae; genus Panthera; species Panthera onca. The sequence goes on along the minus strand of NC_138343.1, from coordinate 16,204,882 downwards.
TTCTGGGAAAATTTAGAAGCTGTGTGGGCAAAAGTATTTTGAAATGGCAGGTGGATATTGTGGAAATTTAGGTGATCATAATGTAGAGGGAACGGTTGCTCTAAAGGCTGGGAGCACCAGGTCAGGCAAGGATAGATTCTATATCCTTCTATAGAGTATCCACAACATTGCTGGCATGCCAATGTGAGGGAAGAAGAAAGGCCTCCACAGAAGGGAATGTTTATCCAACGATAGCCAAATTTTGGAGGATGAGGAAAATAACAGTTCTCTATCTATATTAACTTGGATTTGTCTCTATCCTTTATCGTTAATCACTGCTCCAAACAAAGTTAATGGGAATGTTATGGCTCAATTTCTGTGGACTGGGGAAGCTTATCAATGGGGCTGCCACTTCCTAGCTATTTGTGGAATTTATCTGTGTTAAATGAGTTCACTCAGGGATATCACGAACATTACAAATGCTGTCCGGCCAGGATGATGAAATATTTAAAAATATACACACACGTTTAGGAAGAAAGAAAAAAAAAAGAAATCTCCTAAAATCCAACTTCTTCCCCCCATTCTACCATGGAGACTTAAATGGACATTTTTAATTACACACAGTAATACATATCAATGGAAATTAATTATATTTTCAACCCAAAAACTTTACAACATAGTTTTTGGAATACAGTCTGTGGCTACTCAAGGACACATCCCTTTAAGAAAGAATATTGTAAAAGATCATAAACAATGAATTGGTAGCATACTGAAAAGTTGCTCTCTTGGATTAAATCTACCTGAATGGCTTGCCGTCTACCCACACATGCACAATTAATCACATTGACTTACAAGGTTGTTTTATTATATTATTCAAATAGTGAGTCATTGCTACTTAAGAACCCTTGATTCCTACAACTAAGAAATAAGGCCACATCAGGAACACTGTAGCTGAGTTACAAAGGAGTGTAAAATTCTTGCGCAATACGATATGGAAAACTAGTCACGGAGCCAATCCTTCCAGTTAAAGATACCATCCACGAAGTGCACTAGCGCGCCCTGTATTTCAATTAAATTCTGCCTTTGCGCAACAAGAGTGAAATGCGAATGGTCTTGAGATAGTAGCAACATTGCTAAGGAAAGATCCGAGAGCTCTGCTATTTGCCTTTGCTCAAGTCTGTGTTATTTACAAGAAGATTTATGGTATTGAGAGCCCAGGTACTTTTAGTCATTTACATGTTACCGCAGGGGTGGGGTGAAAGAATTAGGTAAGAGAGAAAGACACCTCACTAAAGAATGTCACACACCCTGTCTTCCTTTAAGATTGAGAAAGAATTCTGCACTTTAATTTTAAAAGCCACCATGTGACTTTCAGATGGAGCTTCCTAAATAGGCTAAGGTTAAGGCTCTCGGGAGGGAGTGTGTGACAGGAAACAACTAAATTAATTGAAGGTAGCTAAATTTCACAACATTTTTAGGGGCTACAAAAATGACTTAACGTTCCCAGGCAGATAACTGCCTTCCTTCCCCTCACCCCAAGCCTTTATCTCCACATTATTCACCAAAAAGTTACATGTTCCTTGCGAATTAGAACGGATTTTATTAGAAATAGAATTTACTTGGGGCGCCTGGGTGGCGCAGTCGGTTAGGCGTCCGACTTCAGCCAGGTCACGATCTCGCGGTCCGTGAGTTCGAGCCCCGCGTCAGGGCCTGGGCTGATGGCTCGGAGCCTGGAGCCTGTTTCCGATTCTGTGTCTCCCTCTCTCTCTGCCCCTCCCCCGTTCATGCTCTGTCTCTCTCTGTCCCAAAAATAAATAAAAAACGTTGAAAAAAAAATTAAAAAAAAAAAAAGAAAAAGAAATAGAATTTACTTTAAGAAATATTCTCCTGATAACAAAGCCACTGAAATATCCTTTCATGTTAGATATATTCCTAACAGTTTTGCTAGGATGCTAAAATTGAACGACTTTGTTTCTCCTTTTCAAGTGCTATGGGCCTAGGGCTGAAGAAAAGCTTTTCTACTCATAGCTCAGTAATCTTGGGTATGTTGTTTCAATTTTTTGAGATTTAGTTTCCTCCTGTCTACAAATAAAGTTAGCGATTCCTACTATCTAGCGTAGTCATGACAATTGAATTGAAAAACCATATACATTTTTTTTGGTTTCCAGATTACAGGGGGTCCCCAGTATAAATTTTCCCTATAATTCATTCAACTCCAACTAGATTTTAGGTTTCTTTGGTCCTATGATAGCCAACTTTTTCTATCATTAGTGGATTCAGTCATCAAAAGATGATACACAAATTGTTCATGGTAGAATATAAATATGTTTATTATAACCATAATCAAAGACATTAGATTAAATATGCGTTATTAGTTTTATTTTTCTAATCATATAGTACTTAATAAACACCAAATCCTAATGTATCTATTTATGCCACTGGCAGGAAGATTTTATAAAAATAAATTACATATAAGGAGAAGTAAGAGGTAGTAAAGCTTCTTCACTCAAAATCAAAATGAAATCATGATTTTATCCTTTGATCTTTGCATAAAGACCAACGCATACCAAATCCATCGGAAGGATTTGGGCAGGATTCTGGGCAGGGGAAGTATGAGCAAATGTGCCAATAGCTCAAGACCTAAGTCAAGTACAAACCATTTCAGCATTTCCTTGGCTGTTATCTTATTTGCTAGACACAGGGCACCCTGCTTTGTAGACAAAGAAGACGTGTGAGTCCTTTGACAGGTTCCCAGCCTAAAATGAAGCATCAGGAATAAAATACCGTAGCTTCTAGTGTGGGGGATTTGGAAGCCATAGACGGGACCCAGATGGCCAATTCAATTTGGTGAAGGTAGTGCGGTCCAGAATGTACTTAATGCAGATGGAACCATGAGCCTGATCCTTATACACAAATATTTTGCACGCATGAGTGTCCATCAAGTAGGGAGAATGGAGATGATGGTGACTAGCAATAGACCTCAGAGAAGGACCTCGTAAAAGAAAGCTCAAAAGTGTGAAACATCCTGGGTGGTTTGGAGCTATAGGAATGTGAATGGGCCTGACACAGAGGCGTGGGACAAGAGTAAAGCCGGGAAAAGTAAAAGGTGTCAAATCCTTACAGTTTTCTGTTTATTCTACAGAAGTTGGACAGTGTCCTTAAGGGAGCAGAGAGCCATTAAAAAGTTTTCAACAATGAGGGCAAATGAGAAGATAGACATTCTAGAAAAATCTCCGGAAAAAGCACAGAGGATGGAGGAAGGCTAGATGGACGTCGAGTCCAGGTTGGACACTGTTTCAATCCTCCAGGCTAGAAAGTGGCTAACATTCTCTTCTTTGAAGTCCTAATGTGCTGATTGTCAGTGTAATTAATTTTACCGCTTAGCTGTCTTATTTCACTCAGAAGAGTTTTCTCTCTACAACTACCTTGAAAAGTATTCCGGCTCTGACGTATCTTGAATTGTTTTTTGGTGTCTCCTCTACTAACTCTCTGGAACATACTCATACACACACTCAGCTCCCAGGATAGGGATACATACATAGAAGATGGGAAGACAATGCTTTTAACTGGCAGATTCTACTGGTCTCAAGTGATACACAGCCAGTACCAATGAGGTCAGCAGCAGTGAAGGTCATATACACACATAAGCTCCTGAAAGATATTTGAAAGCTAACTCAACACACTAGAGAGTTAAAATGTGTATGTCTTTACATTTATTCAATGTAACTTAATTTGAGTGTTTGCATATAAAAATGCTTGGCTAGGGGCACCTGGGTGGCTCACTCAGTTGAGCGTCTGACTCTTGATTTCAGCTCAGGTCCAACCCAGGTTGTGGGATTGAGCCCTGCATCAGGCTCCACAGTGAGCATAGACCCTGCTTGGGATTCGATCTCTCTCTCTCTCTCTCTCTCTCTCTCTGTCCCTTCTGTCTCAAATAAATTTTTTAAAAAATGCTTGGCTACCATCAATTAATACTCTGATTTCGATTTTGCTAAATGTATGAGACGACTTTGTCCTCAACACATTGTTTTCATGGCCCACACCTCTCAAATTGAGTTTTCTTAGAGTCTCATCCAACTCAGTGGAATTTTCATTCAAAAGCATCTATTCATTTCCTTGCAAAGTTTACTTTTTAGTCTCTTTTTCTGTAAGCACACATTAGCCTTCACTGAATGCATTGACTGAACTGATAAGGGATTACATTATAGGTCTATTAAAAATGCACTCACAGTTTAAGCAGTGACATTTGTGGATGATTGGGAAGTCATAAGAAGGAAAAATCTCCCTGTAAGGTATCCTACAGTTCTTGGCTTTAAGATTCATGGAATTGGGTGACTATGTAGTCTAAGAGAAGATAAAAAGCTTCTGCTTTGAAATCCGTTTTTCCCTGGGTCTAACAAAAATTTTTCATTGGCCTTCAGAACACATTGCAAACCACATTTTAAAAAATGTGTGCATTGTAATAGTGACAGCTGGAGAGCTAAATGTTTAAGGTTTTTAAACTTATATGGATATGTATGTTTAGATACTAGAAATTTTAGCTGATTCTGAAAGAATTCAGCTATTGTCTGGTGTATTTTTTTAGAAGAGAAAGGGACAGGGCAGAAAAGGTGAAGAAGAAGGAAGAAGGAGGAAGGAAGAAGGAAGAAGGAAGAAGGAAGAAGGAAGAAGGAAGAAGGAGGAAGGAAGAAGAAGAAGAGAAGAAGGAGGAGGAGGAGGGGAAGGAGGAGAAAAGGAGGAGGAAGAAGAGGAGGATCAAGAGAGGGAGGAAGGAGGAGAAGAAAAAGAAGAAGGGGGAGGGGGAAGTGGAGGGGGGGGAAAGGAAGAGGAGGAAAGAGAAGAAGAAGAAGAACAACAACAACAACAATAAGAACAACAGAAAAAGAACAAGCAAAGGCAGAGGCAGCTGCAGTGGAGATGGGAATGAAGAAATGATTTTGTATAGTGGAAGGGTTGGAGAGTAACTCCCGTGCAGGAGAAAAGGGAATATCAGAGGCATCAGAAGAAAATGAAAAAGAAAGACCATGTGGACATCCACGATATTGCAAGTTCACCTCACGGCTGTTCCCACCCTCTTCTGCTGTGTCCTTTTGAACTGCAGTTGTGAGAAAATGAACATTGCATTGCCCAGACTCGTTGCAGCTGAAGTTTCTGGACACGATTTGGTTTTGTTGATTAGATGCACTCATGAAAGGCTTGAATTTAGCACTGCACCGGAGGGGAGCCAGGCAGCCTCAGGTCAGGTATCCATTTTTCTGACAGAGGTATCATAGAGGATACTAGACTCTGGAACCAGTCATTCCGGTGATGACTCCTTCATCCCCCAAATATCTCAGAACACGAAATCCTGGAGATGGTGACAATCTGAGCCTTGGATTCTAGATAAATTTAGGGCAGTGGCTTCCTGATTCCCAAGCATCTTGACTGTGGTAGAGATAGAGCCTGCCCCTCCGGTATGTGATTCTGTTTTGAATCCCTTGCTGCTTAAAATAGCTCGAGTGCCTCTGTTGTCTGTAACTGAAATTTGATTGATACACATCAGCTTTATGTAGTGACCCTGAAGGATCCATGAGAGAAAATTTGGGAGTGATTCCTTTAGGAAATAAAACTTCACTTTATCATTATCAAAGTACCTTAGACACATTACATCTGTATTGGTAAATATAGTCAACTTCACTATTCAAAGGTCACCTTTCTTTCATCATTCACTGTCCTGACTATAGCCCCTAATACTGGGATTGAAAGAAAGAAAGAAAGAAAGAAAGAAAGAAAGAAAGAAAGAGACTTTTGGACAGAGCACCTGTATAATTCTCATTGGTCCTCATTTGACAAGCATTCAGAGTATCACTGATGGCTAATTACATGAAATTCAAACAAGCTGATATTTATAATTTCTCAGGAACTTGAGCAGAAATTAGAAATACATGGAAAAGACTTACAAAGACAAGCACAAATGAGTAAAAGATGAAACATCATAGAGGAAACGGAAAGAAATCGAAAGGAGATATATCATATTCCCCCAAATATCATCCAACTTATAATGCAAAGACAGCCAAAAAAACCCCACCAGATATTCTCAGAGACAAAATATAAAAATTGCTATCATTTTTGAGCTTAAAAACATACACTGGGATGAGACATCTTACAACATAAGCGTTGTAAGTAAATGAGCCATGCTTTAAAATGGACGGATCACCCTTGGAACAAATGAACGGTCACAGAGATAATCAAGTGTGCGTCCTTCCCACCATGTGTAATTCATCAATGGAAGTTGGACTGACACCAAAGAGCCTGAGTAATAATTCTCTAATTGAGTAAATAGGAAATATAGAAGTACGTCTGGAGTTTGCTTAGACTATGTGGCGTAAGGACACATTTGTGGAGTGTTGTCCATTTCGAGACAGCGAGGATGTTCACTTGACAATCAATTATAAGCCACTGAAAAAAATTTCCCATCACTTTTTCCCATAGCCTACTCGGGGTGGCCACTAAATCAAATCCGTGAGTTTTTGCTGCCTCTCCCTTCTTGGCTTTGTAGTAAGGTCCAAGGCAACAGCGTTTGCCTGTATGCATGACATCAATTATTGAACGGGTTGTGCAAAGCATAAATTGATAGATAGATAGATAGATCGATAGATGATACAATTTTCCAAGGCATCTTACTACATGAACAGTTTGCAGAATAATACCTAAGGCATAATCCCCATTTAAAAGAAAAAAGAAGAAGACAGCTGTTAAGTGTATATGTCCAGGTTTGTGTAACATACACAGAAAGTAGAGTGAAAGACCCCATGTATGCAAAGTAAACCTTTAATAGTCACACCCCTGGGAAGAGAAGCTGGGCTGGGAATACATGACGTGGTGGTGGGGCTCCAAGGCAGGTGCACGAAAGCTAGAACCATCTTAAACTCCCTGTGCATCTGGATGTAATGGGCACCATGTCCTTTCAGTATTGCCCTTTCCATAATTTTAGAATTTCCGATTTTGAAAGATGGCTGTTCCCACCTTAACTTCCCCAGCTCAGTCAGCCAATATCTTCCCACTTCAGCTTTGAGCTACTCTTCCAAATGGCTTCTTTTCTTTTTATTTATTTACTTTTTCAAAGTATATTTATTTTGAGAGAGAGAGAGAGAGAGTGCAGGGGAGCAGCAGAGAGAGAGGGAGAAAGAATCCCAAGCAGGCTCCCCGCTGACAGCGCAGAGCTTGATGTAATGTGGGGCTTGAATTCACAAACCCTGAGATCATGACCTGAGCCAAAACCAAGAGTCACGCTTAACCAACTGAGCCAACCAGGTGCTCCCGAACGGTTCAATTCCTTCTAGTTTTGTTTACATGATCATCCCACGGCAACCCTAAATCCATGCCTTAGCCATAGCTCTTTTTAAAATCTTTGAATTTGAATATTAAGTATTACACAAGTATATATTCTGCACAGATATATTTTCAATGCAGATAATTTTGATATCAAATTATCCAAACATTTCCTTTCTGCCCCTCCCCTCCTTCACTTCCCTACACATTCTCCACCCCAAAGTCCACTTTCCTCCCCAGAGGCACTGGGAGTGATTTGTTATGAATCTCTCCCGTTTCTGTCTGTCCTTAACACCCTCACACTTCCATACACATTTGTCTTTGTTAGTTTTTGCAGAAGCCTGATTTACCGTATATATTATTCTGCTGCTTTAGTTTTCCCTTAATAATTTGTCTCACAGCATTTTCCATTTAGGTATATAAGGTCTATCCTATTCTGTTTAATTGCCGTAAAATATTTCATATTGATAGACATTCAAGCTTATTACAGTTCCATGCTATTAAAAATTCCATATTTGTAAAGCAGCCCCATTTCTATAGAATAAACTCTCTAAAAGTGGTTGAGAAGATCTTTTTTGTTTTTGATAGATATTGCCCCAAATTACATTCCAATTTTTTTTAACCTATTCACACTTTACCTATTAGCACTTTCAACAAAAGTACCTGTTTCTGCAACTGATTTTACCCTTTAAATGTTTTTAATTAAAAGATAACATATGGGGGCTCCTGGGTGGCGCAGTTGGTTGAGCATCTGCCTTCGGCTTGGGTCATGATCTCACGGTACGTGAGCTCAAGCCCTATGTGGGGCTCTGTGCTGACAGCTCAGAGCCTGGAGCCTACTTTGGATTCTCTGTCTCCTTCTCTCTGCTTCTTCCCAACTTGTGCTCTGTCTCTCTCTGTCTCTCAAAAATAAATAATTATTAAAAAAAAAACCTTTAAATGATAACATATGGCATTTACTTATTATTAGAATTAGTAATTCCAGAAATATAAAACATATTTTACTTTTTTGTCTGTTATCTCTACTTCTATGTTTTGACAAACACATATTTTCATTTATTTTAATAGATTTTTTAAATTGCTTTGCATGAATTCTATCTATAGATTGATCGATGATCAATCACTCTTTCATCTGATATATAGAGCTTCTGGATTTTTTTGTCTGGTTCAGACAGTCCTAACCACATATTTAAAAATTACTCAAAATTGTGTTTTGATAATCCATTGGGAATCCATGTTGTTGATGTATGAAGGAGAACACAATATTTTCTGTTTTTTTCCCCAAACCAATAAGTAATGGTCAAAGACCTTTTATTTCATGGTCTTTGTTCCAATGGTGTGAAACCATTTCCAATAAACCACAACCCCATATATACATGGTCTGATTCTGGACTCTCCATTCTTTTATACTAATATGTATTTATGTTTTATTTTAATGTCACATTGTTTTAATTATTATAGTTTAATGACATGTTCTTATATCTAATAAGATAAGTTTCCTTTCCTTACTTAAAAATTTTTCTTGGTTATTTTCATAAGTGTTATTTGTCATATATCATGAAACATCTTATTGGGATTTTAATTGGGGTCACATTAATTTCATGGGATAATTTGGGGGGAAACAACTATTTTGCAACACTGAATCTTCTTGTCCAAGAACATGGGTAATTATTTAAGTCTTTAAATGTCCTTCACTACAGTTTTACAGTTTTGTTTTATATAGCTTCTTGTATATTTCTTGAATTTATTGTAAGGTCTTCTGTTTTTATTTTTGGTACTGCAAAGGGAATTTTTTTTTCCTTCCAAAACATTTTCTAATTAGTCATTTCTGCTATTTGGGAAATTTTTAAATTTATGTCTTTGTTTTTCACTCTGTCTACTTTTTAAACTCTACATCTTGTTATTCATTTTCTAACTTGTTGCATTTTAGGCTTTGCTTCTGAGAGCTTTACTTTGAGTCCTTTTGATTTCTCAGAACCTGGGTCTGGTGAGGGTAGAACATGGCAAAAGTGAACCATTGGTTGTTAGAATCCTGTCTTTGTTGTTGTTGTTGTTTAACATTATTGAGGAATATTGACAAACACAATTATATATATTTAAAGTATACAGTATGACAATCTGATATACCTATACATTATAGAATGATTACCTGATCAAGATCATTAACACACCCATCACCTTAAGAGTTAACAGAGGTAACTTTTGGTGTCTGTGTGTGTGTGTGTGTGTGTGTGTGTGTGTGGTGTTGGTGGTGATGATGATGATGCTTAAGATCTGTTCTCGGGGCACCTGGGTGGCTCAGTTGGTGGAACATCTGACTCTTGATTTCGGCTCAGGTCATGATCTCACGGTCGTGAGAGCCAGTCCCTGCTCTGGGTTGGGCGCAGATCCTACTGAAGATTCTCTCTCCCTCTTCCTCTGCCCCTCCCTCGCTCATGCTGCACTTCTCTTAGTCTTTCTCTCTCTCTCAAAAAAAAAAAAATCCGTGATTGAATATCTGCTCTCAACAACTTTTGAGTGTTGAGTACCATATTTTTAACTGTAATCATTATAGAAAACACTATGGTGGTTTCTCAAGAAAAAGAATTTAATTGAAACACCATACGATCCAGCAATCCCACTCCTGCATATATAATGGAATCGGGATCTCAAAAAGATAGCTGCACCATTATGTTCATTGCAGCATTAGTCGTAGTATCCAAGATATGGAAACAACCTAACTGTCCTTCCACCGATGAAGCAATAAAATATAGTGTGATGTATAGATAATGTGTATTATGTGATATATTATAGTGGAATAGTATTCAGCCATAACAAGGAAGGAAATCCTGTCATTTGCAACAACATGGATGAATCTGGAGGGCATTACGTTAGGTGAGATAAGGCAGGATCAGAGAAAGAGAGTCCTTTCCCTGAGAGACCAGTATCTTCCTGTAATACTTCTCCATCTTTCTTCTGTAGTGCCCACCCTCATTGGCTCAGTTTTTGGTAGCCACCATGACTGTCCATGTGCAGCCCAAACGAGGAAGCAAGAGATGGGAGAGCCACACTCCAACTTCTTTGACCACAGCCACCAACCCCCACCCCACGCCCAGGTAAACTCCATGATGCTTCCTCCCTGGGTCCTGGGACTCCAACTTCTGTAGCCATTTCTTTTTTGCTCTGAACTCTATTCTGGACACAGGAGAGTACATGATTTTTTTTTCTATTTTCTATTTTTCTAGGAATGCCTCAAAATCTCAGATCCACCAAGGCTATGGTTTCTTGTTTTCTGTTGCTATTATTGATTTATTCTCTTTCTATCAGCTTTTTGATTGGCAGGCAAACGGAAGTATCTGTTGATCTGGTGGTCAGCTCACTATCCTGATCACCAGAATGATTGCCTCCAGCTATAAAACTTACCATATCATTTGTCTCTTTATTTTATTTACTTTTGAATATTTATTTACTTTTGAGACTGAGAGAGAGACAGCATGAGCAGGGAGGGGCAGAGAGAGAGGGAGACACAGAATCCGAAGCAGGCTCCAGGCTCTGAGTGGTCAGCACAGAGCCCGACGTGGGGCTTGAACTCACAAACTAGTAGATCATGACCTGAGCCAAAGTCAGACCAACTGAGCCACCCGGGCACCCCTCATCTGCCTCTTTAAAACATGCCAGTGATTCCTCTGTTCCCTCCTCTGCTTCACAAGACCCTTCATCACCCAGTGCCTGTCACCTGCCCACCTCTTTCCTTAGCACCTTTTCCCTAAAGCCCAGCTCTCATTTTCTACCTGGACACATACTAAACTACTTGTGTCCCCCACATTCCATCTCGCCAGTCCTTGCTGTCCGTTACCCCTCACGCTCTTTGTGAGTTTTGTTCATTTCGCCAGTGAGATTAGAGCTAACATGGCAACTCCTCCAGAAAGCTTTCCCTGATCTCCAAAATTAGGTTAGATGTTCCACGTCTCTCCTTCCCATGGTACCCTCTGCTTATTTCTGTCATTGCATTTGTCACACTGTAGGTCAATTTGCCATTTACTTGTTCTCTAACTCTTCAGCCTGTATTTTATGTGAAGTGTGTCCATCATTGTAAACAACCTGATGCAAGGAACGGCCATGGATTCTTATCTGTATAATTTCTAGAACCAAATCCCCTGCCTTAAACATAGCTATGGTGAAATGCAAGAGCTTTGGGGTGAGTCAGACTTGGATTCAAAATTGAATCTGTCATTTATTAGTTCTGTGCAGGGCTGGTTACATAATTGGTTGGCGGGGAGGGAGGACAGGGCAAAATTAAATGTGAGTCCTTACGGGGGTGAAGAAGTCAGTCTTCCTTCCCACAGGCCTACTTCCCCAACCCACAGCTGATAGGCAGTCTCCAAGGGATTGCGGCCTCCTGGTTGGGATGGGTACATGGATTGGGGATAGAGAAGTGGCTCTTGCCATAACCAAGTACACATGGTAAGACAACTTGTCATGGCAAGGCAGGAGAGGTCTCTTGCCCCTTTCACAGACTCTGACCTTCCCTGTATGCCTGGCCAGGAAGCTGACAACAATGGTGGAACATCGGTCTCCGCCTACAGTCATTTCTCTGTCATAGGGTGGAGGGGAGGAGAGAAGAAGGACAAGAGCATCTGATAGGCAATAAGAGGAAGGATCACTTGTAAGCTAAGGTTCCAACTCCTGGCGTACCCTCCATTGTCTCTTTGGACTTCACTTTAAAATCAGAAATTCAGGGGTGCCTGGGTGGAGCATCCGACTGTGGCTCAGGTCATGATCTCATGGTTTGTGAGTTCGAGCCCCACGTCGAGCTTGCTGTTGACAGCTCAAAGCCCACTTCAGATCCTCTGTCTGCCCCCCTCTCTCTGCACCAACCCGATTTGTGCTCTCTCTCTCAAAAATAAATAAACATTAAAAAAAAAGACAGAAAGTCAATGATAAAATAATTAAAATGCCAAGAGAAGACAGCAGATCTTTGGTCCCAGGAAGAAGGCCCCACATAGCCCAGAAAGCTGGCCCTGTCTCTGTGATCTAAAAAAAAAAAAAAAATTCACCTAAATTCTCAGCTTCAATGTCTTCACCTAAAAAACAGACATGATAAAACATACCTCATCAGGTTTTAGTAAGCCTTAAAGAAATAATGACCACAGAGGTGCCTAGGTGGCTCAGTAGGTTGGGCATCATGACTTAGATCACCATCTCACAGTTTGTGAGTTCAAGCCCTCAATCTGACTTTCTGCTGTCAGCACGGAACTCACTTCAGATCCACTGTCCCCCCTCTTTCTGCCTCTCCCCCGCTTATTCTCTCTCTCTCTCTCAAATACATAAACATTTAAAAAAATCTTAAAAAAAAAAAAAAGAAGAAATGTCCCCAAAGCTCATCGCACAGCACCCTGATATTTTTATGGGAATTTCAAGATCTACTCTGGGAAGGACTCAAATATAACTTTGTAATGGACTTTTTTTTTTTTTTTTTGGTAATTCTTAAAATGTTTCAAAGTTTACTGAGTCATTAACCATCTTAGTCACGAATCCTTTTCTTAGTCATTAACCCTTTTGAGTTGGATTGAGAAGCAGAGGAAATGGCCGGGAGATCATTTCACATTTCAATCAACCATGAGGTATGGAAATTGGTTCTCAGTACACATCTCAGAGCCACCGCTCATGATCATTCTAGTGTCTAGATGTGTCTAGATGTGTCTAGATGTGTCTCGTGTCTAGGTATCTAGAAAATACTGTTTCCTGAGCTCCACCATCAGAATATATGGAGATAGGATCCAGGAATACATATATATGTTTTTGTTGTTGTTGTTGTTGTTTCTTGCAAATCTCCTGGGTGACTCATACACACACACATTTTTTCTCAATATTTCCTTATGATGTTTTCCTCCCTTTAGAGGTAAATTTACATACATGAAATGGGTAGATCTTAAGCACACATTCACCAACTTGACAAATGTATATAGACCCTATGCAATCTGAGCCCCTATCGAGATATCAAATATGCCATGGACTGAATGTTTGTGTTCCCCCCAAATTAGTATTTCGAAACCTAATCCCCAATGTGTTGGTATTTGGAGGCAGGCACCTTTGGGAGGTAATTAAATTAGGAAGGCACAGCCCTCCATCAATGGGATCGGTTTCCTTAAAAGAAGATGCACGAGGGAAATAATCTCTCTCATCCATGTGGAAACACAAGAAAGTGGCAGTCTACAAGCCAGGAATCTGCCTTTCCCTGGTACCAGATCAGCCAGGGCCTTGATCTTGGACTTCCCAGCTTCCAGAACTACAAGAAGTAACTGTTAAAAAAGAAAACCACAAAGCCCAAGGTGGAGTAAGCCAGGACTTAACTGCAGTTTCAACTTCTCCAACAGTAGAATTTTAAGCCAACCAATCTTGAATTTTCAGGTCAGTACCAGTGAGGTAATCTGTCACATGGGTTCTCTCCAACCCCCAAAGGAAGACAAGGCAATCCATCTAATCAGACCCTCTTCCCTTCTCCCTAAGAGAAGGTGACCTTGCCTGAAATAACCTTTTCTTTTCTTTTGCTAATAACTTATTGTCTTACCTTCTTTCTGGGAGAAAAAAAAAAACTGTCCATCTTGTACAATTCCTTGGAGCATCTCACTACTTGCCAGATGGGATGCAGCCTGATTCACGATCACTTAACAAAGCCAATTAGATCTTCAAATTTACTTGGTTGAGTTTTTATTATTTCACAGTTGTTGAAGCCAACCAGTCTGTGATATTTTTGTTTCAGCAGCGTGAACTGACTAGGGCAGAATATTACCATCACTCTAGAAACTTTCCACCTGTCCCTTCCCAGTAAATACACATGTATAGCCTCCCAGAGGCGACCACCATTTAGATTTCTTTCCAACATAGATTTGTGTGCCTGTTTCGGAACTTCATATAAAGGAATCGCTTATCATGTATGTTTTTCTGTAATGTTTCATTTATTCAGCCTGTTTTTGAGACCCATCCACAGCGTCATGTGTTTCGTAGTTTGCCCCTTCTTGCTGAACATTACATAAACTGTATGAATTCGTTTCGTTACGTGAATACACTGCCATTTATTTGCTTATTATCCTACTGTTAGACACCTGTGCTGTTTCCAGTTTAAAACTACTATGAATACAGTTGCCATGAATATTTTTGTACAAGCCTTTTTGTGGACATAGATTCTTACTTCTCTTAAATCCTTAGCGCAGAACCTGCGTGGGATTCTCTGTCTCCCTCTCTCTCTCTGCCCCTCCCCTGCTTGAGCGCGCTCTCTCTCTCTCTCTCTCTCAAAATAAATAAGTAAACATTTTAAATTTAACCACTCTGGTAGACATATAGTACCATCTCATTGCAGTTGTAACTCCCATCGTCCTGACAACTATTGGTTTTGAGCACGTTTTGAATATGCTAATTGACCATTCAAGTATCTCCTTTGGTCAAGTGTCCATTTCAGTCTTCTGCCATCTTGAATTTGGCTCTCTGTCTTTTTTAGTGTTGCTGTGTAGGAGTTCTTAATATATGCGGGATGCTAGATACCCCTCCTTAGATACGCCTTACAAATAGTTTCTCTCATTCCAAGCTGTCTTTTCTTCTAAGGGTGTCTTTTGAAGAGTTGGCAAAATTCAACTTAATACTTGTCCCTATGTGGTCGTGCCTTCTCCCACACCAGCGAGGTCTGTATTCTCCTTTCTCATCTGAGCTCCCCGCCTAACCTCACATGGGAAAGAGCTGCACCCCCATTTCCATTCCCCCTCACCCTTTGATATCACTCTGCAAGCTCTCCGCTCAAATGACCTCTGAACAACGACTTCAAGGAAGTGGACTCAGGAGGCACTCAAAAAAAAAAAAGTCCGTGCATGATACCACGGTTTGACAATTATCATTATTTGAAGAAAAAGATAACTGTCCTGGTTTCCTGTTGTTCACGTTTTTCAGAGGCACAAACTCCTTTCCATGTTGAAGATTTCCTGACAGAATCAAACTCTGGGCCATGATTTAAAATCTTCAGACTTAGGAACTCACAGTGCAGGGAGAAGAAGAAAATTGGGATGACTGCCGTGAGCTCCTTGAGCTATTTGATTTTATTTTATTTTAGGCTCTGTATTTAGAAACAATCATCTGGAGTTCGTGCAGCATTTGACGGGCAGTTAGGTGATAAGGTAACCATCTCTGATGAGAAAAAGCAGACGCGGTGAGAAGGCACCTTGCCGAAGGCCACTGTGGGGGGGGGGGGGGGACGAGGAGCTGGGAACAGAAGCCAAGCCCCTATCAGGAGGTCCCAGTTGCCTCTGAAATTCCACGATCAGAACAGGCAGAACACAAAAGAGAAACCCACTGAGGAGAGGAAATGTTTTCCCACAAAAGCAATTTCCTCCAATTTGTATTTCAGCAACAAATTTGTTTCCAGTTTCAGAGGCCACTATTCAAGAATGACCTGTTGCCTTTCGACTAGAATAGAACCTCTCTCACTTTTCAGTGACTTGCTTGTAAATATTTATCAATACGGCTTGGCCCTTAGCCCCCTTTCTCTGGCTTTATTACAGAGGGCCCCCCAGCCCCAGCCAATGCTTCTCAAATCTCGATTACTGCTATGTCTTTCACGTGGATGGATGTATTTTCTCACATGCTTTATGAAGTGCTATAAACATTTACAACTGAACTGTCCACGTGCGTCAATAAAACACCGTAATTTTTATAGTTCAGTAATCTTTATGATGCGTTCTATTCTTTCGCCCAGATCCAGAAGATTTGCTCCATCTCAAGAAAGTGAAGCATCGGATTAGATCAGTTTCACTCTATTACTCAGGGCCAGTTGTGCTAAAATCCTAACACTGGCCCATCCTTAGAGTTGTATGAGGTTTGTTCTTTCACTGGAAGCTGGCTTATTAATGCTAGAAACAAAGGCTTGATTAAAATTTCAGTCTTCCTCCCATGGACAACTCCAGTTGTCTAAAGCAGCGGTTCCCAAATGTCAGCCAGCATCAGAATTCCCTGGAGAACTTGTTAAAACATAGATTTCTGGGCCCCACCTCCAGAGGCTCTGATTCAGAAGATCTGGAGTGGGGCCCGGACATTTGCGTTTCTGGCAAGTTCCCGCTGATGTTGATGCTGCTGGTCCAGGAATGCCAAGCACTGATTTGGTTCTTCCATCTGAAGAACGAAGGGTACTCACTTTTCGGTTTTGATTCCCAGCGAGTGATCGTTACACTCCATATTCTGAGCTATGCAGAACACCAAGGCTTTGGCTTCCCAGATAGCAGGGCTTGTCTCGTGCAAAATCGGAGACTAAGCGACCCTCACACATGAACAAATGCACATCTCCAGGCACCAGGGGGTACCAGCAGGCACCCTGCCCGGTCTCAGGGGCCTCCGGCCGTGCTGGGCCTCTCCTGCTTTGGGAAGGTTTGTGAAAATGTTCCGGTATGTTCTTTGCTTCCTCCACACCACTACCTCTTTCTAGCCAGATGCTTTTTTTTTTTTTTTAACTTCTTCTGCAGAGATATGTTAATCAGTAGGACTCGCTTCTCATTCGATCTTACCCTCCACATCCCCATCTGTTTTAAACAGACTCCTACTCACGCTTCAACGCTTAGCCGAAACCTCACACCCCCAACCCCCATGACACCCTAGAGGAACTGCCAGCACCTCTCTGCGGTCTGGGAGCATTCTGAACGGATATCTTACTTAACGCATGGCCCTACACTTTTCCGATTACATGTTTACCCCTCTCTCTGAAGCTCGGCTTTTCTAGACAGAGCAGTGTCTTATTTATGTCTGTCACCCTGCAATGTCACCCTCAGTACATTAAGGAAAGAAGGCAAGATGGAGGGAAGAGAGGACATTCTGTTTCCAGGACATATGAATCATTTATTGTAGAGAGAGGGGTAGGACGGTATTTGGGTGGCTGGGGAAAGCAGTGGCTGCTGCTATCTACCATGACAACACAAAAGCCTGATTCTCACGGCAACAATGGAATCAGCCACATGAATAATTTTGCATAGGTCAAGGACATAGATCCAGCCCAGCAATAGAAAACGCATGCAGAATGCATGGCCCGCGCCCTTGTGGTTCCTCTGGCTCTTTGGCAGAGGGTGCAGATGGCCATGACGCTGACAAGGGCTCTGGGCAGGGGGGGTTATTTGAGGCTGCAGGACTTTGAGACTCAGGAAGGGATAAAGGCAAAGACCAGAATAATGTTTGCAAATCGAGGGCCTCATCATTGGCACACTATATGCCAGGCACTGTTCTGGGGTTAGATATACAATGGAACTGGTTAATTACATTGAGAGTTATGTAATAAACTAAAATAAGATGTATTTGTGTCTTCATCATGTGTGAATAGTATTGGGTTTCCCTTTAATATAAGGAAGAAATCATAGACTCTTTTCTATTAGTTTATCTTCAATATCTTGCAATATACAAATGGCAAATGAATTTCATGCAATGTATGTCTTCTTGCGGTGTGCCTGGCTGGCTCAGTTGGTAGAGCACGCAACTCTTGATCTCAGGGTCGTGAGTTCAAGCCCCATGTTGGGCAATGAGCTTACTTTAAAAATGCATGTGTGGGGGCGCCTGGGTGGCGCAGTCGGTTAAGCGTCCGACTTCAGCCAGGTCACGATCTCGCGGTCCGTGAGTTCGAGCCCCGCGTCAGGCTCTGGGCTGATGGCTCGGAGCCTGGAGCCTGTTTCCGATTCTGTGTCTCCCTCTCTCTCTGCCCCTCCCCCGTTCATGCTCTGTCTCTCTCTGTCCCAAAAATAAATAAAAAAAATAAAAAAATAAATAAAAAATAAAAATGCATGTGTGTGTGTGTGTGTGTGTGTGTGTGTGTGCGCGCGCGCGCACATTTTTGCTCCTTCCAAAAATAGTTTCAGAATATTTCCTTCTCACAGAGCCACTTTAAAAGACAGTTTGGGGGCCCCTGGGTGGCTCAGTCAGTTAAGCGTCTGACTTTGGCTCAGGTCATGATCTCCCACTGTCTATGAGTTTAAGCCCCGCGTCAGGCTCTGTGTTGACAGCTTAGAGCGTGGAGCCTGTTCCAGATTCTGTGTCTCCCTCTCTGTCTTCCCCTCCCCTGCTCACTCTCTCTCTCTCTCAAAAATAAAGATTAAAAAAAATTTTTTTACATAGAGGACAATTTGGCAATGTCTTACCAAACTAAACATAGTCTTACGCTACGATCCAGCAATCATACCTCTAGGTATTTACCCAAATGAATTGAAAACTTATGTCCACATAAAAACCTGCACTCACATGTTGAGAGTAGTTTCTTCATAGCTGCTAGAAACTGGAAACAATCAAGACATCCGTCAACAGGTAAGTGGATAAATAAACCGTGTTACATCCATACAATGGAATATTATTCAGCAGTTAAAAGAAATGAGGGGTCAAGCCATGAAAAGACGTGGGGGGAACTTTAAACACATATTGCTGAGTGAGAGAAGCCAATCTCAAAAGGCTACATGCTGTATGTTTAGGACAATGGGACATTCTGAAGAAGAAAAATGGTGGAGACAGGGAGAGATGGGTGGTTGCCAGGGGCTGGGGCGGGGAGAGTGAGATGAATAGTTGGAACGTTGAGGGGTGTTAGAGCAGCGAACTGATTCTATGTGATATTAGAATGGCGGATATGCATCATTATGCATTTGTCAAAACCCATATATTGCGCAACATCAAGGGCTCCCCGAAAACAGCGGACTTTACCTAATTTTACTGTATCAATACCGGCTTATCACTTATAACGAACGTATCACAATAATACAAGATGTTGGTCATAGGGAGAAATGAATGCAGGACGGGAGGTATGCAAATTATCTGTACTATCTGTTCCATTTTTCTTTACCCCTAAAACTGCTCTCCACGCAAAACACAGGGGAGAAAAAAAATGAAAGCCGACTAATTCTGTACCACTCCAGAGGATCAGACTTAGGTGCGAGAGAGACCTTGCTTCAAATGAAAGTTGATAAATATGGCTCCCTTTCCTTGGTAAGATCATGCTTGCAATTCTGATCCCCTGTGATGCTATAGAAAAGCAACCACAGGTATAATGAACCCTGTAGAGGATAAATCAAAGTCAAGATGACACATTTGCCCAAACTAGGGGTTAAGGAAGGCAAGTAAAGCATGCAGGAGGAGTGTAATTCTGAGTAGTGGTCCTTGCTCAATGAGGAGTGAGGTGAGCGGGAAGAATTGAGGAGCAGTGCTTTATTGACATTCGTTTCTTTTCTGGAAATTGTATTAAGTGCATGCGATGATGTAAAATATTGACAGCTACCGAATCTTTCCTCCCCTCAGTTTCCCCAAGAGTATGATCACACACACACAAACACACACACACACACACACACACACACACACACACAAATGATGAATGGGTTGGCCCACGAAATGCTTAATTTGGGTCTTGAAACATCCATATCAAGCTTCAAAGATACTCTAGAAACAATAGAATCAACACACGTGGAATAAGAGCCTCTAGGCTTATTCAGCCCGTATCTGGAAAATTTTACAAATCTCCTCTTTCTCCCCCGGTAAGGGAAACTCCAGGAAGATTTTGTAAACACACCTGGATAAAACCCCATCTATGGTCGCTTAGGTGTTCTTCTCTACAACATTAAAAGAAATTCAAGGTTCGTGTCTGCAGAGCTGCTGTTGCCAGGGAAACAGAGCCTCCTCAGAATGCAGCTGCTTTAAGTCTTGGTGCCCCAGTTCTGGCTCTTTTGATTGGTCTACAACACACATGAATCTCTTCATATCTAAGAAAGTTAATTTCTTCGTATGCATCTATTTCCCCAACATATCTGTCACCTGGGTCCAGATAGAATACTATTTCTGGTTGCCCGATTAGAACGTGTTCATGGAGAGAGGGAAAGCCGGGCCAGAGGATGGATCGTTCCATGCTTCACAAAGAACAGAGGATGGATCGTCCTCTACTACTGGGTCCTACTGGGTCCTCTCTGCTTTCCTAGAAAAAGTTCTGCAGAGACCAGCAGAGCCGTAATACTTGTCTCTGATAGCCAGACAGTCTATCTTCCATGAGGGCCCCGTAATGGTCTATGATATAGATAAATTCAACACAGGCCACTTTCCAACTAGAACGGACACTAACGTTACCTAAATATTGAAAGCCGGGACCGCTCATCCGATTTCTCTGGCACTCAGCTTTTATTCGAAGGTCTTCCAGAAGCAACCTAAGTCCTTATTATAATCTCAGGTGTGTTCCAACTCAAACAACTTACCTGAGTGATTTCTGGAAAGTCTGTGAACTGATGCAGACTGGGCTTGAGCGATTTTGAGCTTGATAAAAACCCAAATGAGATATTACCCCATTCGTATCATTCAGTAACCTAGCAGGCCAATCTTTTTCATGTAGATATGCTTCGGGGAACCATCTGTATCCAATTTTTGTTTTCTTTTCTTTCTTCTTCTTTTTTCTTTTTTTTTTTTTTTCAATTGTTGTTTTATTGGTGATAAGTGACCTGACTTTCTTAGTCATGCGACGGAGGATGAGAAAATGAACATGCTAATTAATGTGTTCATCCAAGAGAAATAGGAAATGAGGTCATTTTCAAAGTGCCTTTTTTAGGAGGGCAATGAAGGTGTGGTGACTAATTATGAAGGCTCATTTCATATGCACCGTTTAGTTTTTTAGTAAAGGATCTTGAAGTGTTACTCTCTGGAAAACTTCATGCCTTTTCTTTATACTGTCTTTGCATTTCCCTGTATATGTTAGCAATATTTCCAGATTTTTTTACTCTCTCCTTAGCATTTATCGAAAGTGCTCTATTCTTATATTTTACTTTTAAAGTAGTCTCTCTCAAGAGTTCTGATATTTACTAATTATTTTCATTAACTTACCACTGCATTTCCAAAGAATATTTCGGGACTTTATTTTTATTTTTATTTTTTTGTTTTTTTGTTTTATTTTGTTTTTGTTTTTGTTTTTGTTTTTTCCCCGATTACGTCTCGCTTGAAAATAACATGATTTCAGGGGTGCCTGGGTGGCTCAGTCGGTTGGGTAACCGACTTTGGCTCAGGTCATGTTCTCAGGGTTCGTGGGTTCGAGCCTCACATCGGGCTCTGTGCTGACAGCTCAGAGCCTGGAGCCTGCTTTGGATTCTGTGTCTCCTCTCTCTCTCTCTCTCTGTCCCTCCCCCGTGCACTCTCTTTCTCACAAATAAATAAGACATTTCAAAAACATTTTTTAAGAAAAAGAAAGTAGCATAATTTCAAACAAAATCCATTTTAGTTCATTAGGTATAGAGGGAGTATTTACTTATTCTCCTGATAGACAAATTCAGGTTTAATCGGGTTCAGGTGGCCCACACAATCAAGGTATTCTGGATGTGATCTCCTCTGAATGTTTATCCCTTATTCTTATAGCTGGGACCATTTGCCAGGTCATCCGGCAACTCCAAAATGATTGTTTGAAGCAAAACAATGTGCCTGTGTGGTTGAGTGTACAATGTAAAGCCCTAACCCAAAAGGTTGACGTTAAAACTTGACAGAAACATTCCTTTTGCAGTAAAATAAACAGTTTTCTCTTCTCCTAGATAAGATGCGGTAATTTTTGATTAACCCATATGGTTTGTCCCTTTGCCTAGGAAACCGCTAAAGACAACCATTTTCCAGCTCCCTTCCTCTGAGTTTTCATTATCAATAAATGCCTGTGATATCAGCTGAAATTGTTTAGCCCACACATCCGGCTTGTATCTTAATTGCAATAACTTCTTGTCACAAACAGCCAACTCAGTTGATGTATGGAAACAGTGGATTTTTCTTCTCCTCCCCATTCTCCACCCCCCCTCTCCATACCTCCAACGCCTTTCTCTCCATTCCCCATTCCCAACCTCACGGAGCCCGGAAAGTCTCCTAGCATTCCTAAAAAGTTACATAAGACACCAGAAGTAGATAACATTGTATGTCTCAAGTGTAAAATGCAGAATGTTTATGCCTGTAGGGAGAGAAGAATGAAAGAAATGTCTTTTTCAGGAATCCTATCTGAAACGACTGGAGTCTGACAAGTGTTTCCCTTAGAGTAAAAATGATGTTTGAGGAGTTTGGGTGTTCTTTACCACCTACGCAACGGCAAGTTCTTTGTTCCTTAAGAATAAGTAACAAGGATCTTAGATGCCAGGTTACAGATTTCTAAGGTCTCTGAGATTTCTAAGGTTTCATCCAATGCAGCAGTGATGAAAGTAAAGCTTCAGATTCAAGTGCAGTGTCTTTGTGCTGAGACCCCGTCTTGTTTTAATGGTGTAGAAGGACCAAAGAGAGGAGGACACGAGCCTTGGGTTGGCACGAAAGAAAGGCAAACCAAATTCTCTCTTTGGCATTTGATCACCTTGCTAACAGCTAACTCAAAGATATAGAGACTTGGGTCTGTCCAACACCTTAACTTTTTAATCACAACCGCCCTTGCCATCACGCATAATATAAGCCTTCTCTGAGAACCAAAGAGACGATGCCATGATTCAAAAGAGGAGATCACGTAGTTGGCAAATGGAGACACCCAAAGATGAAGAGGTTTAATGTGTAAACATATTTTCCCAAACCAATATGCCACACAGAATTGGTTCTTCCAAGGCCTCCTGAACTTGCCCTTCCCTTTGGCAAGGTCAGCGGGGACAGACACGCGGCCCCGGGGCTGATTCCAACACACTGCAGCCATCTCCAAGGCAACACTGATTTAAGGTCATCTCAGTGTTGCCCAATTTCCAGGAAACTTCTGGGGCGCTCTGCTGTTTGTGGTCTGGCATCGGGATGGAAAGTTTAACCTGAGCACAAGTGGAGGCTGGTTGGTTCCTACAGACTCTGCATTCTTTTCTCTGGTGGGTCGGGTTTGTGAACAAGGATCGGCCCCACCGATAGTGTAAATATTTTGGAAAGGCTTGGAGAGTGTAGACGTGACCTCTACCCAATGCACTTACCACCCATCTAGATAAGTAACAACAGACGGGAAATGCAGGGAGCATCTCTACTCGTTTCGTTAGAAGGAAAGTGACCTGCGAAAAGGAGTGAATGAAAGAGAACTGAAGAATACAAAACGGTTTGGGCCAGTTTCTTCCCTCTGTTCCTTTTGGCCCCTGCTATTGTTCCTTGTCATCCTGCTGAATTTATTTGTTTTATTTTCTGTAATGGAGTTATGCCATGGTGGGATTGGGGGTTGCCGACTAGAATGGAAATAAAATGCAGCATTCGCCAACGAGTGTCCTTACAGCAATGGCGCCCCTCTGTTTCATTGCATGTATTGAGGTTTGAGGGGCATGCGGCAAAGCTGAGCGTGTTCCATGTATACATCTTGATGAGTCTGAGAGAAGTGTTCCCTTTTGTTTTAAATATGTCCTCAGCCAGTTCTTTCTTGCATGAGTCCTTTTATCTCATGTCATTGACGCCATTTCCTCTTGCATGGAATCACCAGAAGTTTATAGAACCGCTGCTAAGCATGAGACACCGTGCAAAGTCCTGCAACAGGGAAACAGGCCATTGTAATGCAATCCATAAGTGCCATGGAAGGCAAGAAGAAAACACGTTCAGATGGACAGGCCAGTGTAATGGCCTCAAAGGGATGATCCCGGACACAAGGGGACCAAAGGATCCATAACCTGGTAAGATTATTAACCTCTCTGTGCTTCGGTGGCTCATCTAACATGGGGACACGAATAGTATTTCCTACAGAGGCATCTGATGAAGTATATGTGGGCTTGAAGTGACTGTCTTCTACTTGTAACTCATCTCTAGCCCAGCAAGTTCAAGGAGATGACCCATTTGCTCCCTGAGTTGCAGGGACTCCCAATGCCGAATGGAGACGAAAGGGAAGTTGGGTTTTCTTCATTTGTTAAGACGCTTTCCATCACTTTGTGGGGTTAAGTTAGACACAGATGTGACCAGTCCCGTCCGGCAGGGCTGATACAAACTTCTATCAGCCAGGCCTCGGGCAAAGTGTAGCTCACCAAATCTCCAGACATTCTAGAAGGCGTGGGAATGTGAACATGCAGGTGTCTAGTGTTTTATGTCCTGACAGACCCAAGAGTGCCAAGAGGGCAGTTGTGATGTACACAACCAACAAGAGACAGTATCACTCTGACAAACAGGACCTGCTCCCACATGGTTCCATCTCAAGTGACCACATCTCCACACAGTAGCTCACACAGACGAAGATCACTGGATGAAGGTTTTGATTTTAATACTTTGCCATACTCACGAACCAAAGAACGGAAGCTGGTTAAACTCTTTCAAAGATATTATCACTAGCTGTGAGAAACTACATACTAAGACTAAAAATTGTCATTTGACTTGGAGAATCAAGGTAGGATGCAGAGGTTTGGGAAGGTGGACTTTGGTGGGTGAAGTGTCTTATCTAAGAGATTTACCACAAACCTCCACTTGTGTGACATCCAAATAACAGACACTAAAAAACCCATAAGTGAAAATTTTCATACTCAACAGTATGCCAAAGAGCCAACATCCAGGGAAACAAGGAGATATAGGTAAAACAAGCACACACACACACACACACACACACACACACCCAAAGAACTCATAACTCTTCACAATTATCTCATGAAATAGATCTTTTCCCCATTTTATAGACGAGTAAACCAAGACCTAAACAGACTAAGTGATTTGCACAAAGTCATCCCAAACCACTCTCTCTGGCTCTGCAATCTGAAAATTGAATGCTGTAATATTCCTTCACGTCAGGGATTTACTTATGTCAATCCACCAGTTCCAAAAAGGGGGGGAGACACCCAAGGCTACCTAAGGCGTTGCAGCCTTAACCATAATATAATATTATCTAGCATCAAGAGATTTTTTTTAAAAAATAAACCATCCTCTAGGGCAAAGGCTGGAAGACTATAGCCCATGGTCCATATCTGGTCCTCTGTCTTCCTTTGCACGCAAAATTTTGTTGGAATACACTCATTCCTTTAGCATTGTCTGTGGTTATGTTTAGTCTACAACGGTGGAGTAAAGTAGTTACAACAGAAACCCTAGGCTCTGCAAAACTGAAATTACCTACTACCTGGCCCTTTACAGGTTAGTATAAAAGGGTTAGTCCCAAATGAGTCTATCTGCCTATGTATTATATTCAATATTTTACAGTGCTCATAATATTAACCCTGAGACTTCTTGCAACTTCTTAAGGGATCATATAAACCATAAAAGACTCAAGACTACTCAATGCAGTTTTAGGGTTAAGTACATTTTACACCATTCAAATCCACTTCAGGGAAACTTCATATCAGGCTCTTGACCAAAACGTCCTATCCCCCGAAACATCCTGGTTAAATAAAAGCTTGACATGAAAATACTCAACAGTCTCTAGCACACAGCTCAGATTGCTGCAGTTAAAAGCTACCTACGGGTTGTGGACTCAGCAAGTTTATTCATATTAAAATGTGGTTTAGATTTTAATTTCGCTTCACAGCCCCCGCGAGTACAGTTTGATTTCTGCTCTTTGCTGTGGTTTTATAAGCAACGCATCTTTTGACTTTCAGTTGCATTAGCCTTCAAGCATGCTTTTGTTTTCTCTCATCTTAAAAAATAGAAACTTTCTCTTGACCAAACTCTCCCGCTACGGTCCCACTCGCTAACTTTTCCTTGAAGTGAAATTTCTTTGGAACGTCCTTTGATTTCTCTTCTCTCTTCTCTTTTAAGCTTTTCCAAGCAGGCTTCCAACCTCCCCACTCGTACTCCGGCTACTAGCAGAGTCGGCGATGACCTTGTTGTCAAACCCATACTCAGCCCTCGGTCCCCATGCCACCTGACTTATGACTGGTGGCGTCTGATGTAATTTGCTTGCTTTATTCTCCTCGATATCCCTTCTGCCCCTGGCTTCTAGGATGCGACACTCTCTTGGGATCTTGAGTTTTGTCCCAGTTCACACCTAGAACTAGGCCTGGCACATGGTACATGCTCAGCAGGTAACTATTTAAATAAAGGCGGCTTTATTTAAGCCTCATCTGTATCACACACAAAATTCACATCACTGCTATTGAGATACTATATCAAATGTTGTTTGAAAGCTAGTTAAATAAATATGTTTATACTCAACCCAAACAATCACATTCCAGTGAAAAAATAACAAGTACTGTTAGCAAAATAGCTATCCTTCATCTATCTATGCTATTCATATACTGACTTCAAGATGTTTAAGGGAACTATAAAATTTTTATTGATAAACCACTGACAGTATTTCATTCTTCTGAGAATGCCACCCATTTTGGGGAAAGAGTTACAAATCTGAGTAGACCGGTGATTGAAAAGTGTGGCCTCGAGGTGCCCGGGTGGCTCAGTCGGTTGAGCGTCTGACTTCGGCTCAGGTCGTGATCTCACGGTCTGTGAGTTCGAGCCCCAGGTCGGGCTCTGTGCTGACGGCTCAGAGCCTGGAGCCCGCTTCGGATTCTGTGTCTCCCTCTCCCTCTGCTCCTCCTCTCACACTCTGTCTCTCTCTCAAAAATAAGTAATAAAAATAAACATAAAAATTAAAAAAAAAGAAAGAAAGAAAAGAGAAAGAAAAGAAAAGAAAAGCGTGGCCCGCCATCTTTCTTCCTTACTTATCATTGTATTTGACAGAAGTTGTAGGAAGACCCATGGAAATATATCAGTGGTGGATAAAGGGGTGGATAGCCATGTTAGTAAATCCATTTAAGGCGAAAGCCATTAGGATCAGGGTGACACATTAACTAGGGTGTCATCTCCTCTGGTCAGATAATATGCAGCATGTAGTAGAGGAACCTTCCCTACCTTTTCACTCTCCATTAGAGGACAAGCTCCTGGTGGGTATCCATGAATACTCTGGAATGGAAGGGAACCAAGAAAAGCGTCCTGGTCGATTTTAATTGAGTTGCCGTTGATTGAAGAAGCACGTTTCACTCAGTATGTCCTTCCTAGATCAAAACACTCTTATGGGGTAAATAGGAATTAAGAATCCAGATATTCAAAACGGCCTTTGAGAAAATCGCAAACGATCTCACCGGGCAGACGCACGTTTAAGGAGACGAGAAGCACGTATCACGAGGGTCCTGTAAACAGTGTGAGGACGAAGCCGGCTTTGTGATGTACGGGGCTTCCTCTGGGTGGTTGACATGCCACCAAGACAAATGGCATTCCAGCCACTCAGTTGGCCAAAGTCTAAGATTATTAACCAATTTCCGTCCTGTTCTTCTTTTTTTTTTTTTATGGGCTCTAATGACCAGGCGAGATTTCACTGTTTAATATTTAAACAAATGTTTTTATGCTGAGACAATAAGCCACTGTGGAGACGGGAGAGGACTGTTTAATATCCTCCAGGATGGCTGCCTGCCATTCCCGCTGGAGTAAACGGCATCAGTTGATTTCTAGAAGTGTTCAGAAAGTAAAGCTCTTTCTGGTGACACATGTGAATGGAATCTCGGTGAGTGGTCTGCCCCGCAGGGTGAGCTCCTCTACTTTTCCGGCTCTTCTAGCAGAACACGATTCGGTTAGCATGGCTTGTGTTGGCTGAACAAACTGGCTTGTTTCCACGTGCTGCTTCTTCTCCGCATTAACCCTTATCAGCTTGCTGGCAATGGCCTTTAACACACCCCTTCTTAATCACCCGTCATCAAATGCCGCTGGCTGGTGGGCCACTGCTGTGGGGGTCAATAGCCCTCGTTGGCAAGATGACCTTCAGTGAGCCACTGAGGCACGCGTACTCAGCGCGAGAGCGTGTTTCACACGAGGCAGTGCATCTTTCAGAATCCACTTTGACCTATTGAAACAGTAGTTCTATATTCTTTTCCTTCAAAGTTAAGGTGTTATAATGGTTGGATTCTACCAAAAAGCTAACTTTACAAAATGTTCCGGGTCGCTTACATGTCTGAAGGAACTGGAGTGACAAATTCGCAGATCTTTGGAGACACCCCTAGGGAGGTATCCTCTCTTATAAGGTTGGGTGTGGGTAGGACAGGCTGCAAATCGTGTCCCTATCTCTGTGGATATTTAGCCACACAATCCCCAAAACATCGAAGTTGTACCTTCTGCTTGTGCCCGCCATGTTTCAACTAGTTTCTTCCCTAGATGAGAATGGGGCTCAGGACAAAAGCCAACAATCAGAAATAACAATGTAAACCATCTTACGTGTTACCAGGGCAGCAACGAGACAGGGACCAATTAGAATTTGAGACAAGCCTGTTGATTTCTGTTGTTTAAACTTCCCTTCTTTAACAGCGGTCTTTGTACATCTCCAGCGTAAAAAATAAAATCATTTGACTATCATTGTGTATGAATTCTAAAGCTTCTGTAGCACACTGTCCGATAAATAAAAAGAGGATTCCTCTAAACCAAGACCCTTAGGCTATGCATTGGAGAATACATTTTCTCAAAAGGGGCATGAATTGTATAAACTCATCCACATTCTCTCACCTAGCTCTCTCAGACTCATGATTTTGGCACAGGCTGCCCAGAGCCAGTAAACCATGTAAAACTACCTGGCCAAGGGGAAAAGTTTTTTCTCAAATTTGTCAGATCAGAAGTACTACTTGGGCCATTTGTTAAAAATAGAAATTCCCTGTACCCTCACCCACATACCCCTCATTTCAGATAGACTCATTAGATATGGGTTGGAGCCCAAGAATATGGATTTTAATAAGTCAGTTCTTTACGTGGGGAGATTGCGTGACATACTTTTCCAGGATATAGAATCCCACAACTGTGACTTCACCAATATGAAGATGTTCCAGTTTTCTGGCTTAATATATTCACAGGGAATAAACAAGAGAAGCCAGAAAAGAATTAATAGATAAAAAGCATATATATGGAATATATATGATAGGAGAAAAATAAAGAGAATGAAGCATGACAATATAATAATCAGAAACAAGTAGTGGCCAGAAACTTAGGATGTGAAGATATGAGGGGAAAACACAAAGACCTGAAGACAGAGGTACAGACAGATATGGATTTCCAGAAGAGTTTGCTTTCTCACATCCACTCTGAATTAGTCTTGGACTTATGTCCACAATCAAGACCCCATTCTCATGACCGTGCCCTGCTCAATAGCCCCTGTCTTGTTTTTATATATGCAGCACCAGAGATCTGGAAGCTAAGCGGCAATACGTAAGGTTTTGTTATTAATGTTTATTTTAAAGTAGAAATCATTAAGGAAAATCCATGGAGGTAGGAATATGTTGCTGAAATGGCAGCATCCAGCTACGTTCCGCACACTATCCTCATCGCTCTGACATCACTTTATGGATCTTCACAACTCTCCGAGAGAGGTTTGACAACAACGTTGTTGATCGGGAAACAGAAGCTCAGAGAAACGGTCATCGGAGGTCACAGCATCTACCAGTGACCGTTGGGGTTTGAACCCAGATGTGTCTCTTTCTAGGACGTCGTATGTTCGGGAGACAGCAAGCGGCGGATTATGAGGCGAGAATCTGGATTCGTTTCCAAGGTTGCCTGGTGGCTCGTCGTGTGTCTTTAGATCAGTGTGTTGGTTCTTTTGCGCTTTGGCTTCCCTAGCTTCCAGTCTGCAGGCAACTTTTCTGTCTCCTGGTCAATACAGTACCAGTTAAAGTAAGGACAAGGCTTCTATTTTGGTTCTAAATCTGGTGTGAAATTGGAAGGAACGTTTTAGAAATCTTCCATTCGCCATCAG
Source organism: Panthera onca (assembly GCF_046562875.1). Lineage (NCBI taxonomy): Eukaryota > Metazoa > Chordata > Mammalia > Carnivora > Felidae > Panthera > Panthera onca. Next base: position 16,174,986 of record NC_138343.1, on the reverse strand, counting down.
AATGGTAACAGTCGTTCACAGATGAGGGAGCCCATTCAAGCAGCGAAAGGAGCTATTCGCCCATCTGAGAACCATTTGATGAATTACTATTGTCTATGGACCTTGGGTCATACAGGTCAGTTTGCCAAATTCTGAAAAAAGGGACAGAATAAAGCTACCATCTAAAATAAAGCACTCTGGGGCTCCTGGGAGGCTCAGCCCATTAAATGTCCGACTTTGGCTCAGGTCACGATCTCGTGGTCTGTGAGTTCGAGCCCCACATCAGGCTCTGGGCTGTCAGCATGGAGCCTGCTTCAGATCCTCTGTCTCCCTCTCTCTGTCCCTCCTGCACATGCTCTCTCGCTCTCTCTCGCTCTCTCTCTGTCTCTGTCTCTCTCTCTCTCTCAAAAATAAATAAACATTAAAATATTTAAAAAAAAATAAAGCTTTCTAGCCCAACTGACAAAAGGCAAGCATGATCTCCCAGACACTCTTGCCTAGAAGTAACCGTTCTCTGATGAGTTGCTGTTTTTATTGAATATTATGTAGAGCTGATTCACCCTCTTGGATTATAAGAGACACAAACATAACACAATGTGCTTTTCCTATGCAGAAGCTGTTTGCAGCCATGTAACAAGTCCCGAGTGAATGTCTGAAAATCAGTCATGTTTGTACAGATTTAAAGAGGTTTTCACAAAGCTTTGAAAGAATTAAAAATAAGCATTTTCGAGCAATCACTTCATCCGAAGGACAGTGCTCCCTGGGGTCAAGGCGTATCCTTTGCAAGAAGGGGCTGGGGAATATGAAAAAAAGAACATGAAATTAATGTTAAGAAAACAGATGTCTAGAGCCGTAGGGACTAGCAATGCAATTCCTGAGCAAGAAAGCTATAAAGTGCAAATGAGTCCAGGAAGGAAATGTGATAATGTGGGGGAGTGATATCTACTGGGTAGGTCCCAGGTCTGCAGGGGTTTCATATTTTCAGCAACGACTCAGTGATGGCACCAAGAACCTATTTGTGTTCATTCAGTTAATAGGTGACCCCAGGCTGACCCAGAGGAAATTAAAACCCAGAGTGATTTTATTCAAGATGGAGGAGAAACTTGGTGAAAAATCTAAGGACATTTTCCAGACAAGGCAAACATTGCAGAAAATAACATGGCAGGAGAACATTGTTTGGGGCCTACAATGAACTTCATGCCGTCTCTAGGTCACCAGTGCACAGGTATGGCACTGTTTCCAAACAAGCATGTGGGATGTGCAGTATTTAACTGGAAAAGAATATGTGGTTGGCCCCCTTTTCTTTAGTCAGTAAAGCAAATGACAGAAGGAGAAAATAGGAGAGAATTATAGAATGGGGATCCAGGTCAACCCAGAGAATGAGATTTGCAATAGATAGAACTGTTCAACAGCAGAATATCTGGTTAAGGATGTAATGACCAACCTTATTATCACTTTCCCGTGGTCTTTAAAAATCGGAGAGTTTCTTGTCCATCCAGGACAAGGACCATGGTATTAGGACTACCAGCAAAAATGGCACCTCAGTTCAGGTGATTCTTTAAGACTCCTTTAGTCTGTTGTTTCTGTGGACATCAGAAGAAGAAAGTGCAGGCTGTTTGAAGTTGCCCCAGGCCTCCTGCTCTCACCCTGGACCCAGAAAGCTCTCAGGAAAACACAGACTTAGGTTGTGCTGGCTTTTCATCTCTCTATGTTAATTGACTCTGAAGTTGGAGCACATCTCTGTTTCTTCCCACTCTATCCCCCAAAATGGAAACGGATGAGTTCATTTTCGCCTGACCTGAACTGGCTCTGACTTTGCTAGCTCATGTTCTCAAATTTAGTTGTCTCACATACCAGACTGGGATGAAGAGGCAAAACATAAAATAAAATAAAAAGGAAAGGAATAAAAGAAGACAAAACACAGGCGGTGCCACGGGGACGGCTGGGGACGTGAGCCTTCGTTCAATTTCCACTTGCCCATCATCTTAAATGGCACTCAACGTCATTGGAAATACTGTCTTGACTCAGGAAATGGAGCTTCCCTGCAAATTCCTCAGCCTCCCCCTTCCAATCCGTTGGCTACCCTAAAGCTAGAAACTCTGGAACTTTCAGTTCTTTGCATTATCAAGGAAGTGGTCTCTGATTTAAGAACCAAAGCCATCGTGAGTTACCCGAGACATCAGAGAAAGAGTATCTAGTCTAACAACTTTATTTTACACATTAGCGAACAAAGAGCCAGGGTGATAAGTGAGTAGACCGAAACCACTGTCCCCTGGTTTACAGTCTATATTGTGGGCTTCTGGTGAGCAGGACACTTGTCCATTTTTTCCTGCCATATCCTCAGAATTTAGCACACTGCCAGGCATATAGTAGAAACTCAATATGTATTTATTGAATGAATGAATGAATGAATGAATGAATGAATGAATGAGGCAGGATTTCAGATGCCCTTTCTCCTGTTCTTCCATTCAGGCACATATTTTAGCTCTCAAAAGAAAAATAAAAAACACCAAAAAGCAATCTGAGGCCCAATTTAGCTCACTTCACCCCACCTAAAGCCCTGAAATGACCTAATATTTTATCTTGGAATGTTCTACTGCGTTTCCAAACATTCTTAGTATGCTGTAGTGTGGTTTGACTTAATTCTGTTTTCACAAAAAAAGTTTGGTAAGTGAGCCTTTCACAAATGCTCCGTTGTTATCACCAGACTCGAAGTTTCGCCAATGAAAGAGCGTCACCTTATTAAAGTTTTGGTGTTCTGATTCTCAGACTTTCTCCTACTTTTTACACTTCAGGGAACTCTTACCTTAGTTCATGGTAGAAGTACGTATAGAGTACCGTAAGCCATACGTAGGTAATTCTCACTATGTATAAAGTCTCATCTTTGAAAATCTGATTTTACAACAAATACATCACAGGAGAAGCCAATTCTTTGTAGTACTGAAGGGTTTACCGTAAGATTCCTTTCAATACCCATCTAGCATGCAAATGTGGCTCAGATTACATGTAGCTTTTTAGGAACACATCTCTTGTGCAAGAGAGGTAACTTCTGATACAACCAAGGATAGACAAAGCAGTCAATTCATGCGGCGTGTTTTCAGACTGACTCAGGGTATTAGGAGCCAGAGTTTCCAAAGCTCCGTAAAGCATGTGGACTCTTTCAAGCTCCGGAGGTCAGGGGAACACCTAAGAACTACCATACTTGAAACTGCTTGCTTCACAGCTGGTTAAGCCCAAAGATGAGAGATGAATCGGAATAGGAAAAGTACATTTTAACTCTTACTGGCAGGTCAAATGCACTAGTCCTGGTTAACCTTGACTGACACATAACACAAACTAACACCCTCACACTGAGATAGTCACAGTCCACATTAAAAAATAAATGAATAACGTAGGGGGACACATGCGATAAAATAAAATAGAGAAATCAAATGGACCTGAGAAAAGGGATAGGAATATGAAAACAAAGAGGGAAGCTAATACAACCATGTGCACCATAATATATACTATTGTTAAGAGACATGGATGTTGATTTCTTTTTTTTTTTTTTTAATGTTTGTTTTTGAAGGAGAGAGAGAGAGACAGAGTGTGAGCGGGGGAGGGGCAGAGAGAGAGAGGGAGACACAGAATCTGAGGTAGGCTCCAGCCTCTGAGGCATCAGCACAGAGCTCGATGCGGGGCTCGAACCCATGAACTGTGAGATCATCACCTGAGCCCAAGTCGGACGCTTAACCGACTGAGCCACCCAGGCGCCCCATGGGTGTTGATTTCTTGCTTTTTTTTTTAGCGGTCAGGGAGAAACAGGAAATTGATCAGTTACGTAACTCACTCTCTTCCTATGATTTTTTTTTTAAATGCTCAAGAAAGCATAGCGGATACGAATTTGTCTCCTGAGCCCTCATAAAGATGACACCAGGTAAGTAATAAATAAATCCTTAATGATGTGCTTCCTACAGACCAGTGGTTCTCAAAACTTCACAGGACATCGGAACCAACTGGAAGACTCGTTCAAACAAAGATTTACAACACCATTCTCCAACTATCTGGTGCAGTACATTTGAAGGGAGGACCAAGTATCTGTGTTTGTAATATGCTCCCAGGTGATACCAACGCTGCTGGGACAAGAACCACCCTCTGAAAACCATTGCTGTAGGCACAAGGCCAAATTTGCCAGGTCTTCTTCTATAAACATCTTTCCGTAGAAACTGGTGACAGAGAACCACTGAGCAGTTACCTAGCATTTGTGCAAGGGAGTCCAGACACATTCCCTCCGCAGCCTACCGTGGGAGGTACCGGTGGAGAGGGGTCATGGCCACACCATTTATCATCTAGTACATTTGCTGTGTCATTCCTTAATGGAGCCCAGCCCTGTTGGTGTATTTATGGCACTTCTCAGCAAACTTACAGACTTCTTCCTCACCCGTCAAGTGGCGCTGCAACCCGGAGCAGAAAGAGCTCTAGCCATTGGAACACAGCCCTCATTTGTAAGCAATCACAAGAACAATGTTTTCGGATTGAAGCCTGCCTCTTAAGTGTCAATAGACTTTGTGCCTATATTACTCATTAGTTACATGTTCTCCTTTTATTATTCATATGTTGTTCGTCAACTTTTTAAAACTGAGCCTCTTTCCGTTTCCCACCACAAGTCAGATTCTATCAGCCATGTCTGATGCATCCCTGTATCTCTAAATCACATGGTATAGCGGTTTGTATAAAATGGGCACTCAGTTATTTGAGTGCTGAAAACAATATATAAAAAGAAAACTGTAAGAAACCTGTAAATCTGGCAACTAATGTCAACAGAGGAGATCCCCTTTGGCCATCATGGTATATGTTCCTCCCACAAAGCCGGACTCTTTAAAAAAAATTTTTTTTAATGTTTATTATTTTTGAGAGAGAGAGACAGACAGAGAGCAAGCAGGGAAGGGGCAAGAGAGCGGGAGACACAGAATCGGAAGCAGGCTCCAGGGGCTCAAACTCACAGACTGTGCGATCATGACCTGACCTGTAGTTGGCCGCCCAACTGGCTGAGCCACCCAGGTCCCCCAAAGCCAGACTCTTTTAGATGGACTGCATTCTACTGAGGGAAAAAAAATGTGCGTTTAAAAATGTGATTTTATTAACAGTATGAAAAATACATGGTATGATTATTCTCTTGGAAATAGGATTTTCTCTACATTTTAAAGCTGAGTTCATTCACTGATTCGACAAACATCCTGAGCACTTACTTTGTGTGGAATAATAGCAAAACAGAGTACGTTCCTAAGGAGCTCCCATCACAATAGGGAGCCCAGACACATAACCCATCAACTTGACCCATGCTAGACTAGAGGTACACAAGGGGTAAGCTGGGGAAACAAAGGAAATAATCAGCATGGAGGTGGCAGAGGATGGGCCTTGAAGATGATCATATTTGAGGTAGCAGAGAGCATACTGATAGGGACAGAACCTTTTAGGAAAACAGGACTCCTGCTGTTAGGGATTGGCATGCCTTTCACCATAACAAGTGAAGCAAGCAAACTAACCCATTAATCAACTGTGAGCCAGGGAAGCTTGGAGAATAGGACTGAGAAGACACACACAGTGATATGTGTTGAGGGGAGCCCAAGATATCCTGCCACCAGTTGCCATGGTCCTGCCATTTCAGCATTAAGAAGCCCTTTCTATACATCTTCATCGCTCTCTGGTTTTCAAAGTCCTCGGGTAAAATGCCATTTCTCCTAAGATAATATCTCTCAACCTTGGTGACACTATTGACATTTTGGGCTAGATAAGTCTTGGCTGATACATTGCAGGATATTTAGCAACATCTCTGGTCTCTACCCCCTGAATGTCAGTAGCAGGCCACTCCTTGGGCATGACAATAAAAAAAATATCTCCTGATGTTGCCAAATGTCCTCTGGGAGGCAAAATCACCTCCCTTGGAAGACCACTGTTCTGGGAGGTATAACACCATGGGCTGGAGGCAGCTTTGTTCTGTTCCTCATGATCAAAGAATAGATATCTCTCTGGGGCCACGGCCTCCCCCATTTAGTCACTCTGCAGCTAAAAGAGAAGTGACCCACCAATTAGGAAGTGGGATGGCAATTGTGCACCAATCTTATTGGCTATACCAGCTCTGGCTGCCAATGAGGTGATGTGTCACCTCCAACTGAAATGTACAAATCAAACTATTTGAGCAGAAGAGAGACCTTGGGAAAGGGAGAGGAGGCAAATCAGAGTGTGACAAATCAACACGGCCCAAATTTATGAGAGCTTGAAGAGTGCCGGAATTGAATGTTTTCTGTTTAGGTATATCATACAGCTGAAAGGAATTTGACTGATAATTTTTTGATTGACCAGGTGTCTTAAAGTACTTAATTATCAGTAATACACTGTAAATAATCAATCATGATCATAACAATGCCCTTTACATATATACAATGCTTTATAGCTTTCAAAACCCCTTCACATATGATCTTTTCCATTCTGATGTTTCAAGGATCAAAACAATCTAAACGGAAAGTGTGATAAATCTCATTTCTTACCCTTGGCCCCATTCACTCCATTTCCTCCTCACTCTAGATAACTATTTTTGAGTTTCTTTGATACCGTCTAGAATTTCTTCATGAGAATACAAGAATATGCAAATATATATTCATATTTTCCTGTTTCTTACGCAAAAGGCACCATGTTATAAATTCTGTTCTGCAGGGCTTTTTTTCCACTTAACCTCTTAGAGACTGTTCCCTAAAAAGCGCTTTCTCATCACTTGTTTTTATAGCTACATTGTCTTCCATACACGGATATGTCACTGTCTGGGGACATAGCCCCCTACTGATGAACTCCTGGATTGTTCCCAATTATTTTCTATCACACACAGTGCTGCAAGAATTATCCTTGGCCGAGCATTGTTCCATGTACTACCTTCTTCTGATCCTGACATCAATCCTATGAGATAGACAGAAAAAGAATGTTTCCTACATTTTATAAAAATGATTCTTTTTCTGTGTGTGGTAAAACACGCACACACACACACACAGATAAAATGCACAATGTTAACCATATTTAAGGATACAGATCAGTAGCATTGAGTATATTTACATTCTTGTGAAACAGATCTCCAGAAATGTTTCATCTTGTAGAACTGAAACTCTGTACCTGTGAAACAATAAATTCCCTTCTTTTGCCCCTACCCCCAGCCCCTGGTAACCACTTCTATTTCTATGAATTTGACTACTTTAGATGCTGCACGTAAGTGGAATTATACGGTATTTGTGTTTTTGTAACTGGCTTGTTTCACTTAGTATAATGTCCTCCAGGTTCATCCATGTTGTAGCATGTGAAAGCATTTCCTTTCTTTTTAAGGCTATATAGTGTTCGTGTGTGTGTGCGTGTGTGTGTGTGTGTGTGTGTGTGTGTACTACATTTTGCTTATCCGTTCATCCGTTGATAGACCCTGGGTTACTTCCATTCATAATTATTGTGAATAGTGCTGCTATGAACATGAGTATGCAAATATCTCTTAAAGACCCTGCTTTCAACTATTTTGGATATAAAGCCAGAAGGAGATGGTTGGATCATATGATAATTCTATTTTTAATTTTTTGAAATTAAAATGAAATTTTTGGTTGCGCCATTTTACATTCCCACCAGCAGCACACAAGGGCCAAGCTTTATTCTTAAATACTCTAAAGTCAATGTTTTATATATGCAGGAACCAAGACATGTTGTAGCGTCACAGATAATACAACACCAAACGGGAATATGCCAACAGATCTTCTGACAGAATCTAGTGTCCTGAATTATTCAATTTAATGCATTAAAATTCCAAGTGAGGCAAATAATACTAATGTTATTATCTGTCGTCAGTAAGCTTGGTAATCTCTGTTAGAGACTCTGTGATAATTTTAGCCAATAGACTTTTCTACTCTTTGAAAGAATACATCTTCTCCTTCTTCCTCAGTTCTGCTACTGCTCTCCCCCAACACCACTTCCAAAAATATAGAAGATTAGTATACTAGCTCATCAATTGTTATTTATCCCAGGTTATAGTCATCTTCCATTATACACAAATTAATTGAGATCTTGAACTTGGAAACAGAATGATGTCCCACTGGCCTAGCATTAGGGAAAGAGTCCTGAATGACTCATACAGTAACCCGGCTGAATGTGTTTGCTAACCCAAAAAGCTGTGATCTCTGGGCCAGGCACGTGGGGCCAGAGGAAGAACTAACTCTTGGCTGAATTAGTGGATTTTTCCACCAAAGAATTATTGCAGGAAGACAGGTCACAAAGTCAAAGCATATATTACTGAGCAGGGAATACCATCAGAGGCAAAAACAAATACCAGCAGGAAAAAAGGAAAGCCTGGCCCACTCTCCCTCACACGTCTCTCCTCAAAGATGTGGGTAGTTGGAAGCTGTTTCAATAATGATAGCTCAAACTGCTCTCTAGCACTGTCCCTGTGATCTGGCTGTTTTATGTTTCATAAAATGCCCAATGAAGAAAAGGAAGGTCATTACCACGGGGAAGGATATGGCTGAATGTTGTCCAGCAGAACTAATACTTTCCTGCTCTACATGTGTTTCAAGTCAGCTGTCAAAGCCTTTATGCTCTAATTGTCGGTAGGTTTGCCACTAATGATAAAAGAATCTTCTCTGACACTGAAGTGCGTGAAAAAAATTTAAGAAAATTTAAGAAAAAAAATGGCTTTTATACGTGAATGGCATAGTTAATAATCAGCTAGCAAGTACTGGAAACTGATGTATCGAAGCAAACTAGAAATATACCCACATATCGAAGGAGACATGGAGATGTGCCTGCCTAAAACTTGGCATTGGATGGGAGGGGAAAGAATTCTCCCTGAAGAATTCACAGCCACACTCTGGCACATATGTAGGTTTGCTACCCAGTTTCGCACTTCCTGTTTGGTACAGGGAAATCTGAATCCCATCCAATCCCTCGGGGAATAAGCCTTGACCTCCAAGTTCTTTCTATTTCCCAGTGATCAAGCCCTGAATCTGATTATAAATTATCTTATCACTTATCTTGACGCTTAAATTTATTATCTAATATAAATACTTCCAGAAATCAGTAACACATGGAGATATTATTACCTAAGTATCTATTGTAACTCTATTCTTAACTATCTACATAGCTAAACCAATTAACTCCTGAGTCTCGGAATTCATCAGTTCTGGAAGATGGAAACAAGTTAAGGAGTGAAAGGTAAATGGAATTAACATTTTGAGTTCAATAGTGTACCCTATTAAAATGATTTCTAATTTAATTCTCATAAAATGCTATATTGTACTTACGATCACTATTAACAGTATTGCTAAGTTACAGGTGGGGAAACTGAAGCACAGTGATTAAATAACTTGCCCAAAGTCATGAGAAGTAAATGGTGGTAATTGGCAAAGTAGAATTCAATCCATGATAAGCCCCAAAAGTTTTACTACCATATTGTACACACTGCCTCTTTCCAGTGCACACCTTCTACTGTTTTGCAAGAATTTAAAACTCAGAATTAGTTTTCTGTTCTATAGTTAATAATATGTCTTTCATATGATATATATTTTTCCTATGGTTATTTCCATCCAATGTGAGATAAGAGCTTGGATAATCACGTCTTCCCATTCAACCATTAATGTCTCAATGTGAATAAAGCATCTGAAAGTAGTTGTGACTGGCTTTGGGGAAAAAGAGAGAAATTAATCATTCTGAATGTTTTCGAGGGCCTACTAGGTTCCGGGTCCCGTACGTAGATCACTGAACAAATCGCACAAGAAAACTGCTCTTTTTAAGAGTATAAGAGGGAAATGCGTATAATCGGCAAGTCGAGGGGCGCCTGGGTGGTTCAGTCGGTTGAGCGTCCTACTTCAGCTCAGGTCACGATCTCGCGGTCCGTGAGTTCGAGCCCCGTGTCGGGCTCTGGGATGATGGCTCAGAGCCTGGAGCCTGCTTCCGATTCTGTGTCTCCCTCTCTCTCTGCCCCTCCCCCGTTCATGCTCTGTCTCTCTCTGTCTCAAAAATAAATAAAGGTTAAAAAAAAAAATCGGCAAGTCGAAAAATAATGATAGCTTTAAGAAAATGGTAATTGCTATAAAAAGTAGAAAAATGGGACAAAGAATGACTGCCAGTCAGGACAGGGCTGCTTTTTCACTCCTCAATCTGAGGTGGTGACGCTTGAAGAGAACCCTGAAAAGTGAGTTTAAAAATCCCATCATCCTGAGATCTGGGGTCTCAGAGAGGACTTTCCAGCCAAAGAGAACAGCAAGTGCAAAGATCCTAAGGTAAGAAAGAAATTGCTATATTTGATCAATAATCCCTTACTGGCCTGTACTTTACATGAAAGAATGGTTGGATGATTTCAGAGAGATGCATGGGTCTAGACTATATGGGGCCTGGTCATTAGTTGGAAACTACTGGAGGTTTTTATCGTATCACTCTAACCACTGTTTGAAGGACAGAGTTGCAAAAGCAGTACGGTGAGTTCCCAAGTATCCTTCACCTAGCTTCCTCCAAGGTTAACATCTTACATAATCACAGTGCAATGACCAAAACTAAGAAATTATGAACTACAGACTTCTTAGGAGTTTCAACATTCTTCTTTTTCAGGACTCTACATTGCATTTAGCTGGTACTTCTCCTTCAGTCTCTGATAGTTCTTTAGTCGTTACTTGTCTTTCATGACCTTGACATTTGGAGAAAAATGGTCAGCTACTTTTGTAGTTTTCTTCAATCTGAGTTTGTCTGATGTTTTCTCATGATTCGATTGAGGTTCCATGTTGTTGGAGAGAACACCACAGAAGTGATTTTCTCTTCTCTGTGCGTCACCATGTCAACATGATACTATTGCTGGTGATGTTGACCTGGACAATGTGGTTAAGGGGCTGTCTGTTGGGTTTCTCCACTACAAAGTTACTAATTTTCCTTTTGTAATTAATAATATCTTAGCAGAGATTCTTTAAAACCATATTCTTTAAAATACCCTGTTTTGTCTCAACTTTGTGTCTACTGATTTTAGCATACATTGTTGAATCTTGCTTCCAACAATTACTAGTGTGGATTTTACTCTGCTTTGATGACTGTAGCGTGGAGGGAGCTGAAGACAAAAATCTAGGGCTTATCCAAAGTGAAGAGTCTAATAAGAAATAGTTATTAGATGGCACGGGCTGATATAAATACACTCATAGAAGGGGATATCAAAAACTTGCGTGTCTTAAACTTGTGGTGTGAAGGGCAAAAATATTTCCTTGGAATTTCAAAGCAAAATCTGGGGCGCCTGGGTGGCTCAGTCGGTTCGGTGTCTGACTTCAGCTCAGGTCATGATCTCACGGTTCTTGAGTTCGAGCTTCATGTCAGGTTCTGTATTGACAGCTCAGAGCCTGGAACCTGCTTCTGATTCTGTGTCTCCCTCTCTCTCTGTGCCTCCCCCACTCATGCTCTGTCTCTCTCCATCTCTCAAAAATGAATACATGTTAAAAAAAAAAGAAAAGAAAATTTAAAATCAAAATCTGTCTTTAATGTGAATTTGCTTCCCAGACTCAGACTTGCAATTGAATCCAAAGCATCTCATTCCAAAAATGTATTTTAAGGTAGCTTTAGGTCACTAGTGCCCCAGTCACCTCACGAAATCAAGTGAAAATAATCTAAGCAGAGATCCACTTCCAACATTGACCATAAAATATTTCCCTGGATAATGTTCCGCAGAACATGAATTCACAGTTAAAAATCACAAAATATACAAAGGAAAAAAATGTCTTAAAGGGAAACCAGCAGAAACAACGTAGACAGCAGAATCAGATGAGCCAATATTTCTGATATTTAAATTTTTCGATAAAAATACTTAATAGGTTTTAAAAATAAAAGAAATGATCAAGATATTAATAAATAAGTGTCTATAAATTACCAAATTTGAAAAAGAAAAATAGATCACTTAGAAGTAAAAACTAGAACAATTGAAGTTATAAACTCAGAGGATGAGTTAAGCAGAATATCAGATCAGGCTAAAGAAAGAAATAGTGAAATGGAAAGCATATCCAAAGAATTTACCCAGAATTTAGCATATTGAGTCAAAGAAAGAGAATATAAAAAAGAGTTTAAGAGACTTGGAGGAGAGGAGAGAGTCTAATGCCCAACAAGCATTATAAAATTGGAAAGAAATGAGAGAAAAAAGGGAAAGGAAATATTTGAACACAGAATAAAATAATTCTTCCAAATTATGGAAAAGCAAGAGATTTCAGAGTTAAGAATCCTGTGTAAGATAAATAATATACATCTACGATTAGACCTATCCTCGTAAAACCGAAAAACACTGAAGACTAAGTAATGATCTAAAATTTGCCTGAAAGAAAACATATTACTGACAAATTAACAACAATTTGACTCATTGATATCTCAACAGCAATAATGGAAGCTGAAATGCCTGGAATGATATCTTCAAAGTGCTATGCAAAAACAATTATCTACCTAAAACTGCATACCCAGAAAAAACTACTTAATAGTTTTTTAGATATAATAATATATATTATTTTATATGATATTATATTTTATTTTTTATATATTATCTAAAATAATAATGATATTTTTTAGGAAAAAAACATCATAAGAGAATTTTCCATCAGTAACATTTACTAAAGGAAAGGATAAAAAAATCCTTTAGGCAGAATAATCACATATAGATTGTCTGTAATGCAAGAAGGAATGGCTGAGTAAAGAAATTGGGAAAGCATATGAGCAATTCACACAAGCAGTGATTGTATAAAATAACTAATATTTTCTAATTTGTTTAAAATACACAAGAGAACAAAAATACAGTGCACTGATGGGAGGGAAGAGAGGATAAATTGCTTGGGATTGTAGTGCTATTGGAGCCAAAATGTTAAGTAGCAGGGCAAAGATAGTGATTAGCTTTATACATGAGTCAGGGTTCTCCATCTTAGTCTAAAGGGTTGAGAACTGGGGAGTCCTGGTGTCCCAGAACAGGAGAAGCTGGGCCCAACTCCAACGGGGACATCGCGTTCACCCTTCCTCTGCCTCTTTGTTCTATTTGGGTCCTACCGGACCGCGCCCACTCACACGGGGGAGGACCATCTACCTTATTCGGTTCGGCAATCCAAATACTAATCTCTTTTGTAAACACCCTCGCAGACCCACCCAGAAATAATGTTTTACCAGCTTGCTGGGTATCTCTTAACCCCCTCAAACTGATACATAAAATCAATCATCACACGTCAGAATAAAATAAAGGAGTATGGTAAAAAATTTTATGGTAAGTATTAATGAAAAAGAAATTGAGTTTATAATTTAAAATCAATAGAGGAATAGAAGATGAGATGAGAGGGAAAAAGTCAAATAATTTAAAAAAACAAGACAGAGAAGAAACTAATGCACTCAAAAATTTAGAAAAGGGGGAAGAATTTATAATGGTAGAAATAATTCCATATATATAAATAATCATAATAAATATGTACCCACTAAATTTAGCAGCCCAATAGCAAAGATTATTACTTTGGATTTAAAAGAGTCACTTATATGCTGTTAACAAAAGATATATACATATATATATATATATATATCTTCTATATATATGTATATATATCTTTTATATATATATATATCTTCTATATATATGTATATATATCTTATATATATATATATATATATCTTCTATATATATGTATATATATCTTTTATATATATATATATATATATCTTTTATATATATATATATCTTTTATATATATATATATATATATATAAAATAATGTAGAAAATTTGAGAGTAAAAGACAATGTTAGCCAAAAGAAACCCAACATCACTATATTTATACCAAATCCAGTAGACTTTATAGAAAGCAATACTGGAGAAACAGTCACTACATCGGGATAAAATGTTTAGTTCACTAGGAGGATGATATATATAACATATCACCAACATATGTAAAATGAAAATCAACAGAACCACAATAAGAAATAGATAATTTCACTAACATCCCTATTCCTACTTGATAAGTATATAGATTTTAAATAGCACAATTAACAAGTTCAGTATAGAGATGTTTACAATGTTGCACCCAAATCATACTTTTTTTTTTTAAATTTTTTTTTAACGTTTATTTATTTTTGAGACAGAGAGAGACAACAGCATGAACGGGGGAGGGACAGAGAGAGAGGGAGACACAGAATCGGAAGCAGGCTCCAGGCTCTGAACCATTAGCCCAGAGCCCGACGCGGGGCTCGAACTCACGGACCACGAGATCGTGACCTGAGCTGAAGTCGGACGCTTAACCGACTGAGCCACCCAGGCGCCCCCCAAAACATACTTTTTAATCATACAAAATTTTTTTTTTAATCTAGCCTATAGTATGGTTAAATTGTGAAAATGGCAAATCTCAAAATTTGGTATCATAAAGACTTAATTCTCCACCCATAATACAGCAAGATTATAAATTAAATAAAAATATAATCAGCATTGTTCTTTTTATCTGGAATTTTTTCATATATGATGGAATTTTTATCAAAGAAAAACATAGTTCAATATCTGAGACATAAGAGAAATAATAATGAAAATTTAAAAAAAATAAAACTATCCAATACCCAAAAATACTACACATCAAACCCTGAGTGATACTGAAAAAGCAATACTTAGAAGTATAGAGCTTAAATCTTTGAATTAGAAATGTTAAAAGATGAAATTTTAAAAAATAAGCATTTAGCCTAAGAAATTGAGAAACAATGTCAGAAAAAAGGACGAAAGAATGGAATGATAAAGCTAAATTTGGAGTTAGTAACATACAATGTAGAGAGAAAATAGAGGATTAAGAAACCTAAAAATTTATCCTATGTAAATACTAAAAAACTGATAGCATCTTAGCTGAATTGATCAAGCCAAAAAGTAAAAATAAAATAAAATGAAAATAAATTAAAAACAAAACAAAAAAAACCCACAGTTTTTTAAAAACACATCGTTAAAATTGACTTAATTAAAAAAAAAAAAAAAACACCTGAAATAACCTAGCCATTTAAGATATTGAATCAGTAATTTAAAATCATAGACAAACAAGAAAACACTAGTTGCATCAATGTAAATCATGTAAATCACTCTAATTTACAAAGAAAGAGATTTGGTACAGGGTACTCACCTTTACAAAATCACCACAAGGGCTAGTCTGACTTTGGCAAACTTTTTCTGTAAAGGACTAGATAGTAAATATTTTAGGCTTTATGAGTCATATATAATCTCTGCCACCTATTATTCCTTGTTTTTGTTTTTGACTTTTAACAACACCTCAAGAATGTAAAAACCGTTTTTAGTTCATAGATTATACAAAAACAGGCCATGAATTTGGCCTACAGGCTCTAGTTTGCCGGGCCCCGATCTAAGCCGAACATTCTGGAATGATTCCCAGAAATTCATTAGAGGAGTTACCAAAGGAGAAACGCACCAGGAGAATGGAAGATGTGGGATCTAGGAAAGAGGAGATCCAGCACGTAAGAGAAATGAAAGACATTCCCATGATGGGAGAGAAGAAATTGTGTCCAAGAAGACAATTGTGTAGCAGGCCTGAGAGCTACCCATCCAGATTCGAGCAGGAGGAAGAGGGCTCCAAAAAAATTGGCTTCAGGAAAAATGTGGAACTCATAGGTTCAACTGATGTATTTGACTACATGAAAAGGGGTTTTATTGATTAGTGAGTTTCAGGATGAGCTAGTTAGTGTTAGCTGCATAGGAAACCAAACATTAAAAACTAAAACAATAACAAACCTAATGGTAACCATACACACACACACACACACACACACACACACAAAAGAAAAGCAAGAATTAACTCCAAGAAAAATGATAAGATACACGAAAAGGGAAATGAAACCGTAATACCCTGCATGGTTCAATTACTAATAATTAGGGTAGGGTGGGGACACATGTAAGAATCCTAAACTCTCATCTTCTGAGCAAAGTAGCAACAAATAATAAACAACTTTAAAATCAAAAAAAAATATTGTATTAGGTCATTATTTAAAACATGGTACTAAATATCAGAAGACAGCTAATGCTCTGTGATTGAGTAGTCCTACCCTTCAGTCCCAGATCACCTGCTTCCTAGGAGGGGCAAAAGAGATCCAGTTTTTGAGAAGCCAATAATTCATTCTGAGGCCCTCGAAGCTATATTATACTTACATTTATATTTTTAGAAATATGCATTTTTAACTTCATGAAAATGTTGTTATTCTCTGAATATTGCTGTATCTGGATGCTCCAAGGGTATCCCTGTCAAGAGTGCTACATTCCAGAGGATAAGTAGAGGTCTTCGATATCATCCATTCTTTCTGATAATGGATTCCGTTTTAAAACTCAAAGACCTGGGGCACCTGGGTGGCCCAAGGGGTTAAGCGTGTGACTCTTGGTTTCGGCTCAGGTCAGGATCTCACAGTTTTGTGGGTTCAAGCCCCACTTCGGACTCTGTGCTGGCAGTGCAGAGCCTGCTTTAGATTCTCTCTCTCTCTCTCTCTCTCTCTCTCTGCCCATCCCCCGCTCAGGCTGTCTCTACGTCTCTCAAAATAAATAAACTTTAAAAAAAAAAAACCCTCAAAGACCTGGTATATAAATGAAACATAATAGTGACACAGACATTTTTGTCTCCTATTTACTTAGGACCTAGCCCTGTCAATAGCTTGTGAAATGTCTCACAATTTGCTTAAAGGAATGACCCATAACTATTGAAACCTGGGAGCAGTGGAAGCAAGCGGTTTGTTGCCCACGTTTAGAGATAATTGCTAACTCTTCACTTTGCCTCATGCCCTTTAAAATTAAGAGCACTTCATATTCTATCCTCAGGAAAACTTCATTAGGGAAATAAAATGTCCTCAGAACTCCACGGGGCTGCTTTTTGCACAATTGCGTTCAACATGCCCTGAAGTTGAAATATTTGTTCCTCTTTTCCTATCGCACTAATAAATGATGTTCTTTTTCCCTGTAGGTGCTTTTTTATTCATGTACATCTTTACAATATCTGTGTACGATATCGATGGAGACATGTATGTTTCAACCACTATATATTAATATTATACGCTTATATCTAACTATTAAAATGTATGAAATATGTATTTGTTATTCTATTTTCCCAAAGCTGCCGACTCTGTTTGAGCCTTCCGCAGCTGTTGGCGGCTTACAATTACAGGCATTTATTGATTTGCTTATTGCTTTCTTCTCACCCTACCTAGAATGTCACTTGTTAACTAAATATCGAAATCAAAGACATTTTGGAAAGAAGGGGACAAGTAAATTCAATAAATGAAACACGAATCCTAAGAAAGTATGGAAAATGTATTTAAAGCACGATTATCAACTTCACTGTGTTCAGGATATGATATAGGCTACGAAACTTCTAACTGATAATACTGTGTTGACATTGAAAGCCTGGACTATACATCAGGGAACAGTATTCTTTTTGTAAATTCCTTTCAGCTTATTCTCTTTTGTCTAGACGTGGCATGTCCTGAATACGTCTTGGTGCAATCTAGCAATCCAGGATCTCTAGAATTTCTAACCCAATTATTTTAATATTTCTTAAAAATTAATAATTTCTATATGACAAACTGAGCTGCTAGTTGATCAGCCATGATCGTTCAACTCTCTCCAGCCCACCCTCTCTTTTGTATATATTCTCAATGGCCCATTTTCAAAGGGATTTCGTTTTAATGTTTCCACAGAAAGCTCGGGGCACATCCCTGGGAAGTCTGTAATGTAGTGGATGAAGTCATCAAGAATTTCCCTGAGGTCGAAATTGAAATTCAATGACGTTCTTTCCCTGAGTTCTCAGCTGGAGAGAAAGAACAAAACAACCTGTTCATTGCCATCTATAGAAATTTGGATCTAATCAACGACTGAATATTAATCATGTTTTTACAGGAAGAGCAACACCAGGAAGCTCTTCTCGCTGAAAATAAAGAGAGAGAGAGTGGATGAAAATAAAGCAGTGCATTTCACAAACTTGAGAGTTCTGAAAATGACTCATCAAGGAATTATGTCAGGAATGCCTGGCTGTTACCAGATGGCTGGTTTGGGTGTCAGACTGGATTCTTGAGATCCAGGTGGAGGGACCGAGTCTCTCCTTTAGATCAGACCTTAATTTAAACTTGTCGAGATCCCAGCCAATGTCCAGATGGGACTGGGTGTTCCAAGGACACAGGGATAGTGCCATGTTCTTAGTGGTTAGCTGACTGGTGGAAGAAGCAGATTAGTCTCAACTCTCGTCCGTATATCCGAAAATAATAAAACCAAAAAAACAAGCCTCATCTGTCTCGGTGGGACATCAAATTAATGTAAGCACGTTTCTAAAATACATTTACATGTGGGTCGTAATATAATTCATACACATATATGCACTTAGATATGACTCATAGTGCCTTGTCTACTGTCTTTTATTTCAATTAACTATGTACTGCCTTATGATGCTTCACATATAATGTGTAACACAATTTAAACTTATATCATTTGATGTTTTCATTTATTTTCTTATCTACCAAAGCTAACTATAAACTCATTGAGAGCAGGGATCATGCTTTTTACTCTTTTGTGATTCTCATCTACACTGAGTTGGAACTCAAGCACATTCTGCATTTCAAAGGGATAAAAAAAAATCCACGAGATCTTCTTATGAAGGAACAGTATGAGCTAAGAAAAAATCGAGATAAAACATTTTCCATAAGCTTATCTTGTTCTTGTTGGAACCAAATGACAAAATCTTGTTGGAGGGGTAATGCATTTGTTGGTCTGTTTGTGGTTCTCACAGACACTCTGGGCGCACCATGCTTCTTCTTGGGGCATAAACACGGGTGATGCCTTCCCCCTGGCTTCCCTTACCATCGGATATTACCACTGACCTCAAAAGCAAAGTTAAGTAACAATTCATCTAAATATAAAGTAAGCAGGGAAGCCTGCGTGGCTCAGTCGGTTAAGCGTCCGACTTCCGCTCAGGTCATGATCTTACCGTTCGTGAGTTCAAGCCAGGCATCGGGTTCTGTGCTGACCGCTCAGACCCTGGAGCCTGCTTCAGGCTCTGTGTCCCCCTCTCTCTGCCCCTCCCCTGCTCATGCTCTGTCTCTCTCTCTCTCTCTGTGTCAAAAATAAATAAACATTTTAAAAAAAGAGTTTAAATATAAAACAATCAGCATTGTTATTGACAGTCTGCTATGTCTATGGACTATTTTTCAGACGTGAGTAGGCGTTGTAAAATCAAAAACAGAACATCGTAACACCAAAACTAGAAATCACTGTGTTAATATGATTTGCAGTGTAATTTTTTTGGAAATAAGCTTTAAGGTTAAATTCTTTAAGCATGTGGGGGTCAGGGAGGTATCTGGCTAATTTACCTATTTTAAACACAAGGATCGTGACCCTGATTAATCAGGTAGGCACTTCTGAGTTTAACACCTTAGAGTGGTGTTTCCCAAACTACACTCCTTAGTACACCAATTTCTGGCAAGAAGTCAGTGAGTGTTGAATGAAAACAGTGATTAAGTAAGTTTGGGAAATAGTGCCTACTATATCACCCACTTGAATAATTCCCAATGCATGTAATCATAGTACTGATTCTGAGAAGTCCTTCTGTTCAAAAAGCTTTGCTCTGCTCTGCTTAACTCAGTGTTTCCCGAACTCATTTGCCTGTAAACTGCCTATTATTTTTAATGATTTGTTAACATTTCAAAGGACGCTAGTGTTCCAAACAGCACAACTTAGGAAAAGTTCCCTAAGGAGTTCATTCTTTATTCCCATTCTTTTTGAGGACAATAAAAGGATTCGTTGAGAAAAACCACACCTGCTTTCTGTAATGAGAACTTCACTCGGTTTACTCTGCAGAAGCATTGGTATCATGGCTAGCCTCTCCTCCCTAAGAAGCAGAGAATAATTTGTAACCAGTGGGGTAAAAGAATCATTACTATCTACCTAATCTTCACCTTTTCTCCTTCTCTCTCCTATTCAAGGTCTTGCTCATCGCGCGCGCGCACGCGCATGTGTGTGTGTGTGTGTGTGTGTGTGTGTGTGTGTATGTGTGTGTGTGTGTGTGTTGGAGTATTTATTTCTTATTCTTCATCCCAAGTCACTAAATGTAGAAAAGTTCTTAATATTTCCTTTAGTAACCACAGAAATGATTTGTTGCTTACTGCCGAATTTTTCAGTCTTTACGACTGATCTGTAATTCTCTCTGACAGGTCAACATTCTGTGATATTTGGAAGAAAACAAGAAAGATAAAGATATATACTACCTACTCTCTTGATAATCCCTTCCATTCGCCAGAATATTCTGTGATGATTGATAGCACATGTCTTCAACTTCTTCCCTCAATTGGCTTCACTGCCTCACTTCATAAACACGTCCAAGTCTTCTCTATGCTAATCAGACAAATTCTCTTAAGTGTCTTAGTTACAGCATTATTCTTCAGGCTATCATCAGCCAAGTTTCTAGGAAAATGTTCCTTTTCCTCAATCCATTTGCACCTGCGATTTACTCCTCAGCCCTCCGCAATCTAATTTACCCTACATTCTTCCCCGATCCATTTTCCTGATACTGTTCTAAGAACACCAGTCATCTTGTCTGCTGTTATCTTGTTTGATCTTTCTGATGCAACGGACTCATTAACCATGAGCCTCCATGAACTTTGTACTTTCATCGTTTTAGTTACGCCACACCTCCTCAGTGATTCTCATTCTTGGTCACTCTGTGAGATTCCCAATGTCCATCCAACCCTGACTTTGCAGTTTTCAGGTGTCTCTGCTTGCTCACTCTCCACACTCTGTTTGTTCTTTCTGCAGAATTCATTCCATTCTCAAATATGTGGCCACCACTTGTTTGCTGATGAGTTGCAATTATCTATCACCATTGTGAATATCTTCCCTATACACCAGATTCACATAATCCAACGTCTCCCAGACACCTTTATCTGGACGTTTCACCCGAACTCACACTCGACATATTCGCAATAGAACTTCTCACCCCTTCCTCCCACATCACAGAGATTTACCCTTCCAAATGTAATCCTTACTACAGTTGCTGGCAACGTTATAGCCTTGGTCATGTCAAAGAGAAACCTGTGTCCCGCTTCCATGCGGCCAGCCTCTCCTCTTTTCTTTCCCTCACGTGCAACATCTACGAGTAAGTTAGTCCTTTTAATTCTGTCACATTACCTTGTGGAATAGCCTCTGAACTTGTGGTCTCACTCATTCAAGTTTGTGACCAAGCAGCTAGAATAACCTACCTAAAACACAAAATCGTATCAATTCATGGCTCTGCTTAATGCTTACCAGCCAAAATGTAATGGAAGGTTATTGTCTAGAGTAGCAGGTCTGTTCCAGATGGTCCATGAATTCTTGACTTTCTTGACTACTTATCTCTAAGAAGCTGGATTTTCTCCATATGCTTCCCAAAAAGTTAACATTAACACAGTAGATTCAATGCAAAAACTGATATGAGAACTCCAGCCAGACACTAGAGATGATTGGCAAAAAAACGTAAAACAATGCTTCTTTTCTCACCAAATTTGATTCTTATTTTGGAAAATATAGCTGATTTGCATCAAAATAGGTTATTTCTGTTAACATCTGATAAATTTAGTGTTGTTATTTTTAGATGAATGGATAGATATTTGAGACGCCTCCGTTGTAATTTCTGACAGTAAATACAGGTTGATACAACCTGCATAAGTCAAAGTTATTTAGGGTCCTCAACCATATGTAACAGCATAACGTGGTCGTGAGACCAAAATCTTTATAATCTTGTGATCTAAATGTCACAATGCAAGCTTCTTAGCAGACAGATGTTCACTCACCTATTTAATGCATTACTCACTTAAAAATGATAATGTAGGGGCACCTGGGTGGCTCAGTCAATTAAGGGTCTGACTTCAGCTCAGGTCACGATCTCACAGTTTATGAGTTTGAGCCCTGCATTGGGCTCTCTGCTGTCAGCGCAGAACCTGCCTCGGATGCTCATTCTCTCCCTTTCTCTCAAAAATCAATAAACATTAAACATTTTTTAAAAGAGTTTTTTTTTAAAAAAATGACAATGTTACATCTGATCTACAACTGTCCCAATCAATTCTGGGGTCACCTCCTTGAGAAAGGATTCCTCAAACCCCAGTCTGCATTAGGTTATTCCTTCCCTGTGCTCCAATTGTGCTGAAATAACTTGTTTTTGGTGATCTCTCCTAAAGAACTGTCAACTCTTGAAAAAGGTACTCTGTTAACTTTTATATTCTCAGTCCCTCGCTCAGTGCCTCAAGATAATCGATAACTGGTCACAAATCAAAGACAGGTGTATGGCCGACTTTCAAGACGGTCTCAGTTGTTATAGCTGGGCTTCTTCCAATTACACCCAAATGGATCAGTCTCAAATTCTCCTAATTTATGACTACAAATCATCCATTTCATATACTGATTCACTCACTCACCATTCAACAAATCCTGATTACTTACTGTGTCTCAGGCACTTGGCTGGGCCCAGTTTCAGTGCTGAAAGAAAGCATACGTGTTCTCTTCCCATTTGTCTTCCCAACTTGTCTAGGAAGAAAACTCTACTGCACCAGTAAATGCACAAGTAATGTATACTTGCAAATACTCATATGCATTGCTAGGAAAAGCAAACAAACATTGCGCTATTAGAGAGGGTCAGGAAGGGGCAAATCTCCTGATAGTTTGAGCCATCAGAGAAGAACAACCTTACAGGATGATGTTGAAGCTAAAGGTAGAAAAGAAACAGATATAAAATGGAGTAAAGAACAGGAAGTGTGAAGTCCCTTCGGTAGTAAGGACCTTGGCATATTTGAGTAGCGAAAAGATACTTGGTGTGACTAGAGTAAGAGGAACAAGACGCAGGACAGCCTGGCCTAATATCGAAGAGGAAAGATGCCAAAGCCTGTAGGGGCTTATAAGTAAAGTCATCACAACTTGCCATCCAAAGTGGGACGCTTCAGAAATGAAAAAGAGTGCTCAGAGTAAGAACTCAGTCTACTGATAAAAACAAGACTGGTATAAACAAGGTTCGGCAAGCCTGGACAGACGGCCACTCTACTGACAAGCCATTTTAAGGAATAAGGTTTTAGTTCAAGTGAAATGGGAAGCTGTTCAAGGGTTTCAAGAGCACTCTAGCTGCTATCTGGGAAACGACGAATGAGAGAGTAAAATTAAAAGCAAGAAAACCATTTGGGGAACTCCTGCAACATCCAGGTAAGAGATAACAGCAGCTTAGACTAGGGTCAAAATGGAAAGATTGGAGATCTATTTGGAAGTAAAATTAACAAGGTTTGGTGGTGAATTAGAAGTGAGGATTTGGGGAAAATGTAGGAGTCAAGAATATTCCTACATTTTTTAGTTGAGCACCTGGGTGGGTGGTGGGGTCTTTTACTGAGAAAGATGTCTTTGGGAAAGTAGGTATACATGGTGAGGAGAAGAGGGCAGAAATCAGGAATTACGTTTGTAATTCCTATGAGACATTCAAGTAGATATAGGTGAAAAGTTGGTCTTTGTATATCTAAGTCTGACCCCAGAAAAAATGACTGACCAAAAATGTCACCGTCAGTCATCAGCACATCGATAATATATAAGTAAAATAAGGTTCAAAATATTTTCTTTTGCCTCTTCTTCCATCTAAAAATGTTGGATAAGTCTTAGCCTTCGCCATCCCATATTTGGGATATAAAAAAAGTTTAGAAACTGGCTTCCCACTTTCAATTTTGAAAGCTTTGCTGTCTCCTGTCCTTTTTCTTTTTACATTTATTTATTTTTGAGAAACAGAGTGAGACAAAGCATGAGGGGGGTAGGGGCAGAGAGAGAAGGAGGCCCAGAATCCAGAGCAGGCTTCAGGCTCTGAGCAAGCGGTCAGGGCAGAGCCCGATGCGGGGCTCGAACCCACAGACCGCGAGATCATGACCTGAGCCGAAGTCGGATGCTCAACCGACTGAGCCACCCAGGTGCCCCTGCTGTCTCCTGTTCTAAGGCGACTTCGATAAATTATTATACATTGCATCTCTCGAAGATTAAAATTTCAGCTCTTCTGGATAGGAGTTGTGGTATTCCTAAGGGTTTGAGAGTAGATCACTTCGGGGAAAATTAAATTATTTTGCAAGCGCATGAATGAGGTCAGTTATTATTTATATTAACCCCGTGGTGAAGGAACTTATGAAGCTAGGGATCTGTCTGATTGGTGAAACAGCATGCTCGGAGGGTCTGGTAGAGAAGTCTGGATTTAGGATACCAAATTGTCTTGAACAGGTAAGACCTGAACGCTGTTTGCAAAGCGGGTACATTTATTTTGTCTGTGGCAAAAAGCCTACCAGTCTAAGTCAACAGTATTCCATTAATTATGGGTGGGTCTCTTTCCACTTTTAGATTTGAAGCTAAAACTGAAGCGCTTAGGTCATTAATCTTGGTACTTCCAAGTTCATGTAAGAACTCATGCCTGTGGAATTCTCTGATTGAGGCGGCGATGTCAAGAATTTTGGAGAATACCCCATTCAGTCTCCCAAAGGCTTATGGCCTCTCCAATCAGTACACGTAACACATAAATAAAACAAAATAACTGTGATTTGCTAACAAAACAATCCTGAGAGATGGAGATGGGAGGTATGTGCGCATGAGAAAACATGTCCAGTTACCTGTTTTTTTAGGTTTTTATTTTAATTCCAGTTAGCTAGCACACAGGGTGATATTAATTTCAGGCGTTGGTTACATATTTTTACACACTAGTTTCTAGGTATTACTAGACATGGGGATCTTAAAACAATGACATATCACCAAATTTTTCATCTATCTCTTGAAGATTTTGGAAAAAAGAATATTGCGATTCTGGTTAAGCATATAAATTAAATGTACGTGTGTATTTATGTGTATATGCTATGTCTATACATGTACACACATGTATGGATGTGTATATATGTAGTATATTCATATATATGGCTTATGTGTAGATGTAGGTATATATGTGTATATGTGTATAGGTGTATATATGTAGGAGTGTGTACATATATGTGTAGTTTATGTGTAGGTGTAGCTGTAGGTATGCCTGTGGGTATGTAAATGTCTGTATACAGGTATGGATGTGTATATATGTAGTATATCCACATACATAGTTTATGTGTAGTTGTAGATGTGGATATATGTGTATGTGTATATAGGTGTATACATGTATAGATGTGTATATATGTGTGTAGCATATTCATATATGTAGTTTATGTGTAAATACAGGCATATATGAGTATGTGCCTGTATATGTATGCGGACATATGCATAACTGAAAAGAGAGATATCCGACTATTGATATGGATTTCCTCTGAAGAGGGGTGTGGGAATATAGAGAACCGTGAAGTGGGTTTTCATGTTTATTCCATGTACATCCATAATATTCTAATCTTCCACCATGTGAGTATATTTACATTTCTTGCATAATTTAAAAAGAAATATAGGGAAAAAAGAAATAGAAGAAAATAAACAAATGGGTGGATAATACTTTACTTAAAAAGCAGGAGGAGAAAGAGAGCAAAGGGGAGACAATAAACAGTGAAAAGATGGCAAAAGTGTTTAGACTTGCTTCATCCACTTATTTCCTATCTGGAAAATTGACGCAAAGATCTGGACTCTTTTCAGTGTAGCCATCTGAACTTTGGCTAGACCAAATGCTCCCAGGACCAATTGGCTGGTTGGGAAGGCATGAAACTTTTTCTACTGTTTTCATGTAAAGAGACCCATCGGATCTCAGAACTCCTTTTTCTCTGTGCTTCTGCCACAACACCTCCACCGCCGTCCCTCACAGGGATCCTTCAGCAGATGAGTCATTACCAACGTTACGCCCTTGGTCTCTGTTTTAAGGCTCCCACTATCTGGATGGCTGACCTTGGCTGCGGTCCTTATTCTTTCTGTTTTTTATTAAATTCATTTTAAATGCAATCTTGTAGGGGCGCCTGGGTGGCTCAGTCGGTTAAGCATCGGACTTTGGCTCCACTCATATCTTGCAGTTTGTAGGTTCAAGCCCCTCATGGGGTTCTGTGCTGACAGCTCAGAGCCTGGAGCCTGCTTCGGATTCTGTGCCTCCCTCTCTCTCTGCCCCTTTGCCAGTCACACTCTGTCTCTCAAAAATAAATAAACATTTAAACAACTTTTTTAAACAAGCTTGTGTAGGTTGCTTTTCTTTTCCCTTGGGAATGGTCAACCAATCCTCATGCGTCATAAAGTCGGTCCTCTAATCCTCATGAATACTAGTTCAAGATGCACCTCTTAGGAGAAAAAACTTCCATGAGCAGCTTCGGTCAGAAAAACCCTCTAACTCCTGGGGAGTTACATCCACCCTGCCCTCCAACACCTGTAGGTCCCCATATCAGAACCTATATTAGAAAATGCTTGGAGAAATTTCCCCAAGCCCTGAGCAGGCCCGTGTTACCAGGGATACAGTGATATCTGGATGAACAAACCTTAAGGCTGGAATGGAAATGGGCTTTCTTACTGACAACAGAATGTCCTGTTGTTCCCTTCTCTCCTTCTGCTCACATCCCTACATTCTTCTTTTCTTTCTTCCTCTTTCTTTCTTTTTTTTTTAATGGGTAAAAGATTTAAACAAAGACTTCATTTTTTATATTAAATACAAATTATTGTCAAATTGGTTTCCATACAACACCCAGGGCTCATTCCATCAGGTGCCCTCCTCAAAGCCCATCACCCACCCTCCCCTCCCTCCCACCCCCCATCAACCCTCAGTCTGTTCTCAGTATTTAAGAGTCTCTTATGGTTTGTCTCCTTCCTTCTCTGTAACTTGTTCCCTCCCTTCTCCTCCCCCCTGGTCTTCTGTCAAGTTTCTCAGGATCCACATAAGAGTGAAAACATATGGTATCTGTCTTTCTCTGCCTGACTTATTTCACTCAGCATAACACCCTCCAGTTCCATTCACGTTGCTACAAATGGCCAGACTTCATTCTTTCTCATTGCCAAGTAGTATTCCATGGTATATGTAAACCACATCTTCTTTATCCATTCCTCAGTTGATGGACCTTTAGGCTCTTTCCATATGTGTATAGCAGCACTTTCAACAATGGCCAAATTATGGAAAGAGTCTTTCTTCCTCTTTCCTTCCCTTTTATCTTTCTCTTCATTTTATGCCCAGTATCTCCAAGAGTCTTTGCTTTCTGAAAGCTGTCTACCCCAGGGCAAGTGTGACTTTCTGAGCATTAAGTGTCAGTGGGGTTCCCTGGCACGGCTGCCCAGAATGACACAAGACCCTCAACAGGTCTCAACACAAGACCCTCAACAGGTCTCAACACAAGACCCTCAACAGGTCTCAAGACACTCAACAAGTCTCAACACAAGACCCTCAACAGGTCTCAACACAAGACCCTCAACAGGTCTCAAGACACTCAACAAGTCTCAACACAAGACCCTCAACAGGTCTCAACACAAGACCCTCAACAGGTCTCAACACAAGACCCTCAACAGGTCTCAACACAAGACCCTCAACAGGTCTCAAGACACTCAACAAGTCTCAACACAAGACCCTCAACAGGTCTCAACACAAGACCCTCAACAGGTCTCAACACAAGACCCTCAACAGGTCTCAACACAAGACCCTCAACAGGTCTCAAGACACTCAACAAGTCTCAACACAAGACCCTCAACAGGTCTCAACACAAGACCCTCAACAGGTCTCAGCACAAGACCCTCAACAGGTCTCAACACAAGACCCTCAACAGGTCTCAGCACAAGACCCTCAACAGGTCTCAACACAAGACCCTCAACAGGTCTCAGCACAAGACCCTCAACAGGTCTCAACACAAGACCCTCAACAGGTCTCAGCACAAGACCCTCAACAGGTCTCAGCACAAGGCCCTCAACATCTGAATGATGAGCTAGAACACTCAGATTTAATCTGACGGGCAGCCTCAGCGACTTGAACAAGGAACACTTGGTCCTCCCTAGTGAATCCAAATGCTCCCTGTCTGTCTTGTCCTCCCCTCCCTGCCCAGGGCAGTTTGGAGATCCTAAGCCACACTGTAGACAGAGATAGAGCTGCCTGATTGCCTCAGATGCTAAGAACAAAAGTATCTGCAAATGTCTTAAAATTGCCCAATCATCATACTCCATTTTGTTGTTGTTGTTGTTTTATTTTTTTTTTTAACGTTTATTTATTATTGAGAGACAGAGAGACACAGAGCGTGAGCCAGGGAGGGGCAGAGAGAGGGGGAGACAGAGAATCTGAAGCAGGCTCCAGGGTCTGAACTGTCAGCACAGAGCCCGGGGTGGGGCTTGAATTCCCACACCGAACATACCCCATTTTGTTAACTATCTCTACCTCTGCCCCAAAAATTAAAGGAAGGAGAAACAGAAGAAGAAGATAGCCCTGTCATCTCCTTAAGGTCATAAAATATTGTACATACTATGGTGAGAAGTGGTAACGAGTAAAATAGATTGTTAGGTCTTCCTGGACATTTGGAGCTGGTTTTTAATGTTTCTGCGGGAGAAACTGATCCATCAGAGAAAAAATTAAATCTTATCCGTCTATATTTTAGTGTAAAACTGCGAAGAACTTTAGGTTGACAGACTGACATACATCACGTCTTCAAGGCAAAGATGTCTTAGGCTCCTTCTCCCAAGACCCTCGTATAAGTGACTTGATGTAATAAGTCATTGATTGAGTATGGAATTAAACTTTTTGGAAGCAAATTTTATGTTTGATGTGTTTCTTGGTAAAGACTGGCTGTTGAACAAAAAATAGTTGACATTTGACCCATGAAATTTCCAAAATGTGCATGTGCAAGATTTTGAAGGTATAGGCAAGGTTATTTAAGTGTAACCTGGGGGGCCTGGGTGGCTCAGTTGGTTAAGCGTCCGATTTCATCTCAGGTCATGGTCTCGCAACTTATGGGTTCGAGCCCCGCGTCGGGCTCTGCGCTGACAGCTCAGAGCCTGGAGCCTGTTTCAGATTCTTTGTCTCCCTCTCTCTCTGCCCCTCCCCCGCTCGCACTCTGTCTCCCTCGGTCTCAAAACATAAATAAACATTAAAAAAATAATTAAGTGTAACTTAAGTCATATACCACAGACTTCAAGACTTCTATTGAACAGAGATGACAAAATTATCTCAAATAAAGAATAAAGTCAAAAGAATTTAGATTAATTATCTTAACTATACTTTGGATATTGAGCGCAAGACTTTACCTTCAGGGAAATTCTCACCCTATATCTATTAAATTAAGAACCCAGAATCACTTGTCGACTTGAGGAAACCCACCTAGAAACATCCAACAACTTTTACTTCTCACCAAGTAGAAGAGTCGACCTTGGGTAGGAGTTTGAAGACCCTCTCTATTTTTAGATACGTGCATAGGCATTGTGAGGTATGCTCATCCCCCAGGCAACCCAGAGCATAATATTTTCTTGCTCTGGGTCCTTTAATGACTTTGGATTTGCACCACACCAGCATATAGCACCCCAGCGTTGCTGATTTTGAATAACTCAACAGGTCCAGACTTATAGGCAAGAATTTTAGGGCCATCGCCCAGGCCTGAATCAGCCAGGAGTAAATCCAATTCATCACTTTGCAATGATATTTGTTTATTCTTGTTCCAAATGTGGCTCAAAGAAAAACAAAACCCAGAGGAGCTGGCTACGACGTGTTAGCCTGCAGATAGCAATTATTTTAACAAAACTGTATAGACCTGGTCGCCAGGCCATTCCAAGGACCCTTCGACTTCTCTTATTCGAAGTGACCAACAGAATCAGAAATGACTCATGATAATTAGTTATTGTTCTTAAAGGGAAAAAAAAAAGAGTAATAGCCAAAGCCTTTCAGAAAAAGATGATGTACCAGAATATCCATAATCCTTCCATGGTCCTCAGTTGCAGTAATCTGACTGTAGGTCTGTTGACAGACCTGTTTACATACCTTTTGGGTGAAATCTGCGATCACTGGCAGGAATTATGTCAGGACGACATTCGTCTCACGAATCGCCTCCACCTCGGTTGAGGTGACTCTAATCTTATTATTGGTAAGTCACCACCCAGGCTTATTAATCATCCGCATTGCCATTTGGGGTGCAATAAATGCCGAAAACCTCGAAGTATTCCTTTTCTTCTTTAAATCTCCAGATTACAGCTTACACCTGTGTTTTGAGGCCCAACCAATAAGTGTCCAAATTTTAACCTCTCCAGAGGATGCCATCTCACTTTTTGATTTTATAAAGTTGATCCTGTTCATGGATGGGGTGAAATCCCTAAGAAGGTGGGGGTGGGTGGGAGATGGGAGGTACCCTCCTTCCCAGCCCTAGTAGAACACCTGACTGCCCCTGACTTGGGGGGCAATGTATTCTCTGCTTTTACAGTAAAATATGACCAACCTGTGATTTTCGAAAGGGTGCCCTCTTTTTGCCTTAAAGACAAAAAAAAAAAAAAAAAAAAAAAAAAAAAAGATATCTGTTACATTTGCTCCCTACCTCTTGGAAAGAAAAAAGAGAAGAAGAGAAGTCTGGTAAAAAGTGCCACAGGTTGTCAACAGTGGAAAGTTTTTACTTTTGTGTGGGTTGAATTGGTTCAGTGTTGTGGGAAAACCTGACAATTCTTCCTCCCTGCCTCTATTAGAAGAAACATCCCTCTGAGGCAAGCTTTTTTCAGGAGGGCTGGGTCCGCGTCTGAACTGAAATCAGCTACCTCAGGAAACTGTGGGTGATATTCTGGCTGTTTATAGAGACGGTTGGAAACAATTCTTGCAAAGTATTTGGAGATAATTGACCACTACAGGTCAGGATCACAGCTGTACAAATGGTTCTTCAAAAACCATGACTATCAGTGAGGTAGTTCTGATGGTTGGAGGAAGAGACTTCTTACTGTGACCCTTTGGGGAACAGCGTATTTGCTAGTCAGGAAAACTCTCATTGAGCTTGTCCAGACACACTTTACCCCCAGCAGATGATCTATCTTCCTTCAACTGGGATAAAATGGATTTCTTAGAAAGCCACGAGAAGCTTCAACCGCCAATGACGAATAAGGGAATAAACGATCCTTAAACTGAATTCTGGTTGTTTTCACAAGCAGGTAACTCACTATAGCCAGCATCTTGGTCATTCCATACCAAACACAGTTCAACAGAGTTACTGATGAATTAAAATGCTCTGATACCCGTGCATATTGTGTGCTGCTATCCTTAGGATGGCTTGAGTTTGCATTCGAGTCTATTAAAATTCAAACGGGACCTCCTTTGGCACTTTATCCATGTCTGTCTTTTGCAATTTATCTCTTTTGATCTGTGGCCACAAATCATGCCTGCGCTCATGACCTAGCTCCTTTACGAGACAGTAATCCCCATGCTGGCTGGACACAGATCCGAATCACTTCTTCTTCCTCACTATTACTCTGCCAATAGTATATACTCGTGGTAAACAAATTGTTATTGAGTGTAGATAACCGTTCTAAGAATATTTTCTTTCTTCTAAGCAGAAGGCTGGCATGTATTTATACATAGATAAATATGTTGATAACTGTAGGTGAAATCAGGACTAAGAATATCCTCATTCGTATTTCTGGTTTACATGGTATTTACATTCTTTTAGGGAAAATTTTCTATTATAGGTTTTCAAGAATTTCAAAAGAAGAGGCAGAAAGAGTGAAGCTGTCAGACTTTCAGAGGCACTTCGATGTTTCTCTCATATTTGGCCTTAACTCCTTTTTGGTGTTTAAGTTTGTTTTCTTTTAAAAGAGAACAGTCTGTCACTGTTCTTCTTTAAAAAATTCTTAAAAGCCAGAGAAGCATACAAACATACTTAATTATGAGTTAATAGTAATAATTAATATCTGAGAAATATCAGGGGTCTTCTCAAAACTTAAAACTAAAATTTCACTTCTTTATTGACTTAGTCTGTCTTCTACCAGGCATAATGAAGTTTCCAGAAGTAATATAATCTATAATTGCTATAACATTACAGACAGAACTACAACCTAAAATAATGTCTTTCTACCCCACAGCTCTCAAGGAGAAATGCCCACAAAATGCAGGCAATGTTATTCATTTTGATCACCAGACTTTCCGATCTATTGCATCCAACAACTGCACGGAATTTTTGCCTATACAGACACCTAGTTTTTTAAAAAAGCCCTTTTTGATCTAACTTTAAAAAACATTGTCAATGTCAAGAACACAGAGACTGTAGACCGTGAGTTGTTTATTATGCTAGAAAGAGTCTTCTGTGTTGTATTGTTTGTTCGGTATGAAGCAACATTGTGTGCCTGCTGTCCCTTCGGGACCCTCATGAAAAGGAGGCATCTTATCCCCTACCTATGCCCGTAAATGAATTCTGCGAAGTAAACGCAATATATAAAGCCCGGCCTGGCTCCAAAGTCATGTATGTGCCTCCCTTTGGCTATAGAGGAAATTAGTAATGCTTATCAGAGGACCAAATTTTGGGTGCCATTATTGGGTCGTGGGCAGTATGGTAACAGGAAACCCCTAAGTGGTTTTTAATAACAAGGTCTCCCAGTCTGCTGGCCCTCCGGGAAAGTGCTCCTCACCTTATCCACAAGGTGGAGGAACTTCTATTAATAAAAAAAGAAGTCAGATTCTTTGAGAAATGACGTCGGGGCACTAGGTCATGCAGGGGCCGTGGTTAAATACGTGAATTGAATGATACGTTGTCACGTATGCGACACTGAAATTTGGAGAACTGGAATTTAGTTTATTAGCTTAAATCAACGTGGCATTACTTGCCTCCCGTGAGGAAAACAAACATGCAGGAATTTAACCACTTGACAAAACCGTGACCCCATTACAAGCCAGACAATGAGAAAGGACAATGGAGAAGGAAAGTCAAGACGAAATTATAGTGCTTCATGACTAAACCATGTCATTTATTTCCTGATCCTGACTCACAGCCTCTTCCGCTCATGCACATCAGTTTTGTCCCATCCTTTCCTATTTCTCCAGATTCCTTAGAACATCGGTGTCTGACGTCTGTCACCATCAGTGCGGTCTCATTGTTGGGGTTAAATAAAATTGCTTCAAAGCCGTGAACATCCAGACTCAGATCCCGACTCTGCTACCTGCTAGCTGTGTGGCCTCAGACAAGAGCTTTCTAAGCCTTGCTTGCTTTAAAAATGCATTACAGATTTTACACAGCAGCTACAGAACTTACGAAACACAGTAATTTCATAGAAAATGAGGCTATGAAATCAGGTCATCATTCTAAGATATTTTCAGAAAAGCAACTCATTGAAAACACCCAGGCTATTTTTTTGAAGACAAAAGTTTAAACAGGGAGGCATTCTGTTAATTACCATCCTAAGACTTTTAGCACTTGCCGTGTCTGTTAGCAAAGTTAAAGATTTAATTTTTACCCGAAGGCATTGAACTAATTCTTGATATTCACATGAAAACATTGATTCAGATATTACTGATTTTAATGTAAAATTTAGAAATAGAGGGGCACCGGGGTGGCTGGGTGGGTGAGTGTCCAATTCTTCATTTCAGCTCAGGTCAGGATCCTAGGGTCGTGGGATGGGGCCCTGCTCAGCATGGAGCCTGCTTAAGATTCTGTCTCTCTCCCTCTGCCCCTTTCCTCCACTCACGCCTCCTCTCTCCCTCTCTCTCTCTCTCTCCAATGAAATTAAAAACAACTTTAAAATTTAGAGATACAAATAATTGAAGGTTTTATTTGTTTTCATTGAGATGGAATTGACATGCAACATTATGTTAGTTTCAGGTTTGCAACATAATGATTTGAAATTTGTATATGTCCTACTGTATGGTCACCACAATACAAGATCCATGCAGCGGGTGCAAATTTTATACATTTATAACAAATCTGGAATATATCTTTAGGTTTTCTGTGGACATTAAAGTGGTCTATCGTTGCCTGTCTCCCCCTTAATTTCATCCCAAAGTGTAAATGAGAGACCGTCAAGCACCAAACACAGCTGGGATAGAGGCGCCCAACAGTGATGTCAAACTCCCCAAAAGTAACAGTCTTAACCTGAGTATTTCAAGAAGTAACAGCAAAGTTTCTTCTTCCTATAACTACATGGAGAAAGTGAAGGACTGACAAGATTTCCCACCCTCCACCGGCGGGAGAGAAAGACGCGATGGAAAGAACCACTTATGATTCTGCTCAGTGGGTTTGTGTAAATCTACACATTATAAAAAATGAAAAAGAACTCACATTGCTCTCAATAGTATGGGCATCGATTTTGTTCCCCTTGGTGATTTAAAAACATATCTGGGTCTGGATGTCTGTGCTCTTAAAACTGCAATCTGTCAACTTTGTTGTTGACATATGGCATTTGTAGGGGTTGATTCATGCTTGTCTTTTAAAAAAAAAAAAAAAAAAAACTTCTTAAAACTGTATGCCTTTATCAGAAGTCGCCTCCGGGCTATTTACAAGTGCCATGGTTACAGTCCTGCTAGACTGATGATATTCACATGCAGGAAACAATGCAAGGAAAACAGGATTTGAACGGCTCCGACTGCACTGGCCCAAGAATTCCAGGAAGTGATTGTACTTTATGAAACCGTCTGTGCTCCCGCTAGATTGTCTATAGCTTTTAAGGTCAAGTCCTATCACACTGAGTTTGCAATGCCCTTTGTAACAACGCGCAGTGTTTATGGAGCTGAGTACATGCTGTATTGTTTACCAGGCTGTGTGGTTGAAAGGTGCGATATCCCAGTCTGCCGTTCAGGATGGCACTGGGAATCCATCACGGGCTTTTCCGACACAGGCTTGGGATCGGTTCAAAGAGGCGCTAGCAGCAGCCACGACGCTGCTCGGCGCATGGAGAAAGTCACGAAGCCCGCGGTCTCTGACGGGAGAGCCGGGGTGAGATAAATGTGGGGAGCATTCTGAGTTTATGTTCTAAGAGTTCTGTGCTTCCTGGTGTGGCCGAGCAACCTCTCCTTGGAAGGAGCAAGGGGCTGGTATACAGTATTCCGAGAGTGCGGAAAAGAGATCGAGACAACAATGGAATTTACTTCTTCGTAAGAGAGCTGGGAGGCAGCCAGGCATTCCAGGCCTTCCTTGCTCTCGGATTCTTTGATTTCTCTGCAGTGCATGATGACTAGAGGTGCCTTGTGCCGCTGGACTCAGGCTGCTGGAGCCGGTCGGTGGACACTAAATCTGTCTGTAGCCGCCAGACTAGACATGACCTACCAGACCCTAGTTTGCTCCCTTGGGATGAAGGATGTTGAACCAGCAACACCCCATAGCCCTTGTGAAGTCTGCATCCTTTCACTTAACATCCACTGCTACCCAGGCTTAAGCCAACTGACTTGCTGGAGGTATTCACAGCCTACGCACCAAAGTCATGGCACCTTGGGGGCAACTGTGACCGCACACTGTTTTTCAGTACATGAGCGGAATGAACCTCAGTGGGTGATCCTTGGGGTCAAATCAACCAATGTAAATTTCATGCAGCCTATGCGTTTGCAGGTCACGTGACTTGTCAGTAAGCGCCATTTCCTCTAGGGTGGGAGATCAACGGACGACAGTGAGATACACTCCATCCAGCCTGACATTATGCGCCTCAATATGTATCTAGTTTCACGATGGGGAGTTGTATTTTGTTGAATGTATTTGTTTTTAAATTTACGGATATCCTCAGATTCATCTTTAAATGGATAGGTATGCTGTGAACAAAATTTCCCAGCTTTCTTTAAACTTTTTAGTAAAACTCGGGGTGCCTGGGTGGCTCAGTCGGTTGAGCGTCCGGCTTCGGCTCAGGTCATGATCTTGCGGTTCGTGAGTTCGAGCCCCATGTCGGGCTCTGGGCTGACAGCTCAGAGCCCGGAGCCTGCTTCGGATTCTGTGTCTCCCTCTCTGTCTCTGCCCCCCCCCCCCCCACCCCTCAAAAACAAATAAACATTAATTTTTTTTAATTCTTTAAACTTTTTAGTAAAACTTAGTTCTTCCAAGTGGGCTCATAGAGGGTCATAGTTGGATGCAGTAGTGAGTATAACTGCCTAATAAATAAATGAGTCGTTTGCTAACTACTAGTCAAAACACACAAAACTAAATAAGATAAAAACAGGGACGGAGG
This sequence comes from Panthera onca, assembly GCF_046562875.1. NCBI lineage: Eukaryota > Metazoa > Chordata > Mammalia > Carnivora > Felidae > Panthera > Panthera onca. The sequence continues at coordinate 16,138,974 of NC_138343.1, read as the reverse complement.
CAAACCATAAGACTCTTAAATACAGAGAACAAAACTGAGGGTTGCTGGAGGGAAGGGAGGGTGGATGGGCTAAATGTGTGGTGGGCATTAAGGAGGACACCGTTGGGATGAGCACTGGGTGTTATATGTAAGTTATGAATCACTAAATTCCACTCCTGAAACCATCCTTACATTATTCATTAAGTGACTTGGATTTAAATAAAATTCAAAATAAAATAAAAATAAAAGACAGCACTCATCAGGCAAAAAAATATGGTAGAAAACACAGATCAGTTGTCCTATATCTTCACTCTGGTTTTGGCTTTGGCACTAACTACTAGGAAATTTCACTTCTGCTGTTTGTAAGCATTGGGATAATCACTCCCTGAACCTTTGTCTTTTCATCTTCAAATGGAGGAGCTTTAAATAGGTGATCTCTAAGGGCTTTCACATCTATAAAGATAGGATCTGAATATTTGGCCTCTAAAAAAGAAGAGTCTGTGGAGGGGGAGGGTGAAGGCTTCCCGGAGAAAATAGGAAAATAGAAAAACGCACATAGGGGAAAAAGAACCAAGGTACAAAATGTTGAGGATGAATCCGGATGCAAAAAGAAAAAAAAGACTCGGTACTTTATGTTTGCATAGCACTTTTTAAAAAACCACTCAGCAAAAAAAAAAAAAAAAAAAAAAAAAAAAAACGAAAAACGAAAAAACAAAGCGATTCCACATTCATTAAATCCTCAGAAAAAGCCTGGGAGGTTGATATGATAATTTTCAATTCACAAATAAGGAAGCTGAGTCTTGCTGAAGGTACATGGTGTTGAAGGCTTGCATACAAAAAACCCAAATGAAGCTCTCTGGATCCGAGACCAGGGTTTCTTAAACAGTCCAAATAAAAGGGCAGTGGTGGCGCCTGATGGGGAAGATTTACGACTGAGAATATGTCTATGCTCGGTTCTCCTTTCTGTATCGTGTTTTGCTTTCTCGATGTTTTACGTGGCAAAATGCAAAAGGCCACTCACTGGCCCTTTGTAAGAATATTTTCTGACTTTAACTGTGCTAATTTTATTTTTCACCCTTTGAAGACATGCACACGTAGAAAAGAAAGGAAATTATGGAGCTATTCACTTGGGGTATAGCTTGGCTAAGAGAAATATATACATTAGAGATTATGAAAACCATTTTTTGTGACCTAAATGCTCTCAGCACATTGTCAGATGATATAAATAAATAGTAATTGCTTTGTTTATTCAATATTTAGGCAGTTAGAGCTAACAAAAGCAAGTGTTATATATATGAATACAAAATATGTGAGGTGCAAAAATGCAGTTTTGTAGGGGAAAATATAGTTTGCAATTCTTGTATTAGAAAAGAGGAGACTTAAATTTAAATAACCTCAATACCAATTCTAAGAAATTAGAAAAGGAGCAAGAGAAGAAACCCAATGAAAGAAGTAATACGAACAAGTCCAGAAACAAATAAAACAGTAAAATTTCTGATAAATATTCAAAAAGCTACAGGTTGTTTGGGAAGACAAAATTCTGGTAGGTTTATCATAAAGAGGATATGCAAACAAATAGCATAGGCATAAAAAAGGAGAAATAAATATTATTCCCACAGATGTTTAAGAAGAAAATATGATGAACATCTTTAGGCTTATAAGTTTGTAAACTGATGAAATATATGAGTTTGTAGGAAACAGAAACTTTGAAAAATAAGTCAAGAGGAAATAGAAATCCCTTACAAATTACAGGGGCCCCTGGGTGGCTCAGTTGGTTAATCGTCCGACTTGGGCTCAGGTCATGATCTCGCAGTTTGTGAGTTCAAGCCCTGCATCGGGCTCTGTGCTGACAGCTCAGAGCCTGGAGCCTGCTTCTGATTCTGTGTCTCCCTCTCTCTCTGCCCCTCCCTCCCTTGTGCTCTGTCTCTCTCTGTTTCTCAAAAATGAATGCGTGCAAAAAAAAAATTTTTTAAGAAAAAAAAAGAAATCCCTTACAAATTAGAAATATAATTGAATCTGTAGTTTAAAATCTCATAAAGGAAATGTCATGCCAGATTTTTTGACTTGGGAATTCTACCAAACATTTTTTATACAGACTCTTCTAAACAATAGAAAAAGATGGAACACTTCCTACCATATTTCATGAGACTTGTACAAAAACTAGCTAAGAACAAAGCAAAGCAAGGAATATTACAAGTCGGGATTATTGTCATTCACTACATTAACAAGTTAAGGGAAATAAGCCAGATAATTACCCCCAGAGCAGCAAAAAATTGTATAATGATATTCAATAGCCGTTTCTAATAAAACTTTTGGCAGAGTAAGAATAGGAGACAATGTCTTAACTTGATGAAGGAGACCTGTAAAACTCCAGAGCAAACATCATACATAATAGGAAAAAATTGAAACTCTTTCTTCCGAAATTATGAGCAAAACAGGGATGACCCTATCACTACCTGTTTTCCACATTGTCATGGAAGTTCCAACCATCATAGTAAAACATAAATAATTGATGAATGAAATCCATCAATCAAGAATTAAGAAGTTCAAGAATTGAAAAGAAAGGAACAGATCTTTTGTTACTAATAAGTGATATGAAAACCCAAAATATCAAAAGATTAATTATTTCATTTTTAAATTAATAACAAATCAATTAGCAAACAAAATTCATTTCTAGCTATGTTCAGATACAAAATGTATTTTAAAATACCTTCTACAGGGGCGCCTGGGTGGCTCAGTCAGTTAAGCATCTGGCTCGTGATTTTGGCTCAGGTCAAGACCTCACAGTTCGTGAGTTCAAGTCCAGGATCAGGCTCCATGCTGACAGTGCAGAGTCTTTTTGGGATTACCTTTCTCTCTCTCTCTCACTCTCTCTCTCTCTAAAAATAAATAAATAAACTTGAAAATAAAATACCTTCTATGATGAGTGAAATAAGTCAGTCAGACAAGGACAGATATCTTATGTTTTCACTAATATCTGGATCTTGAGAAACTTAACAGAAGACCATGGAGGAAGGGAAGGGGAAAAATATAGTTACAAACAGAGAGGGAGGGAAGCAAACTGTAAGAAACTCTTCAATACAGAGAACAAACTGAGGGTGGATGGGGGTGGGAGGGAGGGGAGGGTAGGTGAGGGGTATTGAGGAGGGCACCTGTTGGGATGAGCACTGGGTGTTGTATGTAAGCCAACTTGACAATAAATTATATTAAAAACTAAATAAATAAATAAATAAATAAATAAATAAAATACCTTCTACAAAAGCAACAAATGATATAAAGTACATAAATACATAAGAATAAATCTAACAAAAACATATACAAGGTATGCATAATTAGAAAGCTTTTCAAAGTTCATTAAAGAACTCAATTAATGGAAAAATACACCATGTTCTCAAGATATGAAGAGTCATATCATAAGGTTGTAAATTCTCCTCCAATGGACCTAAACAGTAAATATGATTACAATCACAATTTCCAAAAGTTTATTTTTGAAATTTAACAAGCTGATTTTGAAATTTACATAACAGAATGAAAGGAAAATGGACAGCCAATATCTTTTCAGGGAAGGAAAATAAAAAGGAGGAATCCGTGTTCTTAGCTGTAGAGACTCATGTAAAACTATGCTAATTAGGATACCAACAAGGCGATATTGCACGCTAATTAACAACTAGATCAAAGGAATGGAATGGAGAACTTAGAAGCAAACCCACGTATAACATGGAAACTCAATTTATGACAGAGATGGCATTTGAAATCAATAAAAAAGACAGACTATTTAATAAACACTACATCCAAAAAAAACTTTAAGATTTTTTTAAGTAATCTCTACACCCAACATGGGGCCCAAACTCACATACCCAAGATCAAGCGTCTCATGGTGTACTGACTGAGCCAGCCAGGTGCCCCCTACATTCAAATTTTTAAAACTGAAATTACACCCGTTTCTCATAGTATACACAAAAAATCAAATTCCAAGAGGATTGAAGAAGTAAAGGTGAAAATCAGAAGTATAGAATCCCAAGAGGAGGTATCTATAAACAGAACTTAAAATTCACAAACGCTAAATAATAAGATTGAAGAATTTAATGACTTTAAGAACAATTTCTTTGTCCAATGAGCCCACCAAGAGAGTGAACATAATTAGCTTTGGAGTGAGAAACCATAATTACCCTGTATATAATGTAGAAAAGTAAAGAAACTCCACATCGTTAAAATTTTGGCCTATCACTATTACTGCTTTATTAAGAGCTTGAATCAATTCATAAGAAAAAGAGGAGTAACCCCATAGAAACATGGGCAGATTACCAAAAAGTAATTCCAAAGAAAGTAAACATACATGGCCTGTAATAAACACATGAAAAGATGTTCAGCTTCTTCAGTAATCAGAGAAATGCAAAGACAAGATCACAATGAGATTACACTCCATAGGTACCAGATTGAAGAAAGAAAAACAATTTTGGACATTAGCATGTGTTAGAGACGATGTTGAACCATAGGAACTCTCATCTACATCTGGGCGGGAGGCGGGGTTTAACTACTGCTTGGAAAACAGTTTGGAATTGCCGAGAAATCGGAACATTCATAGTTTATGACCCACTCATCCACTTCGAAGTCCATACTCAGACTCTTGCATATGCACACCAGGAGACAAGTACCCGAAAATCCATATCGGTGTTCTTTGGAGGGGTCCCAAACTAGCATTCACACGTGGGCCAAAATCAGAGGAAATAAAGCAGAATGAACAAATTCTAATGGGCATCAAGGTAGGATAAATGAATTCATGGGAAGGAATACCCCACAACAGGGGAAAAGAGTGAGCCACAGACACAAGCATCCACGTGGAGAGATCCCTAAATGATAATATTGAGCAAGAGAAGAAAGTCCCAGGGAAGTATAAACACTTGTATTTATTCGATATCTTTGATATTTCCTTGATATAAAATCCCACAAAAGTCAAAACTAAACTATAGTCTGTTTAGGGATGTGTACAGGAATGTTGAAACAACACACACACACACACACACACACACAGACACACACACACACCTGTATACAGACATAGACATGGATATATACTTTTTAAAGCAGAGAATGATTGACACAAAATTCAAGATAGTGGTTACCTCTGATGGGATACAGGGAGCAGCTGAAAGTTTCACACAGGAGGATTTAAGCGATAAGTTCTGTTCTATTGCTAAAGCTGGGTGGTAGACAGGTGGGTATTCATTTTATTGTAATCCTTTACAGTACAGGTATGCTTTAGACACTTCTGCGTATGGATGATACACCTCGTAATAAAAATAAACAAATCTATGCTTCCCTCACCGTTCATGCCCAGAAGCACTTCAAAATAGCTTAGTCTTTGCCTCTGGATCATTTCGGTAGGAAATGTTTAGGAAGCCCTGCCTCAATCAGCATAAGCGATGAGCTTTAAGGTTTGTCTGGATGAGATAATACATCATGAGAGAGGGCGCCGACTTCCCCAGGGTGGGGGGACGTGAGAGGTAAGAGATAGGAATTAGTGGGCACCATTGCCAACATGCTTCACATAGTTAGTAATTTCACCCGACGCGGTCCCTGCCTTGCAGAATTGCCAAAAGTTGGAAATCCTACATCAGTCACCACTTCCCTGGTGATGTAAGCTCTTCATGTAAATTCCGCATCATGGAGGGCTGAGTATTCATCACAAAATAGGAGGAAATGGAAAACAAAGACGGAGCCCAAGAAGTGGAACGCAAGGGCTGGGGTTTCTCCCTAAATTTCCCTTACACGTGTGTTGAGGTTCTCCTTGGTTAAGTATCGGAAAACACGTCATGTTTTATGGGGAGGGGGTTCCCCCTAAAAAGAACAGTTTATTCCCATACTAGAAAGAATGGCAGTGTTTTCATTCCTTATTACATGATAGCACCAGAAGGGAGAGATCTTGTTTAGGGATATACACACGTTTGTAAAACTATAAAGAAAAGCTGGGAATAACAGAAAAATGAAATGGGCACTTACCTCTGGCAAGGGTGGCACGATCCCTGAGATTTACCAGGTAAGGAGGGCGGTTCTAAAACACTGGCAATATCCGATTTTTTAATCTGGCCGATGGGTCTGTGGCCTTTCCTTTCACTTGTTACTCTTTGAACCATGTGTAAACATTTTACACTCTCTTTTCTACGCATTATAAATTTCCCAGTACAGGTTTATTTGCTTTATTTTACCCAAAGTTCTATTTCAATGTGAAAAAAAGAGAAAGCAGAGATAAACATAGGAGCAGGTACAGAATCCAGCAGGCCAGCGTGAGAGAAATTTGTCACGTACACCTGTGCTTTCGTCAGGCTCAGAATTTTAAATACACACTTTTCAGAGGAGACATTTTAAATGCTCTCCCCCTGACCCAGACAAGTCACAAGCATCTGCTGGGATGCTATGGGTTGACTGAAAACGGAAGGGAATACCAGAAGAAGAGAAGCCACTGAGTTTGCCACTCAGTTGGCCTGCCAGAAGCAATTCGAGAAAGATTCCAAAAGCGTCATGTCAATAGACGTCGAGCAACACTGAGTCAGCTAGATAGCTGCCCCTGTGTATACCAGTTTGCTTGCTGTGGCCTTAGCTATGTCTTCCGCCCCAGAATAATTATTATCAGTGTGCCCTTTTGCTCTCAAAAACATCCTAGTAAATTAAGTGGTCGTTCAGTACATAAGGGAAAAAATGTAATGGTACTGTGGGAGGTCAAGGACTCATCCAGGAAGACTTTGTTTTTTGTTTTTGTGTTTGTTTTTTTTATTTTAGAGAGAGAGTGGTGTGTGTGCAAGCAGGGGAGAGGGTAGAGGGAGAGAAAGAAAGAGAGAGAGAAAGAGAGAGAGAAAGAGAGAGAGAGAGGGAGGGAGAATCTCAAGCAGGCTCCACACTCAGCACAGAGCTTGACACAGGGCTCGATCACTCGACCCTGGGATCATGACCTGGACTGAAACCACGAGTCAGATGTTCAGCCATCCAGGAGCCCCTGATCCAGGAAGACTTTATAAAAAGGGAGAATCTGAAGCTTAGATGCTAGGCTGTAACTGGCAAGAAAAAAAAAAAAAAAAAAGAAAGAATGGAGAAAACTGTTGAAAAAGAAATTGAGAGAGAAAAAAAAGGAGAAGAAGATCTGTACGAAAACGAAATGCACAAAGAGACAGAGAACAGAAACACACTCCTAAATACAGAGAACAAACTGGGGGCTGCCAGCGGGGAGGGTGGGGGGTGGGCAAAATAGGTGAAGGGGATTAAGAGCTACGAACTTCCTGTTGTAAAGTAGGTAAGTCACAGAGATGAAAAGTACAGCAAAGTCACTAAGATGGCAATAACTTTGGATGGGGACAGATGGGAGCTACTCTTGTGGTGAGAATTCGTAATGTACAGACTTGTCCAATCACCCTGTCGTGCGCCTGAAACGAACATAACATTGTGTGTCAACTGCACTTCAACAAAAATAAATAAACACACAAATAAATAGGGAAAAAAATGCAAGAGGAGTAGCTCTGATTTTCTGGACCAACTTTTCTTTTGCTTTGAGCTTCTGAAGAGCATGCCTGGGGTTCTTTGCCCCTCAATTCCCTTTCCATCCGAGATGGGAACTAGAAGGTCCAGTTGGGACACCTGGGAACTGGAAGGATCAGAGTTGACTGAGCGATTAGGGAAGGGCTCATTTCAAGCCCTCCACCGTGTCTCTGGAAGAAAGGGTGGAAGCTTCCCCCACACACCCCCCCCTCCAGTCCTACCCAGGAGAGCTTGTGACCTGTGTTCTTGTTATTCCCCAATACACATTCTTGTGGCTTTGTTAGTTAATTGGAATGCTGGAATTTATGAGCTCTCCTCTTTTGACCCCTTTGGGCTGAATTTATCAACATTCTCCCATTTTATTAACAAAAGAAAAATTATTTTTAGGTGTGATGACCACAGAAGGCTGACACCAGACCCTCCCAAGCATGTTGCAACTCTGCAAGATGGTCCTGTGAGGCTCCTTCTCCCCACACGTGGTCTCAGCTCATAAGTCATTGTTTTGCAAACCTTGTCCTAAGAGGGTCAAGTCACAAAGTTTTTGTTTTGTTTTGCTTTTGCTTTTAAGATAATCTCAATTTGCGTATAACCGTACGGTGAATTATAATAGCTTATAGCAGAAAGGGGAGGGACAGAGAGAGAAAACAGAGTAAGGAGTGAGCAGAAATGATGACGCGTCACAGAGAAACTGGAAAACTACAAGTTGTGATAGGAATCGTTTTCTTTTTCTTTCTTCACCTTTTCTTTCTAAACAGTGACTGAATCAGGAGGGGTGAGATCTGACGGGGATCCCAGATGCAGTATGTCTGCAGGTTTGTGGATGAGGAGGTGAGGAGTTGTACCCGCTAGGAAACCCTTCGGGGAACGAAATTCCAATGAACAAGTTTCAGCATCCCACAGGCATACCCAACCTGGGGGAGATCTCAGCCTCCAGACACCCCAGGAAAAACATGAATAGTGGAGTCACCTGAATATAAGCGATTTAATTTGACTCAGGAGAATGAGTAGAGAGAAAAGCCCAGGTTCCCAGCCGTGGAATCAGACACTCCTAGGAGGAAAAAAAAAAAAATGCCATTTGCTAATTTATTCATTGACTTATTTATTCAAAATGAATAACAATAATCAAGTCATGGTTTAGCTACAAGAGGAAAATTTTATTGCTCTCAGGTCTGCTAAACTCTGGGTATGAATTTCTTGATCACTCAGAATTATTCTACAATGCTGCAACATATTTAAGAAAGACCCTTGGCGGGGTGCCTGGGTGGCTCAGTCAGTTAAGCCTCTGACTTCGGCGCAGGTCGTGATCTCATGGTTCGTGAGTTCGAGCCCCGCGTCGGGCTCTGTGCTGACAGCTCGGAGCCTGGAGCCTGCTTTGGATTCTGGGTCTCCCTCTATGTATGCCCTTTTCCTGTACATGCTCTGTTTCTCTCTCAAAATAATAAATAAACATTAAAAATTTTTTAAAAAAGACTGTTGGTGGCAAAAAGACTCACACCAAAGCTTAAGCAGATTCATGCCAACTCTAATGGTTCAGTAAACATGATCAGTCATGTCTTCACTTTTCTTGGTTTCAAGGCTGCCACTTTTCTACATGGGCAACTCAGTTCTCCCCTTGAGTATCTGTTTAAAAAAAGAAAGGAGTCAGGAGTCCTATGTTAGACTGTCCCTTGACTCCCCGTGGCAAAAGTGTTGAGACTTATGAATACGAAGGACAATGACAAAGCAATGTACAAGAATTTCTCCCCATCCACACCAACTCCAACAAATGTCATAATAATGAAGATTTGGGAAGTGGAAACTTTTCAGTAAAGTAAAAGGTCTTGACAGAATTGAACTTGGAACAAGGAAGAGAGGCATATAATTTGTGTTTTAGAGCGTAGATGTCCACCATATATATATATATATATATATATATATATATATATATATACTTGTTCAGTCCTCATTAAAGCGCTGTGCCAAGTATTTATTTTTTCCCACTCTTTTTCCAAATAATGGGCGAGGTCCACTCTTTCCCAGAATGGAAAAGGTGGTGATGGCAACTTCCCCTCAAGAAACTAGCTGAGCCTCTTAGCTGGGATGCCAAAGGGAAGCCATCCAGAAAGAAAGCTTCCAAGTATCGGGACGGGATTTTTCTCTTGAACATTCAAGTTCACTTGCCCCTTTAGACGACTTTCAGCACCTCCCCCTTTTTAAAACAAATCTACTTGGGAGAAGTCTTCATTTTAAGCGCTACCGACATCTGGATTAATTTTGAAGTGATGCCTCGGTAGAAACTTGTGCATAGTCAGATGACTCTTTCAGAAGGACAAGTGACTGATGAGTATGGATGTGAAGGTGGAAAAGAGATGGCAAAGACTTCAGGAGACAGACAACAGTAGAAGAGAAGAGGAGAGGACGAGGAAGCTTAATCTCTCAGATTTAAAACTTTTACCTGAACTAGATCTGGTCGTTTTAGGAATTAGCTCCTGCAATGCCATGCAATACCCAGTCATCTGGCAAACCTTTATTGAACACCTCGTGGGTTCCAGACACTCAATTCAAGTCTAGGGATTCAAGACTGGACAAGACATAGAGATGACTTCTATCACAGACTGCCTCCCGGAGGAAATTACATCTACGTTGAGCTGTGTAGAATGAATTCACAAGAAGGGCAGGTAGCCAGACATGGCCACGTGTGACTCCCGGTTCAAAGGGACCCTCAAGGATCGCTTACGATTCTTTCATTTTTCCTCCAAGTCTCTGCACTTTATCCCCTGGAGCCTTCAGTGCCACCTCGTATCTACTTGCTGTCAGGAGACGACCTAGGCTCCTGTTTCTCAGAGAAAGAGGGGCTACCATTCATGAAATCTTCAGTTTCTCTCCAACATCACTCATCTATAACTCCCCCTTCCCACCTGAGACGAGGCGAGTCTTACAGGAAAATGTATCCATCCCCCCCCCCCCCCCCCCACCGATGTAACCAAGTCTCTCTTCAATCACTGAAACCTGTACCTTTTCTGTCTTTTCTAGAACCTATGACACCACCGACTCCAACTTCTCTTATGCCTTCATCTTATTTCTTAGCCCTAGTTCAGCATGAAAAATGCTCAGTTTTTCTCCCTCTTAAAAGCGCGCGCACACACACACACACACACTCACAAATGTTTATTAAAACAATTCCCATCTGGTTTTCCCCTACCTGTACTTCAATTGTTTTTATTCATCTCCTCATTTACAAATCAATGAATTCTTAGCAACTCTTGACCTAATTGACCTTTCTGTGCTATTAGACATTACTGTGTCTTCCTTCTTGCAGTGCCCTCCGTTCTAAAATATTAACTCCTTCCCAGTTCTTTTATCTATTTAATTATTCCTTCTGGATATCTTCTCATTCCTCAGCCTTTAAATATTTGTAGCCCCAAGGGTTCAGGTCTTGATCTGCTTCTCATTCCATTAGCTCTCCCAGGTAATTTTATTCATTTTTAGAGCTTCCTCTCTCTGACTTCTTATGCCCGACCAACAATAATTTCTAGTAGATCTCTTTTCCTTATATTTATCAATTCTAACCTAAATCCAACGTACTGTCATTACTCAATGTTGGCCAGCCTCGTCTCTCACTTTGTTTAGAATTAAAGCCTATTAATGCATCTCTGCCTCTATTCTGGCAACCTTCCAATTCTTCTTCCACTGTTTGCCAGAGAGATCTTTCTAAGTGATAAGTCTTATTTTGTTCTCCTGCTTCAACACTGGAGTGGCTCTTCATTGCCTTCAGGATACAGTTCAAATCCTTATGAAAATTATTATTGTGACACAGAGACTCACTTAAGATCAGACCCAATCTACTTTTTTGATCCCTCTCCCCTTCTTTCCACTCCAAGCACACGCTTGGGGAAATTTTTCAATACCCTCCAACCACACCATGATTTGCACACTGCATGCCTTTGCTTCTGCTGAAATTTCAGCCTGGAAGCCCTTACTTGAATTTCTACACATGGAAAAATTATACTCGCTCTTCAAAATACAAAAAATTATTACATCCTCTGCAAAGCATTTTTTTTTTTTGAGAGTGAGACAGCAGGGGAGGGACAGAGAGAGGGGAGAGAGAAAGAATCCCAAACGGGCTCCACACTGCTAGCATGGAGCCCAGTGCTGGGCTCAAACCCACGAACCAGGAGATCATGACTTGAGCTGAAGTCAAGAGTCAGGCGCTTAACCAACTGAGCCACTCAGGCACCCCTGCCAAGCATTTCTTGATATTCCTCCTTACCCTCTCTACTCTACAAAAACCCATCTCCCAGGCAAATTTAGTTACCGTTTCTTATTTTCTCCTCTAATATTTTATTCATTCCACTACTTATAGCCCTTACCATATTGTTTCATGATCATATGATAACTGTGTTTCTCCTAGGAATTCAAGGGCCTAACCCATCATGTTAAGGACAGGTAATGTCACTACTGGAGCAACAATGATCTAGAACACTCAAGCTAGTGAGCCATCTCATAGACTGCCGTGTGGTTAGTATCCTCCTGCTGGAGAGGAAAGTCGATCTAATAACTTCCGAAAGTGTCTGTACTACCATGGTTCTTTGACCAGCTTCTTGTGCCGTTGCTTCACCACAGAACCCACCTAGCTGATGCCCTTTGTTTTCTGAAGGCCACCCTGTGACCAGCGGCAGAAAAAGCAGCATCTCTCTTACCACATCACAGGCGCCATTATTGAAGGCGACATCTTGACAGCATGCAGGCTTGCTCTCATTCCCAATTGCCTGGATGAACAGAATGACATTTTCAGGGCTGTTCCATAAACAGAATCATTTTGAGAAAGGGTCACAGCACTTGGGCTTTCCAATATGTGGCTTACGGTGGTACACAGAATAGTAGAAATGAACTTACTGTGTGTTATTGACCTGTTGGTTCAAAAGAACTTCCTTAAGATCAACCCAAAAAAGAGGGTGCTTCTGCAGTCTGAGGAACTTTTTGTTTTCTAAAATGGGAATTGAAATGGAGATGTAGCTACAAACCCAAGAGAAAATTTAATCTAATCGTAAGTACTGGAAATCCCAAGTGAGCATCTACCATGAGCCAGTTGAGTGAGATATAAACAGACACGTGACTGTGCAAATAACATTATATGGAAAGGATTTAAGCTCCGTGAATACATTCTCAGACAAAATTCTTTTAAGCGACAGTTTTAGAATACACGATGGAAGTGGTGGGCCTCATGTGAACAGCGTGTGCTCCACACAAAATGGTAGCAGTTCAACTTTGAAAATTTGCCCTGTTCTTTCACCTTCTCCAGTACAGTACGGACGAAACATCTGCTTCACAGAAAGACACAGGTTAAGTACGATAAGTGAAATGGTAGTTGCCTTGGTTCTTAGGAGAAGCCACACACGATAAGGCCAAGGCATTTTCATCTCTACCGTATATTGTTCGTTCATTCAGCAGTAGTCACTGTGCACTCACTATGTGTCAAGCCCTGCTCTAAGTGTGGGATGAGTAGAGAACAGAAGAGACAAGAAGAGCAAACATTCAGTGGAGGAAGAGAAAAGCAAATGAAAGAAAGAAGCTATATATTGGAAGATGATAGATTGTATGGCGAAAAATCAAGGGAAGGGGGACAGGGAAGTCTAGGGTTGGAGATGGATTCCAACTTTGATGGCATGATGCTCTGGGAAGACCTCACTGAGAGCAACAGTTGAAAGGCACCGGAAGAGATAAACGAGATGAGTTGCAAACAGGAAGGTATCTGGGAGAAGAGCATCTGGGGCAGGGGGCAGGGGCCCCCAGGTGGGAAGGGTTTGAGATGGGAACAGGACTCTGCGTTCAAGGAACGGTGAAAAGGCCAAGGTGAGGGGAGAAAGATCCGAGTTAGCAGGAGACCAGATGCACAGAGCCTTAGAGTCCGTTAAAAGGATTTGCTTCTCTGAGAGAGAGGGGGAGTCACTGGGGGACTTTACTGAGAAGAGACACATGGTCTGCCTTGCGTCTTAAAGCTATTCCTCTGGCTGCTGTTTTGAGAATAGATTTGTGGGAAGGCAGGCTGTTGTAGTAACGCAGTTCATGGTTAGGGCAGGAAGGTGGCAATGGAGGCCATGGAAATTGGTCAGACTTAGTGTATTTTGTAGGTAGAGACCACAGGATTTCCTATGGCAATGAACTTGGGGGTAAGAGAAAGGAAGGAGTTGAGACTGACAGCATGACTATCGTCCTGGCAAATGGAAGAATGTACCGGTCATTATGATTCTACTGGTGTGAAATTAGTTCAATTTGGGGGAATGTAAGGCAAATAATTTAACATGATCTCTTCTCTACGTGTGTGTATATCTTTCCAAACGGTAAAAATGTGAATACTCAGTTAAGAAGGTTCAGGGGCGCCTGGGTGGCTCAGTTGGCTGAGCGACCGACTTCAGCTCAGGTCATGATCTCACCGCTCGTGATTTCGAGCCCCGCGTCGGGCTCTGTGCTGACAGCTCGGAGCCTGGAGCCTGCTTCGGATTCTGTGTCTCCCTCTCTCTCTGCCCCTAACCCACTCGCATCACATTCTGTCTCTGTCTCTCTCAAAAATAAATAAACATTAAAAAAAATTTTTTAAAGAAGTTTTAAAGACTTTGATTGAAAGAAGTTATATAATATTTTTTGCACATATATATGTGTGTGTGCATATATACATATACATATATGCACACACACATATATATGCACATATGTATTTGCACATATATATGTGTGTGTGTGCATATATATATGCACATATATGCACACACACACATATATATATAGCTTTAAAAGGCTCACTTGATCCTAACAAAATATCTGTGATATAAAAAGTTTTTTACAAAAAAAAGATCCACGTTGAGGGGCACCTCGATGGCTCAGTCTGTTGAGCATATGACTCATGATTTCAGCTCAGGTCATGATTCCAGGGTCATGGGATTGAGCCCCATGTTGGGCTCTGCACTGAGGGTGAAGCCTGCTTGGGATTCTCTCTCTCTCTCTCTCTCTCTCTCTCTCTCTCTTTCTCTCTCTTTCCCTCCCTCCCTCCCTCTGCCCCTCTTCTTCTCTCTCTCTTTCTCTGTCTCCCTCTTTCAAAAAAAAAAAAAAAAAAAGGTCCACATGAAAGGGACAGACAGTACAGTGTTATTACCCAGACTTTACAAATGAAGAAACCGAGGCCCTGAGAAATCATCACGCTGTTAGGATCCAGTTCTGGTTCCTTCTCCAGGGAACTTCTACCGTAAACATTGCCTCTCTGATCACATTAAGCCCATGCATGTTACTTGGATAATAAGAGTAATGATTTCTGTATGGAAGGACTCTTGTGTTCTAACGACGAATGACCCCCCCGCCCCATCTAGAGACTGTGGATTGCTATTCTAAGACACGATATATTACCAGATGTTCGCTTTTTTTTTTCTTTAAATCCTACTTCACCATCCTTCAAGTTAGAAAGTCTTTAATCTGCGGCTCTGTCGTGCCAGATGTATCAAAGCTAAACTGTGAGGGTTGACTTGAAATGCAAATACTATTTTAACACCTTTCCAGCAAATACTACCTCTTGTACTAATGCTAGAGCATGTGAGATCAGTGGGTTGTGGAGTTCGGGTTATTTCTGCTTTTCAACGGCCTCTGCTTGCTATCCTAGAATGTTCTGAAGGCAGCAAGTCGTGCTAGAAGAGAAAGTTTATAACAATTTGTATTTCCTCTGCTGTGGGGCAAAGAAAACCTTAAATGTCGGTTTTATAGTCTTCTGTACCCTCGGGGGAATTTAGGTATGCAGCGCTTTGGCCGAGATAGGAAAGGAACAGCTCAGAGGTGGGGGCTGCTGCTTAAAATGTTCCTTTGTTTCGTTTTTTTCCTGTTATTGTATATGAAACTTTGAAACCATCCTGACTTTCCATTGCAGAGACACAGACCAGCACAGGTACCAATAGCGGGGACTGCTTACATGAGGGGTGTACTGGGTTACTTACTGGCTTTTATGGGGCTCCGAATGCAAGCAGAGGGGGCTTCGTGAAGAAGTTTCCACCGTGAGATTCAGACGTCTGCCGGTTAGGGTGAGCTGTAACCCTTTGTCACCTTTGCGTGAAGGGTATCCTGTAAGGACATTCAACAAGGGAGCTTTCCAGGTTAGATACAAACAAGGGTAAAGCGGGGTCCTAGTTTACCCCCCAATCAAGTGGAAACTCAAAGGCTATGGGTTCTAAACCCAGTCTGTTTACTTGCCTTGTAAGCGAGGCAAAGTGTTTTTCAATTCCTTCTGCCTCCATTTCTTCATCTACTGAGTGCTGAATGCCACCAGTGTTATGTAAATACACAGATATCATCATTTCTTGGAAAATAAGGACTTTGTTTAGCCAACAAGTCTCCCTTTTCTGCAGAGCAGGGTGTGAAGCGGCGCTCCTGGGTCTCACTCCGAAATTGGTGAAGATCTTCTGAAGACGCTATGGAAGAGGCACTTTGGCTTTAGGTACATCACCCGATGACTGTGCAGAACTCTGGGAAGATCTCTTTTATTTTTCTTTTGGATAAATTACTCTGAAGAGATGAACTTAAAGTTCTGCTGGACTGACCCCATCTACCATGTTGAACAGCAAATTCCACCTTCACTTGCTGGGTTTATATTCCATACTCTCGCCTACGCCACCTCTCCTCCCAAACACCACACACACACACACACACACACACACACACACACTTTTATGATTATTATTGGTTAGTCATTCTCCAGCTAGAAGAGGAAGGTAAACAGTGTTGGTGAAGAGACAGAGCAAACCATATATTTGGACCAACCTCTTAGGAGTGTTCATTTTAATTTTTATTTTGCTCCTGCTGATGGTAAATTTTAAGGGCTTGCGACAGCAGCCTTATCCTGCAGACAAAGACCGGTCCCATCGCTCTGTTGCTAATGACTGGAGTGACCTCTAGTGGTGCCTTTATTATACGAGGAGGGAAAAAAAAAAAAAAAAAAAAAAAAAAAAGCCCCAAGTACGAGCATCAGCTTTCTTACTGTGTTGCTTGTAAACTCAAAATTGACAAATTGCTCAAGAGGAAGCAAATGTAGCGTTTGAGTTGACCGGTTTCATCATGAACACGTTAACGTCCACGGAGGAGTTTCAGCAATCCCTTCTGAACATCATCACACCCTCACTACCATTTGGCTTTGTTTGCTTTACTCCGGAACCAAAGGAGTCCCATTCAGTTAGGACGACTCGGTTGCCCCCCAGGTACCGGACACTGTGCTCGACAGAAAGGGATACACGAAGATGCAAACTGGCCAGGCCTCTGCTCTCAAGGAGCTTCTTCCTGAGTGAAGGGGTGGCGGATTAATTTGAGAAGGAGGAAAGCACTAAAAAGAAGTGCCTACTCAGAAGGTACTAGAACAGATGTCAGCGCAAAAAAGTTACCCCCGTTTGATGCTTTCTGAAATTGTACACAAACTTTCTCTTTCTGATGTGCGAAGAAACAGATGCCCTTTAAATAAAGGAAGCAGGGGCGCCTGGGTGGCTCGGTCGGTTAAGTGTCTGACTTCGGCTCAGGTCATGATCTCGCGGTCTGTGAGTTCGAGCCCCGCGTCGGGCTCTGTGCTGACAGCTCGGAGCCTGGAGCCTGTTTCGGATTCTCTGTCTCCCTCTCTCTCTCTGCCCCTCCCCTATTCACACTCTGTCTCTCTCTGTCTCAAAAATAAATAAACGTTAAAAAAAATATATTTAAATAAAGGAAGCAGAAGAGAGCGTGTGTATCCACTGAGATATGAGAGAATTCTCTCCCACGGGCTGCGAGGCATTGCCGGACAGTAGAGCCAGGGAGCAAAAAAAAAAAAAAAGAAAAAAGAAAAAGAAAAAATACTCCGCTCCGCTGTGTTTTTAAAATCCAGGTTAAATAATGCAAATTCAGACTTCACAGTCCGTCTAAAGAAGTCATTTTAAATCTGTTGTGTTATTAGCAATTCTAGCCCACTTAGCTCCTGGGTAATTGCGCTTTCAGATAAACTTACTCCTGTCTATAAAAGCAATGCATCAAGTAGGCAAGTAAAGATGATAAGTTTTTATACCTTTATATAAATTTTCATGTGACTAAGTTCACAAGTCGGAGAAATATTTTGTCATTTTACCTTGTATGAGATTGGCAATGAACATCTACTCTGTGTCTAAAGGACTAAGAATCCCGAAAAGAATGTTAGTGTTCTGATATGATATCCACCCTTTAGTCATTTTTATGTGAGGGCTATATGAAGCTAAGGAATATTTTGAGCTACACATGGAAAGTAGAATTGTCTCTTATTTCTCTACTCACTCTTCATGAAGACTTTGGTGATGTCTAGGTGACAAGCTAATAGCCTGACAAAGAGCTCTTCAGACTTAGCAGAAATTCAGAAATTACTCAAGCCTGCTTCAGTCTAAAGGCCAGAAAAGGGATTCACAAACCATCAAATTCCCCTTGTAACAACTTTATCTGGCGATGGGGGTAGAGGATTTGCTCCAAAGACAATGTCGCTGGAATTTTCCCGAATCCCTGGGTTTCGATCACGAGGAATTCTGTTTCCTTTCTTTTTGTGGTTTCTAGTTAGTCTCGTTTATGTTCCTTCTTACGTCCTGGGAGTACAGCCATCACCGGTGAGCAGTGCCCAAGAAGTTGTGTCTTTAAAGCTGATTTGTTAAGTTATTCCTATTCATGTTTTCTTTTTTTTTCTTTATTCTTTATTTCTGGCTATGTCTCTCTATTCTCTTTTATTCTTTATTCTACTGATGATTTATCTTCTTTATTCCTCGCTGGTCCTCAGTTTGAATAAGCTTTAAGACATTCAGTAAGATGTGCTGTGTCTGATAAGGGGCCAGAAAAGGATGGAACCAACAGTTCGTGAAGAAATAGTACAGGAAAGATCGATGGGGGAAAAAAACCCAAGTTGAAAATTATAACATTACCTGCACCTGGGGAGTCTTTGATTTCTCCCTGTCAAACTTTGTGGACTCTATGTTTTATTTGCTTTACACTTACAACTATATTTTTAATCTAACAGTCCTTGATAGGCAATTAATATTCTTAGCTAACATTGAGTGGTGATTTGCACGCAACTACACAGCTTACGCGTGTCTAAGCACCTGCACTAAGCACTGGCCGATACTAGTTTCTTTGCTATCTTGCTTTTAGTGATTTGGCCTTAAATGTTGCCACTTGAAACCACTATCCGCACGTACCTAAAACAGATAAAAGAACTTAGCTGGCAGCACAGATTTAAAGATAACTCTTCACGCTAAATGGGAAAATCTGGGACATCTGGATGTCTCCTCTTGACTCCAGAGAAATAGTAAAACTGGATGGGGTTTTTCTCAGAAAAGTGTTAGGGCCTGCTGGGTGCATACCTCTTCTCTGTGAAGTGTAAAAGTTGATGTGGCTTCAAGAAGTTTCAGAAATATTGGGAGATACGATCACCGTAACGGTGCCTTTGAATCTTCGCGAGCTACCGTGCTCTTTCCTACCATTCCGTTTCATCCACATGCCATTTGCCACGACTCCCTGGGGGGATCACGCACAGGTTTGAGTGGTTTTTTGGTCCCTTGGCTAAATAATTGTTGATCTCAGCAGTTTGCTGCCACCTAGTGTCCAGTGTGGAGGGCCATGCGTTAAATCCGATTTGGCGAGTGAGGGACAAGCCTGACCCTCACCAGAGAGCGCAAAATGCCAGCATGTAAGAGTGTTGTGACCATGGCTCCCTCGATGACCCCACGACACCATCAGAAAAGACTCAACTCGCATTAATACGTGACTCACAGTGGGACTGGGGTGGGCGTAGGGGTGGGGGACAGACACAGTCCCAGTCTCAAATTAAATTGGAAAACCACCTTGCACATTTTCAGGCGTCCGAGTTTCAAAGCTCATGAAGTTAATTGCAAGAATCCTTCCGGCGCCAGCCCTACCACCTGAGTTTAGTGAACAGGGTCACAAAAGCTTTGGTCGCACTGAATTCGGTCCGCCATTCTCCGGGTTGCTTTTGGTTACTCAGTCCTAGTATAAGGGAACTCGCTCCTTATTTTGCCTACACAAAATTTTAGACTCCTCCACTTTAATCTTCCATTTATATCCCGCTACAATTGGATGGCATATTACTTCTGAAAGTCTCTGGTTGTTACCAGGGGATGACAAACAGTGTTTGACAGCCACTTTTCCTCCTGAGCCTGTGCCGCTTATAGCTGTTCTGAAGAATAGATCTCGTTTTGGGAGGTGAACACGGTGCTGTTACATAAAGTCTGATTGACGGGAGTTAAGGTGGGCAGGCGTTCTCAAGAGCTAAAAACCAAGTATGTGAAGGGGAAGGAATGTATTATCATTAAAGAGGTAGAAGGAAATGGTTGCCTGCTCTGGCTGAATGATGGGGTGGAAGCACCAGCCTTCGCTGGAGATCCCAGCAACTGAGCCGGGCATCCGAGAGGAGTCTCTCTGCTGGATTGATCTTTTCACAATCCATTAGAGCCACTTGCCAGAAAGAGTCCTCTTTAGCAATTGATCCAGTCACAAGTAAAGACTTGTTTGGACATCTCTCTCTCTGTCTCACCAGACTAAAATACTAAAACCTACAAAGGAATGACTTCAGCAGCTCAGAGCCAAAAATGAGTTGAGGCAATAAGGAAGAGAGAGAAAAACTCAGCCTCCCTGTTGAGTTGATTCCAACATCTCTCTTCTCCTCTGTCCCTTTCCTCCCTACTGTGTCACAATGCTTACACTTGCCCACTCTCAGTCTCCCTCATACACACCTACAGGTCCTCACACGTTCATCTCTCCTCTTTCTTTTCTGCAAGAAATATATGCCACAAAATCGTTCTCCTGGTAGCAGAACAACCATTGCAATATTTAAAACCCTGTTATAAATTTTACTGCTACTCATTAAATTTCCCAGCTGATTGCCAATCTTTCTCCACTATTTCCTACATGGATATAAGCTTATAAGGCTGGAGCATAACACAGGGTTTTGGAATAAAGCAAGTATAATATCTTTACTTTCATAACTCTGAACATTTTCATTTAAATAGCCCCATATCAGCAAAGGTGAGACCGTTTTTTTTTCTTCTCTTTTGATCACTAAGTACTTGGCTACCTGAAGGAAGACAGGATTTTGGATGAAGAATTTATTCTGACCACACTGGCTCTGTTGTGTCCTTGCGTGTCTGATGACATTCTTAATGAACATCTAAGCCTGTGTTACAGAGGAGGAAAAGCACATCGGTGACAGGCAGTAATGCAAATTACATGCATGTGTGATATATACATACCCACACACACATGCAATGTTACTGAGAGGTTATATGCATTACAGAGGTGCTGAGCCAGGAATGAAAATCTTGATTTAAATACTAGGCAAAGAAAGTCACCCTGAAATATACTTTTCCAGTACAGAACTTGAGTCACCAATTGCTAGTATTCATAAACCTGATGGTAATAAAACACCTATTCCTTGTTTAGAAAATAAAGCGGTGCCCGGGTGGCTCAGTCGGTTAAGCCTCCGACTTGGGCTCAGGTCATGATCTCACGGTTGGTGAGTTCGAGCCCTCCGTGGGCTCAGAGCCAGTGCTGACAGCTCAGAGCCTGGAACCTGCTTCAGATTCTGTGTCTCCCTCTAACTCTGTCCCTCCCTTTCTTCTTCCTCTTCTCTCTCAAAAAATAAACATTAAAAATTTTTTTTTAAATATCTGTTGACACCGTGTTACATAAAGAAGGTTAAGAATCTTTTTGGCAGTGTCCTATTAATAGAACAGAAGATATCCATCAATTGTCTATTGGTGTGCCCTTGGTAGGATATTAACAACAATTTCTTCTGCAAAAGGATGAAAAACAAAAAAACCTTGAATAGTGCAAGATTGGACATTCCAAGAAGGTTAGCTAATTTCCTGCCACGGAGCACAGTGAAAGCCGTGGACAGTGTGTGTTGTTGTGCTTTATCTGTAAAGTAAAATTTTTTTACAAAAGAAAAAAAATGAGTAAGAAAGAAACCATGGCATCGCCATATCTTCCGGCATCCAGATACAAAATTCACCGAGTTAAACCACAATGTTGAGCCACTTTGAAAAGATTGTCAATATTGTCTGCTATTTTAAAGAACAAAAACTTTCTCTTCTTACCTCCAGCTGTCCTACATTTCAATAAAATAGACTTAAACCAGCAAAACACATATTTCTGGGTTTTGGTCATTAAAATGCTTCATCCGTAGACCTCTAGCCGCAAATAATCAACTTGAGAAAACAAACCAAACTAAACGGCTTTCTTGTTCCTCCTCACCAGTTCTGGATTTTTCTCAACCTTCTTTTCCTTCTGGCTCAAGCAAAGAGAGCCCAAACAAACACAATCCAGCCGTTTGCTCAATCTTTTCGGTTTAAGCCTGCATAAATCAAACTAGCGCTGGTCTTATTTCACCAAAAGGGAGTTAGTGACATATCTAAACTTCCCCCTGAGTAAAAAAAAAATAGGACAGGCCAGAAAGACAAATCATAAACCTGTAAGTCAAGGTTTATCATACAGAAACAATAGGAAATATCTAATGAGGTTGTTTACAGCTTGTCAAGCTGGCTTAATAGAAGACTACATTATGTGACTTACCTTGACAATAGTTTAAACTCTGGAATTTCCTTCCACTGTAGTAAATTTTATGGTGCCCTTGAACCAGGAAAGCAGCATGGTACGCATTGGGGGAAGGCACAGGCTTTGCTGAAGGGTGAATCCCCAAACAGCCATTGGGCTTTGGCGATTTCTTAATGAATCTGAAGTTCTTAATCGTAAAGTGGGTATAAGAATCTACACTCCGTGAGGATCTAGAAGTAACATACAAAAAGTCTGTGGAATACATCCGGAACCATTATTGAGAGCAGGGTGGGCGTCAAGCTACGGAAGACAGAAAGGGGAGAAGAAGATTTTGTTGGGGACACAGGGAGGAAAAAAAAAAAAGGCTGGAAATTTGGGAGAACTCAAATACCTCTCTAGTAAAAAGTTTATTTAAGATCCAACCAGCACGATGAGGCAGGGAAACCAGATGATGGAGACTCTGGGAAGGTGTACCCCGTCCCAAACCGGACCTGTTCCAGTTTATCACACCTGGGATGCATGTCCAAAAGACCCTTACGGTCATAGGCACTGTGAACAGGAGCGCCCCTGGGAAGGGTCCTTCTGCAATCACTATGCTAAACTCAACCTTGCGAGCTGAGGACCTGCGATGGGGGCCTTGGCAAATGCTGATTTCCCCCACCCACTGGGCACATGCCAAATTGGCCATACTCAGCAGTTCTTCGATTGTTAAATCTACATAAAATAAAGCTTTGTAACTTGGAGGGCGTTTTGCTACTTTATAGACTTAGGAAATGAATCACTCGGTAGAAATATGCAGCTAAGGACTTTAATCTCAACTTGACATTATTGTCACCGATGCCAAAGTGTTGTCGTCTTCTAAGCAAGAGCTGAAGTCAGGTGCCTCTCCATATGTCTTGGCAGAATTTGTGTCTGCGAGATTCAGCGCTAAGCCCCACATGCCTCGGCACAACAGCTGCACGGATCAGTGCTGCTGGAGTTGTTCTAAGTACATCAGAGCATAGATTTGCAGCAAGAAGTCCGAAATTTCACATCTAGCAGACAAGGTTTGTTCCTGGAAGGGTCAGTTGATTTACTTCTGCAAACATCTCTTACGCATCTTTTCATACAAGCCGTTGCACACACATTATTTCATTTTTCAGCTGCCTTGCCCAGAGCTCTAAAAGTATGCAAAAGTTATTTTGTTTATACCTCAAAAAACATTTTTCACTGGATAAAAAGGCAGCACACATAGTTTCAAAGCTTCAAAGAAGGGAAAACTTATTTCAGAACCCTACCGATATTCACTGCAGTGTGATTAGGAAGAGATCTTGGATAGGCAAAGAGTTCGTGGATAAGACCAAAAAACAAAAAACAAAAAAAGGGGGGGGGGCACTACCAAAAAAGAAAAAACAAATTAATAAACTGGACTTTATCAAAACTAAAAATGTCTTATCATCATAAGACTCCATGAAGAAAATGAAGAGGCATATCACAGAGAAAAAGGTTTGAAATATATTACTCAGATGACCGAGGACACATATCCAAAATATATCAAGAATTACTACAAATCACCAATAGTAAAAATGCAATAAATACCGGCAAAAATTTTGAATAGACACATCCCACAAGAAGATATACAAGTAGCCATATGAAACAACTTTTCACCATCATCCATCATCCGTTAAATGGAATTTCAAACCAACGGAATACCACCTGACTCTCACTAGAATAGCTCAAATTAAAAAGTCTGACAACACCAGGGGTTGGCAGAGATGCGGATCATCAGGAATGTTCAGACACTGCTGGTGGGAGTGTAAAATGATAAACACCCTGGAAGAACTGTCTGACCTCCAGCAATTCCCCTCATATGCATTTATGTAAGAGAAATGATAAACTATGTCCATAAAGAAACTGACTTGTACAAGAATATTCATAGCAGCTTTATTCATAAGAGCCCAAAGCTGAAAATAGCCTAAGAGCCCCTTCGCAGGACAGAACTACTAATATACACATCGACCTAAGTGAGTCTCACAAGCGTCATCCCAAATGAGAGAATCCAGGCACAAACGGTACCTATGGTATGATTCCATGCATACAAAGTCTAAATTCAGACAAAACTAACCTATGGTCATAGAAATCAGGTAGTAGTTGAGAGGAAAACTTTACTGGAACAGAGACCGGAAAAAGGTGCTCCAGAAATGGACATGTTTCATATCTGGTGTCAGATACAGATAACCAGGGTGCCTACAAAAGTCAATGATTGAAAGGGGTTCCATTTCTGGTAGTAGCCAAGTCTCTCCTTCCAGAACATTCTACCCACAGGTAAATAACCTCGGGACGAAATGTAAAAAGCGACTGAACTAGAATTTCAGCTGCCGTCCACAGTTTTCAGTTTGAGGCCAGTCAAATTATCCAACAGTAAAATTCAGTATTTTGGCAGACGCATTAGAGTCCAAGGTGCTTGCTATATCACTTGTCCAGAATATAATTCAAAGCTTTTCAATAAAGAAAGAGGGAACTATTATCCACACTCAAGAGAAAAGACAATCAGTGGAGACTGACCTCAAGATGATCCAGATTTTGAAATTAGCAGGCAGGTAATCTAAAGTAGCTATCGCAGCTAAGCTAAAGTCTGCTAGAGTGCTGTAAGGAAGAAAACAGTAGGGCATACAGAAGAGAAATGGAAACTAGGAAAAAAAAAAAAAAGAAGAAGAATCAAATGGAAATTCTAGAACGGAAAAAATTAAATATCTGCAATAAAAAATTTAACAGATGAGCTAACCAGCAGATTGGATATTATGGAAAAATTACTGACCTTGAAGACTAAGAAATAGAAATTATCCAATCTGAAGCAGAGAGAGAAAAATAAGATTGAAAATAATACATAAGGCCTTGGGAGCTTGTAGCACAATATTAAGAGTTGTATCCGAATATTTGGAGTCCAAGAAGAAAGAGAGAATGAGGCCCCCCAAAAAATATGTTTGAATAAATAATGGCTCAAATGTTCCCATTTTTGGAAGACAAAATCTATAGATTCAAGAATCTCAGCCAACACTGAGTCTAAGAGATAGGATATGGGGGCTTAGTGGACACATTTTTCAATCAATCTCTGTGTTTGAAATTTTTCATAATAAAATAGTGAAAATAATATAAAACCTCATCAAAACAAACACTGAACATCTGTATATGATATTGCATCTTAAATATCAATTTTTAACAAGTACTCTAATTCTGGACCATATTCGGTGGACACCGAAGCTTCAAGCATTAACTGAAAGGTACAACATTCAACACCTTTATGATTCCTGTTTATTGAGGTAAAGCGTGGCCCATGAAAAGGGGGTCGATGATTCACATTAGCTGATATAGGGTCTAATCCCCCAAAATCTGTTAATTTATCAGTCCTCTTGTCACTCCGTGAAAGTTCTTCATCTCATCTCATGGATAAATACATACACATCTGATGTAAAGGTGTTTTTTTTTTTAAGAAAAAAAGAAAAGTCAGGAATGAAACATGGCAGACAGAGCATCACACATAGCAACCTCCCCTCCCCCCCCCCACTATTGCATTGGTGATCTGGTCTCTATCAGCAAGAGGGTACTGTCTAAGGATACACCAGACAGCCTAATCTTACAGCACTGTATCTGAGCTTATGATGGTAACAAATACTGTGCATAAATTTAGTGCCCCGCCTCTGTCACTAACTAGCTGAGCGACTGTAAGCAAACCCCTAAATTTACTCAAAACTCAATTTCTTCTCTACGGTATGAAGAAGTTAAGAAAAAAGTTGCTCCCTCAAGCCTCTCTCATGACCAGTATTTGTTGTCATCGCTGGGCTCTTTTGAAAAGGACAATAATAGTTCTCTATTTCCGGGAACTCTACCAAGATACCAGGTGAACGGAGTTTGAGATTTTTTTCCCTCTGGTCAAAGTCTAGGACCTACTTTCCGTTGGCCCCACCTGAACCCAGCAGATTGGAACATTTTCATATAAGCATCACAAACTCTGAACAAGTGTTCTTGTTTTAAAAAGGGAACTGACATTAGCAACTAGGTGGGTTTTAAAAGATATGAAAATCCCCAAAGAAAGTTAATGTGCTGCGATTAAGTTCGTACAGAACTGACATCATGTAGGGGGAAAGGGAAAACCACCTACAATAAAATGTTACGCCTTTGCCTGTTTTCCATTTTCTCCCACGCGTCTACTGCTTCTGTTGAAACTTGTAATTGCCAAAGTACTTTTTTATCATAAAAAGAGCTACAGTTTTAAAAGGGACTCTTGGCATCCCAATTCAGCTTCGGTGTTAGAGGCAATTAAATTGTGTTTGGTAATTTCTTTCCTGGGCATTTAATAGCATTATTGTTGTCAGTGTGCCCAGAACAGGGAGGGGGTGCTTTCTATTAATCATAAACAGAGAACAAATATTACACTAATTTTTGAGTATTTATTTTTGAGGACAAAGAGCTGGCATGTATTGAGGGACAATGGCAGAAATTAAAGCAAAGATTTAGCTACTGGTAAAAAGCTGTATCTGTTCAACTGCTAATCAAAACATAAAAGGAAGTGTAAAAACTCATCTCCTAATTCACAGTTCTTTAAGTACAAAGAAGCTGTCTTTAGAGTAAATCTAAACTATACGAAAATCTCCGTTTAAAAATATAAAATCTAGCCTAATTTTCTGAATAAGTACAGATGATCTGATGATCAGTTACTTAACCTTCTGAGAATTAACTATCAACGAGGCTCTGATTTGCACTTTTTACCCCTTTCCTTCTGGCTCTCCATAGGTGTAACTAACCCTGAAGCAGTATCTATTTCAGGAAATGCTGAAATCTGTTTATTTTATAATTAACAAATGGGGCAGCCTTTTTCTGAAGCTTTTGTCTGGGTAGCCAGAATTGCTGGCTGCTGTTAAGCTTATGGCCCTTTTTTCTTTAGGCAAGAATTTTATCAGTTCATCATTATAATTCAGAAATCAGTTTATCTAGGGCTGCAAAAGACAAGAGATTGCAGTGTTTTCCAAACTCTGCTCCCAGAAGTCCCTGCCGATCTACAGAGATGCATCAAGGGCCTGGCCCTCTTCAAGTAAAACAGCTCAGATTATTCTGTTTCTTTAAAAAATAATAAAATGGAAGAAAACCGTGGGTTTTATCCAACTCCCTCAATTTAAGGTCAAGAAAATTGGAGCTCAAAGACATGCAGTGGCCTTTTATAAGGTAGCTCAGCTAGAGGACTGGACAAGTGGGAATGATTGGACCAATACACACGAGACAGAAACAGAGAGAGAGAAAGAGAGAGGAAGAAAGAGAGAGACGGAGACAGAGAGAGAAGCAGGCTTGAGACACCGCCCCACGGTGGTACACCATTTTCCTGGTGCCTTGGGTAAATTTCACTTCTGTGTCATATCTCAGGTCTCTTGTGTCCTTTTCACGTTTATGGTTACAAAGTCAGTTTAGGCTTCACTTGCTCACACAGGCACTAGACCGTGTCTCCCTTCAGTTTCATCCGGCATGTTCTTCTTCCGATCCTTTCTACCCGTTGCTACCAGACTTCCTACCGCCCGTGTTACTGCCCTGATGAGGGACGCCCAACGGCTCCCCAGTGGCTCCTGCTATGCTTTCCAGGGTGCAGTCCTGGACCAGCAATATCAATGCTACCTGAGAGCTTGTAAGAAATGCAGTTTCTACACAGAACAAACTGAGAGGCTGCTGGAGGAAAGGTCAGGTGGGGGGATCGTTTAAAAGGGGATGGGCATTAGGAAGGCACTTGTTGGGATGAGCACTGGGTGTTCTACATACAGCGATCAAACACTAAATTCTATTCCTGAAAAAAAAAAAAAAAGACAATGAAATAAAACAAAATAAAATAAGTACAAATGAGAACAGAAAAAAAAAAAAAATGCAGTTTCTCATGCCCCAGCCCAGACTTATTGAATCTGACACCGCACGGCCGGGCCTCCATAATCTGTGTTTCATCAGGCCGTCCGGGTGATTCTGTTGCACACTCACATCTGAGGACCCAGGGCTACAGAATAAACTCCAAACTCCCCGCGAGTGTCCAGGGTTGTGCGTCATCAGTTTCCAACCCGCCTCCCTTCTTTATCTTTTACTTCTTCCTAAAATGTCACCGGTCTTCCACATCAACTGGCCTATTCTTTTGACCTAACAGATGACCGACCTGTTCCTACCTCCCGGCCTTTGCACACTCTGCTGCAGGAGCCAGAAGTCTCCTTCACGCTCATCTGTATCTGCTGAAAACCCACCGGTCTTTCAACGCCAACCTCCACGGCTCCTTCGAGAGCACCTCACTATATCCACATGGTGATATAACTTCTTATGCTGCATATCTACAACACTTTCTCTCCTTTCTTTGGCTTTCTATATCCTCACTGAATTATAATTATTTGTGCATCTGTCTTGTCGTGGCTACTAGATGCCTTAAACCCTTGAGGTCCAACCAAGGCTGTGTTTGTTAATGTTTTATATCTTACAGGGCCTTTTACGTTGTATACAATTGGTAAAAAAAAAAAATAAAATAAATAAAATAAAATAAAATAAAGACTTCTTAAGACCAAGAACCTTATCTTCCTTGGCATACATGTCACAATGCTTGATGTGTTTACCACTTGAATGAAAAGCTGAAGGACAGCAGTTTGCTTCAAAGGGCTGGTGTCTGATTTGTGGTAACAGTCTCTGCGTGGTCTTCTCTACATCAATATTTTATGGCCGAAAGTACAAACATCCGGGAATTTAAAACACCTGAATTCTAGACGAGCTATTTGTTAGTATGCAACCTTCCGCAAGTCACTTATGTTTTCTGGGTTTAAATTTCCTCTTTTTGAAATGAAATTTTTAGGGGAGCCTGGGTGGCTCAGTCGGTTAAGCGGCTGACTTTGGCTTAGGTCATGATCTCACCGTTGGCGGGTTCGAGCCCCGTGTGGGGCTCTGCACTGGCAGCTCGGAGCCCGGAGCCTGCTTCGGAGTCTCTGTCTCCCTCGCTCTCTGCCCCCCAACCCCGACTCGCGCTCTGTCTCTCTGTCTCTCAAAACTGAATAAAAGCTAAAAAAAAAAAATTAATGAAATTTTTAGACGTTTTTAAAAGCTATCCTACTCTTTAAATCTGTAATTTTATAAATTAGCGTAGTGCAATGAAAAGAGCATCCAATCAACAGACACCGAGAGTCTTTCTGTGATAACCATTCTGTCAGGCACTAGAAATGAATTTTGAGTGCCAGATCCAGCCCCGTAACTGACTAGCTTTTTATGTTAATCAAGCTCCTTAACTGTTTGGGGACTTCAGTTCTTAATTTATAAAGTCAAATTTTACTAGGTGACTTTTATCGTGACAGAGCATCTCTTTTCACGTTCGTTCTTGCCACACTCACACCGCCTTGTGCTACAGCGACCAGTACGATCTTTTCTAAAGGACTGCTCTGCTTTACCCCCCATATTTTATCTTATAGTCATACAACATTCTTAATAAATGTCGGTTGAGCTTAATTGGAAAGAGCACGTGTTTTCTTTGACCTCTTCGTAAAATTTAATAATTTACTGAAAACATGACTCTACAGTTTTCTAACAAAAAATTTAAAGCTTGGGGGGCCTGGGTGGCTCAGTCATTTAAGCATCTGACTCTTGGCTTTTGCTCAGGTCATGATCTCTCAGTTTGTGAGTTCGAGCCCCGTGTGGGGCTCTGTGCTGGCAGCATGGAATCTGCTTGGGATTCTCTCTTCCCCCCCCCCCCCCATCTCTCTTCTGCACCCTCCCCCCCTCAAAAATAAATAAATATCCTTTTTTTTTTATTTAAAACTTGAAAATTGTAAAAGAAAACAAGCTCAGATACTGCTGTCTCATTGAAAAGACTTTAGGTGTTAAAAGGAACGGTGGAGGGGGGCGCCTGGGTAGCTCAGTCGGTTAAGTGCTGACTCGGGCTCAGGTCATGATCTCACAGTTCAGGAGTTCGAGCACCACATCGGGCTCTGTGCTGACAGCTCGGAGCCTGGAGCCTGCTTCGGATTCCGTGTCTGTCTCATCCTCTCTGTATCCCTCCCCCACTTGTGCTCTATCTCTCTCTGTCTCTCAAAAATAAATAAATGTAAATGTTTAAAAAAATTTTTTAAAGGAACAGTGGTACTTTATTTTACTTGGGGCATTTCAAGGCTGACACTTTCTTACAGCAGAATCAATCCGTAGTGGCAAGGTTAAAAATCCACACCGACTGGAGTAACATGAGGCAAAGGAAAAGAAACTAGGAAACAAATCAAAAGGCAGAAAGTCTGGAACAACTCAACAGTCTGTATTGAGGATGGTTGCCATAGGATGGTCTCAAATCTCATGATGCCCTTTTCTGAGGATAACAACGTGGTAAGTAAGATACATACCACGCTGACCATGCTGAAACTGACTGTGTGCAAGAGCTGTTCCTTGGCAGACATGTTCTGTTTCTCAGATTATGCCTGAAGAAGGAAATACATCAGTCTGTCATCTGGATGCTCCAATGGGATTCTTTCCAATCAGCTTCTGAGGAAAGAATTCTGCCACCTTCTGAAATTAGGCGGGGGAAGTTATCCTTTCAAATCTTGGGATGAAAAGAATGAGTTAGGGTAGGCATGAAGTCTCCCAGGCACCCTCTCATCAAAATATAACCTTCGCTTCTCCTTCTATTTAAAACAGCCCCACATCTTCCCCCGGACCATGGGCGAAAAACCAGAGGTAGCAAAGAGGGAAGACAATATGACCCCTCGGAAAACTCTGAGTATCAAGTGGTTGTATGTGCACTAACAGTGAGACAATTTTGACCTTGAGGCTATAGTAGGCTAAGGCTAAAACTACCCTAAAAGAATACGAATGGAAAAGTCCTAGGCCCTCCTCCAGAGCAGGAACAGTAGAGGGAAGATTTCCCAAGGCTGGTACAACAAGAATTTCAAGGCCCAGATTCTGGTCACAGACCTCGGTGATGCAATTTGCCAAGTGGCCAAATTATTAGGTTATTTGGTGGTGGTGTAAGTGGTTTCTGGGCAGTGACCGAGCAGAGGGGATACAAATCAGCAAAATCACCAATCACTGTGCCCTTGGCCCAGAAGGCATCACATTCCACATTTACCGAGACCTCCAAACTCAGGATACACTGTGAGATAGGAGGAAGAAAAGACACCCACATCTGTGTCTCCTATGTGTCCCTTGTATTTCTTATTAGATGCTTTGAATTAAACCCACGAAAAAGAAATCTAGAACTCTTTCCAGCTTGTCACACTTCACACTTCCCATCCGTGAAATAAAACTGAACTCGGTGGTCTGGTCTCAGTCGGAAACCTAAGCTCTCAAAAGAGCACAGACTGACAAGTCTGGCCTGTTGCAGACTGGGTCGATGTGGTGCATTGTATTTCTGTTCTCCAAGAGCCACTGCCCCTACTTCGGGAGAATGATCTTACCCATCTAATGGACAAGGGGCTTGGCTGTGTGGCTGGCTTTAGCTAGCAGAATGTGAGCAGAAATGATAGTCCAAGCTGAACTTCTAAGAGTTCAGCCAGGTCTCCTGTCCCTCTGCTGAGATCGAAGAGCTTCGGGTTGGAGTCACCCTTCCAAAGTGAAGAGACTCTGGAGAAGAGCCATAACAAACACATCACGTGCATGAATTTAGAACAGTAAATCTTGGCGATTGTGAGCCTTTATGTGGAAGGATCATGCGTTACCACAGCATGGCTTAGCTCAAACTACTTGGTACACTCATGGTAAGTGATAGGAGTTCTTGGCTGTAGGAAACGCATGCCAGCCTTCTTCTTTTCCAGTAAACAGCTGGAATGTGCATAAAAGAACTATGTCTGATGTTTTACCGTGCTGAAATTTTACGCCTTTGTGTTTTCTGGTTGGGGTTCAAATGGTCGTATCTTTACCAGGGGATTCAGAACCATGTACATCCACATTCTCTCATCTATCAGTCTTCATTTGACCTCAAGTCATTGGTAGCCAATTTCCCCTCTGAGGCAGACAGCTGAAAATGTGTCACTAATCTTGAAACTCTCCGCTAATTGAAAATTGAGTGCTTCCCTAGGTCTGCAATCCAAGTTTTATAAACGCATACTGTCATTGTTTGGAAGTTGCCTGGAGAAAAGAAAAGACAAAAGTCATATTATTTTGAGCTTTACCCGTACCCAAAGAAAATATACCTGGTAGAAGCCAAATTGTGGTCCAGCCTATGAAATCAAGGGCGTTCTCTCTCCTCACCAGGTGAAGAGCTGTTACCTCGAGATACAGGCCAGACGGCAGAGGATTTTCTCCTCTTAAGAAATGACAGGAGGAATTTTTTGTATTCCACAATTACACTTTAAAGTTTAAAGATATAATTTCCCCATGGATTATGGTACACGTTCTTTTTCTCCACTGCAAAATTAAATTCACTTATACTTTTCCAAATTAGAGCCAACCAGTTCCCATTGATGTCAGATCTAACAATGTTTGCCCTTTAATTAAAGGGTTTATAGTCTATTTACACTTAATGTAATTACTGATACAATGGGTTTGGGTCTTGTATCATATACAGTCCTTCTCTTACTTCGGTTCAGGTCATGATCTCACGGTTCATGAGTTTGAGCCCCACGTCAGGCTCTATGCTGACAGCTCAGAGCCCGGAGCCTGCTTCGAGTTCCGTGTCTCCCTCTCTCTCTGCCCCTCCCCCACTCACCATCTGTCTCTCTCTCTCTCTCTCTCAAAAATAAATAAACATTAGAAAAAAATTTTAAAAAACAGTATAATTCTATTTATACTCTCTCTTTCCCATTGTCTCATTGTCACATATTTTATTTTTAAATACACTTAAATCCCATAGTACATTTGCTATTTTTGCTTTTAACACTTAATTGACTTAATTTAAGAGCAGAAATAAAGAAATTTTTATATTTGATGTTCCATTTGATATCATGTCAGAAATTTCTCTTAGCGGTTATTTTTTTCCCTTCGCATTTCTTACAATGTGGGTCTGCTAGCAACAAATTATCCCAGTTTTGGTTTATCTAAAAATGTCTTACTTTGTTTTAAAAAATTGTTGTTGAATGCAGAATTCTAAGATACTACTTGGTTTTTGTTTTTGTTTCAAAACTTTAAAGATGTTATTCCATTGTTTTCTGTCTCCATCCTGATGGGAA
This sequence comes from Panthera onca, assembly GCF_046562875.1. Lineage (NCBI taxonomy): Eukaryota > Metazoa > Chordata > Mammalia > Carnivora > Felidae > Panthera > Panthera onca. Next base: position 16,105,792 of record NC_138343.1, on the reverse strand, counting down.
GCCAGTTTTCATTCTTATCAGTGTTCACCTCTATGTGATATATCTGTTATTCTCTGGATTCTTTAAATCTGGTGTTCAGAAGTTTGACTACGGTGGATGGTGGCGATGTTTTTTTTGTAATTATCCTGATACATGTATGGTTGCAGCTGTAGTCAGTGTCAGTTTACATTTGGTTTCTAAAGCTCTGATGACCTCTGCTTCCTGGTGGACTCTGGGGTCAAACTCATATGGTTACCAGACCTTTAAACAATAAGACCTCTGGCCTACGGAAGGACAAAATTGTGAGACCATGGCATATCCATTGGTTGGACATATCCATTGACCATGAGACTTCAACCCTATGAGCCTGTAAGGCTGAAGATCATGAGAAGGTGGGACTGTGGAATGACGAGATGTTGAGACCATAAGACTTCAGGTCTCAAGATTACAAAATGCCCATGTGAGGTTGTGAGGTCACGAACGTGATGCGATACACAGTCTCTGTGCCTACTCAGACATCTTAGTATTTTATGAAGCAGTTCAGTAAACACAAAGAACTTATAGCTTTTGTGGATTTATTTGGAACTAGCTAGTTTTGGCAATCCTTGTTTTTTTTTAAGCAATCATTTAGGTATTAATCTTTACAGATTAATCGAAATTACAGATTTCTGGCCTTAAGATTGTCAAGGAGACATCCCTTCACCTCTTTCCTCTTGAAAACCACTCTGTACTAATAAGAACAAAGAACTCAAAATCCCTTTTTGATGAAATCTGCAACCCTCAACCACAAAATGGGAAGAGAGAAAACAGTTGGAGGAATAGTATAACTTAGCTGAACAGGAGGGTCGATCTAAGTGCTGCTGAAGGTCATACGAATAAGGACAAGCCCATTTGCCCTGTAGAACCCAGGAAGAGCTAAGGAATAGGAGGCACCAGATATTTTGTGAAATGCATATACACTTGAAAGTCTATTTTTTTTTAACATTTATTCATTTTTGAGAGTGAGAGAGACAGAGCATGAGCGGGGGAGGGGCAGAGAGAGACGGAGACACAGAAGCCAACGTAGGCTCCAGGCTCCGAGCTGTCAGCACAGGGCCCAATATGGGGCTCGAACTCACGGATTGTGAGATCATGACCTGATCTGAAGTCCGACGCTTACCCGACTGAGCCACCCAGGTGCCCCAACTTGAAAGTCTATTTTAAGAGCAGTTAGATACCCAGTGTTTCACCTCTTCCAGATAATGAGAGCACTTCTCCATTCTACTACTGAATATAACAGGTAATTTTTTTCAGAAGAAAAACATCAAAGAGGCTTCAGATTCAAAAACACCAGGCACAAAGATAGGTATTAGTGAAGTAATAAACTGCAATCCAGATCCCCTCACCCCCCAAAAAGTGTAGTGGTGCAAACACATTTATGTTTTATTCTCACTTATGTAACAGTCATGCCATCATGCAAGCATCTGGACAGACAGAGACTCTGCAATCTTCAACACATGATATCCAAGACTGCTTTCTGAGAATCCTTTTCATCCCAGATAAAGGAATACACTAGGATGCTTCCATGGGCCAGGCCTGGAAGTGGAAAAAGTCATTTCTACTAACATTCAATTGTGCAAAACAGTCATAATGCCATATTTAACTGCAAGAGGGCTGGGGATTCTGGTGGGCAGCTGGAAATTTTTTGCCCTACTCAACCCAAAATCTAAACCCATGACTGGCGGGTCTCCAGTCAGTAAACCCTGTTTGTGCAAAGAGCTTTTTAAGTGCCCGTGCCTGATTCATATAGACAAGCCTCCGTAAAATGACATTAGGACCATATGAAACCATAAGAAATGCAACCATAAGAAAACTAGAAAGTATTATTGGACATTAGAAATATTATGGCCCAAATGAAATATTCAAAAAATGTTGTAAAGTGAAACTGAAGAAATCTCTTAGAAAGAAGTATAAAAAGAAGAGAAGACCAAAAGGAAAGAAAAGGAGACTGAAGGGAAGGCAGGGGAGGAGAAGCAGCAGAAGAAAAGGAAGGAAAGGAAAGGTTAAATTATGTGAGAAGGTGTGAAAATCATTTCAACAGCAACATTGGAAGCTAGAAGCAAAAGATTAATGTCTTCAAACTTTAAATAAGAATTTATTCCAGAGCACTTCAGTCAGTTAAGCGTCTGACTCTTGATTTTGGCTCAGGTCGTGATCTCATGGTCGCGAGATTGAGCCCTATGTTGGGCTTAAGATTTTCTCTCTCTCCCTCTCGCCCCCTCCCCCTCTCAAAAAGAATTATTCCAAGCCAAATGATTAACCACATGAAATAAAGAAAATTTCATATATGTCAATTTTTTTTAAATTTACCTTCTATGAATCCTTACTAAGGCAGTCAGTAAAAAATGCGTTCAACCAAAACAAGGAAGGAAATCAAAATGATAGAGACACAAGATCCAAGAAAAAGGCCATCCAAAACAGAAAGAGAAGAGGTGAGGGAGTCTTAGAATGAGGACAAACGGATTCAACAGCAATGTTGCTGTTGAAATGATTCTCACAGCAGACCTCGAGAATGTTCTCTCTAGCAGAACTAGAGAAACACAAGTATAATTAAAAAATTGAACAGAAGTCACAAGAAGGATTTGTCTCAAGAAAAAATAAAGCAGAACTGATCATCAAACCAATTTCACCATATGTTATTGAAAGGTATTAACAGAGTTAGTGGTTAACGTGGCAAAACTTAACCACAGGGTCAAAGAAAATTAAGCAAATGGAGGAAAAAAGATTATTGATTTCAGAAAGAATACAAAGTGACGCAAGGAAAAACGTAACCACAGTATACAACAATATAAACATATATCTATATAGTCTATTTGTTATTTGTTGATGTATGAGAAACTACCCCCAACTTAGCAGCTCACAACGGCACAGATTTATTATCTCACAATCTGTGGTAAAGGAATTTGGGCCTGGCTTAGTTGACTCTTACACTCTGTGGCCTCTCACAAGGCTGAAATCAAGGTGTCAACCCAGGGTCTATGCTATCACCTGAAGATCTGACTGGGGAAAGATCTGCTCCCATATTCACTCAGTGGTTGTTGGCAACATTTGGTTTCCCACAGGCTATTCCAAAGCAACTCAGTTCCTCACTGGCTGTTTCCCAGAAGCCACTTATCATTTCCTTGCTACATGGGTCTCTCCAATATGGTAGTTTGCACTGGGCGTTGTATGGAAACCAACTTGACAATAAATTATATTTTTTTAAAAAAATACGGTAGTTTGCCTCATCAAAGCCAAGAAAGCAATAGAGAACGTCTGCTAGCAAGACAGAAGGTACAATCTTCCGTAACCTAGTCACAGAAATCATACCCATTCCAGGTTGCCATATCCTATTGGCTAGAAGCCAGTTACGCAAGGAAAGAGAATTACACAAAGCGTGACTATCAGACATGGAGATAAGATCATTGGAGACTATCTTAGAAGTTGCTCATAACAGAGCAAAATAATTGTTGGATTTTTACAGACTGAATTCAGTTTGACAGACATAACTAGAAGTGTGATAGAATTCTTTTGAGAGTATGGGCAGAGAAGGAAGGAAACATAAGAGAATTAAAGTCCATTATTGACCATGTAGGAAATATTTAATAAACAGCCACCGGAGGATAGTAACACCAACACAGCACTTAGGCATATGAAAGTAAATGTCAGGAGAATCTCAAAAAAGTTAACATTGATTGCCTCTGGGGAGACGGTGAAGCAGGAGACAACTGGTTTTGGTTCTGGTGTTTTCCTCAATGACATTAATCAAAGAATCTGTATTTCTCAAATCAGTCTAAATGGATGAAATTTTGGTCGCTAGAGGAAAACTTTAATGTTGACCACATTCATTGCATTTCAGAGTTTAAAAACAAACTCTTTATGACTTTCTTCGCTTTACGATTTGTTTTCTCATCAGTTGCATCGATGTTCACCTCCTAACACGTAAAACATACTGTCAGACATTCATTGTCATTTCTAGATTTTCCTTTGGTCAGTACAAAAGGCTTTATTTATTTTTTTGCTTCAAAAATTTTTTTAATGTTTATTTATTGTTGAAGGAGGGAAAGACGGAGCATGAGCGGGGGAGGAGCAGAGAAAGAGGGAGACACAGAATCCATAGCAGGCTCCAGGCTCTGAGCTGTCAGCACCAGAGTCTGATGCGGGGCTCCAACCCATGAACTGCGAGATCATGATCTGAGCCAAAGTCAGACACTTAACTGACTAAGCCACCCAGGGACCCCTCAACAGGTTTTATTTAAAGTCTATATCGTGTTTGTGTGAAACAAGAGAGTTTCTCTTGTGCAGTAGAGGTTCCAAGCATTGCCTGTTGGAGGGCTTGGCTATAACTCTAGGAAGAAGACACTAAAATATTCTCACCATTACATTTATCAAAGGCTCAATGCTTCTCCCTCTTCTTTCTCTCTCTGTCTTGCCACTTTTTGCGGTGGCCAGGGTTATGGTCACCAGGTAATGTGAACAAAGGAATATTGCACGTGGATATTTTTAAAGTGTTGGCATTTCCTCATGAAAACGTGAGACTCTTCTTGAAGAGTTCCCTCTTTGGAGATGGTTGCAACAACTTCAATTGTATTCATGAAATGTTCTTTCTTTTCTTTGTGATTAAAAAAAAAAGATTTTCCTTAGATTAAAAAAAAAGATAGGGTTGCAAATCTAATTGCTATCTTTTGTAGAAAGTGGAAGAGGCTTTAACAAGCAAGACTATTTTCTTTGTATGCATAGACATTTACATGGTTCATTCAGTTGTAATCATTTATTAGTTCTTTGTAAAGATGATGAAAATATGGTTTTTTTCTTTATTTGTGACACAAGTTTTAATTATTCCTCGTAGCAAGTGAGGGAGTGTTTTCACTTGTATGTTGATCTTCATATTTATTAGCTTTAAAAAAAATTTTCTTACACGTGAAGTACTTTTGAATTTCGGCCTAAATTTTAATGCAAATGAATCCCTGGCCACTCTTGCATTCGCTTTTTTAAAAATATGTATTTATTTTTGAGAGAGAGAGAGAAAGAGAGACAGAGTGTGAGCAGGGGAGGGGCAGAGAGAGAGGGAGATGCAGAATGTGAGGCAGGCTCCAGGCTCTGAGCTGTCAGCACAGAGCCCGACGTGGGGCTCGAACTCACGAACTGTGAGATCATGACCCGAGCCAAAATTGGATGCTCAACCCACTGAGCCACCCAGGCGCCCCGTACATTCGATTTTCTGAATGCTTGCGTTGCAAGCTGACTTTTGAGATAGGGGCCCAACCACCTTATGAATAAGAACACAGAGAGTCCTTTGCTCAAGGTCACGAGGCTAGTTAGTGCCAGTATTGAGAGAATGCCCTGCTCTCCTGACAGACTCCTAGTCGTTGTTTGTTCCACAGTGCTTAAAATCTTCTCAACATTTCCTCTAGTAAATAAATGGAATTGGGATTTGTTTTGTAATTTGGATTTATAAATATTCCCTTCTGCCCCTAGGTGAGAAGTTCAATATATGTCCGTCCAACACTTATGTACTATCATTTATATCAGCACTATTCATAGTAGCCGAAAAATGAAAACAATCCAAACGTCCACCCGTGGATGAATGAAAAAAATGTGGCATATTCATACAATGGAATATAATACAGCAATAAAAAGGAATAAAGCACAGACACATGCTACCTCTTGGAGAAACCTTGAAAATGGTATGCTGAGAGGTGCCTAGCTAAGAAGAGTGTGTGACTCTTAATCTCGGAGTAGTAAGTTCGAGTCCCATGTTGGGTGTAGAGATTACTAAAAAGATAAATAAAGAAAAACTTCAAAAAAAAAAAGAAAACCTTATGCTAAGTAGAAGAAGTCAGGCATGGAGGTCCGTATATTGAGCGATTTCATTTATATCAAACGCCCAGAATAGGCAAATCTGTTGATGCATAAAGTAGATTCGTGCTTGCATAGAGCTGAGGGAGGTGGGCAGGAAGGCTCATGGGCGATGGGTTAAGACATGTGTGATTTCTTTCCGCAGTGATGATGTGTTCTATAGTTGATTGTGACGATGGCTACCCAGTGCCCCTCCGTATACTAAAAGCCATTTCACTGTACCCTGTGAGTGAAGTATGGAATATACATTATACAAAAATAAAGCTGTTAAAAATACACTTTTGTTGGTGCTCATTTTAAAGAGAATTTAGAGTTATATCATTAACACTAAGATGAAAAGAAATAACCACCAGCCACCATAGATATAAATAATGAGCAAAGAACACCCAGATGGCTTGGAACTAAAAGACATGTAATATATCTTGCTTTCTTGTGCTTTAACTTATGTATTAGATCCTCACTGTAAGCTGTGCTAAGAAAGGATTTGAAAGCCTATTTAGCTCTCTGTGATAGGCTCGCTCAGTCTGCAAATGTGGACCACCTACCGGCTGCCAGGAGCTGAGCTGGACACTGAAGGGAAAATGATAAACAGCACCAAAATAAAGCCCACTCAAGGAGCTCATGGTAAAAATTCCAGTTTTTTTAGGAAAAAAAAAAGAATATGAAAATACTAATTTGAAAGGATACGTGCACCCCGACATTTATAGCGGCATTATCAACCTTAACCCAATTATGGAAAGAGCCCAAATGTCCATCAACTGATGACTGGGTAAAGAAGATGCGATACGGACCCCTGGTGGCTTAGTCAGTTGAGCGTCCAACTCTTCATTTTGGCTCAGGTCATGATCCCATGGTTCATGAGATCAAGCCCTGCGAAAGGATCTGGGCTGGCAATATGGAGTCTGCTTGGGATTCTCCCTCTCCCTATCTCTGCCTCTTCCCCACTCATGCTTTCTCTCCCTCTCTTTCTCTCTCTCTCTCTTCTCCTTCTTCTTCTCTCTCTCAAAATAAATAAATAAACACTTTTTAAAAAAAAAAGATGTCACACACACACACACACACACACACACACTGGAATGTTATACAGCCATAAAAAATGAAATCTTGCCATTTGCAACAACATGGATGGATCTAGAGAGTATTATGCTAAGCGAAATAAGTCAGAGAAAGACAAAATCATATGATTTCAGTCACATGTGGAATTTAAGAAACAAAATAAATGAGGGGCGCCTGGGTGGCTCAGTCGGTTGGGCATCCAACTTCGGCTCAGGTCATGATCTCACAGTTTGTGAGTTCGAGCCCCACATCGGGCTCTGTGCTGACAGCTCAGAGTCTGGAGCCTGCTTCAGTTTTGTCTCTCTGCCCCTCCCCTGGTAACCCTCTGTCTCTCTCTGTCTCTCAAAAATGAATTAATGTTAAAAAAAAAAAAAAGAAAAGAAACAAAATAAATGAGCATAAGGGGATAAAAGAGAAAGGAAAAACCAAGAAACAAACTCTGAACTCTAGAAAACAAACTGATGGTTAGCAGAGGGGAGGTGGTGGGGGGAGGGGTAAACTAGGCGTTGGGGTTTAAGGAGTGCACTCACGACAAGCACCGGGTGTTGCACAGATGTGTTGAACCACACCCGGAACTGATATTACATTCTATCTTCACTAACCAGAATTTAAATAAAAATTTTAAAAGGGGGCACCTGAGTGGCTCGGTTGGTTGAACAACCGATTTTGGCTCAGGTCACGATCTCACAGTTTGTGAGTTCGAACCCCACATCAGGATCACTGCCGTCAGCACAGAACCCACTTCTGATCCTCTGTCCTCCTCTCCCTGCCCCACCCCCTCTTGCACTCTCTCAAAAATAAACGTTAAAAAAAAAACATCGACGAGTTAGCATTTGTTGAACATACCATATACACCAACCACCATGCAAGTCATTGTGCATGGGTTTAAAGATATAATGGCCAATGGAAAACCCAGTGATCACACTGCAGTTAATATTCGTTGGCTATTAAGATAATTGACGTCCTTAAATTATTCAGTCGACATCTATTTCAAAAATAAAGTCAATTGCTGTCTTATTCATCGCTGTGTCTCAGGAACTTACTCAACTAACGGTCATCAAAATACAGTTTATGATAAAAAATTGTGGAACTCTCCAAAGCTGTTAATATTTAGCAATATGATGACCTTGTGACCGCAGTTCCCTAAAATCCAAAGAGCTGTCAAACAGGTGTCTTATTGATTCTCTTAATTTCCGGTTCAAGAGAGCAGAAAAAAGAAAAATATTTACAAAGGTAGCATATGGAGAGTTAGGAGTATAATTCATAAGCCCGGATAAGGCCAGTGCAAGTTTATGGGCTACCATGGTCTGATGACTTTTCAAACGATTTGCAAGACTAGCCACTGCGTTCTGCCTTATTTCACATGCCTTCCAAGATACCCTCAGCCACAATAGTTGCTTTATTCTTTTGGACTTGAGCTTGAAAAGTGAGTTTATTACGTATGTTTTGAGTGCACCGCATGTGAAGGCAGAGACTTGGCCAGTGATATTTGTCTCCGCTGCAGTCAGGTGGATTATAGTTACCTTTCCAAGTGTGACCTTTCTCCTGAGAACAAAGTATTTTACAAATATCTGAGCTCAGAACCTCAGCAGAGAGACTGGAAAGATAGGGTCCAGAGTAAACTACACTAAAACCTTAGATTGTGAGTAACTCATTCTGTGAGGGTTCTGCAAGACAAGCAAACATTTCTAATAAATTTTAACTTGATAAACGAACGATGTCTTGCAGTACGAGCGGTAGGTGATGCTGAATGTCACAAGGTCACAACTGAGCCAATGGTTCTTCTCTCTCTCTCTCTCGCTGTGGGATTGTGGGTGATTGTCTCCCATGCTCCGATGCTCGGTCTCAGGCCACTGTGTTTGGCAGAAATCAGTGATTTTTCAGAACGTTGGAAGGTGCCCACAACGGGCACAAGACTATGGACAATCTTGCTTTTCCAGACAAGAGGAAGCATAGGAATGCTTTGCTTCACTCTAGGCCATTGGATAGGTTCCTTGTTCAAGTTACAGGAAAAGAAAAGGATTCCAGAGATGCCTGGGTGGCTCAGTTGGTTAAGTGTCAACTTCAGCTCAGGTCATGATCTCGTGGTTCACGAGTTCGAACCCCGCGTCGGGCTCTGTGCCGACAGCTCAGAGCCTGGAACCTGCTTCAGATTCTGCGTCTCCCTCTCTCTCTGTCCCTCCCCAACTCACGCTCTCTCTCTCTCTCTCTCTCTCTCAAAAATAAATCAACATCAGAACAAATTTAAAAAAGAAAAAGAAAAAGATTCCATTGAGCCAATAGATAGTAGTGATTCTGTTAGTGATAATGAAAGTCGTCCTAAAAAATAAATAAATAAATACATACATACATACATACATACATAAAAGAAACTCGTCCTACACAATAACCCTCCTCTCTCTTAGCTCCCTGACATCAGCCACAAAGGCTTCCAAAGGTAAGCGCAAGTTAATTTGTTTCTTTTTCTTTACATGTCGTATTTTCTTCATGATTTTGTGTTATATTACAGCCTTGTGATCATTTTTATATGAACATTTTTGGGTTGTGGAACAACTGCTCTGAGTCTCCACTACCTCTTACGGGGAAACTCGCTCTGATATACAAGTGCCTTGGATCGCAGGCATGTCTCGAGAACGAATTCTGCTCACAAACCAAAGTTTTACCGTCTTCCGCATGTGAGGAAAACAAAGAAAATGAGGCTTTCCAACCGAGACCTTGTAACTACTCAAGGCAAAGGTCTGAGAAACAATTCGAGGCTGACTCTGCCTCTTGCATCCTGACAATGGCAACCCAGTCTGCCGGGTTTGGGGCCATTCTGCTTGAAGTGCAGGCACCCAGCCCGCACAGATGGCGGCATTGCAAATGGCGCCTCGTACAAGGAGGTGTTCAACGACAGTGCCTTGAGTCCAGTGGGCTCTTGGTAAATGATCGTTGAATTCACTTCGGAAAACGTGGCATGAATCTGTAGCATCAGGGTCACATAATTGCTGTTAAGCACACAACTTAAGACAGTCTGCAAACTGTCACTGTGACCATAAGGGATTTGTTAGCTGCACGAAGTCACTTGAGATGGGTTTGGATTATAGTAACCCACAGAAGGATTTGGACTTTTTTGATGTGTGTACATGCATACACACACACACACACACACACACACACAAACTATATATATTTAATTCAATCAATAATAAATGTTACCAACAACTAGGGTTTGAATTAAAGCTATTTTATTTTTTTAATGCTGACTTATTTTTGAGGGGGGGAGGGGAAGACAGAGAGAGAGGGAAACACAGAATCTGAAGCGGGCTGCAAGCTTCGAGCTGTCAGCACAGAGCCCGACGTGAGGCTCAAACCCACAAACCCCAAGATCATGACCTGAGCCGAAGTCAGATGCTCAACCGACTGAGACACCCAGGAGCCCCTAAAACTATGTTTAGATGAATTGATCTTGGTGTGTGGATATTTTTACTGTGTTATTCTTTGGAATGACAAGAAAAGAACAAATAATATGGCGTTGCCCTGGGTAGGTCAAGATTTTAGCCAACCAACCGCCATTTCCTGCTCACTGTGTTCTTACAAAGACAAATTGGGTTAATGATGTAAAGAATGCCTAGTAGTGCCCAGAACAGCACATGCTGTATAAAAGCTATCTCTGTTATTGTTATTGTTGTTGTTGCTATTATTTCTATGATTTCATTCACATAACAGTACTCCCGTATGCAAAACAGACACACTATGAAGTGAATGAGTATTAGGAGAGGGAAGAATGCTCCTTGCTCTTGAATAAACACAACAACCTTCTCAACTCGTGCCACAGTCTTCGTTCCTCCTTCCTAGAGCAACATTACCGGGGTTCAGACTCCGGTGAGAGACACAGGAGGGGCTTCCCACCCTTAAATCCTAGGCAGGCAGTCCAGAGTCATGGATAACGGAGAGAGAATTCTGAACCTAAGTGGGAGAAGATTATTGCCCAGCTCTGTTCCCTTAGAGGAAAGGGACTGAAATGAGTAGAGCAATAAAACCCAGGAGACCTATTGCAGCAAAATCTCCCTTAAAAAATCGAAAGGGGTAGTTACCAGCAGGATGGGAATCAGGGATGGTGTAGAAACAAGACAGCAAAGACAGGCTGTGGTCATCAGTGGCCTCTGGCATCAGGCATGAACACCCTTGGAAAATAGCAATCTCAGTGCTCAGGGCGACATCTGGGGAAGGCAGCAAGAGCCCGGAAGGCCCTCAAATGGCATTTATGGCACAAGTGACATTTTTTGTCATTGGTAGCAAACTGGCAAGCAATCAGGGAACTGAAGGGTACCAGCTGGGGAAGGTCCGTGTTCTGTCTCACTCTTCATGCACCAGACGTATCTTGGGATGGATCCTCAAAGAAGCTTCTATTTAAGGGGCTGTTACTGTCCTGGGGACTCCCGGTTCAATGGGGAGCAATTAAAGAGAAGCCGTGATTTCTGCAGAGCAAAGGAACAGTGTTTTGTTACATTTGAGGCAGTATTTTTGCCCCAGATAACAGTTGCCGGGGCAGAAAAATAGAGGAGTTATGCTCACCTTCCAAAAGGATAACATTTTTAGTGCTTTTAAAAGCCAATTATGAAAAGCCATATGTAATTATAAAATAATGTTGTGTTATTCTAATCCTGTAGGATAGTGCCAACAAGAAAAATAAAACCCCAGAATTAACTGCAGTAAGGTTTCCTGTATGTTTCCAAATGATACCGAGGCTGTAAGTTTTAATTTTTTTTTTTAACCTTTATTTATTTTTGAGACAGGGAGAGACAGCATCAATGGGGGAGGGTCAAAGAGAGAGGGAGACACAGAATCTGAAACAGGCTCCGGGCTCTGAGCTGCCAGCACAGAGCCCGACGCGGGGCTCGAACTCACGGACCGCGAGATCATGACCTGAGCCGAAGTTGGACGCTCAACCGACTGAACCCCCCAGGCTCCCCGAGGCTGTAATTTTTAAAATAGCCTTTATATGGTAGAAGTCGAAATAGTGTGATTTTTTATTTGCTCTTGCTGCCCTGATTATTTCACATATGTTACCATGACCAAAGTCAAGAGAATATTTGTGGCATAAATGATGAAATACATAAACGCCTGGTCTCTCGCACCTGTTGCTGTAGATAATGCAGTACACTGTTTCCATCTCTCCTGAATGTGAATTTATTTTAAGTGCTTGAGGACCTGATTTCATTGTTTTCGTTTTTCTTAAACTTGCCGGTAAACTTATTTTTACACTAATCAAGGTATTTAAATGCCTTTCTGTTGAGTCATCCCAACAGAAACAGAAACGGGGTTGGCTTTAGATAAAATTGTGAAAAGGCAACATTTGTTTCCATGTCCCCGGGTTACCCAGCCTGTTTTCTTAACCTTCCCCAAACCCCAGCTCCCTTCTTCTCTCCTGTCCTTCCCAGCAAACCTTGTCTGTATCACCTGCCTGAATGAACCCGTCAGTGCCTGTCTTTCAGTAACTGAAACTACTTACCCCTCACTCCTTTTATAAAATGTATCAGAAAGTACCAAATATAGCAACTGAATTTCAACCAGAAACATGCCTGGGCTTCTGACATCAAGGTAGCTTTAATCCTGGGAGTGTATTGGGTCTGTCAGCATTCGCAAAGTCTCAGGAAACATCTGATGGTATACATCTTCTTGAACGTAACTATTAACGGTACATCATTTTAAGCATTTTAGAGGAAAACAAACATGGGTGTCAGCATTGGGACTGCAGAGTAGCCATGAACTGTAAAGGCAAAACACAAGACTGGGAGGAAATCTTATAGTTGTGATAGGCAGGTTGAACAAAAGCCCCAAAGCCATTCATTTCTCTGTTATTCAGCCTCATGTCCCTCTGCCATCATACAGACATCTGTAGAAAAATGAAGTAGCATAGGTTCCAGCCGAAGGAATGAAGTCTTAATGTATTATTATTTCAGTACCATCCAGCTAGCGAGACACCAGATATTAGCAAGAGGATGATAACTCTTAAGTAGTAGAAATAAATTGAAGTTCCGACATTTACCACCTGTGCGACCTTGGGCAGGTCACTTAACCTCTCTGAGTAAATTTCTGTATCTGTGAAGTCGAAACTATGGCCCCCAGTTCAGCTTTTCTTCACGAGAACTGGTGAGACTGAAAGATGACAATTGGGAAACACTTTATAAATTATACAATGCCACATAAAGGTAAGTCACTCTTGTTGCACCATTACTTTGTAGAAATGTTCTGGGAAGCCTGGATATCCCGTTCCTTTTTTTTTTTTTTTTAACGTTCATTTTTGAGAGACAGAGAGAGACAGAGCGTGAGCAGGGGAGAGGCGGAGAGAGAGAGAGAGAGAGAGAGAGAGAGAGAGAGAGAGAGAGACAGAATCGGAAGCAGGCTCCAGGCTCTGAGCTGTCATCACAGAGCCCGACGCGGGGCTCGAACTCACGGACCGCGAGATCATGACCTGAGCCAAAGTCGGATGCTCAACTGACTGAGCCACCCAGGCGCCCCTGGAATCCCATTCCTGGGGCTGAGCCCCACCCTGCCCACTAGCGGACTGCTGGTCTCCTGCTCTGGTGTGGTGTCTCCTTCTGGATTTCTGAACTCAAGCTGAGAACTGCCTGGGGTGGAGTGTCGACATTGGATCGTAATTAATTATCCTTGTTATATATTATGATTTTACACAGAAATAGAAAAATGTGTGCATCTTAAAGCCTCCGTGCGTGATTTTGGCTGGCATCCCTCCTCCACCTGCAGGATCTATAGGAGCTTGTGAGGAATGCAGAATGGGTTCTGGTAATGCCTACATCAGAGGTGGAAGTCACTCGAGAAATCACACTTCTTTCTTTGGAATCAAGATTAGATCTATCTTTGGTTTATTTGCCATCTGTGCTGGTAAATCTTTTGGGGAGAGACAGATATATAGCTCTAGATTTGAGGTCCTCAGTTAGGTATTTATAAAAATAGAAAGATGTCTGAACTTGAAATTCCTGGTAGTGGGCTTGGATACAGAGAATGCCACCCTGCTCCCCCCCATAGAAGGCAAGCCACGCAAATGCATACGGTGAATTACACAGGGTCTTTCAGTCCTAAAAGACATCCCCCAAGTGCAACTGTTGCATAAGAACACGATCTCTTCCAGTGGCTACTGTGTTCTCTTTGGTGTGTGGACAACTGGGAACTTGAGTCAGCCCTAGGGCTTTGTCATCGAAGAGATAACGCAAAACACACGACCACTTAAAGCTCTGAGAATGGTACCTCTCGGGGAAGGGTATATTGGCAAGCAAAAATTAAAAGTGCCCTTTGCTAGGGATTGTTCCAGATAACATGATCTGGTGTAGTCTGCTCAAGTTTGAGAGCGAGCACATCTGGCTTCTAATCCCACTTCTCCCACTGAGATTGTACGACTGGTAGACAGAGCCAGGTTCCTGCCCAGCTGGCATTCGAGGAGGCTTTGGCGGAGACGGGAAAGGCAAACGAACATTCCGAGGGGATGGGAACAATCCCCAATCCAATCCTTCCTTTGGCTTTGAACGTGTTCATTCAAATGCCACAAACTTCGATGTTAGGACACATGGCTCTTATTTACTGTTTTTCTTTTTCCCTTAAGACAGATCATTTTCTTTCTCATTTTTTTTTATTTTATTTTTTGTCTGTTTTATTTTATTTAACACTCGATAACATGTGCTCACTTCCAAAGAACAGATACAAAGAGGACAATAAGAACTATTGTGGGCATGTTGGAATATTCCTTTCAAGGCTTTTCACTATGAATGTGCATGTGTTTGAAAAACAGAGTCATAACATACATAACATACAGTCATAGTTAAAGCATTTCTTCTTTAAACTACACATGTCCTGGGGCGCCTGGGCGGCTCAGTCTGTCCAGCATCGGACCCTTGAATTCAGCTGAGGTCATGATCTCATGAGCCCCATGTAGGGCTCTGCCCTAGGCGTGGAGCCTCTTGGGATTCTCTCTCTCTCCCTCTGCCCCTCTCCTGCTCCTCTCTCTCTCTCTCTCTCTCTCTCTCTCTCTCAAAATAAATAAAGAAACTTAAAAAAAGAAATATTACTTTCAAGGCTTTTAGCGATGCATATTCATGTGTTTGAAAACCAGCATCATAACGTACACAGTCATCAAACATTTGCATGTCTCTGTTAAACCACACACATCCTTGGGGCGCCTGGGTGCCTCAGTCGGTTAACTGTCCAACTTCGGCTCAGGTCGTGATCTCACAGTTTCTGAGTTCGAGCCCCGCATGGGGCTCTGTGCTGACAGCTCGGAGCCTGGAGTCTGCTTCGGATTCTGTATCTCCTTCTCTCTCTGCCCCTCCCCCACTTGTTCTCTGTCCCTCAAAAATAAATAAAAATGTAAAAAAAAAAAAAAATTTAAACTACACACGTCCTTTGCCCCAGTTTTTAAGGAACCATTCTCCTCTTTCCAATTGATTTCAAAACCCTATTTATACATCAAAAAGAGTAACACTTTATAAACGGAGCAGTTCTGTGCCTGGTTTTTCTTACTGTTTGAACTCGCTCATTTTTTTAGGTAAACATAATCATAATTTTCTGAGCGACAAAAGCAAAACATATCACTGTGGGGAAAAATAGCAAATATCATTAAGTAAGAAGAAGAAAACTTCGGGGGGAAAAGCTGACACTAATCCACACCTTGAGATAACCACTATTAGATATTGGTATGTGTCTTTTTCCATATGTGTATTTCTACATGCATGTATTTCTTTTGATCATGGTTACCTGAAAATCATTGTCCAATGCCTTTATATCTGACTTGACCATGTCCCTTTACTTTAGGCTTATGGCTTAAGGGCTCCACCTAATTTTTCTTTCCCTCTAATTTGAGAGCCTTACTGTGGCACTTAAAACCAATTTACTCTGCTATCATGTTCCCACCTGCCCCACTCCAGCTGTTTCTGTTTCGTTTTATTACCAAAAGGACTGTTTGGACTGTTTTCTCTGTGTCTCCCATTTCTTTTTGTACTTTATTTTGATACATAGCCTGTTTATGTTTTATTAGTGATCTCACATTTTATTGTGTAATTACTATTCAATTAGTTGTTCCATGATGAGTGCTTTATTATTACATGGTTTTCTTGTTAAGAAATTCTGATACTTTCGGGGCACCTGGGTGGCTCAGTCGATGAAAAGCATCCGACTTCAGCTCAGTCAGCTCAGGTTGTGATATCAGGGTTCACGAGTTCCAGCCCAGCGTCGAGCTCTGTGCTGACAGCTCAGAGCCTTGGAGCCTGCTTCAGATTCTGTGTCTCCCTCTCTCTCTCTGCCCCTTCCCTGTTTGCACTCTCTCTCTCTCAAAAATAAATAAACATGAAAACAAAGTTATATAAAAAAAGAACTTCTCATACCTCTTTATGCTGTAGGTGCATGTTTCTGTTACAAGTATCTCTAATACTAATCAGTTTCAACGGTCATGCACAGTGCCACTTCCTGTTTCACGTAACCTACACATTTTCCAGTTCTCTGTTTTGATTTCTCATTCAGTTCGCTGGACTAACTGATAAGAGACCAAGCCCATCTCCCATCCCCTTTGTGCATAAAATATCTGCAGGGAGTCGTCACTCTCTTCTCATCTGTACATGACAAGCACTTCTCATCTGGAAGCTCCAGGGCAATTTTCTCCTTGCTCTTTACTGTTTATTTATTTTTTGAGAAAGAGACAGAGCACGAGTGGCGGGGGGGGGGGGGTGCAGAGAGGGAGACACAGAATCCGAAGCAGGCTCCAGGCTCCGAGCTGTCAGCACAGAGCCTGATGTGGGCTTGAACCCACGAACTGTGGGATCATGACCTGAGCTGAAGTCAGACGCTTAACCGACTGAGCCACCCAGGCTCCCCTCTTCTTTCTTTAATTATTACTCTGGGTCCATCAACAGCACCATTTCTCTGAAAGGCCATTCTACGTAAATGTAGGTCCTAAATATGTTCTGCATTATTCCTCTTTTCTTTTTCTCCTTATCTCTCCCACTTTTATTCCTAGACTTTCTGCCTTAATTTCAAGAAAAATTCTTGAGTTTCTCTTTCACTTCAGAAATTTTATATTTTCAGTAGCCAATCTACTGTTCATTGTATACATCATGGGTTTTTATTAGACACTTGTGTTTCTCATCTCTCTCTATACCACTCATGTGATCTGATTTTAGAACTTCATGACTACCTATTTTGGATTCATATATGCAAATGTGTTTAAAGCACTTTAACAACACACTCAGAATCATTGAGTTTTCTTTTCCTACTGTTTTTTTTTTGAGGCCAATCTGTTTCAGAGGGAAGTATTTGCTTTAATTCTCCAGAGCAGTTCCTTATATTAGGTTAAAACATGTAAAATTTCTGGTATTCCAGCCTTTCTTTATTTATAAGTAAAGATGTTATTTGTAAACACGGTGACTTTATATGGTTTCACCTAAAAGAAATATTTCCCTTTTTTTAGGACTTATGACTTACTCGAGTCTTCCAGAAGCAAGTTGTTGCCGCCCAGATTAGCTTATAGTCAACTCAAAGTTAAGATGGGTTTGTTAAGAGATTGATTTGTGTCTTTGTTACTGTTCCTCAGGTCCACGTAAATGGGAAGAGTAAGTATTATTCTTGAGATGAACTTGTATTGTCACTTGAGCTGTCCTGCGTGCTGGATAAGGCATCAGTCAGCGACACTACAAACCGTCCTAACAGTCAACTGTGTCCATGTAATTTCCGTATGTGATACTGGCTTCCGCACAGCAGAAAACCCCACGTCTCCTCAAGACTGCTTAGTAATCATTTCTCTTCAGGAATCACAGCAGATAACAACAATGGCCCATGTTCTTCACTGCTATAGACATTTGCCCGATTTGGCAATTAGCAATAAAAGATGCCCAGTTAAATTTGAGTAAACAGCAAATAATTTGTAGTATTGGTATGTCCTATGCAATATTCGGGACCTGTTATACTAAAACTTATTTGTTGTTAATGCAAATCGATACCACAGGGAAGTACCACCTTCTATCTGTCAGAACGGTTAAGATCAAGAAGACAAGAAATAAATAACAAGGGTCGTCGAGGATGTGGAGAAAAGGGAATCCTTGTGCTTTGTGGGTGGGAAAGCAAACTGGTGCAGCCGCAGTGGAAAATAGCGTGGAGGTTCCATCAAAAATTAAAAATGCAGCTACCCTACCATCCATTAATTCCATTACTGGGTATTTACCCAAAGAAAATGAAAATACTAATTCAAAAAGATATATGCACCCTTATGTTTATTGCAACCTTATTTACAAGAGACAAGATATGCAAGTAATCAAGTGTCCATCAATAGGTGAATAAATAAAGATGTGAGATGTAGGGGGCGCCTGGGTGGCTCAGTCGGTTAAGCGTCCGACTACAACTCAGGTCACGATCTCGCGGTCCGTGAGTTCGAGCCCCGCGTCAGGCTCTGGGCCGATGGCTCAGAGCCTGGAGCCTGCTTCGGATTCTGTGTCTCCCTCTCTCTCTGCGCCTCCCCCATTCATGTTCTGTCTCTCTCTGTCTCAAAAACAAATAAACGTTAAAAAAATTTTTTTAAATAAAAAAAAGATGTGAGATATATATATGTGTATGTATACGTATATACCATCATATATATATATATATATATATATATATATATATACACACCACCATATATATATATATACATGTACACACACACACACACACACATACACACACACAGGAATATTACTCAGCCATAAAAAGGATGAAATGTTGCCAACATGGGTGGACCAGAGGGTATTATGCTAAGTGAAATAAGTCAGACAGAAAACAACAATTAGCACATGATTTCATTTACATGTGGAATCAAAAGAGAAAAAAAACACAAGTAAGCAAACAAAAAAGAAGAAACAGACCCATAAATACAGAAAAGCATCTAATGTTGCCAGTTGGGGGTAGGGTGGAGAGATGAGCAAAATTGGTGAAAGGGAATGGGAGGTACAAGTTTCCAGTTATAGAATGAATAAGTCATGGGGTCAGGTACAGCATCAGGAATATAGTCAATGGTATCATATAGCAACAGATGGTGCAGTCTGATACAAAAATTATTCATCATTTGTCTGAAATTCAAACATTATATTCAAATAGAATAGCTTAACTGTGGGGTATAAAGGCTGCCAAATGGGTCACGCTTGTCTCCAATCCTTGCATTTCTGAGTTTTTGGAGGCTTGCCAGGGTCTGTCAGGGTCTCTTCCATGAATGGCCAGGAACACTGCCCTTATTCAGGAGGAACAGCATGGGCCACTCTCTATAATTCCCATCAATGTTGGTCCATCTCACCAGCTCTCCCATAAATTCATCAGATGTTATGGAAAGTCAGTAGTGCCCTTCTCTACTTTCCAATGTTCATGCAAGTTTATCTTCACTATTTCAAAGGAATTTGGGGAAGAAGAATATTAGGACTGTGATAAAGTTATCTTACCACCCAACCTGGAGAGTCAGAATAATTTTCTTCATCTGAAACAGAACAAATTTTTGCACATGGTCAATGGGTATATTCCACCAGGAACTTTAATAATCATATAAGCCTCATTTGATACTTATCCATAGAATGGCCAGTATTTTCATGAATTGATTATTCTGGTTGTAAAAACAGAGAGTTTTTAGAAAAAATAACCTTGAAAGAAATTGCCTCTTGCCCCCTAGTTTGAGCGTGGGGCAAAGTGCAGACAGTAAGAATTGTTAATGAAGAGTGTAGAATAGAGCCCTTTAACATAATGAATGAAATCTTGGAAATTTCACCTTAAGACAATCTCTCATTTCAACACACACTGACGAAAATTTAAATGAGAATCCACTAAGAATAAAAATCAAGGAATTTAGACAGCATCTCCAAAATGATCATACGTGCCCTCTTTCCTTCTCTTCTTTAACTCTTCCTCTCCGTGGGTGACATATAACAGAAGGACAACGTTCTGTAGCATTTGAACTAGATTTCATCCTCATTATTATAATCATATGCACATCAAAGGTATGTGTCATATTCTCGCTTAACTCATGGAGACTATCAGGAAAGCATTCCTTTGGAGAATTTAATTTTTTTCTCAAGTTTTATGGATATTGCATTCTCGAAAAGTAAGATTTTGGTCTAAGTATTGAGGATCAATGTTTCATTTGAAATATTCAGTACATACCAAGGCCACTGACCACACCTATCATGATGCTCTCAATACAACAGGAAGTTACAAGTTTGATTGATTTTCAGTTCAAAAAGTATGTTGTTAATAATGCCCTACTGTTCCTGCAGTGAGAGGATCACTTCCCTTTTTTTTTTTAAATCGAGGCATAGTTGACACACGATGTTACATTAGTTTCGAGTGTACAACATAGTGATTCAACTTCTCTAGACATTGAGCTGTGCTCACACAAGTGTAGCCCCCATCTGTCACCATGCAACACTATTACGATCCCATGAACTATATTCCCCATGTGGAATTATTCCGTTTATTCCTGGGATTTATTCATTCCATAACTGGAAGCCTGTTCCTCCCTCTCCCTTTCGCTCATTTTTGTCCTCCTCTCTGGCAACCACCAGTTTGTTCTCTGTATTTAAGGGTCTGTTTCTGCTTTTCTGGAAGGTTACTTTTCTTTTTCGGCATGGAAATAGCTTTGATTTTTTTATTTTAAGTTTCATATGTAATGCATATTCAAAGGAAAATCGAAAAGCATAAAGTGATATAAAGAAAATATGAAAAAAATTACCTTTAAATCCAACACTATGAGATAAACTTCACCATGCTGTTGGTATATCCTTCTGGACTTCTCGTTGTTTATAGTCACAAATATAAACGGGAACATATATGTGAATATAAAAACACAATCGGAATAGTTGGCTTTATTTTAGGTAATGTGTGCTTCAGCACTCTGTCTGAATTCCTTTTTAATTTTAAAAGTCACCCTATAAAGTACTGGTAGCATTCCCAATTTAGAGATGAAGAAATTTTGAGGACAAATTAGTCAGCCTGTCCAAAGCCACATGCCAGCAAGTGGTGAAGCCAGAATCCGAAATGAAGCGGATTTACTCCAGAGCCCGAGACAGGCTGGGTGCTGTTAACGACCTGCATTTTTCACCCAACAGCGTATCACTGATACCTTTCCACATTAATACATATCCAAACACATATGTCCTTTTTACGGATGCAGAGTGTACCATTAGATCATCGTGCCATAGTTTACACAAATGACGTCCTCACGATGGAGTTTAGTTCTTTTCATTCTTTTTTTTTTTTCACTTCCTCACTAATGCTCTGAAGAGAACCCTTGCCCTATATCTTTGCTCATCTTTCTGATGACTTATTTCAGATCAATCTCTAAACGTAGAACTGGAGAGCTCAATTTAACTTTTTCTACCCAGTGACGAAATGCATCTTCTGAGGATTAGACCTGTCTACACTCCTGCAAACGGTCCACACGAGTAACTCTTCTCCATGCTTGCTGCACTTAGAAAAAGTCTTAAAATCCCACATTCTCCTTCAAGTCCAACTACTCTAAAGACTACGATGCTTTGCCTGTGGACCAATGAATGCCTTCCTGCACAACCCTGTTCCAGAATCCAATCGCCCCATCGTGGCCAGTAGGCGGTGCTCACACACAGATTAGAAAGCTCTCTGTGGTCACCTTCAGTCTGACACCCAGGACATCGTTCACAAGGTCTCAAACTCTTGGACAATGCATCGTGGCCTGCCTACTCAAAACTTACATAATGGTTTATCCAGTACTCCTAAAATTCAGATTTATTGTTATTCTTATATCAATGTCTTGGCAGGAATTAATGTTAGTAATGTCCAAATATCCTTCTGATCACAAGGTCCATATATAGAGTCAATAATAACTCGCCAGGTCTCATCCAGGTGAAGTTTCAAGCATCTGGTCTTAAATTTGTATCAGCCAGCTCAGCCTTTCACTTATTTATCTATACTGCATTTCTATAAGGAGTGGCATAGGCCAAAACACTATCTAATGCTCTCCCTTTTCTACATTGCACTTCTGTTTAACCCCCACATATTTCTTTTTAAAAATGTGGCTAAGTATTTGTCATTGCAAGCCTGAGGCAGATAAGTTTTTCTGTTTTCCTTCCTACTAGAACTCAGTCTGTTTCTCTTTTAATGTCTTTATATTCGGAACTACCTTGCTGCCTTATACTTACTGTAAGAACATTTCTGACTCCTCTGTGATTTGGTTACTTCCACCTTGAAAAGCAGAATTTAAGCGGAAAGGTTGAAAGCGTGACCACACAAAATAAAGAAAATGTCTGAAGGTTCAAAATCTCAGAAAAGAAATGTGAGAAAAATATTTACACCAAATATGATCCGCAAAAGATGATCCTTAAGAGATGAAGAGATTATAAATGTCTATTAAAATATTAAAATCATAACAGAAAAAAATGGATAATGAACTTGCAGAATTTACGGAGGCACAAGTAACTATGGATGTATTTCAAGAAAATATTTAATCTAATCCATTGTGAGAAAAACAGGAATTAAAATGATCTTGTTCAAATTAGCAAAGAGTAATTCGATATTAGGAATGACGGTTAGGACATGGCAAAGGTCAAAGTCACACCTCACACATGGTTAGTAAAGGTATATAACCATTCTAGAAAGAAATTTTAGAATTGATAACAAAAACATTAAAAACATTCATGCCATTTGACCAGTAATATGCCTCTGGAAATTCTTGGAAACCAAGTCATATATATGTGTGTACATACATATATACATATATATACACACATATATATATAAAGTTCATTCTGACATTATTTATTACAACAAAGCACTATACACCTTCAAATATCCAATAATGCAGCATAAGTTTTAATATTATACATGTATTGATATACACATATGCAGGACAAATAAAGGAAAAAATATATCCTATTTTTGACATTTATTTTCTGTAGCTATAAAGTCAGACTGTTTGTTTTTAATTTGCGTTTGTATGTGTCTCACGCTTTGTACAGGAAATTGTATTACTTTCACAATCAGAAAAAACACAGCGTTTAAAGATCAACTTGATTCAGGTATAATTTCCATACCATAAAACGTCCATCATTTAAGAGTAAAAGTAACTGAGTTCTGACAAACGGCACCCTAATGTGGCACTCACTATAATCAAGATACAGAATATTCGCCGTTTTTCGAAATAAGCTGTATGCCCACGCTGAGGCTTGAACTCATGACCCCAAAATCAGGAGCCGCACACTCTACTGACGGAGCCAGTCAGGTGCCCCAAGAGACAGGATATTTGCAGTCAGATCTCTCCACCTTCATTCCCAGCAACCACCGGTGAGCATTCTGTCAATACACAGCAGTTTAGCCTTTTGAGAATTTCACGTAAATACAATCAGTACGTTGTTTTTCATGTTTATCTTCTTCCCCTCTGCATAATGTTTTTGAGATTTAAACACGATGGTACATATATCCACAGTTTGCTTCTTTTTACTGTTGAGGAGTATTGATTTCAAAGATACACAACAATTTGTTTAGCAAATCAACTAATGATGGAATTTGGGTTGTTTCCAGTTTGGGGCTATTATAAATAAAGCGTCTAATTACATTGGCATAAAAGTCTGTGAACATATGCTTTAGTTTTTCTTGAGTAAATACCTTGGAGCAGATTTTCTGGGTAGCATTGTAAGTGAATATTTATTTTTAAAAAACTATGAAGCAGTGTTTCTAAGTAGTTATACCAATTTATTCTCCCAGCATCCAAGTCTGAGAGTTTCAAATGTTCTACACTCACACCGACATTTGTTATTATCGGTCTTTTTAACTTTAGCCATCCTAGTGATAAGAAGTGGGATCTTTTATTTCCCTGATTATTGATGAGTTTTAGTGTCTGTTCATGGGCTCATTGGCCATCTGTATATCTTCTTTTGTGAATAGTCTGTTCAAATCTTTTTCTAATTTTAAATGAGTTTGAAAACTTATTATTGAGTTGGAAGAGTTCTTAGTATGTTCTTAATAAAAGTCATTTGTCACGTATGTATATTGTGAATATTTTTCCCAGTTTGTGAATGTGTTTTGAAAAACACTTCTGGATTTTAGTGACATATAATTTCTCAGTTTTTTTTTTCTTTTATGAATTACGTGTATGGCGTCATATCTAAGAAATATTTTCCTCCCGTGAGGGAAGAAAATGCTGCAATGCTATCTTTTTAAAGTTTTATATTTTTAACTTTAATGGTTAGGTCAATGATCTATTTCTAGTTAATTTTTATGTGTATGTCGTGAGGTCATTTGGACATTCAGTTTTCGTAGAGATATCTAGAGGTCTTGGTATCATTTGTTGAAAAGGCTATTTTCTTCCCTAATGAATTACCTTCTGAAATGTTTGTTGAAAATCAATAGACTAAAAATGTAAGGGCCCATTTCATGGTTTGTCATTCTGCTTCATTGACCCATGTCCATCCTGAAGCCAGGAATCAACAACTCCAACTGTTGTGTCATCTGCATGTGGCTCCAATACTACATATGGACACTGAAACCACTTAATGCCGAGGACTGTGTAATTGGAAGAAATTTCTCTTAAATCTCAGTGATTCCTCTAATGAGCAAGGAACGGGAACAAGTCATTTAACTTCTCGGAACCTTCATTCCCTCACCTACAAAATAGGTGTTTTCATACTCAGTTTCAGGGATTGTTTTGATAATTTAAGGTGATGACAGGTTAAAATGTCTAGAGCAGCACCCGACACAGATGGGGAAACCAAGACAGGTTAGCGTGTCTCTTTAAGGACCCTGGTCAATCATGGCTTTTAAGCAACAGTCAGCTAGGGGTATGTTAGAATGCATTCTCCCCAGGGGTCTCCAGCTGTCATTTTGCATCTCTGGCCATCTGATTTTCATTTTGATTTGGCCGCTTCATTATTCGAGGACACTTTGATGAACCATATAATTTCTCTGGCTGTAGTCTCTTCCTCTGAAACATTAGGTCATTAATCATCCTTTAAAGTCACTTCCATCTGGGGTGCCTGGGTGACGCAGTCGTTTAAGCGTCCGACTGCAGCTCAGGTCATGATCTCATGGTTCATTAGTTCTACTCCTTGCTTCGGGCTCTGTGCTGACAGCTCAGAGCCTGGAGCCTGCTTGGGATCCTGTGTCTCCCTCTCTCTCTGCCCCTCCCCAGCTCGCTCTCTCTCTCTCTCTCTCTTTCTGTCTCAAAAATAAATAAACATTAAAAAACATTTTTAAGTCATTTCCGTCAATAGCCTATGGATAGCCACCTTTTCATCATGAATTCAAATACCAAAACCAAAATAAAAAAAGAATAAAATGTGTTTCTTCTTTCTTATCCATGAAAGTGAAACCACAGTCTTCCAGCTCCAAAGTACTCAGTGCCTTCTACCACTTTCTCCTGGACCAGAATAATAAAAATGAAAAGACAAAACAGCTTGAAGAAAAAAGGTGCAAAGCGATTTTTAACTAGGTCCCACAATTCCAGAACTGAGGGCAAATTAGGCCATCCTTCTAGGATATCAGACGACAAATAGGAACTTTACATCCAAAGAATCATAATGTCGCTATGTTTATTACTTGATAGACTGATACACAAACATTAGCACTGTGTCAGTTGCACACAAACCCTTCAACTACGAAGGTCCATTTTTATCATGTTTTCTCATTAATTTTGTTCTTTTTTTTTTATTTCAGCCTTATTGAGCTATTCACCAATTCCATATTTTGAAATATCTTATTAATACAACTTCAAATAGTAAATATTAATTTTTTATAGCATGCTTGATTCATCAAAACCTTTTGTAAGTGATGGTTAGCGCATCTGACTGGCATGAGAAAGCCAGGTTACCCTGATGGAACACCTCTTACAGAGGATGCTTACCTACATGTTGTGGTAAATTAATCACATTATGGCCCCAATTCTTTATCCTTTCTTGTTTCCATCCTTCTTGTCAATGACTTTAGAGTTCTTCCTCTAGGGATGGAGTATCTCACCATCCCACGTGCCTTGCTTTGACCTTTAGGACTAACGGAAATGACCGTGAACTGGTTCTGAGCCTAGACCTCAAGGGACCTTGCACGTGTCTGCTTGCTGTCTCTTGTTTTCCCATCATCCCCTTGACTACATGCCCCGGCTAGCCTGCCAGAAAATGAGACACATAGAAAATGGAGCTGAAGAGCCCATCGTCTCAGCCATGGCCAGCCTGGCTCGGCCAACCTCCAACAGGTGAGTGAGCTCGATCAAGATCAGCAGGGACTCTTGGTTAACCCAAAGCTGAGCCCACCTGATAAAAGTGTCACTGGGCCACAAGAGAGCTTTACGGTTGCTTGTTACGATGACCGTAAGTAACTGAAACAATTATTGTGAGCTTTCTGGCACGTACTGTAACACATCTACTATGCTTTTAAGTACATTGAAAATAATCCCCCAGTTTGTGTTTCCCGGAATACCATGGAAGCTTGGGTACTCCCGCTTACAAACAGACCCCTTCTGTGTGTGCGATCACAGCCATTGTTACAAACAGGCAGCGCAATCTGTCAGATATGAGTCCGTATAACACAAAGCAGGAAGAGCAGCCTTCAAATGTTGCCGTACTCATTTTTACTCTCAAAAATCAACTTCGAAGTGAAATCCATAGAGTTGGTAAATCTGGACTCAATATAAATGTGTGCAGGTATGTGTGAATGCGTGAGTTTGTATCACACATACACCATCCTTATTAAACGCCTTGAAAGATTTTTTAAATCATACACCCGTCTGCAAAG
Source organism: Panthera onca (assembly GCF_046562875.1). Classification (NCBI taxonomy): domain Eukaryota; kingdom Metazoa; phylum Chordata; class Mammalia; order Carnivora; family Felidae; genus Panthera; species Panthera onca. The sequence goes on along the minus strand of NC_138343.1, from coordinate 16,079,125 downwards.
AAACCCTCAGTGAGTTCTAAGTACAATCACACAGATTATTTTCTCCCATCTTACTACATGAACCCCAGAAATTTATTTTAAAAAGGTTAAACCAGAGCATCAAATTACCTTTAAAACTCTCCTGAAATATTTGTATGCCAAGCAGAAGATAATTCTTACAAATTATTAGTTAATGAGGATTAGCAGTATACTTCCTCAATAAAATAGTTTTCATCTGAAACCGCATACCACATCACACCCAGTGGTGAAATATCTGATTTTCGCGGTAATATCAGAAACAAACAGATGTACAATGGCACCACCATTATTTATCTGTGTTCTAGAAGTGAGACATCATATATTAAAATAAACAAGAGAAGATACCAGTGTTAGAAAAAAAAATGCATTTATCATTATTTGACATTAACAACATTTTCAGTGGAGGCCATTCAAGAATATTGATAACAAATATTTAAAGTCACAAAAAGTTAAATAAGGTAGCTGGTTAAAGCGCAGACAGAAATAAGTTGACATCAGATAACCTGGCACAGCGTTTCAATTTCTATCACTGGGAATTGACTGAAATCATCCCTGTTTTCACATTTTAAATTCATTTATTTAAATTCAAGTTAGTTAATATACAGTGTAGGATTGGTTTCAGGAGTAGAACCCGGTGATTCATCACTTACGTATGACACTCAGTGCTTGTCCCAACAAGTGCCCTCCTAATGCCCGTCACCCATTTAACCCATCCCCCCACCCGCCTCCCCTCTTGCAACCTTCATTTTATTCTCTGTATTGAAGAGTCTCTTATGATTTGCCTCCCTCTCTGTTTTTATCTTTTTTCCTTCCCTTCCCCTATATTCATCTGCTGCGTTTCTTAAACTCCACATATGAATGAAATCATGATCTCTGTCTCTGACTTATTTGGCTTAGCATAATACACTGTAGTTCCATCCACGTTGTTACAAATGGCAAGATTTCATTCGTTTTGATCACTGAGCGACATTCTATTATATCCATCTTCTTTATCCATTCATCAGTTGATTGACATTTGGGCCTTTTCTATAATTTGGCTATTGTTAATAGCACTGCTATAAACATTGGGGTACATATGCCCCTTCGAAACAGAATTTTTGTATCCTTTGGATAAGTTCGTAGTATTGCAATTGCTGGGTTGTAGGGTAAAAATAAAACTACCCTAAGAACATTTTGTTTGTTTGTTTGTTTAATTTTGAAAGACAGAGCACAAGTTGGGGAGGGGCAGGGAGAGAGGTAGAGAGAGAGGATCCCAAGCAGGCTCCACAGCATCAACTCAGGGCCCCACACGCACAGACTCAAACCTATGAAACGTGAGATCATGACCTGACCTGAAACCAACAGACACTCAACTGATCGAGCCACCCAAGTGTCACTGAAATCACCCTTTTTACTGATATATCTATAGATATATATCAACTGATATATATCTATAGATATATATCAGTATATCTATCTATATATCTATATCTATATCTATATCTATATCTATATCTATATAGATATATGTAAAATCTCTCAAGTTTGGAAATAGATAGATGCCAGCATATAGGTATATAGATAGTTATATAACCTTAAAATAATCATATGCTTATTTGTGGTTAGTTTTTTCCTGTTGACTAATCCTATGAAGACTACTAGAATTTAGGCGGGGCACAGAACAAGTACTACGAAATGAAAAGCGGTTAAATTTTACTGTAGTTTATTCCTATGCATACTCTATCCCATGCATATCATCAACTAAGTACGTGCTGTAAATTGCCATCGACATTTCAGTTTATACTGCAAAGTCATTTGTACTGTGGCTGTAAAAACCCACACTTGTGTAATTATTTCAGGCAGTCAGTAATACTAGAAAGTACTAGAAAGCACCACATTTTTTCTTGATAAAAATAATCATGTTTATTGTGAAAATCTGTGAAATATTTGTTAGTACCTTTTTTCTTGAGAGAGAGTGCACAAGTGGGGTAGAGGGGCAGAGGGAGAGAGAGAGACAGAGACAGAGAGAGAGGGAGAGAACCTCGAGAAGGCTTCACGCTCAGCCCTGAGCCTGATGCAGGGCTTGATCCCTTGACCCTGGGATCGTGTCCTGAGTAGGATGCTCAACCAACTGAGCCACCCAGGTACCCCACCACAATTTTTTTTAATCTGAATATTTTTAAACATGCCTGTAGCTATGGCAAGCCTACTCACACACTCTCAGTTTATCCTGGGCAAGGGATATGTTATTTTACCTATGGTCCCTATTCTTTTCAGATGAGTCCTTTTTTTTATTATTATTATTTTTAATGTTTATTTCAGAAAGAAGAAGAGAGAGACAGCGTGTGAGCAGGGGAGGGGCCGAGAAAGGGAGACACAGAATCCAAAGCAGGCTCCAGGCTCTGAGCTGTCAGCACAGAGGTCGATGCGGGGCTCGAACTCACGAACTGTGAGATTATGACCAGAGTCGAAGTCAAACACTTAACCGACTGAGCCACCCAGGCACCCCTTCATATGAGTCTTATACTTGGGTTGCATAAAAATCATTTCTCAGTGAGAAGCAATTCACCTTTACACTATGAATTCCAAAAATGCTCGAGTAACATGAAGGCGGTAAGATTCGTGCAACGAGACCACAGATGGATGGATTGGGGTTCATCTTTTCTTCCTCCTTCAACCTACTGCCTGGGAGAGGTGCTAATGAACAGTGAAATGACCATATGCTTAATACAGCCAGAAGCACAAAAAGGGAAAAAAGAATCAATATAGTCTGCTCCTGAAAATTCAAGTGTTTCTGAGGCTCTAAAGTCAATCCCATAGAAAGTAACAGATACCAATCATTACATCGCAAGCAAAACAATGATGTAAGTAGATGTAAAGCGGATCAATCTCACCAACAATGAGAAATGGAAATTAAGATGAGATACAATTTGTATCCCCCAGATCGTACAAAATGAGAACGATCGTGTCAGCAATAGTGTAGGGCAATGGCATTTTCATCAAATGCTGGTGAGTAGATCAACTGAGACAACATTGCATAGGATGGTTTTGTCACATGTGATAGAAAAACCCAGCTAACAACCTAACAGTGAATTTATTTTTAAAGCATAAAAACTGCCTGGGAAGATGAAAGTTGCTCACCCTGGTTTACCTGCTTGTCTTTCCATCTTACTGCCCCCTCATTGCACAGTTGTGGAATCTTATTTCCATTCCTTTCATCCCGTGATGGAAAGATGGCTGCCCTAGCTCCAGGCTGCTACGGGAGAATATCAAACAGAAAGTCAAGTCTGAGAACAAAAAGACCCTGGATTCTGAGGCTCTGTCTTTTCATCAGGAAGAAAAGTCATTCAGCAGTCTTCCCCTTGAGTTTCATTGGCTAGAACTGACACACCTCCACTCTCAGACCAAAAACTATTGAAGAACAATTAAAGGTACACAAGGCCTTCCTTTCCTGACCGAAAATAACGATTGAATGAGGTATGGATTTGTGGCATTTATGCATTTTGTGTATGACATTTTCGTATCTACCAAAATGTAAATGCATAAATCGATCACGGTGTAATATTTCTTCGGGACTTTAGGCTATACGTTACTTCCAGAAACACTGTGGAAAGAAACGTGTTTCTCTGTATGTACTTCTGGGAGTATTTCCATGTATGTACATGTATGTGCATCTTTATGTCTTTGCAGAGTACTTCTGGAAATACATGTAATCATACCAACATCATTAATAAAAAATTGGAAATATGGTATAACTTAAATGTCTGTTAATGCATGTTAAATACTTAGTTAGCATCAGGTATGATACATGCTAAGTAAATATTTGATATTGGTTTGGGGCTCGGTGCAAATTTTTTCTTCCTTTTTTTTCCTCTCCATAAAAATAAGATTAAATCATTGGCACTTCCACATATTGGAATACCTTAGAGCAACCACAAGAACAACGTAGGTTGACATTTGCTGACACTGAAAGATGTACAAGATATATTGTTCAGAGAAGAACAATGCAAGTTTCTTCTTATGTGTAGTATCATCTTATTTTTCTTTAAAAAGGCAAGGAAAATAAAGTTGAGAATACACCTGGGAAAGAGCTTAGGTTTCAATTTTGTCATATTTTTTAGACAATAAGTAAGCATCACTTTTTTATTCCTCTGGGTGTTTTTAGATGTTCTTTTTGTTTTCAGTTGCTTTAAGTACGATGAGCATAAATAGGAGGTGTTTTGTATTTAACCTGCTTCGAGTTCTTAGCACTTCTTGAATATACATAACTGGATATTTTCCATCAATTAAAAATTCTCAGCCACTGAGAAGCCATATCTCTTCAAATACTGCTACCATCCATTCTATTTCTTTTTCCTTCTGGCACACCAATTACACATGGTATACCTTATCATATCTTCTATGTCTCTTTTACGCTTTTCTGTGTTTTCTATCTTTTTATTTCTTTGCGCTTCAGCATGGGTGGTTTCCTCTATCTTATCTTCAAGTTTACTGATTCTATCTTTAGCCATTTCTAATCTGCTGTTAAACCATCCACTGAGTTTGCAGATGGCATTTTGCAGTTCTAAAATCTCCATTTGATTCTATTTTTAGAGTTTCCCTCTAGAAGTCTCGTTCATTTATTTGAAGATATGTATTTTGAAGTCCCTGATAACTTCATTATCCATATCTGAATATCTATTTTTCCTCTTTTTCTCTTGATTTTGGGTCAAGTTTTGTTCTCTAACGTGCCTTATTATTTCTGATTAGAGCCAGATATTCAACATTAAAAATCATACAGATGTTTTGAGAATCTAGATAACATTACCTTTCTCCAGAGAAACTTTTGGTTTTGCTTCTGGCAGTCAGCTATACTAAGTGTGTTAGCAATCCAAGAGTCACTGTTTTGATCAGGAATTGAGATGATCTAAAATTGGGCTTGACTGTCTTTAAAGAATATTCTGTTGCTGTAACGCCCGAGGTCGTGAAACCCCCCACAAGAGACCACCAGAGTCGTAAGTCAAAGCCAAGCGGCAAGGGTCGTTTATTGCAGGTTCGAACCTGGACCTCCGCGCACTCGTTGCCAGTGACGCTAAGAGGCCCCGATCAGGGTTGGTACAGCGTTTTTATAGACAGAGACAAATAGCATAGGGGAGGTTTCAGGTTATGAGGGGCTTGATTGGTTAATTTTAAAGTAAAGACATTTGTTGTTCTCTGATTGGGCGTCCTTTGTCTGTCCTTTGGCGGGAAGGCTTTGTCCGTTACTTGTGGCGGGAGAAAAAGGGGGAAGGGGGAAGGGGGAAGGGGAAGAATGTGTTAAGCAAGCAAGATTACAGAAGCGAGAAAATGCTGGTTAGTAATTATTTTCATAATCTTAGGGTATAGCAAACTAAGTCTAGAAAAATTTAACGGTGCTCACATCGAACAATAGGCAAGACATGCAAAATTTTAAATTCATTTTCTACATTGCCAGTATCCCAGATCCCTTTTATCTTTCCCTTGGAAAGTCCCAACTAAAAATCTGGGATTTTTGTGAGCCACTCCCCTCATATTGGTGGGCCTTGATTTCCAATTTTTGTAACCTCATTCCTGTTGATAGTACTACTCACCTTCCCAACCTTTTGACATTGCTCTGAAAAATTGGCAAATGCTTTGAGGGATCAACTCTCTGATTCGATAGACTTACTGGTTTGTTTGGCGTTTTTTTTTGTTTTTGTTGTTGTTGGGGGTTTCTGGAGTATATAAATCTTTGCTCTCTAGTTTTTCTAGCTATTTTCTTTTTTGTAAGTTTATTTATTGATTTTAAGAGAGTGCAGGGGGGACAGAGAGAGAAGGAGGGAAAGAGAATCCCAAGCAGGCTCTGCACTGTCAGGGCAGAGCCCGGTGAGGGTCTCAAACTCATGAACCATGAGATCATGACCTGAGCCAAAACCAAAGTTGACACTTAACCAGTCCAGCCACCCAGGCTCCCCTTTAGCTGTATCCAGAGGGTTTGTGAGAAACAAGCCAATATAGCATTGGCAAAACACAAATCACAAGCAATGCTTTTGTTCTTAATTAAAAAGGAGGAGGATACAAGAGAAAATTCCATTAGAACAAATCACACTTTGAGTTAATATCTAACATTTATAAAAATGAGACTGGGGGGCGCCTGGGGGGCTCAGTCGGTTAAGTATCTGACTTCGGCCCAGGTCATGATATCACGGTCCGTGAGTTCGAGCCCCACGTCAGGCTGTGTGCTGACAGCTCAGAGCCCGGAGCCTGCTTCGGATTCTGTGTGTCTCTCTCTCTCTGCCCCTCCCCTGCTCATGCTCTGTCTCTCTCTGTCTCAAAAATAAATAAACATTAAAAAAAATTTTTTTTTAAATGAGACTGAGGAGTTTTGAGAAGAACTCTAGATTTAGAGACCATCTATAGTCTAGGAATTTGAACCCTAGAAAATGTGAGGGGAACTGCTAAGTGTGTACGATGTTAAAAATGGGAATCTGGTTATCTTCAGGCTACTCCTTACCTTAAAGTTAATCCTACTGGAAGCTGGGATCTATCAAAAAGTGACAAAGTGACCGAACAGTAGGAAAAAGAATGCAATTTCTGGGTTAAAATGTCAACATGAAGCCAGACCATAATCTCTTTCCATGAATACCATTAAGACAGCTATTAAATGAATGGCATTATTTTTTCTTAACCATGTATCTGGCAGTCTATCAACGTAAGCTAATATAAGCAAGTAAAAATTTAACGTAAAACGATAATCATCAGCAACCAAGCAACGAAAGGTCCAATAAACTTTTAAAAACTGACAACCAAGAAACTGAAAATTCTTCTGTGACTTCACATCTCCTGGCCCCACAACTAGCTCTCAGAAGTCTTATCAGTGAATAAAATGTTACAGAATCCTGGAAATTCTCAATAGTACCCATTTGCCAAGTTAGGTATCCCAGACTGGCAAGAACTAGGTGATGAAGAACAAATTCAAGGGGAAACTATTAATGAAAGCATCTACCTAATATTACAGGATCTCAGCAAAGGCAAGAAAAACCGCCACAGCTCGTTTGTTGGGGGGCACACACATAATGGAGTATCCCAAAGTACCCTGTGAAGGGAACCGAGTATCCCTCCCAAATAGAAGGAGTAAACTCTGAAACAGGTCACCTAGTCCCATCATAGGAGGGACAACAGAGGTGACACCAGTCAAGGATGTAGTAGATGTCTATCACTTCTCAGCTTCTCTGCCACCCACCAGTCCCCACACACACACAGAAGAGCGACTAAAACCAAAACACCACCGTCCTTAAACTGTGGGTTAAAGGGAAGGTCATATCAGTACACTGGTATTATATGAATTAGAAATATTGTTTAGAGGCGCCCGGGTGGCTCAGTCGGTTGAGCTTCCGATGTTTGATTTTGGCTCAGGTCGTGATCTCACCATCCCGGGATGGAACCCCTCGTCCGGCTATGCGCTGACAGCTCGGAGCTTGCTTGGGCTTGTCGCTCCTTCTCTCTCTGCTCATCCCCCACTAGCACGGGCACTCTCTTTCTTTCTCTAAAAAAATAAATAAATAAATAAATAAATAATAGTTTTTTAAAGAAACCGGACAACATTAAAAGAAGTTATGACCTGAGGGACAGACAAAAATTTCCAGTCAGTGCCTCATGTCATAGTAAACTTTTAAGAAATATATACATTTATAAACCAAGGACTCAGTTAAAAAAATAAAACCACATAATGAGAGGGAATGGGAAAATACTTTCCAGCCAAGAAAACAAATGGACAACAAAAACCCCACCATTACCTAGCTTATAAATAAATTAGAAACCTTAAGGAACAGATTAACCAGGGCTGAAAATTAAATTACTGACAAGGACAAAAACCCTTGGGATAATTATAATAAATGCTGAGCAAATGGGCAAACAGATAAGACAATTAGAAAGAAAATAATAGATACAAAAGATGGACGAACACTATCTATCATCAAGATAGTTCCTATCCCTGAGGTAGAAAATGGCAAATAAAATAACAGCAAAAAAAAAAAAAACCTGTTTAAATAAAGATACAATAGGCAGTTTTCTTCTATCCTAATGGCCAACTATAACCACAGAGTAATAATAATAATAATTGTAATAATAACTTCAGGGAGAGCAAAGAAGAAAAGACTGTAATATAATTTGGGAGGTTAAAAAAGCAAACAGAACAATGGTAACCAATTCAGGAAACACAAGAAAGCCAAATCTTAAGCAGTCAAGAAAGTTGAGGCTCAACACAGTTTGCTTTACAGAATCCTCCAAGGGTACAGGAACTGGCAGCCTCAGATCCCTCTAGAACTGTGGGCAAATGAAAAGATGCTGAACTTCACAAAAGAGTTAGCTTCTGAGGATGCTTCCCCATTTCATTCTCGGCCTTGGGATTTATCATCTGGAGGTTTAAGTTCGGTGGCTATATGCGCACTGATTTCTGTTTTCTCTTCTTTTTAATTTATTTATTCAAATTCAAGTTAGTTAACATACAGTGTAGTATTGGTTTCAGGAGTAGAACTCAGTGATTCATCATTTACAAAGAACACCCAGTGCTCTCATCCAAACAGGTTTTCCTCAATGCCCATCACCCATTTAGCCCATCCCCCACCCACCTCCCCTCTAGCAACCCTCAGTTTGTTCTCTGCATTTAAGAGTTTTTTATGGTTTTCATCTCTTTCTGTTTTCATCTTATTTTTCCTTCCCGGGGGATATATGCACACTGATTTCTTTTTTTTTTAAGTTCTTTTACTGCTTATTTATATTTGAGAGAGAGAAAGAGACAGAGGGCAAGTGGGGGAGGGACAGAGAGAGAGGGAGACAGAATCTGAAGCAGGCTCCAGGCTCTGAGCTGTCAGCACAGAGCCCGATGCGGAGCTTCAACTCATGAACCATAAGATCATGACCTGAGCCGAAGCCAGACGCCCAACCGACGGAGCCACCCAGGCGCCCCTAAGCACACTGATTTTTTTATTGCAAAGACCACCATCACCCCACTGTCCCAGTTCCCCCAACTTTGGCTCTAGCAAAGTTTCGCATCTGGATGTTTATCTTCCAGGTAGGAGGGACTCGGAACACTCAGCAGTCCAAGAGAACATTTTTAAAGACACCCATATCTGGAGTTTCTTAACAAAAAGTCCATCAAGGTCACTCCATAATGCAGCTCAAATACAATAAACCCAAGTCATGAACTTGGTGCTTCCAGGCAGCTTTCAGTAACTCATCTTGATCATAAATAGACAACCCAGAATTGTAAGAACCAAAGGAAAACATGAAAAAGCCAAAACAAACAAACAAACAGCAGGAAAAGAAAAAAGAAAAAGAAAACCCAAAGTAGAGAAAACTGGAAAAACTATGTAGAAAAAAAAAAAAAAACTTTAAGGATTTAAAGATACTACTAATACCCTCAGAGATAAGGAAAACTGACACCTCCTTGAAACAAGATTAGGATGCTCTCTATTTTATTTTATTTTTAAATTTTTTTTCAATGTTTATTTATTTTTGAGAGACAGAGACAGAGCGTGAGTAGGGAAGGGGCAGAGAGAGAGGGAGTCACAGAATTCAAAGCAGGCTCCAGGCTCTGAGCTGTCAGCCCAGAGCCTGACACAGGGCTCGAACCCACGAACCGTGAGATCATGACCTGGGCCCAAGTCAGACGTCCAACTGACTGAGCCACCCAGGCACCCCGAGGATGTTCTTTAAAAAGGAGATTTCAGGGGCGCCTGAGTGTCTCAGTCCATTAAGTGTCCAACTCTTGATATCAGCTCAGGTCATGACTTCCTGGTTGTGAGGTCAAGCCCTGCATCAGCCTCCACACTCAGCATAGAGCCTGCTTGGAATTCTCTCTCTCTCTCTCTCTCTCTCTCTCTCTCTGCCCCTCCCCTGCTCATTTGCTTACTCACTGTCTCTCTCTCTCTCTCAAAATAAATACACTTTTTTTAAAAAAGGAAATTTCTGGGGCGCCTGAGGGGCTCAGTCGGTTAAGCGTCCAGCTTCGGCTCAGGACATGGTCTCACAGTTTGTGAGTTTGAGCCCAGCATCAGGCTCTGAGCTGTCAGCACAGCTTGCTTCAGATTCCACGTCTCCCTCTCTCTCTGTCCCGCCCCTGCTCATGCTGTCTCTCTCTCTCTCTCTCTCAAAAATAAATAAACGTTAAAAAAAATTTTCAAGGAAATTTCTAAAAAGCAAAAGCTTTTAGAAATGGAAAACATAAAATAAAAACTGAAAAACTCAAGAGGTGATTTAGAAAATATGTGAGGAAGTTCTCATTAAAATAGTACAGCAAGACAAAGAGATTAAGACAGAATGTGTAAGAAAACCATAAAGCTAATCCAGGCACTCAGAAAGCTAGAATAAAGACAAGTGAGCAGAAAAAGTCACCAATATTAGAATGATTTAAGAAAATATCCCAGAACAGAAGGACACACAGCACATCAAATAAAAATTATACAGAATATAAACATAAATAACCTCATATAAAAATGGTCAAAGGGTATGAATAGACATTTCTCCAAAGAAGACGTACAAATGATCAACATACACATGAAAAGAATCGCAACATTATTGGCCATCAGGCAGATGCAAATCAAAACTACAATGAGGGGCGCCTGGGTGGCGCAGTCGGTTAAGCGTCTGACTTCAGCCAGGTCACGATCTCACGGTCCGTGAGTTCGAGCCCCGCGTCAGGCTCTGGGCTGATGGCTCGGAGCCTGGAGCCTGTTTCCGATTCTGTGTCTCCCTCTCTCTCTGCCCCTCCCCCGTTCATGCTCTGTCTCTCTCTGTCCCAAAAATAAATTAAAAAAAAAAAAAAAAGTTGAAAAAAAAAATTAAAAAAAAAAAAAAAAAAACTACAATGAAATACCACTTAGAAGGATGATAACAGATGTTGGCATGGATGAGGAGAGACTGGAACCCTCATACATTGCTGGTGGGAATGCAAGATAGTGTAGCTGCTTTGGAAAAATTCCAACTGTTCCTCAGAAGGTTAAATATAGACTTGCGGAATGACCCAGCAATTCCACTCCTGGTGTATATGCAGGAGAACTGAAAACATATGCCTACACAAAATCCTGTACATAAACTATAGATCCTTCACAATAGCTAAAGCGTGGGAAAACCGAAATGCCCATCAGTTGATGAATTGTGATGTATCTATACAACGGAATATGATTCTGCGATGAAAGAGGGGAAATACTGATACATGCTGCGAAATGAATGTATCTGAAAACATTAGACGAAGCGAAAAAAATCAGTCAGGAGAAGTTACATAACTGTATGAATGCATTTATCTGAAATGTGCAGAAAAGGCAAATCCACAGACATAAAGTAGATTAGTGATGCCTAGCGATGGGCGTTCGTGTTGGAGTTAGTGCTAAAAGCTATGGGATTTCTTTAGGGGATAATTCAAATACTTTACATTTGATTGTGGTAGGGGTGCCTGAGTGGCTCAGTCGTTAAGCATCTGACTCTTGATTTCAGCTCAGGTCATGATCTCACGGTTTGTGAGTTCAAGCCCTGCATCCAGCTCCGTGCTGCTTGGGATTCTATCTCTCTGCCTTTCTCTCTGCCCACTCCCTAGCCCTCTCTCTCTCTCAAAATAAATAAATAAACTTTATAAAAATAAGTAAATTTGATAATAGTAATACTGGCACAACTCTTTGAAAATACTAAAAAACATTTGGTTGTACACTTCAAATGGGTAAATTATATGATAAGCAAATTATATCTCAGTAACGTTGGTTATATGTAAATTGTAGTTCATTAAAGCCTTTTTAAACAACGATTGGCCAGGTTTCCAGTATGATGGGTGAGAATACATGCACCCAAGATGTTTTGTTGCCACATTTCAGAATACCAAAGACAAAAAGAAGATTCTATAGACTTCCAACGAAGGAAAAACTGGTTAAATAATGAGAATCAGAAATCTGAATGGCCTCACGCTTCTCGACAGCAACAGAACCATGAAAAAACGCAGCAATGCTTGCAATATCCTGTAGGTAAATCTCTCCAACCTAGAATTCTATAGAACCACACTGTAATCCTGCATGAGGGCAAGATGAAGACATTTTTAGCATAGAACGTCTCAAAAAATTACCCTTGGTCACCCTTCATCAAGAAGCTCTTGGAGGATACGCTCCTAGAAATGAGCATGGAAACTAAGAAGACAGTGGATCTAAGGAAATGGGTCATCCAAAGCTGGAGGGAGGCAAAGAGAATTCCCAGGGAATTCCCAAGGAAAAGGGAAATCTCGGATGATAGTTGTGTTGTAGGTTAGAAGGCAAGCGTCCAGTCTGCAGTAGCATGACAAGCAACAAATCTGTGAAAAGCGGTCTCCACCAGGAGACCTACCGCCACCCTACCAGAATGCCTGGATGTGCCTTCTCCACATGCTTATGTGTTTTGGATTGCATGGCCACGTGCTGTAGAAATGTCTCTCTCTCCTACCCACGTTCCAATGTTGGATCATCTGAAGACGCTCGTTTTAAACCACAGAAGTGTCACTTCGTTCACCTCTACTGGGCAGCTAAAAGCAAGCCACGATGAGCTGTGTTCATCAGAGTGTGATTATGCTGGGTAACAAATTCACTCTCAAGCTTTGGTGACTTATCACTCGCACACCGCATGCCCTGCGTGCCTTGGGATGGATATCCTGGTCCCTGTACTCACTGAGCACCTAGGCTACTGAACATTCTGGTTCTTAACATCTTGTTCTCACAGTTGCTATGGAGGGTGAAAAGACAGTTGGTTTAGCAACCTCTCTTGAACTGCTCCCAGAAACCACATACATCTCCTCCCCTCCCAGCACCCTGGCAAGAGCCAGAAAAATGACCACACTCTAACCGCAACGCTTCTAGGAAACGCGGCAGACCACACGAATACACGGTGAGCAATAAACATCTCTACTATATAAACTGGGAAATAGAAAATACAAAGCGGCCTAATCTCTCTGACCATATTTTTGTCAGATATCCAGAACCTGGCTCACAGCCCATGCCTGCCAGAGGCCCCAACTTGGTAAGCCCTGTCTTTTCCAGAATGCAGTTGTGACCTTGTCCACTTGCTTCCTCCCAAAGAGGCAGTTGTTAATTCCGGAAAAGCTGAAGCTAGAATATGAAACTGAGATAGGTTTTCTTCGTCAGTGAGCACTTTCCTTACATAACCGGGTTTGTGCTTGCTACTCAGATTTTCAAAACTAAGAGCACGTAGATAAAGAGCAGGAGAGAGAATTATCAACACAAAAGTCAAAATAGTGGTTCTCTGGTAGGAGCAAATGGTAATACAGCTGGGAAAATTCAAAAGCAATATATTCTATTTCTTACTCCGGGTAGTCAGTACTGGGTACATAAGTCTTCATTTTATTAATGTTCTGAAGTCTCGAGCTAGGTAGCGAGCCAAACAGCCATCCATCCATCCATCTACTACCTATCCGGTCTCCCTGTATGTGCGTCCAGTTTCCTGTTGCGTGGTAAGGATTCAACGTTGACCAAAAAAAAGTTTGGCCTTTGACTAGCTCCTGAAAAGTAACCCCTCCACCCTTAGAAAACCTTTCCTGCTAAGAGTGTGTTTATTATCTGGAGGCCTTGGACCACGCAATATCAGCTTGCTATCCAGAGAAGCTGGAGAGAAAGGTCAGTCATGTGCGCAGTCAGCCATGCCCATGTGTCGGGCCCTAGTGAAATCCTGGGACCCCGAGGCATGCTGGAACTTTCCTGTTTGGCAATACTCCAGGCGTATTGACACGCAGCGTTGCGGGGATGGGTGGACCCTGCCTGCGTGATTCCCCTGGGAGAGGACAACTCAGTTGTCCGAGACGCTGTCCTATGCGCCTCTTCCCTTGGCAGATTTTAATCTGCACCCTTTTGCTACAACAAACAGGAACTGTGAGTGTGACAGCTTTGCCGTGTTCTGTGAATGCCTCCAATGAATCAGTGCGCACGAGAGCGGTCTTGGGGACCCTGGAATTACACCTGTATATTAGACCTTCTTCTCACTTAGGTTTTTGTAATATAATAGAAGAAAATTTCCCTAAACACAGGAAGAATTAAATCTGCGGAACACGAAGACATTTTGCGTTCTGTAAAAGATTTATTGTAATAGATCTGCATCGAGGCATGTCACAAAGAAGTCCCTGGACATTAAGTATAATGAGGGAAAAGAAAATTCTAGTCATCCAGAGAAAACGCGGTTTACTTACAGAGACAAAAAAATAATTGCTGTTAAATTCCAGGAGATAATATCAAAACATCTCTAAAACTCTGAGAAAGTACTATGAAGAATATAGTACTCACCTGAAATTTATGCTCGAGTATTAAACTAACAGGCCGACATTCTTACTCGGGAAACAATCACGGGGTAGTGCGCCCACTGACCCTGGCTGAAAGCAGTTACTCCAAAATGAAATCATGCAATTAAATACGGATCGAAATAGGAACAAAGATCTCAGAGAGCGAGACACAGAGCTAAAATGATGAGCATTGAACCCTGAATTCATTTCATCGTGGCAGCTGCTTAAACAACGGCTGCAATCGTGGGCCTAGAAGAGAGCATAGATGTTAAAAACTCTGAGCTAACTAAAAATAATAAAATAGAAGCCAGGATGTGATTCGGAAGGTGGGAGGAAGAAGGAGAAAACATGATAAATTCCTCCACCTTTCCTAGCAGAAAGCTACAGAATGTTTTCAAAAATGGACCTTACCCAAAAACATGACTCCATGTCTAATATTTTTCATAACCAACTTTCCTCAAAATAAATCTATATAATTGAGCTAATATAAAAATAACTGACATTTATGAATCACTATCTTCTAGCACTGTTCCAAATGTTTTCTTTGTATTATCTCTTCTTATCCTCACAGCATCCTATGATTTCGGTACCATAAATCCTACTCTACAGATGAGAAATCTGAGGCACAGAAAACGTTAAGTCACTTGCCCACGTCCCCACAGATAGTTGAGGCATGGATCCTGGAAGTAATATTTTTTCACGTATGGAAACAATTCTATAAAGTTTGACTTCAGTTATTTTTTCCTTTCGTATGTTCACTTGTTCCTAAATTTGAAATTTTACTCAATAGAATATGCAGAACATAATCTTATTTTTCACAAAAATGGATTTCTTTTTTTATAAAAGAAAAGTATTTCTTTTTATAAAAGAATGTGTTTCTTTTATAAAAAATGTATCTAGCTACTTTTCCAACTATATCTATGTGCATAGAAAAATGTTCAGGATAATAGTGAATAATATTGCCGTAACATTGGATGGTGATTGCTCAAAACAAAAAGGAAGAAAAATGTGGGGAAATGTTGCTCATCTAATATTAGAGAAGGTAGTTCAGAGAGTTAAATTGGGGGCAATATTTTGCTCTCTGCTCTATAGTTATCTATATTGTTTGAATTTATATAATTAACAAGGTATATAAAGTTAATAAAATTGTCTTTAAAAATGTATCTCCTAATTTGGGGGAGAAAAACCAACATGCT
Organism: Panthera onca; assembly: GCF_046562875.1. Lineage (NCBI taxonomy): Eukaryota > Metazoa > Chordata > Mammalia > Carnivora > Felidae > Panthera > Panthera onca. The sequence goes on along the minus strand of NC_138343.1, from coordinate 16,063,657 downwards.
TCAGCTGCACCAATACCATGAAATTTTGAGCAGCCATTTAAAGTGTTAGTGTTAAGACTTACGGATAAGTAAACTTATTTTTGTAAAAACAGTCAATTTGCAATACAAGGTGAAGAATTCATTTAATGGTATAAAATTAAATATGGGGCGTAGGGGTGCCTGGGTGGCCGAGTCTGTTGAGCATCTGACTCTTGATTTCAGCTCAGGCCATGATCTCACGGGTTCGTGAGTTCGAGCCCCACATCAGGCTCCATGCTGACAGTGTAGAGCCTGTTTGGGATTCTCTCCCTCTCCCTCTATCTCTGCCCCTCCCATGCTTGCACCTTATCTCTAAAACTTAATAAATAAACTTAAAAAAATTAAATATAGGGTGTGTGTGTGTGTGTGTGTGTGTGTGTGTGTGTGTGCGTAGTTAGGCAGACAGACAGACTTCGAAGTATGTTTTTCAAGGTATTAGCAGTGGTTATATCTGAATGTTAAGATTTGAGATAATTTTTATTCTGTATTGTTTTCGGTGCTGGCCAAATCGTTAATCATAAGCATGTTATTAATTTAACCAAAATTGGGGAGGAATCAAAAATTAAAATTTGGGGAATGGTAAAGGCAAAGGACACATTTGTATTTGTCCCTCAGAGAGGTTCCCTGATTCCTCTAATCTCTCACTGTTTGGCAAACCCGTGGGTGTTCGGGTTTTTTCCACTCTCTTTTTTCCTTTGCTGATGATTGCCTAAAACCTTGTTCTTGATTACCCTCTTTGAGATGTAAGACAGCAGGAACCCTTTGGTATTGAGTCATTTTGCTGGGGAGGGGAAGAAAATGCTCCGGGGCCATTTGAACAGCAAGAAAGGAATTGATTATGTTTCTGACCTATTGCGGCTCAATTAGGTGAGCCTACCCAGCCGTGGCGAGATTGCCGGGGCAGGTTACTCTGCAGAGGAAGCACCTCGTTCTCAATCCTTTGCTAGACTGATTTAGCCCCTTGCTACTTGCAACGTGATTTCTGGAACAGCAGCACAGATCTCACCGGGGAGCTTATTAGAAGCACGGAGCCTTGGGTCCCACCTCAGACCTACTTTTATCCAGATCCCAGGTGATTCTCAGGCGCATTGAAACATGAGAATCACTGATTCCAAGAGCATCGTGTTTCTGACTCTCTCTGATGGGTGGTCAAATGTGAGCCTGCATCAAGGTCAGAGAATCACAGAAGGTTAAATGGAAAATACCCACATTCCACAGAGGAGAAACCTGGGGCAGAGGATACGCTGAATTAGAGGAAGAACTAAGCCTGGCTCCTTGCCTCCAACCGCACCCCAGACATGCAAACCTACCCCTCCAGGGACCTGCAAAACCACAACTCAGAGAGGTAACTTGGCAGCTTTAGGATACCTAAAGATGGGAAGCTTTACCTAAGAAATCGGAAACTAAAGACCACAGTACTTGAATGTTCTGTTGCCTCTTCGGGGGTGCTGATTGCCAAGCTCACAGTCCACTGCCTGGCACGTAATAAAACACCGTGTTTGTAACCCAATAAAGAATAAATTCGGGGCACCTGACCGACTCAGTCAGTGGAGCAAGCGATTCTTGATTTCGGGGTGTTAAGTTCGAGCCCCACATAGGGTGCAGAGATACTTAAAAATAAAGCCTTAAAAAAAGAAGGAGAAATTACACACAACCATAACGCTAAAAGAAAATCAAGACACAGAGTTTGACAGACAAGCCCGAGATCAATGCTACTTAAAGATAAATCCGGGACTTGTGTTTAGATCTTTTGATTGCTGTTCGGTGTTCTTTCTATTTCCTTCCCAATCTTCCTTTTCTACTTCTTTCCCTTTTATCTGGTACTCTACCATCCAAGTGATATAATAGACCCTATGGGAGATTATGATTCTCTCAAGAGCTATCAAAATGGGAACTGGAAAAGAGTCACCTTGCTTTCCTGCTTGTTAAAATTATCAGAATAATGGATGCTTTGCAATCGTGATTAAATTATGTCAAATAAGCTTGGTGTTGAAACGCCAAATTTAGGGAAAAGGCAAGCAAAGAAATTCGCAATGAACAACAACAAAACTAAAAATCATGGGATGCCTAGGAATAAACTTACTACCTTCAGTGTAATTCTAGTTAAAACTCTAGAAAAATGTTTTCAGGAGTTCATAGGACAAGCCCAAATCTCACCTGGAATTATAAAGAAAGCAAAACAGCCAGTAAAATTCTAAAAGAGAAGAGTAGTTAAGTGAGACTTGCCTCCAAGAGTTTTCAGCATCTATGATCAAGCTATTGTGAATGCAACAGTATCTTACAGGTGACTAGTTTGTAGTTTAAATCACATATTAATGGGAGCGCCTGGGTGGCTCAGTCGGTTAAGCGTCCGACTTTGGCTCAGGTCGCGATCTCGCGGTCTGTGAGTTCGAGCCCCGCGTCGGGCTCTGGGCTGATGGCTCAGAGCCTGGAGCCTGTTTCAGATTCTGTGTCTCCCTCTCTCTCTGACCCTCCCCCGTTCATGCTCTGTCTCTCCCTATCACAAAAATAAATAAACGTTAAAAAAATTAAAAAATAAATCACATATTAATGATATTTTTATAATGTTGAGTCTTCTCCAGGTAAGAAAGAGTATGTGTCTCCTTTTATTAATACATGCCCCTCAGTAACAGTTCATAATATTTTTTATATATTTATATTTTGTTAATTTTTTTTAATGTTTCTTCACTCTTGAGAGAGTGAGAACGATCAGGGAAGAGGGAGAGAGAAGGAGACAGAGGATCCTAAAGAGGGTCTGCACTGTCAGCAGAGAGCCCCATGCAGGGCTCCAACCCACGAACCATGAGATCGTGATCTGAGATGAAGTCAGACAAGTAACCGACTGAGCCACCCAGGCGCCCCTGTCTTGTTAAGTTTATTTCTAGGTATTTTATGTGAATTTAGTAGTGGTTTTGTTACTGCCACTATCTGTGTTGCTGTTACGACGAACTGATCTTTTCCAAGATTCTATTTCCCATTCTTTTTTTTTTTTTTTTAATTTTTTAAATCTTTATTTACTTTTGAGAGAGAGAGAGTCAGAGTGTGAGCAGGGGAGCGGCAGAGAGAGAGGGAGACACAGAATCCAAAGCAGGCTCCAGGCCCTGAGCTGTCAGCACAGAGCCTGACGGGGGGCTTGAACCCACGAACCGTGAGATCATGACCTGAGCTGAAGTCGGACGCTCAACCGACTGAGCCACCCAGGCGCCCCTATTTCCCATTCTTTATAAGAAAGCTTTTCAATGCTTAGGAATTAAGTCTGTAGAAGCACTCACAGAAATCAAAGATATATAAAAAGATGTTTCATTGTGGCTTCAAATAGTAAAAATAGGGTTTGATAAGTAACTTATGTTCTATCCATACAATGACATACTACAGAGTCGTTTTTTAAAATGACATGGATATGTAATGAATTGACAGGGGTCACTGTCCAAGATATATCATAAAGAAAAACAAAGTTTTAAAACAGCAAGTAAAATATACCATCTTTTGTATTAAAATAGTGTGTGTGTGTGTGTGTGTGTGTGTGTATACTATATATAAAATAGTATATCATCTTTTGTATTGAAATAGTATATATATATATACTATTTATACTATACTATACTAAATATATAGTATATATTTATACTATATATACTATTTATATATAGTGTGTATATATATATACACACTATTTTAATACAAAAGATAGTATATTTTACTTGCTGTTTTAAAACTTTGTTTATATATGTATATATACATATATACATACATATACATATATGTATATATACGTATATGTATATGTATGTGTTTATATATATGTATATATATATACTAATATAATATGCATATAAACTAATTTTATAGAATAAATAATGTGTTAGGGGCTATATGAGGTGTCTTACTGTTATTTCTTGCATTTCACAAATGAGGAAACTGAGGCCCAAAGAGACTAACCCATTCTCCTAAGACTACACATCATAGCTGGGAATCAAACTGAAGTATGACTGATTCCATGCTCTTAGCCTTTATGTGATGTGGTGTGTGTGTGTGGGAGTGTGTGTGTGAGTGTGTGTGTGTGTAAGAATATTCCACAGACTTATCAGACTATTAGAATTCTTATTTTCTAAACTATGCATGTCTATGATGTTTGTATTTTTTAATAAAAGCTCATATTGTTGTGTAATTAGAAGAAATTAAACTGGAACATCTTTAACAAGATGCAGTTTATTGCAAGTATTGTGGCTAACTTGAGAGAAATAAATCAAAGTAGTTTAAGAAAGAAACCTGAAAACTGAAAAACGGTATTAAAAACACCATACCCCCACGATCTTGCTCCAAATAGTAAAATATCATAATGCATATGTTCCTACCTTTATCATTGCTAACTTGTAAGCATGTTGCACATAGTTTACAATGAATGTGCTGGTAATATCATATCTTGTTGTGCAAATGTCCCATAAATTACTTTCTCCTTTTCTTACAACCGGATAGTTAAGTTGCTTCAATTTTCTCCATCCTAAAGAACAGTATGAAATGGATCTTCAAGCAAACGGCAATATTTATTAAAATTTAATTTCAATTAACATGACTTGCATATTCAATATCTCAAGTTGAAATCATTGCTATGGCCTTCATCGTTATTTATAGATATTTACGATCAGCAGAATAACCACTTGAGAAATAAAAAATTCATCAAAGCTGTTTATTTGACACAAAATATTATTGTACTCACTTTTTTTAATGTTCATTTATTTTTAACGCTATTTTAATATTTATTTATTTTAATATTTATTTATTTATTTACTTTGCAGGGAGACTGCAAGCGGGGGGAGGGGCAGAGAAAGAGGGAGACACAGAAAGCAAAGCATTCTGTGAGCATTCTGTGAGCTGAGTTACCAGCACAGAACCCAACGTGGGGCTCGAACGCATGAACTGTGAGATCACGACCTGAGCCAAAGTCGGCAGATTAACTGAGCCACCCAGGCGCCTCTATTTTTATTCACTTTCTGATTGACTCTTACCTGGAATGCTTTATCTGCTTGATACTCAGGAAGAGTGAGCAGGGTGGAAGTTGCTTTGCATCACAAAGGTCGGCGATCAATTCTTTTTGTCGGAGTTTTGAGGCAAGAATTCAAAAATACCTTATACTGGGATACAGGGGAGAGGCCTCAATGTTCTTATTTTATTTGTAAATTAGCATGTAATTAACGATAAAAATTAAGTAAATAAAATTGACTTGAATTAGTAGGGCGCTCTAACAACGGAGCATATTATCATTAAAGACCGCTGCTGGAAACGGTCAGTGGTTCCCCTGGGCTTTGTCAGTGCGAGCATTTGAAATGCCTTGAAGGGGAAAATGAGCTACAGCACACTGAGCCAATTATGCACTTCTACCAAATTTTCCAGGAAATAAAGCTCATAATGTTCATTTCAGAAGGCACGGGATCTCGAAGGCTGCACCTGCAACCTGCCATTAATAATTCAATTTGTCTGATTACTACAGATAAGGAGAATATTGTGCACGGCTATGGAATGCTTCTTTTTAAACTGCTTCTTTTTCTCACCTTTACAACATTCCTAAGGTTGAGTTTAGAGTTGGTATTTTAATCTCCACTATATAAATGAAGAACTGACCCCCAAAGAGTTGGACTCTCTCACCCAAAGTGATGTTAAATGCCTCCCAGGTAGTTCTATTTGAAGTTGGTGATTCTCCATATAGTGTGGGCTCTGATTTGTTTGTCTAGAAAGCAGAATACTCATTAGATAGATGGCTTTCAAAAATCAAAACGGTTATGTAAATTTTCAACCACTTCAAAATTATATAAGCATCGAAGAAGTCATTAAGTGGCATTTAAATGGGAGTTTTACATCTAAGGTAGATGAAATCTAGTCTGCCTTTGTGGAGAGGAGGCAAGATTTATTGGGAAAGGCATGCACAAACTTTCCATGTGGATGGTGATTGATATTCTTAAGGGTTACAGGAGTGGACAGATAGGTGATAAAGCGAGTACCGTAAAATTTAATGGTAGAGTCCTGATGTGTATTTAGTTTTATAAAATTCTCTCCGGGCGCCTGGGTGGCTCAGTCTGTTGAGCATCTGACTTTGGCTCAGGTCGTGATCTCACAGTTTGTAGGTTTGAGCCCCACATCTGGCTTGCTGCTGTCTGCCTGTCAGCACACAGCCTGCATCAGATCCTCTGTCCCCCTCTGTCTGCCCCGCCTCCTTTGTGCTCTTCCCCAAAATAAATAAATATTTAAAAATACAGATTTAAAATTCTTTCAACTTACTGGATGTTGTATGTAAGTGTTGAATCATGGGAATCGACTCCCAAAGCCAAGAGCACACTGTGTGCACTCTATGTTAGCTAATTTGACAATAAATTCTATTTTTTTTTAAATAGAGAAAATTTAAAAAGTAGAACATTCAGTTAAAAAAATTCTTTCAATTTTTCTGTATGGTTGAAAATTTTCTGCATATTATAAAAATATAATAAAATGTCGGGGGGAAAGGCATGGAGATTTAATCTTATATATGTTAGAAACCCAGGTCTGGGCTGACAAACCACTTACATTTACCTGAGAAACTTACTTTGAAGGAATGCACAAAAAAATTATATCCTAGAGAGGCATTTGGAACCTTACTACATTACTCAAGAAAATATTGATTTCTCCAAACTATATCCTAACTTTCCTACAATGAAAGCTAGATTATTGGTTCTTTTCTGGATACTTGAGATCAATAGTTTGTGTTCAGAATACTTGATTGTTAATGGATTTCTTTACAATCTGTGTTGTCAGCAACTGAATAGACATTTCTTTTAAAAAAATTTTTTAATGTTTATTTTATTTTATTTTATTTTATTTTATTTTATTTTATTTTTGAGAGAGAGAGAAAGACAGGACAGAGCGCAAGCAGGGGAGGGGCAGAGAGAGAGGGAGACAGAGAATCTGAAGCAGACTCCAGGCTTAGAGCTGTCAGCACAGAGCAGGACGTGGGGCTCGAACTCAGGAATGGCAAGATCATGACCTGAGCCAAAGTGGGACGCCTAACCGACTAAGACACCCTGGCGCCCCTAAATAGACATTTCTAAGTGTATCTTTTTTCAAATAATTATAGACATTTCATTTCTCTTTCATTGTCATTTCAAATGTTTTCCCTATTCTTAGGACAATCTAGAAAGAAAGCAAAACAAATATTTAGAAACTTAGTATGTCTGGGATGACCTTGCCATCAAGCTCGCTTGTCTTACTCTTTTTCAGGTACAATGGGAAAAGAACCACTTCCTCTTTCAAGGCAACAAGTTCGAGTGACAGACAGCTGCCTGTGTTGGCTGAATTCACCTGCAAGGTTTTCCTCCATTCCACTCGTCTTTTGATTTTCACAGCTCAAGCAGAGAAGGCAAAAATAAACAAACAAAAGACCCCTAAATAGCCCAAGCGTAATTCTCAAAGAAAACTATTTGGGACAATTGCCTTAAAAGAATAGGGAACAATCCTTTTTAAAATGACCTTAACAACGTAGGAGCTTTGCTTTTCTAAAAATGATGCATTGATGGAAGATGGGCATTTTTCTCTCCTAGGTATGTGTCCAAGCTTAATAAAGGCAGGCAGTCACTGCCCATTATTCTTTCTGGAAACTCTGGGCTATCAGAAAACTCACCTTTGTTACATTTCTCCTACTATAGAAGATGAAGGCAAGTTCTGTTTGCTTGTTTGCTGAAGATATTAAAACACAATTCTTTGTTGATATCTATATACTGCTCGAGGCTCTTTCTGATTTTTAAATGCTTCGCCAGGCTAAATACCTTTATATAATTCCATGGTGGGGGCTAAATCTTATCTCAATGTCCATTGATATATTAACACTCTTCAGAATAGTTCTATCGAATTTTTAACTTTCGGAAACCTGAGCTTATTTGTGAAAGTTCCTTATTAAATTATCGAAGAACGATGACAAGAGGTGCATTTATTGTGATATGATTAGTTTTTCCTGGGAGGGATGTCCAGGTTACTGGCACAAAAATATATGAAAAGGAAATGACAGAGTCTGCTGGCTGTTTCTCATGAACCCAAAAGGGTAGAGGCCATAGAAGTGAGAGGGAGCCTGAGTCTAACACGGAAACAGAGGGAACTCCCTGGGGAGAGAGAAGGAGCGGGGTCTCTGTTGCGGGGTAGGGAGCAGGAACAGCGATGAAAAGCAGGGAACAGAGGACAGGGAACTAGGTGGGGAGCATGTTTTACCGTGTTCTTTTGTCTCCTCCATTACTTTACCTGCTGTCTTGGTGGAATAGAACTTTAATTGTAGCCTAACGCTGGGTAGAGGAGTAGGTAACATCAGAGAAGTTCTGGAACCTGGTTTGGAGGAAAAGGGGGTAAGAGGCGGTGAGGTAAACTAGCCAACCCTCTATACACAATGCCTTCTCCTCCTACGCTAATTCCACCCTCAGCTAGGTAACTGTAACTCAGTGAGGAGACTTCAAAAAAAGCAGTGCCTCAGGCAGAGGTGCTGGGGGTTTCCAGAGGAACAGGACCATTCTATGAAGAGGTTAAAAATGCAGTAACTCAGGGGGTGCCCGGGTGGCTCAGTGTCTGACTTCTGCTCATGGTTTGTGAGTTTCAGCCCCGCATCGGGCTCTACACTGACAGCTCCGGATTCTGTGGCTCCCTCTCTCTCTGCCCCTCCCTTGCTCATGTTCTCTCTCTCTCTCTCTCTCTCTCTCTCTCAAAAATAAATATTTTTTTAAAAAGTGCAGTAACTCAGGTGTAACCTCAGAGGCATATGCCCCTTTCCCTGAGAGGGTGGGAGCTAGGGCTGAGGCATTTGTCCCTTCCTCTGCCTCTACATCATCAGCCAATATGGCTCGTGGATCCAAAGGATTACGGGTTCACAGAGGAGATAAGCAGATACCTGCGAAGCACAAGGAATATAGAAGTGACTGAGACCACATATGGAAAACCCATGCTAACGTAAGCAGAATTAAGGAGTGTGGAGACCAGAATTTAAAATAAGCATAACAAAAATTTTCAATGAGATAAAGAAGAATATTGAAAACGTGCTGTGGTCAGCAATTGTAAATAAGAGCCATTTAGTGAGATGAGGCATGAAAAATATCGGAGCTACGTAATGACCTTAAAAGATGGTCAGTTCACAGAATCGGTATAGTCAAAAACGGGTGAAACCAGAGTAACATTAGAATATTAGGTCAGGTTTAGGAGTCCCAGAAAGAGGTAAACACACACACACACACACACACACACACACACACACACATCATTTAATAAAGGGAAAGAAGAAATGGAGAAAATCAAAAGAAAATATAGCAAATAAAAGGCATGACAGAAAAAAGTATTCGCAATAAATATAGTGGAATAAATTAAGATCAAAAGATAAAGCACCAATGTCGGCTCAGGTCATGATCTCGTGGCTTGTGGGTTCGAGACCCGCATCAGGCTCCGTGCTGACAGCTTGGAGCCTGCTTCAGATTCTGTGTCTCCCTCTCTCTCTGCCCCTCCCCCACTCGTGCTCTGCCTTTGTCGCTCAAGAATGGATAAACGTTACAAAAATTTTTTTAAAGATAAAGCACCTCATATTGGATTAAAAACAAGAAAAAACAAAATACAACCCAGCAATATAGTCTATGAGATATATTTACAATAAAATGTATTAAAAGATGGACAATGAGAGGATAAGCCACCAGGTAAATATGACTTAAAAAACACAGTCAAAATAAAATCAGTCAATAAATATATCAAAATAAATATCAGTCAAAATAAAATTTAAGACAAAAAATTCTTAGGGATCAAAGAGTGACATTATTTACTATAAGAGGGATACCTGAGCAGGCTCCACACTGATCTGGAATATAATTGCATCCAAGCGTAGTCTTAAATACATAAAGGAGCGACACCTCAGTGGCTCAGTTAGTTAAGCGTCCAGCTTTGGCTTAGGCCATGATCTCATGATTCATGGGTTCATGTGCACACCCACACTATCTCTCCCTCTTTCTCTCAAAAATAAACATTAAAAAATACAGAAAGGAAAACTGATATAGATTGATCAACTTGTGAATGAATATTTTAATAGCCCTTTTGCACAGCAGATTAGCTAGATCATGCAAAAAAAAAAAAAACAGAAACAAAAAAAGACTTAATACAGTGTATAGGTATATAATTTAAATTTATCTATATGAGAAAATACACATTCTTACCAAACACACACCAAATATTCACAGTAATTGACTATGAATTGAGCAAGAAAGAGAGCTTCAAAAAATTTTAGAGAAACAATGTTATATAGATTATATTCTCTGATCATAATGCAAAAAAATTAGAAACTAAAAACTAAAGGAAGTTCAATCTGAAAAGCCAAAATTGTTATAGCCAGTTCCAAGAAATTAATTACATTCAACAGGTGTTTCTTAAGCATCTACTAACTTGCAATCCTTGGACACCGACAGAGTGCCCAATAATGCCCGTTAAGATATAGGAGAAACATAACTTATTTACCTTTTCTCATACTTTTTTAAAAAATCTATGTTTGCATATGTTTTATAATGTACGTACTATATTAGTGTAGTACTTCAAGCATATAACGCATAAAAGGAGGAATACATGTTATATATTTGTTGAGCGTTTGTTGTTAACGTTTGTATTCGTTTCCTAAGGATACCGTAACAAATTATCACAAACTGGACAGCTGAACACAACAGAAACTTATTCTCTCAAATTCTGGAGGCTACATGTCCAAAATCAAGGTGTCGGCAGGACCACGCTCCCACAGAAGGTCATAGGGAAGAATTCTCCCTTAACCTCTTCCTACGTTCCAGTGATTGCTGGAGATCTTCGGCGTTCCTTGGTTCACCTCTCTGCCTCATCTTCACATCGCCTTTTCCCCACTGTATGTGTGTTTGTGTCCCCCAGGACCCCTACCCTTGTAAGGACACCAGTCATTGGATTTAGGGCCCACCCCAGTCCACTAGGAACTCATCTTAAACTGATTACATCTACAAAGGCCCTATTCCAAGTAAGGTTACAGTCATAGGTTTGGACTTCAAAATATCTTTTGGGGGACACAAGTCAACTCGCAGCCTTTGTTCAATAATAGAAGTACGCAATTCAAGAAAATTGAGACCACTGATGTGAAATTCAGGGGCAAGTACCGTGGGAGATAGGGGGCATATACCAGAAATGGCTCCTGGCGTTAGCACCCTAGCACTCTGTGTGATCCATCTAGGTTCACAAATTACCATAATATAGTTTGACCAGACAAATGTCACAAGAAGGGTCCTGACAATTGTTCTAAGGCAGCTCAAAGGAAAGGGGGTCATATCTAGGTGAGGGCATCATGAAAGCTCTTGTTAAGGAGGTAATGTTTGTCTTCAGCACTGAATACCATTTCATCCAGAAAGATGAACACTACATAGAATGCATTCCTGGCACGGATACAGAGCCCAGGGAAAGAGCAGAAACACTGAATATAGTTTGGTTTGGAGCGATGGATAGAAAAATAAGATGAGATCATATTGCAGAATCCCTTGGAAACCAGAAGGAAGATTTTATTTTGTTGTTGCTTTTCTTTTCCTGTTTTTTTCCTTCTCTTTATTTGATGGCAATAGAGAGCTCAATGATTTCGAGAATATTATTCTGGCAGCAGTGTGTATGCAATGGTTGGGAAGACGGATAGACAGGAGCTACAGGGAGATGCTGTTTAAATATCTAGGCCAAGGAGAAATAAAGACCTAAAGCTTCAATATCTAGGAGACTACTATGGAGAAAAGTGATTTGAGGGGCATGACCGATGTGGAAGAAATAACCTGGCAAGTGATTGTATTGATAGACAAGTTAGGAAGAGGTCAAGGGGCTGGAGTAATCAGCAGGCCAATTAAATGGTCATGAAAATAGAAGAATCCAAAGGAGACCAGAAACTGTGTTTGTAAGACTTTGAGGCTGAAATGTTGACGTATGGCGATTTGGGACTGCCAAATAAAGATGTCAGACAGGAAAATGGAGAAGGTTTTGCATGTCCATGTGACATCCAGGTTGAAGGTGTAATTTTGGGAGTCATCAGCCTAGATCAAAGTTCTGGGAATCTATTGGCTCTCAAGGAAGAAAATAACAAGGAAAGCATAGATGGGTGGGCTGGAACTGGAGGTCTTGATTTAACTGCTTATTTTTAGGGTTATCTTCCACATCCTCCAACAGATTTTACAAATTCAATTGCTGAAGGATGCTTTTTGTGGCAAAACAGGACTTTCTTATGTAATACACTGCTTTTCCCTTCTTCTTGTGTTTACTTTTTTACTCTTTGCCCAATAGGCCAGCTAATTTCGGGCAAATTGAAGTGGGTGGCCACAGAGACGTCTGCAGCAGGTCTGAATTTCGAATAAATATCTTTAAAGATTCAGACACACATACACAAGTTTAGCAAGCACTGTTAGGAGCTGGGATATATGAAAGGCTTTAAGGAACCTCTAGCTTAATGTGGAAGCTTTGAATAATGTAGGGGAGAAATTTTAAAACTAGAATTGAAGGTGTTTGCTGAAGGAATGGGTAGCGAGGTCTCATTATTTAGCTAATGATTAGATATTTTTCTTTTAATGAGTTTGGTTGTAATGCAAAGGGGGGGAAACAGCAATAGCTTGCAGGTTGAGCAGGATAAGAGAAAGAAAATCATGTTTTCAATGATGAGGACAATGTAGGCATGATTACTTCAAAGAAAGGGACCCACAGAGAAGGGGGGGCTGGGAATCCCTACGAGAGAGAGGATAACCAGAAGTGCGGGGTCAGAAGCAGGTGCAAGTGGATGGGGCTGGGGCACCAGCCTGACCCTGAGCTTCAGTCTCCCTTTTGAAGAGGAAGAGACAACGTGGAAGATAATTCAAGATGGAGGAAGAAAGTTGAAGCAGCAGACATTGGATGGCCAATTAACGATATTGCTGGACTTCAAAGATAAGCAATCTGTAACATGCAAGTAAAAATATCAAGGGAACAAGAATCTGACTGAGTCTCAAACTTTGCCACGAAGGTTTTACCCCAAAATCCGTGAAGAAAAGGAGCAAGACCCAAGAATTTTATACCCACCCAAGATGTCTCTCATGTATAATGACATACATATTTTGAAACATGCATCGAACTCAGGGACTATAGTCCCAGATATACTGCATAAAAAAAGCTAAGAAGCTATTGCAGAAGAGAAGTGAGTGAAAAGTGTGTTTAAAAGCAACAGATACATAAGGGACTGTCCCTTCCTTTTTGTACTGTACACGGGATCCATTAAAAGAGGTAAACCCAACTGTTTTCCCTGGCCCAGAAAAACACATGTGAAAAAATTTATTTCTTTGAAAAAGATGGGTTCCAAACCAATTTTTAAGTAAAATAGTGTTAAATAACCTCATTCCGGGGTCGGAGACTGCTGGCTGTATAACTAAAAGTAGGCTGCGATATTATGGAGTTAATATGCGCTGATACTCTCTAATTTCCAACCTTACTCTTGGCAAGGGAATGAACAATTATAACAACATAACAGTTTGACTTAAATAACACTGTGCCCAAATTTGTCTTTTAAAAAAGAATTTTTAAACTGTCTAATCCCTTCTGTGTTTCAGGGAACTGCAGTCAAAAATAAATAAACATTTTGGGGCACCTGCGTGGCTCAGTCGGTGAAGCGTCCAACTTCAGCTCAGGTCATGATCCCACAGTTTGTGGGTTCAAACCCCGTGTCGGGCTCTGTGCTGACAGCTCGGAGCCTGGAGCCTGCTTCGGATTATGTGTTTCCCTCTTCCTCTGCTCCTCTCCTGCTCATGTTCTCAATTTCTCTCTCTCTCTCTCAAAATAAATAAACATTAAAAATTTTTAAATAAACATTTTTTTAAGACTGAACGAGGAGGTAAAGATACAAAAATGTGCTTACAGGGAAGCTTTTGTGGTGGGCAACATTGACCTCAAGAGCTGCACTGCATTTCCGGGGGCCCCGGTGGCCACACAAAGGAGCCACCCACTAGCCAGTGCTGGGGCAGCAAGGACCCGACCCGTCAGACTGTTTACTGGTGACGGTAGCAGCGACCCCACCAGACTCATCGCAGGTCTCAGCTGCAGTGAAACTGTGGCCGTGGCCCTAGCTCTGAACTCCTACCCACCCTTTTATCCGCCACCGTGGATCCTGGATATTCACAGTGCAAAACACACGCATATGCATATAACACAGAAGGAAAAGTCTAGAGTCCAAGTAGCAGTAGATTCTGAACTCGAGAAACTCAGAATCAAGGGGGAGAGAGACATGTAAACATCACAAGGCATCGGTGTCAGTTTAGGCAAAAATAAACGTGCAAGTTTTGGGACCTCCTGGGATCCCATCCCAAATGGGTTGGGGGAGTAGGGAGGAAACATCCTAAGGAGGTAGGACTTGCTGTCATTCCCGAAGAGTGAGTAGTTGTCAAAGTGGGGGAGGGGTGGAAAAAGACGTTCCAAGGAGACGAATAGCGTGAGCCAAAGCAGAAAAGCAAAAAAGCGGCCTGTGTGCGTGGAACACAAGGATTTCGGTGTCATACAAGTGTGAGATACAGAGGTGAGGCTTGAGAAGGGGCAGGGGGGCAAGATCGCAGAGGGACACATATACCGCGTAAAGGAGTTTAGGATTCATTCTGGAGGTGCTGGAAAGCCAGTGAAGGATGAAGTGTGGAACTGTATCGTTGGTTTAATATTTTGGATCGATCGCTCCATTGCCTTTGCGAAAGATGGATCTGAGAGAGAAAAATCCCAAAGGCTGGTAAAATGATTAGGGGGCTGGCCCAATATTCCCCACCACAGACTATCTGTCCTAGGATAGGAGTTGTAAGGTGCGACAGACATGATGGCTCGAAGAAACAATTATACAGTAAAAGAAAAAAAAAATCGATTGGGTTTGGAGACATATTTTCCTTGGGAGATTACGCGGGAGGGAGGAGTCAAGGCTGCTCCCACGTTTTGTTGCCTAGGAGATATTCTCAACCTGGAGGAAACACAGGGAGCCAAAGAAGACGACGGTGTCAGCGTGGGGCCAGTTGGGTTTCACTGTAGTCAACACCCAGCTGGCGGTTCCATCATTAGGGCCCCCGTGACTTAGCAAAGGGCTGAATTTCAGGGGAAAATTCCGTGCTAGACAGATGTGTGACTCACCAGCACCCAGCAGGTGTTGGCACACAGGAGAATAGGCATCACTGCAGAGAGGCAATGAGAAAATAACACCGGGCTGGCACAGGAACAAGGCACACCGGCTGTAATGAGGGGAAATAGGCAAAGCGCCCTCCACAGAGATGCGTCAGGGGAAACCACCAGAAGGCAGAGAGTGGAAGCAGCACGCCTGCAATCGCCAGTAGCCCCATGGGAGCACAATTCTCAGAGCCACGCCCTCGATCCCTGACCTTCAGTCATCTCTCACATCAGGGGACACGGCCGACGGCAGGTGTTCTCAACATGGCTCAAGCCGGCCAAGCGCTGTGGACGGTTAAGCAGCTGTCTAGCAAAACTGATCGCAATGGATAGCCCGACCCTGTGTACATGTTAAGTTTTCTTCGGTCGGCGTTGCTATGAGGACGAATTGTTAGGCTCATGGCCTTGGATCTCCGCGAAGGCATTTCCCACAGAGGGTTTTCCATGAAAACCAGGCAAAGAGGCAATGGCAGAAAACACGGGCTACAGAACAGGCATCTCTGTCTGTCTCCTAGTCTCGGTTTGCCTCTCCTTCCGTGGACTTCTCACGCTACTGTTCATTTTTTCACTATTCTATTTTGAGACAGATTTACAGATGCCGTCACACCTACTGATGTCTGGTGGTAAAAGTCATTTTCCCTGTTTTCGGGCCTTTCCTCACCAGCATTCATAATGAACATTTGGATCTCCTTCGGTACCAAAGGATGCTGGGTAGGAGAAGTGCCCAATGATAGCCTGAGGACTCCCATCACGGTAGACTGGGTTTGGGTATCTTTTTTTAATTGTCAGATTAACAAACACGTTTGTGGTCACTGGGACGATATTCTATCAACCTCAAATCCAGGGTTTTAAAACTCTGACATAAAGGCCAAGACCGTATGTGAGAAACTAGCTGGGCAAAGAATATTCCCTCTCTTCCTTACTCTGACAAGTGAGCAGCCTGGGTGAGTGCTGGGGACTGCGTTTGACTGTCCAGTAAGTATCCTGCTCGGTGGCTTTCTGTGGGTTGTGACAGAAGCCAGCCTGTAGCAGGAAGGGGGTGGGAAGGTTGTGTCTACACTAGAAGCATAAGCAGTTTCTCAGAGTCCTTTGCTCCTATATTTAAATTTGCTTTCTTAATGCTTAGCACACCCTCTTGTTTCAAAAAAAATGCATTCTCCAACTTCTTTATTTAGTTTGTAGACTTATCGTTCTCACTGCCAGGAATTCGCCGGGTCAGGGGTGCGGGGGGCGAAGGCGGGGGAGGTAACTGACTTCTCAGTAACCTACTTCCTGTCACCCTGTCACCACAGGGGATTCCTCTCAGGCTGGGAAGGTGACAACTCTGAATGGCCATCGTGTGCCACCTGATGCAGAAAGACAGAAAAATCTATATGAAAAGTAAATGTACCTTGTGTCCCAAGGGAGAGAGGACACTTTGAAACGTGTTGATATTTTTTCCCCCTTGGTTGGCTAACATCCTCCCGTGTTGAGGAGAAGAAATGTCAATCCCTCTGGTTTCCCTTGCTAAATCAGCAAAGAACAGCAAGGTGTCCCAGCGGGGTCCCCTCGCTCCTCAAGCCCCGACCGTGCAGACTCATCCCCAGACACACACCAGAGCCAGTTCTGCCACAGACGGAGGTGTTCCAAGCAGAGACTAAATCATGATCGTGCCCCCTGCCACACACACACACACACACATCTCCCTACTCCCACCCCAAATCCCAACCGTCTTCCAAACGAGGGAAGCCCAAATTAAATTACCAGGTCCAAAAAGTACGTTTCAGCTTGTAATACCAGCAACAACAGGACCCCAGCATCCGGTGTCCACTATAGGACAGGGGAGAGGTCTCTCGCTCCATCATGAATTCAGCCACAAGTCCGAGGGATGACTTAAGAAATGCTGGGAACAAAATATACAGAAGAAAGACCAGTAACGAAAACACAATGGAATACAGTTCTCCACAAAGATTTAAGAGCATGAGTATTCTTTTTCTTTTTTTAAAAATTTGTAATGTTTGTTTATTTTGAGGGAGAGAGGGACAGAGTGTGAGCGGGGTAGGTGCAGAGAGAGAGGGAGACACGGAATCCGAAGCAGGCTCCAGGCTCCGAGCTGTCAGCACAGAGCCCGACGCGGGGCTCGAACTCATGAACCGTGAGACCTTGACCTGAGCCGAAGTCGGACGCTTAACCGACTGAACCCTCCGGGCGTCCCATGGATATCCTTTTCAATTGTGAAATCGGAACTGTGGCCCTCTCTTGAAGACCATGTTCCTTACCTGGCACAAGAAGGCACGCGAGGTGATGGTCAAGCATGATGAAGGCCCCTGTGTGAGTGTCCCATCAGAGGAAGCGAGACTCCAACAGCAGGAACCACAGAAGAACACCTAGAAATGGAGTGGAAGCACGAGAGAGTTACAGCCGACCATCAGGTGCTCAAGCAACAAGTGTCGCCTCTGCGGAACAAGGCTGAGTCCAGTGCCGTGTGACGCCGGGGGTGGGGAGAGAGTGGGAACCGGGAATTGGAAGAGATGTAGGAGGTGACGAGAGAAAAGGCTGTGAGTTGTGAGCAAGGACTCTGGCTGGAGACACGTTGAAAAGGCAGAGACATTGCTGAAGGTCCACAAACACACAGGGAAGAGCGTCAGGCGAGAGGGAGCTGACGGGAGGGTGCAAAGGAGCAGCAGCGTGGGTGAAAATGAGGACAGGGACTGGGGAGAGACACCAGAAAGGTAGGGGTCTGCATCGAAGGCAGGCAGGAGTTGGAGGGAAATACATAGAGAGACAATTTTGAAGAGGAACTTCCCGCTTTACGGAAGTCAAGTCCCGGGAACCTGGTTAATGAGTTAGCAGCGGGTAATAGTTAACGCATTGTAACACTGCCTTTTTTTTATTTTTATTTTTTTTTTTAAGGTTTATTCATTTTTCAGAGACAGAGAGAGACAGAGCGTGAGGGGGGAAGGGCAGAGAGAGAGGGAGACACAGAATCCGAAGCAGACTCCGGGCTCCGAGCTGTCAGCACAGAGCCCGACGCGGGGCTCGAACTCACAGACCCGGAGATCATGACCTGAATTGAAGTCGGACGCTTAACTGACTGAGCCACCCAGGCACCCCAGGAACACTGCCTTTTTAAAAAAACAAAAACAAAAACAAAAACAAAAACAAAAACCTAAAATCCAACAGGAACTAGCCAAAAAAAAAAAAAAAAAAAATGTACACTCAAATTATTGACAGTGACCAGAAAAAAAGGCAGCAATGGGAAATAAGAGATCTTCTCTTGCTCCAAGATTTTGTGACCTGAATGTCACACAGCTCCCCAAGTCTACTGCTGTCCCTTCGTTTCTGTTAGTCATCGGTAAAGTGACTTGAACAGATGTAAGGATACGTCCTAAGAGGCAACGAGGCCATAATATAATATAGCCCACTTGTACTTTATTTTTCTCCTCCACAGCTTCTGAACACAGAGAGAGGTTTTTTGAGCTAAGCCGATTTACCTAGATGCGTCCTTCTGGTGACATCATCCGTGGGCCCCCAGTTCCACCTGCTATATTACCCACCCTCCCAACCCTTATTCTAGTCTGAGGTCCCAGAAGGCAAGAGTAAGAGGGAGACAAGGAAGACATAGGAGGAAACACTCCCAGCTCTGACGCCTGTCGCTAGAGGGCACTTCCGGAGACCAGGATATCACTGGGGAAAAAATGGCAGGATTCCAGGAAATGGGTGATGATGGTCTGTGTGAGTGTGGAGGATGGGGCAGAGAGAAAATGACAAGCTGAGAAATACTTAGGGGATAAGTATAAGGGCTAACTGGTTTGGGATAAGAAAGAGGAAATAAGAGGTCGATGGCTTGAGCCTCCCTGATGAATATGGTGCTTGTTACTGACCTGGGAACAAGGAGGCAGAGGCTGTGGATTGAGATGATTCCATTCAGAACACACTCAATATGGCGGGGGCAGAGGAGGGAGACGTCCAAATGGGACGACCCAGTAGGCAATTGAATGTATGCATCTTACGCTCAGGAGCAGGTCTTTGCTGGAAACACAAATTTGGGAGTTAGCAGGATTCAGGTTTAAGCTGTGAGATTAGGCGCGAACTTCCAGAGGGACCGTAAGGAATCCATAAAATAGAAGGGCTATGAGAAACCCCAACCTTTAAAGGACTGATAGAAAAAGAAGCCTAGGGAAACATAAAAGTGGGGTAAGAGAAGTAGAAAAAAGGTAGGGGTCCCTGGGTGGCCCAGTCGGTTAAGCATCCAACTCTTGGTTTCGGCTCAGGTTATCATCTCACGGTTCATGGGTTCAAGCCCTGTGTCGGGCTCTGAAAGGTAATAACGTATTTCAAGAGGTCTGAAATGTCAGCAAGGTTCACAGAAGACTATTCTGGGGAATCTCCCTAAATTCTCCATGTAAAAGGAGACACTAAACAGCAAAACCAAAACATATGGGAACATGCAGAAGAACTCTCAGGGACAAGACATCTTTACAAACTCCAAAATACCAAGGAGCAACAGCAAACCGTCAACCGTGACAAAACACAAAACCTGCGTGATTCCAGCCTCCACGCGGGAGAACACAGATGGAAGCCACAGGGCACCCGACGGACCGGAGAACAGGAGGACCCCCAAATAGCCGCCAGGACCTCACTGGAAGGTAGAGTGGGCCAATTCGAGAAGAGCAGCTGAACCGGGCAAGGGTTTCTTTGCTCTGAATCTCTTTATTTCTTTTTCCTTTTTTTTTAATTTTTAAAATGTTTTTAATGTTTTCATTTATTTTTGAGACGGAGAGAGACAGAGCATGAGCAGGGGAGAGGCAGAGAGAGGGAGAGAGGGAGACACAGAGTCCGAAGCAGGCTCCAGGCTCTGAGCTGTCAGCACAGAGCCTGACGTGGGGCTCGAACTCATGAGCTGTGAGATCATGACCTGAGCTGAAGTCGGACGCTTAACAGACTGAACCACCCAGGTGCCCCTGAATCTCTTTATTTCTAACGCGAAGGCACCCGCAGTAAGAAGGTCTCAAGCAGTTGAAGGGGCTTCTGTGCTCTGAACTCTTAAAAGGGAATTTTGGGGCTTCTCATGGGACAGGCCCCACACGGGAGAAGGGACCCCAAAATCGAGCATATGAAAGAGAAGCCTAGCTCCAAGTGGGGGAGGGGAACAGAGACAGGAGAGCCTAGGAAACAAGCCACCAACATTTTGTGACCCCCCGCAAGAATGACAGAGGGGTTCTGTGAAGTTAGAAAAGCTATCAGAACTAACCTTCTAAACGTTCAGAAACATTGAATTGTCATTAGAAAAATATCAAGTTCACGTTTTTTTACAAAGTTTCTAGAAGATAAAGAAAAGCATGCCAAACAATATGTTTGAAATAGATCAAAATGACTGCATGTATAAAATGAGTGAAAAGACATAAAGAAAATTATACAAGACATGAAAAATCAACACATATCAGTATCAGAAAACCTCAAATGATGTGACATAACTCAAGAAGAAGTAGAAATAAGAGTATAGAGATGGGACTCTCAGCCGGTTAAGCATCCAGCTTCGGCTCAGGTCATGATCGGCTCAGGTCATGATCTCACTGTCCTAGAGTTCGAGCCCCCCCATCAGGCTCTGTGCTGACAGCTCAGAGCCTGGAAGCTGTTTCAGATTCTGTGTCTCCCTCTCTCTCTGCCCCTCCCCTGCTCACGCTCTGTCTGTCTCTCTCTCTAAAATAAGTAAACGTTAAGGAGTATGCAGAATCACTATGTTGCACACTTGAAACTAATGTAACATTGCGTGTCAGCTATACTCAAATGAATTCTTTTTAAAAATAAAAGAAATAAAAGAAAAAAGTTATTAAAATTTTTTTAATGTTTATTTTTGACAGACAGAGAGACAGAGCACGAGAGGGGGAGGGGCAGAGGGAGAGGGAGACACAGAATCCGAAGCAGGCTCCAGGCTCTGAGCTGTCAGCACAGAGGCCGACACGGGGCTCAAACCCACAGACTACGAGATCATGACCTGAGCCAAAGTCGGACACTCAACCGACTGAGCCACCCAGGCGCCCCCCAAAAAAATTTATTTTAGATTTGAGGAGTAAGCTAGAAGGACAACAGTAGTAAATAAACACCACAGATAATACCTGAAAAGAAATAAAAATTAAAAGGTAGAAATGTCTCAACTCAAATGAAACAAAGACATTTTTAAAAGGACTCAAGAGAAAATGACAAGTATTGAAGATGGACCAAGGTGATATAATAAACAGATAATACCAAAGAAGAAAAAATAAAACCAAAAACAAGGGAATAGAACAAATACCCAAAA
Source organism: Panthera onca (assembly GCF_046562875.1). NCBI lineage: Eukaryota > Metazoa > Chordata > Mammalia > Carnivora > Felidae > Panthera > Panthera onca. Next base: position 16,042,188 of record NC_138343.1, on the reverse strand, counting down.
CTAAAATTCAAGAGACTGTTTCTAAATGAAAAAAAAAAAAAAAAAAGATTTGAGACTACATATTGAAATAGCACAAGGGCACACAGACCTAAAACAAACAACGGTAAGACATCGTCTAGAAAAACGCTGAACTTTAAAGAGACTTCTAGAGAAAGAAAATTAGATAAGCACCCAACTTTTTGACCCCACAGCTTTGTATCAGATGAATATAAAGTGAAATACTTGAGATATGCAAAGACGGTGATTATGAACTAAGGGTTTTATATTCAGCAAAACAGACCATCAAGTACAAAGGTAAAGTTGTTATCACTAAGAAAGAACAACAGTGTTCCTATAATCCCTTCCAAAAGAATCTACTAGAGAGCAAGCTTTGAGCAATCAAACGACTAAAGAAATATGACATGAAGCCTGGTGCTAAGCCATAAATCTACAGCAATGTGTCAAACCACAGCTAAGGGAGTTCAAAGGGAGAGAGTTTAGTCTGTAACAGCTTCACAATCTGACATCGTAGATATGGCACAGTCATTACGTTGTGGTGCATAAGGGGATTAGGACACGCAAACACTATTTTTAAATTACTCTAGTTATTGTGGGGTGCCTGAGTGGCTCGGTCGGTTAGGGATCTGACTCCATGTTGGCTCGAGTCATGATCACATAATTCAAGAGATCGAACCTCATATCAGGCTCTGCGCTGAGAGCACAGAGCCTATTTGGGATTCTGTCTCTGCCCCTGCCCTGCTCATTCTCTCTCTCTCTCAAAATAAATACATAAACTTCATAAAGAAATAAAGAAGTAAATTTAGTTATTGTAGTTGATGGTAGCAGCATCAGGATTATTATTCTGAGAATATTGTGTGTGTGCGATGTGGGGGTAGTGAGGTTTCTGAATCTTGGTACTGTTACCATTTTGGACCAAATAACTATTTATTGTGACAACTAGTCCCGTGCATCTAGGATAGTTAGCAGCGTCCCTGGCTCCTAGATACCATTAGCACCAAAATCCCCTCACTCCAATCGTGACAACCCAAAATGTCTCCAGACATTGCTAAATGTCCCCTGAAGGAGGAAAGTCACCCCTGGTTGAGAATCACTTGGATAAAGCAAATGAAAAATCATAGGAGATGCTCATTCTAATTTATCCCCTGAGTCCTTTTCTTGGTATAGAGGAAAGGAAATACAGGATACATTACATTCAGGGAGGAGAGAGAGGAGAGAGAGAGAGAGAGAGAGAGAGAGAGAGAGAGAGAGAGAGAGGGAGAATATGCCACATTCCGGTTTTTGTCTCAAAATATTATTTCCCATTAAGAGAAACCAGAGCTTCTTGGAAAAATGGCATGTAGGACAGGAAATGTACACGACGATTCTGGAACCCCTTGACATATCAGATATCAAGGAAGAAATTAAAAGACAAGTAGGGTCACATCAAAAAGATTCAAGATCAAACTTGAAAAGTTAGATCTCTGGCCAAAGTCCAAGCAATTAATCTTGAACAAAGATAAGCTTTGCCATTGACTGGAAATCATTAATTATGTTTAAGTGTATGAATTGTACAATCATTGGTGATTTTCAGAAGATGATAAGGGACCAAGTAATTTTCTTCAAGACTTACAGACAAAGAATATGAATCAATACTTTATCCAGCCTTTCCTCAATTAACCAAATAATAGGTGCGAGAAAGCGTCTGTATACTAAGTTTTCAAAAGTAAGTTCAAAAGAAATGATAGATTAGAATCTCCTCATTTTGCAAACTCCCACCAGACATAAAGTGCCTCTTGTGAAAAGGACACACTACCACGTAGAGTCTCGCCAAAGCAATCAAACCTGACTCTGATAAAGTGTCTGGGCCCAGCTGCCCATTTGCAAGAGATAGGACCGAGGAACATGCCGCCATGGGTATGGCCATCAGCAAAATTCAGATTGTGGAAAAACATGCAGCAACACAGCCAGAGTGTTTTCACAGTCAAATTGTGAAGGGAAGAAAAGGATGCAAAAGGCAACTAGATGAAAAGAGACCTAAATGCTACATCGAATATTTTTTAAATGGGTAAGACTAAGCTATGATGTCTAAGCTATCATAGGGATGCACACACGAGTGACAAAACTGTGAAGTACAACGAAATTATTAATACAAATGTCAAGATGGAGGTTACCCGTGGAAGGAAGGGCATCTGAGTTGCCCGCGTAGTTTCTATTTCTTGGCCCGATGGATGTTAACCAGAATGTTCACTAAATAATAATTCACTAAATTATACAACGATTCTCCATGATCTTGTGCAATCTGTTTCATTTTACAATGAAACGATTAAAAGAGAGAAATAGAGACAGGCGCCTGGGTGGCTCAGTCGGTTGAGCGTCCAGCTTCAGCCCAGGTCATGATCTCACAGTTTGTGAGTTCAAGTCCTACATCAGGCTCTGTGCTGACAGCTCAGAGCCTGGAGCCTGCTTCAGAATCTGTGTCTCCTTCTCTCTCTGCTCCTCCCCCACTCATGCTCTGTCTCTCTCTCTCTCCTTCAAAGTTAAATAAAAACATTAAAAAAAGATTTTTAAGCGAGAAATAGAGAGAGAGGCATAGGTCTCAAAAATGAGTATTTCGAAACCCTCTCAACTTCATGACAGGGAGGTCAATTTTTGCCTTCATATTGAGGCAGTTTCGGTGACGTGGGAGAAAGAACAGAGGGGAGGGTGAGGAGGGAGTGGGGGGTAGGAAATGGGAGAAGTAAGCACGGACAACCCTATCAAGAAACACAGCTCTGAAGGAGAAACAAGAGACACAGTAACAGACAGAGGGGTCCCCCTAGAAATGAGAGGGAGGTACGTTGAAATGATGGTGGAGAGCAGTCAGCAGAGAGAGAGGGATTGACAAGACAGCTGAGAGATAGCCAGAGACCAAATATTGACGATCTGAGTATCAAAACAAATTATGATAAAGAAAGAGAACTCATTTTTAAAAAGTCTCTAAGTCTATAGTAATTTAATTGATGGATGGATTAATTGATTGATTAAAGAGGAGAAAGGAAAACTCTTCCTTTCAGTAAAATATCAATTACTAAACATGAAGGAGTGATAGAGCTGGGAAATAGGGAGTCTTCTACAGGATGGGAATTATAGGATGCTGGACTTCATGAGTGAAATATTGAGAAAAAACAGGATATTAACACAATCTCAAGTTATCTCTCCACAAATAACTTATTATTTACAAGGGAAAAAATAATACCTTTGTCATAGGGAAATATGACAGACAACTTCACTAAGTTAATTTTACCGATATTGGGACAACATGACCCCATGTACCTCCTGATACAATGCACCGAAGAAGACACAGCATCGTGTGTGTTATATTCCTGCCAAATATGAATGGCCTGAATTCTAATTGTGAGAAAATAACAAACAACATTTTACAAATTAATGGGTGTTTATGTTACAAAATCGTCAAGGTCACGGGAGACAAAAAAAAAAAGGGTGAGGAACTATTCTAGATTAAGGAGACTAAAGAGATACGACAACTAATTGCGAGGTTCATCTGGGCTTGGATCCCAGAATGGGAAAGGAAAATAGCTACAAGGGACATTATTAGGAAAATTGCTGGAATATGAACACGGACCACGGATTCAATCACAGTATTGTTGTCAATGTTAAACTTCATGATTTTGATCACCGCACTACAGTTACATCAGACAGCGTCACTGTTCTTGGAAAATACAACCTGCACCACTTAGGAGGTAAGGAGTTGGCTTTCTTTCCAATGCATCTGAAATTATTCCTTATGAACTGAGACAGAGAGAGACGGAGGAGCAGATGGGGCAAAATGTAAACAAGTTGTGAATCTAGATACAGAGTACACGGGTTTTCTTGTGCTATTCTTGCAACATTTCTGCAAGTTTGAAATTACGTCAAAATAGAAGTTAGAGGGGAGAGGAGGAATGATTGATGGATTGAGGGGGAAAAGTCTTTAGATGACTCTCATCCACTTTTGAAAATTGATGAAGGAAGGAGCAAGAGTGAGCCTAGAGCAGAGCATGTTAGTGAATCTTTGGGTTTGCAAAGAAAGGTTTTAGGTTGACTACGTGAGAGCACGAGCCCAGTCTTGCGCAGGGGGGGAGAGAGACTGAGAGAAGGACAGGCAGAGAACACATAATGGGGGAAGGTCCCACCTTCAGGCACCTATTCTCCTCTACTGCCCAAACTAGGATGCCTGGTCCTGGTCCTGCTTATGATTTTCCCCTAAGCCAGTTTTCACAAGATGAGCCTTTGGGCTATTTTTAAACAAAGGCATAAAATGCGTTCTACCTGTAAATTGTTCACACAAGTGTTTGCCTTAGTCATCGCTCAAATTTAAAAGCTATTTGTGGAAAGATGAAATCCTGCAACAAATAGTGAAATAGTCAAATTATAAACCCATCTCTGTAAGTACAGAACAGCATTACTTTCATGGTTTTCTGTTAAAATGCCCCGACGAGATCAATAATCAAGATAGATGCAATGCACTTCCATTGAAAAAGTGGGTTTTTCTTCCTTCTATGGCTCACAATGTTCGCCATTGCCTCTCTTCAGCTTGTTAGAGCCAAGAGTTGGTCAACTGAAAGATGCACCATAAAGACTTAAAAAAAATAAAAATTTGACCTCCGGAGACATCTTACTCTTATAATGGTAATACTATTCAGGTATAAAGTTTAAATATAGTGTTCTTTACACATGGAAGAATATAAGGCCATTAGAAAAGTTGTTTTTTTTTTTTTAATAAATGAAAGTGTACGCATTCGAATGAACGAAAAACCTTTTTGTATAATTTTGGATGTTGGCAAATCGAGGGAATGGCTGAATCTCTCTTCTACGAGTCCCTCTTATTTTCAATCCTCTGATAAGATTACTCAGAAAGCTTGACAAATGAGATCTACTGCCAGAAACAAGAAGCTGGCCCCACACAGCTGGACCTTGGGCTCCCCAGAGACGGTACAGTGTCAGACCGCGAGGAAGAGGCTCTAATCTATTGTGGACAACGCAGGTGGAGAGATGGGTCTCAGGTACAGTTCATTGTAACCACCGGGAATGGGCTTGAAGGAAGGAAATTGATATGATATTTACTCAAACACCAAAATCGAACATAAATTGCACACAACAGATACAAGCTAATGTGTCAGATATGCTATGAGAGTACATTTGATGTACAACCCTATAATTGGATCACATCTAAGAGCCAACCATACGTTTTATAGATCGTTCTTTCTAGAAGTCATCTAAAAGGCAAATGTCTAGCAAATACTGCGACGTTTTACTCCTTCGCTGTGTAGGCAGTATTATGTTCAAGATCCTGTGTTAGAAACTGAGGATCAAGAAAAGAGTGGAATAGTCCTTACCCCAAAAAGCTCACAGCCTAGAATGAGGTGTTTGTTACCTTCATTGTTGTTGTCGCCGCCATTTCGTCGCAGTGGATATAGACAATAAAAACATGGCCCTAGTATTTACAGGAATATCAGAGAGGGAAACATGAGCAGACTGTTAACTCAATCTTCTGCCGTAGGAGTACTGGAAGACAAAACAGACTTACACGGGGAGAGGAGAGTGGGTGAACAGAAGGAAGAGCATATACAAGGGCAAGGAGGCCTTCAGAAACCAGAACTTTCATCTTCTTAGGGGGGAGAATGCTTGTGGAGATGCAGTGATGTAGGGCAGTGGCCGAAAGCAAAAATCTGGGACGCTGTATCTTGCGCTAGAGAGTCTGGACTCCTTAGTAAGAATCCTGAAGAAAGAATCTCTAAAGATCGCTATTGCTGGGTAGAGTCCAATTCTTCCCATTTTGAAGGTTTTAGACTGACTTCTCACCTTAAGACTAAGGTAGAAGATTCTTGGAGGAAGCACATTTTAAATGACCTAAGTTTACAGTTACAGGCAATGTATAAAAGACAGATTGACCCAGCAAAGATAATCTGCTATGGAATGTTAGCATGCAAAATATTTATCTCAACCACTTACTGAAGTGCTCCAAACGTGGCTTCTTCTCTTTCTTAAAATTGTTAGTATGGGGGCACCTGGGTGGCTCAGTCGGTTGAGCGTCCGACTTCGGCTCAGGTCATGATCTCGCGGTCCATGAGTTCGAGCCCCGCGTCGGGCTCTGTGCTGACGGCTCAGAGCCCGGGGCCTGTTTCAGATTCTGTGTCTCCCTCTCTCTCTGACCCTCCCCTGTTCATGCTCTGTCTCTCTCTGTCTCAAAAATAAAAAATAAATAAACATTAAAAAAATATTAAAAAAAATTGTTAGTATGATCATCCCTTTCTGGTTTTTTATTTTTTATTCTTTTAAAGCATGTTTATTTATTTTGAGAGAGAGAGAGAGAGTGCACATGCGTGAGCAAACAGGGAAGAGGCAGAGAGAGAGAGGGAGAGAAAGAGAGAAAGAATCCCAAGCAGGCTTGTAATATCAGGGCGGACCCCAATACGGGGCTCAAACAGGAACTGTGAGCTCAAGACCTGGGCCAATTTCAAGAACTGGGCATTTAAACTGACTGAGCCACCCAGGCACCCCTCCCTTTCTGGATTTTAAACTTTTTGTTTGCTTGTTTTTCTGTTTTTCCATTGACGTATTAACTGTCATGTTCCTGAACAGTGTCTTTCGGGATCAAACTCAAGTGGTCTCTCTCCAGGTACCAGGGGATAATTTCCCAGAAGTGTGATGTATAGAGACTTACATAGATCGAATCAATGCCAGCGAGCACGGTAAACACTGACATCAAGTCCCGCGAGACACCTAGGGAAGCATGAGAAACTGACATGTTTCAATTATACATGAATCTCCGGCCTCTCCTTGTTGGTGGCCCCAGTAATGTTTGAAGTTTGGTTTTATCTTAGGCTGATGATTCCCTGAGGAAGAGCCTCTGGCTGATTATAGTTTTCTCAGCATCCAAAAGACTATACTAGTTTCTACTCAAAAGCTGGTAGTAAAAACTTTGCAAAGCTTCTCTGATATGGATTCTGTGCCCCCACTTGTTGTTGAATCTTTAGCTTCCCCAAAGAGTCACTGTAGTGAGTTTGATTTCCTATACTTGAAAAGAAAATGTTTTTAACTAGGTTCCATGACAAGCATGGGGCTCGAACTCCCATCCCTGAGATCAAGACCTGAGCTGAGATTAAGAGTGGGTCACTTAACCAAGTGGGCCACCCAGGGGCCACTTAGACACTTGAAATTTTTTAATTAAAAAAAAAAATGTGTTTATATATTTTTTTAACCTTTTTACCCTTATTTCTTTTTGAGAGACAGAGAGAGACAGAGCACAAGTGGGGGAGGGGCAGAAAGAGGGAGACACAGAATCCGAGGCAGGCTCCAGGCTCCCAGCTGTCAGCACAGAGCCCGACGCAGGGCTCGAACTCACGAACGGCGAGATCATGACCTGCCCCGAAGTCCGACGTTTAACCGACTGAGCCACCCAGGCGCCCCCCCAAATTTTGTAAAATTCAGGTGCTTTTACAGTACTTGAAATTTGTGCGAGAAACAACATCTGCAATGACTCTCGGGATGAAGAGTGTGCAGAAAACTTCAGGAGACCATGCGGCTCCCTCTGATACATCCGAGAGGCGAGGTTCAAGCAGGAGGTGGTTTTGTTTGGCAGTGGGAATGAAGGGCATAAACAGCACTTACGAAGAGGGAAAATCGACAGGACTTAGTGACTGGCCGGATCTTGCTGGATAGAGAAAATATAGGGGTTTAGGATGACAACTGGCTTTCTGGATGAGATTCCCTGTATGACGATGTGCTATTTTCAAAAAAAAAAAAAGAATACAGGAGAAGGGCATGCAAAACGATAACAGCTGACGTTTCTTCAATGCACGATGCCAAACTCTTTGCGTTGTGTTATGTCAAAGGGCATGATGAGTTTGAGAGGTCTATGCTGTCCAGGGGGACATCCTCACCAGCAGCTCCAGGGGGACATATGAGTCTGCAGCTCAGAAGAGCTGGTTGCTTTGGAGATCCCAGCTCGAGAATCATGATAATGACAATAACAGCTAACGTTGATTGAGCGTTTATCACATGCTAGGTAGTGTGCCGAGCATCGCATAGGTATTACCCGTGTAATTCTCGCAACGTCCACGTGAGATAGGAGCTATTATTAATTCGTTTCGCAAAAGAGACCCAACAAGAGACATTAGTTGACTTCCCCAAGGTCACAGAGCCAGTGAACGGCTGAGCCAGCATCTGAATCAGGAACCACAGTCCTAATTCCTAAACCTTGAGGTTGAAGACCCAAACGTTGCTGAAGGGAGAGCCCTGAGCCACACTGGGCTCCTTTGACAGTAGACTCACTCTCGTGCATTTTCAACTCTGTGGTGGTGTTCTACAATTCAGGGAACAAACGGGCATATCCCAGAGGGAATGTAGGCTAAAAAACAAAAACAAAAACCAAAACCCGGTTCGAAATTCTCCTTTGCGTGATTTTAGGCAAGTAACTTTATCTCTGTGAGCTTCCTTTTTTTTTTTTTTTTTTTTCCAATCGGTCAAAATTGTATAATACCACCCAAAAGGACTTTTCTGAGAATGAAAAGAAATGGGTTTATCTGAAAGTGAATAGGCACTACAAGTCTATCATACATTCAACTCTCTTCAATTTGCTGTAGCCTATTCACTTCTAAAAGTAGCCACCCTTGGGGTGCCTGGGTGGCTCAGGTGGTTGAGCGTCCGACTTCGGTTCAGGGCATGATCTCACGGTCCATGAGTTCGAGCCCTGCGTCGGGCTCTGTGCTGACAGCTCAGAGCCTGGAGCCTGCTTCTGATTCTGTGTCTCCCTCTCTCTCTGCCCCTCCCCTGCTCATGCTCTGTCTCTCTCTCTGTGTGTGTCAAAAATAAATGAAAACATAAAAAAATTTTTTTTTAATTTTTTTAAATAAAAGTAGCCACCCTCACAAAATGCCAGCGAACAGCCAAGGCCAGAGGTAGGGGAGAGATATTGCAGAATGGACTTCCTTTATGTCTTCTTTGGAAAATTAACATACGCAAGTGAGAAAACCAACAATGCTTTTGTTCTACCCTATTTCAAGAATTGGAGTGAGCAGCTAATTATGCCTGTGTTCTAAGTTAAAGAGAATTACAGGAGATCCCAACTTCTCAGGCCAGTATTTTGGGTCCTTAAGCTGACGTAATAATTTTTTTTAATGTCGTATCAGATACTAAGCTATCTGCAACTATTTTACCTTCTTATATCATGAGGGGTATTATTGCCGTCATTCCATTTTTAAAACCCGGGCTTCATGACTTTACAGATTTTTCTCGGCTTTAAGCGCAATTTTATCGTATCTTCAAAATAAAATATTTTCTGTAGATGCACAACTCTAATTGTTTTCATTGAACAAATGTTTCAGCTTCCCAAGGACGGAGAGACTGTCTTTCAATTCTCTCATACCATCTGTAGGTACCCAAGATAGTTTGGAGATCTTAACAAGCAGCGATTGAGCACAAAAATACAGACATTCTATAAAGCGTAAGAATCGTTCTGCTGTTTGGTCACTTTTAAGATTATGGCAATTCTCTCATTATTACCATCTCTGGGCATTCTGAAAAGTCTTATTATGATCAACGCATAACACGTTCTGTGATACTTAGGAACTCCTAAGCTTTTTGAGCTCTTTTACATCATTGGAGCTAGCTTGCCAATGAATAAGCTAGATGCTTGAGGAAATTTGCAGAACTATTTAAAAAAATACATGGTTTAAGTCTTTCTCCATTCTCGGAGTCAGGCATAATCCCTCTGATTAAATTATAACCCAACATAAGTAGTACTTTAGACTCAGTCAATACTTCCTTCTCCGCAACTTGATTTCCAAGGCAGAGGCATAAAATTCCCATCATACTCTATAATTTAGGTATTAATCTTTGACTCATCCTTGACATTCTACTTACACCTACACAGTCTTTCAGGCTTACGAAATGCCACTGTTCCAAGGTTTCGCGAATTGAGGCATACAGCTCTTTACTGCTAAAAGAAAAACCTCTCTCCTTCTCTTGACTTCTTGCCCCCACCCTTCCCCCCAACTGCTTCAGTGCGAGAAAAGTTTTGATCCTATTTCTGCTAACTTCAAAAGGTTGTTGTACAAGGTTTCGAAGTTAATTGGAACTCTTGGGAGTGAAGAGCTTAATAAAAACTCAAAGGTTTCCGAAAAAATATGCTATGTTTTATGCCATGGATGATACCTTCCAGCAACTACCTCCACACCATTTTTCTGCACAGCAACTAAGGCTTCTACCATTGATATGTTCCTAGCATTACACTCTCATTGTAAAAACGATTACATTTGATTGAATTTAGATTTCTGCTTCCTCTTAAAGACTTCTTAGTACAATGATTCTTTTCCCTAGGTATACATTAGAAACACCTGGGGAGCTTTTAAAATACTAATGCCTGGGCCTTACCCCAGAACGAATAAATCAGACTCTCTAGAAGTAAAGTCTGAGCTTTGGTATATATTTTTTTAAATTATGACTTTTTTTTTTCCAATGCGAGGCCAGGGTTTAAACTACTGTTTTAGCGATTCAGGGGGTACCTAAGTTGAGTTTGGCCAGCACAGCCCAATTATCTTCTAGGGATGACCCACGATCTGTGCAATGGCAAGACCCTGGTCAACTCTCACGTATGAAGCAGGCATTATACTTTAATGTGCTTGGATGTCACCTGTGAATCTAAGCAAAATGAAGATTCTGACTCAGTAGGTCTGGGACGGGACCTGAGACTCAGCATTTCTAACCAGCTGCCAGGTACACACGCTGCTCTGGGGAACACCTCATTGCTTAGGTGACCGCACCTGTTTTTACCATTTCGCCCTCCAAATAGGCTGGTTGAGAATCCATATCTATTGGTGTGACCTCTCCCTTTAGACCCGAATTTCTTATTTCCTTTTCAACGTCCACTGTTGAGTGTTCCTGAAACCCTGGAAAGTCAAAGTGACTCCAACTAAATTTCACTGTGTGAAGTCAAGTCCTCATCATATTTTGCCTGGATTTTGTCAGTTGCCTCTTCACGAGATTCCCTGGCTCTCATCTGGAGAATTAAACCAGAATAGGAGATCCTCCAATGTGTGGTTCCTGCTTACCTCTTAATCCTCCTCTGCCAGGATCTGACCCCGTCCTCTGGAGGAGCCCCTTCGTCTACTCATCCCTCTTGAAATAAGCGAGGCTTTTCCTAGCTTCCATGCCTTTCCTGGGCTTCCCCTCCTGCCTAAGACACTCTGCCCACTTTATCTTCCTGTGTAACTGCTACTCAGCTGTTAACTTAGGCCAAACAAACCTGCTCTTAAGCACTCGATAGGCTGAGATGAGTTGGTCAATTCCTCTCCTCCATGTCTGTATTAAAACACTATGACCTTTGGATTGCAATTATTTGTTTCATAACACTTTCCTTTACCAAGCTACAGCCCCCTCACCACTTCTGCCCTGGAAAAGGAACTCTGCTGTTCCTTCGTGGCTGTTGTTTTTAAGCACAAGTCCTTTTGAGTCGACTAAAAAAAATTGCACAACGAATGGGTAACACTAAATTGTCACTAATGTTGCCTTCTTTGACTCTGTAAAAGCGTTCAGGTTTTGTTTGCTTTAGACTTTCGTTCAATAAACATTTTTTTATTTGTTTAAGCTCAAATTGATTGCTTAGCTGCCCTAGAGAGCCCCAGAGTTAAGAGATGTCGATTTACCAAATAGAAAAAATAAATACTCATGTACTAGGATGAATTCAAATGCATAAATTGTGGTTCTTATGAGGTAATGCGCTCGCTTGTCTCTATACCTTCATTCCACAGTCAGTCCCAGATAAAAGTGTCGTGTTCATCATCATAAAAGCAACTCAAGATCCTTCCAAAAAAAGGTAAGGCAGTTTCAAGGGTATTCTTATTGTAGCATGCTTTACATAGCTTTTCAGGCATTGCAGTTTGAAGAAAGCCAAATTTCCGAGCTAAATTCTATAAGTGGAAATCGGAGGCTATGGTTAAGTGAACAGAAATAGAATTGACAACCTAAATGCGTCAACATCCATGAAAAGTGACATCAGCAGATTTGGTGTGCTATTGCTTTTTTTTTTTTTTTTTTTAAGGTGAGTAGGTGTGTAAAACTTTTAAATGTTTAGAAAGTGTTCTTTTCGGCTTATTTTTCTTTATGTAATTTTTTTTAACAAGAAAGAGGTTCTTTACATGGATTAGAAGATATGTTAGCACCAACAGATGTAAACTCGTGTATGTGCCTAAAAACAAAGGACATCAAAAAAGACTATAGCCCTCTCTCTCAAGAAATGTAATTTGGGGATTATTGTAATAATCCCGAATAATTAGAAGAGGGCTCTGCACCTTGGATCTGATCATGAGTATCTGCCATGGAACATCATCACCACTTGCTTCTACATGAACCATTTGATGACAGTCTCCTTGCTGATATCCAAAGGACTTTTTAATGAAGGGTCTTTTTTAATGTTTATTTAATTTGAGAGAGAGAGACAGACAGACAGAATGCGAGCAGGGGAGGGGCAGAGAGAGAGGGAGACACAGAATCTGAAGCAGACTCCAGGCTCTGAGCTGTCAGCACAGAGCCCGACGTGGGGCTTGAACCACAAACTGTGAGATCATGACCTGAGCCAAAGTCAGATGCTTAACCAACTGAGGCACCCAGGTGCCCCTGTAATGAATTTTTTAAGAGGCTAGAAGAACAGATAAATTTAAAGTTTCAAGCACAAAAAAAGACGAAAATATTCCCAGGCAATCTCCTCTATATTCTGCATGAGTCTGTTGACGTTATTACCTTTAAAATGACTTTGTGAGCCCTGAAAAGGATAGGTAGAGTATTCTATCAGAATATTTTGCTTCTACTGACGAATGGTAATCAGGAAAATTCTTGATAGAACAAAGTTAATCTCTCCATTCTCTTTGTGCCCTAAGTGCCATGTACATGTCTTTATTATAGAACGTTCATGTTTATTATATTTTGAAACTATTTACTTCAGTAGACTGTGAATTCCTTGAATGCACGGATTTTATTTTTAATCCTTTCTGAATGTTTAGCACCTCAAAAGTTTTTGATGTTTTTGCAAACCAAAAGTAATTCAATACCAGCAATTTCATATTGTATACTCTAATAATTGTTCAATATTTAATCAGTGAATACTTAGCCAATTGCTTCACATCACTATTCCATCTACCAGTGTTGGACTTTTCAAAAGGAAAGTCAGCACCTATTCCATGACTTTCATATTTTACCATGGTTATGAAATGATAGGAAGTGTCGGGACACTTGGGTGGCTCAGTCAGTTAAGCATTCAACGTTGGCTCAGGTCATGATCTCACGGCTCGTGAGTTCAAGCCCCAGATCAGGCTCTGTGCTGACAGCTCAGAGCCTGGAGCCTGCTTTGGATTCTGTGTTTCCCTAGCTCTCCGCCCCTCCCCCACTCATTCTCTCTCTCTCTCTCTCTCTCTCTCTCTCTCTCTCTCTCTCCCCCCCATGATAAATAAACATTAAATTTTTTAAAAAAATTATAGGGAGTGTCAATTAGTCAACTGCTGACTCGATGGTATGGGGAATTGCCCAGTTACTGTGGTAAATAATGGAGCCCTAATGGAGATCAAAAAAGACTTCTGTACCTCATGGTATTCTGATAAATGAATTAAAGTTTTGTTTTGTTTTAATTTTTTTTAATGTTTATTTATTTTTGAGACAGAGAGACACAGAGTATGAACAGGGGAGAGGCAGAGAGAGAGGGAGACACAGAATCTGAAACGGGCTCCAGGCTCTGAGCTGTCAGCACAGAGCCCGACGCGGGGCTCAAACTCGCGGACCGTGAGATCATGACCTGAGCCGAAGTCAGACGCTCAACCGACTGAGCCACCCAGGCGCCCCAAATGAATTAAAGTTTTGTAGATCTTTTGAATATGAGAATGTTTGTTTCTAGAAACAGTTTTTCATTCAGTGTGTGCATGTTTATGTGCCATATATATATTACTCTATATAGGTTTTTCTCAACATTTCTTAAGAGCAGACAAAAAAACTAAAATGGAAAAAATAACTCTGGAAAGTTTAAGCGAGCTTTTGGGGAAGATGCCTCCTTCTGAAGACAACTTCAGAGAAATTCAAACCAACCAACAAGCTAAAGGATTCCAGAGTCAAAATAAATTGGAAAGAGCCATATTTCTCTTAATTGCACTGCCCAAGTTGATGATGTGAGAAATCCTTTATACCACTGAACAATATATTTCAACAACTGCTCATTCTGTGAGAAACAAGATAACCACATAAACATTCCAAAGGACCATTTTTGGTATGGATGTTTCTATCTCATTTAAATGGCATGTTGGCCTTGAAGCCATTATAATTTAACCTAACATCAAAATATACCTCCCTTGATACGTTTACTTCTTTTAAAACCAGTTTACCTCCAGTACTAGTATTCAAAGTGACTTGCTGTTATGAAAAATAATTAGAGCCAGAATTGCTGCTTGTCTGATGTAGAAGCCTCACAATGGGCTCTGCATGTTTACATGTAAGAAAGCTATGGTGTAACCCCTTTCGGAGCAATGAAAATGCCACTGAGCTGGGTTAAATCTTTAGAAGTCGTCTCCTAGAATATTAACTGGAAGGAATAAGATAGAAAAATGGATGTTAAAGTCAATCAACTTTTCCTTCAATTAAAAAAAAAAGATAATAACTTTTTTTTTCTTTTGCACTGTTGGTGAGAATATAAAATGCTATGGGTCGCTATGGAAAACCAATATGGCAGTTCCTCAGGAAAATTAAAGATGGAACACTGTATGATCCAGGAATTACACTTCTGGGCGTCAGCCCTAAACCGTTCAAAGCAGAACTTAAAGAGTGATTTGTACACCTACATTCTTAACAGCATTATCCACGATGCCAGAAGGTAGAAGCAACCCGTGGCTGGCCATTAGTATGTGAATGGATCAACAAAATGTGATATATCTGTAAGTGGAATGTTATTCAGCCTTAGAAAGGAAGAAAATTCTGATGGCTCCTATAACATGGATGAACTTGGAAAGGCATTTTGCTGAGTGAAATTAAACAGTCACAAAAACACAGATACAACACGATTCCACTTTTATAAGGTACCTAGAGTGGTTGAATTCATACGGGCAGAAAGCAGAAGGATGGTTGCCCCATGGGGAGAGCAGGGAATGGGGCGTTATTGTTTAGTGGGTACAGGGTTTCAACGCTACTCAATGAAGAGTTTTAAAGATAACTGGTGACGATGGCTTCACAACAACGTAAGTGCACTTAATCCCGCTGAACGCTACGCTTTAAAATGGCAAGATGGCAGGACACTTGGTGGCTCAGTCGGTTAAGTGCCTGACTTTGACTCAGGTTATGATCTCATGGTTCGTGGGTTCAAGCCCAGTCCTAGGCTTCGTGCTGACAGCTCGGAGCCCGGAGCCTGCTTCGGGTTCTGTGTCTCCCTCTCTCTCTGCCCCTCCCCTACTTGAGCTCTGTCTCTCTGTCTCTCTCGCAAATAAACGTTAACAAATTTTTTTAAATAATAAGATAAAAAATAAAATGGTAAGATGGTAAATTTTATGTTATGCACAGTGCACAATGTAAATTTTTTTTTCTTATTTTAAAAAAGCATCTCCAAAAGGCATTCTCCATTGTCTTGTTGCATGAAGTCAGGACAGGCACACAGTGGCACAGGCGGGGAGCACGGTCAATATTCTGACTCAGACACGGTAGTCAATGACACTAGATGTGGGACCCAGAACTCTGCTTTTGCTTGGGCTCTGCAACTGACCAGCTCACACAAGTCAAATCAGTTCTTAGGCTTCAAGTCCATCCCTTCTGTAAAATGAAGTCATAATCCCACTCCTGATTTCCACGTGATGTGGTCACAAAAATCAAACGATGGTTTTTAAACTGAAAAATCCATGTCAGGTTGGAAGGCGGGTAAGGTCCAACAAAGAGCTTCTCTGCCAGGATTCTCGATCTGTTAATAAATAGGAGAGGGGTAAGATGGGCAGTTTGAAGGAGGCCTAGTGGACACGCCTTCCTCTTCTCAGCTGACCGGCCATGTTGGGAAGTCCAGCTTCAACCTGCATTGGTTTCACCCCTTAAGAACCTATTTCTTGTGTAACTATAGTCAAGTTCTTTGCACTTTGGTTTTCTCATCTGTTAAATGATTCTAAAAATCAACAATTACTTCAGGCGTTGAGAGGAAGGTAGATCACAGCGCTTAAAACAGCTCACCTGGCTGCCAACAGATTTATCAACAGAACGTCACCTCTGGCCATACACTATGGCAGTGGCTCCCAAATTTTAATGTGCATACGAAGTTCTTGAAAAGCTTTTAAAATGCAGACTCTGAAACCGTAAGTCTGGCGTGGGGCCCAAGGTTCTACGGTTCCCAAGTGCCCGGGTAATGCTGATGCTGCTTGTTCGTGGACACATTGTGAGCAGCAAGACTCTATACCACGCGACTCACGGTGTGATTCACCTTTAAATGTTCTGGTTTCGCTTTACAAAAAGAAATAAAAGAGTCAAAAGGTTTAATCAGGCCTCAGTTCTACTGACTTCAGTTCTGAAAACTCTAGACTTTTTGACCCATAAGATTCCTTAGACGTACAGGCTCAGTCAGTTAATATCTCCATCTTACAAGTGGGGGAAAGAAAAGCCCGGAGATGATGAGCACCGTGCCTGCCTAACATCACAGAGTAACGGACTGGGGACCAACATCTGGGTTTCTCAGCTCCCAATCCTTACATTTTCCAGGAATACAAAGGACAGAGTCTTCACCCCACACTTCTGTAGACATACATCCAACCTGAGGAAGTTTGAGAGACAGACGGGACAGTGGTTGGCCTCTAGAGAGAAGCCAGTGGAGTCTCACGGTTCATTCAGATCCACAATGTTCCTCTGACACTTCCCAAAGGAACAGAAGTGAATGACGAATCCACATTTTGGCAATATCTCAGAACCTATGTAAGTCTTAAGCGAAACATCCCAGACCGTTTCCGTCCTGAAAATTATTTTTCCTTGGAAATTGAAAACACACTCAGCCAGGATTCAGGCTGACTCTGGCCTTTGGATCTTTGAATCTCAGACGTTAGGGTCTTACTCTTTAAAACAGAACCACTGGGGTCCTCCTTGAAGAACAGACAGTAATGGTGACAGCTAACACCTAGGGCCTATGAGACAGTCGACACAGAGGGGGACTCTCTCCACACCCATGACTAACCACTCCAGCTTCCTGAGAACGTGTTATAAATGTTCCCAGAGCTGCACTGCAACCCAGTGGGTGCTTTTTTGGCCCCGTCTCACCACATATGTTATCTTCATGGTAGCTGCTCCCAAAAAGGATTGCAACTCAAGGGAATCTCTTCACAGATTCATGTCTGGCTTTAAAACAAGGAGCTCTCAAACCTGTCAAATCAGGGAAGCAGACGGTATCTCTATTTTGGGGTACATTTTCCCTCTGGGTTTGTAAAGGTTTCCTCTGGGAGGACTCTTCCCTTTTACATTCATGGGTTTGATGCTTGCATGTTGGAAACCAACTCCGTGTCTGGAAAAGAGTCTTTTTCAAGGTATACAATTTAGTGAAGTTCAGGTTGAATCCATAGGGAAGGGGGTAGTGGGGGGGCGGGGAGGGACACGATGCACAGCTTAATGTAAACAGCATGTAGCATGAGTTGAATACTTCTGTTGGTTGCCATAGGAATGAGAAGACTTTTGATTTTAAATCATAGCTCCTCTGGAGCTATGTTAAAAATGTGACTGTGGATTCTTGCTGTTTACAGCTATGAGCTTTTTAAATCAGGAGCTCTTAAAATGATGCAGCCCAAATGTTTACCCTGCCAAAGGAGGTTACACTAACCTCAAAAAATGTCATTCCCAAGGCCCTATCAGCTAAAGAACACGAACTTCTTCCAACCACCTTGGATGCCGCATTTCCAAGCTAGTGACAAACAATGTGGTCCCGTTAGTTTTCTTCTGCAGGGGATTTGTGAAATACACAAAAGAGCCTATAAATGGGGGCAATTCCCCCAAGGCAATTGTCATGTAATTGTCATGGGAGAATATTTAAAAACTAAACCATTGGTCTTAAACCAATAGTTCTTGAAATCATTTTTAAAACTGTTGGTTAAAACATGGTGGCACCTCCCTCTGAATTTGTCTCGTCCATTAGTTGGCTCTCTCAGCATTTTCATTGCTAATTCAAAGTTCTGACCTGGAAAACCAACCTGCAATTTCAGGGTTAAACACCACGCCAAGTTTGATTAGTATCGACTCCTTGCATCTCCCACCACCCACTAGATGCTGTATTTTTCATCTAATTTGAAAAGCTATGGAGAAATCAAAGAACTTAAAAGTTGAGCATCTTATATAAATCTTCCCACCTGGCATGCCAAGATGTTGCCCCCTCAACCCTGGATGGCTAAACCCACAAAGCTGACTTCCCCTGAATGCATCTACTCATTTACAAATAGAATCATTTTCAATGTATGCCTTAACATGAAAAAAGTTGGGAGAATCTAAGTTTGGCTAACTTTGTAGCCTCCTTGAGAAAAGAAATTGGTCTAGCTTATTAACGTATTGCCAACAAATCTTAACATTGCCTGGTACATAGTGCATGAGAAACAATTATCCACCAATTAAATAATTATGAATAAATGAATAGTGCCTGAACATTTAGACCAGACAATGTGTCTGGACCAACCCCGGGAAACATGGAAACTTCTGTTGTTGAGCCATTTATTACCCAATGGATACAGTGCCCACTCTGCTGTAAGCATCTACATGTATTATACTGTTTAATGTGGCTGAGGAAAGGGATGAGTTTATGGAAAAAGAGTGGCCAAGATTCTGCTATAGTTTGTAACTCTCCGTTGCAGGAAAAGGAAAACAGAATGGTGGAAAGAATAACAGTGGCCCTTTTGGTGAGAATATACTGGTTGGGATTCTTGATGCTCCCCTCCTTTGCATGGCTTTCCAGAAAAAGAACACACATGGAAGAGCTCATTGAGACCGCCAGCTCCTGTGGAGGAAGATCATTATCATAATGGACACCCCAGGACACTTCCTATGGGCAGGTACCATTCTAGACGCATCTAGAAGTAATATTTCAACTAATACATGAGAGATGTAGCTGGGGTGCATGGGATGGGAAGTCTTACTCTCATAGCTCCTTACACTTGTAAGCTGTTGAAAAAGTATTGTATTTTATTTTTTAATGTTCATTTATTTTTGAGAGAGAGAGAAAGAGAGAGAGAGAGAGAGAGAGAGAGAACATGAGTAGGGGAGAGGCAGAGAAAGAAGGAGACACAGAATCTGGAGCAGGCTCCAGGCTCCAAGCTGTCAGCACAGAGCCCGACGCGGGGCTTGAACTCGTGGACTGTGAGATCATGACCCGAGCCGAAGTTGGATGCTTAACCAACTGCATCACCCATGTGTCCCTGAAGAAATGTTTTAAAGTAATGCCTAACCTAAATGCTTCCTGTGTGTCAAGTTCTGTGTTGTCTACATAGATTACCTCATTTGAGTCTTATTTTTATTCTACAGAGATGGGAGATGAAGCCTAGAGAGGTGAGATTGCTCAGTGAATACACAGCATAACCCGGATTCCCAAGTCAGTATGTTTCATTACTTTACTGTATTGTTTCCTGAAAGATTGGATAACATTTCCTCATTGTTTATTATATAGCAATGAGTGTTTGAGGCTAAATATGAGAAATGTTTGGGTTTTTTTCCAGGTTTTTCAATGCTTGTGAGAAGCTAAAACTCAGTGAATACCGATAAGTTTCTCTTCATTTCAGAAGCAAGTGCCCACCTACCATCACCCCCCTTTACGACCATAATGGTAGGGATGCACCTTCTGTTCTCTTCAATCCACAAGGAGCAGAGAATGTTGATTTGAAAACCTGATATCTGTGATATGATGCTCCTCAATGCCTTCGGGTGATAGATCCCAAAGACATTTATCTCTGAAATCAAACCAGGAAGTGTGCCATGAATATTAATATCTGTTATGCAAATACCCTTGCAGATATGCATAAGGAAAACATTTAGTATTAGTATTTAAGCACATGGACCTTGCTGTAGAACGTGTCAGTATATTAAAAACCTAAAAGGGATGAAACAGTTACCAAAGTTCCTTTGATTTATTCAATTTTGTTTGTTTGTTGACCTTGGCATTTGATAAAAAGAAAAAAAAAGGTAATTCAAGGTTATCACTGTGTCTAGATTCATTTTGATCATATTCTTCTACCCCTGTCTCTGTCTGCCTCTCTGTCTCTTTCTAATTTCTGCTTCTACCTGTACATCTATCTATCTATCTATCTATCTATCTATCTATCTATCTAATTTATCTCTTGGTAATCCTCGGTTTTCATAGTAGAGTGGGATTGTAAAAATGACCTTGAAGTGACCTTAAAATGACCTATACTGTTTTGATACAATTCAAACTCATTCCCTGTTGGCTCTCGCTGCTATATCCAATCATACTTTCCTAATATGCTTTGAAAGTTCAGGAGCCACATCTTCTCTGTAGGGTCTATAAGACTTATGACCCTCAGAGATCATTATTTTTCTTTCTTCAACACATCTTGGGATATTTTCAGGTTGCTTACCTAGATTTTTAGGAGGACTAGGAAAATGCAATTGAACTTGTGATTAATTTCCTCCCCGCAAGAGAGTTGAAAACAAATTACACACACCCTACATGTAAAGAATTGAGGGTGATGTGATTTTTCTTGCCAGGGGGGGAACGAAGTCAAATATCATTATAATTCATCCTCAAATTCATGTTTAAAAAAGCGACAACTGTCAATGCATTTCTCCGTCAGTAACTGGTCATTTTCATGTCTTCATAGTCAGGGATTTCAGAGTTATAGTAAGTAGAGAGTTGCTTGAGGATTCCTCATTTCCCTACCTAACATTTCTTCATTTCCTTATTTCTAGATCAATTAGATAAACACTAAGGTAGAAATATAATTTATGAGTATTCTTTCTGCCAAGCAAAGAGATTTCTGTATTGTAAGAAATATCAACTTACTAGAGTCCAGTTGGCAGAAGCCTATGATGCCTTTTTCAACTCTTTTTTACTCTGTGAACAAGCCCTTCTACAAGTATTAAAAGAGGGGACAAAATATTTTCAGAAGTGGGAAGCAAGTAGAGCCAAAGACTTCCTTCATCTTGCCCTCGGCCTCCACCATATTGGCCAAGGTCATCTCTCTTCTAATGTGGCTTTCTCCAATGTAGTCAAGAACAACGGGATGTATTCGCTTGTTTTGAAGAATGTTCCTGCTAACTGAGAATGAGCCCAGGGGAAACAAACTTGACATAATGTTCTTCAATAGGACTTAGAAGTCTGCCTATGGTCCTTTGGGGGCAGTGGGGGTCCTTTTCTTTATTGCACTTCACGGATACCGTGTTTTTTACAAGTTGAAGGTTTCTGGCAACCTACATGGAGCAAGTGGATTGGCTCCATTTTTCCAACAGTATTTGTTCACTCACTTCATGTTGTGTCAGCAGCATGAAAATGACATTAATCTCGTTATCCCTCTCCACCAGTTCTTGGTTGACCCGGCACGTTGTCGATGAGCAGCAATTCCTTGAAAGGAATCTTCTTCTCCTGAGCAGTGGATCTCAACAGTGGGCTTAAAATATTCAGCAAGCCGTGTGGAAAACAGATTTGCTGGCATCCAGGCTTTGTTGTGCCACTTACAAAGCATGGGAGGAGTCGACGCAGCATTCTTCTTCTGGGCCCTAGGACCTTTGCTATGGGGAGTAAGCAGTGGCTTCAGCTTAAAGTCACCCTACCGCGTCAGATCCTAACAAGAGAGTCAGCCGGCCCTTTGAAGCTTTGAGGCCAGGCGTTGACTTCTCCTCTCTAGCTATGAAACTTCTAGCTGACAGAAGTAACCCCAGAGGGGTTACATGTTGGTAAGCTTCACAATCTTTCAAGCTTGATGATGATGATGTTTGTTATGGTGATTGGTGATCAGTGATTTGGATGCTGCTATTGTAATTGTTATGGCACATCACAAACTGCGACCCTGTAAGACAAGGTGCCAAACCAATAAATGCGTGTGTTTTGACTTTTCCACCAACTGGTTTTTCCCCCATCTCTCCCTGTCCTTGGGCCTCCTTATTCCCTGAGATACAGCAGTACTGAAATGAGGCCAATTAATAGGTTTAAAATGGCCTCTAAGTGTTCAAGTGAAAAAAAAAAAAAAAGTCACACCTGTCTCATTTGAAATCAAAGGCTAGAAATGATTACCCTTACTGAGAAAGGCATGTCGAAAGCCAGGGGAGGCTGAAAGCGAGGCCTCTTGCACCAAGCAATTAGCCAAGTTGTGAATGCAAAGAGAAAGTTCTTGAAGGAAATGAGAAGTGTTACTCCAGGGGCACATGAATGGTAAGAAAGGGGAACAGCCTTATTGCTGCCATGGAGAAAGTTCTAGTGGTCTGGATCAAAGATCAAACCAGCCACAGCCTTCCTTAAGCCAAAGCCTAATCCAGAACAAAGCCCTAACTCTCCCGAGGTCTGTGAAGGCTGAGAGAGGTAAGGAAGCAGCAGAAGGAAAGTCTGAAACTAGCAGAGGTTGGTTCATGAGGATTAAGAAAAGAAACAATCTCCATAACAGAAATTTATAAGCTGGCACAAATTATCCAGAAGGTCTAGCTAAGATAGCTAAAGAAGATGGTTATGCTAAACAACTGATTTTCTTTTATTTATTTATTTATTTATTTATTTATTTATTTTGAAAGAGTGAGAGAGAAAGAGCAAGCACGAGCAGGGGAGGGGCAGAGAGAAGGAGACACAGAATCCTAAGCAGGCTCCACACTGTCAGCACAGAGCCTGATGCAGGGCTCGAACCCATGAACTGTGAGATCATGACCTGAGCCGAGATCAAGAGTCGGACACTTAACTGACTGCACCACCCAGGTGCCCCTAAACAACTGGTTTTCAATGCAGACGAAGCAGCCTTCTATTAGAAGAAGATGCCAGCAAGTCTGTTTACCACACGGTTTGCTGAATATTTTAAGCCCACTGTTGAGACCTACTGCTCAGAAAAAAAGGTTCCTTTCAAAAAATTGCTGCTCACTGACAATGCGCCGGGTCAACCAAGAACTGGTGGAGAGGGATAACGAGATTAATGCCGTTTTCGAGCTGCTGACACAACATCCATTCTGCAGCCCATGGATCAAGAAATCACTTTGACTTTCGAGTCTTATTTAAGAAATACATTTCAATTTTTTTTTTCAACGTTTTTTTTTATTTATTTTTGGGACAGAGAGAGACAGAGCATGAACGGGGGAGGGGCAGAGAGAGAGGGAGACACAGAATCGGAAACAGGCTCCAGGCTCCGAGCCATCAGCCCAGAGCCCGACGCGGGGCTCGAACTCACGGACCGCGAGATCGTGACCTGGCTGAAGTCGGACGCTTAACCGACTGTGCCACCCAGGCGCCCCAAGAAATACATTTCATAAGGCTATGGCCGCCACTAAGTAGGGATTTCTCTGAGGTATCTGGGCAAAGTAAATTGAAAACCTTTGGAAAGGATTCACCCCTCTAGATGCCTTCGGAAGATTCAAGGGAGACTGAATGAAGGATCTTCATCTTCAGAAGATTCATCAACAAGAACAGGAGTTTGGAAGAGGTTGATTCCAACCCCCATGGCTGACTTGGAGGGGTCCAAGACTTCAGTGGAGGAAGGAACTGCAGATGTGGTGGAAAAGGCAAGAGAACTCGAGTTAGAGGGAGAGCCTGAAGATGGGGCTGAATCGTTGCCATCTCATGATCAAACTTGAAGGAGCGAGGAGATGCTTCTTAGGGACGAGCGACGGCAGTAGTTTCCTGAGGTGGAAGCTTCTCCTGGTGACGATGTGGTGAAGATTGTTGAAATGACAACAAAGGATTTAGAATCTTACATAAACGTAGCTGAGAAAGCAACGGCAGGGTTTGACCACGTGGATCGGCTCCAATGTTGAAAGAAGTTCTCCTGTGGATAAAATGCTTATTGAACAGCATCACAAGCTACAGAGAAATCATTCATGAAAGGAAGAATCAATCAGGGCGGCCAGCAAAATTCATTTTTGTCTTATTTTAAGAATTTGCCACAGCCACCCCTCTCCTTCAGCAACCACCACCCTGAGCAGTCAGCAGCCATCAATGTTAAGGCAAGATGCTCCATTAGCAAAAAGATTGCAAGTCTCGGAAAGCTCAGATAATGGTTAGCATTTTTTAGCATTAAAGTATCTTTAGGGACACCTGGGTGGCTTTGTCCGTTATGTGTCTGACTTCAGCTCAGGTCATGATCTCACGGTTCCTGAGTTCAAGCCCTGCCTCGGGCTCTGTGCTGACAGCTCAGAGCCTGGATATTTTTTTAATGTTTTATTTATTTTTGACAGAGAGAGAGAGAGAGAGCATGAGCAGGGGAGGGGCAAAGAGAGAGGGAGACACAGAATCTCAAGCAGGCTCCAGGCTCTGAGCTGTCCGCGCAGAGCCCAATGCGGGGATTGAGCTCACGAGCTGTGAGATCATGACCTGAGCTGAAGTCAGACGCTCAACCGACTGAGCCACCCAGGCGCCCCAAGCATCTTTAATTTCAGATGTGTACATTGCTTTTTTAGACATAATGCTACTATGCACTTAATCAACTATAGTTTAAACAACTTTCATATGCACTGGAAAACCAAAAAAATAATTCATTTACTAGCTTTATTGTGATATTCACTTTATTGCAATGGTCTGGAACTGAACCTTCAGTCCCTCCAAGGTATGCCCCTATCCAGCATCTTATACATAAGTGAGCCCTCAAAACATGACTACAGGCTTACATGGAATAAAATTAGGCTCCTTCTCCCTGTGAGACTTTGTTTTTCTCAACCTACCCTCCCAACCCGCACAGCCTTCTTTAGCTGTCCAGCTATCATCAAAACCTTCTCACAAGAAATGTTTGGAAATTCATTTACTTTCAAGTGGAAGCAACTGATGATGGCTTACAGGGGTTCCTCTTCAAGGGAGAATTCAATATGGATAAAACCTCAGCTGAAACATTTGCCGTATCCTACCATTTAATAACAATCTTTAGTGAACAGGGAAGGAGACGCTTCTTTTAGGGGATGGGCTGAGACATAAGAGAGTAAATTGGCAAGCAAAGAGAAACCATTGCCATTGCACCATATTCTGAGGTCCACTGTTCGCAAAAATAAATGAATATATTGCTTTCCATACTCGTTTAGCAAGCTGACACTTAACCGTAGACCTTCAAACTAGGTACCCCATCAAGGAATCCAAAATGCTACCGCACAGTAAGAGAGCTTCTAATATTAAGATTAAAGTGAGTTGGGTTTGTGGGGAAAAGAGAAACATCCCCAAGATTTCATGCATGGAGAAGGCAGAACCTCATGTAGTTCCACACGAACATAAAACATGGGTTTCTAGAGAGCTCTGGAATATAGTAAGGCAATCGAACAAGTAAAATTAGTGATAAAGTTGTCGATAACCTCTCTATCTCTTAGCAAACAACCAAAGTGACTCCGATGGAAGTCAACAGGATACTGCAAAAAGAACAAAAAAGCAAGCTGTCTACTTACAAATCACGTGGCCTCCTTTCCCAAAATGTTTGGGTCTTGTGCCATCCAATAGAAAAAATAAGTATACCCCCAAAACAAATTAACACAAGCTGATGTCTTTGCTGGTCTCCGGGTTCTATCTTGAAACATACGTCCATTTTGAATTAATCAAATACTGTTTCCCTTTGTGTATAGAGCACTCACACACATATCCCCGTGTCACCAACCTGAATCGAATATACACAACTCTGCCACGTCATGTGTTTGTAACAATCCTGGATCGTTTGTTTCAGCCTTCCAGTTCCAAACCCCCATGTTCTAGTACCACCGATATAAAAGATAAAACTTCACTTTGGCCTCTTTTAAGATAATTGTTTATTTCTTGCTCACTGAGATACGTCAACCCTGTCTGAATTAACTTTCAGAGCTGATGTCTGGAAGATGATTTGGGCTGAATTGTTCAGTGCTGCATTAAGCGTTAGCCTGAATCCTTGTTCCCACCTTACCTTCTTCTCTGTCTGGTTCTATTATACCTCAGAACAATGGGCCATTATAAATGTTGCTTTTGTGCAGATTAAAGTTATAAAACAGAGCTGAGCTGATCAGATGGTGGCATTGGGTTTTGCACATGACAATGCTTCCCACCTTTAAAAATAACCCCTCACACAGATATTCCTATATGTAATCCACATCAGTGCTCTCAGAGAGTAAAAGAATATTTTGAACATCGATTTCAGAAGCTGGTCATATTATGTTAAAAAAAAAGACAACAGTTGTTAATTATCTAGCAAAATGAAGTCCTCATTTTGCATGTGAACAAGCATTCCCTTCCCGAATATATTTATTTCTCTAAGTTGAAAACGTCCTTTGAGCTTTCTTAAATCATGGCCCTTTTCTATTACCTGTGCACTTTGTAAGACCTTCAAATGTACCTTTCTTGGTCAGCTCTCCAGAAACGATTGACTTCCAAATCCATCCCCCAACCTCTGGGAATCAAGTCTGTTTTTCAAATTTCCAACTTAACATCTCCGTCTTCAATCACACATTCATCTGTGCTCACAGAAACGTTTGGTGTTTGCCAGGAGCAGTAGATTGCGCATTCTCTTTCCCTCCCTCTTTCTCTCTCTCCCTCTCCCTCTCTCTCACCTATGAGTCATTACAATTTCAGTAGATTCACAATAGAGAGTTCAGAACCTGTCGCCCACACCTCACTGTAAGCTAAAGAAACCAGAAGACAGCTTTCTCCTCTTGTAAATGTCAAGTGTTCAGCATGTCTCCGTCAGAGGGGGCATAGATATGTACAGCTTAGGAAAGTAAGTCCTTGGGTCTGGGCAAAGCTTTGAATATTCTGCTCCAAAGTGGACTTTCCCCACCAGAATATATGATTGGTACTTTCAGCTTCTTCTTTCATCAGGCTGAACTCTGCAGCACCAGCTTTGTATCTGATGTGTTCTGATTGGGTGGGACAAGACAGACGGGAGATTTTCAGATTTGTCTCCAGAGCAGCAGGACTGCGTCTATGGGAGGGGCGAGTGTGGTGGTCTTCCGGCCAAGACTTCTCAAACGTAGCTTCTCTTTTCTAACGTCCAACACACCACGCTTGCTACCAATTCTTCTTGGTCAACAAAGGGTGGTAAACCCAATATAGGGCTGGCATTTGGTCATCATTATGCCTCTCATGAACACATCTTCAGGTACTGTGTCCAAAAGTCCTCCGGAGGCTTGGTAGAGAAGATACCCCATCAAAATAAGCTCAGGTATCTAACCAAAGTGTCTTCGTTTGCTGCTGGGATGATTTTGTTGCATTCAGACAGAGAAGAATGCATTTAGACAGATTGGCATGATTGGGACTGGAGATTTGACCAAGCAATCAGAGGCAGGGAAAGGAAGAAAGGCCAGGGAAGAGGTGGGGGGTGGGGGGGTGGGGGGTGAAACCAGATGTTCACTCTGGATCGCACTCCAGAAAACAGCTCACAATTATAATTCCCCACCTTGTTTTGCAGCTCAGAATACAAGTGGCGTTGCACCAAACCCTACCCAAGCAGCCGTCGTGATTAGAAAGTACTCCACACCTTGGAGAACTGAGGAGACATGAGCATAATTTTAAATGCAAATTAAATTGAGGGGGTAGCCGAGAGAACACATAAAAGACAGGAAAACAAAACCTTTCAATTGTCTTAAATTAGCAGTCTAGCGTGTGCTAAAGAGCAGTTGCACTCAGATCCCTTCTTAGGGCTTGCTTTTCATCACAATATAAAGGGGGCAAATCCATCACTTCCCTCCGCTCAGCGCTCTTGAACTGAGATTGAAGGGAAAATTAGAAGCCGCTCATTTGGGCTTCGAGCTCAGCAGCGTACGGTTTCGTTTCATGCTCCACGGTGTCCTGCTGAAAGGGGCCAACAAGTGCTGGTGAGTACCTGCTAACTTCAAGACTCTCCCTCTTCCTTTCATCGATCTTTTCTGGCTTTTATGCGTGGGGGAGGGGGCCTCCCCAAAGATCTATGTTCTAACGCATTTTTTCAAAGCTGGGAGATTTCAGGCAGCTTTTTAGGCTTCTTCCAGGGACTGAGTCGCAGAAGGAAAGAGAGTTATTTTCAGCCTAGATGCTGGTGACTGATCTATGTATTAATTATAACAGGGGAGCGTTTAACATATGCTAGCTAAAATGGCCTTTCCCCGCAACCCGTAGCCAGCATTAGGGTAAGAACTGAGCGCCCCCCATTTCTGGACAACTTTTCTATCATATTAACTGGTTAATCATGTAATGCTGTTGTGATTGCTAATCAAACTGGGACTGGGGGCTATCAACATAAATTATCAAGCCAAAACCCATTTTTAAAGGACGGTGACACTTCTCTGTACATGAGAGGGAAGGGGTGATGGGGAATGGACCACATGATGGTTATATGTCGATTTCGACGGTGATGATTTGGTGCCAAAGTTTTATACGGGAAAGTGGTCATTTTCTTCCTTCACAGTGGAGGATACAAAGAGGCTGAGGCTGGCGTCACCTTCCGTTGCTAAGGTAACATGTTCTGGCCATTTTATCTGGTAAAGGAGGTCCAGTGGACTGTATACATTATTCATCGCTGTTCTAAGCAAACAATCAAAATTGTTTACTTTCATCGGGAATTTAGTGAGATCAAAGCCACTCTGGCTGAAACTGTTCTTGCTTTTACTGCCGGCAGTTAGTCCTTGGTGGTTTTTTTTTTTTTTTTCTGTAAGTATGATTTGCTGTTGGGGTACCTTTGGGTATTTCTTAAAGTTTCCTCTTACCAGATATGGTTTCTTAAATTAAAATACGCACTGTTAGAAAAAGAAACGAATTGGATTAGCCCTCCGAGCTTGATTTTAATGACATTATCTTGTAATTTCTTTTCTAAAACATCCTGCAGAAATAGAAATACTTCATTTGTGCAAGTATCAGGGAAAGGCTACATATGCTAAAAAGAAGCCAACAGACTGAATGTTTTTTAATGAAGTGCATCAGCTTCCTGACAGGCTAGTGCATGATAATATTAGGGGAATCATTGCAATTCTGAAATAATTGTTGCTGCTCTACAAACCAGAATTCTTTCTCAAAAGCAGCCTAGGTCAGGGGCAAGCAGGTGATGATCCTGTCGCACCTTGTAAAACGTGCTGCAGGGAATCACCAAGAAGGAAGGAATTCAAGGCATTTTTACAGCAAACATGTCAGCATGTGTCATAAACGCAAGGCACCTATAAGTGGAGGCTCGGATTCCCAGGCGATTCTCACTGTTCTAGGGGAATCAGAGCTCCCGGGACCAACTGAGGATCAATTCGTCAGATGGACCTTTTGAAAACGGAGAGCATATGAATCTAACGGCATATTTTCCAGTTAACACACAACAAGGAAATACTGGTATGTTATTCCTCTTTAGCTTGAATCGTGTGTTGTTGTTTTTTTTTTTTCTGGATGCAATATATTTCTTTTCATGAATGATGATTAAATGTTGCATTTTCTCAACACAGTAGGAAAGGTATGTTGAGGGGTGGTTTTAGCATTGGAAATGTCAGTCAAAGGAGGGAATATTATAATGGGACATTTCTTATTCCAAAATGTTTAAATATATACGTGTGGGTATAAATATATCCTTATATAACAAATATAATATATTGCATCTACATATCTATTTAAATACATATATTTAAATACATGATATATTATTAATTGTATGTGTGTGTGTGTGTATATATATATATATATATATATATATATATATGTTTTTAAAAATCTATTTGCCAGTCCAAAATATTGTGGATTTTTTTTTTCCTTTTTCATAGGTATACAAGTGACTATTTTGTCTTGAAACTCTGCTTTTGGAACCTCAAGGATGGATTATCCCAAAATGGATTATTTTCTGGATGTCGAGTCGGCTCATAGACTCCTGGATGTCGAGTCTGCTCATAGATTCTTCTACAGTCAAGGAGCTCAAGGTAATAAAAGGCGAGGAAGAGAGGAAACTCCTCTCTTTTGCATGTTGGTTTTCTATTGACAGTGTCTACCACAGGCGTCCAATCATTGGGATTACTAAATTGATCACGAATCTTTGCCAAACTGTTGCTGAAATGGAGGCAGGCATGTAATAGAATGGATAAGTGCAAACTTTTGGGATGTGGGAAAGAAAGGAAGAAGGAAAGAGAGATGAAAGAGAGAAAGAAAAAAACCATCCTACTCAACTTGTGGTACAAACATCCCTTGGAAAGCTCTGTTAGAAAATGATTCCTCCCCACCTCCTTGCGCCCAAGGCACGGGTTTGAAAGGTGTCAGGAATGCTTTCCCCGTTGCCCCCCCTCCCCCGGAAAAGGTTAAGTTTGCAGCCACTACGCTAGAGGAGATCTAGGACACACTGACCTATCTGACCGAACTCCAGCTGGATTCGGGGCTCCCGAGATAAGCTTTGTGCCTCTCGAGCTGCCTTATCTATTTTAGATGAATTCAGCTCCTGCTCGAGGAATTAACCGTGCACTCGGGGAGCAGTGAAGAACACGCCTGTTCTAAAGTGGGGCTGCTCTGTGCGTTTTTATTACACATTTCAGGAAGGTCAGTTAGGCTCCAGTGTGCTTCCCGTTCCACGGTGCATTCAGAATGTTTTGCCAGCACATTAGAAAGAAGCCGGAGTGTTTTATGGAATATCCTGATGGGCAGGACACTTTTTCAAAGCACTGTTTTCTTTTTTTTTCCATGCAACATTTAGAGTATCCAGTCAGGGCAATCTGATGATGGGATGGGCCTCCCCCGAATGTCAGAAGTGATGCACTGAGGACAAAGGCAGAGTTCATACGTGTTCTCGAACAGAGAAGTAGTCAGATTCTTGGAAGCCAAACGGCAGACCTGAGAGGGAATGCCGTGTGGACCGTCCTGGCGTCCCTCGCTGTTAGGTGCTGGTGGGCACTTCACACGGGGCTCTGATGGCATCTGGCTTTCCCCAGAGGTCTCCTCTGCATTGGTTTCTTCTTCTTCTCAAGCCAATTTCCCATAGCAACCTCGAGGGCTTGCAAGCCTCTTTCTTCTCTGCGTCCATTTTCCTGGGCACGATCCAGGCTTCCTCAAGTGGAGAGGAGCTAGAAATTATCCGGTTGATTTGCTCGGGTCAGGGTGCTTGATAAATTAGCCCAAGTGATAGGATAGCTCATTCTCCTCGTGCCCCTGGTTGTAAGCGTCAGCAAATGCTACCTTCAGCCACCTAAAGAGAACATGTATGCTGAAGTAGGAGAAGAGTGAGAGTCTGGCCAGAACCTCCAGCCTCTTCTGGATCTGCAAGTAAGAAGACACTGGAAGTAAATGGAGGAAAGGGGGCCGAGGCTCAAGCCTGTCACCAGTCCCGTGTTTAAACATTCCCGTGTCCGGATCTGAGCGGGACAGTAATGTTCCGTGGTGGGGTCATCTACATGAGCTGCATACCCTTCGGCAGAGCAGAGAAGGGGGGCGCCCTTCACGATCGGTATTCAAGATGCCCACCTTGCCTCTTGAGTAGGGACGGTTTAAGCTTTCAAGAAGCCCGTTGGCTCCGGGCTTTCACGGAAGGCAGGCAGGCAGGGTGTGGGAGGCTCAGAGGACTCAGAGCCGCCTGGTGGTTGTCAGCAGATGGATTTGGGGGTGGAGTGGTCAGAATTGTCACCATCCGTGACTGCGGTTTAGACAGCAGAGCTGGGATGACTAGAAAATGCAGGGTAGGCGGTAGCATAAGCCTCTGGAGCTCCCGATAGCACCTTCGTTTTAAGGTCATCGGAAGGATGTTCCAGGCAAAGAATCTCGGATTTGTAGTGAGGTTGAGGGGTCCCGAGACATCACCTAGGCTGACTTCTCAAAACCTCAACCTTCCTGGAGCCGATGGGCAGGTGTAAAGCCGAGGAGTCTGCGTCGTAAGCAAGAGCTCCAATGATGATTACCAGCACCTCCGTCTGGGGGCCCGCAATGAAAAACCAGTCTGCCCGGTCCAATTTCTTTCCTTCATCCCTGGAACAGGAACACTTTCATCACCAATAGAAGCAGGGTGATGCATGGTTACAGACCCCGGGACCTTGTCTAACCAGGTTCAAATCCTAAGTCTGCCCCAGTGAAGCAGGACAAGTTCCCCTCTTTGATCTTCAGTTCTCTCCTCTGCAAAAAAAGAAAAGAAAAGAAAATGGAGACAATAATAGTGCCCAATTCCTAAGTTGCTAAGAGTCTTAATACTGTCTGCCACATAAGAAATGCTATGTGTCAGCAAATCGATGAAATAAATCTCCCTGGCAAAAGGCTCTCCCTTCCTCTGTTTGAGATTTCATAAGGCAGCCACTGCCTGGCAAATAAGAATATGGCCTGATAGGAGTTTTACCTCCTATTTTTAGCAAAAAAAAAAAAAAAAAAAAAAGGAAGGAAGGAAAAGAAAGAAAGGGAGGGAGGGAGGGAGGAAGGAAGGGAGGAAAGAAAGAAAGAAAGAAAGAAAGAAAGAGAGAAAGAGAGAAAGAGAAAAAGAAAGGAAGGAAGGAAAGGAGAAAGGAAGGAAGGAAGGTAGGAAGGAAGGAAGGAAGGAGAAAAAAGGAGGGAGGGAAGGAAGGAAAGTGAAGGAAATAAGGCAGGAAATTAAATTTTCCATAAATTCTAAAACAGTGATTATTTTCTTGTCACATCAAAACCCCACTCAGGGCAAAACAGAAAACTAGTGAAAGTTTGTCTTGGTAGTCCCTATCTGCCCAGTCCTCCATTTCACATGAAAAGTGAGACCCCCCCCCCTCCTCCCCACACCTTCCCTAGAGCCCCTCCATCCAGGACCGGTGAACCCCCTTTCCTTTCCCCAGTCTTTCCTGGACAACCAGCCCCTCAGCCTGGTAAAGGGCTCTGGGTGAGTGGGCAGAGGCCTGAGGACCACAGTTTGCATCCCTCCCTTTCAGAACCAGATGCTTGTGTTTGGATGGATGGCCACGGCCAGCATCTCACCAGTGGCCAGGCTCTGAGCACCAGTGGAAAGGGGGCAGTATGGGAGCTGGCTCTCGGAAAGGCATTTGAGGCAACTAAGGTTTATGCTGCTATAAAGCACAGCAGCTCCCTACCTGGCCAACCCAGCCTGGGGACAGGGGCATGATAGGTCAAGTAGCCCTGATTTGATGCCCTCTTCTCAAAGAAGTTCCAACTGGGGGGGCACTTGGGTGGCTCAGTTGGTTGAGTGTCCGATTTTGGCTCAGATCAGGATTTCGCTGTTGGTGGGAGCCCGGGGATGGGCTCTGTGCTGACAGCTCAGAGCCTGGAGCCTGTTTTGGATTCGTGTCTCCCTCTCTCTCTGCCCCTCCCCCGCTGACCCTCTGTCTTTCAACAATAAATAAAACATTAAAAAAAAAAAAAGTCCAGTCGGGAGCACAGTATTTAGCTGAGCACCTGGAAGTTGGGTGACCTAGGATTTGATCCACTAACTTGTGTGTGATGATTGCCTTGTTGTCCACTCTCAAAGTCATGTTGGTATTTCTACAGACTGGTCAAGTGTTCGTGTAGGTATAAATACTTGTAAACAGGAAAGGAAGGAAATCTGAGTTTTATTTTCCACATCACCATCCTCGTATCAATTTTATTTACAAATTCACAACCTTCTTAGAAACCACCTCTTCTCTATTAACTGCATGTAAAATGGTTATCTGAGGCCATGATACCAGAATTATAATGTTTCTGGCCCCATCGCAGTTATTTTTCAATTCTTTTTGGAAAGTGGCAAAAAGCCTACCCCGAAGTAGAAGATGTTTTTAGCTGGTAAAAGTCAGAGAAATCCCAGAGGGTGAAAAAAGAAGGGGGAAAACAATGCAGTCTATCACGGGACAGATTCTTTTGAAAGTCCCAGAGGTTTTCAAAAGTCAGTCATCTGCTCTGTGGAATAAAGCAGGTTGCTCTGTGGCCCTTCACTTTTCCTTGGTTTGGCTCCAAGGTAGGGAAGATGAGCCCACCTCTCTGGGGAGTCTGCTTGAGAGCGTGATGTGCTGCAGAGAGAGGAAGAAAAACTAGGGTCACCCTGTTCATCATCCGTCAGTGAAGGATCTTCTCCCAATTCATCTGTGAGTGCTTTGTCAACAGTCAAACCTGCTTACCTAGAGAGAGTTCTTTCTGCAAAGGTTGCCATTAACTTGAAAAGAGAACTCTTGAGGTTGAAGACACGCGGGGCATAGACAGCCGCCACGTCCCGACATCACACAACTTGAGCTCACCCATCTTCCAGGTTGCTGACAACGACGACTCACACACTCAGCTTCAGACTCTGCCATTTTTTCTTACTGAACGACTGCATTGGGAGAGAGGTCATGTTCTAAGATCGCAAAATTAGCATCATGGGATTTTCAGGTTGAAATGGACACCACACGTGGGCGATTGTCTTGGTCCCTTCGAAAACCAGGTGAAATGGAACTTGGGAGGGAAAGTCCCGGGTCCCAGTGCTGCATTTACAACCACCCACCGGGCTGGTCTGATGAATACTGAAGGTTGAAAGCCACTGCTCTGGATCGTGTGCTATTCAGAGTGTGGTTCTGAACTAACAGCACCAGCTTCAGCTTGGGGCTGGTTGGAAATACAGAATCTCAGGCATCCCGGCCCTAGAAAATCAGAGCCTGCGTGGTAACAAGATTTCCCGGTAATTTATGTTAGTTTGAGAAGAAATGATGGAATCCAGGGCATGTTAGAAACACCTGGTAAGCTTTTATGAACTCGAGACCAGAGCCCCTGGCAGACCAATTAAATCAGAATTTTTCGTGGTTAGCCTTGTACTTGGGAATCATTTTAATTGTCCCTGGTGATTCAAATTGTGCAAACAAGACTAAGAACCACTGACCTCCCGTTTTATAGTAAAACAGGTTTTAGCACATCGTGCAGCTCTTTTTCCTGTCTAGGTCTTTCCCTTAAATAAATCCAAACCATTGGAAAGGTGCAAATGGACTTTTGAAAAACAGGACTGGGCTACACATGGGTGTACCCTCTGCAAGTTCATTGTATCCATTAATTCTCAAAGAAACTTTGGGAAAGAGGGATTATTTCACAGATTAGAAAAGACGCATTCAGAAAGCAGCAGGGCCAGGATTTGAATTCAAGTACTTCTGACCCCAGCAACCTCACAGGTAGCAAAGGAGACATTTGTGACCAAATCACACATCTGGAAATGGTAAAAGCTCAGAGTGGTTCTACCACATGCCCAGATCACACAGCTCACAGCAGAAAGTGGAGACTGGAACCAGGCTGCCTCTTACCACACACACCTATGCCCTCTCTGCTGCCCTACATTTCTCTTCTCCAAGAGCATCAATATCCTTGGACAATTAAATTTCCTTCAAAATGGGAAATGCATCAAAAGGCAGCCAATTGACTAGAGTCACTAAGCAATCGAATTTATGACTCCTGCTCACAATTTCCCCCTTTTATCATTTTAAATAACCATTGGCATTGGAGCCACGTGCTATATTCACTTCGTCCCAGGGCATCTTCTCTGTCTTGTCCAACCGAGGGAAATGCCGGCTTTGGCAACTGATGAGCGCCACAGTTAACAGTCTCTTCAAGTCGCATTTGGAAATGGAGAGGAGTTTGTTTAAACGTTTCTCTCTCAAATGTTTCCTCCACCTTTTGCTCACCCTGTGACATCATCAGAATAGCTGGCTTGTCAATCTTTGGCCATGAGTTGAATGTACTCTAAATCTAAACTCTAAACCCCTGGGTCTTCTTGACTTCTTACTCCAAGAGACAAAGACCTGTGATAGCCCTCGATTAGTTGCAAATCATTGGCGACAGTCATCAGTCATCGGCACAAAATGTGCTCGCGCGGTTTCCTCTCCTGTACTCCATGCAGGACCCAGCCCCAGTGGAACCTCCTGTGTGAAGCCTTACCTGACGTTTCCAGAACTCTCTCTCACAGCGTTCCGTTCGGGCCTACCCCGTAGCTTTGTCATGTTGTGTTCTCTTTTCACCATGTACTAGCTGATGAGTTCACATGAGTGGCTTCACGTCTCTAAGCCCGAGAGCCCTCACCAAAATGGATAGAACCCCAACTCCAAAATCATAGGTATTTTTGAGAATTAACGGAGGTGTGCTTATAAAGTGTTCAGTACGTTCTTTATTGTTGATTTGTCATCGATGCTATCGTTTTGTTATCACCCAGGTGTCTCTTGCCTACCCAAATGGTGGTGATCTCCTTAAATACCATTTTCTCGGTGCCGAGTATCACCCTTGGCATAGGGATGCATTTGGACTTAGTAAAGTAGGAGCATTTGGACTTAGTAAATGTCTCTACTGAGCTCCAGACCTGAAAATACTTAAATCTCCATTACAAGGAGATGCTCGGGGTTCAGGCAAAGAACTTTTGACAACCGAAGATTTGGAAAACAGAACCTTCTAGGACCTTTAAAGCATTCAAATCTTCAGGTGAAAATAGAGGCTGCTGAAGGCGAAAGGGAGGGGCAGGTCAAAAACAATTCTCAAACACATACAGGTGCAGGAAAGGGCAAGCGTTATGAACCTGGCTATACCTCCCATAAAATAGAAGAAATTTAAAAAACAAAGGCCCAAAGAAAACACAGCAGGAGGGATTTGACGTCCTAGTGAGGAGAATTAACCTTTGAAACAGAATTTACAAGGCCCCTGAAGAGTACAGTTCTTAGAAGAGCTCTTTAATACTCAATAGTCTGTGATGGTTGAGTTTTTATTCCGCCAAAACATAGAATTGTGGGATAGGAGACCAGTCAAGCTTTACTCTGCTGAACTTCATTGACATCAATTCAAAAGCCGCTCTGAAACTAGCTCTGAGCTATAGATCTCAGTTAAGACACCTTTCCCCTTCCTTCTTTACTGCCTAGTCCAGTCCATAGGCTCTTTGGTTGCGTAACCTCAAACCAGCTTCCGTTCACACTCCTGCTTTTGTCCAGACTCAGCAGAAGGTGGCTGCTTCTACCCATGCCCCAAGCCCCGCGCTGGAGACACCTACTTTGAGAACCACTCACTGAAGGCCTGACCGTGGTGTTTCCAGGAGTCTTGCCGAGTGAATACCAGGTTTTCTTCCTTCTCCCGGTCTATCCCCCTGAGACCTTCATGTCATGGTCTTTGATGTAGCTCATATCGGCACTGACAGGTCAAATTTGCTCCATAAGGAGGTAGAAACAGTGACTGAAAAGCAACCTGATCCCCACGAGAAGCATGACTGCCAACTGGGCTCTAACCTTTTCCGGTCACCATTCTGGCGTTCGCCCATTTGTCCCTCAGAGCCCCAACACAAGCAGTATGTCCCAAACAAGCAGTATAGATATAATTTCCAGAACCTTGTCTCTGAGAAGTGCTTCAGAATACACTTTACATATGTTGTCTCTAGCCTTACTTTAATGGCGCTCAAGTCCTCACCGTCAATAAACACTTGCTTTTTGGCTTGTTCTACCGCCCCCCCCCCCTTTAAACCTCTATCGGGGAAGCAGCACCCTGAGCGTCACTCACGGATGACAAGCTAACTACCAAGCCTTCCCTCCTAACCTCCCACACGCTCCATTTTAGACCTCTAATTGCTCACACGCAGGCTCTCCAAACCTGTGTTTAACACAAGGAACATTCTGTGTGAAGGAGAGGGTGAAGGCAAGAGAAAAGAAAAAATATCATGGAGATGGCCAGCCTGCCAAGTTCACCCATAGGGAGATGGCCATAAAACGTAACCTTCCATCTCTGGAGCGTGCCATTGGGTCAAGGCAATTCTCTGCGCGCAAAGTAATGTTCTGGATACCAACGAGCGACCTGCACACGGTCTTCCAAAGCTCCTTGTGCCTTTGCCCCCAGCCAGCCTCAGCTTTGGGGTGCATTGTGATTCAGGGCTCCAAGGTACAGTAAGATATGAGGACAAGAGGAAGAGAGAAACGGCGAGGGGATCAGAAACAGAAAGGGAGAAAAATGGTATGAAAACACAATGGGATCATCCCAACCGATTAAAAACTCCCACTTTCACCTAAGGTATATGAGAGGGTGGATTATAGATTCCACACAGGCTCACACACAGCCAACATCAGCCAGGACCCGATTATCGTAAACAATTCACAGGTGCTTGGGAAAGAATTCTTTCCATTTTCCCAAGCTAAATCTGTTTTCCTGCAAACTTTCAGTAGCAGCCTCTGGGACTGAGCTGGCAGAGGCAAGGATGGGGTGCCTAGCA
Source organism: Panthera onca (assembly GCF_046562875.1). NCBI lineage: Eukaryota > Metazoa > Chordata > Mammalia > Carnivora > Felidae > Panthera > Panthera onca. The sequence goes on along the minus strand of NC_138343.1, from coordinate 16,004,011 downwards.
CATTAAAATCAGTTCATGGTGGGGCGCCTGGGTGGCTCAGTCTGTTAAGCGTCGGACTTCGGCTCAGGTCGTGATCTCACGGTTCAGGAGTTGGAGCCCCCCATCGGGCTCTGTGCTGACAGCTCAGAGCCTGGAGCCTGCTTCGGATTCTGTGTGTGTGTATCTCTCTCTCTGCCCCTCCCCCACTTGAGTTCTCTCTCTCTCTCTCTCTCTCTCTCTCTCAAAAATAAGTAAACACTAAAAAAAATTAAAATCCATTCATGGCTAATACCTTTTTTTCAATATTTCAAAGAATATTTCAGCAAACAATTAGACCCACACACCCATGCAAAACCACAGAATGAATATTGATGTTAAATAGTACTCCTGAAATGCTAGGACTGAACAGGGAGGTTATGTTGGAGATTTATGTATCTTTTCTCAATTGTAAAAGCAAAACAAGGGTAATATTGAAGTATCTGGCCAAAAAATGGAAAGGGAACTCAGCCCTACATAGCCACCATTGACCTTGAACAATCTGGGACACCTGGTCACCCTGCAGTCAAAAACCAGCCTGTGACCTTTGACTCCCCCAAAACAAACTATTAAGGGCATACTGTTGACTGGAAGCTTTCCCATTGGTAAACAGTCGATTAACACATATTTTGTGTGTTATATACATATTATTTACTGTATTCTTACAACAAAGTAAGCTGGAGAAAAGAAATTGTTATTAAAACAACCATAAGGAAGAGAAAATACATTTATACTACTGTATTGAATTAAAAAAAAAATTCACGGATAAGTGGAACCCACCTTGTTCAAGGGTCAACTCTGCATACGTATTATGAATATCTTCTGCCGGTCTCTGCCTTATTTCTTTTTTTACTTTCTTAGTGGTATATTTTAATAAGCAGACATTTTTAATTTTGATGAAATCCAGTTCATTTTTTTCTTTTATGGTTAGTCCTTTAACAAATCTTTGCCATCCTGCATGTTATGAAGATATTTTTCTGTGCTGGTTTTTTTCAAAGCCTTATAGTTTTAGCTTTCGCATTTAAGCCTATGATCCACCTTAAATGAATATTCCATATGATACGGGGTAGAGGAGGAATTGTCTTTATGAAAGTATTCTTATTACAACTGACATTTTGAAATGTGATCACTGAGACCTGGACATTTTAGTTATTTCTTTTTTCTCTTGTGCTTTCTCCTTTCCTCCATACTCTGTATAGTCTTTATGTTACCCCGATCAAAAGTGACTTATCACAGATGTCATTTATATATCTTTGGAGTTGGTGGTTTCCATGAAAAGGGAGTTAGGAAGGTTACCGTTCTGTTTTTAAGTTACCCTCAAAAGACTGAAGAGTTCCCAAACTGGACTTTTTTGTGAAAATTAATTATCTAAGTGGCATTAAATATCCAAAAATCTAATACAGTTCTTTGTTTACACTTGTGAATGTTGGCATACCGATTCCATAACTATTGGCATTAGAAATAATTGAATCTATTATTCTGCCACTGTGTTACTTAAGAAGTTTTTATGCTCTTAAGGTATTCTTCTAGATATTACCCAGTCTAATATCCCTGTTATCCATTGGTTTCTCCATTATTCAACTACCAGAAAGTTCTCAATATCCATTTCTGCCCATAAAATTCATAGCTTTTGCAATCAATTTATTCACAGCTCTTTACTTTTTTGTGACACATCTGCATTAACATTTTGGCTGATTAATAGAATTTCAACACACAAAACACATTCATTCAGTTGGTCATTCAACAAATATTTATTGAGCACCTATACAGTGCCCACTACTGTTCTGAGTACTGGAGCCTCAGCAGTCAACAAAACAGACGAAAACCTGCCTTCATGGAGCCTACGTTTTAGTGAGATTTTTCACGTCAATTTATATCCCAAACGTGTGCCTTTATTTAAAATTGAATATTCAAGGGGCACCTGGGCAGCTCAGTCAGTTAAGCGGCTGATTCTTGGTATCAGCTCAGGTCACGATCTCACAGTTCATGATATCAGCTCAGGTCACGATCTCACAGTTCATGATATCAGCTCAGGTCACGATCTCACAGTTCATGAGTTCGAGCCCCGCATCGGGTCCTTTGCTGACAGCAGGGAGCCTGCTTGGGATTCTCTCTTTCTGCCTCTCTTCCTCTCTCTCTCTCTCTCAAATAAACGTTAAGAAATTTAAAAAATAAAATAAAACGGACTGTTCAGATATTAACAATATGTCTGAATACTTTGCAGTAGATAATTATATGTCAATCAAATCGTGCCACCCCCCCGCCCCTTTCGTGGTGTAGAGTTCTCCCGAGATATTGCTGCCCAACCAGGAATGATATTTCCCAGACCCCTTTATACCTTTGGTAGTGCGTATAATCAGTTCTTGTCAATGGAATGACAACAGAATTAATGTGTCCCTTCCAAGCCAAGGTATTTTAGAAGTGGGTATACCTTCTCGGTGCTTTTGTTTGCCTTTCGCTGGCAGGATACAAATGACTACAAAGCCCTGGGGGATGGGGAGGGAAAGAGCCTATGACCGTCTCACTTCGGGCAGGAAGGGGGTCTACAAACCAGTAACTCAGACTCCAATGAAAACAAAATAATACACCTTACTGTGTTAAGGCACCACAATGTAAGGTTTATTTGCTAAATTAGCATTGCCATAACAAATATACTTGCCTTGTGAAGACTGAAGACTGTTCGTCTGAATAGGTATGATGTTTATCTGAGAATAGAACCATTACCCTTGAGCGGTACAATTTCAGGGTTGCCAAAAAAAGGTGATACTGAAAGAGACAGTCAGCCATGCAGCCTCCCAGAGGGCAGGGCCAGCACCTAAGATGAGATTTTTGGTAACTACTGATGGCAACACAAAATTCAATGCAACCCGAGGCACTTGGGTGGCTCAGTCAGTTAAACATCCAACTCTTGATTTGGGCTCAAGTCATGATCTCACGGTCATGAAATCGAGCCCTGCACCTGGCTCTGCGCTGAGGCACAGAGCCTGCTTGGGATTTTCTCTCTCATTCTCTCTCTCCCCCGTCCCCCACTCTCTCTCTCTCTCAAAATAAATAAACTTAAAAAAAAAAAAAGTAAATGCATCCTTAGCAGTTAGGGACCTAAAAAAAAGTTACAGAAGAAAGTAGGAGTAATTTTGAGGACACTTTGGCCCACGAACCAAATTTGCATAATTATAATATCAAGTGATTACTATTGGAATTCTGATCAAACAAGGCTGAAGAATGTGGGGGGGGGGGGGGAATGCTGTAGGAAACCTATGTCCTTCTTCATTCTGTATGGCAGTGAGTGTAAAACAGGTCAGAAAATAATATATGCATGCTTTCTATGCTCATACAGGAATAGAATTTGTTTCCTCTGTGGGAGTCGAACCAGTGACTAGAAACAGGCTGGAGGAAGACTCTTCATTTTTTCACTTGTGAACATTGTACTGTATGAAATTACCTATTTAAAAATACAATTTTTAACAACGCAGCTTAGCTGGTGAGAATTAGTTCGCATCCGGGAAGGTATAATTTTCCTGACTTCCAGCAAAACTCATTATGAAAACGGGTGGATGGGATTGCAAAACTGACACTGTAAGTTAGTAAGTACCCTCAATGATATCCTTCCCTTAAACTCTATGAAGTTGGGGCTCTGGGGGCTCAGTCAGTTGAGTGACTGACTCTTGACTTCGGCTCAGGTCATGACCCCAGGGTCATAGGATGGAACCCTGTGTGTGACTTCATAGTCAGTATGGAGCCTGCTTAAGATTCTCTCTCTCTCTTGTTGCATCCACACGACTCCTGAAACAGAATGCTACAGGCACCAGTGACAGTCACAACAAAGTTTATTACAATGAGAGGCAAGGCCGACCGATCGGGACCAACACTCTTGATAAGAGTGCGGCCCCGAACAGCCGGGGTACAGAGTTTTTATAACCGATCACATCGTTTTATCATCACCTGGGAACAGAACAAAGAAACAATTTCCAGATGAGTTAGAAACAGTTGCCTAATGAGGTGTTTACTTTAGACTTTCTGCCTCTAAGTTGCAACCAGTGGATCTCCTTGACCCTGCCTCTGATGCTCTTTTCTTTGAACTTTTGCTTCCTTAATTGGTGAAGCCTAATTTACAAGAGTATGAGGCGTAATTTATAAGAGTAAAGCAAGGCTGTTATCTCTTAACCTTTAATGTCAACACAAAGCTGTTATTTTTCAAGCTAAGCATTAGCCCTACACTACAATTTAACCCTTACTCTCTCTCTCTCTCTCTCTCTCTCTCTCTCTCTCTTGGGTGCCTGGGTGGCTCACTCGGCTGAGCTTCCGACTTTGGCTCAGGTCATGATCTCGCGGTTTGTGAGTTCGAGTCCCGCGTCAGGCTCTGGGCTGACAGCTCAGAGCCTGGAGCCTGCTTGGGATTCTGTGTCTCCCTCTCTCTCTGCCCCTCCCCTGCTCATGGTCTGTCTCTTCCTCTCTCTCAAAAACAAATAAACATTAAAAAAATTAAAAAAAAAAAGATTCTCTCTCTCTCTTCCTCCCTCTGCCCCTTTCCTGCTCATGCTCTCTCTCTCTCTCTCTCAAATTAAAAACAAAAAACAAAAAAACATCAAGTCGCATAGGTTTTTGCTTACAACAGCTATTACACCCAGTGCTAAAATACACTGAGCTGAGATCTAACCCTCTGAATTAACAATATCCTAAAATGATCAGTCAAGATGTTGTTACATGTTGAAGCACATTGAGTTCCATGGCTTCACTGAAAAGTTTATGTTGTATCATAATACATCCCTAATGTATGATATTCTAAACTTTTAGTCAAACAAACAAAAAAAAATCACTTGTCTTATTTATCTCCTTTAAGTCATCTGTTAACTCTCTTTTGTGCATATTCTATAGTGTATATAAAATATTCATGCGATACAATATTGGTCCGCAGGTTAAGAAGAACATTCTTGGGGAATGCAGGCCGGCTCAGTAAGCTTCCGCTGGCGGGCTGCTGGGTCCAGGTTTGGAGACATCTCCGTCTGCCCCGGAAGGTCAGAGAGAGCATCTCTGACGGCAATAGTCAGGTCAGGGCCGTCTCAGTGGTTTGAACTTCGACTCGAAGGCTAGACAGGATTTATTTATTTATTTATTTATTTATTATTATTATTTTTTAATTTTTTTAACGTTTATTTATTTTTGAGACAGAGAGAGACAGACCATGAACGGGGGAGGGTCAGAGAGAGAGGGAGACATAGAATCTGAAACAGGCTCCAGGCTCTGGGCCATCAACACAGAGCCTGATGCGGGGCTTGAACTCACGAACCACGAGATCATGACCTGAGCCGAAGTCGGACACTTAACTGACTGAGCCACCCAGGCGCCCCCTAGACAGGATTTAAATAGGAGAGAGGACAAGGAGAAGGACATTATAAAGCAAGAAAACATAGAACCCACAAGGCTTGTCTGGCCACTAACGCAATTCTCCAAGCAGGATCTGGGCCCGTTCACAACAGCATCAGTGATGTCATTGTTTAAAATGCTTTCCCCAGACCTGTTAAATCAAAACTTCTGGCAATACTCATTTTTATCAAGCTCCTGGCAATTTTTAGGCATACCAAAATTTGGGAGGTTCTCATTCCATCAACATACCCTGGAGGGCACGTGGATTTGTATTGCAGAGACATTATCAGTGATTTTTTTTGTTAAATTTAAAACAGTGATCAATCTCAGAAAAGGAAACTGAAAAATGGCTGCTTTGAAATATTTGTCCTCCATGGGTCAGCCATTTTGCCAATATGTAATTCAGCTTTTCATCATTTGCATTTCTATTGAGCACTGAAATGTTCTGCTGCTGAGTAATAAAGAGAATTGAAAAGCTGGGTTTCCATTCCTGTTTTGAGTGTTGGGCAGTTCTATTGTTTAATTACCTTTAACTCTAGAAAAAGACCAGAAAGGCAACAACGTTGCCTGCCACATTCCCATCCTGCCTGTTTGCCCTAAGGCAAGGTGAAATGTACTTTTCAAATTGGGTGTTACATGTTTCAGGGGTTGAAAACCTCCTTGTGCCATCAACTGCTCATAGCCCACATACTCAGGTTCTGCGCGTCACAGCTTTGTTACCACTAACGCCCGTTGTAAGGTAGGAAGAGGAGAAAAAAAAATGACGAATTCCTAGATTCCTATTTTCCACAAGCTGTTTCCAGAACGATGAGTGGAGTTCGCGGTGATCATATTAATATTGAATATCATCTGAATATAACTTTTATTCCCAAATGCCCTGTTTCATGGGGTTATGTTGCTACATTTACAATCCTGGTGCACCTGTTGCCACTTTGTGGCAAGGGGCTTTTGTTTTTCTTTTCCTCCTGTGGAGAAAAGACCAAGATCCACCCCAGGCTACCTTAAATGAAACCCTGAAGTTAATGTGCCTTCAGATTACAATAAAAGCAGAGTGCCAATTTAAACCGCGTGGGCGCGCCTTGCATTTCTCCCTCCAAAGTGGGGAATGTTCCACAGAAGACTTAGGTTTTTCAAAATAAAGTAGGACCTAGGTGCTACACAGAAATGTAGAGCCTGGAAAGCATATTTTAGGCGAATGCACACTGGTTTTGGGAGATGAGTCGCAGTAAGGCTGAGCAGGAAAGCAGGCTTCTGGATAAAGGGACGAAGTGAAATGCAATTGACCCTTGAACAAAGTAGGGGTTATAGGTCCCAACCCCCACCGTTGGAAATCTGCAAATAACTTTGACGCCCCGAAACGAAACTACTAATAGCCTTTGTTGACCAGAACCCTTACCGATAACACATATGGTTGTAATACATGTTGTGTATGTGACATGTGTTACCTGCTGTATTCTTACGATAAAGTAAGCTAGAGAAAAGAAAACGTGAAGAAAGTCCTAAGGAAGAGAAAATGCATTTACAACAGTACTGTACTGCAGTTGTTCAAAAAAATCCATGTATAAGTTGACCCAGGGAGAAATCAAGGGCCAACCGTATTTTAATTTTTTACGCTTAACTTTTGGTCACTCTCATCCCCATTCGCATTTTTACCAAGTTGCATTTGTGACATACACAAAATTGGGGTTAGGGATGAAATCTTTTTTTTTTTTTTTTTTTTTTTTTAATGTTTTATTTAGTTTTTGAGAGAGGGCAAGCGGGGGGAGGGGCAGAGAGAAAGAGGGACGGCGGATCCGAAGCAGGCTCCGCCCTGACAGCCGCTTGTGGGGCTTGAACTCACAAACCGCGAGATCGTGGCCTGAGCTGAAGCCCGCGGCTCAACCAACGCAGCCACCCAGGTGCCCCAGGACTGGCTGAAGAATACTATGTTTTAGGGCTAGGCTGCAGAATGACAGGTAGGAATGACTTTAAGCAAGTCCTTTAATCTTCCCTTTTGAATGCAAATGAGAATAAGAGTTCTTAACCCAGAAAGTTCCAGGATTAAATGAAACAAAATGCATTTCACAAACCATGGGCCAATATATGATTTGCAGGCTCTACTGACGAACTCGTTTATAATAATCATGTATCTGTTTTCATTATGTGTTAGAAAAAATGTAAATTAAACCAATTCCATTAAGATATTAAACTATATAATTAGACTTTAGGGACTACTGCTTAGACCAAGGGGGGGAAAGGTAGGCTACCTGAAGTTCATTTAAGGAAAAGCACTAAGTAAATAGTAGTTAGGTGACACTCTAATGGAACAAAAGTCCATAAAAGTGACACAGAAGCGACTAGCGTTTGGAAACACTGAACAAATAAACGTAAAACACTAAGCAAAATATCAAGCACCTAATGTGCATTTAGTAAGTGCTGGCGCCTGTGTTAATTATGCTTTAGTTTTGTCAAGGGTCCATGGAAAATGGCAGGGTCTCTGGTTCTCCAGGAGAGACCTCCCGCCCTGTATGATCTCAGGTCTTCTCTGCCATCATCTTATGCCCAATTCAAATTTCTAAGCAACAAAACTTTGATTTTTTTTTTTTAAATCAAGTTGCTCAAAATCCCGGAAGAATTTTCTTTATGGTTGGCCTGCGAGGAAATTTTGTCCTCCTGACTCTCTCAAAACATTAGCTACGCTGTACTGATTCCCTCTGAATTTGTGGCAAACTCCAGTTTATCAGGTTGTGACTTTCAGGCGGTGAGTGACGTGAGTCAGCATTTACCGAGGAGTGAGGCGCTTTCTATCCTATTTCTTTTCATCCTTTTCTTCTGTGCAAAAGTGTAAGTAAGAAAGCATGGCGACGTGAAGAAAATGACATCAGAAACACCAGATGCTAATTCTAACCCGGCCATTAAATAACCATGTGAGGAGCTATACAAACAGCTGAAACTCGACAAGCCTTTGTTTCCTCTTTTGCGAAATAGTAACAATGCTTGCGATATTATTATTAAGAGGATGAAAGGACATAAAGTAATCAATTTAGATGAGTAGATTCTCAATTTGGAGAGTAGATGCTCAATGAATATTTGTTTAAGGAATGATAAATTGCCACAATAAGGAAAGACAAGAACATTCGCTGAGTAACTGTTCTGTATCTTCAAGATGCTCAAAGATAATATAATATAATATAATATAACATAACATAATATAATATAATATAATATAATATAATATAATATAATATGTATTATAAAATATAATATATGTATTATAAAATATATAAGATTATAATATATAATATAATAAAATAATATAATACAAAATATCCTAATAGAAGCAAAAACAGGATCGGAAAGACGAAAAGAAAGAATTCAGAGAATTTTTCCTGAAGGACTTGATGCCTGAATCTCATCGTAGAATTAGCACAATAGTGGGGCATTCCTTAAAGAAAAAGCTAGTATGTATAGGTCTTTCCAGAAACGATTCGGTGTGACTAGATCAAAAAGTACAAGAAGGTGAAGGTGATATTTGGGATTGGAGAAAAATGCAGGGTTCAAGGAAAGAGACCTTGAATACCGGTTTAAGAAGTTTGGAATCTGTAGGAAACACAGGGCACCGGAAGGATTTTTCAAGCTGGAACAGTTTCTAGGCCTGTTGATCTTGCTAGGTAAGCCAAATCTTGTTAGATAACAGAAACATACATTTTACAACCTGTGCTCAGATGCGCTGATCAGAATTATGGGGAGTTGGGTGTGGCAATCTGGGTTTTTTTTCTCTCTTTAAGGGGTTGTTTTGTTTTACTTTTGCAGCTCCTGGATGCTTTGATGTAAATAGTATGAAGTGTAGAATTTGAGACCCATTGACTAGTCTAATTCTTTACTTTTATAGATGAGGAAAATAGAGCCCAGAGAGGTAAATGAATTAAATGGAATAACAATCCAAGCTTACATTCATTTAAATTCACTATTTGTTAACCGCTAACCATGTGCCAGGGATTCAAACTCAAAATAGACAAATTCCTAATATAGGGGCAGATAAATACATTAATGATTTCAGGCCCAAAAGAATATATATAAACACTGTGAGTTTCAGAAGCACAGAGGACGCCATCCACATCCCACAGAGATACATGCGTGTGTTTTGGGGGGAAAGGGTAGATGTGTTTCCACGTCGGTGTCCCAGATGAGATGATAGTTCATCTGTCTTTGAGTTAGATTTAAATAGGAGAAAAGAGAACATTCTGGGCAGTGTGAAATGGCTTGTGATAAGGCATGGACACATTAGAAGTACGGTATGTTCAGAGAACTGTACACATTGAAGAATGAGAGATGTACTGGAAATATAGGGAATGGCAAGAGAAGAGACTAGAATAACAGGCAGTAGCCATGGCATGAAGACTTTATATGCTTAACTAAGGAATTCCAAACCTGATATGGAATGAACTAAAGAATCTAACCCAGAGGAGATCTGTTGTGAGATCTGCTTTTATCAAGACCACAAATATGGAGGACAGGTTGGAGAGAGTAAGAATAGAGGCAAAGAAAGAGAGGCTACTGCAGGGATCCCAGCAAGAAGTAAAGAGCACGTGAAAAGGAAACTGACAGAGTTTCAGCAAGGGAGAGGGATCTTGGAAATTATGAAAGTTCTTTACCAGATTATGTGACGGTAGGGGGAGTAGACAGAAAGTCAGAGAGGAGTACTTCCAATGATCTCCCAATGTGTTACACAGACCCATTGGGTAGATGATGAAGCTGTTCACTCAGAGAGGGGATATAAGAAGGGAATCAAGATGGAGTGGAGAAAAAGATAAGTTCAATTTAGAATATGTTAGAATTTGGAAACTCTACAGAATATCCAAGCATAGATTACCAGTAAAGAATAAGTTCTACAGGTACACTTGCTATAGAGATCTTAGAAAGCCATCCAAAATATTCTATGTGCCTATGTAATTCCTAAAATAACATCACTAACTATTTTACATCTGTCTCTAAATACATGGTTCCACTGGGCCTTTAGTTTTCCTTTCATAATTCTTTTGAGGACTGGGAGATTGTATAAAGCAAACATTTATTTTGTAAATTAAAACTTTTTGCTCTGAGTGTAGTATTTTCTCCCTAACACTAGTACTTAAAATTTATAGGCCATTTGAAATATTTACATAAACCAGATGCTTGAAGTTACCAGTTATTATTTCAAATTCTAGCTTGTGTTTTCATAGGAAGCAAAATTTTGAGTTAACACGAGATCATCTATGGAAAACATTTTTTTTTTCTTAAATAATCTCAATGCAGCCCAGTCTCTTTACAGAACTATAGGTTCTGACAGAATGTTGTAAAAGAAGTTGGGGGGGGGGGTGGTGGATGGAGATTCAGCTGTAGCTGGTTAAAAATAGACCTTACTTTTCTTTTGAAGGGAGGCAGTAAGATCTTTTGTTACATTTTGTTAATTATGTACTGCTTGGTGACTAATCTTGATAAGTGACAGGCAGAGGGGAAAAACAGAAAAAACAACTAATTGACTTCACCCAATTCAGTTCTTATCTCTGGAAAGCAAGACCACACTCTAAGACATCATACCCCAAGACTTATTTTTACATTAGCCCCCTATCCTGTGCCAGCTCAATAATGTAGGCGTGCACACAGAAATTGCAAAATGAAATGAGAAGGGGGAAGAAGCCTTGCATTTGATGTGTCAGGGGCTTAGTATTTATTGCCTTGTTTAGTACCAGAGAAAGGGACTTTTGAGAAGTACTTGTTATTCTCATTTCACAGATGAAGCAATCCATGTTTCCAAGAATCAGGTTAACTTCCCAAGCTCATACTCCTGTTAAGAATGGAGCCAGAGAGGCGCCTGGGCAGCTCAGTTGGTTGAGCATCTGACTCTTAATTTCTGCTCAGGTCATGATCCCAGGGGCTTGGGATAGAGCCTCGTGTGGGGCTCCTTACTGAGTGTGGAGCTTGGGATTCTCTCTCTCTCCCTCTGGCCCTCTCCCTTGCTCACGTGCTCTCTCTCTCTCTCTCTCAAATAAAAAATAGGGGCGCCTGAATGGCTCAGTTGGTTAAGTGTCTGGCTTCGGCTCAGGTCATGATCTTACGGTTCATGGGTTCGAGTCCCGCATTGGGCTCTGCACCAGAGCCTGCTTGGGATTCTGTCTCCCTCTCTCTATCTGCCTCTCCCCGACTTGTGCATTCTCTCTCTCTCTATCTCAAAATAAGTAAATAAACCTTTCAAAAAAATAAGCAAATTCTTCATATCTTGGAGTGGTTGATTCTAACAAATGTAAGAAATAATCAGACACAACTTGGGCTAAGAGACAGAGGTCAACCATGCTTCGTTGTTGCCGAAAGAGTGACTTTGCCAGCTGGTCGATGGTCCTGGCTCTGTTCTGCCATTATTTACTAGACAGAGTCTCTGACTAATACCCTGTGATCTGATCACTGTCATCAGGCCATCTGTGGACACAACAGAATACAAATAAAATATCTGCTGAATCTATATTGGGCAGGCCTTTCTCTTAAACACATACGTTTAAGAATTTTTGTGTTTTTTTTCCCCCTCTACCACCACAATGTGTTTTTATTTTTATTACAACCAGATGGGGCACTTCATTACATACCAAGAGCAAGTGCACAGATCTAAGGTTTCACTTAACAGTATAATTCCTACGATAATAGAACATTAGAACTAGAAAGGTTTTAATTCAACTGGCTCATTTTACAGGTGATAAAACTGAGGATCAGGGAAAAACGGAGAAGCAAAATGTGTTCAGTAAATACCCGATAAATACCAGAAGCTATACATTTTTATTTCATTCAAAATCATAAGCTTATGAGTTAGATATGATTGCCCCCAGTTTACAGGAAAGTAAAGCTTAGGGGATTACACAACTAAGAAGAGGTAAAGCCTTGATCCCAACATGAATCTTTCTAACTCAGCTTTCCCCTATGACATCCTGCCTTTCTGGAAAGAGGTGACTTATTTAAAATCAGACATCTAGCTGGTACAAGTGCAGAAACTAGAACCTAGTGCCCTACTGTCTAGACCGATGTCCTTATCCCTACATCTCGTTATTGGGATCAGTGGGATTAAAGCCCATGGTATTTGCCTCTAAGAGCACTTTGCAAGTGACCAAGCCCAGCTGTTTGCCACACAAAGATGTATCCAAGTAAATGTGACCCTTTTGTACACTGAACATGAATTCAAGATATTAGAACCTTTAGATTTCGAATTATGTCATTAATCACAGCCACTGTTTGAAAACTGACCACGTAGCAAACACAAAATTAAAATAAATAAGGCATAACATTACCTGTGCTCTCAAGCAAGATTGGAAAAGTGACTTGTGTAGCTGAACCAGGCATGTTTAACATTTAAGTAATAGAAAGCTATTTCGGTTTATGCCCAACTCAGTTCAACATACAAAGCCTGAAACACATTTTCCTTTTCTGCATCTAGCATGATTTAGCACCCAGCCCCCAGCCGCTCTGCACAGTATCTACTTTAAGAAGCTGAGAAGAAAGGAAGCAATGAACATTTGTTGCCCGCCTCCCATTTGTCAGGCTGCGTGTTAGGTGTTTTACATTTATTATATAATGTTTTATCCTCCCAGGGCCCAGTGAGAGAGTTTATTTTATCTCTAGTTTACATACAAGGAAACTGAAGCTTGGAGAGCTCACTAACTTTTTTCCAAGATCTAATAAGCATTAAGCTTGGGAATGATGCCAACGTTTAATTGCACAGTGACAGGCTTACTTAGAGCTGTCCAATAATAATAGTTCTGAAATAATAAATGTTTATTGGGAATTTTCTTTGCCAAAGACTATACACATTGCATATTTGAATCCTCATAGCAATCCTAAGACCCAGGTATACATAAAGTCCACCTTATAGATGCACAAGGGGGAAGCGATTTGCATGAAATCAGACAGCTCTTAAGCACAAACTCAGGAAGGTTAACCTCAAACCCTGTGCTGTTAATTTCATAGTTCATATTTATTTACTTCATATTGTCTGCAAGGAAGTGAATATCCACATTATTGCGTTTATAATAAGGAGAACACGACAGAATACCTTAGGTGGACCGTGGTAAAGAAAGAAGATGTTACATTCTCATAGTGGTGTAATCGGGGATGGGAATAAAACGATTCCAGCCACAGAGGCCGGGCAGAGTTTAGACAGGCAAAGATCCCCCAGCCATCCAAAGGCTTGACCAGGGCTTCCAAGGTGACTCACACAGAGGCCTCAGTCCTCGCCACACGACCCTCTCCCGGGGCTTCTTGAGACCCTACATGACATTGCAGCTGGTTTCTTTCAGAGCAAGAGACCCCCAAATAAAGCAAAGTAGAAGCCACAATGTATCTTCAGACCTGGCTTTGGAAGTGATTCACCATCGCTTCTAGCATATTCTAGCAGTCACAGAGACCAAACCCGATTGAATATGGGAGGGAACGACCCCTGGGTATGAATACCAGAAGTTGGGCATCCCGGTGGGCCATCTTGGAGGCTGGCTACCACAACACGCACAACTTTTTGTGGGAGCAGAAAAATGTCAAGAGAAGTCAAAAACATGGCTCCTATACTTGGACAGATTTTGCTAATACCTCTCAAAGCCTCAAGTGGTTGTAAAATTAGCTACAATTTTGCAAAAGCCAAAACGTGGTCCCTCTGGAGAAGCAGCCACTGTGCCAGTGTTAAGGTAGCTATTAAATCACCTTACGTCCATCTTTGTCCAGGTATTAATTCAAGGAAAGCTAGATCATAAAGCCCTAAAAGAAAAGTCAGGACAAGGTCAATGTTAGACCCATATCATTATAGGAACCAGTGCTGGCCTGAATGCCCAGGCATGGAACCATTTCTTTTGAAGTCACCACCTTTGGAGCCTGACGGCACAAGCTGCGGAAGATTCTACAGTTCTAGTCATGTACACTAGGAGGGGAATGGTGTATCTCCAAAGTCGTGCCGCCTGATAGAACTGAATTCAGGCCAGTAAACATTATGGGGCTAGAAAGCTGGGCAGCGATTATAAAAACAAGGCAGCCATGCCCTCACCTTTCTGGCCCCACAAAATTAGCCAGAAAGAAAAAAAGAGGCTTCATATCGGAACTTTGTGGAGCGGACGGCTGATTTAATGGCAAAGTGAAGCAGAGAGAGCTAAGATGTATCGATAACAGTTCCACAGACTCTTGGTTTTCTAGCAAAGTATGCATATTTATAGAAAAGAACAAATGTCTCAGCAGCTACTTACTAAATCCAGTTATAATAAAAAGCCCCAAAGTCTTTTCGCTGTATTTTTGTCAAACCCTATTTAAGGTCTGTGTTAACCAATGCAACCTTGGGGGGTTGATATTTCAGTTAGTTGCTTTGATCTTCATCAGTTACATTTCGTATTTTCCACGAGTGATTTTGAATAACATCACTGCAATCGGTGGGTGATATCATGCGCATTTTAATTGTGAGGTGTGAAAGTTCTTACGTTTTTAACTCATATTAAATACGCAAAATAGTGACATATATACTTCATCTGTACAGCCCAGATTCTTAATCTGCTTGACTTCTCTAGCAATCAATTTTTTCTTATTTTTTGAATGTTTATTTATTTATTGTTGGGGGGGGGCAGGGGCAGAGAGAGAGGGAGAGGGAGAATCCCCCAGCAGGCACTGTCAGCACAGAGCCGGACGCGGGTCTCGATCTCACAAACTGTGAGATCGTGACCTGAGTCGACATCAAGAGTCAGACGCTTAACCGACTGAGCCACCCAGGCGCCCCAATTTTAAATTTTTGAACAAAAATTCAAAGACCTCTAGCTTCAATACAGGACCGATTACCCTTCAGATCAATGCCGTATTTATCCACAGCCTGTGAGAACAACTGACAATGACAATTTTTCAGAAAGGTTGGAAGTAAGGATGGGGCATCATCTCTAGTCCTTGGCAGCTCTCTTAAATAATAAGAAATAGACATGCTTTTACTAGCATGATTGATTGTTCTATCCAGAGAGGAATGTAAAAGTGCGTAGAGAGAGGAATAGAGACAGACAGAGACAAGAGAGGAAGGGAAAGAGAATATATACATGCAAGTGTGTGTGTGCATTTGATTTTGTGTGTGTGTATATATATATCCAAAAATATTTTTTTCTAAACCATCCTAGCCCTTTATTCCTAATACTTAACTGTGCATTTCCTAAGAATAAGAATAGGATAGCCTGTTCCATAACCACAGCATAGCTGTCAACTGGAATCAATTGAACATTTATACTAAATATATATTTTCTAAAGTTTTTATTCAAATTCCAGTTAGTTAGCATACAATGTAATATTAGTTTCAGGTGTATAATATAGTGATTCAACACTTCCATACAGTACCTGGTGCTCATCTCAGCAAGTACACTCTTTAATGTCTATTTGTTTTTTGAGAGAGAGAGAGAGGGAGGGAGGGAGACAGCAAGTGGGGGAGGGACAAAGAGAGAAGGAGACAGAGGATTCGAAGCAGGCTCTGCCCTGACAGCAGAGAGCCCCATGCTGGCCTCGAACCCGCAAACCACAAGATCATGACCTGAGCCAAAAGCAGACGCTTAACTGACTGAGCCACCCAGGCACCCCTCGGCAAATACACGCTTTAATCCCCGTCGCCTACTTTTTAACCCATCCCCCCACCCATCTCCCCTCTGGTAACCATCAGTTTGTTCTCTATAGCTAAGAGTCTCTTTCTTGGTTTGCCTTTCTTTCTTGCCCTCCCCCTTTGCTCATTTGTTTTGTTTCTTAAATTTACATATAAGTGAAATCATATGGTATTTGTCTTTCTCTGACTGACTTATTCCACTTAGCCTTATACACTCTAGCCCCATCCATGTCATTGCAAATGGCAAGATTTCATTCCTTTTTATGGCTGAATAACATTCTGTTGTATATTGTACAGATTCCAGTCTAGGGTCGGATATCTTTCACCTCCTTTTATCTGGAAGTTTTCAAAGCCTTAATTTGCCTTTTAGAACATCAGTATTTTTTAAAAATACAGTTTCCCCGTCCCCTTTTTAATAAACGCTTCCTACTTTTGAGGTTTCTGATACATCCTCGTTGTTCTACTCAGGTGATGCATTCTAGGCAGGAACACTCCAAGGGTAATTGTATGTTCTCCATTCAGTGTTTATTTATATACACCACATCTTCCTTTTTTTTTTAATTTTTTTTTTTCAACGTTTTTTATTTATTTTTGGGACAGAGAGAGACAGAGCATGAACGGGGGAGGGGCAGAGAGAGAGGGAGACACAGAATCGGAAACAGGCTCCAGGCTCCGAGCCATCAGCCCAGAGCCTGACGCGGGGCTCGAACTCACAGACCGCGAGATCGTGACCTGGCTGAAGTCGGACGCTTAACCGACTGCGCCACCCAGGCGCCCCAACACCACATCTTCCTTATCCACTCATTAGTCGATGGACACTTGGGCTGTTTCCGTAATTTGGCTATTGTCGATAATGCTGCTATAAACATTGGGATACATGTGTTCCTTTGAATTAGTATTTTTGCATTCTTTGGGTAAATACCTAGTAGTGCAATTGCTAGATCATAGGGTAGCATATTTTTAGCTTTTTAGGAACCTCCATACTGTTTTCCAGAGTGGCTGCACCAGTTTGCGTTTTCCCCAGCAGTGCGCGAGGGTTCCCTTTTCTCTGCATCCTTGTCCGCCCCTGTTGTTTCTTGTGTTGTTGGTTTTAGACAACAAAATATCCCCCTAGACTTAGCATTTTGACAGGTGTGAGGCTGAGGCAATGTCTCATTGTTTTGATTTGTATTTCCCTGATGATCAGTGATGTTGAGCATCTTTTCATGTGTCTGTTGGCCATGTGTGTGTCTTCTTGGAAAAATATTTCTTCATGTTTTAATTGGATTATTCACTTTTTGGGTGGTGAGTTTCATAAATTCCTTATATATTTTGGATACTAACCTTTATCAGACATGTCATTTGCAAATATCTTCTCCCAGCCTGTAGGTTGCCTTTTCGTTTTGTCAATTGTTTCCTTCACTGTGCAAAAGATTTTTATTTTGATGAAGTCCCAGTAGTTGGGTTTTGCTTTTGTTTCCCTTGCCTCAGGAGACAAATCTAGAAAGAAGCTGCTATGGCCGATGTCAAAGAGGTTACTACTGCTTGTGTTCTCCTCTAGGATTTTGATAGATACAGGTCTCACACTTCAATCTTTTTTTTTTCTTCACATTTAGATCTTTAATCCATTTTGAATTTATTTTTGTGTAGACTGTAAGAAAATGATCCAGTTTCATTCTTTGGCATGTGGCTGTCCAGTTTTCCCAACACCTTTTGTTGAAGAGACTATCTTTTCCCCATTGGATAGCCATTCCAGCTTTGTCAAAGATTAATTGACCATATACTTGTGGGTTCTCTTCTGGGTTTTCTATTCTGTTCTATTGATCTGTGTGTCTATTTGTGTGCCAGTGCCATACTGTTTCGATCACTACAGCTTTGTAATATAACTTGAAGTCTAGAATTGTGATGCCGCTGGCTTTGCTTTTCTTGTTCAAGGTTGCTTTGGCTATTTGGGGTATTTTACAGTTCCATACAAATTTTAGGATTGTTCTGGCTCTGTGAAAAATGTTGTTGGTATTTTGATAGGGATTACACTGAATGAAGAGATCGCTTTGGGTAGTATAGACATTTTAACGATATTTGTTCTTCCGATCAATGAGCATAGAATGTCTTTCCATTTGTTTGTATCATCTTCAATTTCTTTTATCAGTGTTTTACAGTTTTCAGAATACAGGTCTTTGACCTCTTTAACATTGATACTTTAATCTGCTCTTTGAATTTCAATTTTCTCAGTTGATCCCAGAATGTCCTTTACAGCATTTTTCCTCTGCAAGACAGGTATAGTCTAGAGTCAGTTCGGTCTAAGATCTAACTCCAGTACAGATTCCAGTCTAGGGTCAGATATCTTTCACCTCCTTTTATCTGGAAGTTTTCAAAGCCTTAATTTGCCTTTTAGAACATCAGTATTTTTAAAAAATGCAGTTCTCCTGTCCCCTTTTTAATAAACGCTTCCTACTTTTGAGGTTTCTGATACTTCCTCATTGTTCTACTCAGGTGATGCATTCTAGGCAGGAACACTCCAAGGGTAATTGTATGTTCTCTACTCAATGTCTATCTGTCTCCTATTGGTGATGGTAACTTTGATTGCCCAGTCAGGGTGGTTTCCCATTTCTCCCTAGGAACTAATAAGTCTGTGGGGAGAAACTTTCAGATCATGAAAATATCCTGCTCATCGTCAAAATTTCCACCGAGACTTAGTGTTATCGGTCCTTGTTTGATCTTTATTACAATGGCTGCAAAATGATGATTTTGTAACTTTTCCACTTTTTCCACATTGATGCATTAGCTCTCTGCATTCTACTGGAAGCAAGAGCCCTCCCCTTTCCTGAATTAACTTGTTTGGTTATTTACCCAATTCGTATCAGTTTTATCCACTTACATATTTATTAGTAGGACTCGTGAATACCCGTTATTAACAATGTATCATTCATTAGTGGACTTAAGTATTTTTTGTGCTCCAATCATTCCAGATTTGACCAGGGCAACTCCTTTCAGGCTGGCTTCTGTGTTCTTATGACATACCCCTTAATTTGGGGGAATGCTGCCTTGTTTCCGGCATAACAAGAAGCCTACTTTCATCATTCTTTCATTGTTCCTCATCTGCATTTTCAATCTAGCTATTTGTTGTTGT
Source organism: Panthera onca (assembly GCF_046562875.1). Lineage (NCBI taxonomy): Eukaryota > Metazoa > Chordata > Mammalia > Carnivora > Felidae > Panthera > Panthera onca. The sequence continues at coordinate 15,984,923 of NC_138343.1, read as the reverse complement.
GTTTAATGCAGCACAGAAGGCTGGGAACGGAATACTTAAAGAGATCATGGTTGTAAAAGATAGATATGATGACATCCCAAAACTAAGACTGAGGCAGAAAAAAAAAAACCCTACAGAATTGGGGGGTAGTGGAATGTTGATCTTCACAAAGATGGCCCAAGTCATTAGGAACCTATTTTAATTAATCAGATCAAAATTAATTGTCATAATAGTGTGGTTTTGTAAATATTTGGTACGCAAAGGCAAGGATTATCACATTTATTTGTGCGTATTAATAAGCTGGAAGCATTTTAACTTTCAAAAAGAGCTTGTGCATTTATTTTTAAATTGATAATAGTTGGTGCCAAATAACTACAATACTCCACATTCTATCATATTCTCCGGGATATATTTGTTTATACAATAATGTATAATTTTTATTTCTAAACGTATAGTAATTTTTTACTAAAGCAAGCATAATTTTGTAAGCTGAAAGCTTTCAAAGATTTATTTTTACTGGTATATAATATATATAGTGATATGCACAAATATAAAATGTATAATTTGATGAACTTTTACAAAAGTAATTACCTTTTCTAAAAGATATAATCACCACTCAAATCAAGATATAGACTCTTGCCTGCATCCCAAAATGTTCCTTTGTGCCCCCTCCAAGACATTATCTTTTTAATTAACCTATTACTGTATATTCACTTTATTTCTTTTTTTTCAAACTTCACATAAATGGAATATATACGTATTCATACAACATATACTTTTTTAGGTCTGGCTTCTTTTGTTCAACATTATGCCTATGAGATTCATCTATCTTGTTGCTTCTAGTGATAGTTTGTTCTTTCTTCATTTCCATAATGTATGACATTGATGAAGATACTCCACTCAGTTTTGTACATTTTTCTGTTGATGGCCGTTTGAGTGTTTTCAGTTTGGGGCCATTATGAATACATCTGTTATGGACCTGCTTGTTTGGGTCATAGAGTATTTGTGTGCATATTTGAGTATATGTTTATGTATACTGTGTGTGTAAACAGCTTTCCAGACTGGTTTTACAAGTTCACATTCCCACCAGCTTTTATGAGAGCTCTAATTCTTCCACATCCTCACCAATTTGGCATTGGATGACTTTTAAGTTTACCCAAATTGATGGATGTGTAATGATATCTCATTGAGGTTTCTATTTGAATTTACCTCTAAGTAATGATTCTGAGCATTTTTTCTTAGGCTTACTGGCCATTTGGATTTTCTTGTGGGTGAAGGACCTATTCAAGTCTCTTGTCCATTTTTTTAAAAGATATTGAATTGTCTGTCTTTTCCTTCTTGTTTTAGAAGTTCTTTATATATTCTGGTTACTAATCCTTTGTTGTATATAAAACTGAAAATATCTTCTCCCAGTCTGTGGCTTGTCTTTCCACTCTCCTACTGATGTCTTTTCTTTATTTTTTTAAAGATTTTATTTTTAAGGTAATCTCCACACTCAATGTAGGGTTTGAACTCACAACCCCGAAGTCAAGAGTTGCATGCTCCACCGAGTGAGTCAGCCAGGCACCTCTGTCTTTTCTTTAATTAAGAAGAATGCATGTAGTTTATTTGTACTAAGCTATTGAATATATGTGCATACATGTGTTTGTAGTATTCTCTTATTATCCTTTTAATAGATACAGGATCTATAATGATTACCCCAGTTTGATTTCTGATAATAGTAACTTGTATCTTATCTATTTTTATCACCACTAGGCTTGCTAGAAGTTAATCAATTTTATCAATTTTTTTTGAAGAATGAGCTTTTTGTTTCATTTACTTTTTTATTGTTTTCATGTTGTCAGTTTCAGTGACTTATGCTCTTATCTTTATTAGTTCTTTCCTTCTACTCACTTTATTTATTTTTTTTTTTAAATTTTTTTTTTCAACGTTTTTTATTTATTTTTGGGACAGAGAGAGACAGAGCATGAACGGGGGAGGGGCAGAGAGAGAGGGAGACACAGAATCGGAAACAGGCTCCAGGCTCCAAGCCATCAGCCCAGAGCCCGACGCGGGGCTCGAACTCACGGACCGCGAGATCGTGACCTGGCTGAAGTCGGACGCTTAACCGACTGCGCCACCCAGGCGCCCCTACTTCTACTCACTTTAGATTTACTTTCCTCTTCTTTTTCTAAGTTCTTAAGGTAGGATTATTGACTTGAGACTTTTCCTCTTCTCTAATGTAAAATTTAGTGCTCTAAATTCCCCTATCAGCACTGTTTTCGCTGCATATCCCACATCTTTTGGTATGCTGTATTCTTAACTGTATCTTGTGATGAACGAAATTTCTTAATTTTAATAGCGTCAACATGCCTGTTTGTTCTTTTATGGTTAGTGCTTTTCATGTCCTATTTAAAAATCTTTGCTGAAGTCATAAAATATTCTATGAAAAAATTTTCTTCTAGAAACTTTGTTGTTTACCTTTCACATTTAGGTCCATGATCCACTTGAAATTGAATTTGTATGGTGTGAGATAGGGATCAAGGTTTGTTTTCTTCCACCATGTGAATATCCAAGTGTTCAAGCACTATGTATTGAAAAATCCATCTTTACCCTATAATACTGCAGTGGGACTCCTGTCATAATCAGGCAACTGTTTATCTCTGGGTCCATTTTAAAATTCTCTGTTCTCTTCCATTTGTCTAATTATCTTATTTTGTTTTTGAATTCTATATCTTTATAATAAGTCTTGATATCCTCTACTGTAAATCCTCCACAGCTATTTTCTTTGTCATGATAAGACTAGTCTCATCCCTTTGCATTTTCATATAAATTTTAGAATCAGCTTGTCAATGAAAAAAAATGGATTTGAACTGGAATGTCATTGAATCTATAGATCGGTTTGAAGAGACCGATGCTTTTACATAGCGTGTCTTTTAATTCATGAGCATGAGAATGGTTTAGTCATACCGTTCCTCATTTATTTGGGTCTTCTTAATTTCTTCCAGGAATGTTTTGTAGTTTTTCGTGTAGAGATGCTGCTCATCTTTTGTGAGATTTATTCATAAGCATTTGATGGTTTTGACACTATTGTAAATAGTTCTTTTTAAATTCCATTTTCTGATTTTGCCAGTATGTTGAAACAAAATTGGTGTTTTATACTGCCGTCGTATCACTAATGTTGTCAAACGCAGGCATTATTTCTAAGAGCCTGGATTCTTATGGTTTCTATGCGTACACAATCCCAACATATTCAAATAATCACAATTTTATTCTTGTTTTCCCATCATTATATCTTTTTAATTTCTTTCCTTTGACTTAACTCACTGCATTGACCAAGACCTCCGGTATTATTGTGACTACAAGTGGTAAGAATGGACTTAGTTAGGAGCCTTTTGAAAATCTAAGTAACGAGTTCTCATCCCCTCAAAATTCAGTAGGTCCAGGTTGGGGGCCTGGAAAACCTACACTGTAACAAGTATTCTAGGTGATATCGATGTAGGGGTGTCCTAGAAACACCCTTTGAGTAATATTTTTAAAGCTTCACTCACCTAAAGAGTTTTCTTGATTAGGATGGAATATTGCTCTTTCGTTCTCCCTTCTCTTCCCACTTTTATCCTCTTCCATGCCAGTGAAGGATACACAAAATACTACTTTTCTGACCACCATATTGTTTCTCTTTTTCTGTTTCTCACGGTGGATACAACACGCATGGAAGGGTCTTCAGTGTTAAAACGTCGGCTGGTTTTAGAAAAGAAAAAGACCCTCATCCTGGGCCAGGAGTCTACTCAAAAAGAAGCAAGCTTTTTAAAAATACATTCAAAAGTTCTTGAGATCACAGTTGAATTCAGTTCTTTCTGAATACACACCCAAACCCCCACATGTGCACACGCCGTCAGTCATATGGGTGTTGCCACATGATGGAAACACTAGGAGGAAAAAAACCAGATTCTAAAGGATGCACAGGTGTAGAAAATAGACTTGAATAATATGAAATCACTTGAGACAAACATGGATACCATGTGGTTTCCTAAATATGATTAGTTGCAAATCAAAGGAACAATGTATTTTCTGAGACCCAGAGGTAAAATATGCCATGGATATTTACGGAAAGGAGATACAAAAATAGCTGCAAATATCCTAGAATATTAGAGCCAGGCAGGGCCTTAAGATCCCGTCATCTGACTCTGGTATTTTTCAAGCTGAAGTGACTGAGATCCATGTTGGTAGAGTGAGTGATGTCCAGTGTTGTCTGGTGAGATGCACAGAACCCAGCATCCCGGATCCCCACCACAGTGCTTCTTCCCTTATGTCACTCAGGTAGTTTATGAGAAGAGATCATGTCTATGGAAGGAATCCCAGAGAAACAAGAAGGGACAAACCCACGAAAGCGAGTCCTCAGACCAGATAAGGGGGAGATCCGTGAAACGGAATTGATTTTGTAAGCGAATTGTACGAAAGATGTGCGAAAAGAGGCGACGTGAGCAGAGAGTGGGAAAACCTAGACGAGAGAAAGGAGGCAGTACACTGGGGAAGTCCAAAACTGGAAGATAAAACTATGCTAAAAGGGATGTCTGGGTGGCTCGGTCGGTTAAGGGTCTGACTTTGGCTTAGGTCATGATCACACTGTTTGTGGGTTTGAGACCACCCTGGGGCTCTGTGCTGACAGTTGGGAGCCTGGAGCCTGCTTCAGATGCTGCGTCTCCTCTCTCTGCCCCTCCCCCACTCACACTCTGTCTCTCACTGCCTCTCAAAAATAAATAAATGTTAAAAAAATTTAAAAATATGATAAAATAATTCAAGAACATGTAGGTAGACGTAGTATTTTTATGTCATTTTTATCAAACATAGGTCTGTCGAGAATTATCTCAATCATAAAATGACCATAATAAAATCTTATGAAAGTACACTTAGACTCCTTTAAAGAAAGGTATACCTCAAGTAGTAGCAATGTTAAGCTCTTAACCTCCTAAAATGTCAAAAGTAGAAGATATAGAAATCCAAAGATGTACTTTCTATATCAAGAAACATTAAATGTAAAATCAAAGAAACACAGGGAAAGCTAAGGCTAGGTATTTCTGCAAATGGCTTTATTGTTTTTTTTAAATTTTTTTTTTTAAATTTTTTAATGTTTATTTATTATTTTTGAGACAGAGAGAGACAAAGCATGAACGGGGGAGGGGCAGAGAGAGAGAGGGAGACACAGAATTGGAAGCAGGCTCCAGGCTCTCAGCCATCAGCCCAGAGCCCGACGCGGGGCTCGAACTCACGGACAGCGAGATCGTGACCTGAGCTGAAGTCGGACGCCCAACCGACTGAGCCACCCAGGCGCCCCCCATAATTTTTTAATGTTTATTTATTTATTTTGAGAGAGAGAGAGAGAGCAGGGAAAGGGCAGAGAGAGAGAGAGAGAGAGAGAGAGAGAGAGAGAGGAAGAGAGAGAATCCCAAGCAGGCTCCATACGCAGGCATGAAGTCCGACACAGGGCATGATCTCACGACCATGAGATCCTGACTTGAGCCGAAATCAAGAGTCCAACGCTCAACCGACTAAGCCACCCAGGCACCCCAGGTTTTTTTTTTTTTCAAAGACACGGCTGATGAATGAAAATATAAGGGGGTAGAGAATCCCAAATATTTTGAACAATTAGTTGCACTGCCTTCATTCAAGAGAGGTAGAGTTTACACAGTGTTCAGAATTGTTGGCATTTATTTCCTTACGTTTCCACTTTCCTAAGAGCCTGAACCTAAATGTTACAATCATAATATTGGTTTGCAGCCTGTCTAGCCATTGAAAAGCACTCACCTTCATGGTTCATTTGATGAGCCAAATACCCTGGTTGTGTCTCCTGAGAGAGGAAGTATCCATTTTGAATCTATGTTTAACAGAGATAAACGGGCCATAATAATTAGGCAAATGTCACAGAAAAGTGAATTTTAAATGTGGCTAGTCAACCAAATGTATGTACTTAGCAAATCAATATACTGGTTAAGGGCACAGGATTTAAAAATCAGGCAGACAAGGATTTATTTGATTCCCAAATTCAGCTACTCATTACTTACGTAACAACTCCTTCTTTCTCTTCTCTCCTTCCTCTCTCCCTTTCTTCCTCTCCTCCTTTCTTTTATTAAAAAAAAATCTATTTAGCATTTACTATGTACTATGCCAAAGACTAGTGGGCCAGTTATCTGACATAACTGAGGGAGAACATGCGAAGTTTATAGGGAAGAAATTTGTGGTCTGTGACCCGAGCCAAGACACAAATGCAGAAATGAGCCAGACTCGCTGGGAGAATTCTGGGCAGACTGGAATGAACAATGGGAGACAAGTTTGGAAAAACATATTAGAGTCAGGTTGTGAACGGCCTTGAATGCCGGGATAAGCAATTTCAAATTAACATTGCAGATACTTGGTGAACAATCAGAAATTGAGCGATTCAGGAGGAAGCCTGGCACTGAAAGCCAATGGAGGAGACTGGTTCAAAAGAATAGTTTACTACACGCTTCAGAGAAGGCAAGACAGAAATGGATTTAACTGTTAGAAGGACATGATGACCTTTAAAATAGCATTGCTTCCGTGGGGGGGGGGGGGGGGGATAGGAACCAGCAGTGGGGATGACAGAGGGGGTTGAGGGTGAAGAAACGGAGCCTGTGGGGCAAAAGTTCCACGGGAGGGTGAAGCAGAAGGGGAAGGAAATAGTGTGGTAGGGATTCAGGAAGCAGTGAGGCCAAGGGCAGATATATTTTTCCCAAGGTGAAGAGTTATTCTCCATGTGGGATGTCAAAAACCCGTGCGGAGAGACTGAAGATTCTAGAGCGTAAGAGCAGGAGATGAGAGTTCATGAGAGTTCCCACTGACCCCTGAAGTGCAGAGGGAAGTCTTGCAGAGATGGGGCAGCGTTTCTTCCTCTGAGATTGAAGGGTATGACTTGACATTGAGAGATTGCCTTTGTAGCCGGGAGAGAATCAAGGCAGCATTTATCTGTGTACTCCAGGTGAGCTCTTGCTAGAAACATGAGTGTCAACATCGGGCCACAAAAAAGACCAAGTGACCCAGGCTGTAGAAAGGCAAACATCAAAGGGTATAGCCCATCAATAGATTCAGCAGGAGCATCAGACCATTTTCAGTCACACTCCAGAAACCTTTCTACTTCCTTCCGTGCTGGGTAACGTGGGAAGTTTGCAGTGCAAAATTTCAAAGAAACGTAGCCTGTCCTTGATCTTTACCTCTCCTTCAAAAACAATGGCACTGGGTTACAGAGACTGTGGGTCCAATGTGAAGGTGACTCTTTGTCCTCTAAGTCACCGCATGAAGAGAGTGTTGAAAGTTAAAATGAATAGGTACTTAGGTGGACACAAGCACGTCCTAGAAGTTAGTGGCTGTCAAAGAGGGTCCCTCAGTTCTGGGTGGGTATGCCTGGTCTACATTCAAAGTCCCAACTCTGGAAACTTTACTGCCAAAGTGCTCCCAAACTTGTACAGACTTCTCGTCTCCCTCCACATCTAGGGTTCAATGGGGCTGGTGAGAAAGCTTCTGAGGATTGCAGACCAGGTTGCATCTTTATTTGAGCTCCGGGTTGGGAAAGGGGGAGCAGAGGGGGGCCCTGGGGGCAGTGCCCTCCTCCATGAACCACCCCCCCCCCCCCCCCCGAGGCTTGCACCCCAACGGTATAGTAATTCCATCCGCACAAGGAAAGCCGAAGTTGGTGTGTCTGGCCAGGCATCCTCAGTCTAGAGAACGCTGTGGGTTAAGGAGACCCTAGCGTGCACTTGAAGAGCAGAGTAAGTGCGTTTGGCGGGAGAGGGCACAGTGCTGACTGGGCATCTTTGCTTTGGAGCCTTCCCTTTCGCATTGGCCTGTCTGTGCCAACAGCCGAGAACCGGGGCTGCAGGCAGAGGCGGGGTGTCAGTCCGGGAACACTGACCCATTGGCCCTGTGGCTGCAAGAGGAGTTAGGGGAGCCCTGGGCGCAAGCCAGGGATAGAGAGCCTGATCTCTGCTCCAGTCCACGAATCCTTAACGGATTTTCTTTCTCTCCCTTCACCCTTTTCTCTCCTTTGCTCTCTTTCTTTCTCTCTCCCTTTTTTTTTTTTCCTCTTTCCCCTCTTTTCCCCCTCCCTCCCCGTCCGTCCCGTTCCCTTCCTCTCCCCTCCCCCCTCCCCTCCCCCTCCCCGTGCGTGAGCCTCTTCCTTTCCCCTCCTCCCCTTTTCCGCCTCTCTCTCCCTCTCTCTCTCCGTCTCCTTCTCCCTCTCAGCTCGCCGGGCGACCCTGCTCCTGCCTCCCACATTAATGGCGGCATCTTCGGAGGATGATATAGACCGGCGGCCCATCAGAAGAGTCCGCTCCAAGAGCGACACGCCGTACCTCGCCGAAGCCAGGATCTCCTTCAACCTAGGGGCAGGTAGGGACGACCCTCTCGCCTCGCTCTCTCCCCCACCCCGCTTCCTCGCCTCCCTTCCCTCCACGCGCCGGCTGGCTCAGCCCCCTGCCCCTCCTGGGGTGCCCCCTTCCCGGCGGGGTCCTCCCTCCCGCCCCCCTTCCTACCCAGCCGGACGCCGGGCTCGCTCACTCGCTCTTTGTGTCGCCGGTGTGCGGAGGGGTGTGTGTGTGTGTCTGTGTGTGTGCGCGCGCGCGCGTGTGTGTTGCAGAGGTGGGGGAGGGTAGTGCGTGGAGCTCTACATCCGCCCTGGAGTCACACGCGGGCTTCCCCTTTCCATAAGGAGAAGAAAGTGTTGTCAGTGATAACAATGATCATAGCAATAACCCAGAGCTGGATCGGGCTGCGAGTGCACTGGCTGTGGGCGGAGGGTCTGGCAAGGCTCTGCCGGGGAGGTGTGCTGGCAGGGCTCCTACAGGGTGGAACTTGTTGGTGACATTCGGGCTGGTGATTTTGCTGGGCTGATGCCACTGCTGCGGTGTTGGAGGGGTGAGAGGGTGTGGGGTTGACAGCTACCAACGGGACCTTATCTTTCCACCAAGCAGTTGGAGAGCAACCCGAAGTATGATAATAATAATAATAATAATAATAATAATAATAATAATAATAGTAACAACATTGTCTGTTGGATACATGTTAGATGATCTGATTCTGTCACTGGTACTGGTGCTCAAAGTGGCCCAGATGGAATTAAGTGAAAAGGGCAACTGAGGTAGAGGAGGGAGGGAGGAGGGAGGGAAGAGGGTAAAGAGGGAGGGAGGAAGGGGTCATGGGAGGGAGGGGAAAAGAAGAAAGAGGGAGAGGAAGGGAGGGAGGAAAGAAGAAAGGAAGGGGCAATAGAGAGGACTGAGGGATCCAGAGAGTCAACATGCTTCAGTTGAGAGACCTCTCAGGCTTACTTGATGAGAAGTGCCCAGTGTCAGCTGTCCCCACTGCTGCTGCTTCTCCGGATTCATAGGCAGACATCACCCCTGTTAGTAGTAGATGGTCACCATCATCGGGAAGAAGTTGTTCAACAATGACTTCATAGTGCTGCCTTTCTGAATGACTCCTAAGCCACCACCCCAGCTGTGTCTCTTCGTTTTTAGAGTCCCTCAGTGTTCTAGCAAATCCATTGCAAAAAGAGTGAGGGAATTTTCCTGAACACTATCCCTCAAAATAAGTTTAAAAACCAGATAATACCTTTTTCTTTAGGAAACTAAATCCTTGAAAATGGAACTGAATGAAAGTATGTTGTGTGCATGTGTTGGAGCAAAGAGAACCTTCACATGATGAGTATTTTATACACTATTGAGAAGTTTGGACAAAAGAGAAAAAACTCTGAACAGAGAAACAAGATGTGTTGGCTAAGGAACCATATCTTCATGACTAGAAGGGTAACTGAAAGGATCAGAGCAGCCAACTTGGTTGGAGTGTTATATTTTCCTGTCTTGGTGATTTGGGTTTTTAATCATATGTTTTCTTGTCACTCCTAAAATATTTTCCTCTGGATTTAGTGCTGGGGAAATGAGGACTTTATTGGGAGAAGCTTTGGCAATTTTTGTGGCATGCTGTGTAGCCTGTGGTCTCACTTTGGAACTGTTAATCCTTGATTCAGGATTCAGGATATGGTTGTGAGGGGTCTTCAGAAGGACAGAGAAGAGTTTCTTTTATGACTGAGATTGTTTTCTTGCTGAGTGATTTCAGAAATTGTACCACTGACCCCTTTGCTACCAAACTCTGGTACATTCCCTTAGTGTCTTTGTCTCAGCACAGGAGAGGAAAGGGCTAGAGCGGCAGTTAGTAAAGGTTATTTACCTTGTTTTACTTTTGACAACCAAACAATAAAATAAAACACTAAAAGAAGGCTTCAAGTTTCAGCTACTACTGAGAGAGTTGAGCCATTTCGCCACCAGATTAAACCCAGTGACTTGCCGTCTTTTATTCTGGTTAAATTTCTCTGGAGGCCAGTTAAAAGATTGGACTTTTCAGACAAGACTTGTCTGTCTTTTCTCTGGAAATGAACAAGCCCAACAAGGTCCCAGTCTCTTCTATATGCCCCTTAGAATCTCCCTAAAAGCAAAATCAAGAAAGACACCAGCAAGAAAGAGAAAGTGTATCCAGAGGATGTTGGTAGAGAAGGGAGAGCAGTCGCAGTGGACGGTGTTCTGCAGATAGGGGAGCTGTCCTCCCTCGGTGGTGCTGAAACGAAGGACTGTGTGATAGAGATGTGACTATAAACAAGACAGCGGAGGGAGGGGTGCCCAGTCCCTCCCAGTGATGGAATCCCAGGGAAAACTCAGGAGATCTAGTCACCAAAAACTTTTCTATCCCTGCCCACCTACATTTGCCGCCTGTTTACTACGCCTCACGCCTACTGTTCCACTGCTCAAATCAGGCAGTTCTGCTCTAATTTTGCGCAGGCTGTTCACTCCTGGCGCTTTGTTTATTTTCCAGCTGGTTTCTGGTTGCTTTCCTGACATAGTAAGATCTACTCACAGATGTGCCTTTCCCCCGCGTTTAAAAGTAATTGTAACCCCTGGTTTAAAAAGCAAACAGCCTTGTTTATCTCCTTGAGCAGCAAGTTGTAATTAAACTATTAGTGTCGTTATCAGCGTTGCTGAACAGAGGAGTCTGCACACTTCGGGTAAATTACATAATTTGGGCATAGAGAGAACTTTGTCTCGTAACAATTTATAAACAATTAAGCAAGGAAGATTTCATTTGCCCTTTATTGCCACTCTTCTTCTACCCCCCAGTCATTTAGTGTTTATTCTTTCCAGAGAAATCCTTTCTTGGTTTAAACCATTTATGTTTAATATTTGCTTTCTCACACCCACTCATTATATAGAAGTACATGTTTAATATTTTAGAGGTTTAGTAATGCTTCATGGAATAAATATACAGATGTTCATTTTATTTGGATATCACGAAATCATTTTGGGCACCAGCTCCCTTCAGCTAACCTGTATAGTTGCCAAATAACGTGTACTGGGCATTTTGAATACTAATTAAATACTTATGCATCCTTTCAACTACATCCTGTCCCTGAGGGCACTTAATAATATCATTTCAGAAATAACTCCACAGCTTGAGTGAAGGCTATACTCCTTCACCTACCAGTCCCAAGTCAGTCAAAGAATAGCACCAAAATGTGGGTCTTTCATCACTTTTTGAAGATGCAAACTCCAAGTTTCAGCATAAACTGACGGAGTATAGAATCGGGATTTTCTGAACCGTGACTTCCATTCTTCTCAAAGAGACCCTTTTGTTGGTTTTTAACTTCTATTCAGCACTTAGTATATTATGCTAACAGTGATAATGGTTATTTGCTGACGGTAGAGAAAATTAAGCCAATGTATTTGCTGAAACTTACGCAGACACATCAGACCTCATTTAAAACATTGAAAGAGGTTTTTTTTTCCCTGAGAAATTAAAATGTGTTATAAGGACATCGTGTAACAGAAGAGTATGTTCACACTATTAGTAGCAAGTGTTTCTAATTGTGTTCTCACTTAGTAATGAACATCATTGACATTTAGCTTGTGAGAACTTACCCTGCCTTATGAGGTCATGCATTCACTGCATTGAAGTGGGTGCCCTGAAGAGTTGCAGCCTGTCTGGAAGATGTTTTCCTATAGGCTAGTGTGTTTTATTTATCTTTATATTGACAGTATGTAGAAGGGTATTTGGTACCTAGAGGGTGTTGAAACTGAAAAGTTCTCGGCAGTTACACGCTGAAATGAATGGAAATGTTGTGGTAAATAAAAAGTTAAGCCCATCTAAAATTTCTTAAAGGCGTGTCAAAAGCAGGAAAGCTAGTCACGCTGATGACTTAGGATTGTTTAAACCCCAAAACCAATATTGGGCCACTCTTGAGAAAAATAAGTACTTCTCTAAATCATAAGGAAATTTAACCTTTGTTGACATTTCGGAATTGCTTTTTGCGTGGAGTAGATTTTAAGCTAATGGCATGGTAAGCTTCAGAATGCCCATCGTCCTTAGGACTTCAAGATTAGTTTTTGTTTCTGATGTAAACCAAGGAGAGCTATTTCTGATTTCTGTTGGTCTTCTCCACTCTTCCAGGCACACAGGATAATGGCAGTCACAATTGGCTTGTTTTGGCCACCTGTAAGAATGGTTGGGTCCGCCAGATTAGGGTATAACCTTGGTCTCAGGGGATCTCTTTCTTAACTTTCTTGAGGAGGAAGATCTTTATCTCTTAGTTACAGTATGAAAATCTATGATACTGAGAAGTGAGTGCCCAGAATGCGAGATCATCACTTAGCAATGAGAACTGTCCCTAGGCAAAATTGGGAATACTGTCACACTGAACCAAGATTGTTCAACCAATGCGAAGGTCTTGGTAAGCATCTTCCTTCACTCTTTCACTGAAGAATGCCAGTGTCTCCCTCACAATGTTTTCTTGTTACTGATTTCAAAGTGAAGGTAGGTCACATGGGTCTGGCTTTTATTTTGTAAGCCCCAAATCTCCTTGGAAGTACTGATTGCTTCTCACATTCAGTAGCCACAATCCAACTGGAAGGCCGTGTAGTTGACCAGAAGCCTCTATTACGGGGCCCTCTGAGGGTCTGCCCTCCTCTTTTGCTGTTCTTAAAGCTAACCAACCTGGTAATCTCATTATGTAATGCATTCAGATGGTACTGATGAAGACCACTCCAAATAATATAAATAATATAAACAAAGTAAGGGAAAGTAAATAATTAACAATATGAAGAAATAGGAAGCCCTTTGCCGTTAATATTTAACTTGACTGCTTACAATATTTTTGTTTCAACAACAATCCATACGTTTCTGAGACACCTTGAACACTAAATCTGTGTTACATGGTTAAATTTTCTTGGGATCTCTGGTCTGGGCATTATTAAATTCTTTTTAACATCTAAGGATTACATTACTATTCTCTTATCACTAACTGATATGTTACTTAGTTTGTCTGTAATTATATACATACATATATATATATATATATATATATATATATGCATACATTATATATATATATATATATATATGTATACATGTATATGTATTTAGAGAAAGAGAAGAGATTTCTTGGAAGACCATGAAAGTGTGTTTTATATGAAAAATATCAGAAAAACTTGATTTTAATGCATCTCTGCCTCTAAGACCAGGCACAAGACACTTAATTTTTCTAGGCTTCGTTCACTCGGCCCTTAGATGATGGATTTCGATTTTAAAATCTAGGAAGTCTCAAGGTGCCTGCATGGCTCAGTCAGTTAAGTGTCCAACTCTTGATCTCAGCTCAGGTCATGATCTCAGGGTTTGTGGGTTTCAGCCCTACGTTGGGCTCTGTGCTGACAGTGTAGAGCCAGCTTAGGATTCTCTCTTTCTCTCTGCCCCTTCCCCATTCACATGTGCATTCTCTCTCTCTCTCTCTCTCTCTCTCTCTCTCTGTCTCTCTCAAAATAAACAAATAAACATTAAAAATAAAGAAAAAATAAACAAAATATTTAAAAATTAAAAAATAAAACGAAGTCATTTAATCTAAAAACCTGTGAATAACTGGTGTTTCCGACTCTAGCTGTACTACTGGATATTCACTGATTTTTATATGCAGTCTTATTTATGGTATAAAACATATAGTAGAATAACATAACTATAGCAGTGATTTAAATATTTGATCACAGCAGTTATGAAAATAAGCTTAAGTAAAATAATTAATAAATATTAATCATAATTAATAATTACTTCTTAATAGTTAATAATGTGCTAAGAGGTACATTTACATACACCGTCTTAATTAGAATGTTTTAAGCCTGAATAGTCAGAGATTAGAGTCTTTAACACAGTTGATGCTTTGTAACTGTTTGTTGTATGATTGAAAAAGGTATTGGCGAAATCTGAGCAATAAATGGAAAGTGAGAAAACTAAATATTAATCTGGCCTTCCAATTGGCATTTTAAGTGTTTCCTGTTCTCTTTTGTAATTAAAATGAATAGGTTCTAAGATCTATATTTTCCCTTTATCCTTTTAAATTACCGGGAAAGGTAAATACATGCCTTTGGAATTCACAGATAGAATAATCCTATCTTCTAGGTTCTAACTGTAAAACGTGGCCATGGCCTACAGAGAACTTTTTTCCTTTTTCAGAGGCATATGTGCTGATAGGAACAAATAAACTGTTGATTAAAACAGGTGCAAAACAATATATTCTTATACAGTTCTTTTATTTTATTTTTAATTTTTTTTAATGTTTATTTATTTTTGAGACAGAGAGAGACAGAGCATGAACGGGGGAGGGTCAGAGAGAGGGAGACACAGAATCTGAAACAGGCTCCAGGCTCTGAGCTGTCAGCACAGAGCCCAACGCGGGGCTTGAACTCACGGACCGTGAGATCACGACCTGAGCCAAAGTCGGACGCTTAACTGACTGAGCCACCCAGGCGCCCCAATGTTTATTTATTTTTGAGAAGGGGGAGGGGTAGAGAAAGAGAGAGACACAGAATCCGAAGCAGGCTCCAGGCTCTGAGCTGTCAGCACAGAGCCTGTCGTGGAGCTTGAACTCACAAACCACGAGATCATGACCTGAGCTGAAGTTGGGCACTTAACTGACTGAACCACCCAGGCACCCCATCATGTATTTTAATACGAAGCAAAAATATTTTCATATCACATATGGAGTTACTCCTTGACGTATGCAACTTCAATTCATGATTGTTTATTGTACAAGCAAGAGTTAAAACACAACTGAAAACTGAAGATAATATATAGAGCTAGTTTTCTCCTTGACTTGATAAGTTGAAAAATGAGACATATAGTCAGTGTATTATGTCAAAAAAAAAAAAACAGAAGAGGCCCTGAAAGAACTATTAATAGATATAACATGTTCCTCATTGTATGATACAAGAAGAATTGTAGCATTTCCCCCCTTTGTTTCATCCCTGTCCCCACCCTCTTTGGTAGTAGGTAATAGAGTGGATGTGATTTCAGGAGGGAAAAAAGTGGGTCATGTTGACATCTTAATTGCTTTAATTTACAAGTCTTTTATATAACGTAGGATAGTTAAATAAAAGACAAAATCAATTTTATGACCTTATTGAAGGATGATGGATTGGCATGACTTCCTACGCAGGCTATCGAAAGACAACAGAAATGGGGCGCCTGGGTGGCGCAGTCGGTTAAGCGTCCGACTTCAGCCAGGTCACGATCTCGCGGTCCGTGAGTTCGAGCCCCGCGTCAGGCTCTGGGCTGATGGCTCGGAGCCTGGAGCCTGTTTCCGATTCTGTGTCTCCCTCTCTCTCTGCCCCTCCCCCGTTCATGCTCTGTCTCTCTCTGTCCCAAAAATAAATACAAAACGTTGAAAAAAAAAATTAAAAAAAAAAAAAAATTTAAAAAAAAAAAAAGAAAGACAACAGAAATAATCACACTACTAGTTATTTAACATTTATAAAAGCAAGTGTTGTATAAAAGCTTGTAGTTTTCCTATCGATCTTTTCTGCCTCATTTGTATACCCTAAACTAACAATTCAGGAGCAGAATCTTTGAATAGTAAATACTTGGGCTGTAATTGTAGTCATGAGGATTCAATGTATATCTTGGTTTTGAAACTATACTGAACTTTATCAATGTGATTATTTGCCATTTATAGACATAGACAGCCCATTATTTCTGGATGTCTACCACACAAATAACAAGTTGGTTTAATACTCAATCATGGTTTAATCGAGAGTATAGAAAGAGCTGTGTTATGCTTGATTTTCCTTATTCCATCTGGGCCCTGTCTTTTGGGAGGGGGGAGGTAGAAGAAGGTAAGAAGAAATCATAATATTTATTCATTCAACAAATGTTAATTGGGAACTTAAATATGTATTAGGCCATGTTTTAGACACTTGGGAAATATTAGTAATCAAAACAAACTCAGTTGGTTCAGTTGGTGAAGCATTTGACCCTTGATCTTAGCTCAGGTCTTGATCTCAGGGCCGTGGGTTCAAGCCCTGCATCGTGGAGCCTACTTAAAAAACAAAAACAAAAACAAAACAAAAAAACCCATCTAACCCTTGTGAATTTTAACTTCGTAAAGTGGGTTATGGACAATAAACAATCTAATATTTATACACACTGTATAATATTTTAGAAGTTAAGGCAAAAATGAAGCAAGCTAAGCGTACAAGACATGTAGAGGCAAGGAAAGGGATGGGCTGCAGGATAGGCAACACTGAGAAGAGGGGATGTGAACAAAGTTCTCCAAAGTAGGTGAGAGAATGAGCAATACCAATATGGGCGGAGGACAGCAAGGGCAAAGGCCCTTTAATTGGAGTGTTCCTCATGTGTTCAAGACCTGGAGAGGAGCCTAGTGTGGCCGGAGAAACTTGTAGGGAATAGGAACCAGAGTATACAGGATCTGGGGGCTACTGTGGGCTTTGACTCTCTCAGTGGAGTGGGGGACGACGCGGGGATTTAAGCATAGGAATAACACGATCTGAGATAGATTTTAAGAGGATTGCTGGGGCTGCTGGGCATGAGCAGACGGTAGCGGGACATGAGGAGGCAGGGAAGCTGATTTGGAAGATTGCAGTAACCCAGAGAAATGGTGGTGGCTAAGCAGCGAGGCAGAGAAGCAGCAGTGAGAAGAGGTCAGATTCTGTATGTATTTGAAAGGATAGCCAACAAGCTTTCATGATGGATTCAGTGTGAGTTGTTAAGAGAAGGAAAGGAGCAAGGAGTCCCTCCAAGGTTTGGCCTGAGCAACCACAAGGATAAAAGGGCCTTTGGGGGGCATGGGGGAGTGGTCAGAAATTCAAATGCAGACGTGTCAAATGTGAGATGCCTACTAGACATCCCAGTGGAGGTATCAGATGAGCAGTTAGATAAGCCTAAGGTTAAAAATGAGGTCTGGCGCAGAAATATTTATTGAAGGGGCACCTGGGTGGCTCTGTGAGTTGAGCATCTGACGTCAGCTCAGGTCATGATCTCACAGTTTATGAGTTTGAGCCCCACGTTGGGCTTGCTGCTCTCAGTGTGGAGCCTTCTTCAGATCGTCTGCCCCCCTCTCTCTTTTTCCCTCCCCCACTCAGGCTCTCTCTCTCTCTCAAAAATAAAATAAAACATTAAAAAATATATTTAAGTTGTCAGCATATAGAGGGTGTTTGCTAACATCTGTACTGTGGGCTTTGTAAACTCTTGGTTATCTATTTCTCATAATGACCTTATGAGATTTACATGATTATTACTGTCCTTATTTTATCCATGTGGCAACTAAGTCACAAAGGGGTTAAATAACTTAGCAGTGGTAATGTAGCTAATAAGATGAAGAAATGGAATTTGGATCATCTTTTATATGACTCAAATCCATATTCTAAATGGCCACGATTTCTTACAAGAGAGCAAGCTGATACAGTCAACTTTGCTATAAAGTCACATTTTAAGCTTATCATGGCTAAGGGAAAAAAAGAGAGAGAATCAGGAATGCATCCTAGCCCAGTATTAAATATATATATATATATTTGGCTAGGACTCATTAAGAAATGCACTTTAACATCACATACACACATGCATATTTATGATTGGAATAAAATATTCCTCAAAATACCCTTAATATGTGCAAATAAACTCTGATGTTTTCTACATTACCCTATTCCTTCCCTTCCCATCCATTCCCTTCGAACATAGTCTAATTATAAAAATGCTGGTTATGACCCATCTAAGTGATTTTACAACCCACAGTTTGAAAAACATTACTTAATTCAGGGCATCTGGACGGCTCAGTCGCTTAAGCATCCGACTCTTGGTTTTGGCTCAGGCCATAATTTTGTGGTTTGTGAGTTTGAGCCCCAGGTCAGTCTCTGGGCTGACAGTGCGGAGCCTTCTTGAGATTCTCTCTCCTTCTGTCTCTGCCCCTCCCCCACTCACAGGCATGCACACACACTCTCTCTCTCTCTCTCTCTCAAAATAAATAAGTAAACTTTAAAAAAAAATAAGTTAAAAAATTAAAAACATTACTTAACGCATTGTTTTCTAGGCACTATTTCTGAACTCAGAAAAAATATTTGCAAGGAAATCCCCATCTTTTTTGATTCCCCCAAAGAATGTGGTAAATTCATTCTCTTCACAACATGAATCAAGATGAAAGAGAAAAGCTCCAGAGTCAAGGCCAACTTCGCTCTTAGGTAGAGTAGGCTCACAATACCTTTTGAGGCTCACAAGAAAATGTTTTAATTTCTTTTAAGGTCAGAAGAAAAAATGAGTATAATCCAGCCTGGTTTATATTTGTCTCTCTACCAACATAATAATAGATATATAGTTTTTAATATTTTTTGTGGTGAAAGGGGCTTTCGAAGGCAGAAGTGACTGGGAACCATGGAAGTCATAATGCAGCCCTGCAGAGTGGAAAGAAGAGCCGTGAGGAAGAATCCTCTCTTTTTCAGGGTAGTGATAGTGGTTATGTGAGTATGTCTGGAGCTAGGCTTCCTGGGTTCAAATCCCCACTCTGTCATTTACTAGCCATGTGACCTTGAGCAAGACATTGAACCTCTTAAGTTTCTCACCTATAAAATGGAATTAATAATGGTGACCACCTTGGAGAGTATTTTTTGAAGAGCAGATAATTTTATGAAATGTGAAAAACTTAGGGGCTCCTCGGTGGCTCAGTCGGTTAAGCATCTGACTTGATTTCGGCTCGGGTCATGATCTCACCGTCAAGGATGGGATGGAGTCCTGTGTCGAGCTTGCTTAAGATTCTCTTTCTCTCTCTCTCCTTCTACCCCTCTCTCCCCACTCGCGTGCTTTCTCTCTCTCTCAAAAAAAAGAAAAACGTGAAAACCTTAGGATAGTACTTGGCATATAGTGAGTACTCATTACACAAAGTGGAGAGCAAGCTCCATTATATTTCTGTGTATTGCCTCATCTTGGTTCTATTCTTCCAAGATATTACACAAAAGAAAAAAAAAAGGAAAGAATGAAAAGAAAAAAGGAAAAAAGAAAGATGTCCTTCTAGTTACCACATCTTCTAAGACCAAATGGCCACAAAGTCATAAACGTTCAGACAAGGAACAAGTTTTCTTAGCTAATTTCACCTCTATTCAGTCCTTGTTTAGAGTACTGAATATGACAGGCCCAAGATGAGAAAGGAAGTCACCCTCAGACTCTAAAAGTTAAGGAAATTTACATTAAAAACAGTCCATCCTCTGACTGACATTGAATGGATCAACTCTGAAATATCAAAGGGTCACATGGAAATGGCCACATGGAGAAGACTAGCTACTGGATGTCCCTGGTGGTCCCCTGAACTTGGAGGTGGTGTTTTGTGAGAAGGGAAAAAAAGAGCAGAGAAAGGGATGAAGGAGGAAGAAAGGAGGAAGGCAAAGAGGGAGGGAGAAAAGAGAGAGAACACAGCTTTTCCGTTTGAGAAGTCATCCACGAAGGCCAGGTGAACATCAAAAATCACGGAATCTTAGCTTTTCAGAGTCAGGGAGAGCATCTTCTCATTTCTGAATCACGGGCATAAGTGTTCCGTGATGGGTTTGGAGATTTGCTGATCCCCAAATCGGACTCTGCTACTTACGAGCTAAGCCATCTCTGAATCTTTGAAACCTCGAACACGGAGATGACACTCTGTGCCTAATTCTGGTTGTTACTTTAAGGACCAAATGGGAAAATGTCTTGCCAATAGGCAAGCACTATATACAAAGGCGAGGAACAGAGGTGGTCTGGATGAATGGGACAGCTTTAGATTTCTCGCTGTGGCACGAATGAGGCACTGGAATGAAAATGCGAAAACTAGATTAATTCTACTGAAAATGTGGCCTTTGCCATAGCCAAAAATTCAACACAGCCCAAGAGTCCAGAAAGACTGACGACAGCATCTACCGATTTATAAATGTAGGTGATGTTCATGCCTTCAATGTCAACTCTCATCACGGTATGACATGTGGTTGCCTTTGGATACTCTTATCCATCCATAAGAGACAGAACGCTCGAATTTTTACAAGAGTTTGTTATTTTGAAACTAAAAGTAACTGTACTGCCCTCTAGAATGACTGGCCTTGCAAGGCATTTGTCCAACTTGGTCTTAGGCACACACCAAATAACCAGATGCATCCCTCTTTTCTAATCTCCCCTTCCATTTCCTTCACCTTGTCCTCCCTTCCCTGACTGAATGCCCTAATTACTTGTTTTGACCTTAATGAACACACCCAAAGCTTCCAAGGCAAGATCTTCATTTCCGAGAGGAAGAGGCTTCAAAAGTCCCCTGTGTATCTGAGGAAGTCTAGGGCTGATCATTACCTCCCACTGAAACCCCAAAATCACACATTTCGCACAGCTGTGGAGCCAGCTGCCCTAAGCTCACCCCAGATCGCCCACCATTGCTGCCTTCCAGCAACGTCTTTGCTGTATCTGGTCGTGATGCTGGCTTGTAATCAGCTGAGAAGCAGCTATTTCAGTAAAAAAAGTGACTTTCACTGGCAGTTTGGGCATGGCACTCAGAGCCACCTTTCATATAAGGCAACTTCGCAGTTCTAGAAACGATTTCTCCATGTTCAGCGGGTTCAACTGAAATAGAACAGGCAGAAACCAAGTTAGGAGTGGCTGGGCTCTTCGTTTTGTTTTTTTACTCTGTGTCTTTGTCTCCCAGTTTGGAGGGGGTTTCATTCATATAAAAGCAAAAATTTTCAACCGATATCTGGGTCTGGAGCTATAATGTAGGTAATGCAGATCATGCCAAATTGTGGCTCATCACAGATTCCCCCTTATGTACAATTTGTGATACCACATAACTTTCATGAGTGTATTTTACTGCATTTTGACACAAAAAGGTATTTGGTTAATAGGATTTAAGCAAATTAGATACTTGACACATTATTGTAATTTTGTAAAGCTTCAAAATGACTACGGCCTTTTTCAAGTTGTAAAAGCCCTGAGGTAGTTTTCCTTTATCTTCTTGTGTAAGGAATTCATTTTAAATACGCAGAAATAAATCGTTATTGTGGTTTCTGATGTTTTAGCCAAAGGTGTTTCCTACATCCTGTGGTACCACAGACTCCTCGCCACAGAAATCCTCCCCATTTTATGAAGCAACCAGACAGAGCATAGTCAGCGCTCCCTGGGTGGGCCATTTAGTTGATTTAAACATTTCTTTTTTGTTTTTCCAAGTCTATCCATATATTTGCACCTGTCGCACCGGTAATATTCTTTCTGGCGTCTTGAGAACATTTGTATTTCCAGAAAGAAAAGATTGGCTCATGGTTTTCTTGTCCACCAAGATCTGAGTCAAACTATGACATCACTTGTCTGATAAAATAGCAACCATAGACACGGAAGTGTGTGTTAAGTCTAAGACCAACTAGAACCATCCATAAAAATAATGCCAGGTCAACCCAAAGTAAGCTCAAATCAGCCTTAAACTCACTTCATTGGCCTCTCTGTTACAGCTCATATAATATGATCTGTATGAACAATTTCTGCTGTAAAGTTACCTCATGAAGACATATATCATCTAAGTCCTTCCATAAACCCAATTATAGGGGCAATTCAGGAGAGTTACAGCTACTCAGGTCTGCGTTCTATCTCCTCCCCGGTTCCACTTATTAAGGACAGTGAAGTGGAAATATTGAGGTAGAAATGAAACAATGACTGAATTTAGCCAACACAGAAAAGACTGCTCTAATCACTTAATCAGGCATTGCATTAGCTTTTTTATTGCTATGTTGCCAGCTTCATTCATTAGAGGTGATTTGTCCAGAGAAAAGCTATCAGCGGCCCTTTGTACACAAATATGAATATATGTTCAATATCTCACTGACTTATTTACACAACATTGTGTATGTTTCATTCAAAATTATTAGCACTCTTTCATTATTTTTTTTATTTAAAAAAATTTTTTTTTAACATTTATTTATTTTTGAGACAGAGAGAGAGCATGAACAGGGGAGGGTCAGAGAAAGAGGGAGACACAGAATCTGAAACAGGCTCCAGGCTCTGAGCTGTCAGCACAGAGCCCGACGCGGGGCTCAAACCCACGGACCGCGAGATCATGACCTGAGCTGAAGTCGGATGCTTAACCGACTGAGCCACCCAGGTGCCCCTTATTAGCGCTCTTTCATTTAAATTCAGTCATCCTAGTACTTAGATAACTAAGCTCTTGGTCGCAAGTGGCAGAGAGGAATATAAGAGTAGTAATTAATAAAACACACATTAATTAATAATTGATAAAAAATGTATCACTGAGGCAAAAAAACCCAAAAAGCCCAATGGTAAAAGATAGAATTCCTTTTCATGTTATAACACGGTTCAGAGCAGGAGATACTCATGTTATCATTTTTTTAAGTTTATTTTATTTGACAGAAAGCACGAGCAAGGCAGGGGCAGAAGGAGAGGGAGAGAGAGAATTCCACCCTGAGCACGGAGCCCGACACAGGGTTCGAACCCACGAACCGTGAAATCATGACCTGAGTCGAAACCAAGTGTCAGAAGCTTAACCGCCTAAGCCACCCAGGCGCCTTTCATATTAAATTTTTTGTTCCCCACAGAACTGAAATGGTTTTGAAAGGAAATCACATAGGTCCTAATAAAAAGGCATAGAGAGGGACTACATAGAGACGTGGATGTTCATCAGATTAAAGCTTTTCCGCAGCCAATATTCAGCATTCAGAACTGGAGGAAAATGAGAAGCATCTTACGGCTACTTGTACATTGATTCAAATATGTAGCACATTCACCGCAACCGAGCACAGACACTCAACCCTGGTGTATATTAAAGCGGATGTAATTTTCTTTCCATTGCTGGTGTTTCAGAGGAATGTATTCTCTGTCAATCTCTGCAAACCTCAAATACGGTCCAATAACCACAGTGAATCTTGAGCGCATTTTAGTGTCTTTTCCAAATTATTTAAAAAAAAAATTTTTTTTTAACGTTTATTTATTTTTGAGACCGAGAGAGACAGAGTATGAACAGGGGAGGGGCAGAGAGAGAGGGAGACACAGAATCTGAAATGGGCTCCAGGCTCTGAGCTGTCAGCACAGAGCCCGACGCGGGGCTCGAACTCACAGACCGTGAGATCATGACCTGAGCCGTAGTTGGCCGCTTAACCGACTGAGCTACCCAGGTGCCCCATTGTCTTTTCCAAATTATAACTGGTTGCATCTCTCTCACGCTTACCCTTTGGTGACCCTAAAAAAAAAAAAAGAAGAAGAAGCGTGTTATTTATGTGGGTTCATAAAAATATATATTTTTTCCATAAGGCTTCAGCTTCCATAAATCTGTTGCTGCGGTTCAATTGTTTTCCTCCCCCGAGTGGGAGAACAGTTTCAAGTCTGAGGTCCACCTAATCCTAGTGTCAGGACAAAATGCCTTACTGTGGGGGAGGTGTAGAGGTCGTACAGGGGGAAGCCGATCAAGGGAGCAGGGTAGCAAGGGAAAGAGAGAGTTCTAGTCTTCCCAGGGGTAAATTGCCAGGAGCGCCCACTGATTTGGAATATGTCATCATGCATAGAAGGAGAAAAATGCCTTGGGATTTTTGACTCACGTGGGAGCTTTGGTTAGGCACAGGTGTAGGGCAGCTCTCCTGGCCGCTCTTGAAGTATCGCTTGGAGAGGGTGAATGTGCCCCGATGTGTCGGGCAGAGCTGGATATGAATTCTGACGCTGTTGGGCAAGTGTACCATCTTGATGAACTCGGTTTGCTTACCTATAAAACGGGCAGGTTCATTTCCCAGAGTCACGAGAATGACCCGAAGGGGGGTTAGAAAGCAAAGTCCCTGGCATAGTAGGTGCTCAATAAACACCTTTCAAACCATTCAAGCAAGACACATGTTCAGTTTAGTTTACTAACATGAAATCTTGATGTCGTAGCACAGAGACAATGATTAGAATAGCCAAAGTGCCCTTATAAAATCTGGACAAGGAGCACCTGGGTGGCTCAGTCGGTTGAGCGCCGACTTCGGCTCGGGTCACGATCTCGCGGTTTGTGAGTTCGAGCCCCGCGTCGGGCTCTGTGCTGACAGCTCCGAGCCTGGAGCCTGCTTCGGATTCTGTGTCTCCCTCTCTCTCTGCGCATCCCCCGCTTGTGCTCTGTCTCTCTCTGTCTCTCAAAAATAAATAAATCAATGTAAAACATTAAAAATAAAAAAAATCTGGACAAAATTTTCAGAAAGGAATGAATGACTTGTTTATCGTGACTTATTTCACCAAATATCCATATAACAAATATTCATCAAAAGCCTGCTACATGCTCAACATGGATTAAACAGTTTCTTCAATAAGCAAATCCATCCACATCCACCAGACTCCAAGCTTTTTTGCGGAAAGGGATCATGTCTGCCTTATTTACCCCGAATCCTCAGTGCCTACCGCAGAGCATGGCCCATGACAGGTGCTCAAAAACTACTTGTGATAAAAAGAAATGTCATCAGGGCAAAGGCCGCTTTGCTCTTAGTTCGACTTTATACAAAACTCACTGGGTTTCTTCTTCAGTTTTTTTTTTAGAAAAGGACTTCATTTTTTATTTTATGTTTTTTTGCACTTGTATGTTTTTACCGAGATGTAATTGACATACAACATTGAGTAAGTGTATGGTCTATACGTGTTGATAAAAGGTCTTTATATTTTTAAGAGCAGTTTTAGGTTAGCAGTTTTAGCAGAATGGAGAGGAAGGTACAGAGATTTCCCCTGGACCCCTGCCCCCACGCATGCACAGCCTCCCCCATGATCAGCATCCCCCACCAGAGTGGGACATTTGTTACCAGTGATTAACCTACATTGACGTGTCACTATCACCCGAAGTCCCTAGTTGACCTTAGGGTTCACTCTTGGTGTTGTACTTCCTGTGGGTTAGTCACACGTACACTGGCATGTATCCATCATTCTAGAAACATACAGAATATTTTCACTGCCCTAAATGTCGTCTGTGATTTTCTTATTCATCTCTTTCCCTCTCCCCCCCCAGCCCCTGGCAGCCACCGATCTTTTCACTGTCCTTATTATTTTTGCCTTTTCCAAAATATCATAATTTCACATGCATTTAAGGTGGTGTGCATGTAAGGTTTTTCCATGTCTTCTTTTTTTAAAAAAAGATTTTTAAAGTGTTTATTTATTACTGAGATAGAGAGAGACAGAGCATGAGTAGGGGAGGTGTAGAGAGAGAGGGAGACACAGAATCCAAAGCAGGCTCCAGGCTCGGAGCTGTCAGCACAGAGCCCGTTGCGGGGCTCGAACTCAAAAACCGTGAGATCGGGACCTGAGCTGAAGTTGGTCGCTCAACCGACTGAGCCACCCAGGCGCCCTTCCATGTCTTTTCATGGCCTGATCATTCATTTCTTTTTTAATTTCTTTTATTTTTTTTAATGTGTATTTATTTTTGAGAGACACACACACACACACACACACACACAAACACACACAGAACGTGAGCAGGGGAGGGGCAGAGAGAGAGGGAGACACAGAATCCGAAGCAGGCTCCAGGCTCCGTGCTGTCAGCACACAGCCCGATGCAGGACTGGAACTCACAAGCTGAGAGATCATGGCCTAAGCCAAAGTTGGACGCTTAACCAACTGAGCCACCCAGGCGCCCAGGTTCGTTTCTTTTTAGCGTTGAATAGCATTCCATTGTCTGGATGTACCACAGTTTATTTATTTGTGCACCTACTGAAGGCCATCTTGAATGCTTCCCAGTTTTGGCAATTATGATTAAAGCTGCTATAAACATCCATGTGCAGGTTTTTGTGTGGACATAAGTTTTCAACTCCTTTGGATAAATACCAAGGAGTGTGATTGCTGGATCATATGGTAAGAGTACGCTTTGTTTTGTAAGAAGCTACCAAACTGTCTTCAAAAATGGCTGTACCATTTTCCCTTCCCACTAGCAATGGATGAGACTTTCTTCTCTTCACTTTTTCGCAACATCTATAGACTTCTTTATATATCTGATCCTTGATTCGTTCTGACAGTTTCCATAAGCAGAAGGTTTAGAGCAAGGAGACACTTACCCCATCAAAGCTGTCTACAACCCAGGCAGGCTTCTCAGCGTCTGCCTCTTCAGTCCTGCTCTCTGGGAAGAGGCCAGAGATATGATATTCTCCAGAGTTTGTGTCTGGGTCCTGTAAAACATGGAAAGGAAGGGTTATGTTGGTTTTCACTCCTGTTTTATTATAGTTGCAATAGTACTTGGGATGATACCGTTAACTTTATCAATTCTCAGCTCCTAGTGTCCCCTGAAGTGATTCCCTAGACATGGGGGAAGGTTGAAAGTCAGTTCTTGCGAAGGAGACTAGCTGTTCTTTTCTCCCATGCTTCACAAAGAAGGATCCCTTTCATTTGGCCTGTTTTGAGACTGCAGAAGGAGAAAGGAAGCAGCTCTAAGCAAACTTAATGTTTTTCTCCTCATTCACCTGGCATTTTGTTTCCTTTTTGAGCTGAACTGTAGGAATTGACATCATTATGAGAAGATCATGGCAGTCTCCCACTTGCTATATCTCTGAAAACCATTGCTAAGTTTTGTAAAATGAACCTCAGTGAACTAGAAAGAACATGCTCTGTGTTGGAGGCCATTCTATATCTCCAAGTCTTTGGAGTATAAACTTGGCTGCGATAGAATTTTTGGTAATTCTGGTATCATAGTCTGCCCTAAAATTCAGAGGGGGAAAATTATTAAAATATTTAAGGAGTTGAGCTTATGAAGTTTGGAGATTACCTGTTCCAGTTAACACATTATGCCCTAGAGAGCCCTATGATCCCCAAGAAGAGAAAAGAAGGAAAGGGAAGGGGTGCCTGGATGGCCCAGTCAGTTGAGCGTCCGACTTCGGTTCAGGTCACGATCTTACTATTGGTGAGTTCGAGCCCCACATCAGGCTCTGAGCAGCCAGCACAGAGCCTGGAGCCTGCCTCAGAGTCTGTCTCCCTCTTTCTCTGCCCCTGCCCCACTTGTGCTCTCTCTCTCTCTCTCTCAAAAGTAGATAAACATTTTTTTAAAAGGAAAGGGAAATAGAAAGTCTTCAGATTCTAGATGTTTAAAAGCAGCTCAGTTCCAGGGGGATGCTGGAGGCAGTGCATATAGGTTCTTGAAAGCCAACTAAGCACATCTCTTCCCAACTCCAAGGTCAGTGTCATCACATCAGGAGCTTTGCAATCAGCCAAAGTATTTACACATGGAAATCAACAAACACTACTATACATCAGAACATTTTTCTGGATGTCTGCTTATTTTTGAGAAAGAGAGACACACACACACACAGAATGTCAGCGGGAGGAGGGGCAGAGAGAGAGGGAGACACAGAATCCGAAGCAGGCTCCAGGCTCCGAGCTGCCAGCACAGAGCCCAACACGGGGCTCGAACCCACGAATCGTGAGATCGTGACCTGAGCCGAAGTTAGATGCCTCACCGACTGAGCCACCCAGGCGCCCCTCAGCACATTTTTTTAGAGGGCTTGTTGTTAAACAGTTACTCGCACATCACTGCTCAGTTCACGGAGTTGAGCCTGATATTTAATAGACATACTCTAAGCACCATCCAAGTATCTATGTAAGTGGTTTAGGCATGTTTTATTAGATGCTAAAAATATCAAAGGCAAAGTATCAGAACGGCTTTGCTTGACCCATTTAATTTGACAACTTCACGTTCAAATGTTTATTCACTTCAAAGGATCTAGGAACATGTTGGTAGGTGAAATTACTTTATTATTGCTTCACTGGTATTTTAATATGGCAAAATCAATATGGCCAAGGTGCAGGATATCAGCATGTCTGTTGAAAATATGCTTTCATCTCTGGCATAGATGTAAAAATGTGTGATACAATCTAGCAGTTTTTCATCGAAAATATCTTTGCACCTTGCATTGTATTTTGGACACTTGTGACAATGAAAGTGGATTTCTTTCTGCGGTCCATTCGGTCATAAGATCAGATTGGTCAGTGCTTCAGCATATCACGCAGCATTTCCACATTGACCAACTAATGCTGCTGTAATACATTAACTCCATTTGGAATCCAGATTCAATCAAACAAATAGTGAGTCCGTTGCAATATCCCCATCCTAGCCTTGCCAGCTGGAAGGGTGACTGTCCAAGCAAGAAGTCGACAGCTATTGGGGCGCCGGGGTGGCTCAGTCGGTTGGGTGTCCGACTTCGGCTCAGGTCTTGGTCTCATTGTCGGTGAGTTCGAGCCCCGCGTCGGGCTCTGTGCTGACAGCTCGGAGCCTGGAGCTGCTTCGGATTCTGAGTCTCCCTCTCTCTCTGCCCCTCCCCCATTCACCCTCTGTCTCTCAACAAATGAATAAACGTTAAAAAATTATTTTAAAAAAGAAGTCAACAGCTATTTAGAATTCTTCTGGTCTATCAGTCCTTAGAACAATTGCTCATCTACATCAGAGTAAAACACACACACACACACACACACACACACACACAAGTCATTGCATGTAGGCCTTCCAGAGAGAGCCTTTTAAAATTATATTTCAGTTTCTTCGAGTCACATGTATTTTTCAAGCAGTGGAGAGAAAGGGGTTTTTTTTTTTGTTGTTGCTGTTTCCTGAATGGCTGTTAACTTCTAGTAAATGCAGTGGTGGATGAAATCAGGGTCCCAGGGGAGTTATCTGACTTGCGAGGGAATTTGAACAAGTTCCTTTACATTCTTCTTTCTTTTTAAAATGTGACTCAGTGACAATCATAAAGGAGTGTGTGTGCATACACTAAGAAACCGATCTAGAACTTTGCATTTATGCATGGGGGCCGGTATAGGGTAAGAAATGAGAACATTTTCTCTCTTAGTGTGTTTTAAAGCGTTCCGGGTCATTTCTGGGCATTCTGACATACAGAAAACAGATAAAAGGATTCCAAACAAGAGGTCATTAGTTAAGAAAAGAGCCTAAAGATGTTGAGAGTTCTAGGAAAAATGACAAGACAAACTCAAAACGCATTGATAAATCCTGTTTCAATTACTTTACCTCATTCTAGCTGCATAACATGAATCAAGCAGAAAATGTTATTGTATGTGGCCTAAATATTATCGCATAATTGGGCTTAGCATTTCCCTTTAATGTAGAAAGTGACACCTGCCTGACACATTGGGACAGTGGATTTGTCTGTTGGGAATTGGAATTCCCTCATTTTGACCAGTTTGATGTGACTATGTACAACAGAATCTCTTTCTATAGGGACAATTACTTAGAATGCTATCCA
Source organism: Panthera onca (assembly GCF_046562875.1). NCBI lineage: Eukaryota > Metazoa > Chordata > Mammalia > Carnivora > Felidae > Panthera > Panthera onca. The sequence goes on along the minus strand of NC_138343.1, from coordinate 15,955,401 downwards.
ACCCATTTTAGGGAACAGATCCTGGGGGGAACAGTTATCCCCATCAAATCCCCGTTGGGCAGAAGATCCTGACAAAAGAATGGATTTTACCTACTTAAGGTTCTGGTAGGATGCATTAGTATGAGGGCCAGAAATTTTCTTTTCACCTATTTCTCTTTTTGAGAACAGAATGACTTTCAGTCTGGTTTCAGGTTGGGGTCTGTGGGTCAGACTGTGGACCATGGAGTCCTGGCCCTGGGTTTGCCTCTCACCTCTGGACCTCATTAAGTGTGAGGTTTTGAGTTAGTTGCTGAACCTCTCTATGTCTTTCTTCCTTCTCAGTAAATTAGGGGTAATAATAGCATCTATTTTATAGTGGTGGGGATTAGAGAAAGCGGTATGTACAAAGTTCTTAGAGGAGTTTCTGATACATAGTAAGCACTCAGCAAACGCTCGCTGGCGTTATTAGTGAGCACTGTTGGCGGGGTCAGCCCAGGATGCTACTAAGCTTTAGAGACTCAGCACCTGTTGGGAGAAGAGCCAGCTGGCTCAGCCGTGCGGTCCCTTCTGTGAGTCCGTGCTTTTGCTTTGCTCCCCTTCTGCACAGATCTGCTTAGAAGCTCAGAAGGAAACCTCTTTAACCCCCAGGTCCAATCTTGGCTGAAGCCACCTGTCCCAAAGCCATCATCCAGGCCGTGACTAAGCAGGTTCAGGATTCAAGGCGTCTTTTAGGTAACTCGATTTATGGGGTTAAGTATTTAACTCAGCGGGCAGGTGAAAGATGTGATAAACCAGTGTTTAGTCCCTTTTGCTGCTAACTGCTTGAGATGATTATGCAATCTGAGATGCCACAAGATGTGGGAAGCACGGTATGAGTCAGTGAAGACGTACATCCTCTTGCCCTTTTCATTTGTAAAGCCTCCTTGGTACGTCCTCTCCCTGTGGGGACTCTTCAGCCTGGTTTCACAATTAACCCCGAAGGGCGATGGTGAGACCAGAGTCCCGGGTATTGACACAGCTATTTTACATCAGCCCTCTGCTTAGTATCCCCTCCCTGCCCCCAGACCCCGTGCTAGGCACCAGGAACACAAAGATAGATAAGGAAGCCCCTTGTCCTAGAGCCCCAACTGGTTTGGGTCGAGGGATAGCAAACAGATAGTTCCAAGGCAGAGTGGTGGCAGGGCCATAATCAAGGCAGGGGCAAAGCATCACTGGACACAGACACTGAAGAGACCAGCCCTGCCTGGGGAAGTTGGGGGATCTTGACTGAGGAGGGCGCTCGGGGCAGATCCCCAGAGGATGAGTCAGATTTTTTTCCCCTGGAGGAAACCACGGGGTAAGGGTTTCAGGGATTGAAGGGCATCCTAATCAGAGGAAATGGTCTGCGCACAAGGCATCTGGCATTTAGGTTACTCTGGCTCGCAAAGGTTGTATTCATTAAGAAATATGCATATATGATCTGCAATGCGCCGAACTGGCCCTGGATGTCTCTGCCATTGGGGAGCGCAGACTGAGAGAGGATAGCCATGGAAGGGTGACGGTGATGTAGCCCAAGTGCTCTATGGGCAGAAAATGGAGATCTCCCCCCTGGCAGAGCCTCGGGATCCTGTGGGGGATCGCGGTGGAGGGTGAAGGCTGGAATGAGACTTCGGGAATGAGAGGCACCCTCGGGAAGGCGGGGGGAAGGGGTGTGTGTGAAGGCACGGGTCAGGGCACGTGCAGCCTCTCAAAGAGCAGGAGAAGCTGGTGCAAATGGAGAGTGTGTGAGCGAGAAACTGCAGGGCGGCCCCGGGGAGGGGACCGGACAATGCGGGCGTCATAGGACACTCAGCAGCAGTGAGGAAGATGAATTGGAGAAGGCCGATACTGGAGGCAGGGAGGTGCTTTGTGTATCTTGAGCATTTGCCAGGACCGGATGGAGGCCTGAGCTGGGGCAGTAACGGGGATGGACAATTGATTTCGAATCCGGATATTTTAAAAGGTGGAATAGCCAGGACCCAGCAACCATGGACTAGGAGGGCTTTGGGGGAGGGGCACGAGGCTCTCTAAGTATCTTCCTTGGTGGTTTCCCAGTTCAGGGAACCCAGGACGGGGCACATAGTCTCAGGACAAGTTAATGAGCTTATACATAGGCGGGTTTGGGTGTGCCCGTGTGGCCTCCTTGTAGAGGATCCATCAAGAAGCAAGTGCGTGGGGCAGGCACTAGGGGAGAAGGAGTCATACTTACTAAAATCATAGGTGAGTAAGAACGCCTAGGTCAGAGATTCTTGTCCAGTGTATCACCCGCAATTGCACTGTGCGAAAGTAGAGACACCCTCAACGTTGTGTTCGTTTTAGGTGAAAATCACAATGTCGTGCTCATTATGTGCTCATTATGAAATGGTCGTCATGATAACGTTAAGTAACATCCCATCACCAGCCTTTTCTTTCCTTTCTATTTTGGGGTGGGGGGCGTGGGGACAGTTGACCTACGATGTGACGTTATTTTCGGTTGTAGAGCATCGTGCGATTCAACTTCTCTCTAGGTCATGTGGTGCTCACCACAGAAAGCTGCCATCTGTCACCACATAACACTATCACAATACCGTTGACTCTGTTCCCCATGCGGTGCCTTTCACTCCCTGGCTGATTCATTCCACAATTGGAAGCCTGGGTCTCCTGCTTCCCTTCACCCGTGTTGCCCATCTCCCCACCCCCGCTTCCTTCTAGCAACCACCAGTGTGTTCTCTGTGTTTATAGGTCTGATTCTGGTTTTCGTTTGCTTGTTCATCTGTTTTGTTTTTTAGGTTCCACATATGAGCGAAATCGTATAGTATTTGTCTTTCTCTGACTTACTTCCCTTAGCATGATACTCTCTAGCTCTATCCGTGTTGTCACAAATGCAAGATTTCATCCTTTTCATCGCTGGGTTATATTCCATTATATATATATATATATATATACACACAAGCGAATGTGTGCCTACTTGCGTCCCCACAAAAGACCCTGAATAGCCATTACCATCTTTTTCTATATTTGACCTGACAGAACATTTGGAAGCCTTGTGCTACAGAAACCGTGGTGAGAGACAGAAGAGAGTGGGGAACAGATTCCCAATGGACATCCATTTTTTTTAAGTTTATTTATTTATTTTGAGAGAGACGGAGACAGCACAAGTAGGGAAGGGGCAGAGAGAGAGAGAGAAAGAGAGAGAGAATCCCAAGCAGGCTCCACGCTGCCAGCACAGAGTCCGACACAGGGCTCAAACCCACAAAGCTGCGAGATCGTGACCTGAGCTGAAATTAAGAGTCAGTTGCTTAACCAAATGAGCCACCCAGGCGCCCCTCAATGGACATCCACTTTAAAGGGTATAGAGAAGGGGAGTCAGCACCAGTAGCTGTGGAGGAATGAAAGGCCTGGGGAAAGAGGAGTGTGTGAGGAGGGGGAGGGAACAAGACAAGCCAGAGGAAAAAGGGTTTTCTGGGGAAATGCAGCGCCTCGTAGGTTCACATGCAGCAGAGGGACACAGGGTGGGTTAAACCATGGCCTGTCATTTGGTGCCTTTATCAACGGTTATTTGTCAAGTGCAAATAGAGGTGAGAATTTGGAGGCACTAACTAGCATTGATTCTTCATGCGAGGGCGTTGGCTGTGCAAGAAAGGTAAGAACAGTACCCCGGCTTGCTAGAGGGGGACAGGTGGCAGAAGAGGCTTCGTTTTGTTTCTCAGTTATGCACAGAGGTGTGGCTAATCTGATGTCCCCAGTTAGGTTACGAGCTCCCTGAACAAGCAACCGTGTTTGTGAAAAGCGCTGGGCACAGCCCTGATGCTAATTCAGGACGGGAAGATTCACATGCTGATTTTCGTCACCCAGTTATTCAGACAACACTCACGGTCTGCACCCAAATTTAAAATGTGATTTCTTAATAGCTTAGAAATATGTGACTATACCCATTTCATAAGGGGAGAAGGCGCATTTTGTGACGCTCGTGAACAATAATGAATCTGTTCAAAATATTGTGATTCGCTAGACGCTTAGCCTCTGGCTCTGGAGGTTTTCTTTTATTTAGACTTATTTTAAAGCGTAACAAGATATTTTGTGCCTGCTTTTCTCTGCACACCGGCCTTTCTCCTACATTCATCTGTCAAGCAACATTTTTGCAAACCACAGTGCTCGGACCATATGTTCCCCTTCTGTAGTGTTTTGACTTTTTTTTGGTGGGGTACATGGTACTTAGGGAGGGTCTCACCGTTCTCAAATACCGAGCAAATATACTCATTAGGCTTAAAAATGAAATCAACTCTTTCTGGGCCACAGTTCCTTGATCAAAAAAATATCATACCCTACCACTGCTCCTAAATCGAAAGGTGTGTCTTGTTTTATGCTAGGCAAAGCATGTCCCCCCAGAACATGACAGTCCACATTTAAAGTTTCTGTTTATACTAGGATGTGTCGTCCAAGCTCAGAAAAGTGTTAGAACTGATTACAAATCATGGCAAATGGACTCTGTTTCCAACTCCCATTTTTAATTTAAACTTGTACCAAATCCAGTAGGGTTTCCAGACATTTATATAAAGATACACTATGGATGTGATAAGAAAGAGACCCTCAAATAAGAAAATATGCCCTTCAGGGGGTGCCTGGGTGTCTCCATCGGTTAAGCGCCCGACTCTGGGTTTCAGCTCAGGTCGTGATCTCACAGTTCGTGGGTTCGAGCCCTGCATCAGGCTCTGCGCTAACAGTGTGGGGCCTGCTTGGGATTTTCCCTCTCTCCTCCCTCTCTCTGCCCCTGCTCTCTCTCTCTCTCTCCCTCTCTCAAAATAAACGAACTTAAAAAAAAGAAAATATGCCCTTCAAAATAATGAAGAGAATAAAACAATCTGGTGAACTGATAGATTACATAACAGAAGCCTCTCTTTAATAGAGGTTTGTAAGTAGTCATTCGTTCATGTTTAATGATTTCTGTGGTTTCGGTGTGCATTTTCCTGAAGTGAAGTTGGTGGTAGACATTAAAAGATGTTTAGATCTCCAAATAAAAAAGACTGGTTATGTCAGCGAAATTCCATTTCACGCCAAGGTTTCTCAACAGGAAGCGACCAATGAAATGTCACTTCTGGGCGTTGCCCCTCACGTGTACCTAAGCATGTATATGTTCTGTATCAGCTCAGTATTTTCAGAGTGCTGTGACAAATGGTTCTCTCTTTCCCAACCAATGTCCAGTTACTAGAATTTGTACCAGCTAGCCTCACCTGATTCACTAGGGTGTTTTTCAGACTTACACAGTCTGTCACCTTCCTAGAGGGATACGACGCACAGTGTTATTAATTCTGTGACCTTGTCCTAAATTAGATACTTGAAAAACTCCGCATTTCAAACGAGCCCTGCGACGCATGTATAACATAGCCAGAAAGAAAGCTGTCAGTGCAAGTTATATCTCAGCTCTAATATTAAACCTCAGCTTTCACAGATCTCGTAATATCTGAGCTGTGACTATTTGCCTCAGGCATCAACGTGCCATTTAAAACACATTTTTTTTTTAACCGTGTGGACATTTCACTTTGTCAGAATGTTTACTTCTTGTGTAATGCTTAGAAATATCACACTTTAACTGAAACATCCAATTTTGTCACATTCCACGGGTCAGAAGTCTCTTTGTGTCTGAGGAGGTCGTCTTTCTTTCTTTCCGTTTCTAGGCTCCTACATACTTTGTCACCCATTTTGTATCGGTTGGTTGGTTGGTTGGTTGGTTGGTTGGTTGGTTCATTGATTAGGTGATCAAATTGACTGCCCAGAAAATACATTCTAAACACACAAAAAAACCATTTTTTTTCCTTAGAATTCTTGCTTACAACTTTCACTCGGGGAAATTAAGGAACGTAGGCATACAGGTAAAGGACAAAAGAAAGCAGTGGCAGGTAAAAAGAGAGGTGCTGAGTTGAAAGGTGAGCGAGTTCATGAAATTTTAACTATGTGCCAATAGTGTCTCTTCCAGATGAGACAAACACGTATTTTCGTACGTGAAGGACTTCGTGTTTTAGACTCACATAGATATTTGATATCATTAACTCTCTTTGCACACGATATTCATGATTGATGTTTGCATAACCCCCTAGACTTTGCAAAGTGCTCTCAGCTCTTATTTTCTCAACCACAAGGTAAGCGCCTTCAGACCCAGAGGCAAGTTTGTATGTTCCTGACACATCAAGGATTTGGACACATCCAAGTCAAAAGTTCTTTGAGCTATTAGGGATCGGTGGGGTGTTGAAACTCAGTATCACACCTGCAGACACAGACATATGACAGCCGATAGTCCGTTTTCAGGAGAGGCAGTAAGAAAGAGGCACAGGCTTTGGCATCTGAGCTGGCTCAGTCCCCCCAAAGCAAAACCACTTCCCAATGAAGTAAGCAGAGATGTCGCTAAGAAGTCCCCGAGTTGCGTTGACAGTGTGTCTGCCGCTGAAGGACCGTGACTTTCTATTATCTCTCCAAGGCGACGCCCCTCTTGGGAAGTGCTAACCTGATGGGGGCACCAGGTGGGGGTCTCCCCGGGCCCTCCCAACCAGAGTAGCCTGCTGAAAGGATGAGCAAGGGAAGGGTTCAGGGACCCACTGTCTTCTCTCTCCGGGACCCACTTCATGTCTCTTCATCTTTTTGACACATTAATGACCCGAGGACTCCTGCATTATGTCACATCTTGTCCAATTCTTCAAATAGCCGGTTTCTTAGTATTTGTAACCCTGTGATAAATCAACGTGCGGCTCTCCCGAAACACCCTTCGTGAAATGACACCTCCTGTTTAAAAAAAATGTTAAGATAAATATCTTAATTTTTTTTTTTTTAAGCATTTGTGTAGAGGAAGTTAGATCTGGCCATCTGTTGCCACGTAGCTAGCCAGTAATGTAGTAAATACAATATGAGGACCTGAATCTATTTCCATTCACCGAACTCATTAATCAGGTGGCCAAAGGGGCTGTATAGCACCAGTCACCTATTTAATTTGTATTATGATAAGAGAAGGCTAATCCTGGGACACTTCGTTCCTTTTTGAACACCAAATGACAAATTGAAATATAACTTAGTGGGGGGGGGGCTTTTAAAAAATCCATTGTGGTGGAGAAAATATGCAAATTCATGGGAGATGCAAAATGGTTTGACATGCGTTTGTACATATGGGAATTCAGGAGCGGGAGGGGCGGGGGTTTCTTTTGCTCTTCCTCCAGTGAATTTGTTAGAAGCTTGGTATTTTAAGATCTGAGAGTCCAAGATTCTCTCCTGCCAGTAGTTTTGACTGGAATATCCTGTACCACCAGGCTTTGCCTACCTCCAGATCTGATAGAAGACAAGAGATTCTCAACCCTTTTCTTAGATGCTTGGGGCAAGAAACCATTCATTACTTATTCAGGTTACCATCTACAGCCAAGCCTAAATAATTAAAAATAATTACTTCATTCAACAAGTATTCATTAAAGGCTCACTCTATGCCAGGCATTATGCTTGGAAATGAAAAGACGGCAATGAACAGAAAAGTATTATTCCCTGTTTTCATGGCTCTTACAGTCATAAAGTCCACCTTAATCTGAGCACTCCTGTTTGAAAATTTAAAAAATTAAAAAAAACTATTGTCTGAAGACCTCTTTTCTTTGAAGTGCATATACAACCTTTTAACCAAATGTGAGGTTATTTTCCTACATCTTTCGGCTATACCTGTTTACTTTTTTTTTTTTTAATTTCTTTAATTACACCTTTCCACGTCAACAGAAGAAAGTATGGGGTATGTAGCCAACGCTGTCTGTTTTCCTCTTCCTGTTTGCTTATAGATTGAAGGAAAAAAAAGTGAGAGTTTCTTCTGTTGTCTTAACACGCGCCTCATTACCATTTACAGATTTAAGTTAGTCCAAAATAAGAAAACAATCTTTCTACTTCTGCTGACAAAGCTAACTCTGTGAAGCCTGAATCAGCACTGGCAGGAGCTCCCGGTAAAACAGGTGTCTGGTCATGTTCACCAGCTGGTACTGGTCGTGGTCCTGGAGGTCTGTGCACCCCCATCCCGCAAAGGTTTCCACTTGGCTTTGAGAAGCATCGGACAGCAGCCATCCCTGGGTAGATGCGGGCTCCAGTTCTAGGAAAATCAGAAATGTTTTGTGGATAGTATCTTCATTCCGTTACTCCATTTTCATATTTGGAGTTTCACATCTTCTGAGTAAAATCTCGCGCCGCACTGACGTAGAATTATTTAAACAAGACAGACATATTATTTTAAAGTTTGTGTTTATTTTCGTTGGTCATTCATACCATCTTCCCTAACGTAAGACCTGAAGAAACCTCAAACATGAGTTACGTAACCAAATTCCCGCTCACTCACAGCGTCCTAAGACGCTGGGCTGTAGAATAATCCTGAAGATTCTTAGATTTCTTTAGAAAAGGATGAAAACTACATAGTATCCTTTACATGATAGAGCCTGTTACGGAATATCATCTTTAATACTTAGAAGTTAGGATCCATCCTTTGTCCCACAAAATAACCAAGAGACAGCTACAGTGGTAATTCTCACTCGTGTTTTGGCAGAAACCCTCACTTTTAAGGTTAGAAATTCTTAATGTGGCACACAGTTTGTGTTTAATGTCCACTGATTGGCAGAAGCGATGAATCGAGTAATACTCGAACATTTTTGTGCTTTATTCAATACAACGATATTTGCAGTACATCTGAAGAATCAGAATACGGACATGTTTGACACTAATTCATATACTTGTTAATAACTCGTATACACCCATGGATGGGGTGGCTTCTCATAATAACTCTGGGGTACCACAGCAGCTCCAAAGGCATGGGGGTGCTGTGGAGTGGAGAAGCGGGTTTCTCAAGGTGGAGTCGTGTATGGATCCTTTTAAAAACATACAAAAAAATATTACTGGACCCCTGGAATTGCAAACTTGGTGATTAACTCCTTTGCACTCAGAACCCTTGTCTAACCATAAAATCAAAAGAAATTAACAATCAAATACAGGCTGCAAAATCAATTAAAATCAAATTAATGAAACCAATTTAATGTGGCAAAACATGTTGTTTGGCTGAAATTAATTTACTACTCAAATGTAATATAGTATCAATGCTATGGTAAAGGGCCTTCTGATCTCCTCACGTCTATATATTTCAAGTGCCAGGTGATAGTTTTCTGGTAGAACGTTAGTAAAGCCTTCATTTCTTTCTTGGATTTAGTTGGTACACATAAATCATTTACTTATGAGTCTATTTTGTAATCTTCAGTAATATTACTTGTCACTGTTGCAAAAAAAAAAAAAAAAAAAAAAAAGAGGGGGAGGGCTTATAGAGGCGCCCGGGTGGCTCAGTCGGTTGAGCATCTGACTTCGGCTCAGGCCACGATCTCGAGGGTGACGAGTTCAAGCCCCGTGTCGGGCTCTGTACTGACAGCTCGGAGCCTGGAGCCTGCTTCGGATTCTGTGTCTCCCTCTCTCTCTGCTCCTCCCCCTGCTCATGCTCTGTCTCTCTCTGTCTCAAAAATAAATAGAAACATAAAAATTTTTTTAAAAAGGGTTATGTTAATTTTTTAGATTATGATCTGAATAAAAACAATTCCTGTAGAGAATTTGCAGAATCTTACAAACATGTTCCAACACTCCCCTACCCTTGTTCCCAATGACCATAGGCACCAGTTTGAAACCCCTAGAAGGTAGTGAATGTTGTTCTGAACCCGTACTAGGTCAAAGGGTAGTCTCTGTGATTATAGTGCAAAGGTTTGAAATTCAGTGTTACATTATAAAGCATTTAAGTGTCCATTTTGAAGGCGGCCTGAGTAGCTCAGTTGGTTAAGTGGCTGACTCTTGATTTCAGCTCAGGCCTTGATCTCGGGGTCGTGAGTTCGAGCCCTGCGTTGGGCCCCACACTGGGCATGGATCCTACTTAAAAAATAAAAAATAAAATAAATGCCAAGTTTGATTTTCCTACATCGTGTATCTCAGGTTCACTACTAACCCATGTTGTTCCCTTGTGCAAAGTAGAAACAGACACCCCTCCCAGCAGACACAACCCCAAGCTGTTGTTCTTGGCTTAGCCACAGGGGCCAGGCAGGATTCCAGCCCCACGTGCCCCTGGCTCGTGCCTTCATGCTACGACAACCTATACAACTGTACATGACAGACCCCATGTATTAAAAAGTTAAGGAAGCAAGATTCCTCTCCTTAATTTTGTTCTCCAAAGAAAAGAAATCCTGACACTCAAATTGACTCATTAGCTAAGTTAAACCTCTCTGTGATGTCGTATTTACTTCAGTTTAATTAAGTCAAATGCACTGGGAGAAACTCCATGCAGTTCCCCTCAGGAAATTATTCCTGGTGACCTCATCTTAAATAAAAGACACGTTCTCCTCATGAGCGGCATTTCCACGTTATTTCACTAATTTCGGTTCATTTTTCCCATTTTCCCCCCATTGGATATAATTGTCCAAGTAATCAAACCCTAATTGCAAGTCCCCCCACACCTTGTTTATCTCGCTTTACTTGAAAAGCCTATTTCCTTACTGTATGTGACATTGTGACTTATGAGAAATGTATTTTGGTCGTCTGAATAACCAAATATACATTTCTTATATATATTCGGTCTTAGTCCACAGCTCCTACCACGCTTAGAATTTCCTGTGATGAGAGCAATAAAGGTATCTTTTCTCATCTTGATGAGGTGATCTTTGGAAAGCCTTTAGGTAAGCTCAGGTCGGGGGCTGCTTGCCAGGAGAACCAACCAGTGGTGCAGGGTTGGAATGTCCAGTCCCACCTCCGACTTCCTGAGAGAGGAGCTGGGCTGGAGATTGAGTCAATCAATGGCCTATGGTTTGATCGATCCTGACTATATGATGAAGCCTCCATAAAATCTCGAAAGGGCAGTGTTCACAGAGCTTCTCCAGGTTGGAGAACGTGGTGACTTGGGGGAGTGGTGAGTCTAGAGAGGTCACGGAAAGCCCCTTCCCATACACCTTGCCCTATGCACCTCTTCCATTGGGATGTTCATCCGTATCTTTGTCATATCCTTTTATAATAAGCTGGTGGGGGGGGGGGGGCTGGGTGGCTCAGTCAGTTAAGCATCCGATTCTTGATTTCGGCTCAGGTCATGACCTCAGGGTCGTGAAACAGAGCCCCACATTGGGCTCCGCACTGGGAGTGGAGCCTGCTTAGGATTCTCTCTCTCCCTCTCCCTCTCGCTCTGCCCCTCCCCTACTCACACTCACTCTTGCTCTCTTTCTCAAAAAAAAAAAAAAAAAAAAAAAAAGAGTTGATAATCCAGTAAGAAAAATCTTTCTCCGAGTTCTGTAAGCTGCTCTAGTAAATTAATCTAACCCAAAGAGGAGGTCGTGGGAACCGCTGGTTTATAACCTGGGCGTTCAACTGGTCTGATGTGGGTGGGGGTCTGAGGAGCAGTCTTGTATGGATGAGCCCTTAACCGTGGGATCTGATGCGGTCCCTGGGTAGATAATGTCAACATTGACTCGAATTGCCAGACACGCAGTTGGTGTCCAAGCATTGCCTGTTGCTGTGGGGGAACCCCCAAACCACACTGGAACTGGTGACCAGAGCCACCAATTTACGTCTGATGGGGACTAGAAAGGAGTATTTTCCCCGTGGCAGCATTTCTCAGCAGTGTAGGGCCATACATATATATATATATATATATATATGTATGGCCCTACATACATACTAAGCTATATATATATATATATATATATATATATATATATATATATATATTAGTTTAAATAAAGTGTTCTTTTCATATTGCTAGAGCATGGTGAATAGGAATACATCATGGAGAATTATGTAATACTGTTATCTTGAATATTGCTCACTGAGCTTTTAAATGCTACTTACGGGTCATTTCTCAATGTGCACGTCATTGAGAAAGCCCGTTCTAACCCAGGGAGAAGGGAGGAGGAGAAAAATTTATCAAGGACCTGTGGCGGAGAACTCTAAGATGACACCTGGAGGTAGAAATCAGGAAGTCCAGGAGGATTTAGAGCTTCAAGAATGTAATTGTAATTTAGTAGTGTGGATGTCGTTTCAAATCTTCGACAGGTATGTGCATAATAAAAGCCTAATATCTAGAAGAGAGAACAGTGGAAGCATTCCAGCGTGTGTGTGGGTGTGTGGGTGTGTGGGTGTGTGTGTAGGGGGCAGGGAAGAGAGGGTATTTCATCTTGTGTGGGTGCGTGCACATACCTAAGCATACTGCAGAGGCAACTTTAGATTTGAGCATCAGGGCTTGATATATAGAAACGGATCGTTGCTGTTACGCGATTGTGAGCTCATATAGTAAATCCTCTCTTCTCTAAGCTTCATAACCAGCAGAATTATGCAGAGGCAATTTTACTTAGTGGATTATGGCCATTTATCACAGAGTAAATCTTTGCAGATCCCGGCAGAAGGAATAGAGAACTAGGAGCCTTCTACCTTTGGATGGAGCCTGCCACCCAAAGAGTCCAAGCCTGAGTACCTCCCTCAGACCTCCCTTTGCATGCATAATGACCTCCTCTGGGCAAGCAGATCAGCAAGTGCGTGCCCAAGGCACGTCCTTTTCTAGGCTGCCGTCCTTGGTGTTGGCATACATTCATTCAAGCTGCCTTAAGGTCACCTAAGCACGAGGACGCAAAAGTTACGGAAACCCGATCTCCAAAGCTCTGAAAACACACGCAAATCTTAAAAGGGACGTTTGCTGAAATGCTACCATGCAAACTGACCCTAGCTTCATCCCTGTCCTCCCCCATGTGATACGTGGTTTTAGAGGACAGAGAAACTGGGCAAAGGGTGGGGAAAAACACCTATCAGCTTTATCTCCTTCCCCCTCATTTAGAGAAGGACGCTTAGCACGAGTTGTCACTCACACGAATCTCGGGCAAATTGCTGGGGGTTCACTCGGGGAAAACTGAAATGCTTCGTTACCGCCATTGAGGCAGAGGCCTCCCATCCCTTGTCCCTCCCCTGGGGTGGGGAGGCTGCAGGGCTTGAAGCATGAAAATTAATGGCAATTCCCCAGATATTTTGGAGTCCTCCTAGATTCTGTCCTGGACTTGGAGACTGGTAGTGCCGAGTCGTCCCCTCCCCGTCACATTCTGCTCCAGGAGGATTCTCGCTTCACTGTGAATGCTTTGCTCTCTGATATCTTTAAGGGTGGAGAATCCCTTGAGCCACTGACACTAAAGTTGATGATTGTTCGTTCTTTCACCACGCTTATAGTCGTTCTGCCCGGTGTTTGAACCTCTGGTGACAAAACCCTTTTCAAAGCAACGTTCACTCTATTAAAAGAGTGGATTCTGTCTTCAAATGCTTGGCCAGCTATTTATTTTCCAAACAGGCCAACCAGGGTTCCAGGGTTGCCCTGTTCAAAAGAACACTTTCATCAAGAGTGGTCGGTCACTGTTAGCTAGGCTTTTTCATCCGGAAGGAATAGAAAAGCTCCATTCGGTCATCTCAGTTCGTGGGAGATTGTTTTAACGAAAAGCATAGCTATAGGGCAGCCCAAGAGCAGTCGCTGTCTACACCCCTTCATGGTGGCCCCCCCAGGACCTGGACAGTTCTTTCCCATCTCGTTGCCACTTCAGCCACAGGTGTTCGTGACTTCTGGCCATCTCTTCCTTTTCCCGGAGCAAGGTGGACAGTCAGTTTGTACTCTTCTCCAGTTACTAAAATCCCAAGTGAAAGAAGGCATTGGTCCTAACAAATGAATATCGACTCTTTTGGGGCCGACCTTTTATACCAAGTCATCTCGTAGGATTCTGGCCAACCTAAGTGATGGCAGTCAGATACCCCTTCTTGGTCCCTTTCATTAGATCTGGATGTTTTGAATGTGCAGAACATGAGCCCTGCACAGGGCACTGCCTGTGGCTGCCTTCTCCAGCAAGGCAAAGGGCCAAGGTCATTGTCCTCAGAAAGCATGTTAGAGGTGGCGCGTACCATGACCGACCCTCCCGGTATAACGTCAGGCCATAACAGGACTATATGCACAAGGACAAACTATGATCATCTTGTGATTCCAATCTAGTGTCTAAGACTGGATGGCATGTTTGCATATAGATTTGTAACATAGAGGTTATGGCTAAGGTTCCCATAAAAATATGGACTGGAAAACGTCAATCTTTTCCACCTAAGGCTTTCAATCTAGCATTTTGCTTTTCATGAACTCGGATAGTGATGGCACACGGGATAATTATAGGAAGGGTAGAGTAACAATTTATAAGAACTGAAAGATGTGCTTAGCCTTTAGGGAACGTTAGATAAGGCTGGATGGTGGCCAGCAGTCGAATTTAAAAAGAGGACTACTATTAATTAGGCAGGCAGAAGAACAGAAAATAATGATTCTGGACAGCATCCTGATGATAGGAAGTGAGGGGCTGGGCAGCTATCAGAAGGAAGAATTATCCAGTAGACAGTCATTATCTTAGTGGAAATTCAGTTGGGAGATAGCGAGGAGGGGGCGGGGGAGAAATATTTACATTCAGTCTGTATCATTTTTGGATTCCCATATTTACAGTGCTCGGCTGTGAGTGTTCCCGATGGACTGTGGCCTTCTGTGTTTCGTGTAGCCGCGTTTGAGGCAGAGCAAATGAAGTACGTTCAGTCTACGTGCCTTATGAGCTGGACTGTGGGCTGAAAAGGCAAGGCTGTCAGCGGTCTGTTGCTTTGCTCGTGGATTGTCTGTGTGATGTCAGGAACCCCGGTTTCGGGCGTGTTGTCATGTGGTCTCCCTGCATCCCTTGTCCAGGTGGGCGGCACCGGATGCACAGGTGTTTTCGCGCTGCGGGCCCCGGGCGGGTGACTAGGAGCACCCCGTGGGGGGGTTCAAATGCCTTCGCACCCACAAGAATCAAATCCTCTCTGCATTAGAGTTGCATTAGAGTTGGCAAGTGTAAGGATTCAATTTCACAATGTAAATTTTTTTTCGCGGGCTTAATTAATGACAAATTCTTTGCTCTCCCTGTGCCCCGAAATACGTGGGGCGCACAACGGCAGCTGTGGGGCCATGGTTACGTGACAAAGCAATGCGGAATGTGAATGGATTTTGCCTATGGTTTCATGACCGTGAGATGACCTTATACTTCAAGTTTACTTTTATCTTGTAACAGTCCAAACCCCATGGATTTTTCAGTGGAATAAACATTTTTATAGCCATCATGGGCTTGCTGCTTTGATAAGCAAATCTGCAGTGGGTTCCAAAATAGCATTTGTGAACTTCAAGGAGCCTTTTGATCACGTTACAGAGAAAGGCAATCATAAAAATCACAACTGTCATAGCAATGAACATTTATTGCATGTTAAAATGTTTTCAGTGTATTTCTAGGCATACACAAAAATATCATAAATTATTGTCTCGCTTTCACAAAGGAAAAAAATAGGGTCAGTGGGGTTAAGTGACAAGCCCAAGTAACCAGATACAAGATTCAAATTTAGGTTATCTGCATGCCAATCCACATGTTTCTGTTATATCATCTTCAATAGGCAAAGGGGTGAAAGAATAAATAACGGCTCTATGAGTAATCGCTCTAGGAATCCAGAGAGAGGAAAGTTCAACACGAAATGTCGATTAGTCCTATACTTGCTTGATAGCCTTTATATGAGAAGGTGCTAGGAGGCACACATACATACGCATGATGATATCTACACACACACAGACCTGTACGCGTATATACTCATAGCCATGACGATATGTACGTAGATATGCATACACACACATACCCATGTATGATGGTATAGATCTGCAATGTAGATACACATAGATACATACACACATATTATAGAAAGAAAGAGAAAGCAAAAATTGAAGTCCTTTAGGAGTATATAGTCTAAGAAGAAATACCCATGCCATACCCATGGGGAAAAACAATGCCCTTCATTAGAGCTGACACGTAGATCAGCACCGAGCCTTCCCCGCTAAAATTGCAGGTGTTGCCTTTAGATAGAAGGGCCCCTATGTCCACCCTCCTTGCTTCGTCTCCACTGCTGTTCTATAGCAGAGCTGTTAGATAGGCTAACAGATAAAAGTGCACCCATCAGTTTAACACGTAAGGGTAGAAATGGTGCTTTCTTGTTTTGGTCAGTAAGGAAACCTCAGACCGCAGTTACGTCTTGGTCCTGGCTGTCTCAGAGCACTGTGTGGGAGGAGGGCAAGGGTGACTATTCTCCGAAGCCCCGCCAGCCTAGTCACTAGAATCAGTGGGAAAACAGAAGGAAGGTTCAGCTTGCTTCTCTTGGGTTGAACAACTGAATTTTCATGATGTCTTGAGTCAAGGCTCTTTGGTATCACAAAACTAACTCAGAAATTTCTTAGGGTCTGAAAGCAACAGAGAAGAGGTCCTTAAAATAGGCCTGATGTCAGGTGCCAGATGCCCTCCTACACGCTTTGTTTAGTAGAAATGATATTTTTTCCTTTGCCAGTCTGGTTTTATTCACTTATTTATATTATGTTATGCGTAATACTTCCTTCACCTCCTATTCATTTGTATTATCCATTCGTTAATCACTCACTGTGGTTTTATTTTTTTTTCATTCATGTAACAAATATTTATTCAGTTCCCTACTTTGTGCCAGGTAATGGGGTGTATTTCACTGATTATAGCCACTGAAATGCTGATGTCCGTTCTGACATCCCTGAAGGGAATTCTTTCTTGACAAGACAATCCTTCGAAGGTCATTGTGCAAATAACAGGTTGGTAGTTTGGAAATTCTGGAACCACTACTCGAAGGGAAAACAAAAACTTTTCTTCTTAATGTGGTTTTGTTCCCCCCCTGCCTCTGGGTACTCAAAAATATCAACATGCTCCTGCGAGAGACTATATATTCTTCCCCAGGAAATGAGACCTTGGTTGTAATAGTCTGGCTATACGCCCTTTAGCGTCTTAAATATAACACAAGGTTCAATTATAAAGGAGTGTGACTGGTTTTCTTATGCTACTCATAAACTGATGGTGATCCAAAACTGGGAGCGTCTAGTTTTTCTGTGTGTGTGTATGTGTGTGTTAGACCAATGCCAGTATTATAAATGCATAGCTTTCTAAGGTGATTCTTTTGAATAGGAAAATAATTCCTAGCACAAATTCTGATATTTTGTTAATAATCAATTTCAAAGTGGGGCACCTGGGTGGCACAGTCGGTTAATCTTCCAACCAGCTCAGGTCATGATCTCACGGTTCATGAGATGGAGCCCCAGGTCAGGCTCTGTGCTGATATCTCAGAGCCCGGAGCCTGCTTCAGAGTCTGTGTCCCCCTCTCTCTCTGCCCCTTCCCCACTCACACTCTGTCTCTCTCTGTCACAAAAATAAATAAACATTAAAAATTTTTTTAAAGTAGTCATCAATTTCAAAGCATCAAATCGGGGGCTCAATATAGTCCAGAGTATGATGTTTGCTATATAATTGGACCTAAGCTTCCGGAATCAGTATTCAAGTAAGAATAGCAGGGAAAATACTGAATTGCCTGTTTCTGGAAAGTGCCAATTGTTAGTGGTGGTATCTGCTTCAGGGCTGCTTGGGATCTGCACGAAGTGACAGGTTCCCTTGCCACACTATTCAAAGTAGTTATGTGTCAAAGAAGTTAGCCGTCTGGAAATTGTGGTTTTTAAAGTTGAGTTCAGAATGACGGCTGTTTCCGGAGCACGAGAGCCAAGCCCTTCAGTGCCCGCCATCAACAATCTTCATAAAAGTAGTCATTTTGTTGGTCTCCTCTACTTTAAAAGCACTTAGCTAAGCCTCGGTGTCACAAAAGTGGATACGTAAAATTAGGGTCATATATAAAAACATCCCATCTATAAAATGACGTGTTTCATCACGACCGAGTTAAATTGCCTACGGTAGTGTTTTGGGAAACAGAAGGGGCAGGGGGACAGACATCATGCCTGGCTTCTATAACTAAGGGAGAATCACAAGTTTTACCTAAATTCAGAGATGTTGGAAGTAAGCTCTGAGAGCATGGGTGAAGCACTACACCAAGGAAAATATTTCACTTAGCGAAGCAGTTGAAAAGCGAGACTATCGTCCAATTGATTGAAAAAGAGACGACTGGAATGGGCAGTTTTCAGAGAATATGTGACTAAGAGGGAGCTGAGAGATTACCTCCTCATTTGACACGTTGGGGCAATTGTAAGGTAGAAAGCTCAAGGTTGAATCAAGGGTTGATGGTAACCTCTGATGCACAGCCAGAACCACTCGTCCGCTTCTTCCTACTACTGATGTTGTCTTTTTAAATTCAAACTTCATGCGTATTATTACTGTGGTTTAGAACTTACTAAGTGTGAGATTAAAAGCAGGTGTAAAGCATGAGAATTTCGAATGTTGACTTCAGCACTCCATAGTTACCTTCCTCAGTGGTGAAACTCTTCCTTCAAAAAAAGACACGCGTGTCCTTCTGTGACTTGGATGTGAGAGGCAGGAGGGCGTTTTGTGGGGGCAAATCGTACACACTCACAGCCAAGACTGGAAACGTTCTCATCTTGGGCAGCGCTTTCTCAGGATCCTGATGAAAAGAACAGTCGGAGGTGTATTGGGGAGAGTTCATTCCCACCTGCCTTTCCACGGAGGCCAGGAAGGCTAAGAAAGAGCTCAGGTTGCTTCCAATTTAGTCAGGCTCCTCCAACAAGCTGGCAGATCCTACTCAGAATCAATCTCGTGTTAGGCTGGGGTTGAATGCTAAATCACAGCTCCCCTCCTGGAGGGATTCTGGCAGGAACAAGGCTCGTGTGTTGACCCTGTGGGGTCCCAGGGCTTTTACCAATTGCATTGCTCTACCCCGAGTGACCTTTCTAGACAGGAACCAACATCTCAGCATCTCAGCATGAGTAAGGGAGCCAAATGTAGAAGCCATGGCCTTCCGCCTCGGCCCTGGCCTAAGCCTGGGGATTCAAGAGGGCACTTGGGTCCATTAAACGGCAGATTCGAGCAAATTAAATGAGAGAAACTGAACGCTGTCACAGCCACAGCTCCCCTCTGCAAATTCCCCACCATATCAGCTGGTGTAGTTAGTCGCAGTATTTTCAGTTTGTATCATTTAGCAAGGCGTGGGCTTTGCAGAAATCAGACCCTTTCTCTTTTTTCTAGAGACAAAAATCTAGACTACAGGCAAGAGAAGCATGTTGTCTTGTCAAAGTTATTGTTAAAGATTTTGAATGACCTAGAAATGATGTACAAAATCACAGGTTTTTAATGAGGACCTCACAGGGTGATGAAGAAAAAAGAAATATGACAAATGAGAGCATTTCGTCAGGACTCTGAAGATATTTGAGGCTCGACATTTCGGTGCGACGGTATTTCATGTTGGTACACCGTTATGATTTTCAGGTGGCACAATATTAATTCATATTTGTTATTATTCTTACCTGTCAAAGTATTAATCAAGGGAGGAGTTAGTTACCAGAGAATATAAATTAATCGGACAGAGAACAGTGGCCAAGGCCTCGTTGGGTGCCCATCGTGTGCATAATATTCTAGCATTCGTTTATAAGAGCACCAAACAAATTTAAAGCATTGTCTCTGCCTTCCAGGCGCTAATAATTTTGGAGAGACATAAGACATGTAAGAGAAGAGTAGAGTACCGTCAAGTGGAGTACAGGCAGAATTTGATTAAATGCTGAATTGAGGCCAGAGGGAATAAATGCCTAAGCACATCTTCAGAGACAAAGCAGATACCATGCGTTGGACTTTAAAAGGGAGACGGGGATTGAAGAAGCAAAGGGTATTTGGAGAAGAAAAGAAGTCACTCAAGAACTGAACAGCTGGATTAGTTTTTCACTTGTTGAGGTTCTTTGGATGATACAAACCACCATTTCTTTGTTCTTCCTCATTAATACTCACTGTCCCCAATTTCTCTGTTCTCGTTTCCTCTTACAGCACCTGGGTTCACGTTTTTGCCTTCACACTTCCCTGAGATTGCTTTTGCTGAGACCTCTAATGCTTTCCATCCTATTACATCTAAGGGCCGATCCCTACATCTTGTCTTTCTGGACCTGTCAGCATCATCGGTGCTGGTAGGACCCAGCCCCCTTCCACTGGCAGACTTTCCTCACGTGCCTGCTTTCCAGAGCAGCGCTTTCTGCTGGTTTCCCTCCAGAGTCACTGATAACACACTCCGGATCTCCTTTCAAAGCCCCTGATCTGTAGCATTGGGCTGCCTCAGAGCTAGGTCCTTGGCCCTCTCTTCTCCATCTACACCAACTCCCTTGGGGTCTCCTCTGGTCTCATGATCTTAGATACCAGGTATGCAGAGATAACGTCCAAATTTATGTCCTGAGCCAAGACCACTCTTCCAAATTCTGTAATCACGTCTCTTAACTACTCTTTGACATTCCTACCTAGATGTCCAACATCTGTCCAAAACTGAACTCCTCGCCCATGCCCATTAAAATTTTGCTCTACCCTCAACGTTTCCATCCAAGTTGATGGCTCCAGCCGTCTTCCTGGTTGCTTAGTCTAAGGCCCTGGAGCCATTCTTGACCCTTTCTTTCTCTTGTCACCTACATCTGGAAATCTTAAAAACAATTTCTAGTGTCGGACCACCTCTTGCCACTTCCACTAGTATCACTTTGGTTCGGTACCGCCATGGTAAGTCTTCTGGTCCATTCCAATAGCCTTCAAATAAACCCGTGCTTCTGTTTTTTCCCACTAGAGCTCTATTCCCGAGGCAGAAGCCAAAATCTTTTAAAATGAAGGGCCACGTAACTCATCTGCTCAAAATACCTTACTCGTTCCCAGTGTCTCTTGGAGTGAAAGCCCAAATCCCTACAATGACCTGCAGGGCCCTCATGATCTGGGATCCTGTTACCTCTGCCCTTGTCCCCTCAAGTGGTTCTGCTCGGCGCTCTCCCCGATCCAGCGACAGTGACCTCCCCTCTTTTTTCGAACACATCAGGTGAGCTTGTACCTCACGGCCTTTTCGCCGACGGCTTCCTGTGCCTGGAAGGCTGTGCCCCCCCCCATATATCACACGGCTCATTCCCTCACCTCCTTCAAGTACCTGCTCAAGTGCCCTTCCCCTCAGCGAGGCCCCCCGCAACTCCTCCATTTTAAATCGCAAACTACTTGCCCAGTCCCAGCTTATATTCTTCATCATCTGTACCCCCGGCAAAATGCAAGCTCCGTAAGACCAGTGATCCTGGTCTGTTTTCTTTAATGAGAAAGGCCATGTAGCTGTGCCCAGTGAGTATCTGCTGAATGACAGAGCAGAGACTGGCAATGGCTAGTTTAGGGAAAGAAGTTATTATTGGACATCCATGGGATGGATCAAAGATTCTGAAGGAAAGTGATGAACTAGGCTTTGGAGCCCATCTCCTCAGGTCTCCACAGCAGGCTAAATTATGATCTCCATTTGGATCAAGGTCGAAATTCCAGAAAGAGAGCTCTGATTGACCTAAATCGGTCACCTGCCCAACCGTCGGCCAGGGGAGGTTGGGGCACCTTGATGGACCTTTCTATCTAAACTGGCTCCAGTGGGGAAAGAACAGTCCGTCCCTTTAAAATCAGGGTGCTGTTATTTTTAAAAGGAGAATGAATAATGAGCAAACACAATAGGCAGCCTATTCAGTAGTCATTCCGCCAACATGGGTTGAGCGCTAACTATACGTCTCCTATTGGGCTGCTCAGAGCGGGGAGCACAGGAGGGACAGTCAAAGTAGTTACACGCAATACAATAGGCCAACCTTCTATGGTGATACAGAAAAGCAAAGGGCTCTGCAGCAAGGGAGAAGAGAAGTAAGTGAACGTTTTTAGAGGCTGTGAGATGTTTCTCCAGGGAGAAGCTCAGCCTTTCATCCTTCAGTCCTGTCACCTGTGGCTGCTGAAGGGGTGCTGGATTGGAGCCTCTTTCATGGCAGTTCGAGGTACTTCCTCTTGGTCTCTCCCTGGGTTGGAGGAATATATTTAAGGAGTTAGAGCAGCTCAAATAGCCAGAGATGAATAAGACCCCAGGAACTTGTCGCTCATCTCACTTCCTCCACAAATGAAGTGACCCGGGCAAAGCTTACATGACGCCTGAACGTGGCGTTCTCAGGGAGAAGTGAAGAGACCAGACCTTTGGCAAAAGCAGGTGCTCACTCCGCAACCTCAGGAAAGAGACTGAGGAAGAGGCAGAGGGGCCACATGGCCGGATGCGCTGGCAGACAAGGCTTGAAGCCGCCCGCTTGGGAGAGTTTCTTCACTTCTATAAAAGTCACCTCCAGAAGGAGGAGAAAATGGGCCAGAGCCATAACCTTCCTTCAGAAGATCAAGTAAGAGCATGAGTTACCATGTGTAGAACGACCAGCACCGTGCCCTGTACCAAATAAGCAGCCGCCATGTTTCTGTCCCCGGTGATTGTTTGCTGAGCCCCTCCACGTCCAGCCTCTGTTTCAGGTGCAGCAATGACCAATATGGAAATATATTGCTCCTTTCCCGGGAGCTACACCACGGTACGAAGAGCAGATAGTAAATACATAATAGGTTTTGTAATATGCAGATGGTGATGGTGTCATGAGGAAAAATAAAGTAAGACAAGATGGATAGAAGGTAAAGGAACAGAGATGGGTAATAGTTACTACATAGGCTGGTCCAGGAAGGCTTCGCTGACAATGACATTTGAACAGAGACCCAATGGAGATGTTAATATACGTGTGAACGTGTATGTTAAGTGTACAAAAGTAGGTAGGTGTGAGCATTTATTTAAATGTGTATATATACATATCTATACGCTTATATATTCAGGTATTTGCATTATAGATTACGTTTAGAAATCAGAGAGTAAAGAGTCTGACGTCATTCTGAAAATATTAAATCTGCAGGATAATTTATATTTCTGAGAGGGGCGCCTGGGTGGCTCAGTCGGCTAAGCATCTGACTTTGACTCAGGTCACGATCTCATGGTTCGTGAGTTCGAGCCCCACGTCGGACTCCGCGCTGACAGCTCGGAGCCTGGAGCCTGTTTCGGATTCTGTGTCTCCCTCTCTCTCTGCCCCTCCCCTGCTCATGCTCTGTCTGTCTCTCCCTCTCAAAAATAAATACACATTTAAAAAAAATGGAAAAAAATAAAATTTTATATTTCTGAGAAAACCCAAATACTCAAAAATTCACATCCTGCAGACATCACATTCATGCCCATATATTTAATGCTATGTGTAATTGTGAAAATTTCACTGTTTTGTGTCTTGGAAATTAGTCTGTTATGATCCTATTCTTCCCATTTCTGTTCAAAATCCTGAAAATTTAACTTGGGGCTAGGATTCTTTTGAACTCTGGGGCTTTTTAGACCCCATTAAAATGGAATTCACGATTTATGGATATTAAATAGAGCTGTACATTCTTGAGCTTGATATTCCCACTATATTTGTTCCTTAAATAAAAGCTTTTTTCAGGGAGCAATCATCAAAGGAATTCTGAAGCTTTTCTATCTTGACTACACCTACGTGTTTTCTATTTTTGGCAAGCTCCCTCTAGTCAAAAACATGCTTAGATTTTAGATTTTTCTTGCTCCTAGTGAAGTTCGTGAGATTTGTCATTTTAATTTTATCTTCAAAATTGTATTTTCCCTCCTGAGGTCATTATCAATTCTTGCCCCATGTTGGAAAGAAAGAAAGAAAGAAAGAAAGAAAGAAAGAAAGAAAGAAAAAGGGAGAGAGAGAGATGGGGGGGAGAGAGAGGAAGGAAGGAAGGAAGGAAGGAAGGAAGGAAGGAAGGAAGGAAAGGGAGAGGAAGGAAGAAAGAGAGAGAGAATGGAAGAAAGAAAGGAAAAGATGATTATTAAGGATCATTCACATTAACTGCTTCAGCCTGTGCTGCACTATTTCTCAAGTGCTCTGATCGGAGATTATTAAGTCGGTATTTCATGAGTGTTTTAGAATTAAAATTGAACATATGTCAAGTGTTTCCTTGTGTGACAGTTGGCAACCATTCCCACCAGTACTGATTCTAGAGTTTTATTGGGTTATAAAATCTTGTGGACTGCAAAGCTTTGTGTATAATTTTTCCTTTATTGAGGTTGGTTATTTTTTCCGTGATTGGCATTTTTTAGAGAAAGCCATTTGGCAAGGGACAAGGGTTAACTGAATGGAATAGCGTAGGATTTCAATTCCTGTGTCTTTTTCTCCACCCTCCTTGTATATCAAGTGAACAGAAGGAAAATGTATTATCCATTATGTGAAAAGAAATGCAAAATCACAGAGAGAAGAAAATTTTTATGAACCTTTGAACTGGAAGACACCTGGTGCTCCAAATTCTGATTCTTTTGATTAAGAAACCAAACCCAGATACACGGAGTGGCTATTTAAAGTGAATTTAGTGGTGGAAGCCACATCAGAATCCAGGGTTTGTTGTTACCAACCTAGTGGTGTTTCAAGCATAACATTCTATTGTCTGAAGTCAAGGAGAAAATGTATGGTGTAAATCAGCTTTTTAGAGACATACTCACATTTCTGTCTTCTTTAATGGGGCGCCACTTGGGGCATATGGGTGGCTCAGTCAGTTAAGCATCCAACTCTTGATCTCAGCTCAGCTCTTGATCTCAGGGTTACGAGTTCAAGGCCCATGTTGAGCTCCATGCTGGACACGAAGCCTACTTTAAAAAAGGGGAGGCATCAAATTTCCCATGTAATCAATATCCCTTTCCCAAAGCTTCCTCCACAACTACCCTATGGCAGTTAGTAACTTAAGTGAGAATTAAGAGGGAATTCATGTGAACTATGAATAAATTTAATCCAGGAAACATTTACTGTGCACCAAGAAAATGTTGGGCATGCTCAGTCTTGGAGATATAAAGAGAAATTAGATGGAAAAGGCAGAGTTTGAAGTCAGAGGGTCTTGGGTTTGAATCATGGTTCAGTCACTTAGCAGCTGTGTGGCCTCGGAAAAATAAGTTACCCTCTCTGAGCTTCGCCCCATTTGGCCTACTTCTGAGGACAAAATGAAACATGCCACTTTGTAAAATGTTTGGTCCACTTCACACACCCCACCTTTAACTCACAGATTAATCAGTATTAATTAATCCATAGTAAGTAATATTAATTAATCAATAGTAAGAGATCAAACTAGGAACAGATGACAGTGCTAGTTTGATAAACCTGCAAAGGGTTACTGCTGAAATGCTCCGAGTATCCTTGCTTTATCCTGGAAGAATGTGTCAGGGAGAGCAGAAGATGTGTTTGAATAGGGAAATCACTTGCCAGGCAGAAACGGGTAAAGAAGAAAATTCCAAACCAAAGGAACTGCTCAAACAGATCACTAGCCTGAATATACTGGGCATAGAACAGCACTGTTCCATAAAAGTAAATACAACTAAAATTCCTAGTAGCCACATTTTTTAAAGTGAAAAGTGGAAAATAATTTTGAGACTTTGTTTCACTTCGTGGGTTGTATACCTGAAATGGTATGTATCTACATGCCCTCGATATAAAGAATTAACGAGCTGTTTCACATTCTTTTCCCCATCCCGAGCTTTTGAAATGCGATGTGTATTGTCACTCACAGCACATCTCAGGTCATACTGGACACATCTGAAGTGCGATAGCCACGTGGGGGGCTGGTGGCTACCGTAGTGGACAGCATTGATCTAGAACAGCGGGTGTGTGGGAGGGAGGAGCTCAGGGGGTAGAGAGGAAGGCAGGGACACGATGACAGGGAGACTTGCAGGCGAGTTACTGAAATGGATTTGACGTTTGTAAGTAAGAGAATTATATAACCACATCTGAAATTTACAAAGATCGCTCTGGAGGAGAGGGGGTTTGAAAGAAGGACTAGCCCTTAGGAGGCTGTCACAAATGATCTAGGTAGATTGTGGCCTCTCAGTCTGTAGTGTGCGCGTGGATAATCCGCGGATCTTGTTAAACTACAGATTCTGATATTCTGGGTCTCGGATGGGACCTGAGAGCCTGCATTTCTAACGAGCTCCCCAGGTGATTCTCCACCTGCCGGTTCATGGATGGAATTTTGTTTTTTTTTTTTGTTTTTTTGTTTTTTTTTTTTTTTTTAAATGGTTTTTTCATTTTTTTTCACATTTATTGATTTTTGAGAGACAGAGTGAGACAGAGTGCGAGTGGAGGAGGGGCAGGGAGAGAAGGAGACACAGGATCCGAAGCAGGCTCCAGGCTCTGAGCCATCAGCACAGAGCCCGATGCGAGGCTCGAACCCACAAAGTGTGAGATCATGACCTGGGCCGAAGTCGGACGCTCAACCGACTGAGCCACCCAGGCGCCCCCATGGATGGAATTTTGAGTGGCAAGGATCTAGAATAACAACTAAAAAGTCATGGAAAGGATCATTTTGCCTACAGACTAAGAAGAACCATTAGTTAATAATCAAAATGCAAACGGGTGCCAGGAGCTCTATATAGTCCGGAGCTAACACTTAGCACCAAGCCCCTTTTGAAGTCACCACCCCTCCCCCGCACTTCTCCGGGAACTGGTTGTGTCACTTAAGGGTGTGAATGACAACCATTACCTTGCATTTCAATTTTGTTTACCTTTCCAGAAAGCTCGTTAATTCATGTTAAAAGGATAAAGACATTTGGAGCACAAACTGCCTGTGACTTAATGCTCCTGGGGAAGAACATTTTGATTCACAAATAAGTTGGAAACCACAGGACTGTAACAAAATTGCCCACATAAAGGTTGGATGTATGATTAATGGATCCTAGTGTTTGACACAGGGAACATGCTACCAAGTGACGAGTCGGGGAAGGAAAATGACAGCAAAACCGATAAATTTTTCATTGTGTCCTTATACATTAAATAATTTGGGAGAGGTCAGTTGACCGATATGGGGAGTCCCATCGTGGTTTTGAAGTTTATATTATTTTATATACATTATTCCACTGCCTTTTTAGAGTGCAGAGTAAATTAGCCCATTGTGCCGACTTTCCTCTTTTCTTTTCTTCCTTTCTTTTCTTTTTCTTTTCATTCTTTTCTTTTCTTTTTTTTCCTTTTTGGTGGAAGGGAGAATTTTCTTCAGGGAAAATTCCTGGTAGAAAATTTGTCTTCCCTTAAACAGAATTTATATTTTAGGAAAATCAATCTTCACATTCTTGGAGACACATAAGTTATTGTTCTCAAAATTCTGTAAAGATTCCCAAAAGATTCTTGGCCATTCAGTGAAGCTAAGTAAATCAAGATTTAATAGGCTAAATTAGAAGAAATCCAATGGATACATTGGGAATGCAAAGAGTTAAACGGTATAACTTATGTAAAGTTCACCAAGGCCAACAGAGCTGATTTTTTTTCTTGATTAGGTTGAAAGAACCTCAGAAGGAAGGGGGGAAAAACAGCATTTAGGGGATATATAGAGTGGGGAGACTTAATTGCTGTAATTCCTAAATATATGCATTTTCTTCTATAACACTTTGAGTGCCCCCTGACTTAAGAATGCGTGTGCTTTTGGTTTAGAATAGTTATTTATCAAATCCAATTTGGATCCAAACAGTTTGGACAAGAGAACATTTTCCTTTTCCCAGGGATGCCACCTGGAAGAGGGCTTGATGTCCAGGACCGTTAGGTTGCCTCCTCATGAGACCTAGTGCCCGGCACAGACTGGCCAGGCCGCAGCATCTCCCCTGCCCGCTGACTGAGGGCTAGCACGGTGCCCTCATAGCCACGTTGTATACAGCAAGATGGGTCTTTAAGAGGCCTCTGCAGGGGCGCCGGGGTGGCTCAGTCTGTTAAGCGTCTGACTTCAGCTCAGGTCATGATCTCGCAGTTCATGAGTTCGAGCTCTACATCGGGCTCTGTGCTGACAGCTGAGTCTGGAGCCTGCTTCGGATTCTGTGCCTCCCTCTCTCTCTGCCCCTCCCCCGCTCTCTCTCTCTCTCTCTCTGTCTCTCTCTCTCTCTGTCTCAAAAATAAACATTAAAAAAAAATTGAAGAGGCCTGTGCAGAAGGAAGCACAACATTTGGATGAAATGCCTTGATTTCTAGACACGTGGTACTCAATCGATAACTAATTGTCAGAGCTCCGATTTCCTGGCCAGATTCCCAGCATACCCCCTAGGCATTGGTGCCCAGAGTTCCCACAGATTCCTAAGGAG
Organism: Panthera onca; assembly: GCF_046562875.1. Taxonomy (NCBI): domain Eukaryota; kingdom Metazoa; phylum Chordata; class Mammalia; order Carnivora; family Felidae; genus Panthera; species Panthera onca. The sequence goes on along the minus strand of NC_138343.1, from coordinate 15,927,420 downwards.
CGAACTACAGTAGGAGGAATAGTTTAGGGTAAATGAAGGTAGAATCATAGGAAAGAAAGCTCACGGGGACCTGACGGCAAGTAAACAGTGGGACCCTCCAAGGCTAGAGTCCACGGGCAAGGTTTAAGCCGGAGCAGCAAGAGGCATCTAATATCTATACTTGTCCATTGCGTTCCAGACCCCGGGCTGACACTCCTACAGGATTTCCGGGCAAGTCAGTGCCACAGGGCAGTGATCACCACTTCCATTTTACAGAAGACATTCCTGCATGCGTAGGGAGGGGGTGAGGAGGCGGAGAGGGGGAGGGGGGAGTGAGTAATAGCAGAATTTGACTTGGGGACGGAAGAACTGATCTTGCAAATCCTGAGTCCTTACAGGGGTAGAGGACAAGACTAGTCCAAGGTGTTGTGCCCGGTAGGTGCAGGAAGACAGATTGATGGGATCAAAACCTACCAAAAATTCTGTAGCATCCAGCTTGCAGGCAGCCTAGGGGTCCTTCCAGTATTCCTGGAATAAGGGTGTAAAACCAACCACTAGCAAAAAACCAGACGTTCATTCATGCACACTGTTGTGTGGTGATTCAAGGACAAATACTTTTACTGAAGTCTCAGTCTGGCAATCAGTACATTTATTATCCATGGGCCCCTTCACAGTTTTGTTTGGTTGCTTTTAAAAAAAAAATTTTTTTTTAATGCTTATTTACTCTTGAAGGAGAAAGATAGCACGTGAGTAAGGGAGGAGCAGAGAGAGAGGGAGACACAGAATCCGAAGCAGGCTCCAGGCTCTGAGCCATCAGCACGGAGCCCAACGCGGGGCTCGAACCCACGAACCGTGAGATCATGACCTGAGCTGAAGTCAGATGCTCAACTGACTGAGCCACCCAGGCGCCCCTGTTTGGTTGGTTTTTTAAATTTTATTTGAGAGAGAGAGAGACAGAGACAGAACACACAAACGGGGGCAAGGAGCAGAGAGAGAGAGAGAGAGAGAGAGAGAGAGAGAGAGAGAGAGAATCTCAAGCAGGTTCCACAATCGGCACAGAGCCCCTCGCGGGGCTTGATCTCACAACCCTGGGATCATGACCTGAGCCGAAATCAAAAGTGAGACGCTCAAAGGACTGAGCCATCCAGGCAGGCTGACCCTTCACAGTTTGAGAACGTCAGTGGCTCTACCCATGGGACACACAACTGAAAGATAATCATTCACTACTTCTTTGATAAATAATTCTTTGAGCATCTTCTCCATGATATTTCAGGGCTTATAAACTAGTAGGGAAAGGGGACAAATAATAATCATGCAAGAGAACAACTGAATTGCTTCAATGGAGATAGCAAGTGTAGTAGGAGTGCAGGGCTAGCAAGTGTGAGCCCATCTGCCCCGTGGCCAGTGGAGACCTTGGTCCAGCCCAGTCCACCTGTTGTGCCAACCTCTTCTTAGACCTCCAGTCCCCTGCCCGCCCCCCCCACGCTGCAGCCACACTGGCCTTTCTGTCGGTCAAGGCACCAGGCTCATTCCTACCCTGGGGCTCTGCGGTGCTTCCTCTCTCCACCTAGAACACTTCCTCTTAGACCTTCACAGGGCGGTTAGGTCTCAGCTCAAATGTCAAATGCCACTTTGTCGTTCCAGACACCATTTTTAAATAACCTCCCTCTCCCCTCAGCCTTGACTACCTCTTGATGACGCTAACCACTATTTAACTCTAATCTCATTTCTGTTCATTTCCACGGTTAACTCCTTGGGCTTCACCCTTCACCCTTTCCCCAACAGGCATACCCCCCGTGTATACAGATATGGGAAGGGATCTGGGTTAGTTACCGTATGTATCCTCTGTGCCCGGCCACTGTGCTTCGCAGGGTCACCAGTCAATACACGCTCAGTGAATGAGGGGGAGAAGGAGACGGGAGGGAGGGCAGGAAGAAGGAGAAAAGAGGCAAGGTTTCACCGAAGAGAGCTGAGGAGTTCCGGTGGGTGTTTAGATAAGACAGGTGAGGCGGGAGGGAGGAAAGCTATATATGATGGATTCCAGGGACAGAGTGAGAGGGGTGGAGTTCAGGTTGGAGAGTGGAAAGCACCACTGCCTGAAATGGCAGGGAAAACCTGGGGAGAGAGGTCAGAAGTCATTTGAGATTCCAAACAATTAATGCTTCGACGAGGCAGTGAGTATTAGAAGGGCATTCTGGACTCTGGGCACCGTCCAAATATCACACCTTGTAAATTAAGTGTTACAGCACAACTGAGCTTAAGTATAAATGACCAGTTTGGGGGCACCTGGGTGGCTCATTAGGTTGAGCGTCCAACTCTTGGTCTAAGTTCGGGTCACGGTCTCACAGTTTCGTGACTTGGAGCACTGCATCAGGCTCTGTGCTGGCAGCATGAAGCCTGCTCGGAATTCTCTCTTCCTTCCTCTCTCTCTGTCCCTCCCCCACTTGTGCTGTCCCTGTCTCTCTCAAAATAAGTAAATAAACTTAAAAAAAGTTACAGGGGCCAATTTCAAGACAACGCTCGGTTGACAGTACTAACTGCTTACGTCTTGAGATTTTTCAGAAAGAGTGCACATCCTGTTTTCTAATTAGAGGACGGGTGACCTGTCTTGCGTGCTTTGGACAGTCACCTAAGAAGTCAGCATATTGCAAAGGAAGCTGTCTTCGGTGCTGGCTCATTTCCCCAGCAGAGCTCTCTATTGTCTTGTAAATTTTGATGCGTAATTAGCACGTTGGCCCTGGCTCAGTGTTGGAACAAAGTCATGTGGTTTCAAAACATCAACAGCCTCTGGCCCTTTCCTGAATCCGTAAGGTGGCAGTGGAACGCCTCTCTGTTCTTCTATTCTAGTTGGTTGATCTTTTCTCACAAAAATTCTGCCAGTTCCACTTAAAAGAATATTCAGATTCTTCCCCCTCTAAAATTGTTCTCTTTTCTTTCCTTTGTGAGGATCTCCAGGTAGCACGTTGGAGCATTTCATTGATTTAAGGCTATGCCAAATTGCAGAAAGGCTGAGTGACACCTTCTAAATGTCATACTCTACCATAGTCTCTTTTGGGAAAAGCGATATCCGTTTTTTTAATTTGACCTTTCTTGAGAGCATGTTTGGTACATGTGATTCACTTCAGTTTTCCTCAAGTCCTCTCCATAAAAGATTTATAAAAGGATCCTCACCAGCATGATATTTCATCGTGATGCAACGGGAGGAATGTTTTACAAATGCCACAGTGTGATGAGAGGTAAGGCCATGCGTCAAGCTGGGGTCACCCTAGAGGCGGCACTCATATAGAGAGAATTCATCTTCACAGCTTTTTATTTAATATCTTTGGAATCCTACCCAAATCAACATGCATATGGAGATGAGCCATTGTTCACTTTCAAAGCTAGAACCAGTTATCAGGTCTTCAAAATATTAGATATTTCTTTCCAGGGTTTTTGTTCTGGGTGAAAAATAACTATGTTGTCTTCTTGCTACAATAAGAAAAACATCCCTTCATGCTAAGTATCTATAATAACAACATTTGGAGGGATTCCCCAGGAAATGATAAAGACTAACTATATTGTTTTGGAGAGGGGATCAGAAGACACCCCCCCCCCCCCCATCTCATCACTCAGATTCATTGGTAGAAACAGACATGTTACAAATTTCTGATGTGTCAGTAATCTTAGCGGTCCTGGCCAAGCTGTCTGGCCGTGTGGTTAGTCCTTACGATCATCTAGTGTGGATGATGTTTTTGCCATGAGGTAGCTTGACTTTAATATGACCTTGAAAGAAGGGGATTTTGAAAGGACTTTTCTTTTCTTTTCTTTTCTTTTTTAACATTTATTTATTTTTGAGACAGAGAGAGACAGAGCATGAACGGGGGAGGGTCAGAGAGAGGGAGACACAGAATCCGAAACAGGCTCCAGGCTCTGAGCTGTCAGCACAGAGCCCGATGCGGGGCTCGAACTCACAGACCGCGAGATCATGACCTGAGCCGAAGTCGGCCACTTAACCGACTGAGCCACCCAGGCGCCCCTTGAAAGGACTTTTCATAGCTAGACTTTTATTCAAGTGGCCATTTATACTGAAAGGCAGAGAAGAAAGCTGAAGGTAATGCCGGTAATAACAGTAGTGATAATTCATTAAGTTCTAGTGCTATAGCGTGTTATTCTGTGTTACCGTTCCCAAAAGAAATCGCACGTACCTTATTGACTTTAATCTTTCCATCAACGCTGTGTGCAAGTTTTAAAATCTTGTTATTGTTCCCATTTTATTGGTGAAACCATTGATGCCAAAATGAAAAACAGACACCACACTAAAACCCAGGTCTTCTGACCTCCAATTCCACGTTCATTCCATTTTCCCAGTGAGAAGGGACCCAGAAGAATTGCATGAGCAAAAATCAGTGGCACAAAACAGTTTTAAACTCCTTAACCTTACCATCTCTAGGCCGGATGCTTATACTTTGTGTTGGTTAGAATGAGTGTCAGGGGACATAAATCTCTGGAGTTAATTTTTTTGAGGCCCAGGGATTGGCATTCCATATGTGCAAGAGAAAACATCTCAAAGACTAGGCATCTCACCAGAGAGCTACAACCCCCCAGAAAGTGGACAACACATGCAAGAGACAGACTTGAACCTTGGGCGTTTCTTGCCTAGGACAAACTTGTCTTAGCCTCAGGTTCAATAAATTGTCTCATTGTAGGCCATTGTTCTTTACCTTGAAGTCAGCAGAGTGATTCCCTAATTTTAATATGTGTAGGTCGTTAATTAATATCTGTGTTGGTAAAGTGATCTGGAGAAAGACTTCGAGCTTGTGAATATATGTGACAGTAGTCAAGAGGGGAGACAGTACATAAGACTGGAAAGAAGGGTACAGATGACTCGTGGGCAGACGGTCCAATCTGGCGGTAAGGCACAATTCTGCATGTCAAGTCAATGAGATGCTCAAGAGGACCACGGGACTGATGGTCTGGTCAGCACTGTGGGCGTCACGTGCCCCTTGGACCAGGTGTTGGCAGGTTTCACCTAACTCAACCACGTATGGCTTGGGCATCCTATTTTCATCAAGAATGTAGGCAAAGGAGAACGAGTTCAGAAAGGGGCCACAAAGATAATTCTAAGGGTTCACTGATAAGAATGAAAACCAAAAAGAACAGAATATCCCCACTGTGTGGCTGACAGCTCCATCAGGGCACCGATGGCAGAAGGGGAGGAATTAATGGCAGAGAGGGAGCTAAGAAGTCTGTAGAAGTTTAGGAAGGAAGCATTTAGCAGAACCCTGGAATTTTAAAGCTGTAAGGTATCTTAGAGATCATCTAGAGATTTGGTTGGAATTAATGAGGCTAAATTAAGCCAGGGAAATGAGATAAAAAGCAAGAAAAACCTTCTGCAGACCAGAGTTATTGAACAATGCTTTATTGAGCAAAGTAGAAACTCTTGCTCAGTTCTCCCTTCGTATCATAGGATCCTGGAATATGCTATTCCTTTGCAACATTTAAGCCAATGCCTTTACGAATATGAATCAAGGATTAAGCCACTGAGAAGTGACTTAATAAGTTGTCGTCAGATCCAGTCTTCTGATACCCAGTTAGCATTTTTTGTACCATATTAGTAGCCACATCTGATTGAGATTTATGGAACTGCATAGGGAACATATAATTCCTAGGTTCTGGTGTGATCATTTAGCCTCACACAACCCCTTAAATGTATATATCCCTGCAATCGTAGGAAATGGCGCTATGTATTATATAATTAAACTTACATAGCCGGTTAACGCCAAAGATGATGAGTCGATACTAATCCCTACCTATGCTCTCCTGTTTCCAGCCTAACTCGTTTATTGAGAAAAATAAATATTTTAAGTCCCTATTAGTTTCATAATCCTCATTAGCAATTTATGATGGTGTAAAAGAGAAGGGAACAGCTTTAGGAACAAAAAGCTACACACAAAATTAATCATTTTTATGTTCTGGCAAATGGAATATATAACTAGGGCAAAATAGCAGCTGAGCAAGAAGCTAATTTAAAAAAGAAAAGGCATATCTGTAAGTTTCAAAAGAGCAATTGTAGAGATGACTGACCCGATCCAAGTGATTCTAAGAAATTTGGAGAACACAGACTTCATTAAATCTAAAATGCTATCAATTATAGGAGGTACCATTATTTTATCTGCCACCCAAAAAGAGAAAACCAATTAAACCGTGACACAAGGCTCTCTTATCTCGTCAATTATACGATGCATCTTGCTTTCTTTAGTTGTTAAAATGTTTCTTGAAGTGTGCATAGTAGAATCAATGAAATACTGTGTCTTAAGTTTAAACCCATAGCGATGGAAGGCATTGACTGTCTTCCCAGTAGAAACCCCTTGACATCCGAGGTCCTCATCTCTATCCTTTTATTCGGAGAAGAGAAATTTTTTAAAAATGTTTATTGGTTTTGAGAGTGTGAGAGAGAGACGGAGTGCGAGTCGGGGAGGGGCAGAGAGAGAAGGAGACACAGAATCCGAAGCAGGCTCCGGGCTCTGAGCTGTCAGCACAGAGCCGGACGTGGGGCTGGAACTCACGGACCTGAGCCGAAGTCGGATGCTCAACTGACTGAGCCACCCAGGCGCCCCCAGAGGAGAAATTTTTCAAGTGGCCACACGTTGAGGGGGGTTGTTCTTCTTTGTAAGAAGAAAATGGATTTAATGCATCCCTGTTCTTGGATGACAAGAGTGGCCAAATAAAAAGTTATGTGAAGATAGCTTGTCTGTGTGGCTTTTTAGGGAGAAGGAGACACACTCCAGAATAACGTGAAGGTGAACTTGCTTGTTAAAATACCAGGCTGCCCTTTCAAAGCTTGTGCCTTCAATTGTGAGCCGCTGCCAAGCTGCCCTGTGTTATCTGTGCTCTGCTGAAGTGTGCTCCCCTTTGGTCCCATTATCTTATCACTTGTCTGTGTCCTCTTCTGTGAAAGTCTTTGTGTCAGTCCTGCTACACTCAGTAACTCACAGACTCTGGTACCCCGGAGCCAAGCAGGGAAGCTAATCGGGACCTAAGTGCTGGGAGGAGGTGGGAGGGGGGCGGGGGTGGAGATTTAGACTTGTAACCTGCCTGTTCCATGTCTCCCCTTACACCCTCACACCTGCACCGCTAACCCTGACCAGCTCCCCCCCCCCCCCCCCCACGCTTCACAGGGAAGAGGGGAAGGAGGAGGCAGATTAGGGAAGGGGAGGAGACCAAAAAACATCCTCCAGTGGGTTGGGCAAGGAAGAAGATGAAATTAAAGATCTCAAAGACTGGCCAACTTGGGCGACTCCCATGTTAAACCAAAAGACGTGCACTCTTCCAGTCTAAAGTGTGTTTTAATCAGTAGGAGAAAGAAAATCATTGTTATCTATCCATCCTAAAACATGCTAGAAGCGTTGAGAGTGTGACCATATACGTTTCTAAATTTCTCTAAGCTGTGCTCTAGTTCAGTTCCCCAACTGTGACACTACTGATATTTTGGGCCCGATGATGATTTGTTGGAGGGGGTGGGGGCTGTTCTGTGTACTGCAGCGTGTTTAGCAGCATCACGTGGCTTCTAGATGTCAGTAACACCCCTCCCCTAATGGCGACAACCAAAAATGTCTCCGTCACGCCAAGGTCTTCTGGAAGGCAAAATTGTCTTCCCACCCCTCTCCATTTGAGATTTCTCTGCTCTCATCTCTCTGTAGAGAGAAGCTACACAGAATGGAGTTAAAACCCCAAACGGTAACAAAATTGTTGCTCATCTACAAAAGGCTAAAATGGATTCCTTATTCTAGAATGGGCCAATGCCAAGCAGAGAGAGAAAGAAATGATCAGCATCACTTGTAAAACATTGTCTGGAATGGTCTTGTGTCTCGTAGACTTGTTTTGCTTTTTTAGTTTAAAACCAAGTAAATGCCCATTGAATTATATGCCAGTTGAATTATCTGATGATCCTCATATTTAGCTCAGAAAAAAAACAACCCTGTGTTTTATTCAGTGACTTCTGAGAGGGCACTTTCAAGTGTTGACTTATGTTTATATGTCTTTTAAAATTCCTTTGTCCCATAAATTTCCCCAAGTTCTTTCCATACATTCTTCTGTCTTGCTTGAAATGGCTTGGAGGCTGATAGCCTAAGAAATAAGAAAGCATCATGCATAAGTTAAATGCGTGAAAGGAAATAATTCACTGAAATCAGATTTATTGGAAGGATGATGATTGGTCCCTTTACACAATATGAAATCATTCCTTATAGAAGTCTTATTAAATAGTATCTTATTAAGTATTATTTTTGTCAACCTCATAGGAGATATCAAGTGAGCACAGCTGTATGAAAATACATGCTACAAAAAATGAATAATTAATCCATAGAAATGTATTCAGAAGCTTTATTGTAATTTACATGGTTTCTGCTACAAAATTGTTCGGTAACAGCGATCACTTTTTCTTTTTCTCTTTTCTTTCTTTCTTTCTTTCTTTCTTTGAGAGAGAGAGAGAGAGAGAGAGAGAGAGAGAGAGAGTTAGCACTCTCTAATGCAGGCTCCATGCCCAGCATGAAGGCCCACGCTGGGCTCAATCCCAGAACCCTGGAATCATGACCTGAGCCAAAATCCAGAGTCGGACATTCAACCTACTGAGCCACTGAGGCGCCCTGGAAATTGCTATTTCAAGTGCTGTTCAGAATCTCACCTCTCTTATCCTCAACACATGTGTGGCGAAAGAATTTTCCTTTTTGGTTGTATGTGGGTTGATTGGGATTGGGCTTTATAACATTTTTCTTGTAAAGTCTGGGGCAAAAATCTATCAAACTATCTTATTAGTTAAGTCAGAAAACTTTATCACAGAGGATATGACTCATCTGTGCTCTTAAAAATATCATGCTTAGAATCCATCAATTAACACATCGTATGGAATTTATTTAACAATGCTTTTCAAGGCATCAAACTCTTCAGCTCCTTTCTAAAATAAATCTCTTCCTAAGTGATCTGGTTTACTTGAGGACATAGTGCCTCGACTATTTCACTTCTCTAGAAGCATGAAACATATGTGCGGCTTTCAATTCTGGCTCACCCTCTCTCAGCCTCCCAGAGCCCTCTTCACCCTCAACAACCTCTATGTGGTCAACCTCCATCGTAACCCAGTCCCCAACTCCTGCCCCACAATGCCGTGCTCCTTAAGGCGCTAATGACTAATTGTCAATTTGGCCTCGTATTTGCTTCCTCACATCGGAATAGCGTTTGCCGCTGTTGGCCATGGTTCTGTCATGGAACTTCCATCCTTTGGCTTCACGGTGCTGTTTTCTTCTCCTCTTCCTACTCCCGAAACCCCAATTTCCCAGTCTCCTCTCCCTTCCTACCAATTGTACCTGGTTTCTCCTTCTCTATTGTGTTGCTCACAAGTCCTACCCAGTCTCAGAGCTTTAGTACCTGCTTCCCAAACCATACAGATCTGGCGTTCCCTATCTGCCTTTAAAACCTAACAGGGTCTCGATTCTCAACAGCTGTACAGCTGGGTCCACCACCCTGTCACTTGCAAATGCTCCCGTCCTAGACTCATGACACGACCGTTCGCCTTTGCCATGACCAGAGTTTCATTTAGAAGAAAGCCTTAACGTCCTTCTTTTTCCCCTCATGCCACACATTGTAGGGGCGAACAGAGAAGAGGTACTTTTGTGATGTCCCTGTGGTCCCTCCCCTTTTTTTATACAGTCTCAGGTTCAGGTCCTTATGCCCTCTCTTGTGGGCTAAGCACCTGCCCAACTTCTCCCTTCTGATCTGTCCTATACGCGTCTGCTGGAGCTTACCTCTTTATAAAGAAGGGCTCCTTCCAAAGAATGGAAACAGGTTCCCAAGCTCAGAAATCTGCAGTGATCCATCCAATGAGGCACTGCCTTCTACTTTCTGACCTCAACCCACTTATATCTGTGATGTCGCACAGGCCAGCGGACCCAGGTGACTTACCGTCCCCTGAACATCATCCGCCTGCGTGCCGCTCTGCTCACACCACGGTGAGTACGTATAGAGTGGGCTCAGGACCGGCACATCAGCAGCACCGGAGAGCTTGCTAGAAATGCAGACTCTGGCCAACCTCAGACCTGCTGATTGGGAAATTCTGAAGGGAAGGCCCAGCAATCTGTGTTTTAATAAACGCTCCGGGTGATTCTGATGCATGCTAACGTTTGCAAACATGAGATGCTTTTTCCTGTTCTTTCTGCTAAAATTTTCTCCATCTTTTGAAAAATTGCTTCTATATGAGGTTTGTCTGTGAGGTTGTCTCTGATTCTCTGCTCTGCTCCTACATTTATGTCTGTGCCTTTATCATGCCATTTGCAAAGCCCTTCCTTGTTTCCTAGTTATATGCATCTGTTGGATCGCCTCCTGGTAGGTGTTCAGCTCAAGAATAGGGAGCCTTTGTGTGTGTGCGTGCGTGTGTGTGCGTGTGTGTGTGTGTGTGTGTGTGTTCTGCTTTGCTTTAAGCCTTGTCTTTGTATTTGGTCATTTGCTTTATATTTTTAAAGACTAGAATTAAAAGCAATAAATAAAACTTGCCCAATTTGTGAGTGATGTAATTCATCAGAATCTGGAAGGTTATCAGAAGCAATGAAATGGCACTTAAAATTGGGGAGAGTAGCTTTAATCTTTTAATAAAATAAATCCACTCTTTATTCTCACATGCCTATTCAATTAGGAGGGGCCTGTCTGATACTGTGGTATTGACTTCAGAACACTCTGACTGCCTGATCTCTGGAAAGAAAATTCTAACACCCAATAACCTCACGGGGACAGGAAGTTATGTTTTCAGAATGTGACTTATTTCACTCGAAGCCCATGGCACTATTGCAGTTTGCACAATCGTTTTATCCAAGGAGGTGTCTAGAAGCAAGGAAGAAAGTTTCCCGAGACAGGTGTGAAGTTTAAGTTTTAAAACCAACGTGTCTAAATGGACCCAATTGTCCTGCATCTGTGATTTGAACTCTTATTATGCCATTTTGTACTGTTTATTGATTCATTTAAATGGTTATAATGTAAAATCAAGTCACTATGGCCATGCGTGTATGTTGAATATAAAAGAGTCTTTACAAACCCAGCTTTCTTAGGTAGGAAGCAGCCCGGGAGGAGGGGTGCAGGGCAGAAAAATGGAAGGCAGAAAGAGTAGGGTCTAATGGTGTCACACAGGTGGTGGTAACCAATCTACAGTCTCAAACGTAGCCATAAACTGCTGAAAACCTTGCTTTAATTTGTTTCTTTGTTTGAGACTGGGTAGGCAATTAAAGTAGTGACTAATTCACGCTTCTAACAATTGACCAAGAAGAATTCACAGTAATGACTTCGTAATTGGGAAACTCCTAGAGTGTCTATACCCAGCACGTAAAAAATGGCACGTTAGCTCTTAAAACCTCCCAGAAGGGACCTACCATGGCCCCAACTGACAAACCAAGACGCCTGTGCTGGGGAAGACTAAGACACTTGTCCAAGGTCTCCAGGCTGCAAGGATGCAACTCACCCAGACCTGAGACCGAACAGCCACTGGGGGCCCCTCGAAAGATGAACATCAGTGGTGCTCAACCTTTGGGTCCCTGTAGCCCTTTTGAACTCTAGACATTTTGGCAGTGCATTTAAAGAAATCCCAGGACTTGGAACATCTCAAGTCAGTGCTGACCACGGTGTAAGCCCTTCCCCAGGAAGCAGTGACTGCGTGCCCATGTTGGCATCCTCAGCCCTCCTGCTTTTGTTTCTGACTTACTCCCCTCTGTGTCCTGGGGACAGTGAGCAGAGTCGTGTGTGTCTCTCACTGCCGTGATGGGTCCCGGAGGCTAGCCTCGGCACTCCGGTGAGGGGACTTTTCTTTGACGTAGCTTGACATTAACGACACATTTCACCTCTGCGCTTTGTAACACAACCTCTCAACTCAATGACAGTCATTGCGGTATATTCAGTAATAACAAAAATAAGCTTTCCACGTGGCTGAAACTTTGTCAACACGTGTGACAGGATTGCAAGACACAGAGGACCCCTGGAGGATATCATCTCAGCGTCCTTTGAATGATTATGTAATGGAATATTAAGGCTGGGTCTGTCATATAACAGAAATGTGAACAGGAAAGTTTAAATGATGCTAACTGGATTTTAAAAAGTCTTTTAAAAATTATGACTTCCACCATTCATAGCCTGCTTTAAATACTAGAAATTATCCTTTATAGGGTATTATTTCATCGAATAATGCATTTTTTTATACATCAGATCTCCATTATACATTTTCACTTGTAATAGCTATACATTCAATCTTTAGGATGATTAAACTACTCACCACCCATCAACATCCCTGGGAAAAAATGACTGTCCTTAAAAAACATAGCCAGTAGCACGTATATTTTCAGAATCGTGAATTTGTTTGCATGATAACTGCAATTACAAATCTGGAGTTTTTAATCTAGCAATCAGATGACAAGATGAGCAATTACCATTCCGTGCTTAACTATTTTTATGACGACTTTTTTTTCCCCCAAAGCAGCTGTTGTGGTTAAAAACACAAAGATTCTTATTTTTTTCTCCCCATGCTACAGTATTTTGGCAAACAAATCTCTGTTTCCCAAAACATGAAGAGTCGGATTCCGAGAGATGATGTAACACATGTGTGCTTTCATAGATTTTCCAGTGCTTAATTATCTCGCGGATATGGACTTTTTTCTTTTTTTTCTTTTTTAACCTCACACAACGCTTAATACAGAACAGGTACCCAATGAGTCGTTCATGAATGGAGGAGTGAATGAATATTTGGATTATTTACCTGTATCTTTCTAAAAGTGATGTGTGTGTGTGTGTGTGTGTGGTCACAACTGGAAAAGAAAACCCAAAATATTTATCGATGCTGTTTTCCTTTCTTCCCCAACTGGCTGATGACATTAAAGAGGTAGATAATGTTCTCTGGAGAATTGCAGACAAGAGATACAAGTGTGCGTTAGAGAGTTTGAGTCCCTGTGTTAATCATTGTGTCAACTCAACGAAATACAAGGGAATGAGAAAAACAGGATGAGTAGTAAATAGATAAATGCCACTGATCAGTGCTGATTTCAGATAGTTTTGTTTCCCAGCAGACCGTTTTGGTTAGAATAGATGTGTAAAATTCTTACAAAGAACAGGCAGGAACTCTGCGCAAAAATCTCATACCAACCCAGGCTTCTTTGTGAATCCGTCTAAAAATCCCTCCTTTATAAAGCCTTCACTGTTAATCATGGACCTAGCTTATTGTGTCCCTTGCCCCTGTGTCTGACACTTACTCGCACCCATTCTAGCACTTGCTATGCTGACATCTCCCCCCCCTCCACCCCCCAATATGTATTTGGATGTTCTCCCAATAGCCTTGTTACAGCTTTAATGGGTGAGACCATGCTTTAGTAGTCTTTGCACCTGCTGTGTCTGGCATAATGTTGTTGCCCAATGAAATTTGTTGAGTTTGATTGAGGGAAGGGAAATGGGTAACATACGCATACCTCAGCTGCAGTTACTTTAAGCAGATTTACAGTTTACAAGTATAATCTTCAGAGATCGAATTTTCCATTCAGGCTGCAGGACTATTTCCATAAGTTTAAGGGGTTGGTTTTAATTTATAGTCAAGGTCATATTGGAAACGGGGATCACAGTGTAGAACTCTGTTGTTCCTGTTGGTAGGAGCTTCTTATTTTCTCTGAGACATCTCAAAGTAGAGCTCAGTGGCAAGTCCTGACCCATCTAATGAGTCAAGATATTCGTGATAAGCAGGTAATTTTTCCATTATGCTTTTGTGTGCATAAAAAAAAGTATTGTGTCACCCACATGGTTTCACATATGACATTAACGCGATTCATTGTAGTCATGTGGTGCAGAAACCAGTTTTTTCAGAGCAATCACTAACCTATACAACAGAATTCTTCATCGGTCTTTTAAATCTCAGCACCATTATTCAGTCCTTGGGCACATTTAAAAATGGACTTTCAAATTTTAAAAGCTGGTGGAAAATAAATTTATAACATTGCAGGAGGGCTGCTCATCAATACCCATCAAAAGCAATTGCATGTAATTTGTCTCAGCAATTCTGTCATAAAATTCTACAAAAATTTCATGAAACTGGGGTTATCAAAACAGAAAAACTTAAAGGCCATCATGATATACAAGAATTGTGGTTAAGCTACATAAAACTGGTTAAATGGAAGACAAGGAAAGTATTTTGAAATACAAATATTTTCATGAGTTAGGAGCAAAATTAAAACATCAGGTTGCAAAACTACATGAGCACAACCCCTTTTTTGGAGAACGATACCTAGATGGGAAAAAGGGAGAGGATATCTACCAATATTGCCACCACATCTTTAGGTTAAAGAATGGTCATGATTTCTACTATCTTATTGGTAGCTACAGGTGTTTTCTAACTTTCTGCAGTGAACATGAATTGCTTTAGCAATAAGGAAAATAACTCTGGAAAACAGTATGGAGGTTCCTCAAAAAATTAAAAATAGAACTACCCTACACCCCAGCAATTGCACTATGAGGTATTTATCCAAAGGATACAAAAATGCTGACTTGAGGGGCCCCAGCACCCCAATGTTTATAGCAGCACTATCCACAATAGCCAATTTATGGAAAGAGCCCAAATGTTCATCAACTGACGAATGGATAAAGAAGATGTGGGATATGTATATAATGGACTATTCCTCAGTGATCAAAAAGAATGAACTCTTGCTATTTGCAACAATATGGATGGAACTAGACTGTATGATGCTCAGTGACATAAGTCAGTCAGAGGAAGATACTTATCATATGATTTCACTCATGTGTGGAACTTAAGAAATAAAACAGATGAACAGGGAAGGGAAGGAAAAATAAGATAAAAACAGAAAGGGAGGCAAACCATAAGAGTCTCTTAAATGCAGAGAACAAACTGAGAGTTGCTAGAGGGGAGGTGGGTGGGGGTTCAGGCTAGATGGGCAACAGGCATTACGGAAGGCACTTGCTGGGATGAGCCCTGGGTGTTATATAGAAGTGATGAATTAAAAATTCTACTCCTGAAATAAATAAATAATGAATGAATGAACGAATGAATGAATGAATAAATGAATGAATGAATGAATGAATGAATAAATAAATAAATAAATAAATAAATAGGAAAAGGAAAAATAAATTTTAAAATCCTGGGGAAAAAAAAGAAGAAAAAAGATAAAAGAAAGCTATCATTGACATTTACACAGAGTCTTCCGCACGGCATTGAAAAAAGCAAACCGCCTAGTGCCGGAATAGCAGGTACTCCACACCTAGGGGACCCCACTCACCAATCGGAGCCCTTTGCCCTGGGCAACCTTGATGGAACCCAGTTTTCCTCAGCACCGTGCTCTTAATTATCCATTCATCCAAGCTGGCGTGAGAAATGCAACCTGTTCGCCGACTCAGCTCTATCAAAACAAAACAAGCAAAACACAGTAGAACTCTCTCCCCCCGGGGTTGAGATTCTCTTGTTGCATTCCATTGTTTTCTATACTAGTGGTTTTTAAAAAATATTTTATTTATTTATTTTGAGAGAGAGAGAGAGAGCGAGCAAAGAAGGGACAGAGAGAGAGAGAGAGAGAGAGAATTCCAAGCAGACTCCACGCTGTCAGCACAGAGCCCGATGTGGGGCGCGAACTCACAAACTGTGAGATCACGACCTGAGCCAAAATCTTAACCAACTGAGCCACCGGGTGTGCCTATGATAGTGTGTTAATTTCTCCACTCGTAAAAACTTCTCTTTCCTTCCAAGGAAGTAATGTAGGTGAACAAAATGGTAGATGTGAGGCCAGATGTCTTTCTTGGAGGAAAAAAAAAATAATGCCTTAAATCAGGTTCATAGTTCAATTGTTCTCACAAGATCAGATACGGATGGAAGGCCTGTGGATGAGAACTTTCTCTCCATCCACCTCCCCACCCCCGCCAAAAGTCTATCAAACTTTATCTTTTGTGCATAGCAAAACTTACTATTTGATTATCCTTCCAACGACTGGTTAGAACGGTAAATATAGTGTAACATAATTCATGTCTTCTTGGTATTGAAGTCCAAGGCCTCACCCTTGTAAGGAAAGTGGTCTAGGACCCTCATACTGGAAGTCCCTTCTTAGATGCAGCACTTACAGGTTCAGTGGGTGTGGAACAGAGCTAACCAAGTGAAATTTATCTGGATTAAAAATGAAATTATTTCCTCAGATTATTTCTCTCTTCATAAGGTACACTCATTTCAAAATCTAGGTCTTTTTAAACTCACTTTTTTTTTTCTTACTGGTGATTAATTTAAAAGGGGGGAGGCAAAAGTCTTCCCTATTTTATGATATTTAGTACTGTCCCCCCATCTCCTTTTCTCCCCAAAATAATTCCTCTTCCTGAAGACAATACCTCTTTCTTCTTCCCAGGCATTTATAAAAATGTTCTCATTGAATTTCACAGTAAGATCTGTGTGAAGCTCCTTCAGGTTTCAGGAAATGGAGATACACTTCTTGGGTTTTCTCTGTACGCGGTGTTTCTTGTAAAACTCGCTGAGAGACATTAGCAGCTGCAGAACTGGAAGGCTATTCCCTCTGTCAGGAGGTGACAGTGGCTTATGTTCCAAACGTCTTTTTTGTAAGTGGCCCAATAGCAACAACCCTACTCATACCTCAGTGTTCTGGACCCCACTTCCGTCATTAAATGTCTTCCCTCTCTATCACCAACTACTTCCTTGTTGTCTCCTTCCCCTGTCATGGCTTCTGCTTACTTCCTTCTCTCTGTGCTTTGCTCCTGTTCTGCTCTACTCTGTGTCGCCTCTCTCTGTGAGTCTCATTCAGACTCCTCAAGAAAGAGCATGGTTGGCCATCCAGTCATCCCCTAGTACCAGGTGGAGAACCTCCAGGAGGCAGCAGACTTTTTAGACTGCTGCCCAGGCTAGAATTGGCTGCCTTTGTGTTGGTTGATGACCTCCTTCCTATCAGGTGTTTCTCTGCCCAAGAAACATCTCAGAAATGGCCGTAGATTCAGCAAGTTCATATACCATGACCTATCCTGGTAGATCAGTTTCCTAGATTATTCTGTGAACTATAAGGTGATGTGGCATTTAGCGTAATAAAAAGAGGCCTTATTGCCTGATTGCCTGTCAGTCAGAGATTACATACGGGGGTCTCAGAAATCATAGGAGGAAGGAAGTGTAATAGTTTGAGAAAATGTTGAAAAATGTAGGAGATTACAATTTGCCGGCTTACTTCAAAGTAAATGGAAGACAAGATCTGGCTCTGAGTTTATTTCTTTTTAATTTTTTTTTAATATTTATTTTTGAGAGGGAGAGAGAGCAAGTGAGCATGTGTGGGGGGAGGGGCAGAGAGAGAGGGAGACACAGAATCCGAAGCAGGCTCCGGGCTCTGAGCTGTCAGCACAGAGCCCGACACGGGGCTCGAACCCACGAGCCGGGAGATCATGACCTGAGCTGAAGTTGGGTGCTTAACCGACTGAGCCACCCAGACACCCCTAATGTCTTCAAAACCATTATATGAAATGCATCCTTGATTACCTAGGTTATACTAGAGAATATGGTTTCATTACCGAAAAAAAAGTTGATAGGTTTTAACAATGTGACTTGCTTAACATTCACATTTTTTTACAAGAAACATTCTCTATCTTGACATGGGCGGTGGTTCCAAGGGTACATACAAATGGAGGGAAAAAAAAAGAAGTCATCGAGCTGGATGCTTAAGGTTAGCGAACTTGATGCACTTGATGCTGTTTTTCAATTCAAAGGACACTGCATGATTTCTTTCTTCCTTCCCATCCTTGTCTTGGCCGAATCTTCTCCAGCTCGAGGCTCTAGACTAAATATGGCCTACGCTGCACTCTCTTCCCTTCCTGTTACTCTACCCCAGGTCAATCACCTCTTCTGACGCAGTCCTGATCTGCTTCTGTCTTCATCAGGTGCCCTTATTTAAATAACTCTTGTGCCCGTCTCTTACCGCCTACTTAGCAGTACGCTTCCCGGAGGCAGTCATCATCCTTTATTTTGCCTTTATGTCTCCGTGGCAACCGGCACAGGACTTAGCTCATAGTGGGATTCCATTAAGGACATGACTCCAGGAATAGCGGAACTTCCAGGAACCATAGAGACTGATGGCCCTCTTTCTTTTTTTTTCTGAAAGAGATCGCTAATATACAGGGTGTACGTAGGGAAAGACAAACAGGCACTGATTTTTTTTGTTACTAATAAAAACGTTATCATTTTACTTACTTTAAATTGCTACACATGAGATCACACTAGCCATTTTGAAGCCTACAATTCAGTGGCTTTTGCTAGAGTCACAATATTGTGCGATCACTGCTTCCAACATATTTTCATTGGCCCCAGAGAAAACCCCATATTCATTAAGCAGGCTCCTCTGCCTCTTCCTTATCCCCGGCACCTGGGACAAACACTGATCTGCTTTCTGTCTCCATAGGTTCGCCTATTCTGGACATTTCATATAAATGGAATTGTATGACACGTAGCCTTTTGTGTCTGACGTCTTTCATTTAGCATAATGTGTTCAGGGTTCATCCACAGGTTATCACGTATCAGTGTCTTATTCCTTTGTATGGCTGAAGTCCTAATGGTTTTTTTTTGGGGGGGGGGAGGGGTCAGGAGAGCACAAGTAGGGGAGGGGCAGAGAGAGGGGGACTGAGGATCCCAAGTGGGCTCTGCGCTGACAGAGGTGGGGCTTGAACTCGCGAACCGCGAGAACATGACCTGAGCCGAAGTCAGATGCTCAACCGGCTGAGCCATCCAGGCGCCCCCGAAGTACTAATATTTTTAAGCACAAAACACCAGATACCGTGCCAGCTACTTTCCATATGTAAGTAGTCCCCGTAACAGCCCTAAAATTCGTAAACAGTATTATCCTTATTTTTACAGACCTGAATGCTAAGGTTCCCAGAAGTGACGTGTCTCGCCCGACTTTGGAAAGCCAACCCACCAGCCAGCCTAGTTTGGGAGCCACGTTCCTGACCACACCGAGTTGTCTCTCTTGCTAGGATCCTTCCTTACTTTACGTCTGGGTCTGGTCATGCATTCCCTGATGTCATATCAGTGACATCGCCTGACATTTCAGGGTGGGCCAAACAGACCCTTGTTTGTGGTTTCCCTTGTTTGAAATCACCTGTCCGTTCTCAATATAGATACTGAAAACTTCCCAGAAATTTCCATTGCTCTCCAGGCGTGTGTAACTAAAGTTTCAGCCGACTGAAACGTGAAAGCAATTTTCCCTCATCGCCTAGAGATCATCAGAGAGGAAGACCTCATCCAGCTCGCTTTAAACTGGTGAAAAGAGGGAGTGCTTTGAATATGCATGAGCATCACCGAGGCGGCAACAGCAGAGGTGGATTTTAATAATTAATTCATTAGGCCAATTTATTTCTCTAATTGGTTGTGAAGCTTTGTCAACTAGGAGAGAGTAAAAACAATTACGAATTTTTAAAAGAATTTAAAACTTAGCGGAGTTTGGATGTTAACGATGCACAGAGAGACGAAAGCAGACAGGAGGCCCTAATTATTTCTTAAATAAGCGTTTAAATATTTACAAATTGCACTTCAGCGAAACTCGTGTTTACTTTCATGGACGTGTGCCGTCTCCATTTGTGCTGGGATTGTGGTTCCGAACACAGGCCCTGAGGGCCTTTTTCCGGTTGAAGGGCCGCATTCTTAACCTTGGATTCATGAACCTTTTCAGGGGGTCTGGTGACACCTTGAAATGATCTGGAACACGTTCCAGCTCTGGAACACGTGCATTTTTTTTCTGAAACGGGAATGCGGTTTAAGGAGCTGCAGCAGGGGCTCGGAGCCCAGCGTTGGAAAGGCTGTCCCTTCATACCTTCCACCTGTCCCTCTCTTACTAGTAAACCAACTGTATAGTCAGCTCAAAGCCTGCAGGAAATTCCAGGGGCAGCTAGAGGAAGGCTAACACGAGAAGCAGTCCGCTGCCGGAGATCGTTTTCTGGAGGTGCAGGAAGCAAGAATGAGCAGAACCTTACAACTCAAAAAGCGTGGTCCACAGACCAGCCACACCAGCATCCCTGGGGAGCTTGTTAGACACGTAGAATCTCAGGCCCCACCCAGATCTCCTGGATCAGAGTCTGTATTTTTAACTGGGTGCCCAGGGATTCCTAGACCCGGTAGAGCCTGAGAAACACAGGTCGGGCTAGTGCGCTTTTCCACACACCGCCGTCCATTCTCAGCACGGCCCCTTCTGCTCCGTCCCCCGTAGGAAGCCACATCCTCTTCCATCAGGGCCCTGATTCTAGCTCCTCCATGTCACGCGGGGTTCCTGGTGTTCTCTGATGTCACCTTATGGAAGTGGCAGTTTCTAACGCATGGGCTGTCGGCTGCAGCCTCTGTCTGGTGCACAGACTCCTGTGACTACCCTCTCTTGATGGTGCTGGGATAAGAAGAGAGGAAGGAATGGGAAGATTAGGGTCTCCGGTCACCTTCTCCATGGGCCATATGGCCTTGAGCGGGTCACGGCCTCCTGTGCTCGGTACCCTCATCTTCAGCCTTCGCGGGATTGGGGTAACTGTTTTCTTCTTTATTCTAAAGCCGCTTTATTGAGGTATGAGTGGCATGTAAAAGTGTGTTCATGCACCATGTGTCCAACTTGATGAGTTTGGGCATAGATATGCCCCCCACGAAGCCGTCACCACCCCCATAGCCCTCACTCCCCAAAGCGTCCTCGTGCCCCCCTTTTTATGATTATCACTGTTATTGTGGTATTATTACTATTTTGTGGTTCTTCTTATGAAGTGTTCTTAACGTAAGGTCTACCTTCCCAGCAAAGTTTAAGTGCAGGCTACAGCATGATTGGCTCTCGGCACTACTCTGTACCGTACGTCTCCCCCTCCTTAGGGATTCTGAGTTACCGTGGCTGCTTTATGGCACCCAGAGCCACATCCTTGGTCCTTTGCGAGGCGTCCTCCACCAGGTTTGCCGCGGAACGCGACACGCTTCGCGTGCATTGAGCAGGGTTGCAAATTCCTCTGCGACAAAATGAGATTAATTTTTGAGCTTCAGTACTTGGTGTTTATCTGTTGTGGTGCTGTCATTGCAATGATACAGTCTCCCATGCAGACAATTAAAAATCAGGCTGACGGAATCTGTCCTGATTGCTTTGCCTTGAATCATAATTCAGTGAAGAAGCATCGCCCGTGCAAATAGGAGAGCCGCATGCTTTGTTTGAAGGTTCACCGTTGCTTTGACTTCCTGTAGACACTGTTCTCTTCCTCCAGAAGACCTCAAGGACCCCCTCTCCCCAGCCAAAGCCAGGGACTTAGGAGGAATGGCTTCGGTGGCGCCTAGAATTCCTTTTCCCTCTACTCTTAAACCCCAGGGCTGTCCCCATGTGACCCCCTCAACAGGCTACCCAAAATTCCCTTCTCCACTGAGAGCTTCGCACTTGGATATTTTCTCTACTTGTGTCTTCCTACATCGAACTTACCTGTTTTAATTGTTCCCTCAGAAGCCAGATCACTGCTGCTAAAGAGCAAACGTGGCAAATTAATCTGTTCGCAAGCCCTGAATAGTGGGTGCTAGTGAAGTTATTTCTTTGTGCTTTACAAATGGAAAAGGAAGACGATCATCATTCTCCTCTTGTCACGGAGCGTGAGTGACAGTCACATGGGGGCGTGGGGAGGAGTGATGAGGGAACAGCTCCTTAACTCCATCTTCTCCCAAATTAAGTCAAACTGGAGAAATCCCAGCTTACGCCCACAACAGGGGACCGAATACAGGCTTTGGGGGAAATGAAAAGAGGGATCTGATGAATTGTTCTTTGGTTATTTTTTTTCTTCTATATTTTTTGTCCCTTTGTCTCTTTTCTGCCATAGACAGCTTCTGTTCTCCAACTGAACACATAACAGTAGGTAGAGCCTTTCCATGCAAACCTAATGGCATTTATGAAGTTTAGTCCCCTTCTGCTAGAGTGTGCCCATCTTCCAGGGGAGCAAGGCAGACAGTCACGTGCCTAGGCTCAGTTTGCAAGGGAAAGAATCTCTCCAATGTGGACAAGACAAGAGCAAGTTAATTGAGCACACTCACGGGTGTGGATCCTTTTTGGGTGCGTAAATAACAGTTGTACGTAAATATTATTACGTTCTAGAAGGTTCTTCCAATGCTACTTTAAATGGCTCCCTATTGACTCTGAATTGGACCTGAGTTAATGATTCTTTCTTTTTTAAGTTTATTTATTTATTTTGAGATAAGGTGAGCAGGGGAGGGGCAGAGAGAGTGTGAGAGAGAGAGGGAAAGAGAGAGAATCCCAAGCAGGCTCCGCACTGTCAGCACAGAGCCCAATGCGCGGCTCAAACTCACAAACCGTGAGATCGTGCCCTGAGCCGAAACCAAGAGCCAGACACTTAACCATCTGAGCCACCCAGGCGCCCCTGAGTTAATGATTCTTAATTTAAATGAACAGTGGCATTAACGTGAGGAAGCCGTCAACTTACCTCCTTAAGGTACTGGATGATACCTGATCTATTCAAAAGAGGTGTAAACTTCGTAACCACTTAGGAGAGATGGTTTTTCAGACCCATTCCTTCTGAGTCCCAAAGAATGGATGTCATCTCTTAAACATTTTATCCCTCTCTTAATCTGAGGTTCTCTCTAAGGTAAAATCAGTCATTCCCTTTAGTCGTTTAGACTTCCGTAATTAAACACTGTGGTTGTGTATCTAGGGTTTCATGTTAGGGGGAGACAAAGCCTGGTTCGGCTCCCTCCCTAGGGACAAGTCACTAGTCTGAGATGGAGGGGACTCTTGAGGGGCTTGTATTAGGGGACACCCTAGTTTGGAGACCTCTATCAGTGCGCCACTGTCCTGCAAAATCATATCTGATACTTTTCGTCCATCTTCATAACCTGAAAGTAGCCTACAGTGTTTCAGAAGTGGGAAAATCCTGTTTTCACCTACAGCAATTGCAATAGCCCCAGCTTGGAAGAGAGGCTTTGATTTTTTTTTTTTTTCCTTTTGTTTTGAAAACTCTTTCCAATTTTGTTAACAAACCAGAGCGGTCAGATGGATGTGTTGACAAGTGTCAAAAGATTTCGTGAGTCCCATTTCAAGAAAGAAGACCAAATGATCAGAGCAGTATTTACATCCTACTGGAATAGGATGTGTAATGGAATTATGGCTTCGCGGTGAGAGCCCCCGCTGGGTTTAGCTGTGGGAGAGAAAATAAGAAATCACTCTGGCAACTGAGAAGGACACTCATGGTTTATACTGAAGAAGGGGAGAGAAAGGAGAAATAAGGCAGTGTGTGTGCGTGTGCACGCGTGTGTGTTGTGCAGGTGTGTAACGACAGGATTCTTCAGTGGTAACACGGCTTCCCTGATTGTCGGCAAAGTACAAATTTGGTTACGCTTGCGTAGTGATCTGAAGATGACATTTTTCATAAATGCTTACTGCCTTTGGGTATTTTTAGCTAGTGGTGGGAGAAAAAGGCACTTTTACAAAGGGGATTTTAACCAAGGAGATAGCGATGGCAAAATTAGGAAGCAGGTGAAGTTTCTCCTTCTGTCTCCCTTGTCTGCAAACTATTTACTGCCCTCCATACCTCCTTCCGACTTCTCCATCCATTGAATCCTGGGAAAATAGTTTTAAACTTCTTCATAGCAATGATAAATGGCTTGGTAGGCCATGAAGCGAAATGGTCAAGGGTCAGAAAGATCTGGGATCGAATCCTGGCTCTGCCAGATACTGTGGAGTCTTTCCACATACAAGGTCAACTTTCCGAGCCTCAGTTTCTTAAACTCAAAAGTGGGAAGAATCAAATTTTCTTGGTGAAATGCTATGATTGAGTGAGATAATGCTATAAAGCACTGAGCATAGGAGTTGGGACACAGTAAGTGACAGATTAATGATAGCTTTTGTTATTGCTGTATTTCGTCATCCTTGAAAGGAGAGAAGAGATTTCAAATCTTTGGAATTTTTCTAACAGTAATTGGAAGACTTTGGTTATATTTTCTAGGAAAGGGAAATCCTGGAATCAATCCACTTTCTATTGGGAAGGGCACCATGTTTCACATTTCTCTCCTCAGACTTTGTTCATCCTTCAACTCACTTTGTACCTTTTTACCACTTCTCCCTGTTGCTCCCACCGTCCCCAGTACCTGAGAACCATTTTTATACTCTGTTGCAATGAGTCAGACTTTTTTTCTTTTTATAAGATTCTACACGTAAGCGATATCATTAGTATTTGTCTTTCTCTGCCTGGCTTATTTCACTTGCCATAACACCTCCAAGGTCTGTCCAAGTAGTCCCAGATGGCAGGAGTTCCTTCTTTTTCATGGCTGGGTAATGTTCCATTGTGCATGTAGATCATCTCTTCCCATTCATCTGTTGATGGGAGCTTAGGTTGTTTCCAAAATTTGGTTATTGTGAATAATGTTGCAATGAGGATGGGAATGTATATATCTCTTCAATATCCTGTTTTCATTTCCTTTGGATATGTATCCAGAAGTGGGATTGTTGGATCATATCATACTTCTGTTTTTAGCAAAACCTCCATTCTGGTTTTCTGTATTTTTTAAATTTCTTTTAATGTTTATTTTTTTAAGAGGAAAAGGAGACAGAGCATGAGAGGAGCAGAAAGAGAGGGAGACACAGAGTCCAAAGCTCCAGGCTCTGAGCTGTCAACACAGAGCCTGATGCGGGGCCCGAACCCACAAACTGTAAGATCATGACTTGAGCTGAAATCAGACGCTCAACCAACTGAGCCACCCAGGCACCCCATACTGGTTTTCTATAGTGGCTGAACCTATTTACATTCCCACCATCAGGGCACAAGGCTTCCCTTTCTCCACATCCTTGCCAACACTTGTTATCTCTTGACTTTGAATGATGGCCATTCTAACAGATGGGAGGTGATATCTCATTATGGTTTTGATTTGCATCTCCCTGGTGATGAGTGATGTAAGGCACCTTTTCATGAACTTGTTGGCCATTTACGTGCCTTCTTTAGAAAAATGTCTATGTAGTTCCTGTGCTCATTTTTTTTTTTATTGTATTGTTTGGGTTTGTTTTGCCTTGTTTTGTTTGCTTTTGAGCTATCTAGTTCCTTATATATTTTGGATATTAACCTCTTATCAGACATACATTGGCACACACCTTCTCCATTTCCATAGGTTGTCTTTTCACTTTGCTGATGGTTTCCTTCTTTGTACAGAAGCTTTTTAGTTTGATGTACTTCAGCTTGTTTAATTTTGCTTTGGTTGCCTTTGCTTTGGGTGTCAAATCCCCAAAAATAAGTCATTGCCAAGACCGATGTCAAGCAGCTTACCCTCTATGTTTTCTTCTAGGAGTTTTGTGGCTTCAGGTCTTACATTCGAGTCTTTAATGCATTTTGAGTTGATTTTTGTGTGTGGTGAGATAGGGGTCCAGTGTCATTCTTTCACACGTGGCTGTCCAGTTTTCCCTACACCAGTCCCTGAAGACACTGTCCTTCCCCCACTGAATATTTTTGGCTCCTTTGTCATAAATCAGTTGATCCATATATGCCCAAGTTTATTTCTGGGTTGTGTATTCTGCTGCATCGATTTATGTGCTTATTTTTGTGCCAGTACCATGCTGGTTTGATTATCGTGAAAATCAGGAAGTGTGAT
This sequence comes from Panthera onca, assembly GCF_046562875.1. Taxonomy (NCBI): domain Eukaryota; kingdom Metazoa; phylum Chordata; class Mammalia; order Carnivora; family Felidae; genus Panthera; species Panthera onca. The sequence continues at coordinate 15,901,835 of NC_138343.1, read as the reverse complement.
GCTTGTAGGTTTGCCCTTCGTTCTCAAGATCGCTTGGGCTATTCAGGCTCTTTCGTGGTTCTATAACGATTTTAGAATTGTTTTTTTTTTTTTTCTATTTCTTTGAAAAATGTCATTGGAGTTTTGACCAGGATGGTATTGAATCTGTACATTGTTTGGGTAGGATGGACATTTTAAGCAAACACTTTCTTTTCAATTATTTTCTTTGGGGGGAGTGTGAGAGTGTATCATTTAGCATATACGATGCGACAAACCATTCCCCAAAGTGAGCCTAAAGCAGCATTTGTTATCTCTCATGATTCTGTGGATCGTCTGGATGCTTCTCTTGGTCTGAGCCAGCCTTGCGGGGGCGGGCTGGTCAAGAATGGTCTCACTCACATGACTGAGCCTCAGCTGAGACAGCTGAGCTGCCTGGGCTGGTTGGAGCCTGTGACATCAGGCAGGAGGCTCACCTCAGCTTTTGGATATGGTGGCACAAGGATTCCCAGTAGCTAGAAGGGGTAAATCCCAATAAGCAAGCACTTTTTAAGTCTGTTTGCTAATCCGTCAAAGCGGATGCAGATTGAAGAAGCATAGCATCCATCACTCGCTGGAAGTTACTACAAAACAACCCCCCTGTGACTATTCAGACTCCACGATACAGACATTTTAGGTTAGCCAGCCCTTCTAATCCCCATACACGGCTATAAAGAGAGCTCTTTAGAATATTCTGTGGCGCGTCGACAGCTTTGTTCCAATAAAAAATCAAAACCTTTAGGAAAAGTGCAACACTTCGTAGAGCACCGAATCATCATCTATATATAATTCTTGGCCTTTCAATCTCTGCTAGGTTTCCCAGTAAGAAAGTCTTTGGAAGTGTCTTAAAAACGTGAAAGGGACAAGGAAAAGTAAGGCATTGTTATCATCTCTCAGGAGTGGATAGGGTGGCTTTCGTTTCCCACCCCCTTTATTATTTTATTTATTTATTTATTTCGTTGGTTTGGTTTTGGTGAGAACAATGACGACTTTTTTTTTTTTTTTTCAGAGAATGCTCACACAGTTCTCGTATTTTAGTCATCTGGTTTCTATTCTTAATCAGAAAAACGACATTGGTATACCTTTTTAAGTTTGAAATAATAAAGAGTTGAGATTGTAAACGAAATGTTTAGCACTTTGATTTCAAATTAATTTCCATTTTCTCTTGCCAACAATGCAAGCTGTGCCTTTGTAAATCTCCCTGGGGAGTAACCCTTCTGGTAAGGGCATGTTGCTTGAAGATAAGAGATGGGATGAGAAGGAGAAAAGGGCCGGAGGAGAGGGAAACCGTGCAAGTGAGAGGTAGTGGGAAATTGCATAAAGCACCTCTTTGCTCTGAAACAAGTTTCCATCGTCTTTAGAAACATTAAAAATACTTGATCACAGGGGCGCCTGGGTGGCTCAGTCGGTGAAGCGTCCGACTTCAGCTCAGGTCAGCATCTCGTGGTTCACGAGTTCAAGCCCCGCATTGGGCTCTGTGCTGACAGCTCAGAGCCTGGAGCCTGCTATGGATTCTGTGTTTCCTTCTCTCTCTGCCCCTCCCCGCTCGCCCCCCCCCCCCCCCCCACAAATGAATAAACATTAAAAAAATTTTAATTTAAAAAACACTTGTTCGCAGATAATGTTACGACACAGCGAGCACTCAATCGTGTATGCCACACATTTTACAAATAAGGGAGGGAGGGGCGCCTGGCCGACTTGGTTGGAGGAGCACTCAACTCTTGATCTCGGGATTGTAGGTTCAAGCCCCACATTGGGTGTAGAGATTACTTATAAATAAAATCTTAAAGAAACACAACAAATAAGGACGGGAGGTTAAATAAGCTGCTAAGCTTCACCCACCCTGATCCACGTTGGAACCCAGACCTAAGAGTAAACAAATTGAACAATCTGATTTTACTCTGTCTTGGTGAATGGTGCTCAGGAATGTGAGAACGCCTGGAGAGAAACTTTTGGAGAGGCTAATTCTGTTTGCAAGCCACACGAGGCGACCGTGGTTGAGGTGCGCCCTCCTGGCCTCAAGCCAAAAAAGATGAGACTTAAGAAAATGGTCAGGAGAGGGGCGCCTGGGTGGCTCAGTCGGTTGGGCGTCCGACTTCGGCTCAGGTCGTGATCTCACGGTTTGTGAGTTCGAGCCCCACGTCGGGCTCTGTGCCGACAGCTCAGAGCCTGGAGCCTGCTTTGGATTCTGTGTCTTCCTCTCTCGGCCCCTCTCCTGTCTATCTCTCTCTCTCACACACACACAAAAGTACATAAACATCAAAAACTATTTAAAAAAACAAAAAGGAAAATCACAAGGAGAGTCTGTTTTGGGTCGTGTGGTGCTGGGGGAGCACAGCAGCTGCTGTAGGACTCGGGCGGAAGAAACATGAAAGACAGGAGCCTCAGTGCCGCCACAGAACAGAGATCTGTGGTTTCTGGAAGTCACTGGCCTCCTGTCAACTAACCGTCAAAGGTGTGTGTTTCCAGGGAATGAGACGTGGGCAGAAATAGCAAACTGACCCGGAGCTCCTAACTGGACTTTGGCACCTGGAGGGACAGTGAGATCCTAGCAGGGAAACCCTGTGTAACAATGGGCTTCTGAGAACCCGAGACCTAGTGGGAAGCCGCAAGGAACCAGCCAGTCCCCTGGTTGGGGATCTACTAGGGAGAGACGCCAAGCAGATGGTGGCTGGGGCACAGCTGGGGGACAGCTGGGTGGGAGGCCTTTTGACACTCTGCAAAGCTGTCTGTTGACTTTAAAACTCTGCCCCAACCAGAAGAAACCGATGCCGGCTCACGACGGTTCTAAGCAACGAAGACATCCCCTGAGCCTTATCTGTCTCTTCTTTCTGCGCCTTTCCTGAGTCCTGGGGGAGAAGGAGCATCTAGAGAGTGTGGGCCGAGGGCAGTAAGGAGGGCAGAAACTCCAGGCCGGAAGGAAATAAGCGTGCGATGAAAACAGAGTTTTCTGGACATACTAATTACCGAATTGACAGTGTTTCAAGGTCTGCAGTGAGAAAAGGATTTTGTATTTTCTTTTGTTTTGTTTTGTTCTTATCTCTGAAAAGTGGCTGAGCATTCGTCACGGCACAAAACCTGACCGTCTGTGGTGGCTGTGCCATTTACTAGTGTCCATATAACCTTGGGCAGCTTACTTATATTCTCTATGCTTAGATTTCTTTTTTTTTTTTTTTTAGTGTTTATTTTTAAGACAGAGACAGAGCATGAGTGGGGGAGGGGCGGGCAGAAAGGGAGACACAGAATCCGAAGCAGGTTCCAGGTTCCGAGCTGTCAGCACAGAGCCCGACGCGGGGCTCGAACTCACGAACCGTGAGATCATGACCCGAGCCAAAGTCGGACGCTTAACCGACTGAGCCACCCAGGTGCCCCTCTATGCTTAGATTTCTAATTCCACGAAATGGGAGGATGAGTGTCACCTTTTCATGCGACTTTGGAGGAGAGGAAATAAGTTGATGTGTCTCAAGTGCGTCGAAGAGGAAATGACACGTGGGGACCACGAAGTGTGGTATCTCCAATGAAGTTGGTGAAAATCCACACAGTGAGTCCAGGAAGTTAGTGTGAAAACATCACTGGGTAGTGAAGTTACCTCTGGATGTGGGTACGTTTGTCCTGTTGGCTTTCATACGGATTGGAGATCTGCGTGACACGTAAAAGTGGTAGAAGCAAGGGGCGCCTGCGTGGCTCAGTCGGTTAAGTGTCCAACTTCCGCTCAGGTCATGATGCACGGTTCATGGGTTCAAGCCCCACGTCGGGCTCTGTGCTGACAGCTCGGAGCCTGGAGCCTGCTTCAGATTCTGTGTCTCCCTCTCTCTCTGCCCCTCCACCACTTGAGGTCTCTCTCTCTCTCTCTCTCTCTCTCTCAAAAATAAATAAACATTTAAAAAAGTGCTGGAAGTGAGCTGACCCACTCGCGTGACTGGAAGAACACAGTACTGTATTGAATTCCTCGAATTGACTTTTATAAAAATCCGTCCCTCAGTTGGAGCTAGAGATTCATCCTCTATTTTGATTCTGTCTGTGGTTTCATCTATTATCGTAATAGGACAGAAGTAGTTTCCTATCAGTAGGTTGTACTCAGCCCTCATTTATTACATGCATTTTCCCCCTTAGTTTGCAGACAAATACAGGCTAAAATTCACTAGCTGTTAGGGATCATTTGCTGCTCTGTTAGGGTATGACTACATTGTGATTTTCCGCATTCCTGAATTACCTTTGCCGTGATTTTCCTTCCAAGAGAAGGAAAATTCTGCTGCCTGCCTGATGTCTCTAATGGGATTATACATCTGCACACGATTAAAGAAGAGAGAAGCCATATAAATATGTTTCACTCTCAATCTACTGCTCTGAAAGAAGAAGGCTTAAGGATGGATTTCAGAGGGCTTGGGAAGGGGCGGTGAAGGCAGGGATGGAGACCCTGAGGGAAGTAGAAACAATGCTGTCGTATTTCCTAACTCTGTTTTCATCACACACTTAATCCCTTTTCGGCCATGGGATAATAGGATCTATTAATACACCTGGGTCCTGAAGTTTCAGAAGATTAACAATACACATGGTCTGTGTGTGTTTGTGTTTTGATCTAACACTTAGTGTAGTGGTCTAGAGAACACCGGTTCTTGATAAATAATAAATAATAAATAATAAATAATAAATAATAAATAATAAATAATACCCGGGCTTGATTCTGGGCTCTGTCCATCCTCGCTTCAACCCCCCGCCGCACCCCACCCCGTCCTCACTTCCACCCCACCCCCCAGCCCCTGACCTTGGGCAGGGAACTTCTGCTCTCTGTGCTCAGGTTTCCACCTGTGTAACATGAGTGCCAAGGAAATTAAGTTCATGTATTTAAAGTGTTTAGAAGAGCTAATGACGTTATTAGCTATTACTCGTTACTTCAAATGATAGCTAAGGGTTTGGTATTGTTCTTCTCCATTTTATTTAGAAACATACCAGCGTTTTACAAATGGAATAGAAAAAATGACCGCAACACCTCAGTTTGTATTAATACGGCTTATCTCTGTTTTTAAGAAGTTTTGAAAAATCATGTGCGGGAAGGAATAAATCCTACCATTCTTGTTTTTAACGTGGCATGTACATTATAAAAGTCACATCCAAAAACAGCAATGAGCCTCAACAGCCTATACGCTGCCTTCTTCCTTCCCACCGACTTCCTTCCCGTTTCATTGTTTGCATTATTATGCTGCTGCTTTTGAAAAATTTTTTTAATGTTTATTTATTTTTGAGAGAGAGAGAGAGAGAGAGACAGAGTGCAAGAAGGGGAGGGGCAGAGAGAGAGAGGGAGACACAGAATCTGAAGCGGTCTCCAGGCTCTGAGCTGTCAGCACAGAGCCTGATGCAGGGCTCGAACCCACAAACCGTAAGATCATGACCTGAGCCTAAGTCAGATGCTTACCCGACTGAGCCACCCAGGCATCCCTATGCTGCTGCTTTCATTTAAAAAAAAAAAAATTTTTTTTAACGTTTATTTATTTTTGAGACAGAGAGAGAGCATGAACGGGGGAGGGGCAGAGAGAGAGGGAGACACAGAACCGGAAGCAGGCTCCAGGCTCTGAGCCATCAGCCCAGAGCCCGACGCGGGGCTCGAACTCACGGACCGTGAGATCGTGACCTGAGCTGAAGTCGGACGCTTAACCGACTGAGCCACCCAGGCGCCCCTATGCTGCTGCTTTTAAAACAAAGATATTCATGTGCCTCCTCTTACATCAGGACCTTTTTTGAAAGAAACTACCCAGACTCGGTCTCAGGGCCACATGCCTATTGTTGTAAAGGAATAACTTAGCCTCCATATTGGATGAATGTCCAAATTATACCATTTATTTTAGAAAAAAAAAATTAGATTTAACACGGGAGGGACACGTCAGGGGCAAATGGCAACCAGAACTGAAGGGTCCCCACGCTCTGCCATCTGGAGCCAACCCCACACTGGACACCTAGAAAATTCCTCTTCACTGAGAGTACTCGCCCATTAAGCATATAAACAAGTCCTCCTTGAGCAGTTAGTCAAGCAAGGCATGAAGATCTGCTTTCCTTCAGTTACAGGCCGTTTGGGAATGTTAAACCCAACCAGGCAGGAAGCCAGATAGCAACAGTACAACCTTTAGGTGAACTTGGCAATCCAGCCCTGATCTTGGCTTCAGAGACTCCTGGCCATTGCTTTCCCCTGACTCCTTGCTTGTCCTTTCACCTCATACCTTCCACCTACCCAGCTGTACTTTCCAGAATTTCCTTCTGTCTCCGTGTTTGCTCCTTCATCATACGATCCTGTGCAAGTTGCCTCTTTCATCACGAAATTAAGGTTTGCTGCACTCACCATGACTCTCAATAACCTCTCCATTCATTAGGAGGTAAGCCTTCAAAATGATGAGCAGAAGGAAAAGAAATGTTAAGAGGAGACTTTTTTTTTTGTCTCCACATGTTAGGTTTACATTAGTAATGAGATTTTTTTTTCCAGATTAAAGTTTTCTTTGAATTTTAATTAATAATTTTAATACATTGGGAGTGTTTTTCAGTATGGTTCTATGCATTCACTTACATTACAAGGCTGTGTAATGTTGAAAGTAATTTTTGTGCCTGGCTAACTCCAAAAAATCCAAACATGTCACTGATTGATTTAGAAACAGGAAGACCAATAGACGGTACATTTATTTCATCTTGTTTTCAAGATTTTATTTTTAAGCCATCTTTACATCCAGTGTGGGGCTCGAACTCGCAACCCAAAGATCAAGAGTCTCACGCTTCACTGATTGAGTCAACCAGGCACCCCTCGTGAGCGGGGAAGGTGCAGAGAGCCCAACGTGGGGCTCAAACTCACGAACCGCAAGATCGTGACCTGAGCTGAAGCTGGACGCCCAACCACCTGAGCCACCCAGGCGCCCCTCATCTTTTTTTTTTTTTTTAATCTATGCATTTACCATTTTTTCCAGAAAGCAATTGAACCGCTCACTCACAAGGATACATATCCTCCAACAAGATCGCTTGATGTAAAGTTGTGACACCCCCCTGCCTCCAAAAAAAGAACAGAAAAAAAAAATTTAAACATAAAGTTGGAAGTAATATCGAGCCCAAGAGGCTAAACACCTATATCTTCATGACCCAAATCTTTTCTTTGGAGGAATTCACCTGGTTGACTAGAAAAATGGAAACGTAATCAAATTTAGTAGCAATTCCCAGTAGTTAGTAGAATCAAATTTAGTAACAGTTTGTCAACTTACAGAACAAGTGACTTTTACCTGCCAGAGAGACTTTCCTGTGGGGACCCAAGTATAGACTATTTTGCTACTTGTTATTCGTTCCCTCTGCCACTCAAGTATTCCAATGACTCTGACATAATTCTAGGCTATCCTTGAATCTTCTCTAATTTATTTCTTAAGTACATAATTTATAATCTTTATTACTTGAATATTAACAATAAAAACCACTGGCAATACATCTTAAACATACTCTGCCAGAGAACCTCCAGGTTTGCACAATGCTCAAGGTCCATAAATCAATATAAAGGAAATAATAGCTCAGGCTAAGGGCAATTAATCTTGAGACAAAGGTTAAGTAGGGATTTCTCCTGTAACTCCTCATGAAAATGAGCACACTTTGATTACCTGGATGCCTTTCTCCCATGACATCCTGACAGAACTGGCAAGAAGTTCCATGGGATTAATTATTTTAACAGCCTTGAAAATAGGCCGCGAATAACATTTTTTTTAAAGCACCTAAATAAGCAATTCTGTCCAATACCTACATTTTATCACTTGTCATCTTTATTAATTGCTTCTTATCATAAAGCTGATTATCATTAAGCTATTGATTTTTTTCGGCAAACAGCCCATCTTGAAATAGTGTTATTGGCAGGGCACCTGGGTGGCTCAGTCAGTTAAGTGTCCGACTTCTGTCCAGGTCATGATCTCACAGCCCGTGAGTTCGAGCCCCGCATCGGGCTCTGGGCTGACAGCTCGGAGCCTGGAGCCTGCTTCGGATTCTGTGTCTCCCTCTCTCTCTGCCCCTCCCCTGTTCACACACACACACACACACACTCTCTCTCTCTCTCTCTCAAAAATAAATAAACATTTAAAAAAATTTTAAATAATATTATTAGTTAAAATTCATCAAGGTTTCCTGAAAGGACTTTTCCTGTCTTTTGCTGAATCACTTTAGATACAAGGGCTATCCAAACAGCTGTTAGAACCTTACTGCATAAACATCGAAGCAACTTCATTCAGTGTATTATTGTAGGGCCTGGTTTCGTAGACACTTTGGGGTCACACACCCTTGAGAAAATGATGAAAGCTATAGACCCCCTTCCCCATAGCAACGCACAACGATTCATCCTATTAAATGTTACGTGCCTTTTCAGAGATGTTACGGACCTCCTAGAGCCTATGCAAAGGCCCCTCCACCCCAAAGATGCCATTCCTTCTAACTCAAATAAATGGACGCTGGTTATTTTAAGATATATACACATAAATGAAAGCCGGCATAAACTTTCATAAATGAAAGTTCTGGGACTTAACTAGAAAGGACCGTAGCATCCATGTGGAGAGATAGACTGTGAAGTGTTTTCATCCATGTAAAAGGCAACAAAAGTCCCCACACAGATGGAGATCCAGTTTACTGAAATTAACAGACCCTGATGTTTATAACTGAGAGAATTCTGGAACTGCCAGATATTGATATTATCATGGAAGCAAAAGGAAGCTTAAAAGTGTCCCCCCTTCATGAGAAGACTGGACCTTGGCAGGCATACCAATGATGTTAAAAAAGGCTGAAGTGAATTCTCATATCACCTCCAACTATATTATATGACGACATAAAACACAGTTGTATTTTCTGACTTCGATGAGGGAAGGAGTCCTGAAATAAATAGAATATTTAGGAGCTATCATGATTGGATATTTGGGTCTTTTCGGTACTCATTAGTCATTTTGGTGTTTAGCAATTGTTCAGTGCCTCTCTTTTCCAACAGCAAATTTAATTTGGGGATGGGATTGTCAGGTTAATCCAGAGCTAGAATTATCTGTACAAAGAAGTAACTGTGGGCTCTGATGACCTTGCTAATCTTAACCAATCACAGGTGGCTTAGTGGGTAAGCAACAGAATTGTCATTCTGTGATTTTGCTAATAGGACGTCAATTGACCAAAAGGATTTATTTATAGATCATGAAATTCTCAGCTTAAAGTGGAACGTTATGCTTCTGTGTTCTCTTACTGGTTAAGAACTGCCACTGATGTTTCCAGTTCCCTACTTAAAAACTATTAGGATTGACACTGTATATTTCCTATAGATTACCTGTCTGTATTCAGCACAAAAACATTACTCGTGAGAACCCAGAAATTGAAGCAGATTTCGACTCTGTGAGAGGACATAAAATTTTGTGGAGGTATTCTTTTTATACGAAAATAGCTATGAAAAGTAGATGATCAAAGGTATTCTGTGGTGGAATTTACTATTCATTTTTGAGTTTTTTATTGGTGATAATTAGCGTTTTAGTATTACTTTAAATTTACACTTGAGAACTTGGGAAGTGTAATATTTTGTAAAAAAAAAAAAAAGGGAGAAGGAAATTCATGAGAATTTAATGGTAGCTTTCTCTGGATGGGTAGGATGATGGATGATTTCTATTCCCCACTGTTTCTTTATCTTTCTTTTCCAATTTTTCTGTTATATACATGTATTGCTCTTATCATGAGCAAAAAGCAACAAAAGAAACTCCATTGGGGGGTGGGGAATAGTGTTTTTGGTGTAAAAAATGTGGGCCTTTTTATTTTATTTTATTTTTTTTATTAAAAAATTTTTTTAACGTTTATTTATTTTTGAGACAGAGAGAGACAAAGCATGAACGGGGGAGGGTCAGAGAGAGGGAGACACAGAATTTGAAACAGGCTCCAGGCTCTGAGCCGTCAGCCCAGAGCCCGACGCGGGGCTCAAACTCACGGACCGCGAGATCATGACCTGGGCCAAAGTCGGCCGCTTAACCGACTGAGCCACCCAGGCGCCCCTGTGGGCCTTTTTAAAAAGCAACTTGGCATAGAAGCAAGACATACCTTGTGGCCTTTGGCCAAGGCTGCCACATCGTAGAGGTGAGGAGGGGCGATGCCTGACTTGAAGGGGTGTGAGTGGAGTGTCTCAGGAAAAAAAAAAATGTAAAAATCACAAATTTCGAGGCTACAGAAGCTTCTTTCTAGTATTGAAAAGAACTATTTACATGAAGTCGTATCGCAGCCTGAGACAATCCCGAGGGACTCTTAGGAGGCTTAATGGAAGAGTTTGGGGTCACGTTGTAGCCTTAAGGACAAGACCAAGGGTTCAAGGGTCTTGGAAAGAAAGAATCCGAAAAAAAAAAAAAGCATCGATAGTAAGATATTGGTTTCTTTAAATCTCCGCTGTATGGCGTCAGCATATTTAATGCTCATATTGATAATGTCTATATTGAACATGTAAATAAAAATAATGAATTTGATAGAGGGGCACAGAGAGAGAAGCAAAGAGCCTGGAGTTCAGACTACCAGTCTATTATCAGCTAGTGACAGCATATGATAAAGATTCACTTCTTCCAAGACATAAACAACATTATAAAATCTTGATATGTGCAAACCTGACCATATGAAATTATACAAGAACTGATTTTTCAGTTTCCCCCAGAAAAAGAAAATAAAGTTGAAGTGCCCGTCCATGTTTTCTGATTAAAAATCCATTATAAAACTGCGAGGGATGACATCCTTAATATAGGAGGAAATTTTATCTATGGCTCAGTTGGTTAAGCATCCAACTTTGGCTCAGGTCATGATCTCGCGGTGTGTGGGTTCGGGCCCCGCGTGGGGCTCTGTGCTGACAGCTCGGAGCCTGCAGCCTGCTTCCGATTCTGTCTCCCTCGCTCTCTGCCCCTCCCCCGCTCATGCTTTGTCTCTCTCAAAAGTAAATAAACATTAAAAAAAATTTTTAAAGGAAATAACACACGATCTAAACTAGGAGTCCGAAACAGAATCCACGCTATATAACCGATAACTGAATTGTATACTCATAGAGGTTTTGCTTTAGACTAATGGGCTTCTTCCCAGGTCAAAGCATGTGTCACGCTCTAACATCAACAAAGAGAGTTCATCATGGTCCAGTTGTGGATGTGGAACAGTAAACACTGCAAAATAATTCATGTCTGTAGTTAACTCAAATAGTTAGACAATTCATCTCTTGTCAACAGGAAGCACTTCTGGGCTTTTTCAACCCGGTCCTGGTATGTGGCAGCAAAGAGATGTTCTAGAGAGTCAAGAATTTATTGTATGAAAGTTGATGAACTCTCAAAGCAAGCAAAATGGAAATGCTGGTATTACATTTAGTGTAATGCTTAAGATTTCATTTACCCTGTTGCTTGTTTCAAAGTTCTCTGCCTCCTGAGATACTCACCCGGAAGGGAACCACTTCCCGCACCCCTCATCCTTTGTTCCCCTTGTGTTGTCAGGCACAAAGAAGTACACGGCAGAGCGCCTGGGTGGCTCAGTGGGTTAAGTGTCCAACTCTTGATTTGGGCTCAGGTCATGATCTCACAGTTTGTGAGATCGAGCCCCGTGTGGAGCTTTGTGCTGACAGTGCAGAGCCTGCTTGAGATTCTCTCTCTCTCTCTCTCTCTCTCTCTCTCTCTCTCTCTCTCCCCGTCCCTCTGTCTCTCCCCTGCTCGCGCTTTCTCTCTCTCTCTCAAAATAAATAAATTTAAATATATATATATTTTTGAAAAGCACATGGGGATATAGAAAGATTGGTAAGTCTTTGTCTACACTAAATGTAAAAATACCTTCCCTGAACCAGCACACTTGACCTCTTTAACATCACGGCCAGTTAAAGTCTTAGAAACTATGAGGTGCTTTGTAAAAGGAGTCTTCCTGAGATGTTCTTTAAGTAACCTGTAGTTTTAGAGTATCCACTATGATGTGATCCAAAGGGCAGATTCCAGATTAGCATTGGGCCAGAATATGACGAGGAAGATAAGATATGGAGAGATGTAGTCTTAGTTTCGGAGCCTATTAATTGTCTGTCCTTGGTGACGTTATTTACCGATGCAGTTCACTGTCTTCTCATCTGTTAAATGGCTTCCGAGGTCCCTTCCACCTCAGAAACGCTATGATGTAAAGAATTATCCATATGTTATTTGTTTCTTTGCTTCCTTTTCTGTGTGAAAGCTGAGCACATCTGAGGTCTCTTTTGATATACCAGATCATCACTGCTCCAGAAACCTCTGTACCGTAATCTGAATCTGCCCTTCTCTCTAGCCTCACCACTGCCGCCATGTTTGAAAACACCACCTCTCTCACCTGAATTATTGACTGGTCTCCTGCTCGTCACTCTTGCTCAGACACACACACCACACACAGTCCGTTGTCCACATGACAGGCGGAATGAGCACTTCTAAGTACCAATCCTCCGATGGCCTCTATCTTGGAATAAAATCTCAACCCCTTTGCCTGCCTTAGAAAACCCTGCATGGTCTGGCCTCTGCCTCTCCGTCATCCTTCTCCCGCCCTTATTCACCATGCTTAGTTGCTCTGGCTTTTTTTTTTTTTTTTTTTCTGCTCTTCACAAACACCGAGCTCTCTCCCACCTTAGGGCTGGCTTTTGAACAAATGGCTGACTCTATCTGGAATAGTAGTCCCCGATCAGTCACCACGATGGATCCCCAAGGCTGGGCCTTTCGTGTGATTCTCAGTTTGGTTGCTGTCTCCCTTGGAGAGCTTTCCAGAACCCCGGTCCCGACATGTTCTCCGGTCACTCTCCATTTGGTCATCCTGCATGGGCTCCGCCACAGCTTGGACCATTTTCCAGAATCATTTTATTTGTGCGTGTGTCCACTTGTTCACTGATTTTATTCCCACTCACCCAAAAATATGTGAAGAGATTTTGCTTATATTTTCCACTGATGTATCAGTAGAACAGTGCCTAACTCAATAATCATTTTTTTTCAATAGCTATTTTAGAAAATAGCTATTGAAAGATTGGATGGAATCTTTCATCCAATCTTCCATCCAAGATGGAAGATTTTAGAAAAAAATAAAAATATGTTCCCTTTGACTGAAATAATTTAGTTTCATCAACTCTGGGGGTCTGAATGGCATAATTGATCCATTGATATTAGTGTAAATGTCTCAGCCTTGTTCCCGGAAGAGGCCTGAGCTTGTGAAGTCTGGTTCTAGAAACTGAAATTTCTGCAGATTGGGCAGAGTTAAGTGGGTTTAAGTTAGTGCAGAGACACGGTAGTGTTAACCCAGAAGAAGTGAAAATAGAGGGTGCAAGGTATCTTCATGTAACTTACACCTTCAAATTATATACAGCTATCTGTAAATTAAACAACCAAGAATAAACCAGGTGTAAATGAAACATGCCTGTTTCAAACAGAAAATTCACACAGATTCAATACGGTCAGAGCGCACACAAGTCCAGAAAACCATAGCAGTGGACAGAAACAAAAATATTAGTAATTCAAGCAAAACATATGCTAAGATGGCTTATCCTTGCTTTTGAAATGTGATGGTGGGAGCCATAAGGGAGTGAGATTAGAAAAACAAAAGTCTGAATCCACAGTTCTCTTCATATTATCTTCAGAATGAGTCAGAACATCATAAAGCTTTCGTCCTTGTAGGCAAATAGATCCAATCAAACTCCTAATGGTGACTCATTTTTGAGAAGTTGCTAGGACTACCTAGAACATGCTAGAACAGGGGGACGGACCACCCTCAAGAGGAAGCATCTGCACATTTTCAAATACCGCCATCCCCAAGATGAACATTTGATCCCCGGAAAAATGAAATGATTTGCTTTTGACTCACAACTGGTTTAGCCATGAGGGGAATTCGGAAAAGGAGAGTAGGTGAAAAGCTTTGAGAACGAATCGGAGCTGGGGCCCAGATGGGATGGAAAAGGTGACAGGGGCAGGGATAGCCGGGCAACCCCAGAGGGAGAGAACCACGGACACAGTAGACCTCTTTAGGAATGTGTCTTGGGAGTCAGGATAAGCCTGAGGTAAGTATGTCTGTGGGAGGAATGAAGAGTCTTGCGGAGTACATGGAATTATAAAGGCATTTCTTCCTCGCCAGCCCATCACAGGCATCTGGGCTGAGGAAGACAAGACATTTCTGGGGATGCCTGTGTCGGACTGTGAGACAGAATATAGCATAGGGGAGGTATGGAGTGCCCTTTTGCCTCATCCTTTATCTGGGAGCCACTTTTGCGGTGTGCCCGGCCGAATCAAGGAAACATTCTTTTCAAACATTTCTTTGTTGGCTTTAATTTTATTTGCTTTATTTTTCAATGGACCATACGTTCTTATCATTCAAAATTCAGAAGCTTCAAAGGGCTATATAAATGAAACAGTTCTGTGCCACCAACGAATGGTACACATTTCTAGGTGCCCCTTGTGGGAGATTTCTCAAAGAAGAAAGTATATGAGGGGGGACAGATTGAATAGCGATGTACTACACGTTATAGAGTGCTTTATTCTCTACCATAGTGTCACGCAAAGTATGACAGGTTTGACTGTTTCAAATCTTCTGACCAAAAAAGGCAGGGGGTGGGGAGTTAAGTGACATATCCCAGGCTTATTACCTTTTTAGTGGAAATGTCCAGATTAAGACCCAGCTGGGGACGAGGGGAACACAAAGGAAAAAAAATAATTAAAGATAACTATAATAAATGAAATTTCCCATGTACTAATTTCATCCTTGGTGTTTTGAACAGCTACAAAGCAGAAAGTTTTAGATTCCTTTTGAGGCAAAAAAAGAAAATTTAAGCCATTAATTTGCCTACATTGTTTCTTTATAAAATTCTATAAAAAAAACAATAATGGCCTTTTGTTTAGTACCACAAAAGCGACAATAATCATGGTCTTGGTGCTGGGGAATTAAGCACCAGGGCCTTTGTTTCAGCTTGAATACCTTTCTGGAACTTACCAGGAAGCCATCAACTTCACCTGACTTCTAAAGACGTCTGAAAAGACACCCACAGCAACTTAAAATATTAAGGTAATATTAATTACCTGGCTCTGAATTTCAGCTCCCGTCTTTCTCTTTCTCTCAACTGCCAACGCTGTTTCTTTCTTCAGTTCCAAATTCAGCGTAAAAGATGAGAAAAGGGACTCTTTTTTTTCCTACTGGCCAGGCAATGCCTCCGAAGTTTTTGGTAGCACCGTTTAGTGAATTTCAAACAGCAGAGTCCAAATCTTGATTTCTCTTGAGCTTGACTTGTCAGGATTTTATCTCTTTCATTGATCCGGAAGCCAAGAACGTTCATCCATCGGGAAGGATTTTAGGCTGAATATGAAAGTGGAACATCTGCAGCACCACTTAGCAAACTGAAAGGTGAAGAGGCATCCGCGAGTACTAATCAAGCTGTCATCTCGGAAAAAATTTCCAGAACAAATGCAATAAAGAATGATTTAAAAAGACACTGTGTATCCCAGACAGGGACTCATTTAGCTTGGGTGTCCATTGCTAGAAATGATAGTTCCTGGGGCGCCTGGGTGGCTCAGTCGGTTAAGCGTCCGACTTCGGCTCGGGTCACGATCTCGCGGTCCGTGAGTTCGAGCCCCGCGTCGGGCTCTGTGCTGACAGCTCAGAGCCTGGAGCCTGTTTCCGATTCTGTGTCTCCCTCTTTCTCCGACCCTCCCCCGTTCATGCTCTGTCTCTCTCTGTCTCAAAAATAAAATAAAAACGTTAAAAAAAGAAAGAAAGAAATGATAGTTCCTGTGTCATATTGTTAGAGTCTAAATTACCTACTTTTAAAACGACTGTAGTTACAGAGAAGACAGAATTGTTCTAAGACAGCGAGTACCTCTTCAGCAATTCAGGCATAATTTGAAATATTTAAGATTATTTCAAATATTAACTGTGCTCACGAGCGTCTCCAGGGAGCCAGGGGTTTCTAAAAGGCATTATCTCATCAGTCCGATTAGTTCCTCATGTGCTGAATGCATGGAGCAGATATTTCAAATCTTTTTCACTTTCTACCGCCACTACATAGATAAGCAAGGGACACCATTTATCCAACTGAGTACAGTTGGACCAAATCAAGAGATGAGACCAGCAAAGCACAAAAATCGCTTTCTCTTTATGAAATACAGCCCTACCTCAAGGTAGCAGAATGGCCCCGGGCAAGCAACTTAACATCCCCGAGCATCAGCTTTTTCTTCGTCAAAACAGGGCTAAAGCCTTCTTCGCGGAATTATTGGGAGCGTTGTAGAGCTACGCGTGTGAAAATAGCAGTCCGGAGATTGACAATAATAGATATCTATATTAGTTCTTTGGATCTGCATAACAGTGTCACTTCACTTTGTGGCTTAAAACACCACCCATTTCTTGTCTCACAGTTTCTGTGGTCAGGAGTCCAAGCACAGCTTAGCTGGGTCTCACAAAGCTACAGTCAAGGGGTTGGCCAGGGCCACAGTCTCATCCGTAGGCTCAACTGAGGAGGCCCCATTTCCAAGCTCACATGCTTGTTGGCAGAATTCAGCTCCTTTGAGCTGTAGGGTTGAAGAACTTGGATTTTCACTGACCATTGGCTGGAGGGCCCTCCGTTCCTAGAGGCCTCGTGGGCCACCCTGATAAGGCCACTTGCTTTATCAAACCAGCAAGGGGGAGAGTCTCCCTATATTACATAATCATAAAAGTGACATTTCATCACCCTAGCTGTTTTCTACTGAGTAAAAGCGAGTCAGAGTTCCCGCCCACACTCAAGAAGAATGGATCCCACGAGGGTTTAAAAATAAGAAGTATCCTCGGTCCACCCTGGAATCTGCCCACCACAGTATCTCATACCCATTTCCTTCCCTTTCTGCCTTACCAACCCTTTCTTTTTTCTTTAGTTTCTATGTCAGAAGACCATGACCCCTACTGTTCGTCAAAATCTTCTTTGTCTAAGTAGCTAAAGATCGCACTTTAGAGTTCCCTGAAAATAAAAGAGAAGAAGACAACTCGCGGTGGAAAACACTTGGTGTTTTATAACAAGTCAAATTGTGTTCCATAAAATTACTAGTTGAGTAAAATTTGATTAAAATAGAAGCCCTTTTATTTTCTCTTGTTTCATGCTTTTGATGCATTTTTGTTGGAGTCTGTTCAGAAAATGATTGCACATCAAAATCATTGAGTACAGAAGTACTCATGAAACACAGGCACTATAAAGTAATTTCACTAACTAGCCTAGAAGTGGTTGTGGATTTTGTTCCCCAAGCGTGGTTAAAAATAGCCCCAAGTCCCAACATGAGGCCGAGGGGCATCGATGCACGTATTGGTCGTACGGTAGTTTGGCCATGTTTGGCATGCCCTACCTGAATCTCCAGTCTCTGGAGTCTCTGAGAACCAGAATCTTCCAAAGATGGTAGGAATTCGCATGACTACAAGGCTGTCACTACCAATGGAAACAAGGACAGTGATGGCTAGCTAACATTCACTACGTAGTTATTACGCGCCAGTTACTCTAAAATGCTCTATATATGCGATCGAACACAACCCCATGAGAAAGGAATAATTATGATTTCTATTTCACAAATACAAAAACAGAGACTTGGAGAGATTAGGGTCATAGAGCAGGCAAGCAAATAGAAAGGCTAACCTTAGAAAGGCTCCATCTCAGAACCTCAGAATTTGCCGTGAAAAACCAGGAGCCTAAATATTCTCTTCAAATGTTCTAGGACTGTCTGCCTGAAGCTGGATCAGAGTTGCACCTGTGGCCAAGGAATGGTGTCAGCCTTGGCTCTGACGTTCGCTCACCCTATCCTAGCTGCCGGTGAGCCATTACCCCTTCTCTCACAGCCAGTCAGTGGGGAGTGGAACAGGATATCCGTAACCCCCTCTACCGCACATGGAGTCCTTAGCGGGATTCAGGAAGGGTCAGGTTGTACCGTGCCAACAAACAGAGTAGCTAGGGCATTTCCGCAGCGCGCTGCCCCCTCTCAGTACTCCGTGGGTCCTGTGCACTGGTCCCCTTCCATCTGGTCCCACTGGCCCATAGTATGGGCACCAAGATATCCCTTGTTTCCTCAGGCATCAGCCTCCGTACCTGATCCCAACGTCTAATGCAATTAGTGGAGGCAGAACCCTGGTCGCAGCACATCAAAATGTGCACATTTTGACGGACAGTGAGTCCATCCGTATCACGTGATACGCCCCTCATTAAATTAAAATGAAAGACCGGATGGTTCTACTCCACGCGCTCACCTGGGCCAGATGTGGTGAGGGTGGGCTGTGCAAGACGAAAAATTAAACGTCTGTGGCAAGGAGGCAGGAACGTAGGTATAATACTGCTACAAAGCAAGAACCAAGGATCGTGACCAGATATATGCCTCTGTCAGCAGAGATCGCTCCCAGCCCCGAAGCAGAGGAGTTATATATGGACGAGACATCATGAGCAGAATTTTTATGTGGATGTCCCACATGAGACTTCAGGGAGATCCGGTTATTATGTCTCACTAACTAGAATTATTTTCAGACATTTATATTCGGTTCTTTTTTTATGTTAATTCTGTTAAGAATGCACTGTATAGATCTTTATAGAAATTTATCTCAAAAGGCAGAAAGTCTGATTTCACTCCAGCCAATATTTTGGCATGTGTAGTCTTCTTTCTTTAAACACTGGGCGTTTATTCCATTAGCTTGGTCCATTGTGCTCACAACCCAAACGTAACAGAGAAAAAGCTTTCATCCATGAATAAGAAGCTAGTAGTGCCTGTATTTGGGGCGTTCCTTGTAGAAACCGACTTCCAGACACTTGAATTTGCAAGGAGACCTTCCCAAATCCCTGATTGGACCTGCTTCCTCACCCACATAGACAAGCACCAATGCATCACAGCGGGGGAAACTTCTGGGAGTCCTGAATGAGGTCCTATGTACTAATGGGTAATTCAGGCATGGATTTTCTATACCCATACCTATATTTTCTATATCATTACACTTCTCACCATGTCTGCAAATACAATGAAGTAAAACCTTGGACTGTAACTTGTTTCTGCGAGTGTTCCACAAGATGAGCAAACATTTTTAATGAATTTTAACTTGATGAACGAGCACTGTCTCGCAACACGAGTAGTAGGTGAAGCTGAACGTCACACGATCACAACTGAGCCAATGGTTCTTGAGATTCGCTTTGATACACAAGTGCTTTAGATTACAAGCATGTTTCCGGAACGAATTATGCTCGCCAGTCCAGGTTTTAGTCTGTACCCTCCACCATCTAAAGTAGTGACCATTTCTTTTTGCCTTTTAATTTAATTCCAAAAGTGTTATCAGTGCTTTACAGAAGAGTGCTGTGTGGTTCATGAGTTTAAGCCCCCATGTCCAGCTCTGTGCTGACAGCTCAGAACCTGGAGCCTGCTTCAGATTCTCTCTCTCTCTCTCTCTCTCTCTCAAAAAAGAAATAAACATTCTCTGACTAATTTCACTTAGCATAATACCTTCCAATTCCATCCACGTAGTTGCAAATGGCAGGATTTCATTCTTTATGATTACCAAGTAAATACGCTAACTAATTTGGATGTAAATTATAAAAAAAGAAAAGAAAAAATAAAAGAAATAAACGTTTAAAAATTTTTTTTTAAAAAAGAAGAGTGCTATGCATGAAGGAAGCACTTAATAAATGCTGTTGCATTGAGCTGGTAAGAAAAAAAACACCACAGTCTCAGCAGCTGAACTGACTTAGTCGGTGACATGGTCCCTCTCTCTGCCATGTTCAGACAAGACCTCGGGGATACTCTGGGGTACCCTGGCTACACGAGAGTGAGTTGCAGAGAGAAATTAACGTTGTTGCTTTACTGTCTATTCCACAGTAGGCACTGTAGGAAGCTCTTCAAATATACTTCTTTTCATTTTCACAACTTTTTGAGGTATGAGATAAGGAAACTGAGATGTGGAGAAGTCAAGGTCAGATATTTAATACATTGTCAGATGGGGCTCTGACTCCAAGGCCATGTTCTTTCCATGAGGGCAACGTGTTCCTTGCTTCTTTTTCTCACTTGATGGACAGTCACATCATCCTACTAAAACTGAAGAGTATGCCCCTACAATATTTGCACGAGGGTGCTAGGAGAGGCCACAACCTTGAATTTGCTAAGTTCTGGGAGACTACTGTTTACTACTGTTTACTAAGAGTAAAGCAGGTAGGACTTCAGAGTTTCTCTGCTCTGTACACTTCCATTTGCAAGGGGAAGAGCACAATATATATGAATCGAGCTTCACATATCAAGATTTTCTCGTTCGTTATGTCACTGGAAAAATAAGAATAATTTTTAAGGTGCTGATGACAAGATTAAAATCAAATTTCTAGCACGCCTGGGAAGAAAGTTAGTCTAATGGAATAGTTTAGTATTTGATGTTTACTGCAGCCGTCCAGCTATCAAAAAAGACTAGAACTGATAGTTTCTAAAATAAGCACTCTATTTAAAGAATTACACAGAGTTGGCTGGGAAGGAGTGGTGTAAACATTTCAATTTTACACCACAATTTATTTTGATAAGTATCTGGCTTTAGTTGGTGTATCTCCCGTGGGAATCATTAGGCACTGACAGTGTTCTTTTCTACTGATATTATCACTTAATTAAGCAGCTTACTTCAGATGCCCGAGAGCGTCTGCACCTTTATTTTAAAAATAAAAGAGTACTCTTTAGAACCCTCGTTATTATCTTCACAATCTACTTCAGTTTTATGGCTTCGTGTAAAGCAGTCATGAGTGGTTATGTTTATGCTGTTAGAAATAAGGAATTTTAGGGGCTCCTGGGTGGCTCAGTCGGTTGGGCAACCGACTTCGGCTCAGGTCGTGATCTCACGGTTCGTGAGTTCAAGCCCCGCGTCGGGCTCTGTGCTGACAGCTCAG
This sequence comes from Panthera onca, assembly GCF_046562875.1. Taxonomy (NCBI): domain Eukaryota; kingdom Metazoa; phylum Chordata; class Mammalia; order Carnivora; family Felidae; genus Panthera; species Panthera onca. Next base: position 15,880,969 of record NC_138343.1, on the reverse strand, counting down.
AGCCTGGAGCCTGTTTCAGATTCTGTGTCTCCCTCTCTCTCTGCAACCTCCCCCCCCCCCCCACATGCTCTGTCTCTCTTTGTCTCAGAAATAAATAAAACATTAAAAAAAAAGAAATACGGAGTTTTATTCTGTGATAACCATATAGCACTGTATTTCTATCCCTTAATGAGAGACATTTACAAATAAAATAAATAAAAATGCATATCTAAAACAACAGTAAGGAAAAAGCTATATTTGACTAGGAAAAATGCAGCTAAAAATTTAATTGAAAAATTTCTGAAAGCAACCAGATGGTTAATTTGCATTACACAGGTATAAGTAATTTAATTATTTAAAGCATAATTTCGTGTCTTCTCTCAGTATTATACGCTACATAGAAAAATCTTCAACTTTTGCCCACATTACTAAGAAAAATAGGTTATAAGAAGTGTGTCAATTTTTCTTGTAACAACAAGGTTGTAAGTAGGAGGCTGTGTGACCTTGACCAATGGCTCAAAGTTGTAAATTACTGATAATCTGTTTAAAGGGAAGGATGTTAATTTAAAGGATTAAAAATTATCTTAGCGTCTCACTGGTCAGGGCCTGATCTCCCGGTTCGTGGGTTTGAGCTCGCCTGGAGCCTGCTTCAGATTCTGTATCTCCCTTTCTCTCTACCCCTCCCCTGCTCACACTCAGTCTCTCTCTCTCAAAAATAAATAAACATTAAAAAGATTTTTTAATAAAAATACAGAAATTATTTGAAATAATAAGACACATTTTAATAAATGCATTGAAACAGTGAAAGTATTTTTTTCTAAATATTGCAAAACATCAACATGAATACACTGTACTTACTGTTTGAGGAATTTCAATGTACCAAAGGCACAATGGACATCTAGCACATAATTACACATGTCTTCAGGGTTACAGTTTGACTTATCTCCCCTTTATGTGCTGTCTGAAACAACCATTTTCTTAGCAAAGATGCTTTTTTGCTATCTGGGATGTAGAAAGACTTTGTGGTGATATTTTGATGCTCCAAGTATCTTGAAGTTGGAATCAGCGGCACCCCCCCCTAGAGCGAGGCACCTGGGTGGCTCAGTTAAGCATCCAACCTTGATTTCAGCTCAGGTCATAATCTCACAGCTTGTGGGATTGAGCCCCGGGTCAGCTCTGTATTGATGGCACAGAGCCTGCTTGGGATTCTCTCTTTCCCTCTCTCTCTGTCCCTTTTCTGCTTGGGTGCACTGTCTCTCTCTCTGTCTCTGTCTCTCTCTGTGTCTCAAAAAAATAAATAAATCCCCTAGAGCAAGGAGAATATTCAAAACTTCCCCTTACTAGTTAAGAGCAGAAATCAATGTGAGTCAGTTTTTGAAGAAATTAAAATAAATGTCAGTTCTGCAGCTCTACTAAGGACTTCAGCTCCAGGAGTTTGGACAGCAGAAACCTCACACATCTAGTGCTATGATTGATCTTCTTTTCACTGTTCCCATTTCGATAATTGTTTGGGAACCTGGAAGAAAAGGGGAAACACAAATGAGGAGCCATAGAAAGGGTGATGATACTAGAAGGTTGGGGAGGTAGCCACTGGGGGAAGCAGAGCAAGAAGAGTGGAGGATAGCAGTCACACACACACACACACACACACACACACACCCACCCAGAAACACCTTTTCCTTTTGAAGTTGAGGGGCAAACCAGTTGCCTGGAAACCATTGATTCCTTGTAAGTGATGTGTTAAGCCACGCCTCATAAATTGACATCTTGTTCCCAATGCCAATAAGAGGAAGGTCAAGGATTTAAGGCTGACAAGAGGAGCCAAGTTTTGCAGATATTCAGAGCGTGGTTAGCAAAGACAGGGCGCTGAGCAGTGGAGATGGCACGGGTAACTGACCTCATACTGGGTATGACGCCTTGACGATCAGTCAATAAAGTTCCCTTTGCCTTTCACTCAGAACAGGTCCATTTAATATTAGTATTTGTACAAAATGCTTTACATGGCCATAACTGTCCTTTATTTCTTTGAAGAAATAAATTGTAGTAGAAACCAAACATGTTTTAAAGTCAAAGAGATGTAGGTCTGAACTTTAGTTGTGACCTCACTAGCTGTGTGACCTTGTGCAAAATGGTTGATGTCTCTGAATCCCGGAGTCCTCTTACGTTAGATGAAGTTAGAAACCTGACTCTAAGAATCCACTATCCAGCTATGAAGATCTGCAATCGTGTAGGCAAGTACACACATCTTGGTGTCCTTGATGATGCTACAGGCATTGTGCTAAGCAACGGGTCCACTCAGGTGAAGCATACAGACCGGGTCCTTGCTCCTAGGAGTTTATATATTGGTCATCAGCTTCCATAAATGATAGAATTTATTTATTTAAAAAAATGTTTTTAATGTTTTTATTTTTGAGACAGAGAGAGACAGAGCGTGAGCAGGGGAGGGGCAGAGAGAGAAGGAGACACAGAGTCCGAAGCAGGCTCCAGGCTCTGAGCTGTCAGCGCAGAGCCCGACGTGGGGCTCGAACCCGCGAACTGCGAGATCATGACCTGAGCGGAAGTCGGACGCTCAACCGACTGAGCCACCCAGGCGCCCCTAGAATTGATCAATGTATGCAAAACACAGTCTTACAGGGTGAAGGGGATACTAGATGGGATAGATGTCATGTAGAGCCTGCAACGATTCAAGAAATATTTAAGGGAAGAAATAAATACGGGAGAGGGGTCAAAAGCAGCAGCAGAAGTTGCCACTGGAGAAATCAGGGAAGAGGTGTCTTGGAGGAGAGATCAGGACCTCATTTAAAGGATCTACAGGCCTGGGAGAGGAACCTGTCCCCCTGTCAGCCATCTAATGGTAGAAACAATTAACCACAACGAAAGCTTGAGCAACAGCAGGCAACCACAGATGCACGAAGGGTCACTAGTTGGTTGCAGTTCTCCCCTGCTGTAAGAGTCTCCCCTGCTATTAGAGTCTCTGTTTTTCAGCATTTTTTTTTTTTTTAATTTACAATGTGATTACGTGCATGGTACGCTTGTAAATCTTTGCATGGTACAAGAGGGGAAGTGAGGAAGTGCCCTGAGTTCTTTTGGCCTCTTTTCTTCTTCTCCAGATCCCATGATGCATAGGTGTCCCCCATCACATATGCTGCTGAGTCCTTTGTGAACCCCTCCCCCACCCTCTCCTTTGGACTTTAGTCCCTGTGGCCAGGCGCTGGCGCATTCTTCTGCAGGGAGAAATGAACGGAGCGCAAAGACGTCCACAGAGAAAAATCCCCCCTAATGCTGAGCATCCCTTCTGCTGCTCTGCAGCCTCACATGGCAGGATCGTCATCCATGGCACAGAGGTACTTCACCTCCGGGATTACTGTTTCTGTTCGGCACAGAGACACTCTAACGTGCAGAGATTATTATCATATATGTGGCTTTTGTGCACTATTTACAAAAAAAAAAAAAAAAAAGTACTGGTGAAAGGAAGATAACCAGTGAGGTTAATGCTTCTATTCAGCGTGCCCCCCGCAGGTCAGGGTACCAGATCCCCGTTTATTAAGTTGCTTCTGTGGGCGCTGATACGGAATTGTTCACATGCGTCCCTGCAATGCACGTTATCTTATTTCTTTTAAAAGGCCATGTGTCTCCCCAAAAGGCAGCATTCTCTTAGACTCTGCAAAAGTCACTTTGACTTCTTTATTCGACAGAGCTCTTACATTGCCTTTAAAATTCCCTCTGACAGAATAAGGAATTAACTGTGAGCAGACCTCGGGCACCTGCTAAAAATATGTCTCTTTTTCCCACCGTATTCCAGAGTCAAGCCAATGAAGTGAATAGTTTTTTTTTTTAAGTTTATTATTTATTTTGAGAGAGAGAGAGAACCAGCAGGGGAGGGGCAGAGAGAGAAGGGGAGAGAGAGAGAGTCCCAAGCAGGGTCTGCACTGTCAGCACAGAGCCTGGTAAGGGGCCCGAACTCACAAAAACGTGAGCTCATGACCTGAGCGGAACTCAAGTCAGACGGTTTCACTGACGGAGCCAGCCAAGTGCAAAGTGAAAAACTTAAACGTAATCTGGTTGTAGATAGCAAAAATGAGGATTGTGGAAAGGCGAGAATCGATACCCATTTCGAAACCATTTCTTAAAAAAGATAAACAAAAAAAACCTTGAGGCCTATGCACTATGGAACAAAAAGGCTTCCACTTGGAAGGTTGATTTTAGCCCTCATGTTGGTATTCGACCAGGGTGCCTGGTGGACAGCCTGGCCCATAGGAAGAGCTTAATGAATAACTGCCCAGGGAATGGATTGGTAAATGTAGCCGTCTGAGAGCACGATCTTAAAAGGTATGGAACTGGAAAATTAATCGTACTTTGATGCCGCAGGTCAGATACTCCTCTTGGGATTATGTCGCAAATTTCCTTCCACAGAGTGACAGTTCTAAGGGCTCTGTGCTCTGACAAATCACTGTGCCTTTCATAGTTTAAGGATCCCTACTGCTAGGCGAGTGCACCTGTGGGCGGATGCCCTTTTGCAGCAAAGCTTTGGGTAGACCCCGAGTCTAGCATTCAGACAGAACCCGCGGCCCGCACTGATGTCACTTGCTCACGGAACTCAGATTTCTGATGTGTAGATGTGGCAAGAGCTTTGGGCGCTTTTTATTGGGCTTTTCAGTTCTAAGTTTGCTTGTTAACTTCTGACGCGATATTGTGAAAAGATAAACTGAGGCATATTTAAAAATTCTAAGAGATCGTTTGAGCCAAAATCCATTCAAATTGGACAACACCAGACCGGAAGTGGTGAGGGGCACTCTGTGACAGGGAGGGGCAAGACTTTTAGACAGAAGAGGCGGAACCGAGCCAGGAAATCGTTTGGTTGGCAAACGCTTAAGCATTTGCATTCTTTGAAAGCCCAGTTGGTGGCTTGTGATCGGTTGTTCTTGGGTTTCAATTTCTTTCTTTCTTTCTTTTTTTTTTTTAGTTATTGAGAGAGAGAGAGAGAGAGCGCAGTGGGCAGGGGAGAGGGACAGAGGAAGAGAGAGAGAGAGAGACAGAATGAGAGAGAGAATCCTAAGCAGGCTCCACACTCAGCGTGAGCCCGATGTAAGGCTCGATCCCATGACCTCTGCTGAAATCAAGTCGGGATGCTCAACTGACTGTGTCACCAGGTACTCCCTACAGGTTTCAGTGTCTTAACCGTGAGGCATCTCCGGTTTAGGTTTTGGTTGGCTAATGTAGGCTACTAAGGCATTAAAGCCACTTTCATCGAAAGGCCTCCTTCTTTAATTAATTTAACAATAGTAACCCCACAGAAACTTTGTAACTATAGAAATTGAAAATATTACCACCTTAACCCAATGACAAATGCTCTCTCTGCCTGTTTCTCTTTGGTCCTTCTTCCATAGCCTCAGAGAACTTGGAATAATTCCAATTATACTTTGAAGACCATTCAACATCCCGTCTTTTTCTTTTTTTTCTAGATAATGTTCTATACAAACATTTTAAGTTGCTGCATAGTCTTCCCAATTGTAAATAATTCTACAACCTGTTGTAATGACATTCAATGATGTCATTTTAACATCAGTGCCCTGTGTGTGTGTGTGTGTGTGTGTGTATTAGCAGATATAGATAAATAGAGAGTTACGAATTCAATAATATATACACATATATTGGGAGGAACAGGTATATATGAATAAATAAAAGCCTCTCAACTATTTGTAAATCGAACACTCAGCAACCTCATCTTATGACAAAATACACGAGTCAAAAACCAAGCAGAGAGGGGCGCCTGAGTGGCTCAGCCAGTTGAGCTGCCCACGCTCGGTTTCGGCGCGGGTCACGATCTCACAGTTTTATGAGTTCGAGCCCCCACATCGGGCTCTGTGCTGACAGTGCAGAGCCTGCATGGGATTCCACCCCTTCTCTCCCTTCCTCTCTCTCTCCCCCTCCTCTGTTCACACTGTCTCTGTCTCCTAAAAACAAAACAAAACAAAACAAAACCAAGAAGAGAACAAACCAAAAAGCTTTTTCAGTAGCCAACCTAGATGACACAGAGCTGATGAATCTTCATTATATTAAGCACTTGTAGTTCTTATTGAGAATCTACTCCTCTTTTTTTACGTGCAATTCTAACACACTTGGTTATTGGTTTTGATGTTAGTATTGATATTGATATTAATAATGGCTAGGATCTATTAGCCCGGAGAGAAGTGGTGAAAACGATTAAAATGACCGTGAAACCTCAATGAGAGCGGAAATCTGAGACCATCTAGGAAAAGAGAAAAAAACTTCAAAATACGTCCCAAGATGTTTCTGTGGTACAGTATTCTGGTAGGAAGCTATTTAAGAAGTGCTGCTTTATATTCAGGAGGCTATTTCTGAGGGCGAGGAAATACCTAATATATTTGGAGATATTTCCATCCAAATTTGATTTTGAAAAACTAAAGTGAGAGTTCGAAGGACCAAAACAACATTCCTCGAAATTTACCTCTTTAAAACAATTTGTTCCTCCTTGGGGCACTTTGGGTGGCTCAGTTGGTTAAGCGTCCGACTTCAGCTCAGGTCGTGATCTTGCGGTTCATGAGTTTGAGCCCCACATAGGGCTCTGTGCTGGCAGCTCAGAGCCTGGAGCCCACTTTGGATTCTGTGTCTCCCTTTCTCTCTGCCCCTCCCCTGTTTGCACTCTGTCTCTCTCTGTCGCTCAAAAATAAATAAGCGTTGAAAAATTAAAACAAAAAACAACGTATTCCTCAATGATACCATTTAACTGAGGTTTTAAAAGTATTTGTAATTTCCTATGTATTATTTTTTATTTAGGCTCTGATATACCTCCTATCCTGATGTGGTTAGGAAAATATTTCCTGGAACAACAGCTGACCACTGGGTGATGCCCGTATATACACATTAGAGTATATACGCGTTATATACATCAGGAAGAACAATATAATAAATGATCTGTCATAATTGTTACCCTTTTTTCATGAATCCCCAACTTTAGGCTGGACCAATAGCGCATACTGGTTATAAACAGAGTAGAGTTAACCCACCTCATGGAGATCAAGACTGTGAGTCCACATCTTGACCTTTAACCGTAGAAACAATCACCCAGTGGTTTCCAGTGTTGGAAGATCAAGCCATGTCCATGTTTTCTGCTGATAGTCTCACCAGTATACACATACGTATATACACATATTTTAAATATGCTAGATTTTACAGAAACACGTATACATAAGGGCAATTGGTCATTTTTCTTTCCTTCTAGTATCTTCTTTTCCCAAGCTCTCTTAGGCTCCTTTGGACTGAATCAAGGCACCAATTCATTTCTATTAACAATGCAATGCAACTGGGGTGGAGACATTTATTTGGAAATTTTATAGCTGTGCATTTAGAAAGGAGGGCGGGAGTGGAGTTTGATAAAAGGTTTCTCAAGACAATTGGTTTGCAACATGCCTGGGGATTAGCTCACTTTAAATGACATTTAATAGCTTCTGTTCCACATCCTGATAAACATTTCAGCGTAACTGATCGCTTTGAAAACAAGACATAGGAACTTGAGCAGACATGAGGAAAATAGCTAGATTTCTGGTCCTGAACTTATTTTCAAATGGCTTTCTGCTATCAGAACACTAAATAAATTCCCTTGAGAAAGAAAGCCACCTCTAGAGGAAGCAAATCTTTCTCTTTTCTTTCTTTTTCTTTTTTCTTTTCTTTTCTTCTTTCTTTCTTTCTTTCTTTCTTTCTTTCTTTCTTTCTTTCTTTTTTTACAGAAAATGTAAGCTTCTGGATTAATAGCTGAAAAATCAAAAGACATTCATTAGAGCCATCCAAATATAAGGAAATGGAGATCTTTTTTTTTTTTTGCAAAGTACATTTAATCTGACCACCTCTAATTATCAATGATTATTCCATCTAGGATTTCAAAGACAGGCAGCATTCTTCCCTGCTACAACTCAAATTACTTTGCAGATGGTGCCTTGTTCCTTTCATACAACGCAATGCCTTGCAAAGCTTGAGGTGGATGCCATTTCTCCCCAGCAGGAATTCCCGGTGTGGCCAGTAAGGAGTCTGCTGAGTTAGATGCGGTATTTTCCCAGTTTGTGAGCAATCACAGAAGTTCCCTGGGAGTGTGTGGGAGAATGGACCTCACCCTTCCTTGGAATTCTGGAAGACTTGGCAACAGAGGCACCATGGCAAGCTCTTAGGTTTCCATGGGGTGGGGGGGACCACGTAGGTGTTCGTCAGCAAGATCCACAAGCACCTCCCCGTATGATGCACCTGCTTGGAAGGGGGGGGGGCTTCCCTGAGTGGGGGGAGCGGGATGGAGAGGATGATGGGTGGTCTGCGGCCCTTTGTGGAGACAGCCCGAGGGCAAACCCATCTGGAGACATGGTTTGTGAGTCAGATCTGAGGAGACAATGTAACCGACAGCACCCCATCATCCATCATTGCAGTGGCCGTGGTCATGCAGGAGAGTTAGTCTGCGGGCTCCTGGAAGTAAAAGGCTGAAGCTTAGGGAGAGGCCAGGACTCCACGTGAGCGGGAAGGGCAAGAACCTGTGGGTTTTGAGACTTGGCTGTTGCCATGACTCGGGTGCTTTGCTGGAGGCGGGGAGGCCTGAGATCGCTCAGATTTCACCAGCTGTGACACCAACAGTTATGTTCCTAAGTATCGTACTCTGTGCCATATTGAATGGCTTCCCCATCCTCAGATAATCAGACAACAGTGGTGAAAAAGTCTTCCCTCTTCTGTCCCCAGGACTCCTATGTGTGAAATACAAAACTAAAATACACAGTGACCCCAACGTTATGTGAAGAGGTTTCGGTTTCAGGAAAACACATAAAAGTATGTTTCTTCTCATTGAATGTGTAGACTGCTTAGTCACTGAGATTTTGCTGGTGACTTTGTTCTATAAAAATCAGTGCCTGCTTCTTTCTCCTGGAAGGGCTTTGAGATCTAGGGAGTCCCCTGTCTTTGTGTCCCTTGTCCCAGCATGTCACAGGATTTGACTGTCAAGACTGGAATTGGCAGTGTTGAGGATTCAGTTTTTCTTTTGCTTCAGTCCAATTTTACTTCTTCATCTCTACTCCTTTTTTTTTTTTTTAATTCTTTTAATGTTTATTTATTCTTGAAAGAGAGCAACAGAGCATGAACAGGGCAGGGGCAGAAAGAGAGAGGAAGACACAGAGTCCAAAGAAGGCTCCAGGCTCTGAGCTGTCAGCACAGAGCCCGATGCAAGAACCTGATGCACGAACCATGAGATCATGACCTGAGCCAAAGTCGGATACTTAACCGACTGAGCCAACCAGGTGCCCCTCCTACTCCCCCTTCTTATCCCCATGCCTACCCCATCCTGGATCTCCTTCTTCCCTCTCAACATCTGGAAGCTTCTAGAATACCAATGGTTGCTGACGCCCTAGCCTGATAGCTACTTCTCCTTCTCTAAATTCACTGCAGCTACTCCTAATAGATGCTTTCGCTTTTTCCCACCAAGCTCAGATACAGGTGTAAAATCTTTCCCAAGCTGTGCTCCTGGCAGCCACCGCTGATAAATCAACTTTGCACATGAGATGAAATCGATTTGCCATTCCTCCCGTGAGACATCGCCTGGAGAAGAGAAATTTACTCCATCATTGGTCCTTTCATTAGCAGAAAACCTCTTCCTATCTCAATTGGATCTCCCAGGGTCGGAGGGCCTCATTCACTATTTGTATCAGTTTCCATGAGCTGCTGTAACAAAGTACCAAAAACTGAATGACTTAGAGCAATAGAAGCTTATGGTCTTACAGTTCTAGAGGCTAGCAGTCTGAAATCGTGAGGTCAGCAGGTTCATGATCTCTCTGGTAACTGTGGGGTGGGGGTGGGGGGTGGGTCGGTCCTTCCTTGCCTCTTTTATTTACTGGTGTTTCCCAGAAATCCTTGGCATTCCTTGGCCTGTAGATACATCAGTCCAGTCACATGGTGGTCTTTCCTCTGTGCGTCCTCGTATCACCTTCCCTCTGTGCCTGTCTGTGTCACAATTCTACCCCCTTAATAGGACACCAATCATGTTGGATGAGGACACATCCTAATAACTCCATTTCAAATTCCTTCAATCTGCCAAGATCCTATTTCCAAAGTCACATCGTGAGGCACTGGAGTTTAGGATTTCAACTCGTCTTTTGGGAGGGGGACATAATCAAGCCCACAACAGTATTGCGATGTCTCGTTTCAAAACAGCCCGGGTGGCTCAGTCCCTGAAGCGGCTGACTTCAGCTCAGGTCACCATCTTGTGGTTCGGGAGTTCAAGCCCGCATCGGGCTCACTGCTGTCAGCACGAAGCCCGCTTCAGATCATTTGTCCTCCGCTCTCTCTCCCCTGCTCCCCACCCCCTCAAAAATGAATAAACACTAAAAAAAAATTTTAAATACCCATATAGTATAAATCCTCCCAATTTTATGAAATGCTGTGTGCTTGCACATCTAAAGCATTCTACCATAGCCGGATTCCACAAACTAGATGTGATCATTCCACACTCATGCATGGGCCATAGATCCATGTAAGCATGCCCTTGGATGGGCTGACCAACGAAAGTACTTAGTATGTACCAGGGAAGTGGGGGCTGGGCAGGATATGAAGAGTATAAGATGCATTTTGGATTTCATTTAGCCTACCTCAAGAAAGGCTTGGGAGATGATACATAGATGCAGGGTTAAACAGCAATCTCGGACATTAGTAAGGTAACACAGGGAACCACAGTACCGTTGGGAGTGGTGCTGGCTTGTAATGGCATTAGAAGACATTATTGCAAGGAAATACAAGAATACCCAAATCTTGCAATTAGTCAATGCCCTGCAGGTTTCCTGAAGAAGACGGATATAAGTGATAACAGTCAAAGGCAATAAAAATACTATGTTATCATTAATTACACACATACCCAATAACTCATAATACAGAGGGGTGGCAAAGCCATGTGGAACAGAGGATCCCACGCCTGAGGAATGTTACATATTTCCCGTAGCTCAGATGCCACATACTTACTCTAAAACATTTTGAACTTTAAACCCTAAATTTTCTTTTGTTTAAAAAAAGAGAAACTGTAAACATTATGCAATGCTGTGCTGAATGTTTTCTTCTCTTGCCCTGCGTATCATGAGCTTTGGCACTACGCTTGGCAGCATTTATTGGGGCACCAGGGTGGCTCAGTGGGTTGAGCGTCCGACTTCAGCTCAGGTCATGATCTCACAGTCCATGAGTTCGAGCCCTGCGTCGGGCTCTGTGCTGACAGCTCAGAGCCTGGAGCCTGCTTCGGATTCTGTGTCTCTCTCCCTCTCAGCCCTTTCCCTGCTCATGCTCTGTCTCTCTCTGTCTCAAAAATAAATAAACATTAAAAAAACATTTTAAAAACAAATAAACATTTAAAAAAAGTGCTCCTGGGTGGCTCAGTCAGTTAAGCGTCCAACTTCAGCTCAAGTCATGATCTCGTGGGTTCACAGCTCATGGGTTCGAGCCCCACGTTGGTCTCTTTGCTGACAGCTCAGAGCCTGGAGCCTGCTTTGGATTCTGTGTCTCCCTCTCTGTCTGCCCCTCCCCTGCTCTCTCTCTCTCTCTCTCTCTCTCTCTCAAAAATAAACATTAAATTAAAAAAATAAATAAATAAAGTATCAATGACCCACTGTGCAAGCAATGGCCCAGAGCTGGGACGATTCATACCTTTCTCCCTTCCTTCCAGCCTACCCTGTAAAAACAAACACAACTAACAAAAGAAAACAACAAAAATCTTACAAAGGGAAATCACAAACTCAATCAGAAGAACCTGACTTAAGAAAGACATGATACTCAGAACTTCTACAACTTGTTTTTGAAATGCAAACTGCTCATCCATCCATGCCAAAATAACAACAGTCTCTAGAAATCATTGACTCTTGGCTCTGAAGAGTCCCCTAGAGGTAACTAAATGCATCACCTTGCTTTGACAGTGCTGGACATAGACCATTCTCTACAGACTATTTGCAACCTGTGTCCCAAAACCTCTAGGCGGGAACTCCTTGACCTCCGTTAGAAACCTTTTCTATCATATCACAGCCTGAATTATCAATAATCCATCCTTACTTCTAACCTAAGTCTCCGGCATTGCCCACTGCACAGGACATATATTAAGGACATATATTAAGCACCTACTAAATGGAAAAAAAAAATACATGCATTTTAGAGTGTATAAAAATCCAATAAGAAACAGTCCCAGCACTTAAAAAGTTTAGTCTGTTGCAGAAATGGGAGACCTATGGCAAGGGAATCACCACTGCCCCTGTTTCTTGCAGACATTATTAATTGATCACATTTTTCCCCCACTGGTGGACACAGTTTCTGAAACCTCAGCACAACATCTGGGCAGCCCAAAGACATTGATCAAATTTGGCAGAGGAGAGAAGATTGATTTGTTAACTCAGCTGGCACGTCACCAGTAATTATACATATATATATACACACATATATATATGTGTTTGGGGGAAGGGGAGAAAATATACACATATATATATGTGTGTATATATATGTATATATATGTGTATATATATATACACACACACACACATATATATATATATATAGAGAGAGAGAGAGAGAGAGAGAGAGAGATTTTTTTTTAAGGCTAAGTAGAGATTCAGATAATGTGTGGACAGAATGAAAAGAAAGGACAACTTATTCCGAATGGCTGAAGCAGAGAAGGCTTCATGGAGGAGAAAATATTTATTTATTTTAAATCTTTATTTAATTTTGAGAGCGAGACAGAGCGTGAGCAGGGGAGGGGCAGAGAGAGAGAGGGAGACACAGAATCCAAAGCAGGCTCCAGGCTCTGAGCTGTCAGCACAGAGCCCGACGTGGGCCTCGAACCCACGAACTGTGAGATCACGAAGTCGGACACTCGACCGACTGAACACCCAGGCGCCCCTGGAGGAGGAAGTATTTACATAAGACTTTACAGAGTGACTATGATGTCAGTGGGTACAAGTTTGGAGCATGAACATTCCTGACTGGGACAGCATAGGCACATGGCCCATGTATGTAAAACTGTGTGTATTGACAACTACATGTGATGGGTTTCTTGGGTATATATAAAGTGGGAACAGACGTAACTTAGGGTCATGTTATTAGAGACCTTTAACGTCAGGCGAGCCTGGGTGGCTCAGTCGGTTAAGCCTTTGACTCTTGATTTCGGCTCAGGTCATGATCTCCTGGTTCATGAGTTTGAGCCCCTCATTGAACTTTGGGCTGACAGTGCAGAGCCTGCTTAGGATTTTGTCTCTCGTTCTCTCTCAACCCCTCCCCTGCTCATGCTCTTTATCTCTCTCTAAAAAAATGAATAAACTAAAAAAAAAAAATTTTTTTTTAAAGACCTTCCATGTCATAGGAAATTTAATTGTTTTTCTTGAGTTAAGGGACGTTTGGGCAAAGGGGAGAAAATATCAAACATATTACTCTAATCAATTCTTCTATTTATTGAAAAACATTTTTATAATGTTTATTTTTGAGAGAGAGAGACAGACAGAATGCGAGCAGGAGAGGAGCAGAGAGAGAGGGAGACACAGAATCCAAAGCGGAATCCAGGCTCCGAGCCATCAGCACAGAGCCCGATGCGGGGCTCGAACTCATGAGCCGTGAGATCATGACCTGAGCTGAAGTCAGACGTTATGTTTCTTCTCTTTCCTCAGATGTAGGGTAGTAGGCCAAGCTAATGGGATGTATTTTTGGTTGACTTGTTTGTCTCATAGGATATTTGCGCCTCGTTAGCATCTTCCTTGTTTCTGTCAAATCCTGATAGAACGCTTTAGTGTGTACCTATGGAAGTGTCACTGTGTGATGAATGGCTTTTGCCCAGGGACTTCCTGAATACCTTAGTTTTTGAAATTTGGCTCCAAATCTGAAAATGACGTGAGAAGAATCTGATGTGAAAGTGAATGGGAATACAAGTTCAGAATTTATCACTTTGGGTACTTCCTGGCAGAGTGACTTAACAATGAATTCCTGATTTCTGTTAATTCTAGACCCGTACAACCCGGAGCACAGTAAACCTTAAAATTAATAGTTACAATCAAAAGCTGCTAAACTAGAATAAGAGTGTGACCAAAGGCTATATATATGTGTGTGTACATATATATATATATATATATATATATATATATATACGTATATATATATACATATATATATACGTGTATATATACACGTATATATATATGTATATACACACGTATATATATACGTGTATATATACATATATATGTATATATATATATATATTTTAGTGATGATGGTTTTAAGGGAGGCTACTGTGGAAAGCTCGGCTAATCTGAATCCAACTACTGCCCTCTCGTCTCGGGTCCCCGGGGGAGCATAATTGTTTAGGCTCTTCAGCTCCTTAAGTCACTGTCTATTTACTTTTAATTCCACAAATTCACTCTTTCTTGAATTCTCTGAAAGATAACTACACGCACGAATGCACACATCACGAATCTTCCTTTGCGATCAAATATACAAGAGCCCTCTGGTTACAGAGAACCCGACTTCCTCCTGCAGTTTTACCATCATGATCACCAGGACTGCCTCTCAAGATCCTGAGGTCCTCCCACTTTGGCTCCTTTGCCTCCACCAATTCTTGGAAGCCCTGGGGAAAGGGTGTCGGCTTGAAAAACAAACAAGCCAGGAGCACCCCGGGACTTTCTCGTCTTTGCTAAGGACTAGAGACAGAGAATGGGCTCTCCTGAGCCATGGGACCCAGGAAAGGACCCTGCGACCGTCCTGAAGTCCCAGAATCCTTCTCAGCTGTGAAAATGGAAACCTCCTCATGTGCGTTCTCCGTTGAAACTAGGGATGACTCTCTGTGTGGAACGTTGTGTTTCAAACAGACTCAAGTCGTCAACTGAGAAAAGTAAAATCTCCCAACACCGAACCTGGAAAGCCATCTCCCGTTCTCATAAGCAGCTCTGTGTAAGAAGCAGATCAAATGCTGACTTTCTTCTTCACAGGATGCTTGTATTTATTTTTCCTATTAGCTATTTCCTGCCTGTGGGCCACAATCAGATGGGAATTCATTGCTTACATAAAAATTGGGTCAAGTGTTGTCCTAAGAAAAAGATCCATGAATTACACCTACAGCACTTAAAACCCAAGTTAGCATAGTTCTGTGCTTATTAAAACAAAACAAAACAAAACAAAAAAAACTAACATTTTTCTAAGCAGAAATAGTATTCAACTGGTGATAAAAAATAATCATGCTGAATCAGCTAACAATATGAGTTTGTGGTTTGCGTTTTTTTCTTTCAATCTCATCAAAGCCTCAGGCCATATCTTGTAGCCTTCCACCAAGATTAATGCCTCTCAGGACCGGTTATGATTCCCCTGCTCTTAAGACAAGAGATTCAATCACCCTGCTTCAGCTAAAGTCTGTGGACACAAAATAAGGGATTTGTATTCACAAGATCTGGGCTTAAGTCCCAAATTCACCATTGACTTATTCACTGCAGTCTTGGTCAGGTCATTTGAATCATCCAACAGACAAGTATTGAATGCTTCTCCCATGCCAGCTCCTGTTCTAGGCGTTTGGGATGCCAAGATTGAAAGAGATAGCCTGATCGCAGAGATACGCAATGTAAGAGTTAAAATAATGGAGGTTGTGGATGTTGGCATGGAATGTATACAATGAGTTTGGAGAAAGACTGGGAAGGCCTTTTAAAGGGACCTCACAAGGTGACAGGAATATTGATGAATTCTCTGAGACGGTATGTCACCTTTCTCATTATAGAAATTCTCTTTGGTCAGGGTCCCGCTGCCCATGAGGGTTGGGGAGGTCAACATATGCTGATCATACTACGAGAAAGCTGAAGAATATATATCATAAAACCCATTCATTGGAGTGCCTGGGTGGCTCAGTGGGTTGAGCTCTGACTTCAGCACAGGTCATGATCTCATGGTTTGTGAGTTTGAGACCCATGTCGGGCTCTGTGCTAACTGTGGAAACTGCTTGGAATTCTCTCTCTCTTTCCCTCTGCTTCCCTTCCCCACTTGAGCTCTCTCTTTCCAAAATAAAGACAAAAACATAAAAAACCCAATTCATTAATTTGCAAGGAAATATATAACTTCCCAAGGGACTGGATAATCACAACTGAAGCCTTAATTTCTCACCTGTCAACATGGCAATAATGATAATATCAATATATTTCTTAGATATTTTATACGTGTGTGACTAAGTTTGGAGATCCAAGTTTAGCCATCAAAATATCTACCATTCATTGAGTGTTGAAACCATTGAGTGCTAACCATGGATTCTTCTATGGAGTCCTTCCTCAGTGTCAAGATGTAAATATTAGTATGACAGTTTTATAAAGGAGGAAACTGAGGTTCAGAGAACCTGAATAACTCATTCAAGATCACACAACCAATAAGCCTCACGGCCAACAAAACCTGGGGTGTTAGACACTAAGTGTACAATTTCCTATGAAATAATAAAAATGTATCTGTAAGAACTTGAGTAGCTGCAGACACCTTTACAAGAAGGGCTTGATTAGACGTGGCAAGAAACAAGAGGGAGCTAATGAACATAACTGCTGGTTTTAGATGTTACTGGCTATTCTTTTTTTACCACCCACACGTACTTTTTTTGCCTTTTGAAATATACAGCACTTGCTATATAACCATGAAGGAACCATCCCAAGCCTTCTCTATATCAGTGAATTACACAACCAGTATATGTATTATGGTGCATGCGTTACAAATATAGTAATTTATAGCTTTTCCTTCCTGTTCTATACATATTGGTAAGGCTTTGCCATGGCTTGTGTATTTCAAGCATATTTCACAATTTCAATATACCAGTGGTGTGTACTAAACGATATTGAAATTCGATGCTAAGGTGGATTTTATGTAGACAGAAGTCCATGGGCATTGAGAGAAGATAGCAAGGGATTTTTGGTGCTGTTTGGGTGTTCTTTTCTTTTTTTTTTACAGCAACAGCAAACACCCTTTAAGAACCATGTGTGCAAACTTCAGTCTTAGGGAATAGGGCTATGAATTAGACCATCAGCCAAGGACCCTGTTTGTCCCATGAACGCTGATTGAGGTCTCTCCTTGCTTATGAACGGTGCCTCATTACCCATATCTTTGTACCCTGGCCCAGAAGCAATGTGTTCACCATCATTAACCAACATGGACTCTAATACATAAGGACAACAGATGTTAATTCCAAATGCACAAGAAATTCTCTAGAGAGAACCCTTTACACGTGGCTGGTATTATTAGACACGGGGCTTTTAGGGCTAGGAGGCTCCAACATCAGTAAGGCACCATTGGGTTTTCTATAAAAATTCTGAAGCATGGGTTCAAAATGGTATCTTAAGTGTACCATTGTTCCAAGGCTATGATGTAAGGATTGCTTGTCAGTTACAAGATTAATTGCTGGTGTATTACCTAAACGGTACCACTTTTGTTGGGCAAGGCAGGCAACATTATAAAGTAGATTTACAGTTTTAGACCACTTTCAGAATGTCGTTACCCTGAACATGTGGTCCACAGACAGGATGCCATTGCAGGGCTGTGCCTTTCTTCCCCAAACGGCGCACACACTCTTGATAATGCTGGTGACTGAAAACCATTTCCTCAATAAATTAGAAACGAGTTTCCAAAATGTAGACATTTTTTGTCTGTGTAGGCGTTTAAAAGTAAAGACGGGTGGACATAGTCCTGTCTCACATTGGACATCGTGAGCTTTTAGGGACTTGAGCTGTTAGGAAAACGTCACGTCTCGGATTTCTTGACAGAAGAGTCCCGTGAAGAGGCTGAGAAACGGTCACCCAACACTCCCGTTCAGAAGACGAAAGGCAGTATGTATGCGTTAGGATCTGCCAGTCTGGATCTCGTTTAGACTCTGCGCAGGCCCTGTGAAACAAACATATGCAAATAATAACAGCAACCCCTAGTCTTTCTTAGGCTAGAACAGCTAAGACACAAACCTCAATTTGAAACACGCATGTTAGCTATGTGTGCTAATGAAATTTATGTTGAGTTGAAAAGAAGAAACAGAGAAGCTGAGCAAACGCTTCACCCAGTGTCGTCCCATCACTGCACTCTTCTAGACAACCAGGTGATCTGCTGTTAAAGGAATACATCTATTGTGGGGCGCCTGGGTGGCGCAGTCGGTTAAGCGTCCGACTTCAGCCAGGTCACGATCTCGCGGTCCGTGAGTTCGAGCCCTGCGTCAGGCTCTGGGCTGATGGCTCGGAGCCTGGAGCCTGTTTCCGATTCTGTGTCTCCCTCTCTCTCTGCCCCTCCCCCGTTCATGCTCTGTCTCTCTCTGTCCCAAAAATAAATAAAAAACGTTGAAAAAAAAAATTAAAAAAAAAAAAAAAAAGGAATACATCTATTGAAAGAGCATAGGAGCTCTGTGCCGAGTGCAGACGAGGGACGGTTCTCCTCTTTGTTTTCCTTACATCAGCTCTGAAAATGCAGTTTACACAAGTTTTTCTTCTTGGTGGTTTTCTTCACCTTCCCTTGAAGCCCATAATTAGTCATACTCTCCAGTGTACAAATAATAAGTGTGAGATTCTAACCTCATCATGTCTGGCAAGCTAGAAATCAGATGCGCATTTTGAGCAGAGTTCAAAACTGGCCCTGTGCCACGATAGCTAATTTTCTATTGCGTCAGGTTTAATTAACACTTGAGATAAATTGGATGGTATGTACATATAAACACGTTTATATGTATATTTGTAAATACACATGAGTGTATATATACATATTATGTAGTATGTATATGAATACATGTGTATATTTGTAAATATACGTGAATGTGTACATATACCTACCTTACATAAACTTTATACAGATATATACATAGTACTTTGCACATACTAATATACATTAATTAGTGTATATATAATAATTGGTGTCATAACATACACTATAACACACGCTAATTTGTAAGAGTATATAATATGTATAATTGCGTATATATCAAGTGTTATACCAAGAATTATTTATATGTTGGTGGAGGTAAAAGCAAGAGGAATCTACAGATCAATCAGATATAGTGTGTGCTTTTCAAGAAGCTTGGGGCGCCCGGGTGGCTCAGTCGGTTAAGCATCCGACTTCAGCTCAGGTCATGATCTCACGGCTCATGGGTTCGAGCCCCACGTAGTGTTCTGTGCTGACAGCTCAGAGCCTGGAGCCTGTTTCAGATTCTGTGTCTCCCTCTCTCTCTCTGCCCCTCCCCTGCTCACGCGCTGTCTCTCTCTCTCTCTGTCTCTCTCTCTCTCAAAAATAAATAAACATTAAAAATTTTTAAAGAAGCTTATATTGTAGTAAGAGAGACCAACAGGAAATCCAATATCATTGAAGGGAGTGAATGAAAGATAGGAGCCAGATGGAAGGAGGAAGGCCAGTGTACGGGCTGAGTATAAAACAGCTACCCTCAGTATTGCAGATGAAAACACCAGTGTTAGGGGGCAGGCAGAACCGCGTGGCCTTGAGCACAGAGCATCATACTGAGACATCAGAAAGAAATAACACGGTTGGAGTCACAGCCAGGTCAGCTGGAAGGCACTAGAACTGGGGAGCTGTGAGGAAAGAGGAAATAAATGCATCTCTGCTACCCTTATCAGGGTCACTAGCACAGACGGAGTAATGGTACTGATCACAAATGGTGCTCTGTGAGAAGAGCCGCATCTCACTCCTTTCCAAGCCCGAGATAGGAGGAGAGTGGTCAGTGGTCTTACCATCCCGCCCTCAGCTGCTGAGAAGTCCAGCAGGGTCTAGGCCCACACTTCCGCTGTATTGTCACCTACCACGGGGTCATGAGGCACCCGGTGGGGCTGAGAACAAGGAAGAAAGGCAATTGAAAAGGTTCTACTTTGCTTGATGTGTCTGGACACCCGAGGGACTTCTAGAGGCCAAGAATATCTCTGTGTGCTTCCCATTGGCAATTATTCAGAGAGAGCTAGGATATTGATTAGCCCACACCAAAATTCGCAGTGGCCGAGGAGACCCCTGTGCAACCAGAACAACTGGGTTACAGTGGGTGGAACGACGGTGTCCACTTTGGAAGGTATGGATTCCACCCTAGTACTACTCCTCACCAGCTGTGCCCTTGAGCAAGGCATTTCAGCTCCCAGAGCCCCAGTTTTTTCAACACTAAATGGGGACTCTCAATATTCCAGGAAAGGGCTTCATGAGCTCTAAGGTTTGGTCATTTGACAGCATCATTTACTAACCAATAGTGTAAGTAGAGAAGTTATGAAATTGGAGTCTTTATTGTATGTATCATTCAGCTCAGGTTGCTGTAATAAAACACCACCGACGGGGGGCTTAAACAACAGACCTGTATTTCTCAGGGTTCTGGAGGCTGGGAAGTCCAAGATCAAGGTGCCTGCAGGTTTGCTTCTGGTGAGCGCTCTCTTCTTGGCTTGTAGAAGCCTGTCTTCTTGCTGTATCCCCACATGATGGATAAAGAGAGATCTCTGGTGTTTCCTGTACGTATAAGGCACGAAGCCCATCGTAAAAGTCTCACCCTCATGATCTCACCTAAACCTGATTACCTCCCATCACCCCCCCCCCCCACCCAAATACCATCAC
Organism: Panthera onca; assembly: GCF_046562875.1. Taxonomy (NCBI): domain Eukaryota; kingdom Metazoa; phylum Chordata; class Mammalia; order Carnivora; family Felidae; genus Panthera; species Panthera onca. The sequence goes on along the minus strand of NC_138343.1, from coordinate 15,860,413 downwards.
ATTGGGGATTAGGACTTAAACATATGAATTTTGGAGGGAAACAAACCTTCAGTCCATAGCACCGTCATATTGAGATAACCATTGTTTTATTAACCCAAAGAAAAGAGGCAATGACCAGAGATTATGAAATGTCTGGAATGATTTCTTCCCTGTGAGCAGACCTAGGCATGGTAAGTGAGGAGCAGAAAGGTTGGCTAGTATTGTTTGACTTTCTCGCATGATGCTAGGTGTCCAGAATCTGGTACTATATGCAATATTTTCTGTTGGTGGTGGTGATATCCAGGATTCTCAGTTGTCTGTCTTTGGCATAGAGTAGAAATACAAAAGGTAGACTCAAACACCTAAATTCTTCGTGTACCTTATTAATCCCCGAGTGTCCATCACAAGTCAGGAAGATCGGGCGCAGGTACGTTAATTCAGTGTTTCTCAAACGTTCGCTGCGTGTGTGAGAGGGGTCGTCTGAGGGGGTCGTCCAGATACAGATTCCTGAGTCCCGTCCCCAGAATATCTGATTCACTTGGTCTGGGGTGGAACCCGAGACCCACATGTTCCCCGGTGATTTCAATGCTGCTGGTTCAAAAGGATGATGTTCTTTCAAACTCCATGTAACTAGGAAAGGAATTACACCTCAAACCCGAGTCTTTAACTTCTAAGAAGTAGGGCCTTCAGCGAATCTGTCCTTTTGAAAAGATCACATGAAAACTCAGGAGACAAACATGGAGGTCGCCACAGACCAGCATGTAGGACTTGGTTTCCATGAAAGGTTTCCTCAGTAGCTTAGAGGATTTCAGATTTGATTTCTGTAGCCTAGCATTTTATAATCACTGGCCTTCTTTGTTCTTGATTTTCTGCTGTGTGTCATTGACTGAATAGTCTTCATCTCGACCTGCATAACTGAGTTTGGCGTGTTAGTGCTACGTAGGGGTAGGCAAGGGCAGGAAGTAGGGGGAGAAGAAGTAGAAGGTCAGGTGAAAAATGCAGCTCCGTTTGCCCAGGTACTGCCCCAGCTTTTAAAACAGAAACTTCCCTTATTCCAGCAAAATCCTCAGCCTGGGCAAACCAGGAGAGTTGATCACTCTAGCAGGACAGCTTGCCAATGACCTTGGGGGAAGGGTGGGGAGAAGGAAGGATCGTGACTACTGATCATGTTGGTCATACTCCCGTTGCTGCTTCAGACTGGTGAAAGCCTGGAACAGTGATGGTATCATGAGAGCAGAGAAGTATCTTTCAATGCCGATGAGTTGATTTGACAAATACCAGCAAGGTCATGGCTGCTGCCTTCCGCCTAGATTCCAGTGTGAGGCTAATGTTGGAATACCATGTAACTGCTTCATGGGTCCACATGTGTGAGATAGCCCCTCCTCCCCAAGCTCTTTTCATCTTCAGTTCCCCAATCTTTTCACTCACACTGCTGGACACCTTTGTACGCTTTTACCTTAGGCACTGTGCTAGCTGCTCGGTAGTCAGAAGCTGTCCTAAAGGGTCATTGTGGAAGCTTTCTCATTCTCCGCTTATCGATGCTATTCAAATGTTATAGTTTGCAAAGTTATAAAATCAAGGGTTTTAACTCTTTGGTTTTCCAGGACAGTCCCACTTTCAGAGGGCTTCTTACATTGTCCCAACAAGTATCCTTGGCCTCATTGAGTTTGATGTTATATATTCCTCCAGCTATAAAGCCTTATGATTCTGTCCCCCCCCCCCCAATGCAAATGATCCAATAATGAAGTTCAGCGGGAGAACTTGAGCTCTTGGCCCTTTCTTTTTTCCTTAGAAAGGCACTCCTTTCCAACAGGAATAGCTGAAGGGGACTCCGAGTTACCCTCTTCCTGATTCAAAGAGGGATACAGGAAGGAGATACACAACTCTTTCAATTATGTCTTACACCATCTGTGAACAGGCATCGTACCCAGCGAATTTCAGCCTAAGCAACAGTTTTGGGGAAGAACCATTATGGTAAACAATATCAAAGAGTTTATACTTTCACTCTGTCTAAGTAATTCAAGCTGATGGTGGTGTTTGTGATTGCAGACTTAACGCTTCTCACTTCCTCTCATCCAGAACAAATGGGACATCAGGCGAGCAGATTTCATGTATTACAGGATCCGAGCTTTTCCTGGTAAAGGAAAGAAGTTAGATAAATATTTTGGTTTCAATCCTGGGCTCTCTTTAACCTCTTCCTCTCTGTCCACTTCTCCACCCACATCCTGGCTGAAGGACTGGTTCCTTATAACTCTGAAATTCTCCCATCGCTTCCTCTCTCCCCAAAAGAGAATGGAAAAGTTTCAAGAGCTCTCCCCCTACAGCCCAGCACTGCTATTCTTTCTGTCAGAAGGAACTGGTGCCTAAAAAGCTCAGCCTGCACAATCCTCTCTCCTCCCACACACATGCCAGTTTTTGCTGGTTGAGTTGGGGTAATTGAGAAGGCATATTCAAAATGTTCCATTTATGTTCACAAAGGTTAAGGAGCCTCCGCAGGTTGCCTGACTTCCCTCTGCAAATAAAACATTATGCAAGTTGCCTTGCTGAAAAAGACTCAGGGCTTTGGTGGCAGAAAAGAAACTTCAACAATAGATGGGAGGTGTTTTCTGCAGGGTTGTGTCCAAGGGAGCTAAGGGGCCCGTAGGTGCCAAACTAGTCTCTGTGTTTGACTGCTGTTGAACTAAAATAAAGCTTTCAAATGAAACACATGGTTACTTATGGGTTAGTGGGCTAGATCTCCACTTTCCAAAATGCTTTCATTTCTCCTCCTTTCCCTCCCTCCAATCACCTTTTTGTTCACAAAGTTTTGAGCGTAGCTAATAGTTAGGAACTGGTGGTGGAGAGAGAGAGAGAAGAGAGAGAAAAAGAGGAAGAGAAGTACAGAGGCAGAGGGCAATAAAAAAGAAAGAGGGAGAGAGAGAGAACTGGACGTAAACGTCCTCTATTCTGGGAAAAATGGCTGACCCCTATGAGGACAGCCCTCCCAAACAGGGTAGTCAGGATAGAAAACTGAAGGAGGCACAGAAGCTGACTTATGTAAGTAACAGACTAGAGAATCACAGGATTTAAGGGGGTGGGAAGTAATCTAGTTTAACCACTAGCTTGTACAGATGAAATGAGAGGAGAATCCAGGAAAGATTTTTGTGGCTTGTCTGGGCTCACATGGTTAATTACCAACACTGTTATTTGTAAGACTATTAAGCTGCTTCAGGCACAGTTGGAAAAAAAAAAGTATGTCCCCAGTTGTGGGTTTTGCAGAATGCTTGGGAAAGGGTTCCTTTTGACCACCAGTCTGGTCATTTGTACTGGTGGTGCCCTAGTCTATTCAGTTTGGAGGTCAGGACCCAAATCCAAGTCCTACGACCCCTGTGCGGCTCTCTGACCATAATGGGACATCATATCTCATGTATCTGCTGCTCCTCAAGGGGCCAGAGGAGAGATGCACCTCACTAGGCTCATTGCAAACTGGAAATAAAAGTACCTAACTGTTCAGATCCTTCCAAGGATTAAATGAAAAGTCATTTAGCAGATGCTTGTTGAGCCCTTCCTATTTGCCGTGCTATACTAATTCATTTAGTCCCTTGGTAACAATGATGATTCCAGCTCAGTTACTGTCCCCACTTCACAAGTGAGGAGCTTGAGGTCCAGACAGGACGACTGGCTGGCTCCAGATGTTAATTAATGCGGCGTTCGACAAAATACTGTAAAAGGCGGAATTCAAATGTTGACATCAGCCATCTGACTCAAGAGACCCAGCCCATTATTATCACAGCCCTATTCCAACGCCTGGCATTTGACAGCTCTTCACAAAATGAGAATTCACTTCCATTATCCATAGGAAGACTTTTGGAGTGGTAGTGACGTGGGTTGCCAGATGGGGAGTGATAGATCCACAGGTTGGGTTCCCCACCCCCCTTTTGTTTCCTACTTGGTTTAGGTTGATTTTTGGAGAAAGGAAGGAACGGGAAAGGAGGGTCCTCTATTCGTGTGGGTAAAGCTGTGCGACAGTCTGGGACAAGTATGGGACAAGTCCTCTTTGTTTCCAGAGGAACATTGCCACGCATCCACGCTCATTAATGTTCTCATCTCAACTCACAGATTTGGTGGGAATTAGTTCATGCGCAGACCCATACATGGAGGGTCTGTATGGGTCAGACCCAGCACCACAGCTCTGCAATTCCTTAAGGAACGATAGCCATCTTTTTTCCCCCTTGGTTTTCATGATGCTCTCTGAATCTATACTTTAAAGACGGATTCTGTATGAAAAGACATTTCTGGAGATGTCAAACTCAATAGAGAAGTGATAGGAGAGGACACAAGAAGCAAGGAGGGCGGGGGAGACATGCTTACAGTCTATCAACATGTGTAGCTCAAGGCCGTCCATCATTTCCACCAGAATAGCACCAAGGACAGATCATGGATGTACCGAAGAGAAACATGAAGTGGAAGGAGGAAGAAGAGAGTGAGGGAAGGGAACAGAGAAGAAAGTTGTCACATACCTTCTGAATATCCTGAAAAAGCAAACGGCGTGTCCTTGTCATTTCCCAGAGGATCAAGGATGCAGGGAGCAAGAAACAGTTCATGAAAACCTATGGACAGTTTAAGATAGGCTTAGGATCCAGACCCTGGGCAGGCATTCTATTCATTTAGAACAAAGGGGAATTAGTATCTGCTTGGCAGTCCCTTCACCAAAAGCCAGGGACCTCAATTCTAGCTATAGAAACACTTCATAGAACCTCTTATAGGTGAGAGTAGCCTACAACTTGCCCACTGCTAAGTGCCAAGTCTTGGGTAACTTGTCCTCATTAATTTTCTTTCTAATTAATAGCGAGCATCTTCCCCTCTTCATCCAAGTCCCTTCTCACTGCCACCCACATCCGCCTTCAAACCTGCATCTACCTCTGGGGTATGATTGTGCTTCAGGTATAATAACTAAGCCATGAGAGAGACTCACAGGGCTTTGATAGATTCCCAGCCTGGAGCTGACGGTGCTTCCCCAGGGCATGCAGAATGGCAAACAAATTCAATATGACATTCAGGTCCTTGTGTCAACAATCTCCACCTAATAACCCAGCCCCTGTCCCACCCCCACACCATGTACCCAATACATCTCTACTTCATATTCCCTGGATTTCGACTGGATAGTCCAGCCCTGTCTTAACCCTTCGTACCTCTCCCTGATGGCCCAGCCCTATCCCCAACACACTGTGCCCCTACCTCCTTATTTAGCCCTCCTGCCCACTCTTGTACCACAGTAATGGTCCTACTGCAATTCTACATGATGGTCCAGCCATAACTCCCACCCCTCAAACTCTACCTCAGTTCCAGCCCTGACCCCTACATTCCAACTAAACTGGGCTCTTCACTGTGTAGCAAACACATCTCCTTTCTGCCAACCGTGGTGTCTGTTAATGTTCACTCTTCCCAAATGCCCTTCATACTCTGTATTGTCGAAACTTTACCACCTGTGTGAGATCCTTTTGATCAGAAGTTCCCCTTTCGTCTTCTCTGCCCATGGTTCTTTTCATTTGCTTGTGGTACTTAGCACATTCTGTTTTTAGTTATATGCATTTGTAAATATATTGCCCCCCACACAGAAGATCGTACAGGCAAGGGACTTGGGTGCAATGCCTCAGATCCTTTTAACACATAGTCCCTGAGCCTCTCCTCTGTGTCAGCCGTGGTCCAAGGTGCTAGGACTAGAAGGTGACTAAGACATGGTTTTCTAGGACCTTATTTTGTAGCTTGGTACTTTATATGCTCCTAAAGCTCCTGGAAAAGGGCCAGTAACAGGTCCTCAGTACATTTTGTTGGATAGGATGAAAGGGGGAAAGCAAATTAGTTGGCTGAATGATCACTATAGCTGAATAGGGACTCAGTAACAAACAAACAACAACAACAAACCACTCCATGCACCAACAACATCCCTAATTGGCTCAAAGAAAACATGCACATTTTCTTCAATAAGATGTCAGATACTTTGGCAATACATGTAGGTGTAATAACGCATTGCTGTGTCTATTCAAAGATTCTTTGGTGCGCTCATTTCAGGGAAGTGTGTGTCTTCTTTGGGACGCTTTTATTTATTTGTTCTCCCTTTTTTTCAGACTGTTGCTACACAACCTGATATTCAATTCATCTAAATGGAAGATTCATTAATGTATGATTACGTGTTTCATCAAGGGGATTTTATCAAGCCTCTTTTGGGAGAGGGATTTGGTAGAATGATTTTTATGAGAAAATGTCAGCCTCTGAAAAGTTCAAAATTATAATTATCCAGAAAGCAGTGGAGCCTGATTCCTTGGGAATTTTATCGGAAGGATCTAGAGCAGGTACATCCACAATTGCACACACACACACACACACACACACACACACACACACACACACCTGTGTGCGTTCTTCCCTTTCTCTTCCTTTGCATGTGGAGTGGAGGAACATTAAGTCTCCCCTTCTGAGGACACCAAAGCTCCATAACCCGTAATATATGTGATGTATAATCCTGGTAACACAGACAGCCCCCTACCACATACTTTCATTTCCATTTAGCAATAAAGAACCTCACGCTCTCATCCCATGACCGAAATCCTTGGACTGGCACAAGTTGGAAAGCTGACTTTTATGGGCTTCTAAAGGTCTCCATCAAAATGATGACTTTTGAAAAATCAACTCTGTCTAAAACGCAAATGCTGACATTTAGTGCATGAGGGAAAGTAGTTAGTTCTGAGAACCAGGAAGTGGATTATCATCTTGGGAATGACACTATAATTACCATCTATAATGAATGAACTTAGTTAGACCTTGTGACTTAGGAGAAGTCACAAAGTCTCAGACCATCAGTATACGTGTGGCTGAAACACAGAAAGACCCAAATTCAGGAAACCCAGTGAGGAATCAAAGGCATGTAATGGTTGACTGTAAAAGTTGAAACCTAAGAGGGAAGAAAGGCTTCCTAACAGAATGGCCTGCTAGATTGAAAAAAGGGTGACAGAAAGAAAAGAATTTGTGAGTATTTTTTCAAAACTAGGAACTATTAGAAGTTGGTACATGAGTCTAGAGTTCAGACACCTGAATCACTGGGTATTTACATGTTTCCGACCCCTTCCCCAAATGTCTCAATGATCTTCACTGTGTTCAGATGTCCTAGTTATCTAACAAATGGCTTTTTACAGTTGGTTTATTCTAATCACAAGATCCAAAAAGAGATCCTCCCATACTTGGTTTATGAGTTTTTTAAGTCTCTTTGAATTCACATCAATCCCCTCTTTTATCTTTCCACTCATTGTAGAGGTAATCAGGTCATTTAATCTGTAGAATTCCCCACGGTCTAGATGTAGCTCATTTTACCCCCGTGGTGTCATTTAACATGTTTCTCTGTTCACCATATTTCCTATCAACTGCCTTGATTAGATCCAAGTTCACTCTTTGTCAAAAATACTTCATGGATGTCATAATGTTGGTTGTCCTGCTTTCAGTGATGTTAAGATTGATTAATGGACTTAGATATTATCCTTGATCCATCCATTCTGAAGTTTTTCACCAATATTATACCTCAATATGTTAACGCCCATTGATGATTGTTGCTTAGATTATGTTAAAAATGGTTCTTTTCTAATTCTCTCATTTCTTCTGTGTTTATTAGCTGGAATTCCTGATAAGGAAAAATGTTTCCTCATCAAACATTTGGTTACCCTGAAATACGATGTATATGTGAAAGGCAGGAGATGCGATTGATTATTTTTCCTTTTATTTACATATTTTCAGAATAATGAGTTGATGACCAGTGAGTTTTTGTTCCAATAGGAACGCATGGGTTTTTAAATAACAAATGTGCTCATTTATGAATAATGTAGTCATTATTCCTTGTGATGCCCTAATTATTACATCTGTGACAAGTAAGACCCCCTTCAAGTTAGCTCCTATGCCTTTTGAAATGGCTTCAGTAGTTCCTGATAGCATCGTTCTTTTCTGGAATAATGAGATGTTTTTAGTTCATCTGGTACACTTCCTATCATCCTAGATCTGGAGCCAGCCACCTCTCTAATGAGCCCTCATTCCTTTTTCATGGGAAGTGATGTTTAAAAACCACAATCTAGATGCTGGATGAGCTTGTTAGTACTGGATTTTCATTGTCTCTAAGCTTCATCATTAGACAGAGCTAGGAGATTTATAAGGGTATGGTGAGTACATTAAAAGAAAATGTTTTAGGGGCACCCGGGTGGCTCAGTCAGTTAAGCATCTGACTCTTGGTTTCTGCTCAGGTCATGATCTTGGGTGTGTGGGTTCAAACCCCACGTCAGGCTCTGTGCTGACAGCAGGGAGACTGTTTGAGATTCTCTCTCTCCTTCTGTCTCTTTCTGCCCTTCCCCCCTCTTGCTCTCCCTCTCTCTTGAAAAATAAATAAATAAACCTTAAAAATGAAAAAAGAAAACTTTTTATCTGTTCGAGGTGCCTACTGCAGTATTTATTCATGAAATACGATATGGTAGCTTGGATTCACTTTAAAATATCCTACGTTTTTTCAAAAGAGGGATGGAAGAAGAAGAAGCCTGGAAAATGTTAAAAGTGGATGATGGGTATGTGGGAGTTGTTTACATTGTTAACTCCACTTGTACTGGATGTTTGAAAATCTCCATAATTGAAAGTTTAAGAAAAGGGTGATCACACACACACACACACACACACACACCAATACCTTTTCACTTCTCCTCTCTCTCATTTCATGTATGTAGAGAAACCTTTTAATTATTCAATTCTCCTATATCTTGACACAAGCAAGAAAGTAGGGGAAACAGGCTGTGAGTATTTTATAACGTCCCCCAAAAGGGGAGTCCCCGAATATACATTAATGAATTGTGAGCCTCGTTTGTTTCAATACCGTGGAGGTTTCTAGGTCAGCACCTTTGCCCCATTGACCCCGGTCCCGTGAGGTTCTTCATCATTCTCGTTCTTCACTATTGTCCTTAGACATGCTGGACCCAGGTATCTCCTCCTGAGGGCAGGCAGGGACCAAATCTCTGTGTCTTGAGTGCCTGGCACTCCCACAATATTGCAGCCCTTCTAGATTTCATTTCTCTGTTTAATTCTAAATATATTTCTTTTTTTATTTTAATTTTTTTTAACATTTATTTATTTTTGAAACAGAGAGAGACAGAGCATGAACAGGGGAGGGGCAGAGAGAGAGGGAGACACAGAATCAGAAACAGGCTCCAGGCCCTGAGCCATCAGCCCAGAACCTGACGCGGGGCTCGAACTCACGGACCGCGAGGTCGTGACCTGAGCTGAAGTTGGATGCTCAACCGACTGAGCCACCCAGGCGCCCCCTAAATATATTTCTTAAAGTAAGACCAGTTTAGATCCGAGACGAACAAAATTAGAAACATCCATTCGGTACATGCTATGCCACTGTTCTGGGCACCAGATATGCAAACATCAATAAAACCCCGTGCCTGCTCTCAAGGAGAATTCATCTTAGTGGCAAAGAAAGACAGGTAAACAAGTAGGTGCATATATAGAATCTGTAAGTAGAAAAAGAGTTTCAATGTTAAGTGCACATGCTGCCTTAGATGTTGGCGGAAAGGGCTTTTGAAGCACGGAGAAGGACGAACTGATTTGAGGGAGCGCAGAGTAGGAGGGTCAGCGAAGAGGTCCTATGTGAAATGATCGTCTCATTTTTTTATTCTTTTATTTATTTTCATTTTTAAATTTTTGAAGTTCAAGTATAATTAAGGTACAGTGTTATATTAGTTTCAGGCATACAGTATAATGTTCCAACAATTCTGTACGTTTCTCGGCGCTCGTCAAGGTAAAGGTACTCTTGATACGCTTTATCTGTTTCACCTGTCCCTCTACCCACCTCCCCTCTGGCAACCATCAGTTTGTTCTCTGTGTTTGAGAGTCTGGGTTTTTTCTTTGTTTGTCTCTTTGCTGATTTATTCCGTTTCTTAAATTCCACGCAAGTGAAATCGTGTGGCATTTGTCTTCGTCTGGCTGACTGATCTCACTTAGCGTCATACCCTCTGGATCCATCCATTTGGTGGCAGATGGCAAGATTTCATTCTGTTTTATGGCTGAGTAATATTCCATGGTATTTATACACCACATCTTCTTTATCAGTTCATCTGTGGGTGGACACTTGGGTTGCTTCCCTCTCTTGGCTATTGTAAATAATGCTGCCATGAGCATAGGGGTGCGTATACCTTTTCAAATTAGCGCTTTTGTTTTTGGGTAAATACCCAGTAGTGGAATTACCGGATCATATGGAAATTCTGGTAATTCTATTTTTTTAAGAGTTAATTCTTTCTTTATTTTTTTAATTTTTTAATTTTTCACTTTTTTAAAAAATTTTTTTTTAACGTTTATTTATTTTTTGAGATAGAGAGAGACAGAGCATGAATGGGGGAGGGGCAGAGAGAGAGGGAGACACAGAATTGGAAGCAGGCTCCAGGCTCCGAGCTGTCAGCACAGAGCCCGACGCGGGGCTCTAACTCACGGACCGGACCGCGAGATCGTGACCTGAGCTGAAGTCGGACGCTTAACCGACTGCGCCACCCAGGCGCCCCTTTAATTTTTCACTTTTTATGGAGATAATTTGTCATATTGGCTTACCTACAACACCCAGTGCTTATCCCAGCAGGTGCCCTCCTCCATGCCCATCGCCCACTTGCCCCTCTCCCCCAACCCCCCATCCACCCTCAGTTTGTTCTCTGGGTTTAAGAGTCTCTTGTGGTTTGCCTCCTTCCCTCTCTGTTTGTAACTATTTTTTTCCCCTTCCCTTCCCTCATGGTCTGTTAAGTTTCTTGATCCACATATGAGTGAAAACATATGATATCTGTCCTTCTCTGACTGACTTACTTCATTCAGCATAAGACTCTCCAGTTCCATCCACATTGCTGCAAATGGCAGGATTTCATTCTTTCTCATTGCCCAGTAGTATTCCATTGTATATATAAACCACATCTTCTTAATCCATTCGTCAGTCGATGGACGAAACTCTTTCCATAGTTTGGCTATTGTTGAAAGTGCTGCTATAAACATTGGGGTACAAGTGCCCCTCTGCATCAGCACTCCTGTATCCTTTGGGCAAATTCCTAGCAGTGATATTGCTGGGTCATAGGGGCAGATTTATTTTTAATTTTTTGAGGAGCCTCCACACTGTTTCCCAGAGCGGCTGCACCAGTCTGCATTCCCACCAACAATGCAAGAGGGTTCCCGTTTCTCCACATCCTCTCCAGCATCTGTAGCCTCCTGATCTGTTCATTTTAGCCACTCTGACAGGTGTGAGGTGGTATCTCAGTGTGGCTTTGATTTGTATTTGCCCTGAGGGTGTGTGACGTTGAGCATCGTTTCCTGTGTCTGTTGGCCATCTGGAGGTCTTCTTTGGAGAAGCGTCTATTCATGTCTTCTGCCCCTGAAATGGGCATTTAAACATGAGTGAGGAGGCCGCAGACGTGAGCTGGAGTCAAGGGAAGAGGAGGAGGTATTTAGCAGAGAGGGAAGTGCGTCCAGAGGTGGAGGAGTGAGAAAGCACAGAGGACAGAAGGGGAGGAAGCTGCTCTGTGCATCTTGTGCCTGTGGCCCTGGGCCCCGCAGGCCACATCCAGCCTGTACCAGATGTTAGAAAGAACGTTTACTGGAACACAGGCACACGGCCGTGGTCACAGATTGTCGATGGCTGCCTCCGTACCAGCGTGGCTGAGTTGAGTGGTTGTGTAGAAAGCCTGAAGTGTGTACTCTCTGATCCTTTGCGGAAAGGTTTGCCTACCTCTGCTCTAGAACAGTATTTCTCGAACTTTAGCGTGCATATAAGCCACCTCCGAATCTCATTGAAATGTAGATTCTGATTCAGCAGGTCTGAATACGCCTAAATTCTGAATTTCTAGGAAGCTCCCAGGTGATGCCAATGTTGGGAGGCAGCCTGGCATGCTCTGAGTAGCACGTGCCTAGAGGAACGCCCGATTGCCACGATCTGTTCTTCCAGAATAACATGAAAGAGTTGCATCTGAGAAAGTATCTGAGAGCTGAGAATATGGACAGCGCTGAGCTCATTCTGGACACAACCTGATTTACTAGAGTTCGCACGGGTGCAAAGGCTTGTCTCAGTAACCACAGTTTAAACTTGTACCAGAAGAGTTTTATAAATGCCAAATGGCCATTGACCGTGTCTCTCTCCTCCCTCAAAACAAAGCTTATACCAGAATCACCATAGGCTCTGCGTCCATTCTCAAAGTATCTCTACCTCTATTCCTTTAGACTAAGGATCTTCTAATTGCTGGGCCACCTAACCACCCCCCACCCCCCCCCCCGCCATGCCTCCGAAGAACACTCACTTGGGAGGCGCCTGGATGGCTCAGTCCGTTGAGCATCAGACTCTTGATCTGATGAGTCTGATCTGATGAGTCTGATCGGCTCAGGTCATGATCTTCTTGTTCGTGAGTTCAAGCCACACGTTAGGCTCCACACTGTCAGTGAGGAGCCTGCATGGCGTTTTCTCTCTCTCCCTCTCTCTCTGGCCCTCCCCCGAGCTCCTGCATGCTCGCTCTCTCAGAAATAAATAAACATTGGGGCGCCCGGGTGGCTCAGTCGGTTGAGCATCCGATTTTGGCTCAGGTCACGATCTCATGGTTCGTGAGTTCAAGCCTTGTGTCGGGCTCTGTGCTGACAGCTCAGAGCCTGGAGCCTGTCTTCCGATTCTGTGTCTCCTTCTGTCTCTGGCCCTCCCCTGCTCGCACTAGCTCTCTCTCTCCCTGTCTGTCTGTCTGTCTGTCTCTCTCTCCCTCCCTCAAAAATAAATAAAACACAAAAAATAAAAATAAAGAAATAAACATTTAAAAAGAAAAGAACACTCACTTGAGTGACTTCAGATATGTTTTGCTTATTTCAGCTTGCTGTTAACAAGGATTAGAGCTGGGAATAACCCCAGTTCTCCCCTTTATTTTTAAGTAGAGGATTAGAACTAGCTCGGATTTGGCAAATATTGAATCTGAAAGAAAATTTAAAATCCTCTTGCATTCAAATGTATTTATTCCTGGCCAAGAACTTCCTATTTCTGCACCTCCCCACCCGGCACCCCCCAGAATAAAAAACACTTATATAAAGGACCAAACTTGAAGGGCACATTGGAAATCAATAGCTCTCCAAAGAATAACATTTAGATGAGCTAACTCCAAATGACTCAGGAAACATATGGATTGAATTCACACAGAAACTTTATACATGGACTTTATACTTACCCTATAATAGAGTACATGTTATAATTTATCTGGAAAAAAAATATCATCTCTCCTTCATTATGACTCCATAGATTTCTTGGTTCTTCTGGAGCTTAGCCCAGGGGCTAAGGGTGAGAGCCCTCACTTGACTACTAACTCAGTCATGTTCGACCGGTCACTGAAACTTGTCTCCACGTCTGTGTCCTGCCTGCCTGGGCCCATCCAGAACTGGGTGGGTTTTGCCTGAGATCGCCCGGAACCAAGAGTCAAGCTCGGCTTTCTGATCTCACATCAAGGGCTTTCTTCAATGTTCTGTGCTGCTCCTGTCAATAAAACCCATCCATTTACTGCCCGGTTCTTGACAGACCAGAAGCGCAAGCTTCCCAATCCAAGCTGATCTAGAAGTACAACTCCAGTGCTGTTCAGTTGCTGTCCCATTTTTTGGACCCTAACATCACTATCGTGGGGGATTTGTGTGGGTTCCCATGCAACCGTGGAGATTTTGAGTTCAAATCAATGGAGAAATGACTAAGTAAGCTTGGCCTGCGTTGTCATCCTTTTCAAGCTTCTCTGAGAGGGACTGTAGGGGCCAAGTATGTCCTCACCATGACATGTGCCTTAAGGATTTGCTTGAGAAGTGCCTTCCCTCTGTTTCTAAGTGCCTAACAAGGAAGACCAGGGGCCCTCCCGGGAATCGTCAGGAGTGGCTGCCCCACCGTGTGTTTTGGCCAAACGTTATAGTAAAGCTAGGGATGTTCACGAATCGGAAGCCTGAAACGATTCATAACCCATCTGAGGAAGCCTTTCGGTGGGTCTGTTTCCCAAACATTTCTCGTTGGTCAACAAATGAAGAAAGCAAAGCGGCGTGAGCCGAGGTGGGGGGAGGGGGGTAATTCATCATCTCTGCAAGCAGAACTCCTTCCCAACTTTTGTGCCTATTAAGGCAAGGTGCCCTCTGCATGGCTCGGGGCTCACCGAGCAGAGCAAAGGCTGATTTTTCGCTCACGCTTCTAGCGGGAACACGTATTTCAGTGCTGCTTACAAAGTGCCTGGCACGGCTCTAAGCTAAAGATACGTATTAATTTTGTAACCTTCCTAATAATCCAATAATGTGAGTATTAATTACAGTAATGGCTATACTCACCTTCTTCTTCTTCTTCTTCTTCTTCTTCTTCTTCTTCTTCTTCTTCTTCTCCTTCTTCTTCTCCTTCTCCTTCTCCTTCTCCTTCTCCTCCTCCTCCTCCTTCTCCTCCTCCTCCTCCTCCTCCTCCTTCTCCTCCTCCTCCTCCTTCTCTTCTCCTTCTTCTTCCCATCTTACAGACCAGGAAACTGAAATGAGAAGCCGGTAACAGACTTCTCCCAGCTGGTAACACAGCTATTAATCCCTAATGAGAAAACAATCCTGTAAGCTTCAGCCCCTCCCTGCCTTTGGGAGCAAACACACGTCACTGTCTTCTCAGGGAAAACCTCGGAAGACCGAGCGTGCAGATGCTTTATCAGTACCGTCCGACTGAAGAGACCCTCCCCAGACTCAGAAAAAGATTGACTTCAAATCTGTATCAGGCAACAATGCCCCAGACCTGCAGCATCCTTAGGCGAGGCTCACAACCAAGGCTTCGAGGTGAATGTGAAAAGCCTTCAACGGCTGGGGGGAAATGACGTGCGTGTATTCGTGTCGTATGGCTGTCATGCCTGGGACGCGTCCTGTTTCGCGTACGTGAGGTTGTTTCCTTCTAAAGCTCAGCATCTGAAATCAAAGGCTTGGGTGTCAAGGTAGGGTGGAGGTAGAATCGTTTTCAAGCTCGTGCATCGCCTGGAGAAGAAAAGACTGGTAGACACCACACGATGGAACAAGGCATACCGTCCTGTCCTAATCGACCGAGAATAGGGAGTGTTTCCCGTATACCAAGCCGTCCAGCATACAGCAGGACAGGGGTGCACACGGTCACAAGATCTGGCCCTTCCCTCCTCAACTTCACCCCACACCCCATCATCCTGTTTCAGGGCACACAGAACTCTGGCTGGTTCCTGGGGTGTCCCCTGGAGTTTCACACTTGTGTGGCTTTGCATTGGCTCTCACTTCTTGGAATGAGCTTCCTGCGGGTCTACCGGGCAAACTGTTCCCCACTCATCAGATGACTCTTACATCAACACCCTGTGATGCTTTCCCTGTCTCCCGGCAAACCTTCCTTCCTCTCTCAGCTAGCACACTGCACTCCACACTCCCCTTCATCAGAGCCATTTTGGCATAGTGTCAGGAGTTCAGGATTTGGAGTCAGAGTTTTCTCCCTCCCAGACTCATTCGTTATCCAGAACCAGTTGACTCTTCCTTAAATGCAGTTGGTCAGAGTACATATCTTAGAGTGGGGAAGGATGTCCTGAAATACTCATGTAAACTTTTAGAAATTCCCTATAGGTCTGTCTTTCCTACTCACAGCATGGTGGACTGTAGTCGTCTCTTTAGTGTCTGTCTTTGAAGCCAGTCATACTCTCCCACCCGTGATTCCAGAGTACTTAGCAGAGTGCCTGTGGAGGAGCCTTCGATGAGTATTTATTAAATAAAAGGATGAATAAACATCAAAGCAGCATAGGATCCTAGGATCTTAATCTCATGTTTTGCCATGTGTCTAAGGACCTCCTCTACAAATCAGAATTTGATGATCGCCACAAAATCATAGAAACTTGAAATATCTGTGGATTAAGGAAGTGATGAGCTGCCATAGATTTGTTAATCCAAATTCCAGGGTGGACGAACGCTGTTGTGGTTGAACTTGTGAAAGAACTCTGCTGCTCACTAGGGGCTTCCTGATACAATTCAACGCCTACATTGGAGAGGCAGAGGGAAATTGAGATGGGAATTAAATACTTTTAAGGTCATAGAACCAATGGGCAGTGGAGGCAAGGCAAGAAAGTAAATCTCTTGAGTCCCTGGTACCTGTCCTGGCTTACCATCTTTCAGGAAAGCCTTGATTACGCATGGAATACTTGGAAAGAAATACCGAGCTGCGTACGACCAAGGGCTGAGTGGTAAAGCCGGCATCCACGAGAGCAGCTGGAGTTCAGCCTGGTGATGTGGTTGCCCTGGAGATTAGTGAGTTGGCCCCGGAGAATTGAATCACTTCTGAAATATTTAGAGCACCTGTGTGCTGTTCTGCCTCATTAAATTGTCTCGTCCCCCTTTTAACTTCACTGGGTCCTGAAAGTGTTCTATATTATACTTTGGAACATTTGTCTAAAGTGGGAGGAGTTGGATAAAAAAGATTCAGACGCATGGTTTTCAATGGACGTATTTGGAATTTATGGCTCCGTGCAATCAATCTTTCATCCACTTAAAATTTCACCTCTGCCTCTTCTTGTATCAACAGCATTGAGATGACACATGTGGCAGCAGGGGTTGTTAATAGTCTGGAGATGCAGTGTGGTGGCTCACAGTTTCAATATTTTAATACGGTTCTGGCTTGCAGTCGTGTTTTTCAAGCAGGTTGACGTTACTCAAGTGTAGAGCGTGTTACGGCATCATGGCTGAAAGCAGTGAGGATTCTAGGAGGCTGTGGCAATCGTCTGAGCAAGAAACTTGAGCTATGAGTTTGAAACAAGGCAGAGACAGGGGGGCAGATGGAGAGAGGAGAGAGCCTTGGTCCGTCTGCCTCAGTTGAACACGGAAATTGGGAAAGAAGGTAATGCAGAGAACAATGTCATTGTCCAAGGCCACTCAGTCAATTCAGATGTAACCTCCTGCAACAAAGCCTTGAGAATCAGCCAATTGGGAGGCTCTCAGACTCCTACATGCATTTTTGCATCCTCCGCCCCCTTTTCCCAGGTGCCCAGAATCCTCTGGAATCTTCCAGAATCCTCTAGAAGCTTCGTGGCTCATGTTTTAATTGTTTCCTTCCTCTTGGTTTCCTTCAAATCTAATCTGCGACCCTTCCGTCAGGACCTTGGAGCCCCAGTCAGACTTACTCAGGGCTAGATCGACGACACATAATCGTATCAAGAGCCAGCATTTATTGAGTACCAAGTATTTTACATTTATTATATGTATTTGGTACTCACAAGAGCTCTCTGAAGCACATACATTATCATCTCCATTTATCAGAGTGTAAAACGAGGGGACACAGAGGCAAAGAGTCAGGATTTGAATGCAGGCAGCTGGTTCCTGAACCCCACTCGAGCACCACACTTCTTTCACAAATAGGGGGTGAACCTCGCCCACCACAGCAGCTCTTCTGTTCTTACATGGGTACCTTTCCTCCAGCCTCACAGTAGTCAGAAGACTGTTATGCACATGTTTATTGATTTGAATGGATCGATATTGGGAGGGTATTCATGGAGGTCACATTATTCCTGAAATACTGTGCTCGGCTGGGGTGCAAACAGCTAACGTTTATGGAGTGTGTACCGTGTGCCGAACTCGGTACACACTTCTGTGCGTTCACTTATTTAAACCTGACAACAACACTTTGAGCATTGGAGTATTATCATCAACTCCAGTTTGTAGGTGAGGAAATGGAAGCCCAGAGTTCATGCAACCACTCAGGGACAGGGATGGCATTCAAACTCCAGAACTCTGTCTCTAGAGGTCAGACAAGGAGGGAGAGAGAGAATCCTGAGCAGGCTCCATGCTGCCAGAGCTGAGCCTGACGTGGGGCTCGAACCCATGAAGCCACAGGAATGTCATGTGAGCTAAAACCAAGAGTCAGACGCTTAACTGACTGAACCACCCAGGCGACCCTAGAGGTCACACTTTTAGCTACTATGTTGTGCAGCAAGACAAGTGGGCTCATGGTTAAGTTGAGGAAACTTATGCATGAGCATGAGCCAAAAAATGGATCCCCAAATAACATATGATGTGGGATTTCATGGCCTCAGTGAATGAAGACTGCGTCCCTAAGAAGAGGAGCAGAGATCAGGCAAGACTTGAATAAGCAAAAAGAAAAGGTCAAGGCATTCCAGACATGGAGGCCAGGTAAGACCGACTGGGGCACCAAGGTCCTGACGGAAGGGTCGCAGATTAGATTTGAAGGAAACCAAGAGGAAGGAAACAATTAAAACATGAGCCACGAAGCTTCTGGAGGATTC
Source organism: Panthera onca (assembly GCF_046562875.1). Taxonomy (NCBI): domain Eukaryota; kingdom Metazoa; phylum Chordata; class Mammalia; order Carnivora; family Felidae; genus Panthera; species Panthera onca. The sequence continues at coordinate 15,842,144 of NC_138343.1, read as the reverse complement.
TGGAAGATTCCAGAGGATTCTGGGCACCTGGGAAAAGGGGGAGGAGGATGCAAAAAGGTCAGGGTGAGGAAATGTGATGGATAAAAGCAAGATTGATTTATCGATCAGCAGAGTCAGAGATTTTCTGTTGGGGGTGGGGATGGGGGTGGCGAGTGAGTTGTGATTCAGAAGGAAATTTTGCAGCCTTGTTTATGAGGCTAGGAAAGATGGTCTTTTTCCTGTAGATATTCAGGAAAAAAAAGAAGAAAACAAACAAAAAAAAGAGGCAGAGTGAAGGCTTTGATCTCGGGGGAATACCGAGCCTCAGTTTCTCCATCTGGAAAACAGAAGTATTAATACCACCTTGCAGGTGGCATGGGGCAGTGTGTGCGACGTGCCAAGCACGGTGCCCGCAAGAGCGTACATTTGCCACGAACGGTCGTTATTCGTCCCACCGCGAGTCACAGGATGAACCTGGCAACAAGGAGCTGCATGAGAGGGTAGAGCTTCAGGGCCAGAAAGGACACTACGACTGTCACTGCTGCACTGAACATCAGCAGAGAAGGCGATGACATGTGCCTGGTGACTCCCCAGTTTCCAGCCCGGCTGGCACTAATGAAGGAGGTCGAGAAGGCAGGCAAGAGAGAGCCAACTTGTGTGGGAGCCTGGGGTTTGGCTACAGACAAGCTGTTCCTGCAGTGACAGCGGTAACGACCGGGAAGCAGTCAGAGAGAGGGAGCTCCTTAAAGTCCTGAACTGTGGCCCTGAGTTCCGAGTCATCTGTGTAGATGTCATGTGTGTTCCCGCTCCGCTCCCCAGACACTCTTTCTCCAGAGATGCCCACGGCTTCCTTATCCACTCAGGGCTCAGCTCAAATGTCACCTCCTAAGGGGAGCCGTCTCGGACCACCCTCAGAGAGGGCGGCAGCCCCCACACTCTCTACCCCATCACCTTGTTTTCTTTACTAACACTCACCGGAGTCCACAGTTGTGTAACATGTGTCTGTTAGTCCACCTCCCCAGGAGAGGAGAGGCTCGGTCCTGTTCCCACTGCATCCAGAAGAGGGTCTGGGGCATAGCAGGACTCAGTATTTCTAGCAAATGGTATCGAGCCCTGTTAAACCCAATAAACACAAATGCACATGAAGAAATGAATAAATGAAACTACGATGTCAAACTTAGGCAGAGAATAAGGAGAGAAAAGAACCTATTATCCAGCCCCTTGGAAATATCCAAGGTGCAGGAAGCAGGACGGAGAAAGAGAGTAAAAATAAGGTCAGAGAGGCAGGAAATGAAGCAAGATACAGCAGTGTCCTGAAGTCCAAGGGCAGGAGGTATGTGAGAAAGAAAGAGAGAAGGGGAAAGAAAGAAGATGGAGGGAAGGAAGGAAAGAAGGAAGGAAAGGAGGGAGGGATGGGGAAGGGAGGGAGGGAGGAAATAAGGAAGGAAGAAAGAAGGAAGGGAGAGAGGGAGGGAGGGAAGGAAGGAAGGAAGGAGGGGAGGGGAGGGAGGGAGGAAGGAAGAAAGGAGGGAGGGAGGTAGGGAGGGAGGGAGGAAAAGAAAGAAAATTCAACACGGCCAAGCACTGCAGAGACATGGGGAGACTGAGCTACAAGAAGGAGGCATTTGTTGGGGGCGGGGCTCCTCTGGGCTGTGAGCTTGAGCCCGAGAGAAGGCCTGACGGAGGGAGGGAGGTCCTGCTCCCCACCAGGCCCTGCGAATCTTGAAATGGGAAAGAGGGTTGAGAAGGAAGATAGTGGTTTAAGGGGAGAAGGATGAAGGAGAAAGCAGCCCCCCCCTCATAGGAGAGAATTCGGCGTGAAGAGGGGGCGACTGAGGATGAACACGTTGAGGAGAGGACGTCTGTCCCCAAGGGAAGGCAGACGGACTGGGGACGCCCGGTGACCGCAGCGACCGAAATCCGCCCAACAACTTTTTGGCGACTTGCGGCTGCGTTACCATAGAGTCAGAACCTCAAGCCCACGGAGGGAAATAGAAAAACGCACGGAAACAAATACCAGCGCCTTCGCCACCTGGAAAGATGTTTTCATCTGTTTAAAATCCACTTGGGCGCAAAACAGAGCCTCCCAAGCAAACTGAGAAAATTAAAGAAAGATGAAAATAGTCAAAGTAGAAGAAGGAGAGAAACGAAGGGCCCGAATGAGGGCTCGGGGGAGCCAGCTCCACGCCACTGGGCGTATTCTCAGACATCTCAACACAAGACCGTCAAGCAAGAAAAAATACAATTAAATTTAAAAAGGTCTAAGGTCCTTAAAAAGAAGCACACAACAGAGAAAACGAAATGCCTCAAACTCCAGGCCCCAAGGGCTTTGAATTCCCCAAGGTGCCTCATCTCTGGGGGCGGCCTGGTCCCGCTGTGCCCTCCTCCCATCCAGCGGTCAGCGCTGGGGCAGGGTGAGGAGGCCGAAGCCCCGGGGCTGGTGGATTCGTATTTTCTCCTCCTTTTTCCTTCTTCTTGCGTGTCACTGTTCTCTTTCCACTTGTACCTCATGCTTTGAGCTCACCGGTACCGTCTTGTGAGAGGACAGTACATCCATGCTTTCGTTTGTGCACGTGCACACACACACACACACACACACACACACACACACACACACGCCCATGCGCTCGCGTTATCACAGCAGATCGTAAACACCTAAGGGCAGGACCTACTCCAACCTTTTTATCCTCTAGTACCTGGCGCAGTAAATCTTTAGGGATCGTAGTTCCATTTTCATTTTTTTTTTTTTTTGGTCCATTTGTAAATTAGCACAAACTTTCGTTAAAGGGATCATATACACACAGAGATGGGCATGATGATTTATTCCAGAAAATTACAGCATTAGATTGTTGAGTTCCTAGAATTTCTTACTCCTCAACATGGCCACAATGTGCCATTCATTCATTCATCGATTCATTCACCGTGGAACATCTATCATTTCCAGGCATTATGCACACTGTGCATACACATACACACAGATACCTGCTCTCTGATAACTCCGTTTTATCAAAGAAATACTAACCATAAATAAATAATTACCAGATGGCTTAACATAGCCCAATAGGAGTGCCACGTAAAGGAGCCACTGGGGTTGTTCTGGTAATTAAGCAGTGGCCACAGGGGACTCGGGTCCTGAAGGATGGCTAGGTGCTTCCTTACTACAAAAACCCTCGTTAGGCCTGATAATTCTAACATCACCCCCCCCCCCCCGCAACTCACCTAGAGACAGTGCAAATGTAAGGGTGCAGCCAATGTTTGCTCAAAACTACAGACTGGAGTGAGGTTACCACAGGTCCCTGTGGAAGGCAGTGTTCCCAGAGTCTCCCTGAGTCAGGCCCAGACGCCCCCCACGGTAAAGAGACGCTCACATCCCGCTCCAGCATGGCCTTTCCACACTCATCGGGTGCCGTTCAAGAAAGTTTTGTTGGGAGGGTTGCCCACAAGCATCTGTGCAAATCCCCTAGAGGCCCTCAGAATGCTGAAGGATTTAGTAATTTGGGTGTTTCATGTAGGCAATTATCATTTGACCCATTTAAAGGGAAGTGCCCGTACGTCTTTGATCAGAGAATTCCTATTATCTGGAAAATTGGTTTTCTAGTAAGCTGGGCTAGGGGGTGTTGGGGACTTTGCCTGTTTAGTTCACTTTGAAGTTTTAAATAGTAGTCTGGCTTTAGAAATGGCAAAGATGCATTTTCTTTCTGTCTCTCTGTGCTACTTCCTTCAAAGGGTTCATTTTATGAATCATTTCACCAGAAGCGTGTTGTTTGAACATGTCTGTTACAATGACACAGCCACTTGTGTGGCTTTATTCTTAGAGGAGATACTATTCTGGATCTATACCTTTACAACATAGAAAATGAGAGAGGATCTCATCTGACAAAAGGGACACAGGGATTAGAGTCTAGGAACACATTGACCGTTTAAAACGCTGTCCCAGGGGCACCTGGGTGGCTCAGTTGGTTAAGCGTCCGACTTCAGCTCAGGTCATGATCTCATGGATCATGGGTTCGGAGCCCGTGTGGGGCTCTGTGCTGACATCTCAGAGCCTGGAACCTGCTTCCGATTCTGTGTCTCCCTCCCTCTCTGCCTCTTTCCCATTTACGCTCTGCCTCTCTCTCTATCTCTCTCTCTCTCTCTCGAAAATAAATACACATTAAAAAAAATTTTAAACCCTGTCCAAGCAAGCTTAATGAGGTGATAAAGAGCTCTCAGATTCTACTATGACCTCGCGGTATTGGATCACTGTTGCACTGGGATGAATCAAACCACAAGAACATATATTGTCACATTAAAACGTAGGTCTTATTGTTAAAAACGCAACGTGAAAAAAAACACATTCAGATGTCAATGGCTTACACATTCCTGAAAACGAAGAAACGTTTTTGCACGTTAAAAGTGCTTTGCACTTTCAGTGCTTGGTGACTCCCATGTCAGACAAGTATCTCAATAATAATCTCTATTATTATAAAGGCTCCAATTGAGCGTCTGTTAGCACCAACTCTCAAATGCTAAATCCGCTATTCCCACGTCAGTGCTTTGCTGGGGACGCAAAGCAAAAAGCAGCAAAGATGGCTAGCCAGGCCTCCTAAATGAACTGAAATCCTAGCTTTAAAAGTCAGGTGATTTCATTGAGACCAAATGTCCGAGACAATACAGGGCTCCAGTTACTAGGATGGATCTTAAACGCCAAGGGACCCAAACAGAGAACCGCCAGAGAGAAGCTGGTTAACAGCGCTCGAAGGTGCCTGGTGCAGGGGAAGCAGCCGGGCCAATGGGTGAGCAGAGACTTGCTCGGTCGTTGTTCGTATCTGGCGATCGCCTCTGGGGTGAGTCCGCATTCTGAGGCAGGTGGAAACTTGCAGAGTGCAGATCCAAATAATGCTTTCGCTGTCACTTAAAAAAAAAAAACCCCGGTAGTGCGAAGGATAAAGGGATGTAGAGCATGAGCCAGAAAAGTCTAGTTCCAAGCATGGGATCCCGAAGGAAGTCCGTAGCTGGTTCCAGACCAGCGGTGCAGTGCTGTGTGATAAGACGGCTCCTTCTCTTTTACGTTCATGGGCATCTTCTCCCTTCTCCTCTTTTTATGAGCTGGAGACTTTCCCAGTAGCCGTGTGCAGTCCCACTCAGTCACCCAGCACCAGAGTGCCCCCTTTTCCTCTAGTTTGCCAGCCCTCCTGAAATTGGGGAATCAAGACCTCTCCTGAGCCCCCCACGCTCAACGCCATCTGTCCACTCTGTTAGAGTCCTTGTTCCTTTCTTTGAACAGGCAGCAGCAGGGGAAAGCAAGGGACTGGTGGCCAGGTTGCTCAGTGCCTGAAGACAGTAGAGGAGACAGTTAACATTAAAATAAGCTTAATAAGTCACCGCTTCCTGCTGAGTCCTCCGAACTGTGAAATGTACCTCACATGCTTCTGTCCTTCCCTCCCGAATCTTCCTGGCCATCTCAAAACCACCAGCAAAGCTCAACACTCATCGTCTTCCTCCTCCCATCCATCACCGACCCCTGCCATCCAGCAGTGTCCATCCATGGAATATCACCTCTCAGTCACAAAAGTAGTAATTGTCCAGCACCGAGAGCGTGATATTAGCCCTTTGTTTTACTTATTCTTGCATTCATTTGCCACATGTCTCAACAAACACTGAGTCCAGTAAGTGCCTGGCATCATTCTAGGTGCTGGGGGCACAAAGATGGGTACAATACTATTCCCAGTCTGAGCAAACATATCATCTAATAGAAAAGTTTTGAACAGGAATCCAAATTTTAATAAGCTATATCTAGATTTTGATGACTCAGAGTCCTCAAAAAGGAGTTTTATGTAACTCTTTCTAAAGGCCATGCATTGAGTAATGTGTTTTTGATAGATAAAGTATGTCTTTAGTTAGATTAGCACTCTAAGAAATAAACCCTTCCACTAACTGGAAAATGCACCCCTCCAGAATGACGGTGTATTAGTTAGCTCTGCTGTGGTAACAAACATCTCCAAACTCTCAGTGGCTTGCAACATGTTTCACACTCCTGTGATGTGTGGGCTCTCTCGTCAGCTGTGGCTCTGTTTTCCATGTGCCTTTTGATTTCAGAACCCCTGGCGCATACTGATCTTGTGAAGGGAAAATAGGAAGAGAATGGGTGGAAACGTAGAATGGCCCTTAAAGCCCCCGCCTCCTGAGGTGTATGTTGTACTGAATCATATTTCATTGCCCAAAGCAGGTCACAACATCAAGGTCACAATCAATGGGGTGCGAATACTCTTCCCACACAGGGTGGAGGAGGAAAGTAAGTAGTTACGGAATTCCAATACCTCCAGAAAGTCTAATTTGTTGGCCGGATGAGGCTGTATCTACCCTTCTATCTATACCAATCTCAAAGACATATCGTGATCAAGCGTGTACTAGTCAAGGCAGTCTGGGAGAATTACATGTCAAGAAAAGCCACGAGAACACGATTATTGGGAATATATGCTAATATCTTTTTTCATGTTTATTTTATATTGAGAGAGAGAGAGAGAGAGAAAGAGAGAGTGAGTGAGCATGAGCAGGAGAAGGGCAGAGAGAGAGAGGGAGACAGAATCCCAAGCAGGCTCCAGGCTCCGAGCTGTCAGCACAGAGCCCGATGCGGGGCTTGAACTCACGGGCAGTGAGATCACGACCTGAGCTGAAGTTGGACGCTTAACTGACTGAGCCACCCCCGCGCCCCGGGAATATATGCTAATGTAAACTAAGCCTTAGACACCAGGGTTCTAACTCTTCCATTTTGCACGTTGGAGGCCTGGAAAGAAACGGAAGTGGGTTTGTCAGCCTTCTCTCAAATTTCTGGGACATCTGGGAACAGATGGCCGCAAGTAAGATCGGATGAGCCAAACGATCTTCCTCTAGCCAGTGTTTCAGTGTGATCCAGTGCCATTTTGATGCGTTTAAAAGTGTTTTTTTTTTCCCCACAGATGCATTTCTTTAAAAAAATCAGATAACCAAAAGACAGATCTGAAATACAATCACAGCGAAAATCTTCTATGGTTCAATGTCTCTTTTCTTTTTTGAACTCTCCCCAAACTAGCAAAGCTTGATTGGAGCCAAGCTATGGTGGGGGGTGGGGGGGAGGTGAATCTTACCAACATGCCGTCCCACCCCTGAAGCTCCATCTTGCCTGTTTCTCTGCCTTCACTGCTACCACCTGGCCCAAGGCCCCTCCTGGAACCCTGCCACATTCCCCTGAGAGCCCTCCACTTACCGCTTATACCCTGCTCCCCTACCGTTCTCAGTACCGTGGCCAGAGTGAGCCTTTGAAACTGGAAGGCAGGCCGTATGTCTCCTCTTCCCCAAACCCCGCAATGGCTCCCATTTCATTCAGAGCAAAAGGCAATCCCCTGCAGTCGTTCACAAGGTCTTCCCTGATCCGAGCCCCGATGCCCCCCATTTCCTTCTCCCTCCTTCCCCACTCACACCGTCCCAACCTCACTGGCCTCCTTTTTCCTACCACCAAATATATCCCCATCTTCGGGCTTTAACAGTAGGCATTGCTCTTTCTTTTGCCTGAAATGGCCTTCCCTGGACATCTGCTTGGTCAATTCCCTCAGTCAAATATCACCTTCCTCGGGAGGCATGTGCTGGTCACCATTTTTGATCATGAAAACTGCCTTGGGGTCCTCCTGACCCTGCGCTGCTCCCTCCTTTTTCAATAGCACTTCATCGCTATATAACCCTCTTCATAATCGGCCTATTATATTTACTTTTTAATAGCTGCTTTCCCCTCTCGCATAAGCTTACGAGTCTGAGTGCCTGTGTCCTATTCACTGATGTATCCCAACCACCCACAATAATGCTTGGCACTAAGTGGATGTTCAATAATTTCTTGAATGGCAAAGCGAATCCCTATCTTCATTCCCTGAAATAAATCATGTAAGGATTTGGGGGGCACCTCGTTAACCGCCAGTCGGTTAAGTGTCTGACTCTTGATTTCAGCTCAGGTCACGACGTCACGGTCATGAGATGAAGCCCCAGGTCGGGCTCTGAGCCGGGCGCAGAGACTGCTTGGCATTCTCTCTCTCCTTCTCTCTCTGCTCCTCTCCCCTGTTTGTGTGTATGCTCTCTCTCTTCTCTCTCAAAAAACAATGAAAACAAAAACATGTTAGGATTTTTGTAGTTCATTGATTCACTCCCTTCATCATTTTACTTGCTTTTTATTTTTTTTTATTTTTATTTTTTTAATTTTTTTTTTAACGTTTATTTATTTTTGAGACAGAGAGAGACAGAGCATGAACGGGGGAGGGGCAGAGAGAGAGGGAGACACAGAATCTGAAGCGGGCTCTAGGCTCTGAACTGTCAGCACAGAGCCCGACGCAGGGCTCGAACTCACGGACCGTGAGATCATGACCTGAGCCGAAGTCGGACGCTTAACCGACTGAGCCACCCAGGCGTCCCTTACTTGCTTTTTAAACAAAAATTATTAAAAAATAGTTTTGCACTTGATTCAAACGTAAACTTTCATTCGTGAGTCGGATGCCAGATAGATAGACCTCCCTGATGCTTTGACTTTATTACAAAAATTATGCTGTCATTGTATAGCTTAGGGAATGTTTGCATTTTATCACGAGGAAAGAAGGAACTAAAATTTCAGGACGCTACCTAAATCCGAGCCTCCTGATGAACAAACCTAACCATTGGCTACTCCGGATAACTCCTCCATTTCATGCGCTGACTGCTCTCGAAAAGCCTCCCTGGTCCCCCTACTCCTCCTACAAAGTCGCTTAATGCCTGGTGCATCTGTTACAGTGCTTCCCTGGCAACACTTTTCAGAGTCCGTAGAAACGTACAACCCGTCCTTGAGTGGACTATAAAAATCGAACCAGAAAGGATCTGGTTTTACTACGGCATTCACGATTTGGCACAAAATCATGGTTAACCCCAAAATCAAAGTGGGCATGAATTTCATCTACCTGCTGGTGTGACCCTTGGCAAGCCATTTACTCCCTAAGCTTCATCTGTAAAATGGGTGTAAAAGTAGGCCCACTTTAGAGGGCACTGGGAGGATCGAAGGAGATAATACACCGAGGGTTCTCTACCATTACTCCCAGGCAGAGTGCAGCGTCTACAGGAGAGACCCATTTCCCCTCCAAAACAGTAGCTTATTAAATGAGTGTGCTGCAAGTCTGTATTCAATGTAGAAATGCTATAGTGCTCCCCGTGAACCCTCAATCCGTCCAGAGAAAGTACTGAAAAATGGAGCTCCTCTTGTATTGTTAGCCTAGTGACGGGGGCAGGCAAGCACTTTTACTCAGTTTGAACCATCTCGGCAAAGTGAGCGGTCTTTGCCAAAGGCACACATTAGAGAACGCTGTTCTCGTTGTAAAAACCGAAAAGCCTGGGACCTTGGCCAGCTCGTTTATGATTTAATACATCTAATGCAGGCTTCACCTTATGCAAATAATAGACTACACATGCAGAACTTCTTTTGCCTGGAGAGTGGCTCCTCAAACCTGGATCGAATTAGGAGAGAAATGTTCCGGGTCTGTCCGAGGGGAGCAGGGAGACGTACACACCCATGTGGATTTATAGTTTCGCGGGAGATTTGGGGACCTAGTTGCGAAACTTTCACGTATAAGATCCGCTGCGGTTGTCAGAATCATACGGTCTATTATAACGTTTCCTTGTCTTTGACTGTATCTTGAGTTAATCGCAAAGCAGAGCTGAAACAATGGCAGTTACTGTTTCGACGTCTTCTTCCTTTCCATGGAGACAGGATAGTGTGGGTAATCAAAGTTCATCCTTCCACTTATTCAGAGAGGAGGGAGACATTGTCATGACCTCTGTCCTCGAGGAATCCACAATGCGGGGTAAGGGGGGGAGGGAGACAAGGAAACCACCATCGCTGAGTAGGACAGTTTGTACAAGTCCGATGAATGACACCCGCGAAGGAGAAAAGGTTTCCTTAGAAGGCTGTTTAGGGACGGGGTGATGGGGCTCTGAGGAAGAGGCGGGCCTGCTGAACCAGGCTTTGAGGCAATGCTAGGATTTCTTACAGCAAAGGAGGATAGAGGTTTCCAGAGAGTATAGAGTGCCCAGGCAACACTCTTAGGCCAGTAATGCGGTGAATAATGACACTGGAAGGGAAGGAAAATCCCATTACTGCAGCCTCTACCGTGTGCTGGGCATGGGATAAACAGGATCCCCCCCACTCCTCCCGTGAGCCCCATGGAGCAGGTGAGAAAATCAGGAGCTCAAAAAAGGGACACAGTCACGTGCAGAGCTGAAGCCACACTCACGGCCGTCGGACTCCATCACCTATGCTCTTTGCGTCCGATACCCAAACGCTATATAAGCTACAACTCAAAAACAGACTTTCGATAAACTTTCATTCGTCAACAGTAGAAAACTACTGCTTGAAGATCCTCCTGCTGCCCCTACTTCTCCAGGTTTTCCACAGAAATTGCTACTGGGGTAAGAACAACAGAGTGGCTTGAAAGTTAGTTAAGCAGCGAGGCACATCGTACACTGGCTAGCTAATCCCTGGACAAATTCTAGGGGTCAGTCCCGTGACCCCTTCATTGTTATGTGTGTGACTTTTAAAACTTGTGTTTGGGGGCCCCCGTCCCTCCTCCTTGTGGCCTCCCTGGGCCTCTGCACCTGCACCATGATAACCCCCAGTAGCTTGCGGCCAACCCGTCACCCCCCACCCCCGCCGCTGCCCTTTTCCAGCCTCGAACCTGACCAAAGGCAGAGATGGTTAGCTTTTCATTTTTCCCTCTTCTTCCACATTACTGCAGATACCATGTCTGCCTCGGAGACAAACAGCTGAGGTCCTTCTCACACAGGCAGCTCACTTGAGGTTAAAACCCTTTACTAAGTCAGGAGCCGCATGGGCCTCCAAATCCAGCAAATCAGCCTTGCCACTGGAGGGAGAGAAGATTCAAGAGCCCCGTTTCTATTTCCGTGAGGCCAGCCGCGCCCTCTGTGGAGCAGGGGCAAGGGAGGGAAGGCTCCGCAGGTGGGAGGTAACCTGAGCTGTCAGTGAGCTCACAGGGATGGCAATTGGCGAGGGAACACCTCTTCCAATCCTGACCTGTGGGATTCTTTTGGGGACTCCCTGCTTCACTTTTTAAACTTTGTCGCCATCTCGTGGCTGCTTTTAATATTGCAGGTGCGTAATTCCAAGCAGGTCAACGCGCTTTGCGGTCGTTCACTCGTTCAACACGTACCTTTTGAGCCCCGACTATCTCAGGCTCTCGCACAGGAAAAACAAGCTGATAAAGAGGAAGAAAACCTAACGGTATTGTTGTAATACGACTTAATACGCTTTAAACCTCAGTAATCAGGTTCGGGTTGCCAGGATTCTGTGGACGTATACATCTTCCTGCTGTTTCAGCCCAGCCCTGCTGTCTCCCCTATGACAGCTAGACAAGCCCTTCTGTGTGACAAGTCACTTAAGAGTTGTGGGGGCAGCGGAGAAAGAGAATGGAATATCTAACTTACATACATACAATTACATGAATAACAAGTGTCCAGCCTGGGAAAAAAATTCCAAAAAAATGAAAGTTAAAATTGTCTTTTTTTTTTTAAGTCTATTTATTTTTGAGAGAGAGAGAGAGAGAGAGAGAGAGAGATAGAGAGAGAGAGAGATAATCCCAAGCAGGCTCCATGCTGTCAGCACAGAGCCCGATGTGGGGCTCGAACTCACGAACCATGAGATCATGACCTGGGCTAAAATCAAGAGTTGGGCGCTTAACTGACCGAGCCACCCTGGCGCCCCAAGTTGTCTTTAATTCCATGGCACGGAGATAACTATCCCAACGTTTTAATGTATATCTGCCATGCTTTTATGCATCTATGTGACATGAGTAGTATAATATGCACATTGTTTTTAAATTTCCTTTTTAAAAAAAATGTGAAACCCTCTTTCTTGTTCACCATCAGAACGATCTTTGGCCCAGAAGGATCCTCTAAAAGTAGTTGTTAAATACCTCTTGCAGTGTTGATGGGAATGCACACCGGCATAGCCACTCTGGAAAACAGTATGGAGGGTCCTCAAAAAGTCAAAAATAGAACATCCCTATGACCCAACAATTGCACTACTAGGTATTTACCCAAAGGATACAAAAATGGAGATTTGAAGGGGCACATGCACCCCGATGTTTATAGCAGCATTATCAACAATAGCCAAACTATGGCAAGAGCCCAAATGTCCATCAGCTAACGAACAGCTAAAGAACATGTGGTACACACACACACACACACACACACACACACTAGAATATTACTCAGCCATTAAAAACAGAGAAACCTTGCCATTTCCAATGATGTGGATGGGGCTAGAGTGTATTATGCTAAGCAAAATAAGTCAATCAGAGAAAGACAAATACCACATGATTTCATTCACATGTGGAATTTAAGAAACAAAACAGACGAACACATGGGAAGGAAAAAACAGAGAGGGAAGCGAAACATAAGAAACCCTTAAAGATAGAGACCGTGGGGCACCTGGGTGGTTCAGTCCGTTAAGCCTCTGACTCTTGATTTCATCTCAGGTCATGATCTCACAGTTCGCGAGATCAGGTCCTACCTCAGGCTCTGTGTGTGTGTGTGTGTGTGTGTCTCAAAATAAACAAACATTAAGAAAATGGTACAGGGAGGTGAGTGGGAGATGGGCTAGAGGGGTGATGGGCATTAAGGAAGGCACTTGTGATAAGCACTGGGTGTCGCATGAATTCTACTCCTGAAACCAATATTATACTATATGTTAAATAACTAGAACTTAAATAAAAATTTGGAAAAAAACCAAAATAAGTATAAATAAGTAAAAGTTGTTAAATAAATGAATGTGAATAAGCAATTTGCATAATTGCTTTTAATACCTGTGTGATATTTTACCTTGGGGATTTCCCATATTTAACCTACTCTCATCTGATATTATGATTCTCTCTATTTTTAAAGTTTATTTTGAGAGACAGAGCAGGGGAGGGGCAGAGAGAGAGGGAGAGAGAATCCCAAGCAGGTGCAGAGCCCAAAGCAGGGCTTGAACTCAAGAACCATGAGATCATGACCTGGGCCGAAATCAGTAGTGGGACGCTTAACCAACTGAGCCACCCAGGCGCCGCTCTATTTTTTTATTTTTATTTTTTAATGTTTCTTTTTGAGAGAGAGACAGAATGCAAGTGGGGTAGGGGCAGAGAGAGAGGGAGACACAGAACCTGAAGCAGGCTCCAGGCTCTGAGCCATCAGCACAGAGCCCGATGCGGGGCTCGAACCCACGAGCTGTGAGATCATGACCTGAGCTGAAGTCGGACACTCAACCGACTGAGGCACCCAGGCGCCGCTCTATTTTTTATTAACAAAACTTTGAAAGTGAAGGCCATGGAGTTGTAGGACTCCTGCTGTTCGGTGGCAGGGTACAGGGGTCTCTGATCATGAGCAACAACGAGGCTGGGGACGATGTGCCAAAGAAGACAGAAGCTCTGCTACGGAAGCTTGTTGTGTCCGTGCAAATTTACCCGTCAGAGCAAAGACCAAAGTGACATCGTCTCCCCCAGAACGTTCATCTGTGACCCGCGAGTCTGGCTGCAAATTAGAATCCCCTGGGGAAATTTTACAACTAGGGATGCCTGGGTCCCAGCCTCCGGAGATCCTGACTTAATCGGTCTCAGGTGCATCTCACCCACACGTATTTACCAGAACTCCGGGGTAATTGCAGGTGCGGCCAGGATAGAGAAACTCTATATGGCGTTGCCACAGATTTCGTGTCAGGGAGACACGCACATGAGGGGAAACAGCCCGAGTAAAGATGCCCCCCTCCTCGATGGTGTGTGGCCCAAGATGAACACATAATGCCGCGGGTATCCTCGCCGCTCAGATAGAGTGAGGCAAGTTCTGGATCTTCATGCCAATTGGAACCCCTCAGGGCTATTTTGGGGAGTTAACAACCCAAGTAATGCGAGTAGAGTGAGTATCTTATAACTTGCCCATACCGCAATGGCTTTGCATACAGCAGTCACAACCCTTGTGCACAGAAAGCCGTGGACCGCATCTCCCTGTTGTAATACAGTAAACCCCTTAAGAGCCATTATCCTTAGGACTGGACACAAGTATTAAAATAGGCTTCAGGGGCGCCTGGGCGGCTCAGTCAGTTGAGCCTCTGACTTCAGCTCAGGTCACGATCTCGAGGTTTGTGGGTTCGAGCCCCGCGTCGGGCTCTGTGCCGACAGCTCGGGAGCCTGGAGTCTGCTTCGGATTCTGTGTCTCCCCCCTCTCTCTGCCCCTCCCCTGCTCGCACGCTGTCTCTCGCCCTCTCTCTCAAAAATAAATACACATTGAAAAAAATCGGTTTCAGTTGCCAGGTAGAGGAAATTAACTTTGGAACCGCACGTATACTTTGTAACTGGCTTAGCACCATTCGGTTGATTGGTGAGAGAGCGTCTCCTCCGGGACCCTTTGGAATCTGAGACCCCGTACTCCTCTGAGAGTTCCCTTAGCCCGATTCCTGTTCGCTCTCCCTCTGCACGAACCAGACTTCTGAGCAACACTGTCTGGACTGAGCGGGCCCAGACCACTCACCCCGCAGACCCTCCCCCCCACCCCAGGTACCACGAAGTGCTTCACATGGGACCAAAACACCAGACGGTCCCGTGGGGTGGAAAAGAGACGTGGGCACGAGATGTAGTCCCCGCTCCCCAGGAGATTCTAGTTAAAAATAAAAGTAAACAACAGAGGAACATTCTCTAGTGCCAAAAACAGCTCTAACCATATTTCTTTAGGGAATAAAACGTCTCATTTTTAAAACGCCAGTGAACTGACAGTTCCCTCTATGTTTCTCTTCCCACGCAATCGGTTTTGATCTGTGCAGCTCTTTTTCGTCTTTCAAGTTATCACCGATGCATTTTTTTTTTTTTTGGAGGGCTGGGAGGGTCTCTCTGGAGAACTGGAAAGGTCAGTTTCGTGCCTCCCTTCAATGTGTTAAGGGTAGAATTCAAAGTAAAGGAAGCAGAAGTTCTATTGATGCCTCCTTGATGGTGAAGTTTAAGTTCCCAGTAGGCCTGCCTGAGCAGTTTGCCGCGACAATGAATTCACACTAAAGCGGTTCACTCGGGTCAGCGGCAGGTGTGGGAACGCTGCATTCAGGTACAGCTCTCAAGTCGAGATGATCGCGCACGTTCTTCTTCAAGGAGACGTTTCTGGAAAGAACACCTGATTGAAATGACTAATGAATGACAGTCGCCACCGGCTTCGGTTTGGGTGTCCCTTTGTTACACAGTGGACACGGAAAATATTTCAGGGCGCCTCTAGAATGTTTCCATTGGCATTAAACGCGCCCAGTGCTTTCCGGGCAAGAAAATAAAGCCTCCTTCCAGCCCACACCCTCTAATTATTGCCAGAGGCTGTCACCCTAACTCCAAGCACACACACACACACACACACACACACACACACACACACACCACCTAATTGTTAGTGGCCATTCCCTCGCTTACACTTATATCGTCATCTGATTCTGGCCTCTATCACTCCACTGAATCCTCTCCAGCTGAAAAGACAAAGGCCTTTGTTCCAAAACACAATGGAACAGTTTTTACACAGCATTTAGCTCTGTGGACCGCTCCCTCCTTGAAACGCCATTTTCTGTGACTTCAGGCCATCTTACTCTCTTGGGATTTTTTTTTTCCTACTTGGAGGCCATTTCTTGCCTCCTTGTCCTTCTTTGCTACCCTAAATCCCGTGGTTACACCCTGTCCTGCTCTGTCCCCTTTTCTCTCTGTAGCTTCTCTGCTGAGGGACCCATCCGCTCCCATGCCTCCAAATACCAGCTGTGAGCTCACGACTCTCGAACCGACTCCAACCCTGAACGTTCTCCTGAATCCTGAAGTCATGTGTCCAACAGACCCCACAATCACAGCACATCCCAAGCTTGTCTCTCCCACTCGCTCTCAGCAACTTCTCTCTTCTCATGTCTATGACATAGAAGACATATATCCTATGTGTTTCCACGAGGCAATACCCAGAGCCCGTTTGCCCAAATCAGAAACCCGATGATCACTCTGGATGACTGAACCACCATATGGATCAAATCTACTTCCTAAATGTCTCAGACACATCACTTCTTTCCATCTTGGCCACTGTCTCCATCCATTCCAGCTGCTGGGACAGAATACCCAAACTGAGAGGCTTAGAAACAACAGAAATTTATTTCTCAGAGCTCTGGAGGCTGAGAAGTCCGAGATCAAGTGCCAGTAGGTTCCGTGTCTGGTGACAGCCTGCTTCCTGGTTCATGCTATAACCTCCCATGACAAAAGGGGGGGGGGAGGGAGGTCTCTGGGGTCTGTTTTATAAGGGCGCGAGTCCCATTCACAAGGGCTCC
Organism: Panthera onca; assembly: GCF_046562875.1. Classification (NCBI taxonomy): domain Eukaryota; kingdom Metazoa; phylum Chordata; class Mammalia; order Carnivora; family Felidae; genus Panthera; species Panthera onca. The sequence goes on along the minus strand of NC_138343.1, from coordinate 15,825,829 downwards.
ACCCTCATGGCCCAGGCACCTCCCAAAGCCCCCACCCCCATCGTTGAATTGGGGATTCCTTTGCAACATACGAGTCTGAGTCAGGGGAAGGGACACAAACATTCAATCTATAGCAGCTACTGCAGCTTTAATCTAGGCAGTCTGTGTCCTCTTGCGTGGGGATCACCTCAGCCACCTCCTGATAGGACACACTGCTTCCACTCTTGCTGGCCCAGTCTCCACGCTGCAGCCAGAACCCTCTCTATAAGGCAGTCCATCCTTGTTTTTGCAGGACCTCCCATCACTGTTGCCTACAACCCCTAGGCATTTGCTCTGTATGGTTTTCTCTGCTTCTCTACCCGCTTGCGTTTCCAGGCTCCCGCTTATTCTTATTTTTCTTCTTCTTCTTCTTCTTCTTCTTCTTCTTCTTCTTCTTCTTCTTCTTCTTCATTTTAGAGACAGAGGAGAGCGTGAGTGGGGGAGGGGCAGACAGGGAGAGAGAGAGAATCCCAAGCAGACTCCCTCTGTCAGCACAGAGCCCGATGTGGGGCTCTATCCCACAACCCTGGGATCGTGTCCCGAGCCAAAATCAAGACTCGGACTCTCAACCGACTGAGCCACCCAGGCGCCTCTTGCCTTTCCAGCCTCTTCTGTGTCAACCACCTCCCGCTGTGGTCACTCAGCATATGACTTGTGGACCTGCCTTACCGTGTCTTACCGGAGGCCCTTTGCATAGCTGCTCCCTGAGCCCAAAACACACCCCTTCACCCAGCCTACCGACTGTTTTGCCTTGTTAGCAACTATGTATCCTCACATTCAGCCTCCCCAGGAAAACAACCTGCCGTAGCCCCTCAAGGCTGGGAGAGGTCCCTCCTGGGCTCTCCCAGAGCACCTGTGTGCACCTGTATCCCATCACTTATTACACTGGACTGAATTAGCCTGTTTGTCTGCCTGTTATCTTCCTGCTCTGAGAAGACTGTAAATTCCATAATGGTAAGCGTCTGAATCTCACTCATCACTTGCCCACAATATCCACCAGTTGCCTGACAACAGTAAGTGACCGATCAATATCAATTGAATAAACGCGGCATGATTTTACTTTTCTAGTAGCGGGACGGCATGAGGAATGGTAATGGCAGCAATCATTTTAAGGCACTGAAGTCATAAAAGTACCCCCAGAAGAAAGATAAAAGGCCCTTGACCTGTTACCCTATTTAATGTAATTTTTATGCCATAAACTGTTACAATAGCCTCGCTAATATAGTTCCTTTAATTTGTCCAAGGGAATAAGACTGTGATTAAAAGGTGTGTCGACATGTAACTACCCACAAGTGTTCATAAAATTCCGCCACTAACCTAATGAAGCAGCGGGAGCGGAAGGAGATAAGCTAACATTTCCCGGTTCTGGGATCCATATGTGTTTTCCTGCGCCCTCTTCTGGATGAACGAAGAATCGCCGGAATGTGAAAAACTTCCTCGAGGGGGGGTGGTTTAGGACCAACCCGACAGCGTGTCCTGGGTTCGCATCCACTCAGACTTTCCGGACTAGAAAGAGTAGTCGAGAACACGAGGAGGAAAGCGTGTGACGACACCACTGGGCAAGAAACTGCTGTTGTGCAGTGCCCTGCAAGCTTATACTGGAGGAGGTCTGTGCCCTGTGATGTGGCCTTGTGTCCTCCCCTCCCCCACCCCCAGCTGAGAGCTTACCACCTTCCTGGTGGTAGCACCTTGGCCTCTGAACATACAGCCCGGCCCCCTTCCCCAAAACCACACCAGGGGACCAACTCTGCCCAGTGACCCTCTTAAAAGCCCGATGGCCAGACTTAGTAAATAATTTGGCAAATCTTTTCTTTTACCTGGAAACCCTATCTCTGACATACACGACCACACCACCTGTGGTGTCCCGAGGCTTCCCACCTTCACTGTTTCAGCTCACTTGATTTTTCTTCTTAAAGTTCATTAGTCTCTTAAATTGCTTGAATGATTGGGGCCCCTGGGTGGCTCAGTTGATTAAGCGGCTGACTTCGGCTCAGGACATGATCTCGCAGTCCATGAGTTCGAGCCCCGTGTCAGGCTCTGTGCTGACAGCTCAGAGCCTGGAACCTGCTTTGGATTCTGTGTCTCCCTCTCTCTCTCTCTGCTTCTCCCCTACCCCAGCTCTCTGTCTCTCAAAAAAAAAAAAAAAAAAAATATATATATATATATATATATATATATACACACACATTTATATATGTGTATGTATTGCTTGAATTATTTTTTAAATATTTATCATTTTTTATTCATATTAATCCCTTCCCCATCCTTTGTTTTTAATTCACTGTTTTACTTTCTATTGACTGTTTTTATTAAGTTTACTTATTTATTTTGAGAGAGAGAGAGAGCATGAGCAGGGGAGGGGCAGAAAGAGAGGGAGAGGGAGAGAATCCCAAGCAGGCTCCACACGGTCGGCACAGAGCTGGACGTGAGGCTCAAACTCACAAACCGTGAGATCATGACCTGAGCCTAGATCCAGAGTCCATCGCTTAACCTACTGAGTCAGCCAGGCACCTGATTATTTTTAACTACTTCCTTTCTCTCATAAATTCTTTCTGAGCTGATAATATTGTGCAGTGATTTATTTTTCATTCAGGCTTACTATGACTCCCACTAATCTTTTCACTGAGAGGCTTTCAAGCTTTAAATTTCCTGGTCAATTAGATTATTTATGCTTTTCCATGGTCTTTGCTTATTTTAATATTTTACCAATTCTCTTCTATGAAAGTCCGGGTTTCGTGTTTGCCTCCTGGCCGCTAATTAATTCTTTGCCTCCTTTTTATTGTATCTACTGTCCGCTAATTATTCTTGACTCGTGTGTGTGTGTGTGTGTGTGTGTGTGTGTGTTACATTTTAATTTGACATTTTCCTTGACATTTAAGCCTTTTGGACTTGGGGGGGGGTTCTTCTTTGTTATTCAGACAAGTAGCATCTTCTGATTTTATTTTTAAATTGTTGGTCTCTTCCTCGGATGTTACAAAAAGCTATTCAAGAGACAAGCTGATAAAAGCAATTGGAAGGATAGCCTGCGCTTTAAAGGAGAGCTCAGGATGCTGGCTCTTCCCCAGGGCACTCCCTGGGGAGAGGGTCAGGGCAAAGGGGTAGGAGGGGTGGGGGTGGGGCGGCTACTGGTTGCTCTCCTTCGCTCAGTTTTTCATGAGTAAAGAAATAAAGACTGTTGAGTCAGGAAGTGAAGCAAGGAATGGGATCTTGGATGCTGTTTTCTGCTTATAACAGTGATTTTGCAATATATCTAAATATCCATACCCAAAACATTATTGTAGGTGATTTCAAAGAGATAACTTGTTCCTTGGCTTAGTAAAGTGCAGAAGACCCAAGAATAAGAGATTCTTCGTATATGTCCTCCAAAATATGATATGTTTTATTAAAAAAAAAAGGCAAATGCAAAGGGGAAGAAAGGAGGAGTGAAGGGAGGGAAAAAACAAAAATGAAGTTTCAGGAGTGTTTGTAGCAACCTCCCGTTTGCACAGTCTAAGAGAGAAAAGAGAGCCTGCACCTTAGACTCAAGTACCTGGAAATTCACCTTCAGTGTTGCTGCCTGCATGCAGTGGCTTTCAGTAAGGGGGTGGGGACATTTTGTCTTCCGGGGGACATTTGGCAATGCCTGGAGACATCCTGGTTGTCCCAGCTGGGGAGGGGGGTGCCACTGGCATCTGGCGGGCAGGGGGAGTAGAAGCCAGGGACACAGGACAGCACCCCAGCACAACAAACATCACCCAGCCCAATGAGCTGAGGTTAGAAACACTGCTATAAGGACAGTTTGCTTTTTTTAATGTTTATTTTTTTTTGAGAGAGAGAGAAAGAGAGAACAAGTGGGGGGGGGGGGCAAAGAGAAGGACAGACAGAGGGTCCAGAGCGGGCTCTGTGCTGACAGCAGTGAGCCCAATGCAGGGCTTGAACTCACAAACCACAAGATCATGACCTGAGCCAAAGTCAAACGCTTAACCAACTGAGCTCCCCAGGTGCCCCTGTGATGACAGTTTTCTTAAAAATCTTCCTCTCACCTGACAGGACTTCTGTTCACTCCCATTCGTTGACCTCTTCCCAAAGATCCCCTCTGGCCTCTGGCAAGCACTGTTCTAGCCCCATCAACCAGCCGTGTCCCAGATGTCCTTCTCTACAAATTGTTTCCCCACACATCTTTCCCGGGTTGAGGAGCTCAGACCCCAATTTTCTGTTCCCAGAGTCCTGTTTCTTCTCTTTGAGTCATAGTTCAGTCAGTCAGCTCTCCCTGTGAATGCAAATCTGGCCTGGGGAATATGTAGATCCTTACTAGACAGGATGGACTATCCGTGCTGTGACCAGAGCCAGGAAAGCCCACACTGCCCATCCCAGCCAGTCACAACCAGCAGCCCAGCCACCGAGAACACAGAGCTTCCTGAGGACCATGGCTTCATTTTGGCAGTCCCAGTAGGTTCTCGGTGACTGCTTTCTTCCACGAGCTCTGAATACCCCAGTGGCTCTTTCAGTTTACAGGTTAGAAGCAAAGGGAGATGGGGGGGGCTATGAACGAGAAGAAGCAGGCATCCGCGTGGGAGGGGATAGAGTGTGTGTGTGTGGGGGGGGGGAAGAACCTGGGTTCTGGAGCCAGATCACCCACACTTAACCCCCAGGTCCTGGTCACGTGCCTTAATCACTCTGTGCCTCAGTTTCCTTATATGTAAACTGGGGCTATCTTTAAAAAAATTTTTTTAATGTTTATTTATTTTTGAGAGACAGACAGAGCACGAGCAGGGGAAGGGCAGAGAGAGAGAGGGAGACACAGAATCCGAAGCAGGCTCCAGGTTCTGAGCTGTCAGCACAGAATCTGGTGCAGAGCTCGAACCCACAAACCCTGAGATCATGATCTGAGCTGAAGTCGGACGCTTAACCGACTGAGCCACCCGGGCGCCCCCAAGTGGGGCTATCTTAAAGGGTTATCGTGAGGATCAAATGTGTAAGGGCAAGGAAAGCAGTTGGAACAGTGCCAGGCACAAATGCCTGGGAAAGGTGGGTATTATTAAAGAATCGCCATGCCATGAACCAGTGGCCAAGAAGCAAATGTTCTTGTCGCCAGTACTACTCTGAGAAATAGCATTGTTATGAATGCGTCAACCAGATGGTCAGCATGACCAGAGGTGAACTCTCTCCGAGGTTAAGTGAAAACCTAAACAAACTGCATTTCCTTACAAGGGCAATGGGACTGGCCTCTGTCCTACTTCATGCTAATTGCTATTTAAGAACAAATACACCAAGTACGGTCCTCCAAGCTTACCGCTGGTTGATGCTCAGCTCCTTCTCCTTTGCCCCAGGGAAGTTCTTGGTCTCTTCCCTTATAACTCTGTACATAATTATTATGAAACACAAGTGAAATGGAACTTTAATTATTTTATTAAAGGTAAGAAATATGGCTATACCCTTGAAGTCATATAAAACAGGTTTTTTAATTCATTAATTCATTTAATTCATTTTTGAAAGATAGAGACAGACAGAGCATGAGCAGGGGAGGGGCAGAGAGAGAGGGAGACACAGAATCCAACTCACAAACCGTGAGATCATAACCTGAGCCAAAGTCAGATGCTTAACTGACTGAGCCACCCAGGTGCCCCCTAAAACAAAATAGGTTTTAAATCATTGGCCATAGTTATATTTTTCCACCAGCTGGGTTTTAAACTATGTGGAAAGCTTGGGTAAATTAAGAGAGATTTTGTCCGGTTAACATTCCTAAACAGTTCTAAATAGGTCAAGAATCCAGTCATCCTATCTATGGATCTTTGGTCCGTTCTTATTTCCAGGTAGTACTACATGTTTTATAATTTAACATCTTTTTAAGGTGGTGACACCTTAACACTTAAAATAAGATCCCGTTTTTAACCTTCAAAAATATTTTTTGTTGGGAATGCAAGCTGGTGCAGCCACTCTGGAAAACAGTATGGAGGTTCCTCATAAAACTAAAAATAGAACTACCCTACGACTCAGCCATTGCACTACTAGGCATTTACCCATGGGATACAGGTGTGCTGTCTCGAAGGGGCACATGCACCCCCATGTTTACAGCAGCACTATCGACAATAGCCAAAGTATGGAAAGAGCCCGAATGTCCATCAGTGGATGAATGGATAAAGAAGAGGTGGTATATATACACCATGGAGTATTACTCGGCAATCCAAAAGAATGAACTCTTGCCATTTGTAACGACATGGATGGAGCTGGAGGGTATTATGCTAAGTGAAATTAGTCAGCCAGAGAAAGACAAAAATCGTAGAACTTCACTCACATGAGGACTTTAAGAGATAAAACAGATAAGGGACGTAAGGGAAGGGAAACGAAGGGAACGAAAATAATATGAAAACAGGGAGGGGGACAAAACAGAAGAGACTCACAAATATGGAGAACAAACTGAAGGTTACGGGAGGGGTTGTGGGAGGGGGGATGAGCTACATGGGTCAGGGGCACTAAGGAATCTACTCCTGAAATCATGGTTGCACTCGATGCTAACTAATTTGGATGTAAATTTTAAAAAATAAAAAAATAAAATTAAAAAAATATATTTTTTATTGGAAGATTTTATTATTACTTTAACAGAATACTTACATCCATCTTCAGATTTAGGGGATAATCAAGTTATCCTTTCTCATATCCCAGCACATACTACAGAATCTGGAACAGAGAAGACATTTCTTTTATGTTTGTTAAATGAATAACACATACATATAAATTAACAAATGAACTATAAGAGCTATTCGTATTTTATTTTGTTGTTTTAGGTTGTTTGTTTGTTTAACTAGCTTCTTTTATGGAAACTACTCCCAACAATAGTAGTTTCCCTGACATGAGAATCATATTAAACATTAAACCTTTCCATCTTTATTTCTTGACATCTCTTTGACCCCAGGGAAGGGTAAATAGTTCATTACCTGTAGGGCAAACCAATTATATACCCAGAGGTCAATGACCATTTTTCAGTCTAGTATAATCAGAATCGTGTCCAACCAACTTAATGCAGCATTCTAGAAAAGCCATGGTCTGGCTACTGAGAGAGGTGGTTCCCAGTCCATGGTCTGTTGCTGCCTAAGCCCCGGAGCCTCAATTACCTTCTGTATGAAAGGGAACCGTTGTGATTTTATTGAGATGATAAATGGAAAGTGCCCGGCCTACAGCGAGCCCTCTGCACATACGTTACTTACTGGGCAATGATCCCAATAATCGCTTCCATAGAAATAAAAGGAAAGTCATAGGGAAGCTGACTGGATGGTAGGAAGCACTCTTATCCATTAGCTAATTCAGTGTTTCTCAATCCTTGGCTAAATGTTAACATCGCCTACCAAACTTCTGAAAAATTCTGATGCTTGGTACCCATCCGCACGGAGCCTGATTTAAATGGGAGCGAGGTTATCTATATGGCTCTAGCGTTGCCCCAGGGGATTCTAGTGACCATCCAGGGCTGAGAACTACCACCCCAACAGGTGTACAGGATCCTGTCCCTGCACTCTGATAGGTCATAGGTTTGGTGATCAATAACCATTCAAGCCCATTTCCATTTGAATTTATGTTCTTGTCCTTAAACTCTGTTTAAGTTAGTACACTGGATATCTTTTAAGTAAGATCTTTGATGCTGATTCTAGAGCCTCCCTCCCAAAACATACTGTCTAACCAGCACTCGTGTATTCATTAAAACACACAGTTTGTTGAGCCTCACCCATGTGCCAGGAACTGTGTATTCTTCTGGGATCCAGAACCGAGCCTGACACAATCTTTGCCCCAGGTTGCTCTCAGTCTAGCTGAGGAAACAAAGGACGATGACAGTTTAATGTGACCTGTGTTCCTGTGCGGGTGTGCACTGGAGAAGGGGCACTAATCCAGGCTCAGGGGAGGGAGACCCTGAGAGCACATCCGGCGTAGCTGACCGTCAGGATAAATAGGAACCACCTGCCCAGAGAATAAAGGTCCAAAGACAGAATGTTAGCGGCATGAGTGGCAGCAGAGTTTGCTAATTTCATACAATAACCACGAATTTAATATTGTTTCATCTTAAAGTTTCTGGTGTAAGTCTGTAGGTACCTATCATACATTGAGGACTGTATTCGGATTCTAGGGGGTTAGAAAATTCCAACACGGCAACATCCCATGAATTAAATTCCCTGGGAAATGTAGGTGACAATACCCTGACATAGTACGAGGAAGGAGTTGAATAAATGACTTCGAATATCACTTCTAACTTTTTTTTAAGTCCTAGAACCCAGATCAAATGAATTTGCAAGCTTCTTGTTTCTCACTTATTTCCGACTCTTCTGTTTATCTAATAGACTAATTAAGGTGGGTTTTGTGCACCTGTCATTGCCTATGTGTGAGATCGACAGAAGAGGGGCAATGTCAGTCGTGTTCCAAGGAAAATAATTCCCAGAGAGTTGGCCTGTTGACAGCTCTGTTTTTAACCACTCAGAGTGATTTATAAATGTATTACTCCTTATGTTCAGTGGTTTTCAACCACAGATTATTGAATTTGGGGAAGGACATCAAAGCATTGCGGAATTGACATTTGACTTAAAATATACATAAATGTTGTGTTTCCATGTTCTCATTTCCCATTATCATATAGTTAAACTACTCAGGGGTCAACTTTTTCGCCTTCCAAATACCTCATGTTTAAAGATGCTTTCCGATCTTTAAATGAAAAGTGCTATCGATAATAAACTATTTCCTTCCTTCAGATAATCTGTAGATCATAGATTTGAGTTCAATGCAGGGTATATAATTTGTCAGCATTCTTTCCTTTGAAATCTAAACTGTATTATTTTTTTGACATTTTATTTATCAATTATATTTTAATAGGTTATGTTTTTAGAGCACTTACAGGCTTACAGGCAAATTGCACAGAAAACATACCTACTCTCCCTCCACCTGTATGCATTTTCCCCTATTATGTAATCTAAACTTTAAGGGGTGCCTGGGTGGCTCAGTCGGTTAAGCGGCCGACTTCGGCTCAGGTCATGATCTCGCAGTCCGTGAGTTCGAGCCCCGCATCGGGCTCTGTGCTGACAGTTCAGAGCCTGGAGCCTGTTTCAGATTCTGTGTCTCCCTCTCTCTGACCCTCCCCCGTTCATGCTCTGTCTCTCTCTTTCTCAAAAATAAATAAACATTAAAAAAATAATAAAAAAAATAAACTTTAAAGGGAGAATTTATTGGCTCCGGGAATAGTAATAGGCAGGCAAGGATGAATACAGACCCTCAACTGATCTTAAGACTCTGGCTGTATCTCTTCATCTCTCCGTTTTGTTGCCTTCCTTTTCTGGTAGGTTCTGTCTATGCAGAGGGAAAGCCCAGCTATGATAGGCCCAACGTTGCAAGTGAATACAGCTCAGGGTCTCGAAAGGGAAACCGTCAGTGAATCAACCTTTCAAGTCCCCAGAAGAACTCCGATTGGCCCTGGTTGGGTCATGTGCCCACCCTGGACCAATCATCTCCAGGGAGATGAGGTTTTCTGATTGACCCTTGGCTCCACCCCTGTGATGAGATGGGAGCCTTGATGGACACGCCCACCAGAACCACAGGAGAGGGGAAAAGTAGTTCCCATGATAAAGAAATTGGGGGCAGGCAAATTAAGAGATGACTGTTACAATAGCTGTTATTAGAGTGTTTCTCTTGTTCCACCGTCTAAGTTTTAATATTTTTTCACTAAGTAAAAAAGTGAAAATCTGATAGAAAAATTAACTACATTGTATAATTGGCCCTTCTTCACGTTTGAAAATTCTTTTAGTTACTGACACGTTTCTCTTCCGTGAACAAGTACACTGTTTCTGCAACATCACAAAATTCTCTTTGGTTAGTCAACTACCTGAGAAAACTCTTAGCTGGTAGTTCATGTCACTAATAAATCAGAAAAGGAATTACGGTTTTATAAAATAAAAACACATTAACCAAACCTATTTAGCTTGAGGTTGCTGTTTTCCAGGGAAGCGGATGGGGGCTGGGGAAGAAGGAGATAGGTGGAAAATTATACGCCATTTCATTTTCATGTTCTTCGCCGTGTAAGACTTTTGTGAAAGCTTGTTAGCATATTCGTATTTCTATATAGTGGTTGCAGGCGGGAAGGCACTGGTTTCCATCTAAGGGGCCTGGTACTCCGATAGAATCTAACAGCACAGAAGTACCTCAGAAAGGTCACTTTTGTCCAAGAACGGCCCTCGGTTTAGAAAGCCCAGAAATTGGGGCACCTGGGTGGCTCAGTCGGTTGAGCATCCGACTTCAGTTCAGGTCACGATCTCACAGCTCATGACTTTGAGTCCCCGTGTCAGAGCCTGGAGCTGCTTCAGGTTCTGTGTCTCCCTCTCTTTCTGCCCCTCCCCTGCTCGTGCTCTGTCTCTTTCTCAAAAATAAATAAACATTAAAAAAAAGGAAGAAGAAAGTCCAGAAACTGTTTTCCCCCCATTCTTCCAAGCATTATCAGTATCTCCGAGTCTGGCCAATACCAAGCCCACAGAAAAAAATCTGAGAATCTTCTTGAAACCTCTTCATGTATATTTCCATAGTGACCACGTTCCCCCGAATTCCATCTTCTTAATACATCCCCTTTCTCAACGTCCATTACCTCTCCGCCTCTACCTTACAGGGACACTCATCATTTCTAATCTAGATGGTGTTGCTACTCTCCTGCGACCCTGACTCCATCATCCCCCCTTCCTTAACCAATTCTTCATATTGACATCAATAGCCACCTTCAGAATGAAATTAATTCCCAAGCCTGGAACACCGGGACCGAGTAAGTAGGTCCGCAATTAATATTTGAAATAGTTCTACTTGACATGGTACTTCAAAGATCTCTCTTTGAGTCAGTGATTTCTCTCCCTCAGCGGAAATTTTTAGGAGAAGCCAGATTTCAACCTCCACGTTGCTCAGCAAACATGACGTATTAGCAAAGATCTCTTACTAGGATGAATGTGGTAGGTGCTGGAACTAAGCTGTGCCAGACTGATGTATCCCTGTCCTCTGTCTGGAGACATTGGATCCGTAAGCCAGCTGGTCAGAGAATCCTCTTCTCAGGGCTTTAGTAAAGAAAATTCTCAATGTCTCTCTTCATAATTCCATTTTTTTTTAAGTTTCCTGCTTATTATATTTCTTCTGCCGGTATACTCTTTCTTTAGAAATGTAACGAAGGGGCGCCTGGGTGGCTCAGTTGGTTGAGCATCTGACTCTTGGTCTTGGCTCGGGTCAGGATGCCACAGGTTTTGACCTTGAGCCCCACATCGGGCTCTGCCCTGAAGCATGGAGCCTGATTGGGATTCTCTCTCTCTCCTTCTGCCTCTCTCAAAATGAATAAATAAACTTAAAAAAAAAAAAAGAAGAAGAAAGGTAATGAAACCAGTAGTCTCTGATTGGACACTCTTCTTTCAGATTTAGGCCTAAGAGATCATTTTAAGGAGATTAGATAGATAGATGGATAATGACCTTTAAAATATGTATACTTTTGTTCTTCATATATGGATTTCAACTAGCTTACCTAGTTGACCCAATGCACACCTATGCTATATCGCCTAAATTAGTATCTGAACTCTGCCACATGTAAATTAAAGATTTATATTTAATAAATAAAGAAAGAAAGAAAGAATGATGGCATAATGAGGAAGAAAGGACCAAGAACCACAAATTGCTACATGAGAGGGTATCTTTCCTTGTGTCACATAGAACCATTCAGAACTTTGGCACCAGGGGAAAAGGACCTAACACTCCAAACCCCTACTACCCAAATCGGAGCTGTCCTGACCCATCTTGCCAGTGGCTCCCAAACAGAAGTCTTCACATACTGCCACTTGCAGAGCAGTTACTGTGAGTGATTTCCCTGAACAGTAGGCGGGCGTCTCCAGGTGGCTGGACTGTGATCAGACTGATAGGGGTGACTGATAGCTTCCTCGATGACAGTAGGTACGAAGTGAATATGAAATGCCGCCTCCTGACTGGGCGCCTGCTGGGGGACCCGGCAGACTCAGTACCCTCAGATGTGTTTCTCCGGTACAGGGGTGGTGTATTTCTTGGTGGTGTATTTCTTTCTTGACTGGAAAGATGGGAAAACGCTGTCAGTGTCCTGTTCAAGGAGGCAACAAACTTCGTTCAGCAAGCCAGGTTCTCTGTCCTGAGCCGAACTGGAAGGACCTTGCCTCATCTGCAGTCCCAATGAGTTTTGAGGCACATCCCATTTCAAATAGCCATAGTCAACTTTAAGAGGATATCTTAGGGGCACCTGGGTGGCTCAGTCGGTTAAGCATCTGACTCTTGATCTCAGCTCGGGTCCTGATCTCAGAGTCGGGAGTTCAAGCTCCACGTTGGGCTCCATGCTGGGCATAAAGCCTACTTAAAAACAAACAAACAGATAAATCAGAATAAGAAGATACTGGGGCACCTGGGGGGCTCAGTCAGTTGAACATCCAACTTCGACTCGGGTCCTGATCTCATGGTTTGTGGGTTCAAGCCCCACGTCAGGCTCTGTGCTAACAGCTCAGAGCCTGGAGCCTGCTTCGGATTCTGTGACTCCCTCTCTCTCTGCCTCTCCCCCGCTCGCACTCTGTCTCTCTCTCAAAAATAAATAAACATTAAAAAAATATTTTAAAAAAAGAATAAGAAGATACTTTAACGCTAATAAGAGGCAAATCTCCTCTGGGGCTTTATTTAGATAATAGGAAATCCTCCTTAGGAGGTTGTGTAACATAAGGCAACTTAATCTGGGGCCATGTAAGCGTTGGCAGACGCAGTAAAACTGGAGTTTGTAGACAAATGGAAAATGATCAATTAGCTTTGTGCCACCACAATGGTCCAGCACCGCAGATTCAGCACAACTATTTTATCTTTCCCATCCTGCTGCAGCAAAAAAACAAAAACAAAAACAACAAAAACAAAAACCCAGCAGCATAAAATCATGTGATGTACAAAATCTTAAATAGTGATGGGACTTCGGAAATTTCGCAGTAGGAATCTCTATTTGTCTCCAAATGTGCAGCTGACTCTTAGCAAAAACAGAAAGGCCCAATCAAACCTGTGGATGAATCCAAACTCTCAGTAAGAATCAAAGCCATAACAAGCTTGATGTCGTCAGGATGAAGCCGAGAAAATGGAAACTTCTTTTCAGCTCCACCCTCAAGAATCGGGAGGCCATCCCCATAAACATGAAATATCGTTTGCAAAAATCCAAATCTTAAATGGCGAAGTAGGTCATAGACCTTTCTGGAACTACCTCATGTATTCGGTAACCTTATAAAAACAAGTGTTGATCATCTGTAACATTCGATAACTCGTATCAAGCATCTGAGGATAATGATATAGGCAGATCTAGGTCCTAGCAATTTTACTTAGGGTTGGGGTTTGTTTGTTTGTTTTGTTTTTTGAGATACAGAGAGCTAGGGTAATAGAACATCAAGGCCATGTTTTAATTACCGTATCATAAAACAGAAAGAACCAACGTGATACTTGAATAATTCCTACAACATCTCCAGCTTAGCCCAGATCCCTCAGTTATCAGAGGCTCACTACCTGTTTCAAGGGACAGCCGATTGTCTCTTTTGACAGCTGACATTTAGGCCAGCCTTCTTTATGTTATTCCTGTCCCTCGCTCTGTCCTCCACGCATCGATCAGGCTTCACACCCACAGCCAGATACAACAAGCCCAAAGCCTTTCGCATGGGACCAGCCTTCATCCGCTTCCAGACACTTCTCACCCTCCTCCAGTCTTCTTCAGACCCCAATTTTTTCTTTCTCAAAACCAGAATTCAACAATCATCTGGACACTGCCTGTTACAGATCAGGCAGTGAGCCACGCCCTAGTGATAAACGGGGCGTAGACATCGGTGGCTATCTTTCACAGCTCGTGGTTTCGGGAAGGGGTCGACACGTAACCAGAATGGATAAGAATGCATAAATGCAGTGGCATTGATTCAAAACAAGATGCTGTGTGGCACCCAAGAAGGAGGAGTCTTCCTGGAAGAACCAAGAAAGGCATAACAAAGGAGGTGATGTTTGAGCCGGGGCTCGAAAAGGCAGATAAGAATTGGCAGGTGACTCTGGGACGGGGCGTGGCCAGGAGGAGACTTGGCCGTCGCTCTACCTGCAGGGAATGAGAGCAGATGCCATTGTGGGGGGCGGGGGGGGGAGGGACCAGGTTAGGAACAGCATGTCCGTGGAGCTGCAAGGCAGCCAGATACCAGGCGGCCGGGGCAGGAGGAGAAAAAGGAGGCAGAAGATGGTGATCCGTGGGAAGGAGCATCTCCGAGGGCCTCATAGATTTTCTTGGCAACATGAAAACCACACCTGTTCTACGGGTCCTGAAGAGCCACTGAGCGATCTCAAGCAGAGAGATGGCATGGTCCGATTTGCATTTTTAGTAAAACACGTCCGATGGTTGTGCAGAGGGGCGGGGAAGGGAGGACGGCGCAAGGGAGGCAACAGAAACCCAGAGGCAAGGTGGGGGCCCGGACTGTCACGCACGTAAGATCCTCAGCACCCCAGCACCTGACTGGGTGTCAGTGAAGCACAGGGTCAGGGAGATTTTGTTTTTTAAGTTGATTTATTTATTTTGAGAGAGAGGCAGGGAGAGAGAGAGGAAAAGAGAGAATCCCAAGCAGGCTCCGCTCTGACGGTGTGGATCCCGATGCGGGGCTCGAGCTCTCGAACCGTGAGATCACGACCTGAGCCGAAATCAAGAGTCAGACGCTTAACTGACTGAGCCACCCAGGCACCCCTGGGGAATTTCTTTTATTATTATTACTTTCTTAAAGACTCCGTCTTTTCAACCAGGGTTATACCATATGGTTTTCCATATCCACGCCATATTGGCTAACTTTCTTGATATTGATGGAATCTGGTGGCCCTACTACCATAATTTAATTGCAACCCCTTCTTCCTCGCAGGGTAAATGACCCTGAAGTAATAGCAGTGTCACTGTTTACCTCGTGTTGGCAACTGAAACTACAATTAGGTCGCAGTTCCAGGCTCTTAGGAACTGTCATCATAATGGCTAGGACTTCCTTTATTTGCAAAGGCCGAGTTGTGAGATGTAGAATTTTGCGCAGGAGTCATTAGTGTTACATTTATTTTTGCAATTATAGTAATTGAACACGCACGCGAATTTGAAAACAGGAAGGGCATGGCATCCAGCCTGACGCAATGTCTTCACAACAAGTAGATCAAAGATGCGATTATTACCAGTGGCTCAACCACAGCAGCGCGTTGCAGATACAGTGACCCGTGCACCCCCTCCAAGCTCAAGGACTGTTCAGTACATTCGCCGGGTGGAGTCTTCACGGGAGCCCCTTGGGAAGTGGATTGATCCCCAGAGCGAGAGGAGGGCCTCCGGTTGTCCTGGGGAGGCCGGGGATCTGAAGCATTCCCGCAGACATCACCAAAGGGCGCGCACAGTCTCCCCGGGAGGCGTGTTCAGTACCCTCGCCACTCACACGTGCTCGTGGCCAGGCCTCCCACGATCCCCCAGCTTCTGCCAAAACACATGACCGCTTGCGATCTCTCCAAGCTCCTCCCCCTAGGACCCCCCCCCTCTTGCCCTCGGTATCCAGCCAGCCCCACCCTGGCAAGCTGTACAGCCTTTCTAGGGGTCACGGCGGTGAGGACTGCGGAGTGTAGCTGCTTAACGTCACGAGGCCCAGCTCCTTATCCTGCACAGTCCAGCCTTTGTTCCAAACACAGAGGGGTCCTGGCAGGTCCCGTCCGGGGACTAAACAGGTTCTCCTTTGCGTGTCTCCCCAGATCAGCGCTGGAATGCCAGAGAGATGGGAAGGAAAAACTTGCTGCTTGCAATACTAAGCCATCTGCTAGAGGGCGACATGCGTTAAATAATAACGTGGCTGTTTCTCTGTAGGATGACACAGGGTTTTTCAGTTCAAAACCAAGGTCCAGTTTCTTTGTTTCAAAAAAAAAAAAAAAAAAAAAAAAAATCCACAGTGTCCAAAGGCATCGTAGGTGAAAAACGATAGCCTTTGAGTTCTTGCTATTTTTTTGAAGGGATTTATGTGGACGCCTTTATCACTGCTTTTGCCCACTTTCCGGATTCACAAAATGACCCTCCAGGATTCAGGGCGGCTAACTTTCTCCACCACCCACTGTAAAACCCTCTCCGGAAAGCTCTATTAGCTTGACTACCTAAAGACCAACAGAGGAGAGAAGAAGGTCGAATCACATTTTGTGATTGCTGTCCCTCTCCCACAGCTTGTAACCTCAGGAGTTGACAACGGCAGGCTTTGGGGGAACTTGTGTCCAAATTAATCAGAGGGTCCATTATTTCAGCTTGTATGGTGCCCAGCTTGTGCCATCCAAAGAGAATCAGTGGTTCAGTTTTGAAAACATGTTGTCGGCTGCTAACTTTTGCACGTGTTTATAAAGCCAGGATACGCCCCCGGAAGAAGACGTACGTGCGAGGTATAAACTCCCCTTCCACTCTTCCACTCGCTACCCTGCCTTATCTAAGAAATAGCTTATGTTTTGTCCTTGTGTGTTAAGAAATGACAATTTTCTCAAGCTCACCAGTAGAGCCATCAAAATTATGTTCAGAGGATGTATCTATCCTACTTGGAAAGGTATTGTTGTATCTGTCCTCTCAGCGCCCAGGAAGCATAACTTATCAGATTAGATACTGAGTTTCCTACAGAAAAACCCAGTGCAGACATATGGCCAAGACACAAAAATCAAATGGCTCCGTTCGATAAGAGCACGGAAGATGATTTCCCAGGTCTCAGTGAGAAGAGATCATGCAGGCTATAGAACAGTGCGCGATCCACAGGTTTATCAAGGGACTTGTCTATGAAGCTGGGCTGCCAGACAAATTGAATGTGAGCTCTCACCGTGTCCCAGAGACACTTACAATGTCAAAAACTGCATGCAGATGTTAGCGCTCCAAGTCCCAAGACCCTCTTGCAACAAATCCAAGAGCCATATGCCAGTTGGGCAGCGGGTAGCTTAGAACTTGGTAGGACGGATCAAACACTATCAAGCTTCCACTGGAAACCAGATCTCCCCAGGAAATGTCTGAATGGACTAGATGGCTCTCAGATCATATCGGGGGCTCCCAACTGACTCCGGATCCACTCTGCATGCCCGCAAGTGCAAGGGAGCTCCTAAGAGGTGGAATGCCATTCTTTTGTCCTCAAGGAAGAAAAGGCAGTAATACACCAGGTAGCCCTTAATAACATTTCACTCTTCCCAAATGGGAAGCATTCACAGAGGTGACGTGTTTACACCCTACACGTTTGACACTCTCAGGGTGTCATTCCTGAGAATGCCCTGAACCTCCCAGTAAACTCTGAAGACAACCTGATCCTGCTGAGTCATCTGAGACATCTTGTCCCATCCTTCCTCGACTTCTGCGAGTTCTTGTACCTTGGGGTCTGTTCCCCTTGCCTCTTTTGCTGACACCTTCGCTCTGCTCGGTCCTTACACTGGGGGGATTTTAAGGATTCCATTTTGGGGGCCTTCTTGCCCCTGAGACTCTCTTTGTCTTCCTTGGATACCTTTACTTCAATCACCATGTTTGTGCTTGAGACATCTGTATCCCCAGTCTGAGTTCCACGTCCCCGGGCCAGTCCCCTATTCGACTTCTCCACCTGGAGGTCCCACAAGCACCTGAAATGCAGCAGTTGCAAATATGAATTCGTTGTCTTTACCGCCAAAAGGTGGTTCTTGCTCTCCCACCCCCGTTAGGACCACCATTCCCTTGGTTGAGCTATGACCTGGGTTCAACCAGGATACAGAAGCCTCACCATAACTGAAATTGGGAAGCTTAACACGAGAAGTATTAAACTATGCTGGGGGTTAACTACAAAGCTATAAAGAGGACTCTAAAGGACAGCTGAGGGCTGAGGGAGAGCACCCAAGAAAGGACACGTTTGGAAATGGGTCCTGCACTCTAGGGCTGGCACGCAGAGCTCACTGACCAGGTATGCTTGCAGCCTTCCCCCCCGGGGGGATGGAGAAGTTGGTGGGGCGTCCAGGCACGAGCTCACGGACAGAGAGGCAAGCCCTGGCCCTCTGGGGTTCAGAGGAGCCCACGCTGGTGAGTGGGGCTCACCGGGAGTCAGGACCTCACTGTAGCATGAGGTCTGGAGAGAGAAGGCTACAGCCATTGGGTACCAGGCCAAGCCAGAGCTGCTAGATGACGAAGGGAGTACACATCTGGGGTGGGCGTCTGGGGCAAGGAGGCACTGGGTGCCCCCACACACCTGGCACTGCTGCGGGACAGGCAGCAAGAGTAGAAAGAAAACACCGAGCAGGAAGGGAAGCTCCCTTCTTCCTGTCTGCCCCTCCTGCGCCCCCTACTGGCACTGAAAGGAGAAATGCTCTAAGAGTCCAGTTCCTTTGGGCAGAGCAGGTCTGGAGAGCGAACCTGGGGCCTCACGCTTAGTTCCCAGATCTTGCTAACCACTTAGCAGGTAATCTGGTAGCACAGAGTCCAACCTGTCTCACCCTCTAGCACATCTGCCTTGGCTCTAGCCTCTCCCCAGCTGTCGGGTGGAACTTGGCCCCAGAGCTGTGACCCGTCTCCGGGCTCATCACCACACACTACCAAGTTTCCTCCCCAAATACTAAAATTATCTTTATTATGCCCTTGCTTGAAAACCTCTGGTGGCCAACGGGCTGGTGCAAGACGTTAATAACAGAAAACTCCGGAGGAGGGCAGGAAGCATGGTGGGGGGATTCTCCGTGCTGTCTGCTCATTTTTCTATTAGCCTAAAGCTGCTCTGAAAGAAGTAACACAATCTTCTAACTTTTGAAACGAAAGCCCTTCTGGGGCGCCTGGGTGGCTCAGTCGGCGGAGGGCCGACTTCGGCTTAGGTCGTGATCTCACAGTTCGTGAGTTCGAGCCCCGCTTCGGGCTCTGTGCTGACAGCTCAGAGCTTGGAGCCCGCTTCGGAATCTGTGCCTGCCTCTCTCTCTGCCCCAACCCGCTCGCATCGTGTCTTGTCTCTCTCAAAAATAAATAAACATTAAAAAAAATTTTTTTTAAATAAATAAATAAATACGAACGCTCTTCTGCCGCTCCCCTTCGCCAACGTCTTTCGCCGGGGATCCGGTTTTGCCCACCCTTCATGTCCACACAGCCTCGTTTTCACTTCTCATCAGACTGACTTTCTCACACGAGCCCCGAATGTCCACCACTGCCCCGCAAAACGAGGCATCTCTT
This sequence comes from Panthera onca, assembly GCF_046562875.1. Taxonomy (NCBI): domain Eukaryota; kingdom Metazoa; phylum Chordata; class Mammalia; order Carnivora; family Felidae; genus Panthera; species Panthera onca. The sequence goes on along the minus strand of NC_138343.1, from coordinate 15,806,643 downwards.
TTGTGTGGAACACCCTTTGCTGCTTTCCCTCACGGGCAACTTTTACCCATTCCTGTGAGCCCCCAGCTCAGATGCCCACTTTCAGCCAAACCTTTCCAGATAATCCAGACAAGCCAGTTGTGTGTTTCTCCCTGCTCTCGTTTTATTTCTTAACATACAAAATTTTAAGTCGCCTCTATACCTGCCAGGCTTTGTCATCTGTTCATACACTAGAGGACAGGGTTTGTTTCTTACTCAACTCTTCATCCCCAGCACCTAATGTAGCATCTGGTGCAGAGGGGACACTTGGTAACCGTTTGTTGAAAGGTGACAGATAAGTGAACAAATAATGAGAAGGGCACCAGAGCCTGTGTAATGTAGATGTTACCGTGTCTCTAAACTTGAGAGAGCGATGGCATTTAGAGAGTAGGCGCACTTGTCTTCTTTGGGGGAAAGAGTACATCACAATAGAAATGCTAGACATTCCTGTAGACACATCCTTAGTGAAAGTATAATGTTGGCAATCAGTAAATTTACAAGTGCTAAACTCAAAATGATTTATAACTAATAAACCTCAGGAGAATTGGATACTTCTGGGCCTGGGATCCTGAGTAGAATAAATTGTCAAAGTGATAAATGACTTCTGTTTATTTTGCTTTCAACATGTCAGCACTTGAGGCTCCGGTAACTCAGAAAGCCAGGTGGCTTCTAGTCTGAGAGTACTGTTACCGTTTCACAGCAAATGAGAAGCAAAGTAAGGGTAGGTCATATCTGTGATGATAATTTAGGCTTTCATTAATAATAATAATTAGTGTGGCATAGGGCGCCTGGGTGGCTCAGTCAGTTAAGCATCCGACTTCAGCTCAGGTCATGATCTCGCGGTTTGTGGGTTCGAGCCCTGCATTGGGCTCTGTGCTGATGGCTCAGAGCCTGGAGCCTGCTTCGGATCCTGTGTCTCCCTCTCTCTCTCTCTCTCTCTCTGCCTCTCCTCCTCTCTCTCTCAAAAATAAATAAACATTAAAAAAATTAGTAATACGTTAGTGTGCCAGGCTTCGAGCTCAGTGCTGCCCATGGATGCTCCCACTTATAACTCACACTGACTCAATCAATTCCTTCTTCCATGACTGGGGACAGTTCTTTGAGTAGTATAGTAGTTTACTCTTTTCAGATCAGCCTCTCCGTTAGTGAGAGTGCTTAAGTAAGTGTTGTGGAATGAATTTGTCTCAAAGAGACTGGCGGTGTTCCCTGGGGTTTTCTTTAGCCAGTCACTGTAACCAGGTGCCATTGAAAGGGACAGGTTGGAACCTAGCTCAGGACCTACAGCTTTTCAGGTTGACCCCAAGGAGAGACTCAGGCCCTATCAGAATCACCCATGTTTATTTTGAATTTGCTACTTTGGCCAACTCCAAGGAGAGAACCACAAATGAAAAAGCAGCTCAAACGGGGCGCCTGGGTGGCTCAATCGGTTAAGTGTTCGACTTTTGATTTCAGCTCAGGTCATGATCTTGCGGTTCGTGGGATCGAGCTCTGCATTGGCCTCTGTGCTGATGGCATGGAATCTGCTTGGGATTCTCATTCTCTCTCTCTCTCTCTCTCTCTCTCTGTCTCTGTCTCTCTCTCTCTCTCTCCCTCTCTCTCTCTGCCCCCCGCCCCTGCTCATGCTCTCTTTAAATGAATAAACAAACAAACATTTTTTTTTAAAAAGGCAGCTCATACCAACAGGTAGACTTTGCCCCTTCATTTCAACACCAGCCCTCACTCACTGAAATGCTCAGGATCTCAGAACTCAGGAATTCAGAGGTGACTGGCCATCCAGGCATCTCTCTTCTGATGGGACCACTAAAAATAGAGTCCAATTCGTTCTTGCTGGTTAGCAGAAAATACCTCCACAAACACCGTCCTGCCTTCTAGAACATGAAGCTTCAGCACCACCCGTAATGATAGGAATCAAGTCCGATGACAAGAACACCTATCCACTCAGAGCCTTCACCGCGGGCTCTATGTCCCGTGTTCCTCCCGAGCAAACAACTTAGATAGAGGGCTGGCCATTTGGCCCACATGTGAATCATCCATAACACTTTCCTCTTCAGCCAGCCGCCGTCAGGGAAATTCTAGGGAAACCCTGGGCTGACATTTTAAAATTCCCACTACTCTTCCAGAGCCCAGAATGCCTTTGCAGGCCAGAGCGTTTGTAATCACGCGCACGTATCCAGACCTCGGACTGCGAACACAGTTTGTTTCGTGCATGATTACGTCTCCGCTCGGTGAAAGGTGAGCCCAGATTTCGGCAGTGCATTTGCAGTGATGTCTGTGGACCCTGCTTCTGCCTTTGTACGTAACATCAGCTTTGCTCTGTGAGAGCCGCCACAGCAGCTACCATTGTTCCATTCGCAGATAGAGGTTGCCTGGTTGTATTTTTCAGTATCCGTGCAATCGATGCGGTGTCATTCTGAGCGTAAAACAGCGTTGTGCCATGTCATCAGTGAGCAGGCTTCCTCAGTGTGGACTTCGAGTACAAAATCATCGACCAGTGCGAGAAACCGTTAGGACGTGTCGTGAAATCTAAAGAAAGAAGCGAAAAGGACAATCTTAACCAGAGCTATCTAAGTGGGCCAGTCGTTGGTTTCTGGACACCATTAGAACCTAATTTGCGCCCAGGGGGGAAATGACCAGTCTTCAAGGTCATTGGAGCTTTAACTTTTACCCTCTAGTCATCAGCCAGGAGCAAAGGAAAAAAAGGATTTTAAGAGGTCTTTGATTCTAAAATGCCATCACTCGGTAGGGCTCAACACTGACATTATAAGGGCTTTTAAGAAAATGCATACGTTGGATGTGCACATTGCTAAGGTAATCTTTACAGTCCAGAAGTAGTGTTTTAGACTCAAGGAAATGAGATAAATATTTTACCAGGGTGCCTCACAAAACTTCGAGTTAACAACTTTCTCACGCGCAAAGGGCTAGCTCATTTTTCCACCGTGATGCTTCCCGTGGCGTCTGGCGTCTCTTACTGCGATCACTGAGAAATTCGTAGGTCCAGTTAACTCATCATTTTATGTGTGTAGCAACAATGCCCTTACAGGTGTTATGTGTACTGGGCCGAGAGTCAGTGTTATCTCTGCCAGACTCCGATCTCTTCAAGAAGAAACTCCCCCCCCCCATCTTTTGCATATTTTATTTTTTTTTATTCCTGCTCTGTGCCTGATGTTGTAGAAACGCTGGGGTGTATTGTCACATAGACTTGGAGACCATTCACGGCCCACGTTTTCTGTTGACCAGATCACTTCCTGACCTCAGCCCTCATTCGTTTTCCCATCTTCAAAACGTCGTAATAGCAATATTTACCTTGAAGGCTATTGTTGAAAAAGGAGAGACAGAAATTAACATGTGACTCTTTTGCCTGAAATGCATTATTCACTCAAGAAAGGTTGACGTTATGATTGTTACTATTATGGGTAGCAGATAAATTATTGTTCACAGACAAATACCTGCTTAGGTGTTGGCTGAAAGTTTTCGAATGAACTTAAATGCGTGGTAAACAGAGAGCAGAAGAAAACAAAACTTGCTTCTGTCCTGTTACCAAGTTACATGGCAATGATGAAGCATAAAGCTTTTTATACTCATAGACCAGTAAAAGACCCCAGTATGTTGTACGAAGTTCAATATCACATTATGGAGGGTGACCTTGAGTATCTCATGCTATTTGCACGTGTGAAACTTCAACTGTCCCCTTCTCCAGTTTGAGTCATTTGTTAGGTTAACAGAGGAGATTAAGAGCTTTTCTGAACCTGCTGCCTGAAATAAACTTCCAGGGAGTGTGCATCTGCCAAGAGGATAATGTACATTTTTCATTATCTCTTCATTAATGGTAATCCATGCATTATCAAGCTTTTGCTTTTCTTCCTGTTTCTATTTTTTTCTGCCGCGGCGCTATAAGGAGGGCTCAATGTAATGATGAAGTAAATTCGGATCTGCATGATAATTACCAAGTTTGCAGAATTACAGCCAAGGTAAAAGGATCGTTGTTGTACAAGTGTCCCTGAGAACAGGGCCAGGCCAAGGCGAAGTAGACGCAAAATAAACGGAATGGGGAAAGTAGCTTCAAGAAGATGCACATTCCTGTGGTTTTTGGAGGGGAGAAGGAAGAATTGTGCCTTCAAGATCAAGGGACCTGAAAATAGTCTCCCTAATACTAATTGCTACCATTTTTTTAGTAATTAGCTGTGCAAAACATTGCATTTGTCCTTAAAGCCTTTGGGTTGGCTGTTGAGTTTGGCAATGGCAATGGATTTAGTGCTGCTAACTAGCCTTGTCGTACAGACGAGGCTTAGAGAAATGGAAGACCTTGTCCAAGGTCCAGAGCCAGGACTAGAGAGGCAGATGAGATGCCTCGGCTGTAAACTTGAGGAAGCACCAGGTCACAGGTTCCTGCAAGTGAAGAGCCGGCCCTGGAGAGTGAGTGTCTCCTGAAATTTTGGACCCCGGGCACCTCCTTGCTTCAGCCTCGTGTCCACCCTGCCAGGATCACACGACTGAAAAGAAAATGGTCAAAGAAGGCTTTAGATCTGATCTCAAGTTCATGTTGTTGACTCCTCTGGTAGATACGATGGTAGGGAATCATGGTCAACTTTCTGGAAAATAAATTCAATACCTAATAAGCACCTGCTAGTCTAAGGCACAGGGCTAGGTAGACAGGGCACACAGAGATCAGAAAATCAGTGTTTTCTTTAGTCTTCAAGGCTAAAATGCTGGTGTTCTATGAATTGCTGACCTCCCCAGAAGGCTAAGAGAGAAGGAGAAAGAAAGGAAGGACTATGCCTTGCCCTACATTGCAGTCGTGTCTGACTCCAGTGCCTGTAGGCCTCCTGGAGAGGGCAGCTGAATCTTATCCTCTCTGCGTCTCATTTCTACATCGGCAAAATGGGAATGCTGGCACCTGGGGCTATCTACCTCACAAAATCACAATGATGACAAGTATCGAAAGGTGTGCCTCGTGGGACTGTCACGCAGAGAACCAACGTGAGCTCCTTTCACAAGGAATGCTGAGTGTAACGCCCAGAACAATGCCTTTGGACTTGAAATCCCTGAATCTGAATTCTGACTTTGGCTTTTATCCCCAGGTGACCTCACAAAGGACTCTTCTTGCAAGATCTTGCTTCCTCATTCATTCAATGAGGAAATTTGATTCAAAATACTCAAGCCTTTCATAATTATGTGACTGAAGTATTGAGGGGAAATGTTTAGTAAAAGTTTGTCACATTATCTGTAATCTCGTCTTATTTGTACATAGATTAGTACACATTCAATGACAAGGACGCTAGAGACTAATAGGCACACGAACTAATGATGCTCTTTAGGGCAAGACATAAAAATAGCATAAGGAGCAACATCACAACAATCCATTTATTCAGGAAATGTTCGTGGAGCACCACGATATGATGAGTCGAATCTATATCTCCAGAATCTAAGTGTCCAAGAGCACAAGGCTTTCTACTTTGTCACGATATCTTCCGAGCTGCCGGGTAGTGGAATGGAGACACAGAAAAATGGGGAGTCTTTGGAGATGGCTGGCCGAGGTTCAAATTCTGACTCTGCCACTAAGTAGCTCTGTGGCAGCTGCTGGGTATGCGACCTCTCTGAGCCCCCAAACCCCAGGGTGTGAATGGAGCTCACACGACTTCAGAGGGCTCCGTGAAGGTTCACGGAGCTTATAAAGATCATTACACATAGTAGGCACTCAAAACTTGAGCTAGCAATACCAGCACTGTAGTCGGTAATCAGAGCCAGCAACTGCGTCCTGGGGAACGCTGCGGGCAGGTAGATTTACGGGTTCTGTTCTTCTCTGTCTCAGCTACATCCTCTTGAAGGGTCTCACAGGCAGGCTGACCCTCAGATCAGCCTTGTGTAGGATCTTTCTTGGAAAAGGAGAGGCTGTCTGGGGGCACCTGGCTGGCTCAGTCGGTTAAGCATCCAACTTCGACTCAGGTCACGATCTCATGGCATGTGAGTTCGAGCCCCGCGTCGGGCTCTGTGCGGACGGCTCAGAGCCTGGAGCCTGTTTCAGATTCTGTGTCTCCCTCTCTCTCTGCCCCTCCCCCCCCCCTCAAAAATAAACATTAAAAACAAAAGGAGAGGGTGTCTGTACAACCTGCTCACATATGAATTCCCAGATGCACAGCTGGGCGTTTCTCCCATCACGTCATCCCTCCCCCCAAACCCGACACGTTTGCACTCTGCCTCCTGGACTCACGGGCAGTAAGAATGGCCTAGTTGGAAGAATTATATACTTGGAATCCTAGAATCTCTTTGAGCTTTTGGTTTCTTTCCTCGGTAAAATGGGAACAGTGATCCCTGCTACACTTTGCACAGTTCTGATAACTGAGTAAAATAATGTTTTTAATTTTTTTTAACGTTTATTTATTTTTGAGACAGAGAGAGACAGAGCATGAACGGGGGAGGGTCAGAGAGAGAGGGAGACACAGAATCTGAAACAGGCCCCGGGCTCCGAGCTGTCAGCACAGAGCCCGACGCGGGGCTCGAACTCACAGACTGTGAGATCATGACCCGAGCTGAAGTCGGACGCTCAACCGACTGAGCCACCCAGGCGCCCCTAAAATAATGTTTTTAAAACACTTGGAAGATTACAGTGTTGTACAAACACGAAGATCCATTGCAGAATACGGGCCGGGGCCCAGGAAGCGCGAAGCAAGAGCCTGTGATGAGCCAGCATCACTTCTAGGTGAATAAGCAGTGTTATGGGTAACCTGGAAATTATCTGCAGCCCTGCTGTGTATACTCTTTACCTTGAGGGCAAAAAATATTAAGACGGACACTGGGAAGTCAGGCCCCCGGGGAATTAAAAGCAATAGCACCTCCTCCTGCAAACCCTGCTCTTGTCCCAGGACTCTGCGTTGGACACTGGGGTAAATTGAAGAGAGTTTAGTCACTTTTAGAATATTTACTGAATACTGCCGACACACCAGACACGGTGGGAGATTACAAAGACAGAATCAGAAACTCAGCCGTCTTTCCTAGATCTATTACCCCTGCAGCTAAGAATATTGAAAGAGGATTCCAGCAGCTCAGAATTTAATGCAAAGGAGACTAGGGATATTCCAAAATTAGAAAAGATTCAGGGGATCTAAGGTATGATGGACAGGTCCTTATCAAAGGCCGTGGACGTGAATCTACTCCAAAATTGGCTACGTTTCAATAATAAGTAGCTGAAAAGATGTGTGACGAAGGTTTTGCCTTGGAAAATGAATGTATATTCATCAGCTATTTCATCCCATATTTGGCAACATTTAGGAGGAAATACCATTATGCAGTAACTCACAAAACACACTCACACACAAAGAATATATTACTTAAATAACTTCGCAACAAATATTACGATAGCACAATGCAACACCCTAGGCATCGTATCTGGCTTCTCTGCAGGACGATGTGGAACAGAACCACATTTATGGAATCATGTGGAGACCTCCTGCATTTTCCTAATATCGTTCTCTTGATAGTGAAAGTATTTCTATGGAACGCATCTATCGTGTCGTTGTCTTGGCCAATTTTTTTTTCTGTTTGAAGTTGCTAACTGATCTAACTCTTAGAAGCTCATGTCTCACTGGCTTTGCGGTTCTCCACCATCTGTTCGCCCATGAATTCCCTGAAACATCCATTCCTCGCAAGATCTGCTGTTTCTCTTTACAACTGATGTACGTTGTGGTGTCAGAGCACATCACCCCTCAGCAAGACACGATCTTCGAAGATGGGATGGGTCTGAAGATGTATAGTGTGAGGAGGTGACACGGTGATGTCTTATTTCATAAGTGGAAGGTTTACATGTGTCAATTTACCCTAAAATGATATTTTGCTTCTCTAAATAACTTTGTAAACGTGAAAGTTTGGGTAGCGAGGCGTTTCTGTTCGTGATAATCAAGTTCTGAAGCAGACTGTGAACGTCAAACACTCTAATTTATTCATTCAATCCGGAATGATATGATTACCAAATATAAATTGTGGTGGGTTTTTTTTTTGCAGCATTTTAGAATATACAAATAACTTGCCCTTCGAGTTAAATTGACCTATATTAGAGATTGTTGGCACTAGGTGTTCTAGGTAGTATATGTGTCTGTATATAAGCGCACACACACACACACACACACACACACACACACACACATATGGATATGGATGGATACAGCTAGGTACAGATATGGATAGATGGAGGTACAGGAATGGGCATCGGTGGAGGTATCAGCATAGGTATGAAGCTAGAGGCAGAGATAAAGGTGTGTGTGAATATACAGACACATATACTAGCGTGTGTAGATTCATAACTATATAGGGGCGTCCGGGTGGCTCAGTGGGGCAAGCATCCGACTCTCCATTTCTGCTCAGGTCATGATCTCACAGTTGTGAGGTTGAATACATGCCGGGCTCCACCCTGGGTATGAAGCCTGCTTAAAATTCTCTCGCTCTCTCCCTCTCAAAACAAACAAACAAAAACCAAACAAACAAACAAGCAAAACTATATTTGGGTTATTTAAACCATGTACAAATAAAAATACACGTTTTATTGTTGGTTTTATTTTGGGCTTCAATAAACAACCGCACCAAACTCTTCTGTCTTCCATTAACCCTGATGGGCCAGGCTTTTGACAACACGCTAATTTCCATGAATTTTTAATGCGGATATAAAGTGAGATGAACATTCTTAAATTATAGTAAGTAATCATATTGTGCAGTTGCTTGCACTCATTCAGGCCCATCTGAAAAATGCCGAAGTGCTTTTTCTTATGATTTGTATTGTAAGTTGATGAACATAATGGAAATAGACATTTTCAAGCCATTTCTTTTTTGCATTACCCTTCAGTATGTACCATTTATGACAGAAATCACGTGTGAGAGGCTCGCTATGCCAGCACGGATTATTTCTCTCGTTCTGGTTCTCTTTCAGATCCATCACCTAAATTGCCTATTTATCTTGGCATATGCTTTCCTGGCAGTAACTGCTAATATAGATGCACAGCAGATGTCATTTGTATTTTATATACGATCAGATATCTCATAGGATGTTTGTGATGCAAATTTCAAGCACCAATAACTCCCAATAACTGTGTTATTCTTTACTGAGGGCCCACCTGCCCTGCTGACGCAATACAGCTAAGTTGTGGTGTCAGCTGTAGGTTGAAAGTGAAAATGTCTCTATTGTCTTTTACCTCTAAATTATAAATATGTTTGAGTAAATGCAAAAGCCCTTAATCAATCAACAAGTGCTGAGAACCTACCCGTTGCTCAGACTATGGGGAGGGCGGTACAGAAGGCGTAGGAACTCTTCGAGAGGCATAAAAAATATAAACAAAGTGAAATTAATGCTTATGACTCTGTTCCACGCTGTTTGGGATAAACGGTCACCCAAGTCAACAGGTCTTAGTGTGTTGGACACTGTGGATTATCTCACTAAAAGCTATGGGTTCTCTGTCAAATGCCACCTATACGTACACAAAACGCTGAATAAAATATCAAGAACATCATGGGTCGCCAGGTTTGAGAGCCTCTGTTCCGAGAGAAAAATTCCTACATCCTATAGTTATTCTGGAGATCATATCAGATGATCTACGTAAAACTTCCAGCACATGGAGTGACATTTAGCCGATGTATATCTTGGTACATTTTCCCCACCCCCCTTAATATTTGGAATTCATGTCTTGTTGTGAAAGTCCTAGACTTGGCTGATCGCTCTTCCCACTGGAAAACCACATAAAAATAGCATCTTCTCTTGCAATTGCTTTGATATTATAGAAAAGCCCAGAACAGAATTCCAAAGGTAAACAGAAATGCCTGGGGACTCCTCTTTCTCTACTACCCCCAAAACTGTCTCCCATTTGTCCGCTGTCCGAAGCAGAAATATATAATCCATTTCTGGGAGCCTCTCCCTCATAAAACTCATGCTAATAAACCGTATATCTTTCTCATTTCTTGACTAATCTCTTTGAAAAAAAAAATAGTCTATGTTCCTCCCTCCACTTTCTTAAACTCACATGACCTCCCCTCTGTAGTGTTGCTGCTGACTTTACCTCATTACTGGTACTTCTTCGGGTAGGTCCCCATGAAGTCCTAAATGCTACCTCTCAGACCTCATGCTTCTAGAACTTTCTGCAGCTATTAGCCCCATTGGCCTTTAACTTCTTCTTCTTCTAGAATTATGGCTGCCCTTGATGTCCTTCACTCTTTCCCCTGTCTCTCCTGGAACTTCTCTGCCATTTTGGGTTGTCTTTCTTTGTCTAGTGTCTTCCTGTTTAGTCCTTTATTGGTGTTTCCCAAGATGTTGTCTTAGATCTTCTTTTCTCATTACATACTGTCCCCGACAGATTTCATCCGCTCCCATTGCTTCAGTTCTGCCCTATAAACTGATGACTCCCAAATCTGTGCCCTGATCCCCACCTGAATGCCACTTCCATATCCATCTTTGGATATTCCACAGATACCTCAAAATCTGTGTTCCCCCTAACCCAAGTCCTTGCCTATGCCACCTGTTCCTTGTCCTGACTTGCCACATCGCTATCCATCAAGCCTCTTGGACTAAGTGACGCAGACTCACCCTTGACTCAGATTCCTTATTTCCACAGAAGGTTGTCCCCACGAGACCCGAAGAGCCTTCCTTTGTAGCATTTCTGGCGTTGGCTGCTTCTCCGTCACAACCTGCTTTGGGCCCTCATTCCTGTTGCCAGCATTTGGAGAGTGGGCCTGTCTCTCCACTCTGTTTACAAATCCATATCGCAAATCTCCAGCAGGCACTGAACTCAAACAGAGCTGATTGTGAGCTCCTAGGGCCCGTAGACAAAACACCAAGTTCTTTTGTGTGGCATTCAAAGCTCTTCACACTCTCGTCCCACCGGGGTTTCCAGCCAGCTCCCTTCATGACTCTCTGTGCCTTTGTTTTACTCCCCTTTCTGGCAAATCTTGCAGGCCTTGTTGAATCTAGTCTTTGTTTAGGATATAGCTCCCATGCCCCCTTCCCTGTGAAGATTTCTTTGACTTTTCCTCTCCCAAGTACAATAATCACAATTTTGCTACTGCTGCTGGCATAGCTCATCTCACATATGGTCAGTATGCACAGTGGTTCAGGTTGTTCAGTGAGCAGGAACACCTGGCCAAGAGGGCAAGGGTCTAAAATCCAGCCCACTGGCAGAAGGGGGCATCTATTTTTCTGAGAAATGTCCAATGTGGGGGGGGCCAGGGTGCCTCAGTTGGTTAAGTGCCCAGCTGTTGATTTCAGCTCGGGTCAGGGTCTCGTGGCTCCCTCTCCCTCCGTCCTTCCCATGCTCACGTGCACGCACACTTTCTCCCTCTCAAAATAAATAAATAAACATTTTAAAAAACACACACACAAAACACAAAAAAGTGCAGTATAGGCTAGTGGTGACCCAGTGTCCAGTGGAATGTCACTTCGTGCTTTTAAATGCATCTACCCTCTAGACTATGAGTTTTTTAAGGCCAGGTCTGCTTGGTCCTTTTATCCTTAATGCCTAGTGCAGTCTCTTGCACTGACTTGCAAAAATTGTCAAATTTGAAAGATCAATAATAGCAATGATAACAATAATCTAATCAACACGTTAAATCCCCTGTTACACTGTGGGAACAACTCTAAATGCTTTTGCATAACACCGGGGCTCAGAGAAGCTCAGTTGTTTGCTTAAAGTCACACGACCAGACCAGGATTTGAATCCAAGGCCTATCTAAATCCAGAGCCTGTGTCCCTAAACACGAAGGCAAGTAGAGCAGGTGTGTGCACGCGTGTGCCCACCCGAAGGGCACTCACTCGCCCATGTTGATAAAACCTGGGGCTCGGGACCGTTTGAGAATCTTATCCCCGTGCCCTACTGTGTCACCCAGGATCCATTAACACATTGAACGGGAGCAGGACAGACACCTGCCGAGCAGAAGGTCTGCTGATGGGTGAACGATCCTCTCCAAACGCCCGTGGGAGAAGGGCAAGATCTCTTTCCAGAGCGGTTTTCACTACGGGTGTTAACAATCCTGATTAGTCCCTTCTGGAAGGCGGCGGAGAGGCGCATCCACAGTGCCTGCTGCCTACCACCAACACCGGCTTGAAATTAACCCCCAGGATTCTTTCTAGATAGACCGAGAAACGGGGACATGATGGGGATTTGTTTTCCTTTTTTTTTTTCTTCGGAATCCTGGCTTAATTTCCACCTTTCCCTCAAAGCCTGCTGAAGTGCTGAACAACTGCTCCCTCCTCAGAGCTCCTGGAGCCTTTGTGTCCGTCCTACTGGTTTGGAAAGTCGCATTCCATCCATTCATCCACTCCACCCCGTCACTCCCACTCCGGAGTAACAAACCCTGAGCTTGTCCTCTGTGCTGGGCACCGTGGTGGGGGGGGGGGGGGGGGAGGGCAGGGATAGATAAGGCTCCGCCCACTTCCTCAAGGGAGAACCCAAATGGGCAAGGAAGTCAACCTCAAGGAGGGCTGATGGTCTCTGTAACAAAGAGAGGTAAAGGCTCTAAGAGAGAGTGGAGTTGATTTGTTAACCCATTCCAAGGCAGGACTCAAGAAAGGCTGTGCAGAGGAAGGGCACTTGAGTCTTGGAGGGGAAGAGGGAGGAGTCAGGGAGTTTCAGGCAGAAGCTCCTTAAATCACAATGTCTGAGTGTGGACGCGACACAGTGGTTTTTTTTTTTTCTTTTTTAAAGATCGCCGGGATCTTTTAAACCCCACCTGCCCTAACCTGCCCCTGCTTACCCTTTCTCCCAAGAGCATCACGGAGTAAGTCACATGCGCCTGAATCTCTGTCCCGGCTCTGCTTCAAGGGCACTGACTCCAGATACCCCAGTCCTTTGAACTATTCATTATAGACAGTGTGGATTTCATGCTGGTGATGGTGGTAAAATTTCCTAGCCAGGGGGCGTATGGACACCAAAATGTTATCTGCCATGATGCATTGTCCCAAGAGCCTGGAGGACAGTGGCTCAGCCCAAGGAGGCTGAAGACTCATGGTGACTCTCGAACTTGACACAGACAAATGTGAAGGACAAAAATGACTCATTGTTCCTTAGTCACGCTGCGCAAACAGCTGCCCATCTTACCACTTTTGAGGACTATTTATTCGCAGCCAAAGCCTGCCACTCCTCCCCTGTGTTTTCTTGCTTTAGAAAAACACATCCAGGATTGCCAGATGATCTTCTTGAATGGTATCTAACTGATCACCCTCTAACTGAGACTGGCCCTTCATTCAAGCTTGTCAGAAGTAATCACTTTAATTTCATGTAAATGCCTTCATGGCACTTCCTGGCTAAGTAATGATTGTTTTAAAATGTCGATGCAGGGGCGCCTGGCTGGCTCCCAGGTTTTTGTGTGTCTGGAGAATCTCTGTGGGGGCTAAAGGAAAAGAAAGAGAAGTGCCAAAGAGCTGACAATTGGCCCTCCATCAATTACCCAAGTATTTGATTCTCAGAGTCTTTGCCTGGGTTGCTCTAAGGGTACCTGTTAGCAGCACTCCAGCCACATCTATCCTTCAGCACTGTCTTGTCTCTTAGACAAGTACCCCAGGTGATGAGTCACTGGGAAGGAGGGCCCAGGGGACCAGATGTAGTTGAACAGCATGGAAACAAATACCAACTCAAGGCCAGTTCTAGGCACAAGATTTTAGCAGTACCACGATTCTAACACGTTGAGCTGAATCTTGAGTCCAGAGAGATAACACATGCAAAGAACAACCATGGAGGCAATTGCATTAGTTAAGATAAAGGCTAAGCTGCTGTAACAAAGAAGTCCCCAAATACAGTAGCTTAAACGAGGTAGAAATTTGTGTTACTCTAACCTATTAGCCTAGAAAGCAGTGGTCTGTGGCTGGTCAGGTGGCCCTACGGTCTTCGACATGTGGCTTCCAGAATTGTTCTAGTCACTTCTCAGAGAGCAGGGAGGGGAGAAAGGAAATTTGGGGAAGCAACTCTCCTCTTTAAAGAAGACAACCCAGAAGTCTCACATGTTACTTTGGCTCATCTCATTTTAGCCTGAATTTAGTCTCATGGTCAAACTAGCTGCGTGGAAGGTTGGCAAGTTTAGTGGTTTTGTTGTTGTTGTTTTTTTAACGTTTACTTATTTTTGAGACACAGAGAGACAGAGCATGAGCACGGGAGGGGTGGAGAGAGAGGGAGACACAGAATCAGAAGCGGGCTCCAGGCTCCGAGCCGTCAGCACAGAGCCCGACGCGGGGCTTGAACTCATGGACCTCGAGACCATGACCTGAGCTAAAGTCGGATGCTTAACCACTGAGCCACCCAGGTGCCCCAGCAAGTTTAGTTTTGAGCTGCGGCTGTAGGCCCAGCTAAACTCAGGATGTTCTCTTTCTAAAAGGAAGGAGTCAGCAGTCTCTACTGTGGCAGGTTAATATAAATGTCCAGGGACCCCCGAAATCCAGCAGAAGACTAGAAGTGGAGTCAAACTAAGTATATACCAAAGAACTACGCACACCGTAAACATCGGGTACATATTTAAAGGCTGGGTTGTTGGGTAAATGAGTAAATGCCTGAATGGAATGAAAATATTCATGTCCGCATCCAGGGACTCAAATTAAATAGGTGTGATATTCACAAAGCAGAATCCCACATAAACAGATACACCTAAGTACACAAGACCTAGGGGTGTGCCCCCTGACCTGCCCTTGTATGCTTCCTGCTAAGTGCAGGTGTGGGCTGAGACATGAAGGAAAAGACCTAACAATTATTTCATTGATGGTCTCAGCATCTCGCAGATGGGAGATTCAGTCAGCTGGGACCGAGGCCACTATGCTGGCATTCAGACATCACTCAGACCATAGGAATCTTCCACTCTCTATGGAATCTCTTTTCCTATAGATAGTGGGTCTCAGAATATGGTCCCCAGATCAACTGTATCAGCATTCTCTGGAAACTTTTAGAAAAGCAAATTCTCAGGCCCCACCCCAGACCCACTGAATCAGAATTGTTAGGGTGGGGCCCTCTGGATGATTCTGATGCCATTAAGTCTGAGGACCACAACTCTAGACAACTACTTTCCTTCAGTTACCCGCTGCCTGTTACTGAGCCATTATCATTTAATGTCTTCCAAGAAGGACAAAGTAGCCTGGGATACACCTCAGTTTGGATTGGATCTTACAGGAGGAGAGTTACAGATCTTGTTCTGGAATCCCAGTCTAGGGAAGACTTTCGAAAAACTCTTCTATTCATCTGTTTGTCTCTATGGTAGTAAATATGCAAACCATACAAGGTAACAATTGTAGCCGGCACTGGTCCCAAATATCTCTGAGGATGGAAATCCTAAGTGTTCCCTGTTAGATAGTCCCAGTGTTTAATCAGCATGTAAGACAGACATGTCTCCTTTTTTGTTTATTAATAACCAAGCTCCTTCCCATTATAATGTAAGCCCATTTAGTTTTAACTAATCTTTCCAAAAGATCTCTATCCTTTGGTTATTGTAGTTACCATTTGTATACTCAAAGACATTTATATTTTAAATTTTTTAATGTTTATTTAGTTTTGAGAGGCAGAGAGGGAGACACAGAATCTAAAGCAGGCTCCAGGCTCTGAGCTGTCAGCACAGAGCCCGATGCAGGGCTCAAACCCACAAAACCTTGAGATCATGACCTGAGCTGAAGTCGGACGCTGAACCGACTGAACCACCCAGGCGCCCCGACTCAAAGACATTTATTAAATCATTGTTTATTCTTCTCTCTTTTAAGTTAAACAATTTCAAGTTCTTAAGCACTAAACATGTTTAAAAAAAAAAATTCCAAATGATGTTGATGGTTTCTGCTATGATCTGAATGTTTGTGTATCCCCAAATTCATGTGTTGAAATCCTAACTCCCAAAGATGTTGGCATTAGGAGGTGGGTCTTTTGGGAGATGCTTAAATCGCTAAGGTGAAATCCTCACGAATGGGATTAGAGTCTTAGAAAAGAGACTGCACAGAACTCCCTAGACCCTTTGACCATGGAAAGATACGACAAGAAGTCTATGACCTGGAGGAGGGCCCTCCCCTGACCATGCTGATATCCTGATCTCAGACTTCCAACCTCCACAACTGTGAGAAGTAAGTTTGTGTTCTATGTATGCCACTCAGTCTATATTCTGTTATAGGAGCCCAAAAGGACTTAGAAAATCCCCTAATACATTCTTAATATTATCACATTAGTTATATAATATATAATACCTATATATAATTATAGATATATAACATCTCATATAATTGTTATAGGTAATAACCCTAAGAAATAGAAGAAACCCTAAGACATTTTTTAAATTTATTTTGAGAGAGAGAGAGAGAGAGAGAGAGAGAACAGATGGGCAAACGAAGAGGGAGAGAGAGAATCCCAAGCAGGCTCCATACTCAGCACAGAGCCCAATACGGAGCTCTATCCCATGACTGTGAGATCATGACCTGATCTGATATCAAGAGTCAGACGCTTAACCGACTAAGCCACTCAGGGCCCTGGAACCCTAAGACAGTTTATCTCAGTTTTACATATGAAGAAACTGAGGTTCAGTCAGGTTAAACTACTTGCCTAGAACTACAGAGCTTGGAAATGGCCGGGCCCACACCCACAAAGACAGAGACATTACCCTTACTCTTATGTTTCTATCGATGTAGCTAGGATTTAATTTATTCCAAATCTTGGTTAATAATGATGTTAGGTTTTTCTGAAGGTTGGAAATCCAATTGTAAGTCATAAGCTAGCATTAGAAGGGGGCTTTGCGCACAGTGTTACATTTACCACGTACTTGTGGAACAAACAGTTGATTCTTCATCTTCGGAGGGGACTATAGAAATCAGACTCGGGTGTATATCAGCAACTGCCTGTGGGACGAGAATTCTCCCCAGAGACCTGCTAGTCCATGTTTCTTGCTTCCAGGTGAACAATGGGAGACCCAGAACTTACGTAACAGGTTCAAGGTCTTACAGATGGATAGTGGTTAAGACTGGAACTAAGAGTCAGGTTTCCTACATGGGTTATGCATTTGTCAAAACGCGTCAAGTGGACCCTTCAGATTTGTGCATTTCACTGTATGTAAAGTATACTTTTAAAACAACCCTGTTTTGCGGCGCCCGGGTGGCTCAGTCGGTTAAGCATCCAACTTCAGCTCAGGTCATGATCTCGTGGTTGGTGAGTTCGAGCCCCGCGTCAGGCTCTGTGCTGACAGCTCAGAGCCTGGAGCCTGCTTCACATTCTGTGTCTCCTTCTCTCTCTACCCCTCCCCCACTCACGCTCTCTGTCTCTCAAAAGTGAATAAACATTAAAAAAATTTTTTTAATCAAAAATAAATAAATAAATATAAAACCCTGTTTTTCCAACTCTTTTTTCTGTCACTTCTCTTCCTTTATAGTTCCCTGCCAAGGAATGAATCAGAAGAAGTTAGCTGATACAGTTCTGGCTACAAACAGCCTTAACCGAGAAGGGCAGACTTTGAAATTCCATGGAGCACATTATAAAATCTTAATAAACAATCAGGGCTTGACGCAGGAATACCAACTTTGTTTATTTTACCAAAGCAGGAAATTAAAAGATCAAAAAACTTCCTGGTTACAGTCACCTTCACTGCATAAAACAAAGGACATGTTAACATTTTATTTTATTTTTTTAAGTTTATTTATTTGTTTTGAGAGAGCGAGAGAGGACAAGTTGGGGAGGGGCAGAGAGAAGGAGAGAGAATCCCAAGCAGGCTCTGCATTATCAGTGCAGAGCCCGACACGAGCTTTGGGCTCAATAACCGTGAGATCATGACCTGAGCTGAAATCAAGAGCCAGAAGCTTCACCCACTGAGCCACCCAGGCACTGTGGCCTATGAAGATTCTTAATGGGCCAGCACACATCAGCATCTGGAACTTCTAGGCCAGGTCAGAAAGAGCTAATAAATGAGGCTCTTTGAATACTAGATACCTCCCTATAGTAGGGAGTGTTCTTCCTTCTGACCTGGGCTCGCAACTTAATGTGTTCATTTTCCTGCAAGGTCCAGACTTGTTTCCTCTTTTTTTGCGGGGGGTGGGGGTTATGGATAAAGCAAGAGCGGGATTAGTGGTGCCCACCCTTGATGGCTTCTTCAACTAGAGTTCATGTACTGCCCAACATGGAAATCACGTTCTCCTCAAGAGAGCTCCTACATAAACTACATTAGCCCATACAGGCTGGGGCCCCAGCTCCAGCTGTGCAGGTCTATACTCAGCACGAGCTCTGTTCCAAGAGACTTCACAGGGCACCTACAGTTTGATCTACTGTGAAAAGGGAAAATATGAGTGGGTGTCTATTGTATATTGGTTTCCTAGAGGTACCATAACAAAGTACCACAAACTAGGAGGCTTAAAACAACAGAAATCTATTCTCTTACCGTTCTGGAGGCTCAAGCTCCAAAATCAAGGTATCCGCAGGGCCTTGCTTTCTCTGGAGTTTTTAGGGAAGAATCCTCCCTTGCCTCTTCTAGCTCCTGGCGGGGTCTGCAATCCTTGGCACTTCTTGGCTTGTAGATGCATCACCCCAGTCTCTGGCACCGTCATCACATGCTGCCTCCCCTGTGTGTTGTCACATTATCTTTCCTCCATATATGCCAGTCTCTAACTCTCTTCCCTTCCCATAGGTCACCCTTCAAACCGGCTTAACTCTATCGGCAAAGACCTTCTTTCCAAATAAGGTCACATTCACCAATACCAGGGCTCTAGAATTTCATGTATCTTTTGGGAGGACACAGACCAACTCGTGGCCGTGCATGAGGTTTACTCCATGGCTCTGGTGAGCCGTGGTCTTGAGGGGGATTTCAGACCTGTGTCAACTCCCCCAAGACCCCGGCAAAGCGTACGTTTACTCATCCCATGGGGTTGGAACTCTGATGAATAGCCACCTGCTGGTCACCTTGTCTGTGTTTATAGTGCTTTCTGAGGCACCCTCAAGATGCACAAAACCCTGTCTCTACCTTCAATGCCTGCTCTACCCTTCACCAGACATGGACCCCTTTTCTGCCCCAGCTTCTCTGTTTATAAATTGGGGATAACGATGGTACCTTCCTCAACGGCGTGTTACGAGGATTGCAGGAGAAAATAGACACTGCCTGGGCCCCTAGCAAAGGTTCATTAATTGTTACCAATTGCTACGATGCAAGGTGTGCCCAAAATACATCCATACTCTAGAGAATAAGCAAGAACCAAAGGCACAATGTAACATAGATACGCTGATGTGATGATATAAAGTTCAGACAAAGGAAGGGGAGCGTCTCGGATACTAACTCATACCTTATTTATGGTCTGGGGGGGTGACTACGGAGATGTGGGGAACCCCATGGGTGTGCGTGTTTGGGTCAAGTTGGATAGGGGAACAGTAATCCGGAGGATGGATATCTGTCCTGGGACTGAAAAAGGATTTAGGACCCTGTCTTCTTCATTTTATTTCCACCTAGCCACGTGGTTCCTGCAAAGCCCCGGGGACAAACTCTTGTTTGGTGTTCAGCCCCGCGCTCCTGGTGGCCGCCAGCCTGTGTGCCTTGTGTGAAATGAAACAGGCTCCTGAAAAATCCTTATACCTGTGCACTGAGCCGGGAGGTCACCCCCTCGCTGAGCAATGCATTCTTATTCTGCCTGACCAGAGATTATTCTTGGACCATAATCTTTTTTACTACCTGCTCAAACCCCCCTGTTCATTGAGAGCCTTTGATCAAGGCCGCCGCTTTGCGCTTCCGATCGAGCACCATAGAAAACAAGAGAAAGAGACAATGCTGTTGCCCCTTAAAGAACTATGCATATTTGCAACAAGGCAAGAACGTTGACGTGGCACCAGAGCAAAACAGAAAACCATCTAAACCCCTTCAAAATGGCTTGAAAAGAGTTTCCCACAGCTCAGCTTGTCTTTATTCAGAATTAAAGTAATATATCCGGAGCTACTCTAGCTACCTCTCCACTTAAAGTTATACTGGTATAATACTAATTGTGATATTTATTGATTAATCTAGCCCGAGGCGTTCAGGTGTCTGGAATATAATTGCAACAATGAAGAGATCAAGTGAGATCATGAAAACATAAAAGATGACAAATACTAACTCAGGAAGCCCTTCGTATACACTGAAGCGTGTGCTACTTATTGACAAGGCATTGTTTGCAGATTCCTAAGGAGAGGGTTCAAGGCAGAATTAGTTCAGCGATCTGTTTACACATGGATATCAAATGAAAGTCCTCACGTGAGAACGGGTCGCAGTACAATTGCAGATTCAAGCATATATTCCGTAGGGCACTGTTCAGATGCGTCTTTATAGAAGACACAACATTGAACTGGCTTTAATGCCATTTTTTCGTTTCTCCTAACGTACTTCCTACAAACTGAAGACATGGTTATGTGCGGAAAACACGGCGAGAGGAGGGCAAGACAGGCGAAAGGAAGCAAGTCAAGAATTAACTCCTTTCAGGTGTAGACATGTCATTGGCATTCCCAGAATTAAAAAGAAGGGAAAAAAGGCAGCCAGGGTAGGGCTTGGGTTAGCCACACACCATAACACATTGAGGGCACTTTTCAAGGGCCACTGGAGGGCGGAGAGGATATGGTGCCTCAGACCCAATCTGTGTCCAATTTCTCTCCTTATCAACCGTAATAAAAGAAAAAGCCTAAGGACCCATCACCTCGAAGCCATCGCGTTCACGACTTTCTAAAACTGAAGATTTCTACGCTTCATCATTTTCGTGAACAGTCTCTGGCCCGGATCTCATGATTATTTTACTTTTATTTTTTTTCAAATACCTTATTCAGCCGATGCAGTCTCTTAACGCCTGCAGTCTCGCAGTTCGTGGGTTCGAGCCCCGCGTCGGGCTCGCTGCAGTCAGCTTCTCAGTGCGGGGGCCTGCTTTGGATCCTCTGTCCCCTCTCTCTGCCCCTCCCCTGCTTGTGTTGTCCCCAAAATGAGTAAATACTTTAAAAATATATCTTAAATAGACTCATGAACTCAAGTCTTACGGGAATGAGATGTAAAGGTAAAACAGAATCCTTTCTTAGTTGTTCCAGGAAAATAAAAGGACGAGCTAGGTTTTACTGAGCACCTCACCGGTATGAATTCAATCCCCCAGCACCTTTGTGAAGTAGGAATGAGGGTTACCTCCCTTTTGCCAACGTGGTTATTAACTCACCAGAGGTTACACAGCAAGTGGATGGTGAGGGTGGGTTTCAACGCCAGGCCCCTTGTGGGTTTTTTTATATTTATTTTTTTGGAGCAGCTGACGTACTATAAACGACACTTCTTTAAAGTGTTGAGGGGCGCCTGGGTGGCTCAGTCGGTTAAGCGTCCGATTTCAGCTCAGGTCGTGATCTTGCTGTTCGTGAGTTCGAGCCCCGCGTCAGGCTCTGGGCTGACAGCGCAGAGCCTGGAGCCCGCTTCGGATTCTGTGTCTCCCTCTGTCTGCCCCTCCGTTGCTTGTGCTCTGTCTCTCGCATTATCTCAAAAATAAACATTAAAAAAAATTTTTAAGTGTTCGATTTGTGGACTTTTAACACGTGTCTCTGCTCATGAATCCATCACCACTGTAGAGATCGTGGACCTATGCCCCTCTCGTGCCTCCTTTCGGGCCTCCCGCTTTTCCTCGCCAGCCTCCAAGCAACTCCTGATCTGCTTTGTATCATTTCAGATTAGTTTGCGTTTTCTGCAATTTTTGGCCGTTACAAATTAAGTTGTTGTGAACATTCGTGCCCACGTCTTTATATCAGACCCTCACTCTCAACCATCATGTAATAAATGTCTCTAAAACACCAAAACCAAAACCAAAAGCAAGAAACAAAACAAAAGATAAAAATAGACGCACAGAAGCTGTGTCGGGCGGCAAAATCACGCTGAATTTGAGGTACCTCACGCTGAGTCCGAGGTAATGAGTAGCTATTGGAAAATGCAGTTGGAAAGCCTTTCATTCCGATGTCACGTGGTTTCTCTGTAATCCAAAGAGAGATTACCTTAGATAACCTCGCACAGAAATTCCTACCTTTACCAGCAGTGTGGCTGTTGACGAGTCACTCATCCTTCCCAGGACTCTTTCCTCATCCATCACAACGCCAGACGATTTCAGGCTGACTCATGGCTCCTACCAATTAGAGGAAAGGAGGAGATTATCCAAGAGGGGATTATCCGCTCCTCTTTACTGCTACTGCTACACCCTCCTGGTTACCAGGATCCTGGCTTCTTGGAGGAAGCATGTAAGAAAACCGAGGCCCCAGGAGTCAGGGGTGCCCAAGGTGCTCCCGCAAGTCCTAGAAGGGAGTCCAAACGCAGGCTTCCAGGCTTCCTGGCGTCTGGTAGAGAACTTTTCCTCCTATGCCAAACAGCTGCTTGTTGATTCTGCGAGTTTTATATCCAGCAAATGCACTGAAATAAATGAGTGCGTCTCCCCGCTATTTTATGATGAATTAGGCTGGCGATCATCCGTCTCAGAGTGTTTACAATTTGCGATCAGATCGCAGGTGCTGAAGTCCTCAGGACACAGAGTAACACCTCGCTAGCAAGGTAGATGCTGCGAGAAGGGAAACGCTTGGGGAAGAGAGAAGCTGAAATAAGAGAGGCAAATAAATGATTCATCACCCCCCCCCCACCGCCACTGTTAATTTAAGTTATAATTACCGAAACCTTAAAAATAAAACCTGAGCGGCATCGCTGTCTCTGCTGCACGACAGCAAAACACACCCTATCGCATCGACTCAAATCACCCATTTAACAACTGCTGTTTTAGGTTTCGACTGATTACGGAACGGTTCGTGGTACACGTATTCCTACTGTAATTAAGTAGCTCACGGGGTACGATGGAGCTGCTGAGGCTTCTTCAAGCTCTTCCGGTGTTAAAAGATGAACTTCTCATAAGGACGTAGTTGTAAAAGGTTTGTGTTGTAACTCACGACAGCCTCAATATATTGGTGTTGAGGGACTTCTTCAGAGCAACTTAAATGACAGGGCAACAAGCTGGAAGTTTCTATTTAGGATGGTGCAATATTCAGTGGAGATGCATTGCTTTCTAGACGGCGGACCAGCACTCAGTTGAGAATTCATAATACCTGTCAAAGCTTGAGTGGAAGGAGGCGTGAGTTCTTAGGGAGCTTTATTGCTAGGGACCCGTGTACTGCCAAGAAGTGAGGCAATGTCCCTCCCGTCTGTAGCCTCCCCTGTGTCTTGTCCCATAGACAGCTCAGGCTGGCTTTGCCATGTAAAAAGCAAACAAGATAGGGGCACCTGGTGGCTCAGTCCGTTAAGCGTCTGACTTCAGCTCGGGTCGTGATCTCACGATTCGTGATCTCACAATTCTGTGCTGACAGCTCAGACCCTGGAGCCTGCTTCGGATTCTGTGTCTCCCTTTTTCTCTGTCCCTCCCCTGCTCATGCTGTGTCTCTGCCTCTCTCTTTCTCTCTCTCTCAAAAATAAATAGTGATAATTTTTTTTTTTAAAAAAAGCAAACAAGCTGGAGATTTTGATGTCAATGGTCATGTTTAAGGAAGCTCTCAGTGTCATGTTCATTTATACCATCTAAGTTTCTCAGCCTGGGGGTGCCTGGGTGGCTCAGTCGGTTGAGCATCTGACTTTGGCCCAGGTCATGATCTCACAGTTTGTGAGTTCGAGCCCCGCATTGGGCTCTGTGCTGACAGCTCAGAGCCTGGAGCCTGCTTCAGATTCTGTGTGTGTTTCTCTCTCTCTGCTCCATCCCCACTCATGCTGTGTCTCCCTCTGTCTTAAAAATAAATAAAACATTGAAAAAAAAATTTTTAAGTTTCTCAGCCTGTCATGCTTGCCCCTCAATATGTATCATTTGGACAGAGACACTGGTTGTCTTCAGACTGCAGGTGCTAAGACCGGAAAAGTGGGAAAGACAGAAATGATTCTTACTACCTTCACCCAGCACAATGGTAGCTTCAAAATGTCTATAACGATTGGCCATAGGAATTCCAATATGGTTGAAAGAGGAGGCTGGGGGCTTGGTTTTTAATTAAGAAGTGTTTGTACAGCAAGCATACACTCTTCGGTTGGATGTTATATTTATTGGACTCCATGTGAGCAGTCATTTGCTACTGGTGAGGTTCGTGATCAAGGTGACCTACCTGTCCCAGGTCACTTATGGAAAATCCTTGGGCTCCAACACTTTTGGATAAACCCTTGGCTGGTCAAAGTCTAAACCAGGCCAGCAGTGAATGCCCCTTTAAGAAGTACCCCCAGAGTGGTAACAAATTAATGATAGGTGCATGATAATTAACCAATCTCCTGTATCATATCTGTCCCTTGGCCCTTTGCATTGGGAGCTCTTTTGACCATTTGTTATGACATAAATCACCTCTGTAAAGTAGGTGAAGGGTTTTCCCTGCATACCACAATGGGGAACAGTAGCAAGTAGAAAACCATGGCATGTGAAGTCTGACTGAAAGAAAAGAAGAGATGGGGGGCTTCTCCCCTAATGAACACACTGCTCCAAAATCTTTCCACGGCATAAAGAACTCACCACTGGGGTGCCTGGGTGGCTCCGTCGGTTAAGCATCCAACTTCGGCTCAGGTCATGATTTCATGGTCCGTGGGTTCGGGCCCCTCATTGGGCTCTGTGTTGACAGCTTGGAGCCTGGAGCCTGCTTTGGATTGCGTGTGTGTGTGTGTGTGTGTGTGTGTGTGTGTGTGTATGTGTCTCCGACCGGCCCCCACTCATGCCCTGTCCTTCTCCCTTTCTCAAAAATAAATAAACATTAAAAAATTAAAAAAAAAAAAAAGAACTCATCACTGGACACCATCCCCTCTCTCACTAATTCCTATTTCCCTACTTGAACCTGGCTCTCACCTCAGGCGGATGGGCAGCTGAAAATCCTTCAGGTTTAACACTGGGATTCTGGGAAGCTGCCAAATTGGGAATTATGGATGTATGTTGGGACAGGTGAGCCACCAACAGATGTGAGTCAGGGATACAGCATTATAAAACCTGAGAGCAGATTATAAACCAGAAACAAGTACACCTGCAAAGGTATATACAATCTGATGGTTGCAGAGTTAAAGGAACCCACTGGCATAGAAAATCCCCTGAAGTAGAGTAGACTGAATTGGTTCCAGGGCATTAAAAATGGAAATAGGGCTTGCAATCAGATTGCCACAGATGGAACTGAATTAATAAAAACATTTTCTAATTCACTCAAAGGATTTTTAGGTATTTCTTTTTGGAGAAGCTCTTCTCCGAGGTATGCACAAATTTGAGCTGGCAACACCAGAGTCATGAACCCACCCTATGCTGCCCACAACTGATCTCACCCACAAGGGATCTCTTCCCATGTTCATGGACATTGGATCTCCAGTGGCAGATTCCATCGGTTGCTCATCCTTTAGGAAATGAAATAGCCCAACATGAAATAGGAAGGGAAGAA
This sequence comes from Panthera onca, assembly GCF_046562875.1. Lineage (NCBI taxonomy): Eukaryota > Metazoa > Chordata > Mammalia > Carnivora > Felidae > Panthera > Panthera onca. Next base: position 15,781,282 of record NC_138343.1, on the reverse strand, counting down.
AGAAGGTAGGAAAGGAGGAAGGAAGGAAGGAAGGAAGGAAGGAAGGAAGGCAGGAAGGAAGGAAGGAAGGAAGGAAGGAAGTTGGTTCAAAAACCTCAAAAGGACCAAGCACTGTGACCAAGCACCAAGGCCTAGCACTGTGCTACTTACTTAAACACTGCAGGGATATCACGAGGTATTAATACAATCCAAGCTATATTTCTCGAGCATTTGTTAGCCAACTGATGTAGTAAGTCTTTTAAATACATTGTCTTATTGAAAGTAACAACACCCTATGTTGTCCTTACAGCCAGTCCCCCATTTACGAGCGATGAAACTTTTAGAGGTTATACAACTAGTTTAAGATCACACATTGATAAATGCCCCATAATCACATAATCCTACTCCAGGGCCCAAGTGCTTCAACAAAGATCTGCTGAAGAAAGCAGGCCATGAGCTAGTGGAGAGAGGAGGGACCCCCACACAAATCTTCCTGACCCGTCGTGAAAGAAACAAGCACATCCCAGTGCTTGATAGCATTTCCATTAAGGCATTTCAGCAAGTGTAGATTTTCCCCTGCCAACCACATTCAACCTTTGCAGAATCCTGGTGATACTCAATAAAAAAAGTATTATGTGCGCCTAAATAAGTTAAACATGAATTTCCATGTGACTCAGCAAGTCTACTGCTAGGCGGATATCCAAAAGAATTGAAAATGAGCGTTCAAACAAAAACTTGTACAGGGGCACCTGGGTGGCTCAGTCAGTTAAGTGTCCGCCTCTTGATTTGGGCTCGGGTCATGATCTCACGGTGAGGTTGAACCCCGTGTTGGGATCTGCTCTCACAGCAAGAAGCCTGCCTGGGATTCTCTTTCCCTCTCTCTCTCTCTCTGCCCCCCTCCCTTACATGCTGTTTCTCTCTCTCTCAAAATAAATAAATATTTAACAAAACAAAACAAAACAAAAACATGTACAGAAATGTGTATGGAAGCATTTTTTACAATGGCCAAAAGGTGGAAACACTCCAGATGTCCATCAAATGATGAATGGATAAACAGAGTGGAGTACACAATGGATTATTATTCACCCATAAAAAAGGAATCAAGTACCCATACATGCTATAACACGGCCAAGTCTTGAAAGTGTGATGCTAAGGGCAAGAAGCCAGACACAACAGGCCACGTATGATACAATTCTGTTTATATGAAATATCTACAATATGGAAATCCGTGGGGACAGAAAGCAGATTAGTGGTTGTCAGGAGCTGGCAGGGAGGGGGAAATGAGGAGTGAGTACTTATTGGTGACAAGACTCCGTTTTCAGTTGAAAATATTATGGAACTAGTCAGTGGTAGGTTGTACAACATTGGGAATGTACAAAATGGCACTGAATTATACACTTTAAAGTGGGTAAAGTGCTGAATACTGTGTCACGTGCATTCTGCCCCAACTGAAAAGAGAAAAGCCATATGGATCCTGGGTAAGATGTTCCATGAGGCATTTGGGGGGGGGGGGGTTGTGGGTAGGTGAGACACATTCTTTATCCTCAGAGAATCTAGAAATGCAAGCGTCTGATGAAATGAATTCATTAATTCCCTTTTCTCCCCATGACCACGATGGTGCCTTTGCTTCAGCGACCAAGAGCGTACCTAATCCAGTAATCGCTCCACTGGTGGTTGAGTAGATGCCAGTCATTGTGTGATGTCTTTAGAGGTTGTAAAACGTTTGGGGGTTCAGAAGATCTGAGAGGCATGTGTACGTTTCTATTTGAGATTATATTTAAGAATTTCTGACACTGTAAACCCTTAGCCCTTTTACGCACCCAGAGCTTTTGAATGTTCCCGCTTTTGCTGGAACAACAGGGGGAAAAGATATGACTGATAAAAGATGATTGCTCTCCATATTTAGATCCTAGGTCATTTTATGGATTATTAACTTTGCCAAACTGCATGTGGGATTAATTGGAAACAATTGCAGTATTCTCACTATGTTGCATCACTTCCTTTCGTTAATTAAGAGACATTACCCTCTGTTCTACGGATGACAAAAGGGCTGGCTCGTCTTTTATGACCAGACGGCAGCCACAGAAAGAAAGGCAGGAATTCCTGTGTGTCTGCGAATCACGGAAGTGACCAGAAGACATAGAGGGCAGGTAGAGGGAAGTGATAGAGGGCAGGTAGCCCAGCATGGCGGCTGCAGGGAGAGATGCTGAGTCCCAACTTCTGGGCTCTTCGGTGTGCTCAATTCCAAGCATCTAATTCAATCTGCCCAATGACACTTTTACCTCTCTGTTTGCTAGGTCACAAAAGCAAGCTGCCTAATAATGGAAAACATGTTAAAGAGGATTAAACAGCAATGGAGTTAATTAGGAAAGTCACCTCGCCATTCACAATCACATGTCCATGTTTAAATTTTTAATTAAAAAATACATTGGAAATAAAATTAATGAAACAACATCTGTATACAGTTTTAACAGTAAACCTTTCTAAAACATACTCCCTCGTTTTGAATTTAGGAGTGTTGGGGGTGGAGTGTGTGCATCCTTGTGTGTGTGTGTGTGTGTGTGTGTGTGTGTGTGTATCTCTGGGCTTCAACAGATCATAGCTGCGATCCCATTACCATATGGAAAATAGCGATTCAACAAACATTTATTGAACATCCACTTTGCAAGCTATTTTGGTAGGAGGACAGAGGAAGATCCCAGGATCCAGGATTGGGGATGAAAGAAATATCAAAAACTTCATGGTGGCCTTTGAGTTGAGATGTTTTCTGGTCACTCAGTCAGCCCATGCCCTCTCTGAGTTGGGGACCTTTATGGAAGCAGTGACCCAGCCCGCATCATACTTTCAGTTTCTGTCCCTAATTTCTATCTGGCTAACTCCCATGTCTCCTTCAGGTTCCCATATTAAGCCACTTCTTCTAGGAAGCCCTCCCTAACCATTCCAACAGAATAATCAAATCCTAGCCCTATGTACTGCCACAATTCTATTTCCCCCACGATAGCTCTTACCACATTCTGTGGTTGTTGCATAGTCACTTCTCTGCCCTTCAGGCAAAACAATAAGCTATCCATCTTGTTTTCTATTGTTCTCCCAGTACATTCTCCAGTGTCTGGCATGGTGTTAAATACATATTTGCCAAGCCAATGAATAATGGACAAAGGAAGAATGAATGAACGAAGGTGATTTGAATGTATCAGTGTTTCCCAAACTATAGTTAATAAACTCTTGTTCCTAAGGGCTTCCAGGAAAAGAGGAAGTCAATATTTAGAAAACACTGGGTTAAACAAAGTTAGCCAGATTTATTTGTTGCAGGACTTCTCAGAGCATTTGAAATGCTAATGTGCATGTAACCTCAAAGGGAAGGTGAATGTAGTATATAGTATTACCCAGAACCATTGACCACAGCTCTTTTGTCAGGAGAGCATTTCATAAGACCCATATTCTGAAGACAATATGGTGGTCGATGGTCCAAAAGACAGAGAAAAAAGGGAAGTGTGTTGTCTGAAGAGTTGTTTATTCTTTAAAAAGTAGCTTAAGAATAAGTGGGGTTGTAGAAGGCAAGAGAATAATTGCAACATGGTGTCCAATCTGACAGAGGGCTCAGAGGTCTAGAAAGACTTCATATACAGAACAGTAATGCTGGTGGGTTTTTAATGGCAGTCCCCTAGATTATTAATAAATTTTGTAGTATTTCCAACTTTTAAATGAAAGAAGTCGTGCCCATAAATGACCACACGGCCAGATAAACTCTCTCTGACTGGATACTAGCTGTGTCTCTTTCTGCTGCACAATTTAGATCAGGACGGATCTGGAGGATATTACGCTAAGTGAAGTCAGTCAGACGGAGAGAGACAAATACAGTATGATTTCCCTTACATGTGGGATCTAACAAACAGAACAAACGAAAACCGACCAAGAACAGGAACAGAGTCACAAATACAGAGAACAGACTGGTGGTCGCCAGAGGGGTGGGTGGGTGGGGGGATGGGTGAAATCGGTGAAGGGGATTAAGAGGTGCAAACTTCCACTTACAAAATACGCAAGTCACTGGGACGAAAACACGGCACAAGGAACATAGTCGGTAATACTGTACTGATGTCGTATGGAGGCAGATGGTAATTATACTTAACTGCGGTGACCGCTGAGTAACGCATACAGTCTTCAAATCACCGTTGTACCCCTGAAGCCAATATAACATTGTATGTCAACGATATGTCAATAATAAAAAAAAAAATTTAAGACATCCTGAATAACCCAACACCTTGCTTCAGCTTCTCAAGTATAACCTGAAGAAACGTAACTATTGCTGTTATTTTCTTCTGTGTTGACGCAAGTTGTCTAGCGACTCTCATATCAGTTAATGCCTACCGCATTGGGTTCTGCAGAAGAATGACAAAAAGGCATGATAAAGAAAAAGACATGGAAAAACAATTTTTTTTTCAATTTTTGAATGATAGATGAATTGAATTAATGACTTGGGGGACTCAAAATAGAAGTAATTAACAAATACCTTTTTAAAATTTTTTGTGAGTTTATTGAAAAAAATTTTTTAATGCTTATTTTTTTGAAAGACCGAGAGAGAGAGACAGAGAGCAAGCAGGGGAGGGGCAGAGAGAGGGGGAGACACAGAATCCGAAGCAGGCTCCAGGCCCCGAGCTGTCGGCACAGAGCCCGACACGGGGCTCGAACCCACGAACCGTGAGATCATGACCTGAGCCAAAGTTGGTCGCTTAGCTGACTGAGCCACCCAGGCACCTCTAGAAAATTCCTTTAAAAGCACAAACCTGGGAGTCACACACACCGGGGTTTATATCCTGATTCTAGAGCCTACCTGTTGTATGACCTTTAGGAAAACAGACATACATACACATTGCCAGGAGCCATGGTGCGCGCTCTCCTTACGTTAATTCATTTAACCCTCACGATGGCCCTAAGGAAAGGATGAGGCTCTGAAAAAGTTTAAGCACATTAAACAAGTAGCAAGTGACAGAGTCAGATTCAAACTCTAAGCTATTTAATGACATAGCCAGTTACTTTCCACCAGTCTGGAAACTTTATGACGACAGAAATTACGTCTGCTTTGTTTATATGTTTGTGTGTCCAGAGTCTGGCACATAGCAAGCTGTTAATAACTATTTGTTAAATGACCAGATGAATATAGGAATATGGAAGTTACTGAACAAACTCTCATGCTGTTTTCAGTATACTTTCTCGTTTTGAGCCTTACTTTTTTTTTTTTCTTCTGTTGGCTCATTGTAGGTGCTCAGAGCCCGAGCTCGATGGCTCAGCGATCTTAGGGATAGATAGTTCTGCGTCCTTAGTCAAAATAGATCTCTTGCTCCAGGATATTTGGCCATTAGTGGCAACAATAATTGTGACAGTTGAGAACATTGAGGGTAAAGTGAGAGCTGATTGACTGAATCGTTTGAAACAACTCCTTAGGACTGTGACATTAGCATAAAGGCTTAAAGTGTCGCTGTTCAAAGTATGGGTTGAAGGGAACGTGTCTAAACGGAAGGAAATGTGACTATAAAAAGAAAGGGGTGTACTCCAGCCGGCTCTTAAGGCCTTGGGAGCAAACACCATCATAACGGTTGGGATCGGGTTTCTGGTGACGGTGTTGGGGTCGGTGTTGGTGACAAACAGTATCTGAGATGTGTCTACTCCGTGTCACTCTTGATGCTAAGTACTTAACAGAACCTCATTTATCCTGACAATAATCCTGCAACCCGGTCATTATTTTTATCACCTTTTTAGCCACGTGGGCTCCGTGAAGGTCACACAGCTAAATGATAAAGTCAGTTTAAACCCTGGTCCTCCCCGACTTCAGGGCCTGAGCTCTGAAGCCTACGTTTCCGTGCTTTAGGAGACTGTCATGGAGGCCATATTTGTTTTCCAATTAGGTTTTGTTGTGTTTTCAACACCTCCATTTCATTGACATGGGTCAGGAATTCAGGAAGGGCTCTGCTGGGTGATTCTGGCTCTAGTCCCTGGTGAGGTTGCGGTCAGACAGTGACTATGGGGGGATGGGGTTCGAGCATCTGAGAACTCTCTCTTCGGCGTCTCCACTTGGGCCACGTTGGGCTTCCTCCTAGGATGGCAGGCACAGTGAGGTGAATTGCTTACTTGCCAGCTGTCTGCTTCGAGAGTAAATATTCTAACTAGTAAGGTAACCCTAGCCTAGTCTCTCTGGTCCCACAGAATTACTTCCTACACGCTGACGGCAAGAGGGCTCCAAGCCGCCCCTGACTCAGATTCTCAGGAAGAGGAAGTAAACTCCACCCCCCGGGGCCAGGAAGTGGCAAGGTTCTAAAGAGTAGGTGGCATGGGAAATACAGCTGTGTCCAACTTTGGAAACTGTTAGCCGCAAGGTGAAGGCTTGGGGATGGGTGGGGACGGGCTAAGAGGGAAGACGTCTTGCACGTGCTGGAGGCCTCACTTAACTGACACCAAGGAACTTTATACAGGGGGCTGGGGGGCGTTGTAATCTCTTTCCATTTCAGACCTGAGGAAATGGAAACTCACAAACATACCTGGCCAACGTCATTCAGCACCTGCTGTTCCCCGGGCCACCTGACAGACGCTTTTACACACATCACGCGTGACTTGCCCCCGATGTATTAGTCTCAGCGTCGCACACGTGAAGAAACAGAGGCTAACTAGGTTGTTCCCGGGGAGCAGGTAGCCGAACCCGAATTCAATCCCAGGTGTCTCCCTCCTGGGCAGTCCACCTTTTAAAATCTCATTCGTTTGCCCCGTTCGATGGTCCGCTGTGTATCTCTTCTCCCTTCCTGTGTCTTTCTTGGGTCTCAGCCCCTTTTATGACGTCCACTTGGTGCTTTGGAGAGAATTAAAGGAAACCACACCACCACCTGCCCTCTGGGAAACTGCCCTTTTTCTGTTGTTCTCCCGAAGCTCTCATACAGACATTGTGCTGAGCTGGCCAGAAGGCAGTTTGAAAAATGGCTTGGGAGATAGGCAGTCGCATTGACTTGGCAGAGAGTGAGGTATTAACTGCTCGGTGATAGATTATGCCAGAGGCCTCAGATCTTTTTCCTGTCAGGCTCTGCCTTCCTTCTGGGAAGCTCTGTGGGAAGCAGCCCCCTTTGCTCTGAACAAGAATCCTTTGACCTCATACCTTTCTTGTTTATGGTATGGCAGGCCTTCTAAGAGAGGGCAGAAACAGGCTGGTCTAAGTTTAGCAACCTGGGGAGCTTAATATGGCTTTGGCAGGAAGATCTCGATACAAAGTGTCTTAGTCAGCTGGCCAAGAATAGCAAGGGATAAAATCAACTCATTTTGTGTTTTCATTATTTTATTTTATTTTTTTTTTTGGTCATCATGTCTCTTTATTTTATTTTGTTCTATTTTCATTCTAGTAGTTAGCATTCAGGGCTCTGTTGGTTTCAGGTGTACAGGAACGTGATTCAACACCTTCCACACATCCTCCGGGGCTCGTCGTGACGAGCAACAACTCAACACCCCTAAAAAAACAAATAATCCGATTAAACGTCAAACTCGTGTGAACAAAAATGATAAACGGAAAGGGTGGGGGGAGAAAAAGGGAGGCGGGAGGGAGGATGAAGGAAATGAAGAAGAAAGGAAAGAGAGATGGAAAAGGAAAGAAGGAAGGGAGGCAGCAGAGGTTGGGGAGATCAATCTGCTCGTTGCCTGAATGCGTGCCAACAGCAAGTTGAGTAGAAGGAAGGTAAGCGAGGTAGGTCACAATCTCATGGTTCGTGAGTTCGAGCCCCACGTCAGGCTCTGTGCTGACAGCTCGGAGTCTGGAGCCTGCTTCAGTTTCTGTGTCTCCCCCTCTCTCTCTCTGCCCCTCTCCCACTCATACTCTGTCTCTCTCTCTCAAAAATAAATAACCATTAAAAAAATTTTTTTAAAAGAATAAACATTTCCATTAATTGACACAGTCATTAGCCGATCACAGACATGATCTCCTGTAGCGCCCACAATAACCCCCAGTATCCACGGCTGCTTTTTACAGATAAGGAAACTGAGGCTGACAGTACCTTACCCTGCAGAGGCAGCCCTACTCTGTGCAGTGTTGTAAATCCAACGGGCGGTGGCAAGGGCCGACCCCTGGGGGCATGGAGAACACTGCCCGGATTGAGTCCAAGAGCGAGTTAAATTTTTGCAAGACTCCGTCTGTCTTCCAGCCCCGGGCCAGGCGTCCTAGCACAACCCTCCTCGAGGTCTCAGGCTGTCCCAGGCTCCAGAGTTTCCAGAAACTGCATCAGTAATAGCTTTTCTGGTGACACTCAGGCTATTATGCTGTTTATGTGGGTGGAAATATGTATTTATTATTTGAAGCATTAAGTATATTTTCTCTTCATTTCATTTAAACGAGAATTTATTAATCCCTGACCACATGCACTGCCATTTATTTAGTGGTGCCGTGGAAACAAAGTAGAAAGAACAATGAATAAGCCTGAGCAGCTGACAATGCAATGGGGAAACAGTCCATCGTGCCGGAACCCAGTGGGTGCCATCCCTGGGCACCCGTGAGCAAGCCATTCTCCGGTCCCTCCACGTTTTTTTTTCAGTTAGACTTGATTTTTTTTAGACCAGTTTTAGGTTCACAGCAAAACTGAGCAGAAAGTACAGAGAGTTCGCATATATGCCCCACACCCGACACCCACAGCCCTCCTCCGTATCGGCACCGGGCACCAGACGGTTAGTTCCATGTGTTTCAAGGGATGAGTCACCACTGACCTGTTACTACAATAGCCACATTGACTCATCAGTATCACCCAAAGCCCCAGTTCACATAAGGGTTCACTCCCCGTGGTGGACAAATTATGATAACATGTATCCACCATTAGAGTATTACACAGACTAGTTTCACTGCCCTAAAAATCTCTCTGTGTGACATCTATTCTGTCACACACACACACACACACACACGCACACACACACACCTCCCCAGCCCCTGACAACTACTGACGTTTTTTTTACTCTCTGCATGCTTTACCCTTTCCAAACTGTCATAGAGTTGGACTCCTGCAGGATGGAGCCTTTTCAGGTTGGCTTCTTTGACTTAGTAAGAGACGTGTAAGTTTCCTCTGATTCTTTTCATGGCTTCAGAGCTCACTTCTTAGGGCTAAATAGTCTGTTGTCTGGACGTACCAAGTTGACTTCTCCACACACTTCCCAAAGGACATCTTGGTGGCTTTTAAATCCTGGCAGTTGTGAATACACCTGCTGTAAACATCCATGTGCAGGTTTTGGAGGAAACCAAAGCTTTCAATCCATCCGGGTGGACACCAACGGGCACACTTGCTCGATTATAGGTCAAGAGTCTGTTTGGTAAGAAACCCCCTACCTGTCTCCCAAAAGGGCTGCAATGCTTTGTATCCCCACCAGCAACGGATTCCGTGGCTCTGTGGCTCCAATCCTCACCACCCTCTGGTGCTGGTGCTTCCGCTTTTTAAAGCCCCACTAAACTGAACTACGTGGAAATGACTGGAAAGCTAAAAGTAGAGCCAAAAATGATTCTGAGCAACAAAACTCAGCATCCCATCCAGGCATGTCCGTGTGGCAGGGTTTCTCAACCCTTCCCGAAAGCTACCATATTCTTGTTCTGTACAAAATACCATTAAGGTAGGCTTTCTGTCTTCCCAGCCCATGAAGAATCGGAAGCATTAGGGGCGCCTGGGTGGCTCAGTCGGTTAAGTGTCTGACTTTGGCTCACGTCATGATCTCACGGTTTGTGAGTTCCAGCCCCACATTGGGCTCTGTGCTGACAGTTCAGAGCCTGCTTTCGACTTTCTCTCCCTCTCTCTCTCTCACAAAAATAAATGAAGACACTTAAAAAGACACAAGATACATGCATTAGCCTGTTAACAAATGAGTTAACAAGCGAGTACGTGATCCTGCATTCTTTAGGGACATACCCACACATCAACTTTTCATAAGTGGTGTTTACAAGAATGACCCTAAAATGTTACATGCACCCTGACATTTATAGCAGCATTATCAACAATAACCAAATTATGGAAAGAGCCCAAATGTCCATCGACTGATGAATGGATAAAGAAGATGTGGTATATACACACACACACACACACACACACACTGGTATATTATTCGGCCATAGAAAAGAATGAAATCTTGCCATTTGCGGCAACGTGGATGGAGCTAGAGAGTGTTGCTCATGCTAAGTGACATGAGTCAAAGAAAGACAAATATCATATGATTTCACTCAAATGTGGAATTTAAGATTACAAAGCAAATGAACATAGGATGTCAAAAAGAGAGAGGCACACCATAAAACAAACTTTTTTTTCTAAAATTTTTTTTGATGTTTATTTATTTTTGAGAGAGACAGAGACAAAATGCACGTGGGTTAGGGGCAGAGAGAGAGAGGGAGACACAGAAGCAGGCCCCGAGCTGTCAGCACAGAGCCCGACGTGGGACTTGAACTCATGAGCCATGAGATCATGACCTGAGCCGATGAAAGACTGGAAATGCTATTCAAGGTGCCACAGTTTTGAAAAATTGAGAAGTCCCTATCGTGCAGCTTTCTCTTTATTGTTGCAGCTTTATTGTTGAAATTAAATGAAATGTCTGTAAAATGCTTACTACGGTGTAGGGTACTTAGTGGTACTAATAAACCTTGGCTCCTCCTATGCAATGATGATGGTGGTGGCGATGACGGTGACGATATACCAAGTGGTTAGACAATTAGAAGGGGAGGGCAGGGGTGGGTGGAAAGGGAAGGGAAAATGCCCCAGGCATTTATTGAGATGCTACTATATCCCAAAGTGAAATCAAAGGCAAGCATCATGTGGTTCCCCCCCGTAAGGAAATGCCTGTCCAGCGTGTCATGTAATTACAACAGAATTGTGATAAATGGTATAGACATCTATTTGTAAGCGTGGTGTAGACGACCTAGGTGAGGGGGCTGTTAATTTGGACTACAGGGTTAAGAAACCCTACAGTAAATACTGCAGCTAGGCTCACAGGATTTTTCTGCCTGCGAAGGGGCAGGCATTTTAAGAAAGGACGTTCCAGGCAGAGGGAACAGACTAACCAGAGGCAGGTTGTCATGGAAATCATGAATGTAGACCGAGGTAAAAATCAAAGAAAGGGCAGCCAGGAGATGGGCCAGAGAGTTCCCTGAAGGCCACTTTATGATTGCCTATGGATCTTATTTGAAAGGCATCAGGTTGCTCTGAAAGGTTTACAGCTGAGACGCAACGGGGTTAAATGTCTGCTTTCACCGTGTACTCACACTGAAGGCAGGATTGAAAGCCAACATGAATGGCTGGAGAGGGGAGGCAGGGAGCCCAGGCAGGGGTTCCTGGGATCGTCTGGGATAGAGCAGAGGTCCCGGAACTGCAGAAGAGGTGACAGGGAGACCCGGGAAGACCGAGTGGTCTGTTGGAGGGGTTCCAAGGAGCGGAGGGAGACGTAGAAAGTGCAAACACGAGGGGCGCCTGGGTGGCTCGGTTGGTTGGGCGACGGGCTTCTCTTGGGTCACGATCTCGCGGTCTGTGAGTTCGAGCCCCGCGTCGGGCTCTGTGCTGACGGCCCGGAGCCTGGAGCCTGCTTCGGGTTCTGTGTCTCCCCCTCTCTCTGCCCCTCCCCTGCGGGCGCTGTGGGTCTCTCAATATATAAACGTTAAAAAAAAAACCCAACAACTGCAAACATGATTCTGAGGTTCCTAACTCGGGCAACTGGGGCTACCCAGTGAAGGAATGTTTCATAAACCTGAGATTTATTTCTTAATCTTCGCTATCCTCTGGTGGCATGAAAGAAGCTGAACCTTTCAAACCATTTCAGTTCCGAGCTTATTTGATCTTTTCTCGCTGCATCCAAGAGAACACCACTCGATTTATGCTGTAAGGCCAGCGCCAAATGAATGTAATTTATCTTTCTAAACGTTTCAAGTAGGGATAAGCAAATGCGTCCTCAGAAGAACAAATTCCAAGCCCCGAGTGACCAAATAGGTTCTGAGGTCGCACCATCCAATGTGGTAGTCACTGGCCACATGTGGCTTTGAGAACCTGAAACGTGGCTCCTACCCCCCAGCGGAGATGTGATGTAGGTGGTACATACATATAATTCATACCAGGTTTCAGAGATTGAGTGTGAAGAAAAGAATAAAAAATAGTTTGTGGCTAAGTTTACATTGACTACATGTTGAAATGACATTTTGGATATATTGGATTAAATGAAATAAACACATTGCCAAAATTAATTTCACCAGTCATTTAATTCTAATTCTAATTTTTTTAAAGGATAGGCTTTTAAACGTTGATTTCTGAGAGAGCGTGAGTGGGGGAGGGGCACAGAGGCTCCCAAGCCTGCTCTTCACTGTCAGCATGGAGCCCGTCGCAGGACTCGAACCCATAAAGCATGAGATCGTGACTTGAGCCAAAATCGAGAGGTGGAGGCTCCGCTGACTGAGCCACCCAGGTGCCCCTCACTAGTCTTTTAATGCAACAGCTAGACAACTTTATTTCATTTTATGTTTTAAAAATGTTTATTTTTGAGAGAGAGAGAGAGAGAGAGAGCAGGGGAGGAGCAGAGAGAGGGAGACAGAGAATCCAAAGCGGGCTCTGCACTGACAACACAGAACGGGGCTCAAATTCGCCAGCCAAAGTCTGATGCTTAACCGACTGAGCCACCCAGGCACCCCTAGACCATTCTAAATCACATATGTGGCTCCCCTTATATTTCCATTGAATAGTGCGGGTCTGGGAAATTCAATTTTTGTGGTGTCAATATTTAATGACTATATACAGACCAAGGGTATATTTTGTATTATTGCTTTTCTCCCCATTACTGAGGAGGGTCTCATCACCTGATGCTTCCTATTCTCTTACTGTGTAGTTACCTTAGCAACTGTGGCAACATTAATTATATTTACGATACCTAGAGGGGGTGAAGTAAACAGACATCAGTCTGTCACTGGGGTTTACACATTTATATTTTTTTCACATGTGTCTGGGTCTTTGCAAAACCGTGCATGGAGAGTCGGAAGGCTGGCCTGTAATCCCTGCCTGTGTCACTGGCTTTTTGGGGTCTGTATAAGGAGAGTAAAAATGATCCCGGGGCGCCTGGGGGCGCTGAGTCGGCTGAACGTCCGACTTCGGCTCAGGTCATGATCTCACGGTCCGTGGGTTCGAGCCCCGCGTTGGGCTCTGTGCTGATGGCTCAGAGCCTGAATGAACCCTGCTTCGGATTCTGTGTATCCCTCTCTCTCTGCCCCTCCCCCTGCTCACGCTCTGTCTCTCCCTCTCTCTCAAAAATAAATAAACAGAAAAATAAAAATAACGATCCCGTGCCCACTTCAGAGGGATATGTGGATAGACGCTTACAACGGACTTTGGAAGCTATTCTTAGGACACAGTATCAGTCTCGTGTCAGCACAGCTTTATATAGTAATGGTATCTAATGTTACGCCCAATGCTGGAGGTAGAAAGGAACGGCAGGGTAGTTTCCTCTGGGGGCTATAGGCCGGGTGCAGAAGGGAGCAAGGAGGTCAGAGTAGGACAGACCAAAAGAGGGTGATCAGGGTTGGTATTTGTTCCCGTAGACTTTAACAGTCCTTTTCAGGTACTTCCCACATTCACCAACAGGCCTCCACTGGCTGGGAGAAGACAGGGAACCCAGAGCTCAGCCCCCTTCTGCAGCTCAGCCTGGCTTTGATATGGACAAAGCAAACAGGTTGCAGTTTTTTTATGTTGGGATTATCATGTTTCATGATGCTTTCAGTGTTCCGCTCGTTTTACACCGTCCAAGTTTCTCAAAGAGCCTCTCATTCGTGGGTCAATTCTATGGTCTAACATGCTGCCCCCTCCATGAATATCACAGAAATGATGGATGCCGAGAAAGGGAAATTGGAACAGACTGGGATGATTCTTATCACCTTCGCCCCAGACAGTGCTGGCTTCAAAATATCCAGGGAGGTTTGCCTTAAGGGTTTCAGTTTGCTAGAAAGTAGGGGGTGAGAGAGTTGGCTTTTAAAAGGTATTCGCATAGCAAGCATGTGGCTTTCGGTGGGGTGTTAGGCTTATCTGAGGAGGCTGGGGGAGGGTTTATGGTGATCAAGGTCAGGTGGGGAGAGGGGAGTTGGCCGATGACCCCTCAACCCAATTTACCCCTTTGACATTTCAGGGAACTTAAGATCTGTGGCAAAAGTAGTAAACACTCCAGGTTTCAGTGCTCCTTCGTTCAGGTGTTACAGATCTACGCCCTCTATCATTCAGCGATGTGGCTTATCTGGAGCCCCCCTGAAAGAAAATCAAGGAAGCTGCTACAGTTACATCTTAAGATGTTACATCTTAAGCAATCTCTGCTAACTCAGCATTGGCGTTTAGGAGGTCCTCTACCCAAAAGTATCAAACCAAAGGGAAATACACTGCAAAAATGTAGCAGTCCCCTCTGCCCAACCTGAAGTTTCAAAAAAGAAGGGTCAGCGGAGTTTCCAAGGTCTCCCTCACCCCACTCCACTCCTCTCCCGTCACTCCAGGGGGAGGGGGAGGGGGAGGGGGGGAGGCCTGTGGGGGGAGGGGCGGGGACTGTGGTTTTCTGATCCGAACTCCCAACAGCACAGTTTGAATTATATAATGGAGCTGCTGTGAGTCAGGTGACAGGCTCACTGAGTAATTCCCTGCAGAAGGAGACAAACTGCATGTTAAAAAGCTCAACAAATACTAAAAAAGAAAATAATAATAAATAAATAATAAATTAAAAAAAAAAAAAAAACAAACAAACATAAAAAACTCCGGCCGTGAGTTCCAGACTGGCAAGCGGCAGGTTTCTCTGAATTTTCTCCAAGCCGAAACCGCTGGGAGGGCTGTCCGGGTCCGGAGGCTCCCAGAGGCTGCCGCGGAGGGCCAAGTGCAGGTCGGGGGGGTCTGGTTGGATCCCTGGGTTACTTTCTGTTTCATTTCGAAATGTTCCCTGCCTCTGAAATTGGTTGCCTCCAATGTCAAGGAAAACGCCTGGCTCCTTGGAGACTTCAGCCAGGCTTTTAAGAACTGGGGCTTTGTGAAGGTAAGAGACATCAGAGTCCTGCCAGCCCCCCCGGGGGGCGCCGCCCGGCAGTGGCCTGGGTGCCAGCAGGGAAAGCCAGGAGTCTGCCAACTTGTTCTGGGATCTGGATGAGGCTGGAGAAACCTGTGGAAGGGTTTTAAGGTTACACGGGTGGCCACCCAGTCCATGGTGAGTGGGATCGGTCCCCCAGCTCCCGTGGGCTCCCTTCCAGCCCCCATCCCGTCTTATGGAGGAGATTGTCAGCAGTCAGGGACTTGGCACGGGCTGGCCCGGGGCCGGGAAGGAAGGCGAAGGAGCCGCCTGGCACTGAAAGCCTTGCCTGGGTGTGTGTAGCATGTGTATTTCAGACCCGGACGCTTCCCACTGTTGCTTAGTCCAAGAAAGCACAGCTATTAGCCAGAAAACAGACCCGGAGGGGAGGATACTTGCGTGAGCAAAGAGCTTGGGAGCACCAGTAAGGTAGGTTTTTGAGTCTTAAGTAATTTTAACTGCTTTTTGTGTGTTTGTTAGTTGGGTTTTGCATTCGGTTTTTTGTGTGTGTGGCTGGGTTTAGGGAATTTTCCCCTTTTGGAGCTGCCAGCGTGGATTGATTTGGTTTTTCAGTCTTCGGAGCTGGTTCACGGGATGTCTTGGAACCCACTGGTGGAGCTGTGGATGCCTGGAAGTCAGAAGACTCTGGTGGGAAACTAGGGATGTTTTTCAGATCAGGGGGATTCACTTGCAAATCTCACTGCGGTATAGACTTGCTGGGCGCCCGCTGAGGCAGGCAGCACTTAGGAACCTCAGGAAGTTTCCGACTTAAAGAGACAGGAGAGGAAAAATCGGATCAAGCAGTTGTTACTCTGGGGGAGGTGGGCCCCGGGGAGAAGTTGTGGATGACAAAAGAGAAAGCGGACCGGACCGGGGAAAAAATAGAAGGAAAAAGAAAGGTTTGGTTAGACCCCATTTCAGGCTGTGGCATTTTGAGGTTTGAGGCATGGGGATAAAAATCAATATGGCAACGGATCACAGCTTGCTGGGCATGAACGAGAACGGCCACCATGGGTTCTTTTTCTCACGGATTCTTAGAGAACTCGGGAAATAGGCAAGGCGGTAGTTTTGAGGGGTTCCTTTTGAATTGCGTTTCTTTTTTGGCCACACTGAGGTGCTCTAAACAAAATACGGTGATGTTCAAGCCAAAGGGAACATGTGTTCAGAATGATGTCTTGTGAAGAGATATTCAGGTTTTTGGCCGCCTTTTACCCCTTTGCAACCTCACTCCTTGGCTGAGGCAAATTCTATGAGCCAAACGTGTCCGATATAAACAACTCTTTGGAGGGGCACAAGGATCGCCATGAGAGAGTATTCGGATATCACAAAAAGAAATGATCCTGATTCAGTGATTCTTTGAGATCACCAGCACATTTCGGGATGGAAAAGATTCCATTTAGCACAACTAAATGATGACCACAGAGCCAAATGGGATAACGTGGTGAGGTTTCTGATTAATGCCCATGTGTGAAATATAGATAGCGTAATATCACAAATATTCATAATATGAGAGAACAGTTCACGGATCCCCCTTTGCAGGCCTTGGCAGTCCCTCCAGAAAGCATCGCTTAAATAATTAATGACAGCACACGGAGTGCCTTTTATGCAGATTTCCACCCCTCGAAAACGGATGCATTTCTACATTTCCATAATATACCGAGGACCGAGATTCGTGAGGGTGACCTCTGGACACCATATGACCCACCAGTGCCTTTGAGATCACAGAAGATGACACGGTGCCCTGACTAGTTTTACTGTTGAGTGCCTTGCCTTGCACTCTGTAATCCACTCAAATTTGGTCATCTGCCTAAATCGTGGTGCCCACATTTTCCACCCCAAGAACCAGGACTTGTGGTGTTACAAAGGATTTTTGTGTTACTTTCAGGATGAGGCACGGTCTGGGAAATGCAGTTTGGACACGAAGATAATAAGTTTGGATGTCCGCTTCTGGGACAGTTCAGTAGCTCATGTGACAGCTGATCAGAAGAGGCCAGAGAGGAAGGGGAAAATCTGGTCCCTGTAGAAATGTGGAGACTTTGTTTAAAAGCATAAGCCTTCTGTGTTCACACTGACTTGGGCTCCGTTTGCAATTCTTCTACCTATTCAGTGAGTGACCTTGGGCAAGCTTCCTGACCTTTCTAAGCCTCGGTTTTTCCCTCTGTAAAATCGGATATTAACAGTAGTTAACTCACAGGTTGTATGGGAAGTGAATAAAGTGATATATAAGGAAAACAGCACATAGCACAATGTTTCGCATAAGTAGCATCGAATAAACAGTACCTGATATTATTATGGTTATGATTTGTGACTTTTAGTGGCTACTGTTGTTAGTGTTATGATTTGTGATGTTTTCAGTGACCACAAAACAGTTGAGAAACCAGTTCATGGTTTTCCTTTTAATATCCCAGAGAGGAGGGAATAAATAATGTTGTGCAACTTTACAACAACGTTTGGGATCCTCAGAATGTTCTGGAATGAAGCTGTTAGCATGTCTGTTCCTTTTTGTGAATCATTGTCCCCACGTTTTGCACAGAAGAGTCTATTGAACTGGTTGAAGCCACACAGGACATCGGTGGCAGCACCTGGGGGGGGGGGGTGGATATCTGTCCCCAGGCTCCCTGAGTCCTACCTGTGGGATTGCACTGTTCCTGATGATCCCACTGGGGACCACACCAGGGCTGGCCCCACCAAGGCAGGGTAGCCCTTGTCTCTGGAGAGCCTCGGACACTTTCCGTGGATGGAGTCTGGTGCAGCCGACTTGATTTTCCTCACTTCAGCTTGCTGTTAGTTACGCTGTGTCATTTTTTTTTTCTCCAGAATTGCTGGTCTTAGGGCCCCTAAAGGTGTTTACCCACATGGCCAGCTCATGCCGATGGGTGGTTGTGATCATGACCCCAGCGCTCCAATTGGAACAGCGCAAAATCTGCGACCCTGCAGCCCCTTCTGGGCTCTGTTTTTATTTTGTCTTGCAGCCTCCGAATGGGGGGGATTTCATGCCTCCCATCAAGCAACCACCGATCATATGCTATAAAAGTCCAAAAACAGTCATATAATTAATCTAAAGGCTAACGATGTCAAAAGGCCTTTCTTTTTGCATTCCATGGGTATTCTGCTTCCTGTAGGATTCAGAATCCACAGTTACAGGGAAGGTGCTGAGAGAGGGATTTCATAAAAGGTGCTCCAGGAATAGCCTGGGCTCTCAGGGCAACAAAGTGAATAAAAATCCCCCCTGCTCCCCGACAAGGGCAGAGTGAAGAATGGTGTAGAGTGTCTTCTTTTAAGAAACCCACCACAAAGACAACACAAAAGTCTAAAATTAAGACAAACAGAAATGGGGGGCACCTGGTGGCTCAGTCGGTTAAGCGTCCGATTTCAGCTCAGGGCATGATCTCACGGTTCGTGAGTTAGAGCCCCGCATCGGGCTCTGTGCTGACAGCTCAGAGCCTGGAGCCTGCTTCAGATTTTGTGTGTGTGTCTCTCTCTCTGCCCCTCCCCTGCTCATTCTCTCTCTCTCTCTCTCTCTCTCTCTCTCTCAAAACTAAATAAACATTAAAAAAAAAAAACAAACTGAAGAGATGACCAGAACCTTCGACTATTCCGTCAACAATGTTTAGAACTTGAATGTTAGCTGGGCCTATCAAGAGGTTTTAATAACTATTTAGGGTTAAAGAAAATCGACAAAAAGGAAGGAACGTGTATGTTACCAAAAAACGGGATTTTCTTCTTAGGGATACAGAAGAAAATCACTGTGGATAATCTATAGCTAATGCATAACCTATAACTGCTGTATCCATTTGCTAGGGTGACTGTAACACAAAGGCTCAGAAGGAGAGGCTTAAACAGCAGAACCTTATTGTCTGATGGCTCTGGAGGCCCAACTCCAAGGTGGTGGTGTTGGCAGTTTGGTTTCTCCCGAGACCTCTCTCCTTGGCTTGAATATGGTGGCCTTCTTTCTGTGCCCTCAGATGTGTGTGTGTGTGTGTGTGTGTGTGTGTGTGCGCGCGCGCGTGCGTGTGTGCATGTGTCCACGCGCACGCACATCCCTGGTGTCTCTTCCTCTTCTTTTTTTTTTCTAATTTTTAATGTTCTATTTATTTTTAAGAGACATAGAGCATGAGCAGGGGAGGGGCAGAGAGAGAGGGAGACCCAGAATCCGAAGCGGGCTCCAGGCCCCGAGCTGTCAGCACAGAGCCCGATGCTGGGTTCAAACCCAGGAACCACGAGCTCATGACCTGAGCTAAAGTCGGATGCTTAACTGACTGAGCCACCCAGGCACCCATCTTCCTCTTCTGATAAAGACACGGGTCTGAGGGGATTAGGGCTCTGCCCATATGACCTCCTTTAACTTTGATTACCTCCCTATAGACCTTATCTCTAAATACAGTCGCATTCTGAGGGGGGGCCATCGTCAAAGTGCCCTCAGTACTGGGGGTTAGGGCTTCATCCTGTGGATCTGGAGGGCACACAATTCAGCCCATAACCTCTATCAACTAAGAAAGCTCATTAAAAGGTATGTTCTTGTTTTAGAAATTTATTAGATCCCTGAAGGAAAATACAATCTCCAAAATCTCCATGGAGAGACATCAGGGAAAGTGGTCTGGGAGACGTGGCTCCAGATTCAGAGGAGCTTGACTTCCTGGGGTGTTTCTACTAAGAGGGGAAGCACGGAGCTTGAGTTCTGACTTCCTCCCAGGTGTTCTGTCCAAGAATTAGCAGACTGTCCCTGTCAAGGTTGCATCTCTATGGTGACAGATGTTCTCAGAGAATGGATTTAATTGTTTGGAATTGTTTGGAATTTGGATTTAATTGGTCCTTCGAGGTCAGAAGGACTGTGGCATTTCCCTGGCTAATTTCCCACTTCCTTTCAATGTTCTGTCTCGTAAAGGAAGTCGGAGATTGGTCCTGCCATCCGGGGTCCTGACGTGTTCAGAGTGATCGTGCAGACTTCAGTCAGTCTGCAGCCCTCCCTGCTCTCAGTCAGTATGAACAGTGACATTCAGTTACACGGTTGCCTGAAATACACACACATGTACATTTATTTACTCCTGAAACAGAATTTGTGAGTCGAGAGGCAGATGGTTTGTAAGTGATGTTTACATATCACTTTCTTAATTTTTTAATTTTTTTAATTAATTTCTTAAATGTTTATTTTTGAGAGAGAGAGAGAGAGATAGAGTGTGAGTGGGGGAGGACAGAGAGGGAGGGGGACACAGAATCCAAAGCAGGGCTCCAGGCTCCGACTGTCAGCACAGAGCCCGATGTGGGGCTCGAACTCACGAGCTATGAGATCATGACCGGAGCCAAAGTCGGACGCTTAACCGACTGAGACACCCAGGCGCCCCTACATATCACTTTCTTTTTAAATCTGAGATCATTGATTTCAGAGAAGAGAAACGAGGCCCAGCTGATGGCTGAGATGTCCCCACAAATATGGGAAGCGCAGGGGGACTGACACCTCTCCTAAAGTCACAGGCATGAAAAGGCACGGAAGAGAAAGTGGTAACAGGTGAGGAGCAGGTGATTCACAGTGTCTGCAGCTAAGAGTGGGCGTGCTCCCTGCCTTCCTCTCGCCCCTTACCCCTCACAACTGCCCCTTTCGGTGACCATTTGCACACTCCGGGAGGGCACATCCCAACAGGAAACGTGAGGAAATCATGCAAACAAGGCATACCTAGATTTAAAAAACAAACAAGCAAACAAAAACGATGGTAGTGAAAAATTATATTGGAAGGGACAAGGAAGCACACATTTAGTGACTCGTAAAATACCCTGTTGGGTCCTTTTGCTTTAAAAAAAAAAAAAAAAAGATACGCCTGCATGCCCAAGGGGAAAGGATCGGTTCCCCAAGCATCATGACCATACCTCCTGAGTCTGCTCCTGGTGCTGTCTTGGCACAAACGAGAACACACTGAATCCTTAGTGGATGGATTTCCCCCTCTAATGGGATCCCTTTCAGAGGCAGAGGAAGGAAAGGGTCAGCAAGCTAAATGAGTCTGCCCAGTCTTCAAGCTGTTTGGGTGTGGTGTTGTCTCCATGTGGCGAGTTCTCTTGTCTGGGTTATTCGAAAGAGGCTGTTGAAACCGGGATACAATTCAGAATATGTCAGAATAAGGATTACTTAGCACTGATTTTAAGGTTCGTGACTTGCCCAAAAAAGGACCTGGAGCCTGAAAAGTTACAAGGATACACAATCAGGAACAAGCCATCAGACCTCAAGAAAAAATTAACATTGGTTCTCTTTGGCTTTCGTATAAATTAGGAACATAAATTAGGAACTCTTGTTTAAGTTGGTTTGTTCACATATAGAACTTCCCAAGTGAAGTGAAGAATGTGGGTTGTTTTTTTTTTTTGTTTTGTTTTTTTTCTTCTTGTTTGTTTTTTGATAAAGCAAAAAATCACTACCTTGGGGTTTTTGTTGTCATCGTTGTTATTGTATTTAATCGGTAAGCACTTACTGGTTACTGAACCAAGAACCCTGTTTTGCGGGGTAAGAAAAGATGAATCAGATCTATTGTATCTAGAGAAATAAATCATGTATGTAAAAGTTTTAGTAAGATCCAGAACTGGCAGCTTCATGAGAACAGAAAAAATGGTTACTGAGGTTGAAAAAAAAAAGATAATTCTAGCTAGAGAGGGCTTCAGGAATGTTTTCTGGGTTTTTTTGTTTTTATTTTTAGTGTTTATTTACTTTGAGAGAGGGAGAGAGAGGGAGGGAAGGAGGGAGAGGTAGAGAGAGAGAGGGAGAGAGAGAATCCCAAGCAGGTTCTGCACGGTCAGCGCAGAGCCTGACTCGGGGCTCGGTCCCATAACCGTGAGATCAGGACCTTAGTTGAAATCAAGAGTCGGCCACTTAACCGACTGAGCCACCCAGGCGCCCCTACAGATGGCTTTGGGAATGTTTTTAACCAAGGTCTTGAGGGATGAACCGGTGTATTTCAGGGCGGATGGGGAGGAGGAGAAAATTCCCAATAGAGGAGAGCTGGAGTACGTGGGAAGCAAAATGGTACCTGAGGTGGGTGAGCAGGCCCGTTTTAGGAGAGGAGCGGGTAGAAAGAAGGCGACCAGTTGTACATTCGCTGGAGAGAACTTGAATATCAAGCAGAGAATGACATGGTCGGAGCTTAGAAATACGCGAAGGATAGGGTGAATGGAGAGAGGGGAGTGCAACAGTCAGTTACAGTGTTATTGCACGGGTGGCGAACCAAACAATGGTTAATGATGATGATACTAATAGCAAGTAGCTCTCACTTGCTGAGTGCCTAGTGGTTGCTGAACATTTCCTTTAGATATTACTCTCTGAGCATTTTCTTTGACCCGCCCAGGAGACCTGCGAGGTAGGTGCAAATAGCCAGGTAGGTGCAAATCGACTTGATCCGCGTCATTCGTGGGTTCTGTACTTGCACATTCGCTTATTCACTCAATTTATTTGTAACCCCAATACTCGTGATGCTTTCCGTCATCCGTGGGCATGTGCAGAGCAGCACAAAAATTTTGCCCCACATGTATATTTCCAACTGAAAATCGAAGAAGGGGACACTCTGCTCTTGTGTTTCGGCTTCATACTGTAAACAAGTGGTGTTTTCATGGTCTGTTTAGTCTCATGTTGTTCATGGTGTTTTGTTTTGTTTTGTTTTGCTTTTTGTTGGTAACTCTGCTGTAAAATGGTCCCCAAGTTTGGGGCGCCTGGGTGGCTCAGTCAATTAAGCATCCGACTTCAGCTCAGGTTGTGATCTCACACCTTGTGGTTCGTGAGTTCAAGCCCTGCGTCGGGCTCTGTGCGGACAGCTCAGAGCCTGGAACCTCCTTCGGATTCTGCATCTCCCTCTCTCTCTGACCCTCCCCTGCTCACGCTCTGCCTCTCTCTCTCTCATATAAATAAACTTTAAAAATTTAATAATAAAAAAATAAAAAATAAAATGGTCCCCAAGTATAGTGCTGAAGTGTTGTCTTGTGTTCTTGAGCACAAGAAGTCTGCGGTATGCTTATGGAGAAAATATGTGTTTGATGAGCTTCGTTCAGGAATGAGTTATAGTGCTGTGGGCCAAGTTCAAGGTTAATGAATCAGCAATAGATACTAAGAGGTCTTCAAACAGAAACACACTTAATACAAGGTATAAATTGATCAGTTGGTGAAAACATTGTGACCAGAGGCTCGCGGGAATCTTACCATACATTTCCCCCAGGAGCAATGGTTCTGTACTCAGTAATTGAGTGTTCACCCTGACTTTACAGAAGAGGGCTACTTGAATATTGAGAATCCTATAGTAACCTCCTTCGCACAGAGTTAGAGTAAACTAAGGCTGGGAGAAGCCTTGCTGGAGCCTAGACAGCAAGCATGAACCCAGTCTGCCAGACTGGTGTCTCATTGTGCAATGCCATCCACTTGTAATGACTTAGCAAAGGTCTGGATCAGGTGATAGCGAGGAAAAATGGAGGAAGTGGAATCAACAGGACTTGGCCACTGATTGCATATGAAGGGCAAAGGGGAGGCAGGGGTCCAGGAGGACTCTGAAGTCAGCAGGAGGTGGTGGGTGGTTGGGAGATTGTAGGAAGGGTAAGCAGCAGGTGCAGCAGGGCTTAAGGACCGGGGTCTGAGAACAGAGATGCCAGCTGTTATTTTCTGAGAGTTCATATAGTCCATGTGCTACTGAGAGACTCTACCTGAGCAAGCTCACTTAATCCGTGCAAAAGTCCCGAGGCAGTGACTATGATGCCCATTTTACAGATGAGGAGAGTGAGCTCAAAGAACTAAAGCAACTTGCCAAGGGGCACCTTGCTTATACATGGAACAGGGAATTCAAGCCCAGGCAGAGTGACCTTGGAGGTTGGAATAACAGGGTGAAGTTTTGGAGTTTGAGACCTTGGAGGAAGAGAAGCATTAATGCTAATGATACCCTGTCTCGTTCTCTAGTTTCTTGTTTTTAATTTTATTTTTTTCCAATATTTTCTCTTTGCACCACAGATATTCCTACCTTCCTGTTTTTGTTCAAATTCTTCTGTCCCACAGGAATGTTGTTTTCTCTCCCATCCTTTAGGTTTCTTTTCTTTCTTCTTCTCCCCCCTCAGTGTCACAAAGGGATAGTAAAATTATTTAATGGCTGCCGAAGTTGAGCATGTTATGTCGGTAGGTTGTGCCGTTTCATAAAAAAGTTTGAAGATTTCAAGGTTTCCAAGAATACAATTCATGTTACTTGGCAACAATTCTCCTAATCGCTTCTGCATTTCACATTAATAGACTTATGGTTTATTGACAGATTGCTCATTAATAGGGGAAAACACAATTATGCTATTTGTATGTTAGATTTGGATAACGCGACACAAAAGACATGGTCCCTGTTTTGCATTTCATCTCCCAAATCGATTATCTTTGAACTTTTTTAAAGGTATGAAGTCCCTCTTTAAGTTTCCCAAATCCAGATCCCTGAGACTTCTTTGTCTACGACCCTGAGGTATGAAGAAATTAAATATTCCCCTGATACTTAGGTATTAAGCGTTATTTCCCAACGGTACTCGGCCTGGGAAAGGAATAGTTTCTACATGCAGAGGGGGCTTCATCAAAAAAGGGCACGAGTTGTTTGTTATATTCAAAAACATATTAATGATATATAATAGGGGGAAAAAAATCCACCAGAATCCTGGGCTCCCTCCTACTTTCTGAAAAGCCCCTCCAAGATGTCCAGAAGTTGAGTAATCTTTCTGACCACACAGAGGGGCTCTCCAGAGCTGTGCTGTTTCATCCAAACACCTCTGCCCACAGAGTTCAAATGCCGGAGGCTACAAGAATAGAGAGCTTGAATCTCTGCAGGCAAGCAGGAAAGAGTTCACCTCCAAGGGACTTTCCATTCTTTGAAATAACCCAAGTATGAAACCCTTCCTTTATGAATTAAAAAGAAACCTCTTGAACCATTCAGAAACCAGAAGAGAGAGCTGGAATGCATCTGGTAACTGTACTCTGTCCTCGTTCAGCCGCAACCCTTAGGTGAGCAAAAGCTGCGTTTGTGTAGACGTCTGGTAACGGTAGGAACAAAGGCGAAGGCAAACCCGGAGAAATCTTTGTCCTCTTAAACTGCTAGAACGTAAAAGGGAGCTGGGAAGAGCGAAGCCGTGTTTGTTTGATTCCACAAACACTCGAAACCGTCTTTCAAATATTCTGGACGGAATAAAGTCCAAGGTGCGTTTTGCCAAACCCGAGGGAAATTCATTCACTCCATATGTTTCTGATTCATGTATAGTTTAATCATCAAAATGCTGTTTTGCAACGACTGGTTATGTCCAAGAAACCTTTTATGAGCCATTTTAAAACATTATCTTGAAAACAGGAAGGGCTGTTTTGCCAAGAGCTAACAGATGCCTGAGCAGAGGTTCTGGATTGGGGGGCAGGGAGGGGGGGGGGGGCAGAGCCCTGGAAATGGAGATTTCCAAAGCTGACAGAGCCGACCTTATGATGCCTTTGGGGACTCTGCACTGCGTGCCTGTCTCACTCACTAGAATAATACAATCCTTCAGGGAAAATAACCCAAGGGGAAGGTGACCACTGGCTTCTGTGATTTCCGCTCAAACTCCTTCCCTTTCTTAGATTTTCATACCCTTTCACCACATTCCATTTGCTAAATGATAATTCAGCATATAACTTCTCTACTGAAATCTTGTTAGTATCTTAGCCCTTAAAAACCCAAGGTAGAATTTCATAATCGAGCTTGGAAAATAGTAGCTTCAAAGGAGCTACTAACTTCAGGGATAGTAAAAAAAAATAATAATAATCCCATTATTTTTGAGGTTTTTTTTTTTTAATGAACTAAAATTCCCAGAATTGAAGCCTCCTAAGTTAGTTTTTTTTTTAATTTTTGTTTTACACTTATTCATTTTTTGATAGAGAGAGAGCACAAGTGGAGGAGGGGTAGAGAGAGAGGGGGAGAGACACAGAATCCGAAGCAGGCTCCAGGCTCTGAGCTGTCAGCACAGAGCCCGACGCAGGGCTTGAACTCACAAACTGCAAGATCATGACCTGAGCCGAAGTCAGAGCTTAATCGACTGAGCCACCTAGGCGCCCCTAAAGTAGCTTTTACGTAAAGTCAAGTTTATGTTGCTTTCTCTTTCATTGCTCTTCATCGGGCAGTTTTTGATGTTTTTTTAATGTTTATTTTTGAGAGAGGGAGCAAGTGGGGGGGGGGGCGGGGGACAGGGGATCCAAAGCGGGCTCCATGCTGACAGCTAAGAGTCTCATGTGGGGCTCGAACTTGCAAACCACGAGATCATGACCTGAGCTGAAAGCAAGAGTCGGACGCTTAGCCGGCTGAGCCACCCAGGTGCCCCACTGAGGGGGGGGTGGGTGTTTAACGTAAGTTCCCTGATCAGCTTCACTTGGGAAATTGCTAGAAATGAAAGTTCTCTGAGCCTCCCTCACATCTGCTTCGAGTGGTTCTCAAATTCCATGTCCATCGGAATCATGGAGGCCCCATCCTCAGAGTTTCTGCTTCAGCAGGCCCGGGGGTGACCTGAGAACTTGTATTCCTAATAAGCCCTCCAGGTGATCTGCTCGTCCCAGGACACCACTTGGAGAGCCACCACTCCCCACTCTTCCCAGTTCTGACCCCTGGCCTGCAGTTTAATCCCAGGGAGATGGGTACTGAAGCCCAGGTGTAACTGGAGACCTTCCCAGGCACAGCTACTGATGGTTCCTCTGAAATCCGTTTCAAAGATTTCACCAGGATGCCGTCTCGAAATTCCCGTGGACCGTTAATTCATCTGGTGACATGAGCTTTTTCTGCCATTGAAATGTTAAAGGACTTTTATGGCACGGATTCTTGCATGGGGACTATTGGGTATATAATGGGAAAATGTCCTTGACGGGAATTGTGTAACTGACCCCAATGGGCCATACTGATCCTCAGACAAATCATGAAACCGGAACTCATTCACCAGAGAGTTCGGCTGGCCTGCTGCTCTTTGATGATCTGACAACACAAACAAAGAGCCTATGGAACCTTATGTTTAAAAAAGCAGTTCACGAACGTTCAAATGTATTAGAATCACCTGGGAATCTCACCAAACATGCAGATTTTGATTTAACAGGTATGACGTGGGGCTCAAGGGACTTCATTTCTTTTTTTTTTTTAATTTTTTTTTTAACATTTATTTATTTTTGAGACAGAGAGAGACAGAGCATGAATGGGGGAGGGTCAGAGAGAGGGAGACACAGAATCCGAAACAGGCTCCAGGCTCTGAGCTGTCAGCACAGAGCCCGACGCGGGGCTCGAACCCACGGACCGTGAGATCATGACCTGAGCCGAAATCGGCCGCTTAACCGACTGAGCCACCCAGGCGCCCCGGGACTTCATTTCTAAGAGTCTCCCAGGTCATGCCCATACAAACCACACTTGGAGAAGAAGCAAGGTTCTAGAATAGTGGTTCATGAGCCCGGGAAGCCTTTAAAAAAATTCTAAGTCAAATCCCTACTTGGATGTAGGGAATTTCTAAAGCACCGCAGGTGATCCTAATGGACAGCCGACATTGAGGAGTTCTGACCTGGAGAAATCAAAGCGATAGTTCAAGGCTGCCTCTCTCAAAACCAGGTGTCTTGCCTGAGTCTTAGGTGAGTATTCAGTTGCAATAAACTCACACTTGACTCCTCTAATAAGCATCTTAAGGGCCCATTTCTATGTTGCTGATAAAAGAAAGAGGCAAATGCTTTAGATTCTAGATGTGCTGACTGCAGAGTTCACATTCAGCTGTGAAAATTTAGCAAACCATCGTGTATTCTCACCCCTACAAAGGTTCTCCCTGTTTCCTCTGATAGGTGAGCTACAGATAGGACTGTGGGTACAACCAACATTGAGACTCAAAAGAAAAAAAATGTTTGATATGCTCAAGGACTTAGACGCATATTTGAGAATTCAGAATCCTGCACTTAAGATGTCATATTACTTCTTTTTTTAATTAAAAAAATGTTTTAATGTTTATTTTTGAGAGAGAGAGAAAGAGAGAGAGAGAGCAAGCAGGGGAGGGGCAGAGAGAGAGGGAGAGAGAATCCCGAGCAGGCTCCGCCCTGTCAGCACAGAGCCCAATGTGGGGTTCGAACCCACGAACCGTGAGATCATGACCTGAGCCGAAACCCAGAGTTGGACACTTAACCAACTGAGCCATACAGGTGCCCCACTTCTATTTTTTTAATGTTTATTTATTTATTTTTGAGAGAGAGAGAAAGAGAGAGAGGGAGACAGAGAATCTGAATCAGGCTCCATGCTGCCAGTGCAGAGGACGTGGGGCTCTAATTCACAGACCTCGAGATCATGACCTGAGCTGAAGCCAAAGTCAGACACTTAACCTGCTGAGCCACCCAGGCGCCCCTGTAATATTGCTTCTGAGGAACGTCTGATTCTGCTCGTAACTGCACCCCAGTGGACCTTGTTGGATGAGTCACAGAATGCACCCCGAAGTAGCTGCATGTGCTGTGGTTGGGGTAATTAAATATTGTATCCCTAACCAGGAGAGAATACCTGCCAATCAGAATTAGTTCAGTTTTCACCTAGGTGAAGCTGAACTTCTCATTCTCCCAATAATTAGCCAACAGCCGCGCTCACTTCTTAAGCTCGCTCCTACTTTTTGATAACAAAACTATGGCAAGATAGAAAAGAATATATTCCTATTTATGCAGACCCAATTTGTCTAATAACCAGTCATTGTAGTATTTTTTTTATTTTTGTTAATGTTTATTTATTTTTTAGAGAGAGACAGAGTGTGAGCGGGGGAGGGTCAGAGAGAGAGGGAGACACAATCCGAAGCAGGCTCCAGGCTCCGAGCTGTCAGCACAGAGCCCAACGTAGGGCTCGAACCCACGAACTGCGAAATCATGTACTGAGCGGATGTTAGACACTGAACCCACCGAGCCACCCAGGAGCCCCTCCAGTTGTTTGAGTATTAAATCCCAAAGAAGGGGACTTAAGTATACGGCATATTTTAGAAGTTAAATTTAATCCACCAAAAAGCCATTCTAATCCCACCCTCTCCCCCTCCTTTTTTTGCTGGAAGTATTTATAACAGGCTGTAAAGAACTGAAATTTTGGACGCCATGTAAATATTTCCCATTTTATGCTATGGGTAGTTCATAGGCATGAATCTAAACTGACCGGAACAACCATCATTGCGTAAGTTTTCTTCTTAACCATACGTCTCCATGAACTGAAACTGTGTAGCAATGGTCAGCACGATCAGTAATAGAACAGACAGGGTCTGGACAGTCACGATGAGATCTCTCTTGTCCCTCAGGGCACTACCCTATTGGAAGCTCATCTGTGTACTTAGAGTTCACTTTGTTCTCTCACATATCAGGGTAAGGAGCGCAAACCAGCCAGTGTGTGAGGAAACGCTTCAGGAACCCCTTTCCTTGTTTCTTCTCTAATTTCATTGTCACCCGACACTAGCCTGGAACGCATCTCTTGGCCTCGTTACAAATCTACTTTTGTCTGAGTTCTTGTTACTACTTAGACTTCAGGCTTCCTCCCAGTCTTCGGGGTGACCACCCTACAGCATATATCATCCCCTACTGCCCCAAGCAGAAACTGACTGTATTAGAAAACATTAGTTTGAAATTAATTTTACTTTTTTGTGGTTTTTTAATGTTTATTTATTTTTGAGAGAGAGAGAGAGAGAGAGAGAGAGAGAGTTCAAGCAGGGGAGGGGCAGAGACAGAGGGAGACACAGAATCCGAAGTAGGCTCCAGGCTCCGAGCCATCGGCACAGAGCCCGACATGGGGCTCGAACCCATAAAACCATGAGATCACGACTTGAGCCGAAGTTGGGAGGCTTAACTGACTGAGCCATCCAGGCTCCCCGTGTTTGTTTTTTTGTTTTTTTGATAGTTCAGTACATACCTTCTGTACAAAGGTTAAAACATGACTCAATAGAGATTTAAGAATGAGCCTTCCCAACCTACCCCAGGTGGAACTATTTCCCGGATTACATAGAATATTGCATAAGTTATTCAGCCATGTTTTGTTCAGAAATTAGTCAAGGAGAAGGAAATGCTGTATAACGCTATATATTTCTTGATATATAACACATTTGTATGCACACATCCCCCCAACTATCCCTAGTAATATGTTGGTACCAAACAGACCCAGGAAATGTCTGATATTTCAGCCTTAGTTTAGCTTCTCTGAACTTAGCAAAAAAAGAAGTCTGAACAAAGTGGAGACGCTTTTTAAATCCATCCTATCGATAAATAGCTAGAGTACCAGGTACCATGCAAGATCCTAAGGATACGGGGATGAAGAAGATAGATTGCAAGTGCTACTTTCTCAAGGCTTACAGGGATCGCAGACAAACAGGCAGTTATAATGTAGCATGACGAGTTATAGAATCAGGAGCCAGGAAAGCACCTGTCAAAGACTTCCGGAAAAGAGCAGAGCCTCAGCTGAGCCCTGAAGGATGCGTAGAGGCTGTTGTAGGCAGAGGGGGGTGCGCATGGATAGGGCTGGAGGCAGAAAAGTGTAAACTGTGGAAACTCAGGGAACTGAAAAGAATTGTTTTGCTGTCATGGCAGGTGGGGGGGATGGGCGACTGGTAAGGTGCGAGCCTGGAGAAGTAAACAGGGCCGGGAAAACAGCCCATGTATTGTGTGGTTCTACGAAGTGGCCGAAAAAGGCAGAACGCTGATCAGTGTTTGCACAGGGTGAGGGAGGGAATAAGTAGTAATGGCAAATGGACACGTGTCTTCTTTTAGGATGTTGGAAATGTTCAAAAATTAGATTGTGGTGATGGTAATTCAACTCTGCAACTATACTGAAATTCATTGGCCCATGCACTTAAAATGGGTGAACGTTATGGTATGTAAATTATGTCTCAATAGAGCTAGGAGAGTAAGAAGGAGATAATCCCTGCTAAGAAGTTCTGATGCTCTCCCAACGCGGGCGGGAGGCTATTGGTGATACAGGTTCATGCGCCTGCCTTTTAGCAAGCTCGCTGTGGGATCCTACACAGCCCCTGCTATGTAAGGCTCAGGTGAGGGGAACAGAACTGACCTCAGCGGACCAACAGTCTGCTGTGTAACCAACACTGCATTGACATCTTTTGCACATGATCTCATGGAAATCCCACAACAACCTGCTGGTACGTTGACTCTGTCTGGATGGTTTATTGAAATGCAGTTCTGTTACATCTGAAACGTAGACAACCACCACTTTACTGAGGAGAAAATGATGGTTCAGGGAGGTGATGTCACTTGCCCGAAAACAGACAGTAAGTGGCAGAGCCAGGATTGGAGCGCAGGAGACATCTGATCTAAGGCTTGGTCTTTCTGTTCACCCTGCTTGTCTGAGATTGGGCGAAAGGGCGTGCATGGCACAGAGTAGCCCTTCTTGGTAGATTGCCCAGCAGTAATTCTTAAACATACTTGTGTTTGTTTCCTGTTGTTGCTGTAACAAATTATCACTAATGTAGTAGTTGAAAGCAATGCAAATGGATTCTTTCTGGGGGTCAGAAGGCCCCTTCTAGAGGCTCTAGGGGAGAACCCATTTTCTTTCCTCTCCAGACCACCTGCATCCCGTGGCTTGTAGTTGTCTCTTTGCCATGGGATCACAAAAACCTCTGCTTTCTTCTGTCTTCACATCTCCTTCTTTGACCTGACCCTCTTGCCTCCACACAAGGACCCTTGTAATTTACATTGGTCCATCTGGATAATCCTGCATAATCTCTTTATCTCAAGACTCTTAATTAAATCACATCTGCAAAGTCCCTTCTGCTGTGTAACCTAACATATTCACAGGTGGGGGAGGGGCTAGACTGTGGACATCTTTGTTGGGGGCGGGGCATTATTCAACCTACCACATCCCTGCTCTGGAAACCTGTGTTTGAAAGGAGTCTCAGAATAAACACAGCCTTCCACATTTTGACCTTGAAGGTACACTCAAAAGCTTCTCTTTATTCATAACAACCCAAGTCAAGAGTAGAATCAAATAATCCTGCTATTTGTGTCCCATTTTAAATGTCCTCCTCTTGAAACTTTAGAGGAACGCAATAAATTAAAAACTTGATGATGTGCCATTAAGAATATCATTTTCCTTTGAAGGTATTATTATTAGTTGATAAATTGCAGGCTTGCTTTAATCTGTCAAGCCCTCAGAGAGATCTCACACCGAAGGAATGTGGAAGTTTGGACAAATGAGAGCAAATACACATGTAGAATAATATTTATATTGCTCATAAACTGTCTTGAGGCATACTTTCTCTTCTACAGTGTCATCTAAGACAATTATGTGCTTCGTAAAGCACTGTTCACATAGGCCAGTGTCTTATTTTTTAAAGGTTCTGAGGTGTCTATTTTGTTCTGGGTTTACCTCCTACAGCAACAGCTGTAAATTGTCAAAGTCAAGGCACCGAATTACAACAGAAGATGAACAAAAGCAGAGGTCATGAGGCAGCCTTGAATCTGCGGACTGAAAAAGCACAATTTAGAGAAAGACGCCTATCTATTTTTATGTAAGGGTCCGGGGCTCTGAGCGGTTATTCTTCCAAAGGTGGGAGGTTATATATATCTATATCTATCTAAATGTATCTAGATATAGATATAGAATATTCTATATATAGAATATATATAGATAGATATAGATATATAGCTATCGATAGAATGGTAAGAATTTGAGAGTTGGAGACAGTAGAATATTCCTTAGCTCTCAGGCAGAATTTTCTTGTACATTCTCATCTCTCGTTGACCAATGATAATAATACCTTTCTCTGTTGACTCCTGTCACCTTCACAGAACGTATCCCTCTCTTCATTTTTTTGTTGTCTTACACTCAGTGTATCACCATGGACGTTTTTATTCCTCAGTTTGAACCCCATGGCTGACTTCTGCTAAAAGTAGT
The DNA here is from genome assembly GCF_046562875.1 of Panthera onca. Classification (NCBI taxonomy): domain Eukaryota; kingdom Metazoa; phylum Chordata; class Mammalia; order Carnivora; family Felidae; genus Panthera; species Panthera onca. The sequence goes on along the minus strand of NC_138343.1, from coordinate 15,748,391 downwards.
GGGTTGTTTTTTTTTTTTTTTTTGATGTTTATTTATTTTTGAGAGAGAGAGAGAGAGAGCACAAGTGCAGGAGAGGCAGAGAGAGAGAGAGGTACAGGGAATCTGAAGTGGGTTCGGTGCTGACAGCAGAAAGCCCGATGCAGGGCTCAAACTCACGAACCCTGAGATCATGACCTGAGCCAAAGTCAGACGCTTAACCGACTGAGCCACCCAGGTGCCCCTAAAAGTAGTGTTTTAGTTCAAAAATGTCCTGGGCGGTTAACCAGGTTTAGTCTCCCTGCGTAGAATCTTGGGGACTCAGGGATCTTGCTCTCTGCCATTAACTGCTTATGTGACCTTGGGGTCAGTCTCTCTGGATCTCCGTTTTTCCATACGAAGTACAAGCCGGTCAGGGTTGTATAACAGGCCCTGTGAGCCCAGAGCATCCAGTGAATATGGGAACCACGTGTTCGATCTTGGTTTGGGGTTTCCAAGAAGCTGACCCAGAGATACAAGTAGCTTACTTGGGAGGCAGGCTCAGGAAATACTGGCAGAGGTTTGGGGAGATAAGACAGGAAAGAGAAGGAAGGTGATAAAGAGTGTATTATCAAGCCAGTTACCACTGGAGGCACCACGTCTTCATGTGATTCCAGTTTGGGGGTGTGGAAACTGGGTATTTATTCATCCACTCCTCCATCATTGGTTGAATGCTGTTGGGGGGGGGGGGCGGCATTGTCTCTCCAGTAAGTCTCGCTCCTTTACTCCTACAATCAGGAAAAAAAAACAAAAAAGCTCTCTCTACAGAGTTGCAGGTGTTCCCCCTGGGCTTTCTGATTCCGGAAGTGAGTGCTAGCGGGGATATGGGCGGGATGCTGATTACATCTGCTACAATGTGTGTGAAAGGGACAGGGAAGTATGGGAAATGAATGGTCAATTAGGAAATGAGAAAGCGGTGGTCTGATGTTTTGGTTTCTTTTAAACTTGTCAGGAAGGTTCCAGAGATTACAAGGCATTGTTCTGCACTGTTTAGCATGCTACCTTCGCAGTGGGTAGAGACAAGAAAATAAATTGGCGGCTAAATGTGAAAGAAGGTTTATAAAAATCCTGACCAGAGTGAAATCCCGACCCATATGTTAGCAAATTATGGGTGGCCCATGTTATTTACATAGACGCATTCTTAAAACACCACTCTGCAAAAATCTGCAATGCAATTTTCTCTCTCTCCCCATTGTTCAGAAAACGACATTAACATGTTAATAATGCTATGACATTTTAACCAACAATGAGTTCATCTTTAATTGCTTGGTATAGAAGGTTCAGTTTGGCCAGGAACCTTCCCTTACGCGTTTGAGTCTTTCTTTTCATGCACAGCCAGTGTGATGTGTAGAATGGGCCTATTGGTTCTACGATCACCCCATTGCTCCTTGAAAGGCTTTGGGATTCAGTTATGCTCCTAGAAATAAGTGGGGCGGGAGGAATGGGATAATTAAATTCATTTTCCCCCTTCTGAACTTTATTTCTGAGAATCCAACTTGCCAAGATCTATGAAATATAGAAGAGGCTTAGCAATCCATCACGAGGGAAGGAGGTGATGGAAGGGAAGGAGACAGTTGGCCAAGGAGCTCTAAGCGTCAATCGTTTTGCATTTCAAGACAAGAGAGCAGGATTGCTGACTTTTACATTTCCTTTGAGAGGTGGTATGCTAAGGGCATATTGAGTAGTCTAAGAAGCCAAGTGTAGGAGTAGCCCCTTCAGGAAACAGTCAAACTGGTAAAAAGTGAAACTCCTTGGGTGAATATTAAATAAGTTGCATCTTCGAATCTTAGAATGAGAACAGACTTCTCAGAGCATCTAAATTGATCCTGTTGTTTGACATAAGAGAAAAAAACCAGACCTTGAAAGGTTCAGTCATTTTGTCTATCAGGACCACAGAGCTTATGAATTCTAGTGTCCGATGCTCTTTCTCCCTCCCCCCGCCCCCCGCTGCCACCTGGCTACATTGTCCCTCCCTCTCTCCCCCTCTCCCCTCTCACTCTCCCCTCCCTCCCTGCCCCCCAAATAAGAAGTTCCTTTAAACAAGGAAACCCCTGGCTTGAATGGTCACGATCATTTTACCTTATCCCTACATGTACTAGCTTCACATGCAGCCCCCCCACTCCCTTCAAAAACTGTGAAGTCGCCTTTGGTTTTACGATGATGAAAACAAAACATTGAAATCTCCCCGTCAAATGAGGTGTGCGATGCTTTGTATTGTGGTTATTTGTTGAACACAGAGGGCAGAATAATTTACCGTTATATAAGGACGGAAGTTGAATGAGCATGCCCTTAGAGGGAAAGGACAGGTTTTCACAGAAACAATCATTTTCCGGACCTGGTCTCTATTTGGTCTCCCCTTTGAGCAGCGGACCATAGACCATTTCATTTAAAAAAAAAAAAAAGAAAAAAGAAAAAGAGGTCTCTGTTCTCTGCCCTGCTTCCGTCAGCTCCTTTTTTGCCTGACATTCTCCGATGGGATTGTCGTTTTGTCATTTAACACTCTGAACTTGTGTTGGAGTAACGTCCTGGGAGGGGTCTTTTTAAGAAAAAGACGCAAAAATACATGACTGGGGAAATTTAGGAAAAACCATGACCCTGTGCACACATTGCTTGGTTCCCCCCACCATTCCTCGGGCCTTGGCACGAGCTTGTACCTCATTTAAGCCTGATTACCTTCTCGGTAAATCCATCCCTATGTCCCGGTATCTGTCCATCTCAAAAAATCTCTGCCGTACCCTGTCTGGCTGGATTTATGGCTGCATTCCTTGGCTGGTCCCCTGTCTGCCTCAGTTCTGTCTTTCACAAGCTGCGCCAGTCAGTGCTCAAAAATCTAATTTAATCATTCGCTGTATCCGCCCCCACCTTGTGGGAATCTCTGATTCCCCATCATCTTAAGGATACACCCAAAACTCCTCAGAAAGGCATCCAAGACCCCCATGGAAGCCAATCCTTGCCCCCTCAATACGTCCCATTGCCAAGCGCATCTCCACACTGCACACCGTCTACAGTCCCCGAGGTATGTTGGGTTCCCCTGCCTTCAAGCCTGTCAAGTCTGCTCCTTCTTCTCTAACATCTGTCCAGCATACCCCTCTTTTTGACCCTGCCCCCAGATCATCCGCAGTGAAGCCTCCCCCAGACCCCCGATGAAAATGGCCGCTTCTTCCCTTACTGCTCTCACCTTTACAGCGTCTTAAGTCCTGGCAGGCTTTATTGCTTGATGAACTTCATCCTTCCCCCTCACGAAGCTTGAGGATAGTCTTACGTGTCTTTGTATTTGCAACGCTGGGATATAGTTGTACAGAATGAGTGTTTGTTCCAAGATGCCCAGGCCGTGTGAACTCAGAAATCACCCCAGCAGAATCATGTCTCAAGGGAAAGGTGTGTTTGGCAACTTTTCAGAATGAAGTAAAGGAACTAATAATAAGATAGGGACTCAGAATGACTCCATTCGAATTACTTTATTTTTTTTTTTAATGTTTGTTTATTTTTGAGAGACAGAGACGGCGTGCAAGTCGGGGAGGGGCAGGGAGAGAGGGAGACACAGAATCCGAAGCAGGCTCCAGGCTCTGAGCTGTCAGCACAGAGCCCAACGGTGGGGCTCGAACTCACGAACCGGGAGATCGTGACCGGAGCCGAAGTCGGACGCTTCACCGACCGAGCCACCCAGGCGCCCCTATGATGATTCTTTCTGAAACCAAATCAAATGATAAACGTTTCTTCATCTTTCAGTTGCCAGATACGGGCTAAATAACACAGTTGATTTGGAACTGGGTTATTTAAAACTTGCTTCTCATTCCCAGGATGGCTCAGCTCTCCAAATGTTTCCGTTATGTCTGCACACGAATGAAATCACTTTCTCAGCCAGATTCAGCAGCCACAGGTAGAGAGGCAGAGTTCTCTTCACGACATAGAGACGTGTTCCATCTACTGCTTATAAAATCATAACCTAATTATGATACCACGATCAGGCTATAGATCAGGTTGTTTTGTGTCGTGGCAAAAGAAAGGTGGGAGAACTCCAGGCAGTTGTCGAACGGTGTGGAACGCTGGTGATTCAAAAAGCTTCCAGGAAACAAATCACAAATTGCGGGCGTGCACGCAGGCGCGGCGGATGACAGCTACTGAAAGGGTGTCTTATTTTGCCTCTTTTGCTCTCTTTGCTCCTGCTCACTCATCACCCCCCCCCCGCCACACCCACCCCGGTGGCCTTAAAGTGACCAGGTTGAGAAGAGGATTCATTATCCCCCACCCTTCACTGTTAACCCAGCCCTGGAGCATCAGGCGAGTTCCCTAGCAGGTGCGCCTACAGAGGGGTAATGCTTTGTGCCTGGGGACCTCTCTGCTTGTCCTCACACTTTGCGGCTTGCTTAGAATATCCCTTTGCCCTCTTCCCCCTGGCTGCCTGTCCAGGTCTCGGTGTGACCTGCCCCGGGATCACGTGCTGTTCCTCCACGTTTGGGTTTGGGTTTTTCTTATGATGCCGCTCAAGGGCGTCCTTGGCTCTTGCCCTCGTTCTCGTTGTCTTGCCGTTTTACCCCATAGACCCTTCCAGGGGATGTGCTCTCCTTGGGCTCCAGGACTCAGGGCCCTTGCACATCCTTAGCACCATCCGATAAGCATTGGATTGAATGCATTGAAGACTCAGGGGGTGGAATTGTGGTTGAGTTTAGAGTCCCTATTTCTGAGTTACAAAGGGAGTGACTTCTCCGTCTGGTGGTGGTAAGGAGAGTCGGAGGAAGGGGGCAGGTTTTTAGAAACTGCCCCCTGCATGTCTATGACAGCTGTGTTTTTTGTTTGTTTGTTTGTTTTTGTTTTTGCTTTAGACTCTATCTCCTAATTCTTACACAAATCCTTTTTAGTGTTTCCTGGAGACACGGATGGAGACCAAAGATAAAGGCAGCCAGGAGAGAGAGAGAGAGCCTTGCTATTTATATGCCTTTATCAAATCTTTCTTAGTCTTCCTTTGACTTTTTAGAAATTCCCTTGTAGAACTGAATCTGCCTACACAATTCCTTTAAAAGTCAACGCGATGTCTGGAGATGTGCTTCTGTTCTCTTTGACATAAACCTGGCCAGCTTCCTCCCCACCCCTCCCGCCAAGTTTACTGGTGGGAACATTCACCAAACAGGATTACAAACCAGCCGTCCTCAGGCATGCCACCGGCCACAGTCAGGCCTGTCTTTGCAACACGGCCACATTGCATTTGGTTTCCCTTCCTGCCTAAGTGCTACATTCTGGACAATGCTGTTAATAACCGGCCTTTTCAGTGGGCTAAGGCGACAGATTTTGGAATTGCCAAGAACTTGGCAGGTTTTGTGACTGTGACGGTATAAGGTGCTAATGCACAAAAGTAATCCCGGGGATACCGAAGGCCATACCATAAAAACTCTCCCCCGTCTCTGCCTCTCTTGCGAAGCAAAATGATGTGAGTTGTTCACCCAAGTGTCTTATGAGGACTGTATTCTTCCTACCCCGAATAGGAAGAAAACCTTGAGGTGGAAAGAAATAACATATATGTCCCTTCTTTCTTCTGCTAGACTGTGAGCAATCTGAGAAAAAAAACTCACGTTGGAAGGCTTTCTATTCTGGTTACATAGGAAACATTCCACAAAGCATCCCCAGACAGAGGCACTTTTCCCTTACGTATTATTTAACTTCTGGACATGGCCTCCTTAAAGGGGTAGAAGTTTTCCATTCAGAATCTGACCAGGGGATAACTGTCGTGAGCTATGTTCATTTCCAGCCCTCACTAGGGAGCTGATTGAGCCAGAAAGTTCCCGAATCGCAGGGGGAGAACCCCTCAAGCTACACACCACATGTAAGTGGATAGTTGTACCAGATAGCTTAACTGTGGGCCTCCGCTTGTCTTGACATATATATATATATATATATATATATACACATATATGTAGATAGATAGATATCTATAGATATCTATCTATCTATCTATAGATATAGATAGATAGATAGATATCTATAGATAGATATCTATAGATATATATCTAGCCCTGGAAATAAACATGAAAGATTATATATATATAGATATATGTCTATAGATATCTATATCTATATATCTATATCTATATCTGTATCTATATATATCTAGATATATAGATACATAATCTTTCGTGTTTATTCCCAGGGCCCTCTCCAGGCCAAAATAAGATGCCAGTTACTTGAACTCTGTCAAATTGTTCACATTCCCAGAATCCACTTTCCTGCGTCAATTTTCTTTCCAAATCCCGGGAAGCCTCTTTTCCTGATCGTCTTTGCGAGGACATGAAACGGTTACATATTGACTAGAGATGCCAGAACTGAAACTGAGGTAAAACTGTGAGTTCGTATTTCCCCTAACTGGCTGGTCCCCACATCCCTATTCCCAGTAGGGATGTGGCGTCTCCTGTGTGACTTCCCCTGAATCAAGTGGCCTCTGCTCACTTCATGCTGCTGCTCTTGCAACGTAACGTGCCTTACACGTTTCTGCTTGGAACTGCCTACGTTCCATTCTCCAACGCAACTTTTCCCAGCTACCGCTTACGTCCATTTCTAGGTCTTTCCCCTGAGACACGAATGATGGCCTTTCTACTGCTTGTCAGTTATTTACTCATTATAAAGATGAACCTACCTAAAGCCCCCTTTCTAGGCTGGCTCTCAAGAGACAGTTTCCCTGCATAAAAAACAGTAGACTTGAAATCAACCAACGTGGGTCCAAAGTCCAGTTTCTGTCACTGTTAGAGCCTCTACTGTCTCATCTGTCCAGTGGATCGGTTCCTGACCCTCAAAGCATGTTCTTCTTGACTACAATTAAGGAGGTGTATGTTCATAATAACTATGTAATCGGTGATGTGACATTCAATATAAATGAGAGGGTTTTGCAATTTCTTCTTTTATCATTAAAGCTAAGACCCCTAAGGTTATAAAGACCAATATGTTGATTTTTACAAGTGAGGAAATGGCATCCCAAGGTCCCATGATCAGGTAGTTAGCAGCAAAGCTGAGAACCAAACCCCGGCCCCAGGATTCCCAGTCCATTGCGTTTTTTCCTCTATAACGTTGTGAATTTGCAGACTCCGATGCATACAAATTAAGTGCATGCTTCCTGCAAGGAATTAAGTTAAGCACTGAAGATATAGGAAGAAAGCCTTGTTTCTGCTCCCAAAAAGATTACGAACAAGTAAGGGAGACAAATAGGTCACCAACTAATTAACACAAGGCGGAATGAAGTAAATGGTATAAAAGACAAAATATGTTTGTGATTTCTCTAATGAGGACATGACGCTTCAACTGGGCCTTGACCCTCACGTGAAAAATTTGGCACCGTGGGGAAGTAGGAGTAAAAAGTACATCCCAGGCAGAAGAAATTACACAAGGAAAACCAAAGGGGCTTGAGAGTACATGGTGTCGACTGGGAATATAGGAGAGACTGGTGTTCAGTAGCATGTAGAATTTCTAAGTAGATGTGTTTAGAATTTCGACTAAAAACGTGAAGAGTTTGGGGGCCATATCATCAAGGGTTTGGGCCTCTTCTCGGTAAATGGACAGCTGTTGCCGCTTTGAGGAAGCCGGGCGTATAAGATAATTTAACCTTTTAAGAAAGTAACACCTAAAAGTTCAGTCCAGGTTGAGTCGGGAGGACCCAAAGGACACGCCTGACGGTGATGGAGAGAAGAGGGCAGATTCTGGCAACGAGGCACGCCACGATTGAATGTAAATGGACAGGGACTTCCATCGTTGCTCACTTATAAGCTACCCCCTCTGGTGTTCCCCAAAAGGGTATCTTTCCACATGATTTTGTCATCTCATAGACCCCAGGTTGCGTCTTTTATAATATTAGCTAAAATGAATTCCTAAGTGTTTTTTTGTATTATCCCGGGGGAAAGAATAGGGTAATGTTGCTTACACAGCTAAATAGCTTGTTTTATAAGGAAATAGCAAACTTTCTAGTTCTGGATCAATAATACTGGAGTATCTACTGATGATGGTTTCAGAATGCATGCTTGATAAACAGGAAGCCTGTGTAGATTAAAAAAAAAAAAAACTTCTTAAAGTAGGCTCCATGCCCAATGTGGGGCTTGAACTCATGACCTTGAGATTAAGAGTCACATGCTCCACCAACTGAGCCAGCCAGGACCCCCCACCCTCCCTCCCCATTTGTGCATTTTGTAGCACATTCATGGAAATGTAAGGGAATTTGACCAGGAGTATATAGCTAAAATAGTCACTTTGGGTTTGAAACTTCTAGTTTACAAGTTTTGTAACTAGTTTTATACGTGACAAAAGCCAGGTTGTCCCTCAAGTTGATATTATCTAAACCGCAGTATTCCACTGGCATAGACAAAACTGAAATTTCATCCAACGGAAACCGCCTACATGGAATTTTCATTAATAGAACATGAGGTTTGTCAGTATTCTCATTGTTCTAAGTTGATATTTTAAGAACACTCTGTAAAATACTCTGTAATTTCTCCAATTCACACCTAATATACCATAAGTTATCTCAATAATCCAAATTTTCCTGTGGCTCAGATTTCCTCCACAGACAAAAATATGCGTCTTACCTCCAAATGAGAGATTAGCCTGCAGAGACCAGATACCTGGCTTCTTCTGGGTTCAAAGTAGCAGATATAGGTTTAAAATGGATTGAGGGTAGATACAGTTGGATCTCCTATATTCTAGTAAGTGGCTGGCTCCCTTAATTCTCATTTCAATGAAAAAACAAGTTCATTTGTATTTAAGTGTGGCTACTGTTTACACTGAACATATTGCTTCATCAGAAGTTTGTAATGTACTACAAATTAAATTACATATGTATATGTATTTGTGAAAAATGAATGAAAGTTTTCCAGTTTATGAAAAATGCTATTAACATATCTATGTGTGTATACACATACATATACACATGCATATACACATACATACACACATACATATACACACACATACACATACATATACACACACATATACATATACACATACATACACATACATATACACATGCATATACATATACACACATACACATGCATATACATATACATACATACACATACATATACACATACACATACACATGCATATGCATATACTTATACACATACATATACATATACACACATATACACATACATATACATATACACATACATATACATACACACATATACACATACGTATACACATACATGTACATATACACATATGTATACACATACGTGTACATAGACACATACACATGCATGCATACATACACATGCATATGCGCGTATATACATACATATACACATACATGTACGTATACACATACATGCACATATACACATACATATACACATAGGTATACACATACATATACACATACACATACATACACTTACATACACATACATATAAACACACAAACTCCCCTCTGGAGTTCCAAAAAAGAGTATCTTTCAATTTGATTTTGTCATTTCCTAGACAATAACCAGGTTATATCTTTCATTTATAGAATATTAGCTCAAACTAGTTTCTAAATATTGTTTATACATATCAATATGTATATATATATATATATATATATATATATATGTATGTATTTTTTAAGTTTATTTATTTTGAAAGAGAGAGAGCATGCACACACACACATGAGTTGGGGAGGGGCATAGAGGGGGAGAGAGAATATCCCAAGCAGGCTCCACACTGTCAATGTTCCCTGATTTGGGGCTTGAACTCACAAACCATGAGATCATGACCTGAGCCGAGATCAAGAGTCAGATGCTTAACTGACTGAGCCACCCAGGCGCCCTATATGTATTTTTAATATATGGAGATGAATGGCATTTTTCATAAAAGCTAAAACCTAGAAACAATCAAATGTCCAACAAGAATAGAATGGATAAATAATAATATAATCTTACAATGCTATACTACAAAACATATACAGATACTTCCCACAAACATGGTATTGAGTCAAACTAGAATACATATTGTGTGGTTGCATTTATATAAAGTTCAAAAACATGCACAATTAAATTATACCGTTAGAAACAATTTACGGTGCACTAGGGAGGAGGGCGTGGTTAGCGATTGGGTGGGAACATTAGTAGGGGCTTATCTTGATCTGGATGATGTCTGCCTGTATGTTCTTGGGACTTTGTTTGCAACGATGTACACATTTGTACAGTGTGGAGCTGGAATTTGGATTGCCTACATGGATTCCAGGCCTTTCGTTCCTAATTGGGCAACATTTTTATCATAAAAGATAGGATGTGCTGAAAACATAGGTAAAATCGAGCGCATTCATGGCGTAACTGTGTGTTTATTACCGTGGGACTTGGAAATGACATACAGATTTGGTTTCAGCCTTCAACTCACTAAGTGAGAAAAGCCATAGGTAATGCGGAACATTCATTATTCACTTAGCATTCTTTTGAATGCCAGCTCTGTGCAGGCAAGTGTGCTAAAGCTACAGGAATGAATAAAATAGTCCTTGCCATCAGAGAGCTCCCGGTGTCGTCGGGGTGGTGGATGCGCATGTAACCCTAACCCTAACCCTCCATGATATGTGTAGTGCATACCAGGTACCATGATGCTAGTATGTTAGAAACCCATGGAAGACGGGGGTGGTGGAGGAGGAGTTATCCTACCTGCGAGGGTGGGATTTAAGGACAGCTTCACAGGTGAGATGATATTTGGATAGTTCTTGATTCGTGCTCGTTTGAGAGGACTCAGTAGGACAATACAGTTTAGGAGAAACAATGTGAGTAAAGGCAAAGACACGTGAAAATGCGTGGTTTGGTGGGAAACACGTCTGAAGGACGCCTCCCAAGCTGCTAATGGGACTGCCTCGGAGAGGTAGATGTTTCCTCCCTCTTTATATAAGAAGTTGTCTACATTCTCTACAGTAAGAATGCACTATATTCACAATCAGAAAAACGTATACGTATATATGATTTTTAGATGGGTGCACTTTGCAATATCATGATCATAGCCAATGATCTATTATGACTAGGTTAAGAAGGATCCAGAACCCTAAGGATTGGATTTTATTCTGTAGGTAAATGGGAGGTGAGCACAGGCTTTTTACCGAAGAGCAACATCAGTGACAACAACTGGAGAACAATTCAGGATGGCCTTTGATTCGGTTCCAAATTGTGTCACGTCAATACACGCACTAGGTCAGAGACGAAAATCGCACCGTGGACCAGAATGTTAAGGCTAGGCTCCGTGGGCTCGGAGCTCATCTTGGAAAGATTTGTAACATTTACATCATGGAGAAAGCAGGGGAGAGGACATTTTAGGCCGAAGCAAAGTGTGAACAAAAGCAGGGTGGGTGATGAGGACGGATGTTTCTGCCTGGAAGGGATGAGCTCTGGGGATGCATAGGTGAACTGAGGGGAGGTTAAGACAGCTTCTAGTTCTAGGAGGGAGGGTTGGGGCTTGCTTGTGTAAGCCAGGGGAGATTTTCAAGCAGAAGAAGGATGGGATAAAAATAGTTCTTGAGCAAATAAAGCTCACTCAGCAGCAGCACTCAGGGAGATGTGGTAGGAAAAGCATGAACAATCTCTGTGTGGGGGGAGACAGTGGAAGCACTGGGAACGGAACAGCAGAGGTGACACGTTTTAAAATTGCAAAGTTAACGGAACGGGTGGCGATTGCCTAGGGACTGAATGGGAGGAAAGAGTTAATGGGGCTTCCACTGGAGAACAGAATTCCGGAGTCTTGAAGAGAACTGGAAATTGCCATAAAGTCCCATCCAAACGAGAGCGTCAACACCGGGCCCCCCTGAGAAAGCATACATTTTCCAGCAGCCGGGCTGGGTTCGACTGGCCTCTCATTCTCCTGCGGAAGCTCCTCAGGGGCCCAAGGTGGGCATCTATGCAGAGGTTGGTCAGCCTATGGCCGTGAAAAAGAGCAAGCCTATCTGATAACAGGGACACACCCCTAATGCTAGTCTTACACATACCCCGTGACAGCCAACTAAGGTAATCGACGTGAATCGGTATTGGGAATTAAACGGTTTGGGCTCTACCCACTGCAGTGTCGTCTCTTGGTAGGCAAAGGACGTAGAGAATGAAGGCACCATTTTTCCTTCAGAGCTTCTTCGAATGCGGAGGAATCGTCGTAAGCAATTACACATTAGTCTTCATCGAGCCTGATGGCTGAGGTGACCTAGAAATCATCTGGAGGTATTACGTGCCACAAAGTCACATCACGCAGATCCCCAGTTACCATGGGTAGATAGCAAAAGGGTGGGAAAAGTGCTTGGATGCCACGGTAAATACTCACAATGGAGTATCAAAGCAGAAGGTTCCCCTTTGATCCTTGGTTGCAAAATTATCCGCAATGCTGGCAGGGGTGATGCATTATGAATGCATGTGAATAACATGTCCATCAAACAGTCATGAAAAACCACCACCGAGATGCAAAACGATTATATTTGCAAAGTACCCTCGCCACCTTTTAATTCCTGGATCTTACCTCCCCACTGCATACAATGCATGTTTTTTTCTTTAGATAAGAAATCTTAAAAGATTCCTGAGAGTTTAAGCAATTGGGCAGCCATCACGCTGTCAAATGTAGAGTAGGAAAAACTCCGAGTTAGTCAAGAAAGTTATGTTTGCATTTTGGGGACCAGGGATGCCTCAGTTAACCAGTCTGCCATTGCTTTCTTTTCCTGTGAAGTAAAAGAGCCTACCCATCACCCAGGGTTTTTGAGAGGATCAAAGAGATAATGGGTGTGGAAGCAGGGTTCAAATGTGAGATCCCGTCAGTGTGACTGGAATGTGAAATTCCCATACATTCTTTAAAAAGTTTTTAATGTTTATTTACTTTTGAGAGAGGAACAGAGTGTGAGCTGGAAAGGGGCAGAGAAAGGGAGACACAGGGTCCAAAGCGGGCTCCGGGCTCTGAGCTGTCAGCACAGAGCCCGACACGGGGCTCGAACTCACGAACCGTGAGATCATGACCTGAGCCGAAGTCGGATGCTCCACCGACTGAGCCACCCAAGTGCCCCTGAAATTCCCCTACATTTTTGAACTTTGCAGAGCCCACTGAGGAATATCGATCTCCTGGAACAATGTGCGTCTTCTTCACCCCGCTGCTGCAACAGAGGCTTAAAAAGGAAAAGTACTGTTTTTAGCCATTCGTATGAATATTTAACACAGCATCGCACTGCTGGTCACAGACCTTTTCCTCCTCTGCGTGGTAATTAGCAATCAGCACATGGCACACCACCACGTGGAATGGCTTGTAGGTGGACAGGCCATTCTTTTCATTCATTTTTCCAAACATCACTGCTCTTTCACACGTGTGGGCACTGCAGACACGAGGAAACACAAGATCTAATTGCTCCCCCCAGAGTCTCAAAGTCTGCAGGGGGAGGGAGAGAGATAACCGCATATTCGCACAAGCCCCGTGAGAGCTGAGGCATGAAGAAAATGTTACGGGAGCACAGAAGGAAGAGGGAATAGCTCTGCCTACTTAGGCAGATAAGTCTTGAGTTGACACCCGAGCCACACGTCATACCCATGTCTGGCAAACCAGCTAGCTAGGACATGGGGTTGTGGGCTTGTCTATAGCAATGTGACCTCAGAGTTCCCGACTCGGGCCCCACATCTCAGGACACTCCTCAGCCTCCCATCCATCCAGGTGTCAGTTGGGAGCATTTTCCTTGAAGTTTTCTAAGGTCCTTATAAGGTGCCTGGGATTAGAGGGATGGCAGCTGTCTGAGCAGGGAGCCCTGGACCTAGACCAGAACCCCTGTGGGGCCTGGACCACCGTTTCTCTCTTTTGGAATAATCTCCAACCCTGTGACTCCATTCCATCCCAGCGCCTGGCATGTGAGGTTGATCAGATGTCCCAAGGAGCTCAGAATTCCCACCATGGGTTGGTTGCGGGCCCTGTGGTCTGTCCCTCGTTCCAGGATGGTGGACTGCCTAGCAGATTGTTCCCACTGACCAGCATGCTAGTGTGTGTGTGTGTGTGTGTGTGTGTGTGTGTGTGTGTGTGTGTGTGTAAATCAGCCGAGATCAGTGCTGACATGCTGATTTGGGAGGAATCAAATAGTTTCTGTAGACAAGGACCCTGCACACTGTAGGGATGGCCATGGTTTGCAGAGCAGTCGTGTGGGTCTCCCCAAGACTGCCCCCGACACTGGAAAATTTTCCACCTGCAGAGTTGACCAATAAGTCAACGCTCAGTAATCATTATGACAGAAATACCTATGCAAAAGAATGAAACTGAACCACGAGATGGGTTAAAGACTTGAACATAAGACCTGAAACCATCGAAATCCTAGAAGAAAACCTAGTTTTAAGCTCCTTGGCATAGGTCTTGGTGATGATTTTTTACATATGACACCAAAAATGAGAGCTTTAAAAGGGCAGAAATAGGGGCACCTGGGTGGTTCAGTTGGTTGAGTGTCTGACTTCGGCTCAGGTCATGATCTCGCGGTCCATGGGTTCGAGCCCTGCGTCAGGCTCCGTGCTGACTCAGAGCCCAAAGCCGCCTTCGGATCCTGTGTCTCCCTTGCTGTCTGCCCCTCCTCAGCTCACACTCTGTCTCTCTCAAAAATAAATAAACATTAAGTTTTTTTTAAAAACTCCTAGAAGAAAACCTGGGTCATAAACTCCTTGGCATAGGTCTTGGTGATGATTTTTTGAATCTGACACCAAAAGCGAGAGTTTTACAAAAGCAGAAATAAACAATTGGGACTACCTCAACCTAAAAAGCTTCTCTGCGGCAAAGGCAAATTTCAACAAAATGAAAGGCCACCTACTGAATGGGGGACAATATTTGCAAAGTACATATCTGATAATAGACAAATATCCAAAATATATAAAGAACTCATACAAATCAATAGGCATGAAAGAAACAATCCACTTAAAAAATGGGCGGAACACCTGAATGGACATGTTGCTAAAGAAGACGTGCCAATGGTCACCAGGTACCTGAAAAGATGCTCTACACCTTTAATCATCAGGCAAATTCAAATCAGAACTGTAATGAGGTGTCACCGCACATCTGTTGGAATGGCTGTCATCGAAAAGACTAGAAATCCCAGGTGTTGGTGAGGATGCGGAGAAAAGGGACCCCTCGTCCACGGTTGGCGGGAATGTAAATTGGTGCGGCAGCCACTGTGGAAAACAGTACGGAGGTTCCTCAAAAAATTAAAATAGAACTGCCAGGTGATCCAGCAATCCCACTTCTGGGTATTTACCCTCCAAAAATGAAAACACTGATTCAAAAAGATATATGCCCTCCACGTTCCTTGCAGCATTATTTGCAATAGCCAAGAAATAGAAACAACCTAAGTGTCCTTTGAAAGATGAATGAATAAAGAAGATGTGATATATGTATGTGTGTATTACATACACACAAAGGAGTGTTATGCATCCATAAAAAAGAATGCAATCTTGCCATTTGCAGCAACGTGGATGGACCTCTAGGGCATTATACCAGGTGAAATAAGTCAGAGAAAGGCAAATACAGTATGATCTCTCTTACGTGTGGCTCTAAAAAACAAATAAATAAAAAACGAAGGTCACAGCTCCAGAGGACAGATTAGTGGTTGTCCAAGCTGGGAGTGGGAGAAATGGGTGAACTGTATTTAGTTTTGGTTTTAGTTTAAATAAATTGAGTTGGAAAAGAAAAGAGTATATCCAAGAAGAATGAGTGAAAACAATGTCCCGTGTTGCTGATTACAGACATTATCTTAAAGGTATTTTTTTCTCTCTTGTAATTACTTTGAGTTCAACTCCGTCCCAAGTCTTCAAATTCAATGGCACAGGTGTCCCTCAGGAGAGGCTGGGACCGTGCCTGATGGATCTAAACATGCGCCCAGCCCAGGAGGTGGAGAAAGTGAAGGAAGGGTCAGCCAGGTGGGCTGGTTGATACACGATAACATGTCTAAGCTGCAGCAGCATTTAGTGACCCTGGACCAACCTTCTGAGCATAAAAGCCACCTGTCCCTTCTTTATGTCCACCTTCGAAATTTAAAAAAAAAAAAAAATCTGTCCGCAGAATGCTTTCTGAAAACCAGCAGTACAGAAAAGTAGTCTTCTGGCACTTTTCTGATTTTATTAAAGTATCCTTCTGCTCTTTGGTTTATTCTCTGACACAGTTCTGTTTCTGTATCTTTTTCTTCCTCTAAAAAAAAAATCACACAAAAAACTGTAACTGAAGAACTCAAACTACCTCATCAGCATTTTGTTGCCATATGGCGGTGGCTGGCCTCAGAGGAATAAGCTTGAGACTTGGATGGGTGATGGGGCACATTATCTAGAGTGACCAGCACACTACGGTGAGCACCGAGAAGGAAATAGACTTAGTTTAATTAAACTATCATGTTGGGGCTGGGGGAGGGGAATCGCATGAACAGTATTTTCTTTTTTTTTTAATTTTTTTTAATGTTTCTTTACTTTTGAGACATACACACACACACACACACACACACACACACACACACACAGCGTGAGCAGGGGAGGGGTCAGAGACAGAGGGAGACATAGAATCGGAAGCAGGCTCCAGGCTCTGAGCTGTCAGCGGGGCTTGAACTCACAAACTGGGAGATCATGACCTGAGCCGAAGTCAGACGCTTCGCTGACTGAGTCACCCGGTGAACCAGTATTTTCTGAACACGCCTCATTTAAAGCTTGCTCAGGATCTCGGATAATGCAAATATCAAGCACTCAGTATGACAAACCTTGTAAATTTCAAACCACAATGCAAGGGTTTCCTCAGTTGTGGCACTGATGTAACTGTGTCAGCATGTGTGTGTGTGCATTTTACTAATTTAGTATCTGCTAAATTAACGTATCCTGTTATGTGTTATATGTTTCACTGTTCTATGTTACAGTGATTCACCAATTCTACACACTGCTCGGTGTTCATAGTGTAGCAGGATTCTCGCACAGAGTAGTGACACCAAGACTTTTTTTTTTCCAGGAAGCAACTGTATTCCTGCTGGCACTGCTCAGTTGGATTTGTACCCAAAGAACTGAGTCCCGAACGCCTCATGGCTTAGTTTTTAATTTTTTTACTCTTTTGAATCCTACATATGGTCACACACAAATATGTAGTCTAAGTGATCTCATGTTACCAGGTCGTGAGGGATGTTGTCACGTACGTGTATAACCAGGTTGCCTTGAGGTTTTTTTGTTCCTTTCCTTAGGGAGGGGACCTTACCACATTAGCAAATAAGTGTACTTTTAATCCCCATCACCTATTTCACCCATCCCCTCCCTCCACCTCCCGTCTGGCAACCACCACTTTGTTCTCTGTATTGAAGAATCTGTTTTGCTGTCTGTCTTTTTGTTTGCGCATTTGTTTTGTTTCTTAAATTCTACGTGTGAGCTATTTCTTTTACATCCAAAATCTGCTGGCGACACACACGTGGTTATTTACCTTGTCCAGAAGGTAAACAGCTGGCTTAAAGTAAAGTAAGGAAAAGGATGAGTCCTAGGTTAATACAACACAAGGCTTTTCTTCCCTCTGTCTCCCTCCTCCCAATTCCCCATGTGAATCCATCCCCCAGTGATAGATGTTGAAGGACAAATCAGAGCGCCTTCCTCTTGCACTGTAAGCACGTTGCAAATGAAGCATCCCCGTATTTTTAAGAAACTGAAGATCTAGAAAGATGCTAATTAAATTGTCAGAAAGCTTTTTGCCTCTCATTTCAGTGCACTGCATAACTAGGTAGCCAGACGCTAGATATAGCATTGGAGTGCTATTCTTGGCTGTTCGTATACTTTTAATTATTTAATTTAAGCTATGTCTCAAACAGGGAAGAAAAAAACTAGTTGCAGACCCGGTCAGATCAGTCAGGCACCACAGAAATCTTCAAGTGTCTCTCTCCAATCCTCCTTATTCTCTGACACATCTCCTATCTGTGTCTTGGAAGACCTCTACATCATGCTGCAAATGACAAGTCGTAGGGAACTTTTTGGTAGATGTCAGGTGCCCATATATTAAAGCCTCCATCCGTCCATCCATCCATCCATCCATCCATCTGTCCATCCATCCATCCGTCCACCTATCCGTCCATCCATCCATCCATCAGTCCGTACATCCATCCGTCCATCCATCCATCCTTCCATCCATCCGTCCATCTGTCCACCCATCCATCCATCCATCCAATATTTACCGAGCTCCTGTTTACCAAGTGCCAGGACTATGTTAGAAGCTGGGGGAGCAGAGCAGAGTGGAATGATGGATAGTAAACTGTGGTTCTTGCCTTAGCAATGCTTATGGATAGTGAGGGAGGCAAACATACAGAGATGCAATGAGAAGAACTTTCAGCAGTATAGGCAATGGAACTGACATTCCATTGGCCTGGCCTGGATAGACACCATTGACACTGAAGGCTGGAGTTGCAATGCTCAATTCAGGGACAAGAAATGTGGCCTTGGCCCTGCTTAAGGGAAGGTTCCTCAAGGGTCTTCCACACTTAAACCTGGAAATACGATAGTAAAAACAAAAGTATCTTTTTTGCCTCTAAGGACAGGGAAGTAGTGAGAAGTCCTAAGCTCTGGGGATCTGGGTAGAGGCAGGAATGCCCTTGGGATAAATCAAAACTGCAAGCCTATCCCACTCTTTCTGTGGGATTTGAATGTATGCTACTGATAAGATTTGGGAATCCCAGTGCTAAAAGTGAACATATTTTTTTTTCCCCCTGGGCCATTGGAATCCCTGGGATACTGACAGACACAAATGAAAAATCACTCTACAGGGAATGAAAAACCATCCTGCTGAGCATAATTTTGCATGAAAAACTCAAGGTCTCCTGAAGAAATAGATCACAATAAGGAGAGTCAGTAGATGCCATAAAGGAAGAATTACAAATAGGAGAAAAATCTAAAGATTATAACATACAGATGCTTACAATAAGAAAATTAAAGAAGAGAAACCATCATGAAAGAATAGGTAGCTATGAAAAACAAATAAAAGACCGGCTAGAGAAGGAGATACAACATCTAGAAATGAAAAACTATAGTCTTTGAAACTAAACTCTTACGTGGTTGGATTAAAAAGCAGAGTGGACACAGCTGAAGAGAGAATCAACCTAAGGACGTTACTCACAATGAAGCCTAGGGAAATAATTAGAAGAAAAGTCAGCTGTATTGAGAGATACAGAAAATAATAACAATAAGGATACCTAGGACTTGTAAGTAGGAAAGGACTCAACAGAGCTAATCCATGGAAAAAGAAGGGAAATCTAGAAATAAGAGAACTGAATGGGAAGGAAAGCCAAGATACCATCAAAGACTCAAAAGCAAACAAACAAAGCAAAAGCTAGTGTTTTGAGAATAGTAATAAAATAGCCAAATTTCTGGCAAGATTCATTGAGAACAAAACGAAAGGCAGAACATACAAAGAATATTAGGGGAACACAGTTAACAGATAATTGTCAAACATCTTAAGGGAATATTATGATCAAGTTGATGCAAGTAAATTTGAAAACCTAGACAACATGGTGAATTTTTCTAGATAAACTGTGAATTACCAATACTGACCAATAGAAAAGCGAAATCTCAACAATTTCTAAAGAAATTGAATCCACATTAAAATCTGCTAACCAGAAATAATTAGTAGTAGAAGGTTTGCTGGTGAGTTTTGATGAACATTCAAGAGGGCTTATCTTAAGTTATATAAGCTCTTCTAGAGAATAAAGATGTAACCTCCATCTTATACAAACTATTCAAGGAAATAGAAAAAGAAGGAATACAACCCTGGACAAGGAGCATATAAGAAAGAAGTTTTATTGGGGTGCCTGGGTGGCTCAGTGGGTTAAGCATTGGACTTTGGCTCTGGTCCTGATCTCACGGTGAGTTCCTGGAGCCTGCTTCAGATTCTGTGTCTCCCTCTCACTCTGCCCCTCCCCTGTTCATGCTCTCTTTCTCTCTTTAAAAAGTAAACAAACAAAAATCTTAGAAAAGAAATTCTATTAACCAATGTAATGTATGAATATATATGCAAAAATACTAAATATTTGAAAACAAAGCCAGCAAGCTATTTAGAAGTAAGATTCCAAGGCCAATTAGAATTATTCCAAGAATGTAAGGTTGGTTTAATCTAGGAATTCTATTTAGGATTTCACCGCATAATATATCAAAGAAAAAGAAAACAATGATTATCTCAATAGATACATAAAAACGATTCAATGGGGCACCTGGGTGGCTAAGTCGGTTAAGCGGCCGACTTCAGCTCAGGCCATGATCTCCCCCATCTGTGGGTTCGAGCCCCGTGTCGGGCTCTGTGCTGGCAGCTCGGAGCCTGGAGCCTGCTTCGGATTCTGGGTCTTCCTCTTTCTCTGTCCCTCCCCTGCTTGCTTTTTGTCTCTCTCTCAAAAATAATAAACATTAAAAAAAAGAACATTCAATATAACTCAATACACTAGAACATGACAAAATAGCTTTATAATCGAGGAAAGAAGGTGCTGTGAAATAAACAGTACTCAGGAAGAAAATGTCTCTATAGTGAAAAAAAATAAAGTGGGATTTCTAGCTCACATCATGTATAAAAACAAATTCCAGATAGATTAATGACCTAAATACGTAAAGCAAAGCTTTAAACCTATTAAAAGAGAGCATAAGGGACATTTGTATGACTTCATCGTAGGAAAGAATTTCTTTAAAAGTCCAAAAGCAGAGCACAACATAAACGGCTGCTAAAAATGGACAAAAATATGAGCAAGCAGTTTGCAGAGGAAATCCAAAAGCTAACAGGTAATCAGGATATAGGCAGGAAATCACACCCAGCATACTGAAAAGCAAAATGTTGGTAATACCACCAAGGGGTGGTGAGGTGGAAAAGGAAACTTTCATACACGGTTGACGGAATGATGATTGTTACAATCACTCTGAAAGCTGTCAATGTCAAGTGTAGCTAAAGATGTGCGGGTACTATGACACAGGGCTATTGGAGGTTTGTATTCCTTTGAGAAACTATTGCACAGCAGTACAAAAGACAGCTTTATCTATCAGGATGCTCACTGAAGAATTGTTTGTAATTATCCGAAACTTAGATACCAACTAACTAGCCCTCCCATGAGGGAGTTCATAAATGAATTGTAACATAGTCCTATATCGGAATACTGATACAGCAGGAAATATGAATGGACTCGATATACATGAAATCAACATGCAATAATCTTAAAACATAATATTGACTTACATGTAGACTGTTCAAAAATGATTCTTAAAATGTGATACCACTGTGTCCATTTGAAACCCACAAAGCTTGCCAACACGTACACATATGGTAAAAATACAAAAATATAGATGGGATGTACACACATCAATTTCAAGGGAGCAGTTGCTTCTGCAGAAGGGGGGGGGTGAGAAAAAAAGGGAGGATTGGTTGGTCTTTCGCCTTCGTATCCTTTTCAAAGCAAGGAAACAACTAGAACCCATGTTAACATTTTTCAACCGGATTAACACACACATGAATAGTGTATAATATAAATAAAAATAGTGAATAGTGAATAATATAAATAAAAATATTTTCAGGATGTTAACAATAAATGTCCAGTTAGCAGTAGGCTCCAGGATGGCTCTGAGAACGGACAGCAGGTAGCTGTGTCTGCCCAAGTGTGCTAAGGGATCCTTCCCAAATGGCACTCTTCAGGCTGTGATATGAACAAGAAAGAGACTCCTGGGAGAGGGAAGGGAAGTGGGCGTCACCTGGAGTAACCAGGAAGTGGCAGGAGATCTGCAAGGTAGTGGGAGTTGTGGCTGCAGAGGACGATTTGGTCTATCTTTGCTGTAGGTCAAGATTTGCTATCTTAGCAAAGTTCAGCTCTCCCCCCAAAGCTCTTGCTTCTGTTTAGACTGTCCTTTCCCTCTTCCAACACATTTCCCTCTTCTTTTTATGTTTCTTTTCTTCTGAGCCTTCTTCCAGGGGTAGAAATGAAACAACTATTAAGTCAAGGATTGCATTGTTGAAAGACCTTAGCATCATCTACTAGCCTGACCCCCTCATTTCATCCACCAAAGAATGTATGGCTTACTTTGAGGGCAAACCATCCTGAAAGTTTTTACCTTCGCAACTCAAGTCAACTCAGTTGGCTTTCTGGGGGGATTGATTCCTAGAAAAGATTTATGAAGGAATCAGGGGAAGGTCTGTGTCCAGAGACAGTTCATTGTTCACTGGTAGAAAATTTCATGAAAGTAACACGGTGATATATACCTATGGGTGCTTAGTATATTATACATTACTTTCATGGGTTCTTTTTTTATTAATTTTTTTGAATGTTTATTTTTGACAGGGAGAGTCAGAGTGTGAGCGGTGGAGGGGCAGAGAGAGAGAGAGGGAGACACAGAATCTGAAGCAGGCTCCAGGCTCTGAGCTGTCAGCACAGAGCCCGATGCGGGGCTCGAACTCACAAACCGCGAGATCATGACCTGAGCCGAAGTCAGAAGCTCAACTGACTGAGCCACCCAGGTGCCCTGATGGGTTCTTAATTATAAAAATTACTAGGGGCACCTGGGTGGTTCATTGGTTAAGCGGTCGACTTTTGATTTTGGCTCAGGTCATGATTTCACAGTTTGTGAGTTCAACCCCCCACCCCCCCATCCAGCTCCACGCTGACAGTGTGGAGCCTGTTTGGGATTCTACCTCTCTCTCTCCCCACACCCGGTTTGCTCATGCTCTCTCCGTCTCTCTCAAAAATAAAGGCACTTAACAAAAAAGAAGCTGTCTCTTGAATTCAAGTTTTGAAGAGCGAGATGGGGCATCATCTCATCCCACCCCACCCCACCCCCAGATCTGGGGATTTTTCTCACAAATGAGCGAAGAATTAAGGTGAAGCATGCATAAGGCTTGGCCACTGTGTACAGAAGACAGAGCGACATTGATGAGGCAGGAGGATTCAAGTGCAAGTGACAGGGGAGAAACGAGAGACCTGGGAAGGAACAGCAGTCTGCACCAGAAGACGATCAGAAAGGTTCGGGGCCAGACTGTTGAATCTCAGAATATGACTACACATTCCGGGTCAATTTGAGTCCTTCCCCTCCCCCAGCACCACTTGCAACAGCTCAGGCAAACACAATGATGCCTTTCTCCAGGGTTCTCTGTACTGTTCCGAAACACGGTTTCTTGATTCAACTCTACCTCTTAAGAGAAACGCAGCAGGCTGAAACACAGGGTGCCCTCGCTTTGGGGAGGCGGTCTCTTGTTTCCGGACTTCTCTTTAACTTCTCATGTTGGTTTGAAACCTCTGTGTTTCCTGAGCGTCTCAAGCCATGCTTCAGCCATAGGTAAATCAAAATGTCCAGGAGGAATTCCCCTGGTTTATAAGACTGCTCTCACTGGAGTACTGGTCCAGCTGACCCTGGCAGGTGATCGGCGCGGAGAGCATCAGTCTGGATTTGCCGGTCCAGATTCTGTTGACTCCTTCATTCCTGCCTCCAACAATTAGTGATGTAAAGATTTCTGGGCAGTCTCCTCATGTTTTCAAATGTATCCTTATATTTATAACGAACGCCCCCCCAAACTATTTATTTGCATGGAATGGACCCTTTCCTTCTTGGGTCCTTCTTGGACCCTTTCCGATCTTTTCCCTCTGTTCTAGAGTTTTGAGCCAAGGTGGTGTTGGAGAACACAGAAGCACATGGCTCGTCTCTTTTAGCAAACACAGTATCTCAGGTGACGGCTCCCACCAGTTTCTTCCTTGACCTGGCAAAATGCCGGCATGCGATACAAAGCATTTTATACGTTTCTGTGCACTCGCATCCTTGGTTGCCAGTATTTATTGGTGGCAAAGCAGCTCGGTTCTCTTTTTCGTTCCAACATTACACGTGGACCTATCTGTGTCCCTCGTTATTTGCATGTTAACAAAACCCGAGGAAAACTTTAAGCAGAGAGCATTTCCTGTGATTTATTGTGTCTCCTGTATTACACGCATACCTACAAAAGCCGGTAACAGAAACAGAGCCTGTCTCTGTTTAAAAGTATAGCTGAGCTGGAAGCAGTATCAGCTGTCGGTTGATCATGTACGGTTGTCAAACACTGAGCTTCGTTTGGCCAATGCCTGCTTTGGGGGTTCACCCTCCGTGAACATAATGGCGGGTAACAGTTCCCAAACTGTGTATCAAGTGTTCTGAACAACTCACGGCTGACTTGATATGCACCATTTAAGAAAAGTGGGGCAGATCCTCATATAAAACATGCCCTGTGTGGGCTCATGAACATATTAGCAGGGAAGCTTTATGATTAATGCTTGTAATTCACATGCACGAATGCCGTCGGAACCCTTTTAACTTTGGCATGTCTGGTTCGGGCTGTGGAACAATGTCTGTGCCTTTCTCTTGCAAGCAAAACAGGGGTGTTTCGCTTTTAAGGTAAAGTTGAGATTAGGACTTAGAAGCATGAAGGGCTTCTTCGCCTGAAGGGGACTGACAGGTCTCCGGGAAGCTAGCCTGGGAAGGCATGGCTGTTGTCTTGAAATCAAGGGATCTTAACCTGGGCTCCAGGTCTGCCCTGACATATCACCAATTTGGGAAAAGAAAGAGAGTCTGGAAAAGGACTTCACATAGTTAAAATTTGGGGCCAGATTTACTTTAAATAATTTCTGTTCATCATGTTTGGTGGTAGAGAAAAACACGTCGATTTGATGTGTATGGACTCTGAACATTTCCTTCATTTTTTATCATAACTCCCAGGTTTTCTAAGAGTTGCTCACTTTTGTCAAGGGTTCAGTAAGTCTGTTGTTTTTGTTTATTTTTTACTTGCTGAGTTTCAAGGAAAAAAGGGCATGTCTTACAATGTTTTACAAATTACAAAATTGGGGAATGAGAGAATGTTCATTTCGGTACTTGGTTTTTTTTTTGTTTTGTTTTGTTTTGTTTTTTAATCCATGTAATGGGAAAGTAGATTTCCTTCCAGTGTAAATGGGCAGATCCTGATGAAGATAATAGGCTTGCCCTTCATCTTTAAGAAGCCCTCCAGGAATTTCTTCCTTCCTGGGTTGGCGTAGAAAGATATTTTTACCTTTACTATAGCTTCTTTCCTTTGGGCACGTTTCTGGACAGGAGCACAATACGGTGGAGAAGGGCTGTGTCTGGATGGTGTGTGACTGGCAGTCCTGTGCGTCTGGGCTCTGCCCCGTTCACATGATACAACTTTGTGCACCTTCTCTCATGTCCCTGGCTCCTTCCTTGTCAGATGGTGGTTGGGACACCTCAAATCTTGGAATTGCTGTGAGGATTATGTCAGAGTCTTTTTACTTAAAAATAGAAAACATATGGAAAATATATGATATTATATAACATTTAATTTTTTTTGCATGTTTATTTGCATTAGAGAGAGAAAGAGAGAGAGAGAGAGAGAGTGCATGAGTGGGGGAGAGAAAGAGAGAGAGACAGAGACAGAATCTGAAGCAGGCTCCAGGCTCTGAGCTATCAGCACAGAGCCCAACGTGGGGCTCGAAGTCACAAACTGCGAGATCGTGACCTGAGCCGAAGTCAGATGCTTAACAAACTGAGCCACCAGGGGCCCCAACATTTAATTTTAATATATGATATCTAATATATTTGTTATTCCATCAATATATTTTATAAATAAGTGTATAAATAAAAATATCTAGTATATTTATTAGTGAAAAGCCCAGCAGTTTCACAAACACCCTGGAAACTCACAAAGTGATGTGTTCCTCCCTGCCTCTCCCCTGCAATGGACTCTTTCCGTGCAGACTCATCATTGTGGCCCTGATTGGGTTTTTAGAGCCCATCCTTATCTAGATACACATGTATGTCTACTCATCTACTCTTAAATTCCAACAACACATTCTGTGTGACCTCCTTTTAGACTCTTTGTAACTTTTTTTTAAAAGTTTATTTATTTATTTTGAGAAAGAGAAAAGGACAGGGGGAGGAGTAGAGAGAGAGGGAGAGAGAGAAAATCCCAAGCAGGCTATCTACTCTCAGCGCAGAGCCCAATGTGGGGCTCTGTCTCATGAACCATGAGATCAGGATCTGAGCTGAAATCAAGAAGCAGAAGCTTAACCAGTTGAGCCACCCAGGTGCCCCCCTTCTTAGCTTTTTACCGTATCCTTCCAGCACTGTAAATAACATTCCTTTTTTCATGTAACACAGCTACAAACTGTTGTTATAATAATTTGTGCAGAAATAATATGTATCACAGAGGAAAGCTCTATTGACCTGTAATGTATAAAACTAAATACAATTCCTCTTCAGCATGGCTTCTCTACTGTAAGAGAAAGAAAGAAAGAAAGAAAGAAAGAAAGAAAGAAAGAAAGAAAGAAAGAAAGAAAGAAAGAAAAAAGAAAGAAAAGGAAACAAAAGGAAAACGATTTTGGAAGCTCACAAGATCACAGGACCCTGGCATGCTGGGAAGAGGGGAACAACTTGGCTTGTTAGAAGCAGAAATATTCCTTTGATCGTTCACTTCACAAGTCTTAGAGCACATCGTAATGTGCTCGGTGAATTAGACCATCTTACTTTCCGTGGAAGAAATAATTTGCCTATCTCACATTTAGACACCTGCAGTACCCATTTAAGATCTCCCCATTGGTGGCTACTCACAGCTACTCACACCGCAGTTATATTTCACCCACAACTAAAGTTCTCACACTGGAGGGGAAAAAGGCGCCAATCTGCATTTCTTGCCAATGTCACGTTATCCGATTACCTTGTTCCTGCACCTGCTCTGTACAAACACAATTGTGATTCGGTCCTAACGGCCAATTACCATTAGCTGATCCTGAGTTTTTGTCAGACAGCCCCGAGGGGCTCACCACGCTGTAGATGCAATCTCGGTCCTAAAACAGTAACATCAGTGAGTATCAACCACAGTCTGTTTCAAGACTGAAAAGGCAGGAATCTGCCAATATAGATGATAGATAAGATCTGTGCGTCCTATTTTTACCCCTGTTCTCCTTCCCCCCAGCAGCTCTGCTCTGCATGACAGGCAAGGTTTCTATGTCCCGTGCCTGTATCCTGATAACCTTTGTTGGTTGTGTTTCGTGATGGCATATGTTTCTGTCCCTGCATAGTGCTGAGGGTCCTCTGAAGGAAAACCACCTTCCTTCTGTGTGTCAGTGGGATGGCTGGGGAAGGAAAAGGATGCTTTGCAGGTTAACACATTTTGGCTCAGGCTCCTAACTGGCAAACTGCTAATTGGGTAACCTGGGAAATTTGTTTAAGCTTCTCGCGCTTTGGTTTCCTGTAGCGTAAAATGGAAATAATAGTTCCATTTTATGGTGTTGGTGTGATAACTAAATAAAGTAATAGATAATATACAAATGCACGCACAGATACACATCCCTCACACCCACATGTCGCTGTTGGAGTAATCTCGATAGGCTAGATTAATCTGCAGTTAAATCGACACCGGGACTTCAGCGGCTTAGAACAGCGCAAGTTCATGTCTCGGGCGCATGCCCTTTGCGGGTGGGCAGGTAGGTTCGGCTCAGTTCATAACACAAAGCAGCAGCTACAGTTCCTCACTGTAGGTTACACTTGGCCACCCGGCTCCAGCCATTACCCTCGAGGGGATTTAGACGTTTTTGCAATCCCGCCACGTATATGAAGATCGTGAATCAGAAATATTTGGAGACTGATACCCATGCCCACTGTCTGTGTCTCACAAAACCGAGTCAGTCCTCTGTATGTTAATTTTCTCATTGACAATACGTTGTGGAGATGCTTCCGAGCCAACTTGTAAAGACATCACTCATTATTTTTAGTGGCATCATGCTTTAAATATACCATAATTTATGCAGCCATCTCCTTATTGGTGGGCTTTTTTATTGTATTGCGATATAAGTACACTTAATGGCATCTCTGTGGTCAGGTGCTTTTATTCTGTAAGATCACTATCCAGAAGTATCTAAATCGCCAACATCAACCTGCTTCTAGAAAGAAACATAAGGCTGTGTTCATATGGCTACATATCTCATTTAAAATGGGATTTATGAGGGGCGCCTGGGTGGCTCAGTCGGTTAGGCGTCTGACTTCCGCTCAGGTCATGATCTCACAGTTCGTGGGATTGAGCCCTGAGTCGGACTCTGCACTGACAGCTCAGAGCCTAGAGCCTGCTTCGGATTCTGTGTCTCCCTCTCTCTCTGCCCCTTCTCTGTTCACTGTGTCTCTCTTTTTCTCCTTCAAAACTAAATAAAACATCAAAAAAATTTTTAAAAATAAGATGGGATTTATGACTTGGAGTAAAATGTAAAGAAACAGACTACTTTGGAACAACAGGCTTCTCACTAATCTTAACCAATTCTCAACCTCTACCTATTCTCCTCTGTTTTCCCCTGGACATGAGCAGAAATACTTGATCCCAAATTAAAAAAAAAATTTTTTTTACATTTATTTATTTTCGAGAGACAGAGTAAGACAGAGCGTGAGCAGGGGAGGAGCAGAGAGAGAAGGAGACATAGAATCTGAAACAGGCTCCAGGCTCTGAGGTGTCAGCACAGAGCCCGACACGGGGCTCGAACTCACGGACCGTGAGATCATGACCTGAGCCACCCAGGCGCCCCCCCATCCCGAATTTTAAAGTGTAGACTGAGCGCCTCCATTGGGTATCAGCAATACAGGTTGTAAAGATGCTTGACAAAGAAAATCTTGCAGAAAATATCCTACCGGACTGATCTTTGCATCCCACCCGCAGAGATGAGATTCACTCTGACCGCATGGTGGAGTTCTTTGGACCTGAGGACTAGACGACTCGGGTCCTCTTCCCATCCGCGGGAATGCAGAAAGAGAAAGAAACATCCCCAGATAACACTGCAATCAAGCTATAGGCATGTGTTCCTGACGGTTGTCCTTCAAATCACCTCTTTGGTCACCTGTTTTGTCTCAATCCTTTCCCTCTTCCCTTCCCATTGGGGTGCTATCTGCTCAGTGTTTGTAGAACAGTTTGCACGGAACAACCCCTTAGTAAGCATAATTATCCAAGCCTACAAGGAAAATTGCTTTCTGTTCAGTTTTAGGGGGGAAAAAAGCAAACCCTTAGCTAAAACAAAACAAAACAAAAATCCCATAAATGCGTGTGCGTGCACACACACACACACACACACAGAAACTGCTCACGCCATTTAGGTGTCTCAACCATATTTTTAAGAACTCAAGTTTTAGGGGCGCCTGGGTGGCCCCGTCGGTTGGGCGTCCGACTTCGGCTCGGGTGGCGATCTCATGGTTTGTGGGTTCGAGCCCCGTGTCCGGCTCTGTGCTGACAGCTGGGAGCCTGGAGTCTGCTTTGGATTCTGTGTCTCCCTCTCTCTTCTCTGGTTATCCCCCATTCATGCTGCCTCTCTCTGTCTCTCAAAAATAAAATAAAATATAAACCATTTTTTTTATTTTTTATTTTTTATTTTTTTAATTTTTTTACCGTTTATTTATTTTTGGGACAGAGAGAGACAGAGCATGAACGGGGGAGGGGCAGAGAGAGAGGGAGACACAGAATCGGAAGCAGGCTCCAGGCTCTGAGCCATCAGCCCAGCGCCTGACGCGGGGCTCGAACTCAAGGACCGCGAGATCGTGACCTGGCTGAAGTCGGACGCTTAACCGACTGAGCCACCCAGGCGCCCCTAAACCATTTTTTTTTAAATGAAAAGAACTCAAGTTCTAAAACCGGGCACATGAGATTGTTTCTTCAAAGCAGCTGGCCCCTGACTGCTCTCTGGTTCTTCCACCAACAACCTGCCAGATTGGAGTAAGAAATAATAAGGGAAAAGCTAAGGCCAGAAGAACTTTTACTATCGGCTCCAAAACCCATTTTTTGGAAGAATTTGTATTTGTGGGAGAGACCCTTCTTTCAGGAGAATTAAAGTCTGCCATGGTGCGGCTGCTTTCTAACGTTTATCTACAGGAGTGGCATTCAAAATATCGAATAACTAGACTTGCAAGGGTCAGAACGGATGGTCAACCTGTTAGAACAGATGCCAGCCACAGACAATGCCCTACAGCTGTGCCAGCGCACGGAGCTGAGTATGAGCTGTCCTTATACATCACTGAGTCGCCTGAAGAATTTTCACTGGCCTCCACTCTGCCTGTGTCTCCTTGCTCAGCATACAAATGCATTATGATGAATATAAAAAAGTCTGGAAACTGCATCCCCTTCTTAATGAAAGTCTACTTCAATTCCATTCCATACTTCCCTTCCAGCGTCTGTAAAAAAGAACAAAAACCACACACACACACACACACACACACACACACACACACACACACACAGGAACAGCAGTAGTGTGGAACGATTCTGTGTCGGAAACCATGTGGATGTCATTTTTAACCCTGTTCTTAAATACATATTTCGTAGATTAGTTTACAGTTCTGGTTTTGTCATCATACACATTTAGATCAAACTAAGAAAAAAAATAGATGTTTTTCTTAAGTTAGAAATGTAACAGGGGCACCTGGGTGGCTCCGTCGGTTGAACGTCTGACTTCGGCTCATGTCATGATCTCACTTCGGCTTGTGAGTTCGAGCCCCGTGTCGGGCTCTGTGCTGACAGCTCAGAGCCTGGAGACTGCTTTGGACTCTCTCTCTCTCTCTCTCTCTCTCGCTCTCTCGCTCTCGCTCGCTCTGCCCCTCCCTTACTCATGCTCTGTGTGTGTGTCTCTCTCTCAAGAGTAAGTAAAATGTTAAAAAAATCGTGTTAAGAAATATATTGTTAATATTTAGGGAGCGGATGAATTTTCGAGCGCCTGTGTCACAAATTACCACAAAGTTGGTGGCTTAAAACAACAGATACTTGTATTTGTCCTGGAGACCACAAATACAAATTTAAGGTGTGGGCTGGGCCATCTCCCCCTTCCCCGCCCCAGAAGCTCTCTGGAAGATTCCATTTCTCACCTTCTGCCAGCTCCTGGTGACTGTGTCATTTCTTGTGACGATGCCACACCAGTCTCTGGTTTTGTATTCACATCCCCATCTCGTCTCTTGCCTGTGTCTTCCTCACTGTCTGTGTGTCTTTCAGGAGGGCACTTATCATCCAATTCAGGGCCCACCCAAGTCATCCAAGATGATCTCCTCACTACAAGAGCCTTCACTTAGTTGTCTGCAAAGAACCTTTTCCCAAATGTTCCCAGGGATTTGATGTGGATGTATCTTTTGGAAGGCCAGCATTCAACCCACTACAGGGAAGATAGGAACAAGAAAGGAGACAGACAGGGGCGCCTGGCTGGCTCAGTTGGTAGAGCATGGGACTCTTGATCTTGGAGTTGTAAGTGGGAGCCCCATGTTGGGTATAGAGATTACTTGAAAATAAAATCTTAAAAAAAAAAAAAAAGGAGATAGAATCAGGAAAAAACAAAACAAAACAAAACAAAACAACTAATGGACAGCCTGAGTGTAAATTGTAGAAAAAAACAAAACAACTAATGGACAGCCTGAGTGTAAATTGTGGAAAGAAATGGTAAGGAAGGAAAAAAAAAAAAAGAAACCTGTTAAGTCTTTTTATAGATTAAATCTGTGTAGTAATATTTACCTAAGCATAGCTGTCTTGAATGGTTCCACTGCTTTGCCTTGTGCTGACATTAATATTTGGTATTTCTACTCTATCTTTCTCATAAGAGCTTAAGCACGCCATGAGCATTTCCAAATATCTACCCTTTGATTTTTTTTAAGTTTATTTATTCATTTTGAGAGAGTGTACGAGTGCACGCTCACAAAAGCAGGGAAGGGGCAGAGAGAAAGGGAGAGAGAGAATCCCAAGCGGGCTCCGCACGGTCGGCACAGAGCCCAGTGCGGGGCTCAAACTCACGAATTGTGAGCTCATGACTTGAGCCCAAATCAAGGGTCCAACACTTAACCGACTGAGCCACCCAGGCACCCCTATGCCCTTGGATTTTGACTTCTCTTAAGCCTAATAACTGTTGAGCATTAAAAGTCGGATGGGCAGGGACAGGCAGAAAGCGGAACACAAGCTGAGTTCCCAGTTGATCACAAACCGTTTCTCACATGTGGCCGTGGGGAATTTTACGGTTTCCGGTTGCCTTCGCATCATCACGACGGTGGCATCCTCTGGAAGGCCCGATTTTCACACGCTGCCTTGCGGGGTGTAACGCTCCCGCCAGGCTAAAGATCATCCTGGACCCCCACCCCATCACCATGAACCCCTTCCAGCCTGTGACCTTGCACACTCTCCACGTGGCCACCACGTCTGTCACCACCCCTCTGCCCCCAACTCCTTCAGACCGACGTGCGTCACCACTTCTGTCGATTCCACGTTAATCCCTGCAGAATTCCCTTTACACACGGCTCCCACTCCGAGTATTAAACGCATATTTCTCCCTGGCTGCTTCTAGTTCTGAATTTGCGTGTTTCAGCTGGGTGGGTTCTGTAAATCTCGTATGTCCTTTCGTTGACTGCCTCCTCTCTCCTATTAATTTGTTATTAAAATTTTTTTAATGTTTATTTATTTTTGAGAGAGAGAGAGAGAGAGAGGGAGGGAGGGAGACACAGAATCCGAAGCAGGCTCCAGGCTCTGAGCTGTCTGCACAGAGCCCGACGCAGGGCTCGGACCCACAAAATGTGGTCATGACCCGAGCCGAAGTCGGACGCTCGGCCGACTGAGCCACCCAGGTGCCGCTTTCCTATTAAATTTTAAGCTCTGGAAGATCAGGGGTCTTATCTGCTATTTACTTTGAAAGTAGTATGTGGATTCAACTGGTAGGCAATTAATGCTGTTACCGGGCTGAAGCCTAGGGGGTGGTTCTCAAACCCTGATGAACTACTGAGTCATGTGGAAGTCTTGCTAACACGCAGGTTCTGGACCAGACCTTGAGACGCTGCATTTCTCCCAAGCTCTCAGGCGACCAGGATCTGCCCGTCTAGGGAACTGTACTTTGAGTAGTGAGTCTTAGGGCCCCAAACAAGTTTCAAGGAGGGCATTTCCACGTTAAGTGTATCCTGAAGAAGGGATGGGAACAAGATTGCCATGGGGCTAAGTGACACTGAGAGTGACCGCAGGGAAGCCTTCCTCACTTGGATCCTCTGGGTAAAAATCCCACACAGGCTGCATTGAGAATTCCCGTTACAGGTGACATGATGTTCTGCACTGTTCCTTTTTAGTGCTTCCCTCCTTCCTTTTCAAATTAAAATCCCACAGCTCCTGGGTGGCTCAGGCAGTCGAGTGCCCAACTCTTGATTTCGGCTCAGGTCATGATCCCAAGGTCATGGGGTTGAGCCCTGTGTTGGGCAGCACACTGAGTGTGGAGCCTGCTTGAGACTCTCTCTCTCCCCCTCTCTCTCTCTGCCACCCCTCCCTCACTCACACACTCTCCTTCTTTCTCAAAAAAAAAAAAAAAAAAAAAACCTCACAAAAAACCCTCTTTTCAAGAATGCTGTCGGATGACCGTTTTCTTTCATTATCCATACAGGAAGATGATTTTCTTTTTTTTTTTTTTAATTTTTTTTTTAACGTTTATTTATTTTTGAGACAGAGACAGAGCATGAACGGGGGAGGGTCAGAGAGAGGGAGACACAGAATCTGAAGCAGGCTCCAGGCTCTGAGCTGTCAGCACAGGGCCCGACGCGGGGCTCGAACCCACGGACCGCGAGATCATGACCTGAGCCGAAGTCGGCCACTTAACCGACTGAGCCACCCAGGCGCCCCAGGAAGATGATTTTCAATAGCAACAGAGCCGAGCCATGATTGCAAGGATCATAATTCACAGGTTTGTCTTCTGCGGTGACACAAACCCAGACTCTGTATGCACACCTCTCGGCATCAGGAGCCATAGGGACGTTATAGTAATGGATCAGAGGAAGGCTTCACTGAGGTGGCATTCAGGGTAGAGAAGAGGGTCAAGAAAAGATAACCGGATGTGTGTGTGTGTGTATCTGTCCCGCTGCCTGCTGAGGGTCACAGGAAGGACAGTGCCGGGAGCCACTGGGCACAGCCATCTTCTTCCAAACTCCCGCCAGCATTAAGGTTTATTGCATCCTGGTCCTTTCTCCAGCCACCTTCTATTGTGACAATAGGAGACAGTGCCTTCTCGGCCTCCCGGTTGGGCCCGAGACACTACGAGTCCCACATCTTCTAAGACCAGCGTGGTCGCCTAGAACTTGCAGCATTGATGGAAATGTTTTACCCTCTGCCGGGACTGATTCAGTAGCTACTAGGTACATGGGACTACCGGGCACGTGAACTGCGGCTGGGGCAACTGAAGGACTGAATTTTAGTTTTGTTTAATTTTAATCAACTTAAGTATAAATAGCCACCGGTGGCCAGTTAGAAGCTGCAAATTCAAGAAAGGGAGTTGAAGGAGATGAATCCCCAGCCAAGGATATGGCACTCAGAGGTATACCTTTGTCTTTTTGAGTTGAATAAATCGCCACCATAACGGTGGGGCATCGTTTTTAATATTTGAGCCCAAGCTGGCGGTCGAGGCCGTGTTCTCTGTGCTATACCACTTGGCCAATTAAAAGAGAGACCCCCGGAGCCTGTAGGTCTGGTTTAGTGTTCCGTGAGTGCATAAAGGATTGCAGCGGGCTTAGCTGTTTTAGTAGGACCATATGGGGTTAACGCAGGTCTCTTGGTCCATGAGGCATTAAGGTGGGAAAAACATGCAATTTAAAAAAAATTTTTTTTAACGTTTATTTATTTTTGAGACAGAGAGAGACAGAGCATGAACGGGGGAGGGTCAGAGAGAGAGGGAGACACAGAATCTGAAGCAGGCTCCAGGCTCTGAGCTGTCAGCACAGAGCCCGACGCGGGGCTCGAACCCACGGACCGCGAGATCATGACCCGAGCCGAAGTCGGCCGCTTGACCGACTGAGCCACCCAGGCGCCCCAAAACATGCAATTTTAAAAAGCCGTTGAAGAAGAGACGCGTCCTTTTTTTCCCAGAAGGTAGTTAAGAGGTGATACAGTTTAGGGGAGGGATCTGAGGATTTGGAAAAGAGAATAACAAAGGTTTGCCCGTAACACAACGCAATGCATTCTGTCGTATACCCCCGCTGATATAACAGAGGGGTCTTTTGCTATGCCTAGAGTAAGAATTATAATGAGCCAGGGACTGAGTGGTAGGAATCGGACACTGAGCAGATACAGTGAGATTTACCCGTGGCTGGTTCTCAGCTGGTCATCGAGGTGAGAAGAGAAGGGTCCCTGAAGGCCCCAGGGGACACCAGGAGAGACTAGCTGTCTACTTCAAGAGCCTGCAACTCCAACACGTGAATTCCACGTGAGTCTCTGGCACCTACTTCTCCAGCAGGCTATGGCACCGCTTGACGTCCCAAACTGTGTCATGAAGAAGAAACTGCTGATTTGGGTGGAACATTTTGCAGATGAGAAGCAATATCAATGAGGGAGTGGTGGCATTGCAATGATCAGACGCTTATTAGGACACGGGAATTTGATATCCCCAGTGGACTGTCGGCATTTTTATGTGGGAGGGGAACCATCACGTGTGGAACTGGCCCAGTTGGAGGAGAGGCTAGCAGTGACTTGCCTTTGGGGGGGGGGGGGTGTCAGTCACAGGCTATTATGAAATTAACTTTGGGGAAAGTTCCTAGAAACCACTAGTGGTGATAATACCTCCTTTGATAGTATTTCAGTGGCCTGGGGGAAAAAAGGGGTTAAGGTCGTGGTTCACAAGGAAGGAGGTTTAATAGGAAGCCGGAGCCCCCAGCCTGGGAGCTAGACCCCCTGGCTCTAAGCACCTGTTTCACCATTCATGCTTTGCATCAAGATCACAGAGGGGAGCTTGTTAAAGCTACAGATTCCTGGCCCTCCACTGACCTCCTAAACCAGAATCCCAGTGCCCAGTGTCCCCAGAGCTCTACTTTTTTAAATGTTCATTTAGTTTTTGAGACACACACATACAGACACACAGAGCACAAGCAGGGGAGGGACAGAGACAGAGGGAGATGCAGAATCCAAAGCAGGCTCCAGGCTCTGAGCTGTCAGCACAGAGCCCGACACAGGGCTCGAACTCATGAACTGCGAGATCATGACCCAAGCCGAAGTCAGAAAGCTTAACCGACTGAGCCACCCAGGTGCCCCAAATCTCTATTTTTTAAATAAGTACCCAAGGTGGTTGTGATTTGCGCCTTCTCCAAGCCTTAGTTCTCTGAAAGGTGATGCAGGATTTGGCAACATCCGAGTCAAGATTACCGTAATAGACATAGTATGATTTAGTTTTTGTAAAGCACACGACAAACTCGATTAACTCGTATCTGTCACAACCCCACTGAGCCATGGGTTTGCCTTATTTAACACACTTCTCTCTTTGGACATCTCGACAGATGTCATTCGCCTGGCTGAGCCTTCTTCACCGTGCTAAGACAGCTGGGGGAACCTTCGAGCCAAATGAGCTGGGTTCCCTGAGTTGCAAGTTGTTTCTGAGGATTGATAAAAGCAGCCTTTCCTGTTCCGTGTTATTCTAAGTTTGAAGGACGCCGGTGGAAGGCCCCCTTCAGGTTGGGGGGATTTTTACGCAGGGTGAAAAGATCAGTTATGCCCTAACAGGTTGCCGGCTCCGGCGAAAAGTCAAGGGCGGTGGGCTGGACCCAGCAGAGAATGGTGATGTGTTCTGGCCCACGAGAGGGGCGCTCGCACCCCGAGGGCTCCGAGCGCAGCTGCCTCCGGTGTGGCCCATCTTGCTTGCATTTGGCGGCGCGAGGCTCCAAGACCAGGGGGAGGGGGGGGCTGGCGTCCTGCCCCCGAGCTGGAGAGGGAGCGAAGGTAGCTGCAAAACCCAGCAGGCGCGAATCGCCGGGGCCCAGATTGACGGAGGGTGGGGCCGCGGGGAGGCAGTGCACGCGAGGCCGCGGGAGAGGTGGGCGCGCCGCGTCCCAGGTGCGACCGCCGAGCGCCTCCCGGAAGCCCTCCTCGCGCCGCGGGGTTCGGATTGGCTCGGGCGGCGAGGTCGGCGAGGTCGAGACCCTTTCGGCGCCTTCCCCACCCCACCCCCCTCGACCCGCCCCGCGGCGGTGGCGATGCCGTAGAGACGCGGGCGCGGGGCCGGGCGGGGGCATGCTGGCCGGGCGGCGGGGCGCGGGTGGCAGCGCGCGGGGGCCCGAGCGGCGCCCGGCCCGGGGCGCCCGGGGGCCGGATGGCGGAGCCCACGCGCGCCGCGGAGCCGGGGAGGTTTGCGCTCCGCTCGCCGCGCTGCAGGGAGGGCGCGGTGCCAGCAGCGAGCGCCCAGGGACCCAAAAAGAAAGCTTTTTATTTGCCGAAGATGAAGCCCCTGAAGGAGCCCGCCCCCAACAACAACAACGTGTCCTTTGTGATCCATTGTCAACTGGGCAAGGAGATCAAACACATTTGCAGCAACTGCAGTCGGGGGGAGGACGCCCGGGACGGTGAGTGCCGAGGCCCGTCGGGGCGGCGGCGGCGAGCGCGGGAGGCGGGGAGGTGGCGCGGCCGGCCGGTCCCCAGTTTGGGGGCGCCGCCGGCGTGTCTCCCCGGAGAACTGTGGGGACATCCGCCCGCCCGGCACTTTGTGGAGTGCAGCCCGGAGCCACACCGGGACCGCATCCGAGCAGCTGTATTTGCAGCCTCAAATGAGGGCTTTGAAACAGTTAAATGGGCAGCTCTGGGATTTCCTCTCCGGGAGGTGGGGTTTGGGGAGGGGGGTGGGGTGGAGATTTGTCAGCGGTAGCATTATTAGCTTCAAAAAGGTGATTACACCTGCTTTCCTAGTTTTCCGGGCTTCTTAGCCATTCATTCTCCCTCCCATCTTTGCGCTCTGATGGGCTTTGCCCGGGCGGCGTTACAGATGTGGGGTTCGGGTGGGTTCACTTTGGAGAGGCGGTTCGGCCTCGGCCACGGCGCCCTGGAGACTTGTGGAGTTGTTGAATGGTTTCTGTTTGGAGTGAAACATGGCTGTGATTTTTGGAGCGCAGCTGCCGGCCCCTCTTGGAATGATGCCCCAGTGGCCAAAACGTGGGAGGTGGGGGAGGGGCCTGCAGCGGCTTCCTGCAGGTGAGCCCGTGCGGGTGCGAGCCCGAGAGCTCCCCCAGACCTGATCTGAAGTGGGGCGGGGAGAGGGTGCCGGGCCGCCAGCGACTCTGGGCTGGAGGAGCCCAGAACGAGGGACAGCTGGCGCGGACCAGGCAGCAGCCTCTGCAGATGTGGACGCGCCCGTGCATTTGGCCGGAGCCTCCGGGCGGTTCCGAAGCAGCTCACAGAGCCGACCCCGGAGGGCCCCTGAAGGCCGCAGAAAAGTTTTGGGCGGTAGGTTTTGCAGGGAGAGCATTAGCTCCTGGCCAGCCAGAAGCTCATGGCCTCGCTGACACGCACACTTGCTTGGGCAGGCAGATTTTCCCATCCACCACGAGGGTTTCCCTTCTTCCCTTTGGAAGAACAGAGAGTATCCCTCCTCCGGTCCTTGAGGGCCTCTTCAAGTGCAGAGTAATGAAGGGACTGTGGCTTGGCTAATGTCTTTTCAAAATTAGAGTCCTGCCCGCGTAATGATACTTTTCTTTGATTAAACTGTGAGAGAGGCTATGCAGGATGGCACCAGGCATGCAGAAGGAGACCTGGGGCCCTCCTGGCGCACAGAGCACACCAGTGAATCTCCTGTGAGGTGTGGGGGAGGAGATCCTTTCATGAGAAGCACACACTTACCGACTTGCGGTTTGGTCCTTTGGGTACTGTATAAACTGAGGGCGCTTCTGGAATATAAACGGATGAACGGGATGATGCAAAAGCAGACTTTTGCCATGTAATGAATGTGATAGAGCATGAGATGCAGGCTAAACTGTTCAGTGAATCAGTCTGTGGACTGATGTGCTCCACACATGGGCTGCTCTCACAGCCTTGGGAGTTGATTTAAATTAGGATCGGGAAATGTGGCTACAGCAAGGAAAGGTTCCGTGTCTGCACTCAAGGATGCGTGGTTACCCAGGGGTATGAATGCTGTCATTGGTATACGTGTTGGTGCACACGGTCAGAGGAGGCAGGCTTGTATTTTTAGCTTATGGCACTTATTTATGCTTGGGACACGCATCATCTCTGCGGTCTCAAACACCCTGGAATGCCTTAAGGAACGCCCTGTGGATGTTCGCATATCCTCTGATGCAACTAAAGTATTTAATTCAAAGGATGCTAGTATGGGGGAGACCTCAGGTGACCGTGTCTACGTGGCTAACCCTGCCTTCCTAATGCGTGTGGTGCGCTCCTGTAGTCCAGGAAATAGAAGGAGGTTGAGTTTCGCCCTTCTTTTATGGCCGGAGCCCCGAACAGTGCTGCCCGCTGTCAAGGGGAAGGAAGTTCCAGTAAATTTCACTTCCTGCAAAGAAGAACCTCGTAGGATGGCTCATCATGAGTGAACTTTTCTGTTCGAGAAGTTCTCTAGAAGCTCTTTTCGACGTGACTCCTCTTTTCTGTATGCCGGGAGAGCCAGCTCTTTTGAAGGGAATGTGGAGGAGAGATTGTCCTGCAAACAGATTTGGTGGGGCTCCATTGAGGAGGAGTTTTCCTGCGTTGTTTCCAGCACCATGAATGTGTCTGGTTTCTCGTGCGGCATTGAGGAGGCCACTTAGTGGCAACCCAGGAAAATTGTGCTCGAGTTGGCAAGTCTTCACTTGAAATGTTACGTGGGCAATATGTTATAGAGGCCTTGCTCACGGACTCTCTCACTCGATTTCTTTATATAGAAGATGGCAGGGGTGCCTGGGTGGCTCAGTCGGTTAAGCGGCCGACTTCGGCTCAGGTCATGATCTCGCGGTCTGTGAGTTCGAGCCCCGCGTCGGGCTCTGTGCTGCCAGCTCAAAGCCTGGAGCCTGTTTCGGATTCTGTGTCTCTCCCTCTCTGCCCCTCCCCCACTTGTGTCCGTCTGTCTCTCAAAAATAAAACATTAAAAAAAAGAAGATGGCAGTTATTTTAAACATATTTAAAAGCAAATTTTGTTAACTTTCAGTTAAAGACCACCGGTAACTAAAAATATTTGGCTAACATAGAATACTTTAAAAAGAAGTATTTCTGGCTGAGCATTCATTAAAGGTGAAGTTACATTTATCAATTGCCATTTTACTTAAGAGTGTTAAAAAAAAAAAAAGTTCCTGATATCTACTAACTAGTATTAAAGATGCTTTGCTGACCTTATTCGAAGTAAACTTTTACTTAAAAAAAAAAATTGTGAACTACAGGTCACCACTAATGGTCAACGATAGGTTTGTTTCGTTCATTTTTGCTGTTTTGGTGACATTACTGAAGCCATTTGCAAATCAGGAAACCAGCTTCTGTTGTATTTCAGTGCTAAAGGCCAAGTACACAGAGCAAGTACAGGGTAGAAGAAAGATTCAACCCTCGTATGTTTGTCTCTAAAATCAAGGTGCTTTCCATCTTGCCATCAAATTGATTTTAAGTGTCACCCACACTGAATGCAGAGCATTAGGTACTATGGTGTGTGTGTGTGTGTGTGTGTGTGTGTGTGTGTGTGTTATATACATGTGCAGAGTTAATAGACCATGTTTATTAGGATATGGAATGAGAATTGCAGAACTTCCTAGTACATTATTTTTTTTTTAATCCGCCTTATCTACTTGACAGGTTGGAATTGGTAGGAACAGAGGGAGAGAAAGTTTTAGCTAAGTAGATTAGAAGTAATGCACATTGTAAAGCTATAAGAAACATGGCTAAATCATCACAGAACTTGCATTGGAAGTCAATATGAGAATATGATTTAATTTACAAATAGTTGAAAATCAACTTTAAGGAGGAATCTATTCTAGAAGGCAAGGTATTTCTGTATATAATTTTGTACATACTTACATACTGTATTTTCTATTCTTATTTGAATCCCTTTTAAGTCTGTTAATAGGGAGGGATCACCATAGGAATTATAACATCATGAATCATTACTAAGATGTAATGTCAAGTAATTGTAATAGAAATAAAATATTTTTAACATCTTAAAACACTTTTTAGGACAATTTTGAGGGACACCTGGGTGGCTCAGTTGGTTAAGCGTCTGACTCTTGATCTCAGCTCAGGTCTTGATCTCAGGGTTATGAGTTGAAGCCCCACATTGGGCTCCACACTGGGCATGAAGCCTGCTTAAAACAAACAACAACAAAAAGAACAAAAATACTTGGAAGCTTCTGTCTTATGGTGGCATATTTTAAAAGTAATCAAATGATTTAGAGATAAGACCTACTGATTGCAGGTTGCTGTGCCTTTCACATATGATTGATCAATATTTCAAGGTTGCCATTTTACCAAACATCATTTCTACTCAAATATTCACACAGAAATTCACCAATCCATTGACTCACTAGATACATTTCCAAATTTTGTTTACGGATTAGAAATATTTTCCGTGTTTCCTAGTGGATTCCAATTGGAACTTTTTTTTTTCAAAAAAATTTTTTAATGTTTATTCAATTTTGAGACAGAACAGAGACAGAGCATGAGCAGGGGAGGGGCAGAGAGCAAGGGAGACACAGAATCTGAAACAGGCTCTAGGCTCTGAGTTGTCAGCACAGAGCCCGACGCAGGGCTCGAACTCATGGACCGCGAGATCATGAGCTGAGCCGAAGTCAGATGCTTAACTGACTGAGCCACCCAGACACCCCAAGAACTTTTTTTAAGTGCATTTATTTTGAGAGGAGGAGGGGAAGAGAGAGTGGAAGAGAGAGAATCCCAAGCAGGCGTCTCACCATCAGCACAGAGCCTGATGTGGGGCTCGAACCCACGAACCGCGACATCATTAACCTGAGCCGAAACCAAGAGTTGGATGCTTAACCGACTGGGCCACCCAGGCGCCCCTCCAATGGAAGCTTTTAGAGTGACAACAATTTGTCCTAATATTCCTCTGTGACGGACTCTAGGGTTCATTCAGCAAGATAGCCTTTTGGGAGAGAATGCCTTTTGGATTTCTGTGGGTCAGAGCCCTCATTTTGTAGGTGAGAAAATTGAGGTGCATAATGGTCAGGCGAACAGTCGCCCGTGGACCCAATCACCACTCGGTGTCAGGGCTACTAACCGAACCTGTTCCTTTGTGAAGGAAGCCATTTCTAGTAATGGCCCAAGACTGTCTCCTGACTCCACTCACTAGCTGGGTCACTTTAGGATACCATGGTATCCTTTCCTGTGTGTGCAGAACGAAAGCACCCATTTCTACTCTACGTTTAAGAGTTAAAACCCATGCCTCTAATAAGTCCGGTGGAGTAGAAATGAGACTAGGGAAGAGCCCCTTCAGCATTGCACAAGTCAGGAGAATTTTGTTGTTGTTTTAAAGCCTTCGCAACGGTGACCAGTTATGTTCTAGGTAAAAAGACTCACGTGTAGATCTGAATTTACAATGGCTAAGCTTTTGTTTTTGGTCTGTTGAGTAATCAAAAAAATGGGCAAGGGGAGATCTAGTTGTTTCTCCGAGAGGAAGAGGAAAGGCCAGGAGCTGAAGGAAGTAGTGACTGGAGGGATGTCTGGGTGGCACAGCGAGTTAAGCGTCTTGATCTTGGCTCACGTCATGGTTTTGAGGTTCATGAGTTTGAGCGCTGACGGTGCGGAGCCCGCTTGGAGTTCTCTCTCCTTTTCTCTGCCCCTCCCCTGCTTGCCCTCTCTCTTTCCCTCAAAAAGAAAGAAAGAAACTTTAAAAAATATACTTAAAAACAAAGAGAAGTGATTGGAAGATTTAATGGACGTGGGCCTGACGAGCCCTCAGAGTCAAAGGGACGGCTCTGGAGGACGTGGTCCTCCAGCAAGAGACGGAGGCAGGAAACTGCTTCCTTAAGGTCAGGAGAGCCTAGGAAAAGCTCTGACTTGGGCTGAGCATAGAGGCTGTGTGGAACCCTGGAAAGGGCACTCGCTCAGCCAGTAGGGCAGAATGGAGAGGAAGGGCTTAGCAAGATGTTGGGACTGGTGTACTGAGGGGGGAATGTTAATGCAGTTGGGTTCTTAAAACTTTCTTGCAAAGCATCATGGACTCCCAGCCATGGAGCCGTTGACTGATTGTCTTACAAATAGTGTTAAAATCAGCAGCTGGAGTGTGCCGGGCCCCCTTGGCTTAGCGATAGACACCAACAGGTACAACGACCAGTTACGGCCTTTGAAGAGTCTGGACTTGAGTGAGAACAGCAGGAAGTAAACTGCTGAATTACCAGAGGGGAGCCACTAACTGTGTGAGTAAAGCAGGAGGGCTTCCTAGAGGAGGTGGTATTTGCAATATCACAATAGAAGAGTCCTTCCGGTAAGGAAAAAAAAAAAAAAAAACAAAAAAAAAACCCAGCAAGAAAAACCCAACAAGACATACGCAAACGATGGAAGCTATAAAAGAGCATGGCTAGCTCAGGAAAAGGGAGAAGTTCAGCAGGTAGAACTTGAAATGGATGGGGAAACGAACATGACTTCGTTTGGAAACATACGTTTTTTCTAGCAATATATGAAGCGTTTTTGTGTGCCATGTTAAGTTTTGGGAATATAAAAATCAGTAAGACTGTATGGTCTTTGCCCTCAAATAGCTTATAAAAATTTTTTTAATGTTTATTTATTTTTGAGAGAGAGAGGGAGACAGAGTGCGAGCTGGGGAGGGGCAGGGAGAGAGGGAGACACAGAATCCGAAGCAGGCTCCAGGCTCTGAGCGGTCAGCGCAGAGCCCGACGCGGGGCTCGAACCCACGAACCGTGAGATCATGACCTGAGCTGAAGTCGGACGCTTCACCGACTGAGCCACCCAGGCACCCCTACCCTCAAGTAGCTTACAAAGTAGTACAGGGAGATGCGTAGACAAGTGTGTGTGCAGAAGTTTTAAAAGGGTTTGAGAGAGAAAGGTATTGTTTGAGAAGCTGAAAGTAGAGAATGGTCAGCCCCACCCTGGGAACGAGGGAGGTTAGGAAGATCCTGGGACCATTTCCAGAGTTTGGATTCCACCCAGTGAGCACT
Source organism: Panthera onca (assembly GCF_046562875.1). Classification (NCBI taxonomy): domain Eukaryota; kingdom Metazoa; phylum Chordata; class Mammalia; order Carnivora; family Felidae; genus Panthera; species Panthera onca. The sequence goes on along the minus strand of NC_138343.1, from coordinate 15,704,589 downwards.
GAAGGCTGCACACAGATTTTTTTAAGCAGAGGTGGTGTGAACAAGTTACCTTTTAAAAACTATTAGGGAAAATCTTACACATATACAAAAGCAGACTGAAAAAGATAAATGAGCCCCTCTAAATTTATCACCCCCATTCCCCAGCTCCCGTGTTAATGTTGAAGCGCATTGTGAGTGGGTTTTTATGATGGTGTTGCTGGCAGACAAGAGAAAGGTCCCTAATGCCACAGCCACTCAGAGTTCAAGAAAGGGCGTTTCAAGACCTTGAGCGGTGAGTGTCAAAAGATCAAGATTCTGTGATTCTGTCACAGACCCTTAACAAAGCCCCAGGAACACCTTCCAGCACCAGCGGCTCAGAGTCACGTGGCCTTATTTTTTAGCAGAGCTTTGAACTCCTGTGTGATTTGACTAATAATTTCCCCTTCCATTTTAATATCTTTTGTTCTGCAGACGGCATCTGTAAATACTGCCTTCGTTTGGGAGAAAAGATGTTAAAAATATTTGTAAGATCTGTAGCTTGAAATATACCCACGTGTCTAAAGGAGATAAAAAGGATTCATGCATAAGATCTATATATGAAACCGTATTGGTGGAAGGAGGGATCGATAACGTGCTTACTGGCTCCAAGCTTTCATTTCTGCAGTTTGCTAATTCATAAGAATGGCAAAAAACCTTTTTGGGCTTCCGTAGGTGTTTAGAGTTTCAAGTCCTGTGTGAAAGGAGGGGCGCAGTGAGCCAGTTAGCAGTTACCTCTGACGGCTCCGAGCTCTGTGCCAAGTAAGCATTTGTGTTGAAATTGTTGTTACCGCCAGAGGCCCTGGGGGAGCACAAGGGATGAGCTTCCCTTCGACCAGCAGGTTGATAAGGGAGAGAAGGAAAAGGCCAAAGGGCTGCAAGTTGCAGAGATCCGGGTAAGCGAACCAGGAGCTGAACAAGAATCCGGTTGTCGGGATGGAAACAGAACAGTGGAGATTCTCTGTCTCGGGACAAGACAGCCGGAACGCTCGCAGTAGACCGCGTGCAAGAGACAATGGGATGGTGGCTTTGGCAGTCATTTCCACCTCGGAGGCTGGAGGAAGGGTAGAACACGGTCACTGATTGATTCACCTAACAAGCATTGATGGCGACCGTGAACTTGACGTGTGAGATAGCTAAAGGATGAGTTTGTGCTGTGGGAACACCTAGCAGAGGGCTTCCTTCTTGCTATGCAGAGGTAGACTGAGGACGTTGCGGACGCCTAGGTGGGGGGGGGGGGGGGGGCTCCACCTTCTTGAGAGAGAAGTCTAGAGTGGGGGGAGAACGGCACGTGAGCTCAATCGTGGTGGGTGAATAGCATTGGCCTGGCAGAGCTACCTGAAGGGAAGTGTCCCTCAGGCAGGATCCAGACCAGAGACAGGAATGGGTTAAGAGGCCCGGGGAGAGGACATTAGTTATAAAGTGCTCAGGGCCAGGGTCTTTGTTCTCTTTCCTCCTCACTGCTGTGTTTTCAGCGGCCGGAACGCACACAGATATTAGGCACTTAAACTATGTTCATCATAAGAATATACAAGTTAATTTACGAACGTGTCATCTGTTTGATAAATACGTGTTTACTTATTAAAGTGACTGCAGGGACCGTGGGGTGATAAGGCTGGAGTGGGGGGTGGGGGGTGCACCTAGGAAGGTGAGACGGGAGGCTGGGTCGAGGTCTATCATGTGGTCTGTCATGTCGAGGTCTTGACTACCAGGCCAAGGAGCTGGGACACGGGCTGTGAAAGGATGCAGGAGGCCTAGGGAGATTTTCAGAGTGTACGAAAGTTCTTTCTAGATTTACGGCTTTTTTTTTTTTTTTTAATATCAAGGCACAATTGACAAAATGGCGTAAGATGTTCAAAGCGCGTGTTGTGATGATTTGATATACATTGCGAAGAGTCCCTCCGTCTAGTTACTGAACGTATATCATCACCTCCCATAGTTACCTCTATTTTGTGAGAACACTGACGTTCCCCTCCCTTAGCTAATTTCAGTTATACATGCAGTGTTAACAGCGTGCAGTATTTGTCTTTCTTTGCTGTATCTCACTTCGCGTAGTGCCCTCAAGGTACACATCCGTGTTGTTGCAAATGGCGGGATATCCTTCCTTCCCTTGACTGGATAATACTCCGTTGTGTATAGACCACATCTTTATCCATCCATCCAATGATGGACAATTAGGTTACTTCCAACTCACGGTTACCGTGAATACTACTGCAGTGAACATAGATATGCAAATACCTCTTCAATATCCAATCTATATTTCCTTTGGATACATACCCAGAAGTGAATTGCTGGATCGTATGGCAGTTCTATTTTCAATTTATCGAGGAACCTCCATACCGTTTTTTCTGTAGTGGCTGCGCATCCCTCTACGTGGTCACCAACAGTACGTAAGGGTCCCCTTTTCTCCACATCCCCGCCCACACGTCTTGTTTTAGTTTGTTTGTGTAACACAAGAGCCGTTCTAACAGGTGTAAGGTCATAGCTTGTGTGGTTTTGATTTGCGTTGTTCTGATAGTGATGTTGAGCACCTTTACCTGTACCTGTTGGCCATTTGGAGTCTTTGGAAAAATGCCCATTCAGATTCTCTGCCCATTTCTTCATTGGATTATTTGCTTTTTCACTGATGAGTTGTATGAATTCTTTTTGTATATATTTTGGATACTAACCCCCTCATCGGATATATGATTTGCACATATTTTCTCCCATTTCATAGATTGCTTTTTCATTCTGCTGGTGGTTTCCTTTGCTGTGCAGAAGCTTTTTGGTTTGATGTAGTCCCAATAGTTCCTGTTTGCTTGTTGCTTTTTGCTGTTGGTGTCAAATCCCAAACAAAACAAAACAAAACACTGCCAAAACCCATGTCGAGGAACTTCTTCCCTCTCATCTAGGAGTTTCCTGGTTTTAGGACTTACGTTCAAGTCTTTAATCCATTTTGGGTTGATTTTTGTGTGAGGTGCAGTCCAGTTTCATGCTTTTGCATGTGGTTGTCCAGTTTTCCCACAACCATTTCTTGAAGAAATGATCATTTCCCCCACCGTATATTCGTGGCTCTTCTGTCATAAACTAATTGACCATAGTGCATGGATTTTTTTCTTTCTGGGTTCAGTATTCTCTTCCGTTGATCTGTGTGTCTGTGCCAGTAGTAACACACTGTTTTGATTACTATCGCTTTATAATATAGTTTGAAACCAGGAAGTGTGATGCCTCCTGCCTTTTCTTTCTTTAAGAACGCTTTGGCTCTTTGGGGTCTTTTATGATTCCATACAAATTTTAGGGTTTTTCCCCCTATTTCTATGCAAAATGTCACTGGAGTTTTAGGTGCTTTGGGACGTAATCCATACACTATATAATTCATCCATTTAAAGTGTGTAATTCAGGGGCACCTGGCTGGCTCAGTCGGTTGAGCGTCCGACGTCAGCTCAGGTCATGATCTTGCGGCTCGTGAGTTCAAGCCCCGCGTCAGACTCTGTGCTGACAGCTCAGAGCCTGGAGCCTGCTTCAGCTTCTGTGTCTCCCTCTCTCTCTGCCCCTTCGCCCCTCCCACGCTGTCTCGCTGTCTCTCAAAAATAAATAAACGTCAAAAAAAAATGTACTTCAGCAGGTTTTAGTATATTCACAGGGCTGTGCATACATCACCACAGTGGATGTTAAAACGTTTTCATTACCCAAAAAAGAAACCTTGCCACCCCCAGCCTGTCCCTGCAATCCGCCTATCCTCCACTAACCCTAGGTAACCACCAGTCTACATTGTGTTTCTATAGAAACAGTCTGTAGACAACAGTTCTATAGACGACAGTCTACTTTTCTGTTTCTCTGTGCATTTCGTGTAAGTGGAAGTTTGATCCATTTCAAGGTTGATCTGTGGCGTAGTGTGTATCACTACTTCATTTCTTTTTATTGCTAAATTAGTGCATGGATGTGACACGTGGTGAATAATACTGCTCTGAGCATTCACGTACAAGTTTTAGTGTAGACGTAAATTCCATTTCTCTTGGGTGTTATACCTAGGAGTAGAATTGCTGGATCATATGGTTATGCCACTGACCCATCTGAGGAAGTGTCAGAGTCTTTTTCAAAGGGGCTGCCATGGTACCTGAAGGTTCCATTTTTCCACATCCTTTCTAATCTTTGTCCCCTGTATTTTTGGTGATAGCCTCTCTAGAGGATTTTTGAGAAGGAAAGAAGGTCCTGAGTTGGTGGTCAAGAAGAGAGTTAATTCACTCCATTTAAGGAAGCCAATAAGGTTTCTTTTTTTTTTTTTTTTTTAGAAAGTCTAGAGGTCTTACATAAATCTATTGCACTTTATTTATTTTTTGAGGGTTTTTATTTTAAGAGCGAGACCGAGTGCAAGTGGGGGAGGGGCCGAGAGAGAGGGGGACACAGAATCTGAAGCAGGCTGCAGGTCCTGAGCTGTCGGCACAGAGCCCAATGCCGGGCTCGAACTGACACGCTGTGAGATCATGACCTGAGCCGAAGCTCGGAGGCTCAACCAACTGAGCCACCCAGGTGCCCCAATATATGACACTTTATAATTGGCATATGTTGTTTCCTTGTGATCATCAGAACAGCCTTTTCACATTGGAACTACTATGGTGGCCATGTTAGAAAAGAGGGAACAGAGAACCAGAGTGGTCACGGCATCCTGTGTGTCATGTGCTGAGGCTGCTGTACCTGGACTGTCCCTCTGATGCCCCCTTGAAGGTGTGAGCCTCTGAGAAGACACTAGTTATTTTGGTCAATGAAGTTCAACTTTTTTTTTTTTTAAGCTTATTTATTTTGAGAGGACAAGCAAGCAGGGGAAGGATAGAGAGGATTCCAAGCAGGCTCCACACTGTCAGTGCAGAGCCCTCTGTAGGGCTCAGATTCATAAACTGTGAGATCATGACCTGAGCCAAAATCAAGAGTCAGATGCTTAACCAACTGAGCCACCCGGGCGCCCCTGAAGTTCAACTTCTCAAAGTGATTAATTAAATGTGAAAATGATTCCTCCAGAAACATCTGGGCAAAAACCAACACCCAAAGCAAACTGTCAATTCGTTAAAAAGGGCAAGAGGAGACTATGCGGTGGAGAGTGTTTGAGTAGCATTAGGAAGTGTTGGGGACCCACTTGGGTCACCGTCACCCTGAGTTTTTTCCACTTGTAAAACGAATTTACTTCTCTTCCTTAAACATGTTGCCAAGGTGCCTGAAACCCAGCTAATCAGAGCTTGGTAAGCTTTGGCTCATGAGCCCTCTGCCTGTTTTTGTAGGTTGAGGAGGTTTTTGTTTTTTTATTTATTTGTTTATTTTGTTTGTTTTACAATTTCAGATGGTTGACCAAAATCAAAGGAAGAGTAATATTTAGTGACATGACATTTAGGTGAAATTCAAATGTCGGTGTGTATAAATAAAGTTTTATTGGAACACAGCCACGCACAATCATGTATGGACCGTCCATGGTGGCAGCCGCACAGCTGAGTAGTTGCAACAGAAACCCCGTAAAACCTCCAGTATTTACTCTCTGACCCTCATCCAAAAACTTTGCTGATCCCTGACTGCATCAAAATTCCTCTAATGAGATGATGCCGCTTCTAACCATCTCTGCACAATATCTGATTCTGAGTCCAGGGGGACCCTGGCAACATCTGTGATGCTCACCCGAACCTGCGGTTCTGGTTTTTATAAAGGGCTACTTGATGTCCTAGGGTGTCCAGAGGGACAGATTTAAAGTGAAAATCCACCCAAAAAGAAACCGCTCCTGGGAATTGGGTTTGCAGACTCTCTTTGCTCCCCACCCCCACCCTGACCTTTATGTGGGCTTGAGGCTGGCACATTTTACAAAGGGAGTGGATTTCAGATCCCCACCTAAGAGTGAACCATCTTGACTCTGCTATTGTTTCTGCATGAACTTGAGAATAATCGCCTCCGCTATCTTGGCACATGGAGATTTGCCTCCACAGTAATTATTTTGCAACCCACAAGAGTAATTATAAAATCAAATAATTATCTTCTAAACAAGCTGCAACCCCAGCCGTGGTTCTTGAAGGGGGAGGGGTGCTCCCATTCTTTAATTTTCATTTTTAGACATATAACATTTCTGCCTCCCTTGTCCCCCCTCTCCCCGTACCTCAGTTCTTGTGTTATTTCAAGTACAATAACCATCTATGATGAAGCAATAGCTCCTTTCGATGCAGCCTCTTTAAAACTGTAGCTCTGCTCCAAGTTTAGGAGCAGAAAGAGAAGCCAGCAAGAAAAGGGAAAAGCAAAACCTGATTTAATTTGGGGGGGGGGGGGTAGGGTACCAGGAAATAAAATTGCAAAAGGGAAGATCCGCCTACCTAACTACATTCCTGGTGTTGGTTTGAATTACTGAGAGCCGCATTGTAGCGAGGACTCCAGATTCTGAAGGTGTTCTCAGTAAGAGCTGGCACCGGTATTTCCTGGCACAAAGGGAGGAACGAAATCCGCTCACACAGTTAGCAACCATCCATCGCTGACAGGCTGGGCACATACCAGAATTAGGTTATCACATGAGAGACTTAAAGTCTGTGTATGGGAGTTTGTCTGACATAACGCAGCAGACACTGTATGTAACGTTTATTTATATGTTGGGAAATTGATACCTGCCTGATAAACTGAGCTTACTTGCATGTGACGAAAGGGCGTGTAGAGAAGCAGATCTTAGTGACCGGGGCCGTCACAGATTTGCACATTCAAGAACGACCCTCTGCAAATTTCAGGAACTCCTTAACTTGTAACTTTCTTTGCCAGCCCGTTAAAGTCGAACACGCCACCGCCGGGAACTCACGCCCCAAATGAACACACAGTGAACCTCTTGGCTTGCCCAGGGCCCTAATGTTGTGTCATCCAGAATGAATAGTATGGTGCAGTTTCCTACCAGCCACGGATGAATTATTCATGCACTATTAAGCAGCCTGTGGTCAGAACACCACAACCCAGAGTAAAAGTGAATACAAAAGAAGAGATTTTAATATTTGCAGCTGAAAGAGCCCTTTGCAGTGGAAGTAGAGATGATGGGCTCCTGGACCCCTCCCGGCCTTTCTCGAGGTCTTTGAGGTTGGATCGTGAATGTATATGTAGATTTCTTGCGATAGGACAAGAAGAAATAGCTTGGACCACCCGGGGACTGTAGTAGTTCATCAGATTGCATGCCTGGGTTCATTTTTCAAGTTTTTTCTAGAAGGCAGAAGAGGGGGAGCATATACAAAAGGGAATATCTGTATTCATAAAGAAATAAAAGCATAACCAAGGAGAAGAGGGATTCTTTGGAAGAAAACGTAGAAACTTTGGAAGACCAGATATATATATGTGTGTGTGTGTGTGTGTGTGTACACACACACACACACACACACACATGCCAGATAAGAAGGGGGTTCTCTCTGCCCTCCCATAGCGTCCTAGAATCCCAGAGCTTTTTAGAACCACAATTTAAATGCTGTTCTCTGCTCTACTCCATTTAGATGAGACACAGTGTATTGTAGAGTGATTATTTCTAGTATATAAACATCAGGTCATAACAGGAGATTGCACCCTTAATTTTAATTACGTGGAGGTGATGAAATCTCTAATAGAGCAGCTGTGATGTAAATAAGGTATAACCACATAGGTTACAAGGAGTGTGCGTGGGGGGGTGGGCAGGGAGGGAGGGAGAGATACCCTAGGGTAGAGTTAGCTTTGGGAAATTGTACAAATCAGCTGAGGAATTACATCATGTATAAATGGGTAGGAATATAACATTTTTAGGTTCAAATTATTTCAGTAGGAATGTTTAATCACACACCAGCATTAATAATCAACTCTTAAAAAGCTGCTTAAAATGAAATTGGATCAGGTGTACAATCCCTTTTTCTCCCTTCTTCTTGTTGATGGCTCTGAAATTCACCATTGGATTTACCAGCAAGTGTTGAAGACCACAGAGGAGTGACATTTAGCATTTACACCGTAAGTGTGACAGATGGGTCAGTGTGTGTTACCAGCTCAAAGTACGTAAGTCCCCGCGAATGAAATGGCCCACATTTACTTTGAAAATATCAGAGCCTAAATTACAGTAAGATTTAACTGGGAGGATTTCCACCATGATTTTGGAAAGCAGACGCAGCTTATTTTTATTGCAAAATCCTAAGAGTGCAATTCCTGGCAGTGTTTACCAGAGAGAAGGAATTAGCAGCCTCATGGGGGAGGGTTAGGAAAACAGAGCACCCTGTGGGAATGAGCTCCTGCATCTCGGTTCCAAGAGCCTCAGCCGAAGCTGACCTCAGACAAGCCACTCAGTCCCAACCTCTGGTTTCCTTCTTGCGAAAGGGGGTACAGGATAGGAGGCCCCGTTGCTGGTTTTTCCAGAGGGTCTCGAGACTGTGCAGGAGGCAACCGGGACGTTTTCGGAAAGAAACACAGGACTGTGTTGTGCACTTTTTATAGCCATGGCACTGGCTTGCCTTACACATTCCAGAGGGAGGAAGGAGGGGCGTTTCTCTTTGCGTCTTCTCCTCGCCATTCGTTAGCGATGGTGAATGGAAGAAGAGAGGACCGGACAGGCTGTATGTCCTGTAGGACTAGAGGAATGACCGCCGTTTTGTTTCAAGGGGAAAGAGCAGAGGTCCCCTGAGCGAGATGAACAGATGGCCTCATCGTTGCTGCTACACTGCTTCTGGCTGCGAGTGTCCTCACCCCCATCCTCAGCTGAGCCCTTTCAAGCCGTGCAGGTCACAGGGCCATGGGGGGCTCTGAAGAGCAGTCCGCAGAAGGCTGATCTACAAGATGGGGGACCCTGCCGATGACCATTCTTCCTACTGGAAAGATAAAGGCTACACGTTCTTCAGCAAGGGCGGATGGGCTGAGGTCCTCTGGAAAGTACAGATCGTCTTCGGAATTCACAGCCCTCTGCTGTTCAACTAAATCCACGCACAAACCAAAGAGTTTTAAAAATGAGCATCTCTGTCCGTGACCTAGAGCTACAAGATGTGGGAGTAGATCAGGGAGCAGGGAGTTGGAGTAGATCAGGAAGCGGGTGGTAAAACTGGGGTACTTTGCACCTCCACCTTGGGTCTTGATTCTCTCCCTTACTCAGCTGCCTTATGAGTATTCAGGATCATAACCTGTTGGGTTTTTAAAAGTTTGAATTTGCCTTACTGCTTGTGAGAAAGTGATTTTTTTTTTTTTTTTTTTTTTTTTTTTGCCTGGGGTGTAAATATGTTAAGGTCTGTACTGTTACAACCAAGCCAACGTAATAAGGCAGGAAAGACCAATTCTGTGCCATTTGGAAATACGGTCTCCTCGGATTCTGGGGTCTGTGTCATACTCCAGCAGAGAACCAGCGGAAAGCATCCCCCTTCCTGCCAAAGACGTAAAGCCCAGGGAGGGGCTGTGCCACTCTTCTTTTTTGCGTCCCACAGGCAGCTCTGATTACAGTGTGAGAAGCTTTACAATTCAAGTTCTAAAGTTCAGTGTCGAGATTCTTGTCAACCGTAACGAGATGTTTTCCTGGATGTAGTCCACATAACAACTTGTCCCTTGGGATGGTTCTAGGCGGTACGTGAAAAATTTCAAGACCAACCTAATTTGGAAAACTGAGCTAAAACAAAGTTGGGTAGATTGTTTTAGTCTCTGAGCCCTTGGTACGCCCATGCGCTTTATGAAACTCCAAGAACAAAGGGTATATACTTATTTACCCAAATTACCGGGGTTTCTTTCGTTGTCGTTTCCGGGGGTGGGGAGACCATCACAAGGGATCAATGCCCCCGGGGACAATTAATGTGCTGTTGCAGAATCCTGCCCTAGAAAATACCATATTGGCCGAATAAGTTCCCCCACTTTGAGAGATACAGAATGAAACAGGGCAGCGAGGCTCATCCACGAATATTCCCTTCTGCCAGAAGCTATTAGCACTACACTTGACATGCTAACAGGAAAGAACTTCTGCTTTTGCTGAATATATTGGCTCAGTGAGTGAAAAGTCCTCTGGATGCACATTGAACTGTTAGGATTGATTGTACCCGTGCTTCAGGCAACCCAGGCCTCGGGGACTTCCTGTTGTGCCAGTCAGGCGATAAAACCATATGGCAGGGCCGGGGCTTCTGGAGACCTGGGATCTCCACGTGTGGGACATTCTAGGTCCCTGTTACTCAACTCCAGGGCTGTTGACATTTTGGACTGGACGGTTCTTTGCTGGGGGTGGCGGGGGTCTGTGCGCGGTAGGATATTTAACGGCATCCCTGGTCTCTACCCACTCAATGCCAACAGTCTTAAAAGTGTACCCGGGATTTTATTCAATCAGGTATGGTGAGGGGACAGACGTGGAGACTGCCTCTGAATGAAGAGTTGCTGACAATTTGCAAGAGGAGGGGGCCACATGGGGAAGTAGTGGGGCTGGTCAGGAGGCAGAAAGACCGAGGGGAGAGCCTCGATCAGAGCTTTATTGTGGGGGTTTTGGTTTTGGTTTTGCAGGGAAGGACTGTGCAAGTCAGGGTAGGCAGTACTGAACGTCAGGTTGGATAGTCTGAGTAGTCCGTGACTGGCTCCGAGCTGTAGAGTAGTCTCTGGCTGTGGGTGCCTGGCCCTGGGGTGATTTAGGACAGAGGCGATACGAACTTGGTGTATGAGAATTAGACAAACGGAGGCAGGGGTTTGGGGTATAAGCTTTGGATTGGTTGGTTTGCGTATGAAAGACCCTCTAGGGATCAGCTAGCCTCGGGAGGGGCAGTCCCTCCAGAAGCCTGGATGTCAGAGCATCACAAAATCCAAAAAAAAAAAAAAAACCATAAAAGACGTGATTAATACAGTCACCTCTCGGTTGTGACAACCCAAATGTCTCCAGACATTGCCAGGTGTCCTTGGGGGTGGAGGGGGGGATGGGGAAGGGCGCAATCACCTCTGGGTTTAAGAGCCACTGATGAAGGGCCAAAGTGGGTCGCTCCAGCTATGAGTCATCTTACCCAAGCAAGAGAGCAGTGTGGACTAAAGTCCCAGGAGAAGGCTTTGTGTGAAGGTGTTGATTTGGATTGGCAGAAGTCAGGAAGGAAGAAGTCCTAAATGGGAGGGATTCACAGGACCTGGAACTCAGAGGGTGGGGAGGGGAAGACTTCAGTATACTGAGTTTTTCAATGTTAACCATAACATCTCTTATCCATTTACTGTACGCCCAAGCCCTGTACCAGTGACAGGAATCGTGTACTTAATCTTCCCAAGAGATCAGTAACATTGATCTCCTCTTGACAGAGAAGGAAACTGAGACTCAGAGGGATTCAGCGGCAGGCTGGGTCACACTGGTGGTATGTGTGGGGGTTCAGATTTGAAATCAAGTCTCTGTGATTAGAAATAACGTCAGGTAAGGTAAAAGGATGTTACATTACAGACAGAAATGCCTAGATTTGGGGCGCCTGAGTGGCTCTGTCGGTTGAGCACCCGATTTCAGCTCAGGTCATGATCTCGTGGTTCGTGAGTTCGAGCCCCGCGTTGGGCTCTGTGCTGGCAGCGTGGAGCCTGCTTGGGATTCTCTCTGTCCCCCTCCCTCCCCCTCCCTCCCCCTCCCTCCCCCTCCCTCCCCCTCCCTCCCTTGCTCATACTCTGTCTCTCACACAAACAAACATTAAAAACAAGTGTCTAGACTTAAAGGTGTGTGGTACCCAGCACAGCAGCAGATTCCCCAGCAGGGGACAGGTAGGATGTAGAGGAAATCTGTTTATCTCACGGCAGGCAGGGGGAGCTGGCCGCAGGTGGCCTGGGGTGCTACGCAGCTGGGCGAGACCAGGTAATCCAGGTGTGATGATCTGTGCCAGGCCAAGGGTGACGATGGTAGGATTTTGCGGATGAGCAGACGAAGGCTCAGAGAGGTACAGTGACTCGCCCCAAATCTGACTCCAGAGTCACGCCCCGAAGCATGTTATTAATACTCAGCGGCTGGGCGCTTCTGACAACTTTATCTCCTGTCATCGCTGGGTACACTCACACATTCTGTGTCTCCAAATATTAATTCTACTGACTGAACAAATGAGACAGAATTCTGTTACTTGATTCAACATCATGGAGACATTTTCCTTAAAAAGAGAAAAGGGTTTTCAAATGTCTTTGAGCCCTTGGTTGGCTTGGGAAAACCTACTCCTTTTCTGGAATCCTAGCCCCTGAGCATAGTTCCCAGAAAGCCATTCTGCCGTGTGTGTGCCTCAGTTTCCCCTGCTCGCCTGTGAGCTCCTTGCGGGCAAGATTATGTTTTATTCGTTTTCATATTCCTGGCACATGACTGGTTCCCGGCGGAAAACCAATACTGTTTGGTTTTTGCTTTTTAATGATTTCAGACTGTGAGGAAATCATTTTTAGTACGTTTCACGTGTGTAACATCACCATGCTTCAGGTGAACTCGGTACAGAAGAAAAGGACACTGTTTAGCCTTCAGCACGGCTACAAAAAATAGAAGCAGGGAGTCATGAGGAAGGGAAATGAAGCTTCTTCGTGAGGAAGCGTGAGGGCAAAGACTTCCAAGACCTGAATGTACGGAGCACGAGGTCAAGTTGACGTTACTTAGAGTTTAGACAGGCGTTGGCAGACTTTGTCTGTAAGGGACCAGATAGTAAACATTTTAGGCTTTCACCATATGGTCTCTGTTGCAACCAATCAGTTCTGTTGTAGCTCAAAAGCAGCCATAGGCAATGTAGAAATGCAAAAACATGGCCGCCTTCCAGTACGATTTTATTTACAGAGACGGGCAGCAAGCCGGATTTGGACTCAGGGTCATGGTTTGCCAAGCCCTGATGTAGACTCTCCAATGCGACAGAACAGGGCACGTATCCCAGCCACCTGCTAACTGTGCGGCCTTCATCAGAATGAGCCTCAGTTTCTCCATCTATGAAATGGTAATTCCTACAGCATCCACACCTAGGGCTGGGGGTACAACTCAACGATATGAAGCATTTGGCCCTGACCGTAGCATACAGCCAGCACACCATAAATGGTGGCTATTATTGTTACCCTTGTAAGTAGTATGTATCTCCTCCTGCCTTTTTTTCATTCTTGCTTTTCATTGTATTAAAATGAAGTCACATGAATTCATACTCCGTGGGTGCTGTGTCAGATGGTTTCTTTCCAGTCCCGTTTCTCCCTCCTTAGACTTCTTGAGTTTGAGGGACAATAAGGAAAATAGTATCTGTATTATTTCTGCAGAGCTCCTACCAATTAGGATTGTTGTTAACTATAAATTTCATGTGCAGTAATTCGCACAGTGCCTGGGAAATCACACCAGTAGATCGTAACTAGTAGAACGAGGAAGAAGTTTAAAAATGTAAGTTTGTGAAGTGAATAGAAAGGAATTCACTAAGGACTTAGAAATCTCGTGAAATGTCAACCAAGTAGGAATTCTGATGGAGAGTTTCTTAGCATTCAGTGCTGAAACTGTAAGACTTAGGTGTTTGTTTTTCTTTAACATTTGGAACCAATTAATTGCTTGGCTCTGTTAATCAGTGATTTCCTAAAGTGGAATCCGTTGCTCACAAACCAGGAACTTTGAAACCAGTCGAGGCATTTGCTTTTTCAAAATGAGCTGTTTATATTATCGCTGAAAAAGATAAATCCCACATGCAAAACAGCTGTCTGTTGGTCATGAAGAACAGAGTGTATTCTGTTTATTGGGAACACTCATTATGAACAGTCCCGTGTGCGGACCCAAGCCAATGATCGTGCAGTAACGCATCCAAGAAGAGAGAGCAGAACTTCTCCAACTGGGCCTGGTTTCTTTCAAAACATGTGGTCTAAGGTTTAGAGAACAGGGTTTCTCAGACTTGGCACTCGTGACATTGGGGGCCAGCTGATTCTTCATTACGGGAGGTTGTCCTGTACGCTGTAGGATGGGTAGCGTCCTGGCCCCTAGATGCCGGGAACCACCCCCCACCTTTCCCCAGTGTGACAACCAGAACTATCTCCAGATTTTTCCAGATGCCTTCCCCTGTTCGAGAGCCACTAGTGTGGACTGGGGATTTAACAGTGCCTAGAGAGCCATCCCCTTCCAGCATCTTCAGGCAATGATAGCTTATTCCTATGGAAACATTCTCCGTGTAGTCCTGATTCCAGAGAGCCGGCCCCACTGACCCAATGCGCGTGCCTAAACTTGGAAGCCCACACGGGCTGCTTTTCGTAAATTTGAAAATCGGGCACGACCATCCCCGATACACTGCTTGTCTTGTTTAGGCCCTCAAGTTTGAGGGCCTTTCCCTTTTCGTCTTTCTGAATTTTGCTTAGACGCATAGCCGACGCACTTCCCGCTGGTTGACAAAAGTTAAATGTCCTTGTAGCCTGAGAGTGATAGAAGTCTGCCATTAGTTTGATTGGACAACGTTTTCATTTAAAATTTTAATAGGCAGAGCAGTGCAATGTTTTGGTTTCCTGTTTCCCTTCCTGGTGATAAGGTAAAACATCTCGGTGGCCTTCCTGTGTTCCATGACCATGGATTGGTTTAGTAATGTGTTACATTAGGTGAGATTGGGAAGGGCAGGCCTCTCGCAGGGCAGAAGAGTATCTGTACCTGTCTACCGGGATACCTTTTCCAGGTAAATTCTGGCATATCAGCCATATTAAAGTTTACTTTTTAGTAGATCCTACACAGGCACTACATGGGCATGTGGTTGTATATTAAATCTATAATAACATACGTTATAGGGGATATTGAGAAAGGTGTCACTCTTTAAATGGCATCTTGAAAATATTTATGCTAGGCCGTGTATATATATATATATTTTTTTTTAAAGGAAGAAAGATTCTTGTTGTTAAATTTTTTTAATGTTTACTATTTTTGAGAGAGAGAAAGAGAGAGAGAGAGACAGAGCATGAGAGGGGGAGGAGCAGAGAGAGATGGAGACACAGAATCCGAAGCGGGCTCCAGGCTCCGAGCTGTCAGCACTGAGCCCCATGCAGGACTTGAACTCACAGACCGCAAGATCCTGACCTGAGCCGAAGTCGGATGCTTAACCGACTGAGCCACCCAGGCACCCTGAGATCCTTTTTTTTTTTCTTAAGTTTATTTATTTTGAGACAGAGAATAGGTGAATGGGGATGGGACAGGGAGAGAGAGAATCCCAAGCAGGCTCTGCACTGTCAGCACAGAGTCCGGCACGGGGCTCGATCTCACAAATGGTGAGATCATGACCTGAGCTGAAATCAAGAGCCGGACACTTAACTGACTGAGCCACCCAGGCACCCCCGTGTATACAGCTTTCTATATCACTACTCTGAGACTCACAGAATTTACTAGTCCAATGAAATACTGTATTATCAACATGGGGTGGAAGAACTCATGATTATACTGTTTTACCTAGTCCTGTAGAATAATTACCCTTGTAGATATTTTTTTTTCTGATATTCTATAGCCTGGGGATAACTTTGCCAAATTATTCCTAGGCTGTTCTATATTTATCATTTATTAAGGAGATACATTTTACACTGAGCAGTAATACCTTGAAAAGTAATTGTGGCCCAGGGTATTGTATAGTTTTTGAATTTTGGCTTTCCTGAGACATAATTACTTTAAGCTCAACCTGTTTTGTATTAAATCTGTGTGTATGTGATAATCCACCTTTGGTTTTCCCCCATTTAATAGTATTTGACTCTCAAAGAGGACGTGTATAAACAAATGACAAAAAATAACTTAGCTTTAAGCTCTCAGCCCTGGGAAGGTCATGGCCACATAGTAGAATAAATCTTCATGTTTCTGTGCGTTGTTACAACAGTATTTTGTAGGTTTTTCTTACTGATGTGTACAGAATATCCCTTGTGCCTTGTATATTTATGACAGTTACTAACTCTGTTAAGAATTTTTATACTGTTTGAGAATACAGAAGATGATATGAAATTGATACTTTTTTTATTGGAGTTTGGGTCAAAATTTTCTGTTAGACAAGAATCTCAGTTTTGTGAAACTTTTGTTCCTTAGTGTCATGAAAATGAAGCGAACTTAGTTTTCCCTTTCCATCTCTTTTTCTGTACTTGATTTTTTTCAATATTTTTTAAGTTTACTTATCTGTTTTGAGAAAGAGAGAAAGAGAGAGAGAGAGCACACCAGGGAGGGGCAGAGAGAGGGAGAGAGAGAGAGAATCCCAAGCAAGCTTTATACTGGTAGAACAGAGCCTATAAGGGGACTCAAACCCACGAACTGCGAGATCATGTCCCCAAGCCAAAACCAAGAGTCAGAAGCATAGCCAACGGAGCCACTCAGGGGCCCCTGTTTGGTTTTTTTTTTTTTTTAATGTTTATTTATTTATTTTGAGAGAGAGTGCACATGGAAGCCGGGGAGGGGCAGAGAGAGGGAAGGAAAGAATTCAAGCAGACTCCAAGCCATCAGCATGGAGCCAGACGTACGGCTCCGTCTCTCAAACTGTGAGATCATGACCTGAGCTGAAATCAGGAGTCGAATGCTTAACTGACTCAGCCACCCAGACGCCCCGTGGCGCCTTCAAGTTTCTTTAGAATGCTCCGATCCATTACCAGGTGCCACCAACACCCCTCCCCCAGTCAGATCCCCAAATTAGGAATACCCCGAAATCTTCAAACTCTTTAACATTCAATTTTTCATGTCCGCAAAATCTTTACCATTGCTTTTTGGCAGGGAACTGATTTGGAAGAATGAAGGGAGACTAGTCTTCCCTCTTTCTAGCCCCAGCTGAACTGTAGATATATTACTATTTGAAGGTATTTCTCATTTTCAGGATGCAATCGCTTGACCTAGTCTACCTGCTGTTATGTCAGCACCATACAAAAAGTGTTATTGCCCGTTTTATAGACCACGTGTCTTGTATGGGCACATTCTGTTAGAATGTACTCGTTACATCATTGATCTTTTCTATAAAGAGCCATACCTAGCAGTTACTGGGAATTAGACAAAAACATTTTTTTTTAAGATCACCATCTAATGCTGTTTGTTTCCAGCTGCTTATTCTAGTCGGTGGGTCTCAGAACCAGAGAGGACGATGCGTTATATGGCATCAATTCAATCTGTCAGAAGTCAGAAGTTTAATTCATGCAAACCGGATTAAGGCATATAGTTGTAGTTGCCTCAACTTTTGCAGTATGCGTTCTAGAAGAGAGCATTCTTGGTGCTATACAGAGCTGCTGTGCCTTCTTCCTGTCCCATAGAGTGCCCTAAACAATGCTAATTTATGTTTTTAACAGAATTGTCTAGACCTCATGCTGAATAAGAGAAAAACAGTCCCAAGAAATATTTCTGCTAAAATTTCAGCACAAACTTATCTTCAAGAAAATCTGAAAAATTGTTGCGTCCATATCTTGCCTGAACCATAAGTTGAGTGTGTGTGTGTGTGTGTGTGTGTGTGTGTGTGTGTGTGTCTGTCCCCCAGTGTTGTACTTCGAGAAGCAGAGAGACTCCTCTCCAGTTCACGAAGCTGCACACACAGGGCAGATGTTTAATAAATGTTTGTTGAACTGAATTCATGAAAGGCAGTTTGTCGGCAAAACTAATTTTTTAGAGTCCTTAATGTACACTTTTCCCCCCTTCAAACCACTTCCCCTCATATTTTATCTTCGAAGTTCGGTTATAGCCCTCTTGCTGAGTTGCAAAAGAGCTCAAAATGAACAGCTACCGTTTCTCCCTCAGTCGATATGTGGCTGACTTCTCCAGATAATTGAAAAAAAAAAAATTCCCGTTACTGGCTTTGGGGTCGTGGTTGTATCTGAGTGTGATACGGAAGGCTTCGTTGTCAGACTTACATTTCTGACAATGTCTTACCCACTTGCAAATAAGGATTCCCCTTACCTGGCTTGTTCTCCTGAGCTGAATCTTTCTCCAAGCCATTCAGTTCCATAACTGCGTCTAATTTTTAAATAAGCACCAACGGGAACAGTTATGTTTGCATTTCTGCCAGTATAAATGGCAGACATTGACTTTACTGGGTAGCAGAAAGCCAGGAAATAGATCAAAAAATTACCTTCGGTGTTTCTTGAAGGATAGTTCCACAAATATCAAAGGCTGTTAGAAAACCTATGAAAATATTGACTTCATGGTGTCTAATTCCTTTCTGCTTAATGGATCTGTACCAGATCTCGGGCAATTTCCATTTAAATACATGCCCCGAAAGCTTCAGTGCTCACCGAGTGTTTGCTGTGTGCACTGCATGATAACGTTGTGAATATGTTTGAATTACTCTTTGCCTTTTTAGTCAACTTAGTTTAAATTAAATTCCAAATTATTGTCCCCAAGACAAAAAAATTAACTGTAGCGATGTCTTATTAGACCAGCCAGTAAGCTCTGTTGCTTTTATTAGTCTATAAAATACTACACATCCATTTTTCATGAGTGCCGTTTTCATGAGAATTCAATCCTGCAGAATCAAGGTGGTTTGGGCATCCAACTAAATTTGAACTTATTTTGTTATATACCCTCCACTCATAAAGAGTCCCCTTATTTCTCCCTCACCCCTTTTTAAATGTTTTTATTTATTTTTGAGAGAGAGACAGAGAGAGAGCATGAGCAGGGAGGGGCAGAAGGAGGAGACACAGAATCTGAAGCAGGCTCCAGGCTCTGAGCTGTCAGCACAGAGTCCATTTCACTTTTGTTTGTTTTTTAATGTTTGTTTATTTTGAGAGAGCGCGCGTGCTTATGAGTGGGGGAGGGGCAGAGAGAGAGAGAGAGAGAGAGACAGAGAGAGAGAGAGAGAAAACAGCAAGCAGACTGTGCTCTGTCAGTGCAGAGCCCAACGCAGGGCTCCAAGCCATGAGCCGTGAGATCATGACCTGAGCCGAAATCAAGAGTCGGACGTTCAAACGACTGAGCCACCTGGGTGCCCCCACTCCCCTTTGTACATAGGAGTGTATCTCCTTTCAGAATACAAGCATTCCAGAAAGGTTGTATGTAGTTTTTGTTTTGTTTTGTTTTTTAAGCTCAGCAAACCATTTCAGCGCACTGCTGTAGCCTCTGTTTGAATTAATTCTTACAATTCCACTTTAAAATACGAGCAGTTTGCTAGGTAAAAATGTTAACTAATGGGACATCAAGGTGATACTACATTCTTTTTAAAAAATTATGAATTTATAATATTGGGTTCTTAACTATGGCCAGGAGCTGTATTCAGCCTTTAATAACATACATGATCTTATGTAATACGACAACCATATAGAGAAGATGCTGTTATTCTCATTTAAGAAATGATTTAGGGGCGGGCGCCTGGGTGGCTCAGTCGGTTAAACATCCGACTCTTTAATTTCAGCCTAGATCATGATCTCACACTATGTGAGATCGAGCCCGTGTCGGGCTCTGTCCTGACAGAGCGGAGCCTGGTTGGGATTCTCTCTCCCTCTCTCTGCCCCTCCCCTGCTCGCTCGCACATGCGTGCTCTCTCTCTTTCAAAACAAACTTTAAAAAATGATTTGTTTAGTGGCATCTGGGTGGCTCAGTCGGTTAAGCATCGGACTTGGGCTCAGGTCACGATCTCACCGTCCGTGAGGTCGAGCCCTATGTGGGGCTCCGTGCCAACAGCTCGGAGCCCGGAGCCTGCTTCGGATTCTGTGTCTCCCTCTCTCTCTCCCCCTCCCCCACCCACGCTGTGTCTCTCTCTCTGTCTCTCAAAAATAAATAAACCTTAAAAAAAGTAAAAAATTGTTTATCATTCCCATTTTAAAGTGAAGAAACCTGCCTTTGGTCACAAGGCTCATGTCTGCCCATTCCAAAACTGAGTTCTTAAATGCTACATCACACATAGCCCAGGGATAGCCTCCAGTAGGAGAGATAACGTTCAAAGTTACCAGTAATTCCTCTATTCCCTGTAGAGTCAACCAAAGCTACACCTAAGTACCATTTATAGATTTCTGTTAGACTTAAACACAAGGGCGATATTCACATTACAATAATGGCAATAGGCTTTTCATAAAATAATAATCACGATAGCTTTTATGCTACGTACCATACTAAATGCTTTACATATATTCATTCTTTATAATACTTTTCATCCACTTTTCATGACAAGAGGCTTTGCATATGGCTTGTGGATGGCAGAGACGGGCTTGCACTCAAGGCTATTATCCAAAAATCAGAAAATAAAATTATAGAGAAGATCATCTATGACTTTTTGGTGCAAATAGAACCTCTCTTTAGCAGAGTTTCTTTTTCCAGAAACCGTGTCCCCCTATAGATAGCTAGGTAAACTTTTAGAACAATCTAATCGTTCTGTATATAATGTTTGGCAACTTACTATCTGACCAAGCAACCATGGCAGTTTTTCATGTCAGTAATTAGAGGGGTCCATCAGCGTTTATAACGGCCACATAGTTGTGCATGCGACTTTTGCCCCTTCACTTAATCCCTCAAAGTTGTGTAGTTGGCTTACTTTTTGTACTATTAAAATACAAATGGGGGCGTCCGGTGGCTCAGTATGTTGCGTGTCTGATTCTTGGTTTCGGCTCAGGTCATGATCTCATGGTTCATGAGTTCGAGCCCTGCGTCGGGCTCTGTGCTGGCACCGCGGAGCCTATTTGGGATTCTCTCGCTCCCTCTCTCTCTATCCCTCCCCTTCTCTCTCTTTCTCAAAATAAGGAAATAAAAACTTTTAAAAAATACAAGTGAAATTTAATTGGTGATGTGACCCTTCAATAACATATCAAACTTGACCCAAGTTAGTTGGCCTGTGGGACAGACTTTTGGTGAAAGGCGCCAGTTATCAAGTCGAAGCCAAAGCGGTTCAGTCAGATTGGGAATAACCCTTATAACCAAGACACCTCTTTCAAGAAACGTGACAGCCTCTCATCTTCCCTTACATGTGACAAAATTCTCCCTGCGTCATTTTTTAACTATGGCTTGCTCCATAGCCCCACCTCCAGCTAGGGCTCTCCCTAGAAATAAATAAATAAAGGGTGAACCTTACCTACAGTTGATTGTCCTACCCATGAACACTCCAGGAGATGGGAAATATTATATGTACCCAAGGCAGAGCCTATCCTGTGTTATTCTAAGAAATGTGCATTCATTTATTCATTCAGAAATAGTGATCATTTCCTGTGTGTCATAAATGGTCCTTACCCACCAATCTACTAGGGACAGGTCCCTTAGGATGCGTTGGCTGCCGTGAGAGAGGACTTTGTGCATTTTGACCTTAAAAACTAAGGTCATTCACTGTCTAACATAAATTTGTAACTGGAGCTGGTTCCAAGCCTGATTCCATGGCGCCATGATTTTGTGCTTTGTCCTCTTTTGCTTCTGGACCCATCCTCGGGCTGGTTGAAAGATGGATATGACAGTTCAGGCCTCACATCCTGAGGACACAGTGACCAAAGGCAGAAACAGGACTGTCTCTCGTTGGCTAGGAAGGAAGCCGTTCTTAGAAGCCCTTCTTAGAAGCAAGCCCTGCCACCTCCAGGCATCCCTTACAGATCTCACCAGATCTGGACGGCCTACCGACTCCTAATTACTGACCAGAGATCCACTCACTAGTGCTGGGATTAGATTTTAGGAAGCTCATGGTCCCGTAGAGAAGGATAAATAACTGAGTACTAACTGGGTCCTCCTAAGAAGGAAGATGTGCAGAAATGGGCTTGACATTTTCCATTAAAGAGAAGGCTGGCATCCCGAAGTGACACAAATAATCATCCAGGCAGAGGGCATGGCAGGTGTAAAGGCCTTGAGGCAGATATGATGTGTTTCTTGTTGCGTCTGATGAACAGAAAGAGAAGCAGGGTTGGAGCCAGTGAATGGGGCAGATCATGGCCCCCTGAGTTGATGTAAAGACTGTGGGTCGTTGGCCTGAGAGCAGGATGATTCACTGGGGGCTTTAGGGCAGAGCAGTGACATGTTTGGGAGAGATTCTCAGGCTGCTGTGCCAAGGACATGGAGGTGAGCAGTAGGAGTAAGAATGGAAATCGGCCATGGGGACAACTGGTCTACCCTGAGGACGAAAGTAGAGAGGGTTGAAAAATATTGAAGAATTTGTTCTGACCCCTCTTGTTGATGAATTGGATCTGGGGGGAGGTGAGGGAAGAGGTGGGGTCAAAAACGACTCACGGGTTTCTGTCTCAGCAATTACAAAACTGACCTTGCCATTCCAGAAGAAGTGATCAGATTGAGGGTGAAAGTAATTCACTTTCGGTAAAGTGAACGTGAGACGCCTGTGACATATTTAGAGACAGTAGAAGTAACACAGAGTGATTCAGACACCATTCAAAATCTTCGTTGTGTGAAATAATCACATTTTCACAGTAACCCAAGGAGGCAGATGCTGTTGTTATTCCCATTTTACAGATGTGGTAACTGAGACCCAGAGAAGTATTTGGGCCAGAGTTAACACAGCTAGTAAGGTGTCGTATCACTTAGGAAAGCCTTCTAGGCTAGAAGCTTACCTTTAGAAATCTTCGGCTTATCAACGTTAAAGCCGTGGGAATAAACAAAGTTGTTTAGGGAGAGCCGACCTTCGGGAAATTCCGTGATTAACTCAAAGTCTGAAAGATATACAGGTTCTCTAAAATATTTAGTTTTTTTAACATTTATTCATTTTTGAGAGTGAGAGAGACAGAGCATGAGTGGGGGGGGGGGAGGCGGAGAGTGAGAGTGTGGGAGACACAGAATTTGAAGGAAGCGCCAGTCTCTGATCTGTCAGCACAGAGCCTGATGTGGGGCTCGAACTCACAAACCACGAGATCACCTGAGCCGAAGTCGGACGGTTAACCGACTGAGCCACCCAGGCACCCCAATATACAAGTTCTCTAGAGGAGACAGGAAAGGAGAAAGAGGGGAAGAAAGTCTTGTATAGGTTACCTTTAAAAAATGAATGTTAAATTGTTAAAAAAAAAAAAAAACAATAAAAGCGTTTGACGACAAGCTAAGAAACAGGCTGTAAAAGGTTCTGACATTCTGCCAAAGTGTGTGGAACACGGCCACGTATGTCAACGCTTGATGCTGTGCCACTTACAAACGATAGTTTGTATAAACTTCAGCAAGTCACTTCTTTGCATGAGGGTTAGGTTCAACTGCAGAAAGCAAACTCAGAAGAATAATCAACAGGACAGGAGTTTGTTTCTGTCACAGACAAGCGTGGAGGCAGCCAGTTCAAAGCTGTTATACGCGATGGCCCCGTGAAGTTCTCAAGGACCTGGGTGCCACCTAGCTTACCGCACTCCTCCAATACTATGAGGTGACCCTTGTCCTCATAGTGGCTGCCAAGTTGCAGCCATCACAGCTTTGCCCCAGAAAACCAGGTGAAGGGAAGAGCAGACCGGAGAGATGGCCCATCCCTTCCCTTTGAGCAGACTTGGCGGGAGTCACGCACAGAACCTCAGCTCACAGCCCAGTGGTCGAAGGTTGGTGATATGACCACACCTGCCCGCAGGGGAGGCTAGGAAACTGCCTTTTAGCTGGGCACAAAATCAAGAAGCTTTCACTAAAGAGAAAGGGAAGAATGGATATTGGCAGGCAACCAGCCATATCTGCCAGTGTCAATTTGCTCTTTTGTAAAATAAGGATTAACATATTCGCTTTCCCTCTCCCGCTGGTTTGTTGTGGGAATCAAATGACACAGCCAGGCATGCGCTTGATACGTAATAAAACACTGTTCAAACTGTTGCTGTGAGAATGACCACTGGCTCCTCTCGCGCACAGTAGGCATTTATATTTTGAATGAAAAAATGTTGGGAAAACGTAAGATTTTCCACTAATCTGTAAGTGCACAAAGGCAGGAAATGTGAATTGAGAGAGAAGATTTTTCTACACATCTTGCATTTCAATGACAAGGCTTTCCTTTGCTTTCACAATCAATTTCGGGACAGCCAAGATTGATATTTGATTAGTTCTGCAGGAAAATGTCCCATCAGTATTGCCTAGGGGTGCTGAATGGAGGCACTGTCCAAGGAACACCGGAGAATGCTCTGTGGGGACAGCAGTCATGTTATTCTTCCCCATTCTGACTGGTAACATAACGATGCTTCCAGACCAAGGTCCCTGGAGAGGACCTCATTGAAGGTAATGAGGGAATGGCTCTATCATTCAGAAACTAGTTGGACTGATCACTAAGAAATTGGCTGCAAAGCGTCGCTCCATTTTGTGTCTGGAGATTCATGGGTAAAGGCAAATGAAGTTCTTTTCCTTGTTAATTTCCTGATGACCCCGGATTTATTTCATCTGTGGATACTAATAGCCTTTTCAGGTTTTGAGTTTGCCTCCAGAAAGATGACGTTTTCGCCTTTAATAATGACCTTTAAGATGATTCTGTCATTAAGGGCAAAGAATTTGTGACCTTTCATTATATATGTGCTTGCTAGGTCCACATCAATTCCCCATTCCTCTCAAAATGGAATGGTGTTCGCTTTTGTGTGGTACTTTCCATTTTAGGATTTTGTTTGATTTTATTTGTATATAGATTTTTTAAATGTTTATTTTTGAGAGAGAGAGAGAGAGAGAGAGAGAGAGATGGTGCACACATGTGAGCAGGGAAGGGGCAGAGAGGGGGAGAGAGAGCAAATCCCAAGGAGGCACAGGGTTGTCAGCACAGACCTCACTGTGGGGCTCGATCCCACAAACTGTGAGGCTCGATCCCACAAACTGTGAGATCATGACCTGAGCTGAAACCAAGAGTGAGACGCGTAACTGAGTGAGCCACCCAGGCGCCCCCCAATTTTAGTATTTTTAGAGTAGGGGTTTCACCTTCTCCTTCCTCAACTCCCCTATCCCATAACTTGTGTTGTACAATAAGTGTGTAACAAATGTTTGCAGTCAAAGCACCGTCATCTCCTATGCTCATGGGCTGTGATACCTCCCAAAAGTGCCCCAAAGGACAGATATGAAGACAGAGGGCCAAACGGCCCGTTTCTTATGATATCCCCTTTTTTTCCTTTCCTTGACCTGATGCCTTGTCTAATCCCTGGCCACTTTGGAAAGGGGACAAAGGGTAGCCAAATCAGAGCTAATTTCTTTGTGCTAAGTCTTATTATGTAACCACAAAGAAAAACTGAAAAGATGCTTTATAAAAAAATTAAAATACCATATCACAAGTAAACCTGGAGTCCAAAATCCTAACTCACAATTTCACTTTAGCCACCTGGGGGAGGATTCCCAGTTGGAACGGGTACCGGCCAGTTGGTTTCATCGTTGCTCTGGAGCGTTTGATGGTCATTAACTGTACTTTCTGAAGCCTTCCAGCTGAGACAGGGCAGCTGTCCTCCCTCCCACGCTGTCAGATGACATGAACCGGGAGTAAGTTCAGACAAAGAATAATTGGTGGAACCAACACCCTAGATTTGGAGCCAGGAGATATTTCATGAGCACTCACTAAATGCCAGTTATTAGTCTTGAGTTTTCATATGTTAATATAATGATTATTATAATAATTATAATACATGATAATGCCTTGGAGAAACAGGTGTATCATCCCTGCTTTGCTGTTAAGGAAATGCAATTCTGACATTAATCGGTCAACATGCCGATGGCCACAGAGCTAAATGGTGATTGGCACTGAAACCCCAGTGGTCAGAGTTCAAATTCGAGGCTCTGAGGTCAGTATATTCGGTCATTAAAAAAAAGAACTTAGGGGCGCCCGGGTGGCTCCGTCAGTTAAGCATCCGACTTTGGCTCGCGTCATGATCTCACAGTTCGTGGGTTCCAGCCCCGGGTCGGGCTCTGTGCTGCCAGCTCAGAGCCTGGAGCCTGCTTCGGATTCTGTCTCCCTCTCTCTCTGCCCCTCCCCCACTCACATTCTGTGTCTCTGGCTCAAAAATAAATAAGTTTTTAAAAAATAAAGAATTTCAAAATACACTCCTAAATCAATGTGAATTCAGAACTTCTTACGGAGCAAAATTAATCGATGACTTTCCCTGCTAAGACCTCTTTAGAAATTGAACATCTTTCACACAGAAGAGTAATAAAAGGTCCCCAGAGGAACTATTGACAGGATGAAAAGGACATTCGCCTCTAGAAAAGGACTAATGGAACTGAATTTCTGTGTTCTGAGACTGGGGAAATTAAGAATTCCTTGTGAAACCCTCAAAAAATGCATAAGTGGTTGCTTCCTTTCCGGAGTAACAGTTCCGGCAGGCCTAGGTTCGAGCTGCCGATGGTAAATACACACGGAAACGATCTACGAAAGGAAAGAAAGAAAAGACCAACACCCCTGCGAAACTGTCTTCTCCAGGAGGGCTGTTTAGATTTCACATAGTCACTGCACAAATGACCATGAGAAACCGGTCTGTGATTCAACGGGAGGTAAATCGGGAGACCGTAATGTCAAACGAGAAAGAAAATGAGAAATCTGAGCTTCAGAGGAAGTAGACCCGAGCAATCATTCTTCGATGGAACGTGAGGTCTCACGGGGTTCCCTGTTCCATAGGTAACTGAGTGGCCGTTGTTATGAGACCTTGGAATGAGCTCAGGGGAGGAAAAATGCTGAGGGTGTTAACCTTGACGGTAATAGAGGAGGAAAGGCTTTTGAAAAGAAGTGGGTCAGGAATCGTACCCACATTGCTCGTCTTTGCATCCTTAAGCCATCCGTGAGGTTTGGGGTGGACTGATGGCAGGCCTGTTTCTAGATTCGGGAGCCCTGGGCCACTTCAACTGTCTGTCTGAGCTGGTGCACTCTGGGTAAGCCGCCTGACTCCTCTGCATCTTACTTCCCGCGCCCCTAGAAGTCGTCAAAAAAGACACTGCCTCGGCACCTTGGAAATTGTGTCCCACGAAACGCTGGCCAACTCTGAGACCTCCGTGGTTGTCTCACTGCGGAACACCAACCAGCCGTATTTGTGGTCAAATTAAGTGTGGGAAACAAAGTGCTAAACAAAGTTTACAAGGTTTATTGCAGACCTCCTCAGGGCCCGAACAAAGGCTAGAATAACGTGTGAAGTGATTCTTTGACAAGAGAACCCGGTATGTCAGTCACAACTGCAGGGGAACACAGGGAATCACGGAAAGGAAAGATTCTAGGCTGTTTGTGGAATGCCGTAGTATATTGTTCAGAATGTGGTTCTTAGACTCCTCACGCCAGAATTACCTGTGGGCTGCTTATTACGTATTCGTGTTCCTGGTTCAGATCTAAGATAGAGATCCGGGATCAAAAGTTTTAGCAGATATTTGAGTTGATTCTTACGTACACCAAAGTTTGAGATCCACCAGTCTGGAGGGTGTTGGCATAGTTCAGAGCCTTCAAACTTCGTGTAATCTCATAGGGGACGTCCTAGTGGTGAAGTCAGAAGGAACTTTACTCCTTATTGACCAGGTGGTTGGCCTGATACGAGACGCCTTTCATTTTTAAACAACTTCCGTTGAGTCTGTATCACATGCCCCCGATGTCAATCCTTACGAGTCGGTATTCTCCTTATGGTATTGGAAAACAAGCTGATAGGACTTCCCTAAGGTCACAAAGTGGATTTGTGAGAGCCCTTCGATTCGAAGTGAGAGAGAACCCAACCTTCTTGGACTGGAGGAAAACCAGAATCTATTGGTTCATATCAAGAAACTGTCCAGTGTTATGATGGTTTCAGGAAGGGCTGGATCTAGGGGCTCAAATGATGTAAGGAAGTCTCCGTTTCACCTGAGCCATCCTTCCCTCGGTTTTTTTTCTTCTTCTCGTTTATCTCAGTTCTCAGACAGGCTCTCCCTTCCCAGTGGCAGGAATATTACCAGTAGCTTCATGCTATAGAACAGGGGTTGGCAAACCATAGTCACAGGGCTGGCTGTCTGGCTTTGTGAATAAAACTGCATTGAACACAGCCGTGCCCGTTTGTGTACTTTGGTCTGTGGCTGCTTTCATACTGCCACAGCGGTTGGGTATTTGGGACAGAGCTGTATGGCCCGTGAAGCCTCAAGTATTTAGGATTTGCCTTTATAGGAAGGGTTTGCTGACCCCTACAGGAGAAGCCAGGTTGTGTGGAAGTTTGATTTTGAACCTGTCCGAGGCACTATTTATTTATTTCAAGAGTGTCAGACCCCAGGGTCTGATGTTTTAAGATGAACGAAGAGCCTACATGACTTGGGAGTGTTGCTTGGGGTTGACAGAAGACTTGGGAGTTCATTGACTCTTGAAACAAACAAGTTCCATTCCCAACACAAACAGTGGGTTAAAAGAACAATGGGGGTGGGGGTGGGGGACGCCTGGACGGCTCAGTCTGTTGAGCGTCTGACTTACGCTCAGGTCATGATCTCGCATTTGTGAGTTCGAGCCCCGGGTCGGGCTCTAGGCTGACAGCTCGGAGCCTGGAGCCTCCTTCCGATTCTGTGTCTCCCTCTCTCTCTGCCCCTCCCCCACTCACACTCTGTCTCTCTCTCTCTCTCATAAAAGAACAGTAGGATGTTTTGTGAGTTTTTATAGTCTTACATGCTTTAGGGGTTGAAGGGTAGACTCCTGGAAGAGGAAACGGGAATTTTTGTCTTGAATATCTCAGGAAGAACTTTGTAACACCTATCATCGCAATAAACATAACGACACGGACATGTATAAATTTGAATTTAAAAAAGACGTCGCCCCCACGTGTCTGGTCTGTCAGCAGAGGCTTTTTGTTCATTGACGGCCTGTGGTCACGGAATGCAAATACCCCGTCAGCACAGTGCTTAGAAAACACGAAGTATTGGACATGACAGGATTGCTCCCTCTCGGAGCCTGGGAAATTACCATTGTGACTTAGAGATTCTTTTAATATTCACCAAGTCTAAGTGAAGGTTCTTGAGTTTATGGCCCCAGCTTTGACCAGGCTTAGAGAGAGCCTGTCTAATGTGCGATCCCAGATGCAACAGCATATCTATTTATAGCCCCAGCAAAGTCCAGAATTGAGTCTCCTTGGCTGGGCTCAGTGGCTCGTCCCTAACTGCATTACTAGGGGTGGGGGAGGGAGGGTGGTAGAGAATGCAGTGTTCTGATTGGTTTGCACTGGATCACGTGCCCCCCCCCCCCCCGCGAGTCAGGAGTGAGACCATCCTTTCCTGAACCACCTGGACTGCCAGAAAGGATTCTCCAGTGGAACATTCCAGGACTCCTGGAGTTCTTGCCACCTGCAGGGAGGCCAAAAAGAACTCCTGCCCAATGGCTATTAAGTGATAGGTTCTGGATCTGAACCCGCATCCTCCTGGTTTTAAAACTAACATTTTGGGGGCGTCTGGGTGGCTCAGTCAGTTAAGCGAATGACTTCGGCTCAGGGCATGATCTCACGGTTTGGGAGTTCGAGGCCCGCGTGTGCTCTGTGCTGACAGCTCAGAGCCTGAAGTCTGCTTCGGATTCTGTGTCTCCCTCTCTCTGTCTCTTGCCTGCTCGCGCTCGCTCTCTCTGCGTGTCAAAAATAAATAAACATTAAAAAAATAAAAATAAAGCCAACATTCCTTCCACTGTGCGCAACGTGTAGTGAAGCAGATCAGACCCCGTCCCAGGCCAGACTCTGGTACCTGCTGAGCTCCTTAATTGCAGCCTGTGGGGTAGGTGCAGAGGAGACCACGTCCTTATGGTTCCACGTGTCCTAGTGACCTAGGGTGGGCGTCCTCCAGGGCTCTCGCATTCAGGCATGGGTCTATTTTGTGACCTCTCGGGACAAGGCAGATAACGCGTGTTTCCTCTTGCTGGAGTAGGATCTGTTTATACTGGCATCTGTTTTGTAGCCTTTTCAAAAAGAACCTCATCTCTGCCCTCTTCCCGGAGACATCCAGTGACTTTATTTTTTTTCCCAATGTTTTATTATTTAGTTTTGAGAGAGAGAGAGAGAGAGCTAGAGAGAGCCTAAACAGGGGAGGAGCAGAAAGAAAGGGAGACAGAGAATCCAAAGCAGACTCCAGGCTCTAAGCTGTCAGCACAGAGCCCGATGCGGGGCTCAAACCCGTGAACGCGAGATCGTGACTTGAGCCGAAGTTGGCTGCTTAACTGACCGAGCCACCCAGGCACCACTCATCCTGTGACTTTAGTCAGTAATATGGAGATGTGAAAAGCCAAGCTCCCCCAGTGTGGGCAGATGTTCTTGAAAATGGACAAGGCTTGGGGCGCCTGGGTGGCTCAGTCGGTTGAGCGTCCGACCTGGGCTCAGGTCATGATCTCACGGTTGGTGGGTTTGAGCCCCACGTCGGGCTCTGTGCTGAGAGCTCAGAGCCTGGAGCCTGCTTCCGATTCTGTCTCTGCCTCTCCCCCGCTTATGCTCTGTCTCTTAACATCTCAAAAATAAAGATAAACATTAAAAAATTTAAAAAAAGAAAGAAAATGGACAAGGCTTGATTAATAACATGTGTTTCTTTTCTTCGAAGCATCCTGTCATTCTGTTCATTTACTTCCTCCCCAATTGCCCCAAGTGTAAGGTGGGGTGAGAATAGCACCTCCTCATTAACGGGAGGATCACAGAAGGCAATATTTTAAGTGCCTTGACCAGTGCCTGGAACAGACTCAGTGACTAAACAGTGGAAGGTGTATCATCGCTCTCACTGTCATGGTCAATGACTGAGGAAGCACCGTCCTGTTGAGACTCTCCCTTCTTGTTGTCCAGAAACTGGAATGGCTGTTTCCGGTGTGCAGAGTTCCAAAGGTTACGTCAGTCATTGCTATGGACTCTTTCTGATATTGAGGCTCTTCCCTTTCTCTTTAGTGAAAGCTTCTTGATTTTGTGCCCAGCTAAAAGGCAGTTTCCTAGCCTCCCCTGCGGGCAGGTGTGGTCATATCACCAACCTTCGACCACTGGGCTGTGAGCTGAGGTTCTGTGCGTGACTCCCGCCAAGTCTGCTCAAAGGGAAGGGATGGGCCATCTCTCCGGTCTGCTTTTCCCTTCACCTGGTTTTCTGGGGCAAAGCTGTGATGGCTGCAACTTGGCAGCCACTATGAGGACAAGGGTCACCTCATAGTATTGGAGGAGTGCGGTAAGCTAGGTGGCACCCAGGTCCTTGAGAACTTCACGGGGCCATCGCGTATAACAGCTTTGAACTGGCTGCCTCCGCACTTGTCTGTGACAGAAACAAACTCCTGTCCTGTTGATTATTCTTCTGAGTTTGCTTTCTGCAGTTGAACCTAACCCTCATGCAAAGAAGTGACGTGCTGAAGTTTATACAAACTATCGTTTGTAAGTGGCACAACATCAAGGGTTGACATACGTGGCCGTGTTCCACACACTTTGGCAGAATGTCAGAACCTTTTACAGCCTGTTTCTTAGCGTGTAGCTGCAATTCCTGAACCAGCAGAGCTGCTTCTCTTTGCTGTCTTTAAAAATCAGTGCATCTTCGGGGCTTGGATTTAGGGACATTCTCATATTCCTCTAGGATTTCAATTACCGCTTTAAGAGTTAAGAGGAGATTAATGGAAAGACTCAAGCCATCGTCGGTCCCATCGGATCCATGAATTCCCTTTCTCTCCTCCCTCCCTCTCCTGGCATGGTGTCCTCGTGTCCTTTTGCCGGGTGCCTCTAAAGGATGCTCTCTGTCTGTTCACAGGGTTAAAGGCCGCACGCAGCCAGGCCATGACAGCATCCTTTGGGACCTGCTCCTGGCAGTGGGTGGAACTGCCTCCTATCAGGCAGAAATCTGCCGAGCAGGAAAAAAGTTGGCCAAGTGGCTGAGTGGGTATGCTAAGTATAGGCCCAGTGTCCAGAGTACGAGTGTGGTTTCGTGGGGCGTGTAATTGGCGTTTCCCCTGGTGTTTCCCGGATCGAGAAGGCAGCCACCTGTGGGCCCAGAAAACTGAAGGGCACAGAGCTCTCTCCCCCCTCCTCACTGGGGCCTGCAGCACTCAAGTGGACTCTACATTGAGATGGATAAACTCTGTACTGCGTGCTGCTGTACTCCCATTAACACTGTGCTGGGCCAGGATCAGTGTTCATCTCCATCAGTTCTAATGAGCAGACGGGATCCATCTTTGACTGACGGCGAGGGATGGGGAAGAGGGTGGTGCTCAAAGGTCGGAAGGCTGGGTAAGGGCAGCGAAGCTCAAGAAAAGGGCAGAGCGAGAAGGCGCGCGGGAACGCCATAGATCCTCGGCGATGTTAGCCCCAGTTTGTTTTCAGGCATCAGGTCGGTGTTTGCACTGAACGCTTTGGCGGCCCCGTGGTCAACCCGGTAGTGTTGTTTGTTTCATCATATTTCGCCTGCTTATAGGCCTGGATGTGTTCTCTAAACCAGGTAACCTTCTCTGGACAGAAGAGCCTCAGTGTGCCCCCTTATCCACTTCTTCTAATGTCCAACCCTTGTCCCGTCTCCTCTCTCCTCCCCATCTTCATCCTACTCCTTAACCCATGGGCAGGGCAGGGCTCCTGATTTTCAGAACAAAAAAGTCTTCTTTTCTCCTTCTTTTTCTCCTTCTTCTTCTTCTTCTTCTTCTTCTTCTTCTTCTTCTTCTCCTCCTCCTCCTCCTCCTCCTCCTCCTCCTCCTCCTCCTTCTCCTCCTCCTCCTCCTCCTCCTCCTCCTCCTCCTTCTTCTCCTCCTCCTCCTCCTCCTTCTTCTCCTCCTCCTCCTTCTCCTCGTCCTCCTCCTCCTTCTCCTCGTCCTCCTCCTCCTCCTCCTCCTCGTCCTCCTCCTCCTCGTCCTCCTCCTCCTCCTCCTCCTCCTCGTCCTCCTCCTCCTCCTCCTCCTCCTCCTCCTCGTCCTCCTCCTCGTCCTCCTCCTCGTCCTCCTCCTCGTCCTCCTCCTCCTCCTCCTTCTCCTCCTCCTCCTCCTCCTCCTCGTCGTCCTCCTCGTCGTCCTCCTCCTCGTCCTCCTCCTCGTCCTCCTCCTCGTCCTCCTCCTCCTCCTCCTCGTCCTCCTCCTCCTCCTCCTCGTCCTCCTCCTCGTCCTCCTCCTCCTCCTCCTCCTCCTCCTCCTCCTCCTCCTTCTCCTCCTCCTCCTCCTCCTCCTCCTCCTCCTCCTCCTTCTCCTCCTCCTCCTCCTCCTCCTCCTCCTTCTCCTCCTCCTCCTTCTCCTCCTCCTCCTTCTCCTCCTCCTCCTCCTCCTCCTCCTCCTCCTCCTCCTCCTCCTCCTTCTCCTCCTCCTTATCCTCCTCCTCCTCCTCGTCCTCCTCCTCCTCCTCGTCCTCCTCCTCCTCCTCGTCCTCCTCCTCCTCCTCGTCCTCCTCGTCCTCCTCCTCCTCCTCCTCGTCGTCGTCGTCGTCCTCCTCCTCCTCCTCCTCCTCCTCCTCGTCCTCCTCCTCCTCCTCCTCCTCGTCCTCCTCCTCCTCGTCCTCCTCCTCCTCCTCCTCCTCGTCCTCCTCCTCCTCCTCCTCGTCCTCCTCGTCCTCCTCCTCGTCCTCCTCGTCCTCCTCCTCGTCCTCCTCGTCCTCCTCGTCCTCCTCCTCCTCATCCTCCTCCTCCTCGTCCTCCTCCTCCTCGTCCTCCTCCTCCTCCTCCTCCTCCTCGTCCTCCTCCCCCTCATCCTCGTCCTCCTCCTCCTCGTCCTCCTCCTCCTCGTCCTCCTCCCCCTCCTCCTCGTCCTCCTCCCCCTCCTCCTCGTCCTCCTCCCCCTCCTCCTCGTCCCCCTCCTCCTCGTCCTCCTCCTCCTCGTCCTCCTCCTCCTCGTCCTCCTCCTCCTCGTCCTCCTCCTCCTCGTCCTCCTCCTCCTCCTCCTCGTCCTCCTCCTCCTCGTCCTCCTCCTCCTCGTCCTCGTCCTCCTCCTCCTCCTCCTCGTCCTCCTCCTCCTCCTCGTCCTCCTCCTCCTCCTCCTCGTCCTCCTCCTCCTCCTCGTCCTCCTCCTCCTCCTTCTCTTCCTCCTTCTCTTCCTCCTTCTCCTTCTCCTCCTCCTTCTTAGAAGTCTATTTCGAGAGAGCGCAAGCACAAGCATCACAAGGGTCAGAAAGAGAGGAAGAGAGACCATCTCAAGAAGGCTCGTCACTGTCAGTGTAGAGCCCGATGCGGGGCTCCAACCCACGAACCACGAGATCATGACCTGAGCCAAAATCAAGAGTTGGGCACTTAACCGATGGAGCCACCCAGGTGCCCTCCCCCCACCATTTTTTTTTGTTCTTTTAAACATACTTCCTAGTTAATACAGATCAGTCCTAGATTGGAGAGAAGTTCTTCAAAGAGTTCTAGCCTCTCTAAGACAGTGGGGTATCATGGGGCGCCTGGGTGGCTCAGTTGGTTAAGCGACCGACTTCAGCTCAGGTCATGATCTCGCGGTCCGTGAGTTCGAGCCCCCCGTCGGGCTCTGTGCTGATGGCTCAGAGCCTGGAGCCTGCTTTGGATTCTGTGTCTCCCTCTCTCTCTGCCCCTCCCCTGTTCATGCTCTGTTCCTCTGTGTCTCAAAAATAAATAAAAACATTAAAAAAATTTTTAAAAAAAGACAGTGGAGTATCACTTACAGAGTGAAAAGGTGAAAATTCTGCCCTTTTGGCCTGATAATTCATATTAATCCCTCATTTCCCTGCCATAAGGTATCTCCGTAAAAGCACAAGTATGTGTTTCCAAAGGGGGAAGACAGAGTCGTGGAGAATTTCCTGTGTGGCTGGGTACTTGTATGACACCATCTGGCAGCTGTGAAGAAAAGTATGGCAGAAAGGTGGGGGGTGGGGTTCGGCCCTGGGCAGTTGAGCATCATCAACTGCCCACCAACCTCCCCTCCACCCCCATCTTTGGCCACCACTCCTAGGATGCTGAAATGTGGACACAACATCCCCTCCTCATGGAATTGGAAGGAGTGCATATTATCAGATCCGGCTACATAAGCTTTCTATTTCTG
Source organism: Panthera onca (assembly GCF_046562875.1). Taxonomy (NCBI): domain Eukaryota; kingdom Metazoa; phylum Chordata; class Mammalia; order Carnivora; family Felidae; genus Panthera; species Panthera onca. The sequence continues at coordinate 15,670,021 of NC_138343.1, read as the reverse complement.
AGTTCACTTTGGGTTGCGAGGCTGGTATCTAATTTGCGAGAATCTTGGGTCCTCCAAAACTCCAAGGAGCACTTGGCACACAGAGAGGTCTCAGGGGGAGGAGGGATAGACAGAGATCCTGGTCTTTCTGCCTCCGTTCATGACTATAGGCATCAGATAGCATAGGCCCTGTGGCTTCTGAACTTCTCAGTGGGTAATTGTATGACTGACACTTTCTAGGACTCCTGGGTTGGAGTTCTTCCTTTGGATGAGCCTTGGAAGCCGAGCCCCCATGAGAAATAGAATGGTAAGGGTGCTAGGCGAAGTGCCCCCTGCTTTGCCCACCCCCTGTTGCATGCTTTAAGAGCCCACCAGGAGCAACCCAGGCTTCCAGAAGGGACAGGCTTCAGGCACATGCAGATACAGGTGCTTGGGTTCTCCATAATGGAAATCGTGCGTCTATTAAGTCTTTTCTCTCCTGCTTTTCTATATGTTTTAAAAAAATTTTTTAACGTTTATTTATTTTTGAGACAGAGACAGAGCATGAACGGGGGAGGGGCAGAGAGAGAGGGAGACACAGAATCGGAAGCAGGCTCCAGGCTCTGAGCCATCAGCCCAGAGCCCGACGTGGGGCTCGAACTCATGGACCGCGAGATCGTGACCTGAGCTGAAGTCGCACGCTTAACCGACTGAGCCACCCAGGCGCCCCCTCTCTATTTTTTTAATGTTTATTGATTTTTGAGAGAGAGAGAGAGAGTGTAAGCAAGGGAGGGGCAGAGAGAAGGAGACAGAACATCCCAAACGGGCTCCGCACTGTCAGCGCAGAGCCCGACGCGGGGCTCGAGCTCACAAACTGCGAGATCGTGACCTGAGCCGAGATCAGGAGTCCGACGCTCAACCAACTGAGCCACCCAGGCTCCTCTCTTCTGCTTTTCTAAAGGGAAAGAAAAATCATGTCCATCAACCATTTTGCTCCCTCTGAGTGAAGCTAATCCCAGACATGTCATGAAAGGGAGCCCAGGCTGCCTGGTCCCTTAGAAGAGCGTTTTCCTGGAGGCCCTGGAAAGATCCCAGAGCTCATCTGGCCAGGCCTCCCCTTTCTCCTGCAGATCTCTGAAGCAGCTCAGCCGGCCACCTCCTCCCTTTTGGTTCAGCATGCTGGCCTGGCAGTTGACATTCGAGCTGATTCATGTCTAAGTGAGCAGTTTCTCCGGACAGCTGTCTCCTCTCTCTGCAGCATGAGGAAGCCACGTTCCAGAGCAGTGGGCTTGGGCAAAGGAGCCTTTTCATCATCGGTGGCAAAAGAAGGCTGTTGTATTCAACGCGCCTGGCCTGTGTGCCCTTCCTGTCCCCTGGTCCCCATCCTGTTCTCTCCCGTGCTTCCGTGACCTTGGAGACCACTTTATTCGGAGTCCTGTTTTACTTTCTGTTGCTTTTCTCCCCATCCTTACCCTAGGGTGCCAATCCTCACTCGTAAACCTCCTAAATTTCCTTATCCAGTGGCAAAGTAGACAGACTGGGAACCAACCCCTATTGTCAAGTGAATTGGGGGAGAATGTAATGTGGCTGATGAAACTATAAATCAGTTAGAGTAATCCAGTCTGCTCAATAATCTGTACTTAAACAGGCTAAACACCCTGCATTTCATAATGTACTTATTAAAGATCCATTTAACTATGGAGTTCTAATTACACCTTTAGAAAGCTCTGTCAGCTCCTTGCCACTCTGGGTTTCTCCAAGGCACTCCTAATTTCTTGTAATTATTTTAATGTAATTTCAGAATAATTTTTATTCATTTTTAAACAGATGTGATTATGACACCGCTTTTTGGTCCTGGCGGTGCATTTTTGTTCAGGCAGCTAGCGATTCCGATTTTATCCTTCGTGAGACGTGGATAATGGGATCCGTGGATAACGGATCGCAAGACGGTCAACGGACCGAATCAAACGTGCTCAAATTATTTAACAAATTGTTACTGGATGTCAACTGGGAGAGCAAATCTCGGTACCAGTCCTGAATAACTTACACCTTGATTTCTTTTTTTTTTTTTTTTTTTTGAGGGATTCAGTATATAATCTCTTCCTTTATCAAACCTTTCATAGAAGATATTTCAGGATGGCTACATTCGGAGCAGTCTCAAACTGGGTACTTTAAAATTTTTTATCTATTGTGTCATAGATTAGAGAATCAAAAGAAAGGTAGAAACTCTCCCAACCAAGGGCAGATACCAAGATGGGCTCAAACTCGTGCATGTATTTTCAGTGGTGTATGATGGCCTGTTGGGGTCTGCAGATCCCAGGATGGGACCGTTGCTGAGCGAGACTTCCATTTTGGCTACCGTGTGTGTTGAGGGAGAAACTAGCAGATGATTCTGGGCAAGCCACTCAGATGGAGGTTCCAGAGGCCAAGACAGAAAGTCAGAACTCTCTACTGTTAAGTTGCGGGAAGCCACCGAAAACTTCTGGGAAAAGCAGGCTTCTGGAAGAGTCCTCTCGTGATAGTGTAAAATATAGGTTGGGGCGCCTGGGTGGCTCGGTCAGTTAAGCATCTAACTTTGGCTCAGGTCATGATCTTGTGGTTCGTGAGTTCGAGCCCCACGTCGGGCTTGCTGCGGTCAGCACAGAGCCCACTTTGGATCCTCTGTCCCCCTCTCTCTCTCTCTGCCCCTTCCTCACTTGCGTTCTCTGTCTCAAAAATGAACATTTTTTTTTAATTAAAAAAATAAATAGGCTTGAAAGCTGGAGACTGGGGTTGGGAATGTAGGTTTGGAGTCTTGCAAAATCTGGACGAGCAACACTCATTAGAGACGAAGGAAAGAAACAAGGAAACAAGGTGATGGATGTGAAGGAGAAAGTGATCTTGTGAAAATGAAATCACTGGACTGTCTCGACTTTGCTTCTTTCCTGGACACAAAAAGCCCTTACTGTGTAATTTCCACATTTGGAAATTATCCGGCTTGCACCCTTACCATTGTATTTCTCGTGGGGGCTTGGCTTCCAAGGCTGATCTCCCTATAGCGACTCAGCTACTGAGCATTGTTGAAGAAGCACCCACCCAAGCAGCAGATACCATTTAAAGAGAATGATTTCCGGGGCGCCTGAGTGGCTCAGTCAGTGAAGCGTCCGACTTTGGCTCAGCTCATGATCTCGCGGTCCGTGAGTTCGAGCCCCACGTCGGGCTCTGTGCTGACAGCGCGGAGCCTGGAGCCTGCTTCAGATTCTGTGTCTCCCTCGCTCTCTGCCCCTCCCCCAGTCATGCTCTATCTCTCTCTTTCAAAAATAAACATTAAAAAAAAAAAAGGAGCTGCCATGCATGTAACCATGGAGTCAGAGGTTTAAGAGCCATCACTTTGCAACACGTCCACATTGTTGCTGCCCTCAACACCAAACCTGCACCTTCCCTGTGTTCCCTGTTTCCGTCAGCGAAGGGGGTCACTCCACTGGCGTGAGTCTGGCCGTTAGGAATGATCTACCTCCTGTCCCTCGGGCCCTCCCACTATGTCCTGTTGGTTTCACTCCCCGACATCTCCCAGATACATCTACTTCCCTTCAGTCTTGCTGTCAGGAGCCTTTGCCAACCTGTCCTCTCTGTCACCAAGCGCACCGCCTGGCACATGGTGGAGATGCCCTATATATTTCTTGCGTAAGTGAGTCTCTTGAGTTAAAACCGTCTCAGGCAGACTACCAGGCCAGGCCGTGAGATGGAGTTTCGGAGGAAGCCTGTGTTGCCAAAGCCTGCGTGATTTTTCCGAAGATGGTGATAGAGGCCCAACAGAGTGGTTTTGGATCAGTCCCATGGCTCTAGATGTAGCCTGACTTTCTAGAACAGTGAGTGTCTCTCACCCTCCTGATTTTGCCAAGGGGAGTATTATTATTTTTTTTTTTTTCCTAATTCTTTCTGTCTTAGAAAGTCAAACCTGGGTATATGTCCCTCACTGGGGTATGCAGATTCTCACATAAGTTGGAAAAGAGTTGCGTCTTCACAAGTGATGAAGGAGGTCAAGGTGATTGTGACCTCTAAGGAAGATGTCCACTGGGCGTTACGAGTTTGAAGGTCTTCGTGTCCTCACATGTGAAGTTACCGGGATTAATCCAGGTGTCCCTTCAAGTCAGTCTCCGATCCCGATTTCTAAGAATCTTTATTATTATTATTATTATTATTATTATTATTATTATTTAAGCAAAACACCAGGAACAAAAAACCCTAGAGGGACTAGAGCAGTTGTAAAGCCTGCTGAAGGGTGAGCGATTCTACAATCCGTCCATCCAAGGTGGAGACACTCACTTCAACAGATTCCAGTGCTGCTTTGGTTCTGGGCAAAACAGGAAGGAGAGTCATGGCAGTGGAGACACTGGCGTTGAAACAGACAGTTGGTCAATGCTTTCTGTCCCTCCTCTGGTCTCAGCAGACAGTGTTACAGCGATGGCATCTGCCCAGTCTTATGTGAGATCTTGCTGGACCAGGCGTTCCACAGGCTGTCACTTGACTCTTCCTAATGCCCTCTTCCTGCCTCGTTGGGGAATCTTGATGTGTCAAGAGGGTTTGTTCCCGCCACCTCATTGACCGCTTCCTCTGGTGTGAGTTGAGATTGGGTACATTTGGGGGTGCCCTAGATCCTCAGGGCTCTGGCGGACCGTCTCCAGCCTTTAGAACCCGTCGGTGTGACTTCCAACCCACGAGGCAGAAAAGAGAAACGGAGCCTCAGTCATGTGGTTTCTGTTATCTGTAACCATGGAAAACACTGGCCATCTGTGAGGATCCCATTTTAACACTTTTTTTCCCCCCCCTCTCTCTCTATTTCCATCTCTTTCTTGGGGAAAACAGCGGAGGAAGTGGAGAGGCTGGCGGCCATGCGTTCTGACTCCCTCGTGCCAGGTACCCACACCCCACCCATCCGGAGGAGGAGTAAGTTTGCCAACCTGGGGAGGATTTTCAAGCCCTGGAAGTGGAGGAAGAAGAAAAGCGAAAAGTTCAAACACACATCTGCAGGTAAGATTATTTTTTTTTCCTTCGTTTCGCATTGGGAGTTTGTTGACTTCAACTCTGTATGTTAATTAGTAGAATTTAATCATTGTGAGCTGTCTGACCCAAAGGAAGGAAAATCAAGCCCTAGAATTGCTCCTGTGTTTAATAATTCTGCAGGGCGATTGGAAATGGCTTTTGGATCCCTGTGTGTTTTCTTGCGTCTCAGGTTTTTGGTTGTTGTGTTTTTAATCGGCCACTTGTATTGGAGCTATAAATATGGGCTTAGAACTCCACCTTTTCTGTAGTAGAATGCTTTCTTTCCACCCCTGAGAATCTGTTTCTCATTGTTCACCCTTATTTTTACCGCTCCTGTAAAAATCAGCACACAGCAGAAAATAAGTTCTATGTGGTCTTTGGCAGATGAGAGTAGGTGATGCCATGGTGGAAAAATCTTGAATGAATGATTATTGGACATGGCAGGAAAACACAGGAGAATGGAGACAGAGATCACGGTAATGGCAGAGACAGCTCAATGGGCAGCAAAGGGATCGGAGGAAAGTCAGCACCGCTGAGGAGTACAGAGCAGAGACTCCGGGGTCAGACTGTGTGGGTTCAAGCCCCAGCTCTGATACTTGGTAGTTACGTGACCTTGCCCAGTTTGTTCAACTCTGTACCTCAGTTTTCCCATCTGTAAAAGAGGGGTAAGAATAGTACTTTACGTGACTTAAAATTATGAGTTTATGTGGCATGCTATGTGGATATATTTTAAATGAGTAGGAGTGTGCAGAGGGACGTGTATACGGGAAGAGGTCTGATTTTACCCTGTCGGATTTGAAAGAAGATGATGGAACAGCTACGCAGATGCTTTTTTTGTTCGTTTTGTTCTGATCTTGCTCATCGAATGCCCGGGTCATTCCAGGCCTACACTCCAGGGCTTTATTTCCTCCTTCCTCTTCATCCTCAAAAATTCAACCCACCCTCTCCCCTCCTCAGGATCATCACCTCCCCTCCTCCTTTTCCCCACCCCCAGGACTAACCCTCAAGTAGGAGATGGGGTGCTTGTTGTTGTACCTGAGCTGGAGTCCACAGATCTGGGAATTTCAACGCTAATTGCTTTGGGGAACCCGAAAGAGGATAGCGAACATAAGAAAGTTGCATAAAGTCTTGAAATCTTTTTGTCTTTTAAAACGTTTGTCTCTATTTGAGGGAGAGTGAGCCCGAGCAGGGGAGGGGCGGGGAGGGAGAGGACAGAGGATCCAGGGCGGGCTCTGCGCTGACAGCAGAGAGCTCGACGCGGGGCTCGAACTCACAGAGCACGAGACCATGACCTGAGCCACAGTTGGACGCCTGACCAACTGAACCACCCAGGCGCCCCCAAAAGTCTTGACATCTTAAACAGTTCTCGTGGACATCTCAAGTTCGTGTTTTCTGACTCTTCCTTTGATGGAAGCCCCAATGCCCCTGTTGCTAGAATAAGTTAATTCTTGAGATTAGAGTGAACCTCTGAACTCCATGAATCTCTAAACTGTCATCCCTGGGACGGAGACCCTTCACCTGACTTCGTTCTGCACCCTCGTGGTCGTTGTACAGCTGTACTAAAACCTGGAGGCCTTTCATGCGTTTCTAACCGCTACTGAGAGACTGACGGGCAAGCAGAAACCTCAGTGGGTGACTCCCCCGTGTCCACCCAGCTGGGGTGAGACTAGATCATGGCCTCCAAGAGGAGAAATCTTAAATATATCCTTTAGGCACAGTGAGGTGTAAGACACTTGAACAAGAAAGAAAGAGGGAGCGTTCTGTAAGCACTGGAAAAAATAACCATTTCCACGAGATTCCTTTTGACGGTCTTCCTGACTTTGCTGTGGAAAATGGCTTATAATAAAACAAACATGCAATTAACGAATGGCCATTCGTCAGCACGAATCCCCTAATGAGGGTGTTGGTAGATGCCTTTCCTCCCGGCACATCAAGAGCTTTGCTTTGTCCATTTGGCAAGACCTTAAGGTAAAGCTTGGATGCTTCTTGCATGCAAAGATCAGGCGTGCTGACTTCTTCGGGATGTTGGAAAACTAGTCCTTTGACAGATGCAAAAATAGTGACATCACATTACTCACGGATCATGAAAAGGTTGAGCACTTTGTTCATTTAGGGGAGGAAAAACAGACATACACATGACGGGCAGAGTTGCAGTTTGAATCGTTCTTATCATTAACTATTCTTAGCAAGTTCTTATCCCTCTTGCCTGATTAACTTGGCAGTTGAACGCGATATTTGTATGTAGTGTTGTTTTTTTTTTTTTCTTTAAGAGACATTCAGCTCCTAAAGTAGAAAAGGTAGAGGGATGTACTGTGGAATATCTTTATATCCAAATAGATGGATGGGTACATGGAATGAGTGAAACTATTCCAGTTTAAAAAAAAAAAAAAAAAGTCAATGGTTTACAGTTCAGTATACTTTGTACTTAACTGGATAAGGAAATATCATTCCTCATTTTTGGAAAGGAGAGACTTGTGCCAATTCTTGGCCCAGAGGAGGAAAAAAAAATGGCAGCATAAGGGCGCATAAGATGATAAATTGTATGTATATTCAAGTAGGAGTTGAAAGTGCACACTTTTCTACGTGTCGATAAGAGTCAAACGTTATATATACGAGAGGGTCGGTTGATGATGGGATTGTTAATGGTCGGCCAGTTTTAGCTGGTGTTCATAGATTTGTATGTGTGCAGACGTATTGTTCTTTCATTTATAAGATAATGTCCACAGTTTTAACTACAGAGAAGAAGTCCGTATGTTACATCCATTTTGTGCATTTGTATTTCAAATCGCGCTCTTAAAAAATATATGAAAAAGACATTAACGTAGCCCATACTTGGCCTGTTTTTATTTCCACAGTGAAGTGCCCTTATAATTTGCCATAATTAGCTATCCTGTGGTTTTCCTGGGTGTCAGGTTAGGGCTCATGTGTGTCTGTGCATAGCACATCTTCAGAGACATGCCCAGAAATCTTCCTTTGTAAGTTGTATAACAGGAAGGAAACTGCATTGGGAAATTATGATGTCAACGTTTTCCTCAATTTTGGCATCAACAATTGCATGGATTTTTTTTGAAGTGTGTTTATTTTGAGAGAGAGAGAGAGAGAGAGAGCAGGGGAGGGGCAGAGAGAGAGGGAGCGTGAGAATCCCCAGCCGGCTCCTCGCTGTCAGCTCGGAGCCCGGCGTGGGGGCTGGAACTCATGAACCATGAGATCGTGACCTGAGCCGAAGCCAAGAGTCGGACGTTTAACTGACTGAGCCCCCCGGGCGCCCCCACGATTGCCTGAATCTTTCGAAGATCTCCACATCTCGCGCCGCTCATACAGCCTTCCTATTCCAGGCGGAAGGCCAGTGTCCTGACAAGGCCTGCAGCACCATGACCCCGAGCTGCGCTCTGGGTGGGGGTGAAAACACTGGAACATCACCATGCCATGACATAGGGAGACAACAGTAATGGATAGATCGTAAAATACGGGTCCTCCTGGAGGTGAACTTTACAGGCTTTGCAGCCTGTCTCAGAGGCCTTGCCCAGGGCCTGCCAGGCAGTTAGCCTGACACACCCAGCTTCTTCCGTGGAGTCAGCAGTGCTGGCCACGGCTGCTCTGGGAACAAAGACAAGTGATAGCCCCCCTGAAGTAGAACAGACCAGCGCCTCCCCAAAATAGTCCACTGCAACCGTCTTCTCCAAATTCCTTGAAAATGAGGACTGTATTTATAGAGAAATAGAACTGGCAGGGATAAACTATGAAGATGCCACCGAATTATGCTTTTATTTCCTCTTGACAGAAAATCACAAGCTGCAGGGGGTTGGCCCTGAAAATCTACAACGTGCCAAAATTCCCTTTGTGCTTCTAAGCTTTTCTTCGTACCTAGGGCCTTGAGCAACGTGATATTTTTAAAAATTTAAAAAAAAAATTTACAGAATGTTACTGAATACCTACGCATACTGAAACTGTACCTGCTCTGGGGATATGACGGTGAGCAAAATCAGACCTTGTCCGTGACCTTGTGGCACGCACGGTGTAGTGGGGGGAGGCAGGCGTTCAAAACAGAAGGATACAGGTAGGATCGCAATTGTGGTTAAGGGCAGTGAAGGAGAGGTACTCATTTGGGAGAAGGAGAGGGAAATTTGGCTCAGTCTGAGGGCTCAAAGAAACTGTCCTGAGGAAGAGAAATTTGAGCTGAAATCCAGGAGAGGAGCAAGAATTTAGAAAATGAACCTTCCAGGGGCACCTGGGTGCCTCAGTGGGTTAAGCATCTGATTTCGGCTCAGGTCATGATCTCATGGTTCACGAGTTTGAGCCCCCCATCATGCTCTTGTGCTGAGAGCTCAGAGCCTGGAGTCTGCTTCGGATTCTGTGTCTGCCCCTCTCTGCCCCTTCCCCTCTCACACTCTGACTCCCTCTCTCTCAAAAAAAAAAATGTTTTAAAAAAGGAAATTGAGCACTCCAGGCAACAAAACAGCCTGTGCAAAGGCCCTGTGGTAGAAGAAATAGAGATGAACTGGCTGGGAAAGCAAGAAAGACCAGTGGCTAGGGAATTAAGAGAGCTAGGGGTGTGATATCAGCTGAGGCTGGAGAGGTCACCAAAGAGTGAACTGTCACTGGGCCTTCATCCTGCACAGCAAATTAGACAAGGGTATGAGTGGCTCCAGGAAGACCAATTAGGCCACGTGCAGATGACAGTAACCTGGACTAATATTTGCTAGTAGAAGTAGATGAATTTGGGTGTTGTAAGGGACAAGTGACAGGACTTAATGACAAGCTGGATTTAGGAGGGAGACAGAAGGAAAGGTCATGTTTGATACTCTAGTGTTGGGTTAGGGGGTATGGTGGTAGCCTGTGTGTCATTGGCGGGGGGGGGGGGGGGAGATGGAATTCGGATCGCAGGTTAGATTTGAGTTGGTTTTGTGATGTCTAAAGTTGGGAGTTGATTATATGGAATGCAATGAAGACGTCTGCACTGGGTTCATAAATCTTGGGTCTTTGCACATCCGTGTTAATTAGAGTGATGCCCATGTAGGAAATGGTCTAAGGAACTAGTATAGAACAGAAAGAATGGAAAGAAAACAGGGCCAAAGACAGTCTTAAAGACAAAGGAAGACTATCATTACTAGTGACCGAAAGAGGAGTATGAACTTATAAAGGAGAATCGAAAGGCAGTGGCTTTGACGTATTTCATTTAGCATTATACCCTCTCGCTCCATCCATGTTGTTGCACGTGGCAGATTTTTTAATGTTTATTTTATTTTATTTTTCTGAGAGAGAGGGAGAGAGGACAGGGAGGAGCAGAGAGAGGGAGACACAATCCGAAGCAGGCTCCAGGCTCTGAGCTGTCAGCACAGGACCTAATGCAGGGCTTGAACTCACAAATCGCGAGATCGTGACCTGAGCCGAAGTCGGACGCTCAACTGACAGAGCCGCCCAGGCGCCCCAGATCTCCTTCTTTTTATGGCTGAGTAATGGTCCATTGTATACGTACACCCCGTCTCCTTTATCCATCCATCTATCCATGGACAGTTTGGCTGCTTCCATATCTTGGCCGTTGTACACAATGCTGCGATAAACTTGTGGATGCACGTATCTTTTCAAATTAGTGGTTTTGTTTTCCTTGGGTAGATATTCAGTAGTGGATTACTGGATCATAGGGCATTTCTATATATTTTTTTTTTTTAAGATTTTACGTTTAAGTAATCTCTGTACCCAATGTGGGGCTTGAACTCACAACCGTGAGATCAAGAGTCGCATGCTCTACTGACCGAGCCAGGCAGGTGGCCCAGTATTTCTATTTTTAATTTTTTGCGGAACCTCCACACGGTTTTCCACAGTGGCTGTACCAGTGTACGTCCCCCACAACAGAGCACAAGGGTTTGTTTTTTTTTTTGCTTTGGTTGTTTGCTTAGTCACTTTGGCAGGTGTAAGGTGATAATCTCATTGTAGTTTTAATTTGCATTTCCCTGGGGTGATTGGTGATGTTGAGTATCTTTTCTTGTGTCTGTTGGCCATCTCCATGGGTTTTTTGGGAAAAATGTCACTTCGGGTCCTCTGCTCCTTTTTTAATTGGTGGTTGTCAAAGGGTGAGGTGGGGGTGGGGGTGGGTGAAATAGATAAAGGGGATCAGGTGCTTATCTTGATGAGCGCCCTAAAACGTAACATGACGTTGTACACCTGAACGTAACCTAGCACCGTATGGTTGCACTTGGATTTAAAAAAAAAGACAGAAGGCGGTGGCTAGAGAGGTAGGAGGAAAAACAGAAGAATGCGGTGTAACAGGAGCCAGGAGTGGAAAATGTTTCAGGGAGGGTGTGATGAGTCACGTTCAGTGCCGTGAGGGGGCTGGGGCGGTGGGGAAGGACATTGTCTGGGGTAGGTGATTCTGATCAGCTGGAGCTCATCATTGATAACTTAGCAAAAGCTGTCTGGATGGATTATTTGGGGAGAGATGTGAGATTAGTGTGGAGTGAGGAATTCATAGAAAACGGGGGAAGATGGGAGTGAGCTTTCGGAGGAGTCTGGCCGTGAAGTAGTAAGAAGACATATAGGAGAGATGCTGGAAGAAACGTACGCGTGTCTACAGGGGCTTGTGCGTGTGCTTGGGTTGCGAGGGGCTGTCTGTGTGTGCCTTCTGATTGGTTGTCATCGTACAGGGAAAGTGACGTAAGGGTGAGAAGCGGGCGTGAGGGATCCGGTAGAGAGGACGAGGAGGAAGATAGACGAGACGAGGCGGGTGGGTGAGGTGCTGAGAAGCTAGGGGCAGAGGGGGGGTACAAGGCACAGATTGCAGGGCTTGAATCAGCAAAGGCATGGAAACTCCCGCGTGAAATAACCAGGCCACCAGAGGGTCTGGCTGCACAGGGCGGGAGTCCGGCTTGGCCCCGTCTGGGGGCTGCTCTTTTCCAGATAATAAGTCTGCTCATTTCTTCATGGGGAGGGGAGGACAGGGACGTGCAGAGTCAGGCCGATTTCAGATTAGGACTCTACGTGGCAACAGTGACTGCTTCAGTGGCTTTGGCTGTCCAAGTACAGCTCTGGATGAGGTAGACAGTTGGGTCCATCAAGTGCTGGCATTTTGCCAGATGGATGGAGAAGGGGGGCGGGGAGCAGAGGCGATTCGGGCGTCTGTATTCGTTTCCCAGGGCTGCAGTAACAAATCACTACACGCTTGTGGCTTAGAACTACAGCAACGTGTTGTCTCACAGTTCTGAAGGTCCAGAGTCCAAAATCAAGGTGTTAGCAAGGCTGGTTCCTCCTGGAAGCTGGGGGTGGGGTGGTGGGAGTGGTGGTGTAAATGTTCCATGCCTTTCTCCTAGCTCCTGGTGGCTGCCGGGCTGTCCTCAGCCAGCCGTCCCTTGGCTTGTAGCTACATCACTCCAGTCCCTGCCTCTGTCTGCACATGGCCTTTCCCCCATGTCTCTTTGTGTCGCCGGGGCCCCCTCTCCTTTCTCTTAGAAAAACATCAGCCATTGGATCCTCTATCCAGGATCATCTTGAATCATCCAGGGACCTCTAACTCCATAATATCTGCAAAGACCTTATTTCTAAATGAGGTCACACACACGGGCACGGTGTTAGGGCTTAAACACGTCTTTTGTGTGGATACAGTTTAACCCGCTACAGTATTGACTCTGGATTGGATGAAAAAGCAAAGGCCCAGTGAATTGAGCCCAGTGAGAAAAGTGCATAGACTTTAGGCTGCAAGGGAGTCGAATTTGAAAACAATCCGTGGGACCGGTGGCCAGAAGCAAGCTAGAACGGCGGGAGCCTCTGGGTACACAGCTGTGTCTTGAATTGGGGATGTTCAAAGTAGACCTAAAACACAGACTAAAACCACGGAACTGGTGGCTGAGGTGGAGGAATAAGTCAGGAAATTGTTGAAAATGTGGTAAACGATCCGATCCACTAATAGACACACATATCTTATTTGCCAAATTTTGTGCCGATTTAACTTGCCGTCTTTAATGGTGAAACAAAAGGAAGGGCGCCTGGGTGGCTTAGTCGGTCAACTGACCAACGCTTGATTTTGGCTCAGGTCACGATCTCATGGTTCGTGAGTTCGAGCCCTGTGTTGGGCTCCATGCTGGGCAAGGAGTCTGCTTGAGATTCTCTCTCTCCCTCACCCTCACCCCCTCCCCTGTTGGTGTATGTACACCCTTTCTCTCTCTCTCTCTCTCTCTCTCTCTCTCTCTCTCTCTCTCTTTCTCTCTCTCTCTCTCTCTGTCTCAAATAATAAATCAACTTAAAAAAAATAAATGGGGGGCGCCTGGGTGGGTGGCTCAGTCGGTTGGGCGGCCAACTTTGGCTCAGGTCATGATCTCATGGTTCATGAGTTCGAGCCCCACGTCGGGCTCTGTGCTGAAAGCCTGCTTCGGAATCTGTGACTCCCCCTCTCTCTGTCCCCAGCTCATGCTCTGTCTCTGTCTCTCAAAAACATAAATAAACAAAATTTAAAAAAAAAAAAAAAAACATTTAAAAATAAATAAATAAATGGAACTTTTCTCTTTGGTTTTAGCATTCAACTAATTACTGACCTAACATTTTCTTAGAAAGATTCTCTATTTTCTTTTTCCAAAGTGAGATGTTTCAGTCCATCACACCTTTAAAGGACCACAATCTGATTCATAGAGAATCAGAGGTTGCTTTTTAATCGTTCACTGCACCTTTGGACACGTCTACCTCCTTAGTGTTGGGCTAAGGCCACAACTTGGCAATAGGGGTAATTGATGACCTGGTACCCTGTCACATGACCGGGGACCCGTGAATCCTGACAGCAGTCTGTTGGTGTGAGCCCCCCTGACTGCTAGCAGTAGTGAAGGGCCAGGCCTGAATACACTGGAAACTCCCCTCATGTTCGTGACGGGGTCCAGGAATAGCCCACACGCTTTTGCCCAGCGTTTTCCGTACAACACGATACCGGGGTCATGGTGTCCTTGGGCGGGACACTTGCAGGCAGTCTCGTGAGCACGGAGCTCCTCTCCCTGAGCCCATCTGCCCTTCTGCGGTAGGTTCTCCTCACTCCAAAGCTCCCAGCCCAACAAGAGCCAGCCCTGAAGCCTGGCTTCTTAGCTCACTACTTCATCTGGTTGCTGGCTGCCCCTTTCCCTCAGGGCCGGACTCCGCTTCCTTTATTTCTTGCACCAATTCACCGGAGTCATTGATGACATTAGGAATCACTAGTCTCCAAGAATCCCTTCCTGGCAAGCCCATATCTTTGGAAGTGTTGCTCTTTGAATAACACTCCTTGGGTCATGAAGATCGTCTAAATTGGAATTGGATTCCGCCTTTGGACTTGGTGTGACGGGCTTCTGAGCTCTTCAGAAGGAGCCTGTCACTGAGATCCTGGGTGGTTGGTTGGCAGGTGAACCAGTTCCTGTCCTCTAGGGATTCCCAGTGGGTCCTGTGATAAGGGCAGTGCATATGCTTCTTGGAGGAGAGAGAGAAACCCTATGGTTTTCATGGAGGCTTATGTCGACATCCTTTTGTAGCATAGGATTAAAGAGCACTGTTAGCAAATGGAATCACTGCCTCTATATCCAGCATAAGACCAGCTCTGCCCACCGTAAGGGCCCTGGGGACCATCGCTGGCACAGCTCTGGAGCGGGAAGTTCTTATTCGTCCCACTCAGGCAGAGGGGTGAAATCGGTATATTGCAAACATTGACGCTGTTGAACAGACACATGTGCCCTTGCGAGAGAGATGGCATAGGCCTTCGTACCCTAACGTCAGTGGCCCCGTGGAGTCCCCGTTTCAAACTAACAAGGTAACATTATCTACTTGGTCAGAGCTTAGGTTTTTAAACGTCTGTGAGCCATGGAGGGTTCAGTAAGGATAGCAGCTTGTCAGGTTGCATTGGTTTATGTGCCAGGCACCGCCATTATCCCCCAAAATACCACAACAAGTAGATATCTGACCCCTGCCTCCCAAAGGTTGTGATCTTGAGGGAAAAATAGATAATAAAACCAGCAATTACAGTCAAGTGTCTGTGATATTAGAGGAGACACACGGGGGCTGCAGGAACTCACATTAGACAGGGGTGCCTGGGTGGCTCAGTCAGTTAAGTGTCCGACTTCAACTCATGTCATGATCTTGTGGTTCATGAGTTCAAGCCCAGCATTGGGCTCTGTGCTGACAGCTCAGATTCTGGAGCCTGCTTTGGATTCTGTGTCTCCCTCTCTCTCTGTCTCTCTCTGTCTCTCTCAAAAATAAACATTAAAAAAAACCCTCAAATTAGACAAACCCAGCTGAGTTACAAGTTACCAGGACAGGTGCCCCAGAGAAATGGTTGTTTAACCAAAGCCTGAGGCAATGAATGTGAGGAAGTCTTCTCTCCTGGTGGAAAGAAAAGTGTAGGAGCGTCTGGAGAAGAGAGGAGGAGAGATTGCCAATCCACAGCTTAAAAGAGAGGCTTGGGTTTGAGAAGGATTGCTGAGGGGGAGAAGCAGAGAGTAGTGAAAAATGAGGAGAAAGAAGGATCTGCAAGGATCTGCTCGTGAAGGGCCTCACGGGGTCTCTTACAGAGTCTGGACTTGACCTCAGTGCCCCGTCCTACTGAAGCCGTTGGAGGACTTGCCTTTTAGCAAGATCATTCTTTGAGCCTGGGCAAAGTTTGGAGTGCGACCAAATGTTGTCGTCAGCTTCATAATATAACTGCTTGTATGTATTTGTGGAATGAGAGGAGACTATGATACGCTTAAGGAGACCCCTCCTTGCTCTCCTGGAATCAAGTGGGATTTTGAGCATTCCTGTTGATGTGGGTCACAAGGATGCTGTTGGTGGGAGGAAGCAGGTGGTTGGTTGTAAGGCTGGGGAAAGATGAAGACAGTCCCAGACTAGGATGGGGGCATTAGGCACCGAAGACTGTGGACCGTTGCAAGAGATCTTTGGGAGACAGAATGAGCACAGGTCGGATGGGGAGGGTGAGGGAAGAGGAAAGCACCAGTCTGGCTTCTCGCCGAGTAGTAAGATGGGTAGAGGCACCACTCCATCGGGGACACTGAAGATGAGTGGGTTGGTGGGGGAATTGATGATGGATTTCGGGGTAGGGTGGCTTTCATGTGCTTCCAAGATGCCCAACATAGAAGGCTACTGGATGTAGAGAACTGAGATCAGGAGAGATCTGGAAGTCATGCGTGCCTGCTTATGCGTTTGAAGCCCTGGGGTGGGAACTCCAAGGTGAAGATACAAAGTGAGAAGCACAGAAGGGCTGCAGGAAGAGCACCCGGAAGACCACCGCCCTGTAAGTTATGTGCAGAGGCAGTGGAAGCTTCCGGAAGACAGGCGAGGCCCGCTGGAGAGCTAGGAAAAAAAACCGGGAGGAGCTGGTAGTTATCACCTGTGCAGAACAGGAAAGTGTTCAGGAAAGGAGAAGGGTCAACTCTGGCAGGTCCTGACGGGATGGCAAGGACGGAGGAGCATCCTGTGTGTTGAGTGACAACTCGTCATTGGTGTTCTGGGGAGAACGGTTTTGGGGAAGCTACCTGGCTGGCATTTAGATAGCCTGTGGTTGAGGCGTGAACGAGAGAAGAGGAAGTAGACTTCTTTATTTTTTAAAGTTTGTTTTTTGAGAGAGAGAGCGTGGGTGGGAGAGGGGCAGAGAGAGAGGGAGAGGGAGAGAGAGAGGATCCCAAGCAGGCTCCACGCTGTCGGTGCAGAGCCCAACGCGCCCGGGCTCGAACTCATGGACTGTGAGATCATGACCTGAGCTGAAAACGAGAGTCAGATGCTTAACCGACCGAGCCACCCAGGCGCCCCAGAGGAAGTAGGCTTCTTTTAAGAGGTTTGGCCAGGAGGGAGAAGGAGAAATAGGTAGTCGTCCCCCAAATGGGAAATGAGCAGGAGGGAGGTGTTTTCTTATGATTGGTTGGACTCTATCACGATGCCAAGTTTGCCTTAACATGGCTGTGGCATTCCAAGGGAAATAGAAACATCAGCACAGTGACTGTTAAGCCAAATAAATATATTTCCACACATTTTTCAGTAATGACATTACTTGTGACTAGGAAAAACAAACATGCAAATAATCGGAGCGCTATTTAGCATCTGATTTTAATAAGAAATCATCAAAGCAAGCTGTCTAGCCTTCAGCATCTGGCTAGATCCCACGTTCTCTTTGGGTGATTGGAGGCTTCAGTTTCTTTCTTTCTCTTTTTTTTTTTAATTTTTTAAAAATGTTTATTCATTTTTGAGAGACAGAACGCAAGTGGGGGCGGGGGGGACAGAGAGAGAGAGGGAGACACAGAATCCGAGGCAGGCTCCAGGCTCCGAGCCGTCAGCACAGAACCTGACGCGGGGCTCGAACTCACGAACTGCAAGATCATGACCTGAGCTGAAGTCGGACGCTTCACCGATTAAGCTGCGCAGCTGCCCCTGGAGGCTTCAGTTTAAGAAAGGAGCTGAGCATGGAGAGGCAAAGAATATTCTTACCTGCAGATCCATCATGACCCTCAGAGGGAACACCTCGGAGTTGGAAGGCAAAATAGACTTATAAGGCCCAGTTAAAAAAAAGAAAAAAGTCTCTAATAAATACAGGCTAAAGACTCTGGACATCAATACCTTCCTAGGGCTGGGATGGTAAAGATATCATTGTTTCCTCTTCAAGTGATCTATATCCATCACTCTTAGGTGGCAAGACTATAAAATCCTTAATGACAGAGACCCTGCCTTTTCCTCGTCTCCCGGGATTGAGCAAACACCTGACAGTGTGGGTGCCTAATAAGTACATATTGAACTAAAAAGTCAGGGAGGTAGCTGCAACTATATGAGTCCCCCTGTTTACGAGAGCTGAAAGAGGAGAGGCAAATTTTACTGAGGCTTGGAGGGGCTGAATAATTTGTAGCTAGCAATGGCACAGCTAGAATTTGAAGTCTTATCACCTATGTTGCATTTCGGATCCATGAGAATGGGCACTCGTGATTCATGAGTGCTTTGGAACATGGCGTTCATCTACACTTAACAGGGATGTCCTAGAACAGTTTCCTTCCCTGACACCGTCTCTGTAAAGCCAAAATGTGAAGGAAGAAGGAGTTCATCCATGAAAACTGACGATGGAAGTCACAGCGTGAGTCTTTATTGAATGCCCTTAACGGTCACCGTTAATATCTTACACATCTTTGTGCCTCACAGCGTCTGGTTCAATGCCATGCCCACGGCACATGCTTTCTTTTTGTTGAATGGCTAAGAGAGAGTACGTTGATACGGGCCCCAGACAAATACCATTCAGAGCCATCATGTTCAGGTTTTCAGCGGAACTTGACGTCTGTATGCTCTGCGGCATCTGGGAACAGAGTATGTGTAGATGGGGCAAGCGAACGTTGGGCACACAGGCTTCTGGAGCGGTTGCTAGATTTACAGCTGGACCTTTGCAGAACTGATTCCGAAAGGGCGCCAGCCATCCGGTGTTTATCAGAAGA
Organism: Panthera onca; assembly: GCF_046562875.1. NCBI lineage: Eukaryota > Metazoa > Chordata > Mammalia > Carnivora > Felidae > Panthera > Panthera onca. Next base: position 15,651,641 of record NC_138343.1, on the reverse strand, counting down.
GGTGTGCTTCGGTGCGTGGTTAGGGTGCAGACCTAGCCGCCCAACCCCCAGGTTACTTCAGGCAAGTTATTTGTACTCTGTGGGCTCATTTCCCTCGTCGAAAATAGGAATAACACTGGCACCTCATAAAGTTGCGAGGGTTGGAAAAGAAATTAATGTTGGAAAGCTCTTAGAATAGTACCTCGCACATAATACGTTCTAAGTAAGTTTTATCTGTCGTAACTTCTTTTTTTTCTGAAAATGCATTAAAAACCAACCATCGAAGGGCACCTGGGTGGCTCTTGGAGAGAGTTGGGCATCCGCCTCTTGGTTTTGGCTCAGATCACGATCTTACGGTTGCGGGATCGAGGCCCTGTGTTGGACTTCATGTTGACAGTGTGGAGCCTGCGTGAGATTCTCGCCTCTCTGTGCCTCTCTGTGTCTGTCTGTCTCTCTCTCTCTCTCTCTCTCTCTCTCTCAAAATAAAAGCAAACAAAAACCAAACAAACAAAACCCAACAAGCACCAAAGAATAAGGAAAGACTTATTTTATAGTTTGTCTTTGGAAATGGTGTAGGTACAAAGTGACAATTCTGGTGAGCTTGTCTTAGATTTAGGTAGTTTTGTTTAGATCCTGGGTGTAGGAGCCTGCTTTTGGACCCGTCATACAATTCCACAAAGCTGGATCTTGTCCCGTGTTTTCCTAAGGTACCAGTGAGTTAGCTCACTAAAGTATTTCCTCCTCTCTATGAATTTACAATTAAGCGAACAAACACAATGGCTTCTGAGGAAATACTTCATCCTGTTTGTCCTTTGCTACACCAGAGGCAAAAATATGTGTGATTTATAAAAAGGCGTTCGGGCGGGGGGTGGTTGGTGGAAATAACGTGGGTGTAGTTATTTTGAAAATCAGAGATTTTTTGAAAATCAGAGATCTGTGGCAAGTCAGAATGCTCAACGGTAAAGAAAGGTGTAAACAGGATGACCATATACTGTATTTTCCAAACGTGGACGTTTTTGATAGTACAATGGGATGCCATTTCTGCTTAGAAGAGGACAGACAGTAAGCATGAAACAGGGCTGTGTTGGGCAAAGAGGGGGCCTTGGTCACTCTGTCCGAGACCGCCTGGACATAAGCCATAGAGTCTGAGGCCAGTTCTGTTCTACAAACAGAAAAGAATTGCCAGTTAACTCACGAGACAAAGTGGAAGGGACCACTTGGAACCGAGACTCCTAAGACCACGAGAAGGCACTCTGTGGCCTGCCATTTTGGTTAAATGAATGAATACTGGTTGAGTCCCATAGGGTCTCTGCAGAAAGGAACAGCTCTGTTCCCAGCCCTCAGACCGTGTCTCTGCTTCCCCTCCTGCACTCCCGCTGATGTCTTGATCAGAAATTCAGTCCCCGTGCCAGTTTCTTCCACCAACAATTTGTGCTGTCTCCTTCGGTGTATCTCTTGCTCTCCGAGGTTCTGGACTGTTCCTGTCACCTGCTTGCATGCCAGCAGGCCCCGCGCGTCTCCCCAGTTGCAGACCCCGTTCTCACTGGCGTTGGTCACGTCTTCTCATGTGCAATGCTGTCGTCTGTCTTTTCTCCTCTTCCCTAGCTCTAGTCCCCCTCTCATTCTTTCCCTTCTCTCTTCTTCTTGGAGCACTCATTTATCCTGCCTGACGATCTGATGTCTCCTAAGTTCATTAAATTCTCAGACCTTTGCTGGCTCCATCCATAGGGTGGCATTGGACTCCAGTCGCCATGGGCCAAGAGCAGAATGCCATTGAACTCAGAAATTCAGTTCTGTGAAGATCTCCACCCCGGGGCCAGCACTCTGCAGACCTTCCCACTGTCTCCCAAATAAGTATGTAGGCACCAAACGCCTCCTTTCCGCCCTAACGGGCTTCCCCTCCCAAAGCACACTGACGCTATGAGATGAATCCTCATTCATTTTGGGGGTATCTTGGAATCAGGTCCCCATTTTACTTCCATATCCGGTCTGATTGGACACCTGCACCTTTCTTCCTCCATTACCACTTTAATATAGACGTCCACGTGGGCCCCCCGTGTTTCCCCAGAAAAATCTGGCCTTTTCCCTTTGCCTTTGATGCACTGTAAACATCCTGATGGTAAGTGCTGGATGACAAATACCAGAGCAGCCACAGTGCAGCTCTTACAGCTTCTCTAGTCCTACAAGTCTGTTACGGCTAACATCTGTTTTATAGATGAGGATAATGAGGCTGAGGAAGGGTCAGTAACTTGCCCCGGATTACCCAGCTGGCTAATGGTAAAGCCCTAGAGGACTTGGACGCAAGCCTGTCTCACTTCAAAGTCTCCTGGGCTTTGCTTGGAAATATCGCCGTTCCAATTGATGTTCAGGCATCAAGAGTGAAAAGGTTAAGATGTACATACATCCAGGTGAGATCGGTGTGGAACACGCTTGAATTCAGAAAGCTGATCTCATCAGGAAGACAGTGTTGGAAAGAAGACTCGATGGTCTCAGTGACTAATGCCAGCGTCCCCCAAACAAAGAAAAATACCTACATGATGTTTGTCAACTTGTCTCTTAAAAAACCGAGTTCTTCTTGGGGCGCCTGGGTGGCTCAGTCGGTTGAGCGTCTGATTCTTGATTTCAGCTCAGGTCACGATCCCAGGGCCTTGGGATGGAACCCCATGTCAGGCTCCACACTGAGCGTGGAGCCTGCTTTAAGATCCTCCCTCTGCCCCTCTCCCTAGTTGCCAAGCGTGCTCTCTCTCACACTCTCTCTCTCTCTATAAATGAGTTCTTCCTGTGTGTCAGTTGATTGATTTTTGTTGTTGTTGATTTCCTTGTTGAATTGTAGAAGTTTTAGGGAAGATGTCGGGCAGTTAGAATTTGGGGTTTGTTCGACTAGAAATATCAAGGGACCCTAGGAGAAAAACAGACCATGAGCCCACATAGGAATCAAATGATTTGTGAAGGTCCATTTTAAAGGTCTTCCTTCTTCCTTTTTTTGTTCCCCAGGGAAGAGTTGGGTCGGGGGCATTGTGTGAATATAAAAATGAGTGAGGTATTAATGAAGTCACATGCATGAAAGAAAGTGTTGGGTACCACGCACCTGCTCCGAGGGGCAGTCTGACCTGGGGAAGGAGGGCGTGGATGCTGACCCCAAGCATCTGGGGGGACCTTCCCATCCAATCACAGTGAGTTATAATTAAGCAATGTTGTGAGGGGTCTTCATGAAGAAAGTCAGGGAGCAGTGCTAACGACGTTCAGACAGATAGAAGTTTGGCCTGGAAGATTATTGTAATGTTTGTGTATTTTTGTCCTCAAACAAGTGTGGGTTTCTGAAGAGAATAAATGTCTCCCGTATGGCATTGCGACATCTCCGTGTCCTCTGAAAGGCTGCTCTGTGCCGTGTGGCTAGGCTGTACATTTCCTAGCTTCTTGGGAGCTGTGAGGTGGTCTGAGATTGTAGGAAGCTGCTTGCTGCCTCTATAAATTGTCAGGGAAGGCCGTGGAAAGGGCTTTTCACCACTTCTCAACACACAGGAAGGGGTCGTTTAATGCAGTAGTTTGAGAACCGTGCTAATTATACCTCCAGACATTTCTGTGATGATTGTATGAAGCAGGCTATGAACTATAATTCCACAACCTCATTTTACAGTACCAGATCCCTATGTTAGAAAAGAAAAGAAAAGTTATGCAATTTATCCATCAGTGCACAAAACCCTATTTCATGCATGGACAACTGGAAAGATTCATCACCAGAAGATGTGCCACTACAATGAGGATAATCTCACCTGCCTCGTGAACGACTGAAACATCATGTGATAGATCTGGGTCAGGTGGATATTTACAGAGATGCTCACAACAGTGTGCCTTCACTCACGGCCATGGTCCTGTCGGTTTCTGGTGTTTCTGGAAAGGCTGGCGGGCTCTTGTGTGTTGAATTCTCGTCATGTCTTTAACAAAATGTCTCTAAACAAGTCATTTAACACGTTCATTGCAGACTGACTGCATCCTGGTATGAGGTAATTATGGTCATAATTCTGTATTTCGATTCTAAGTAGCAAATTTGAGAGAGGTTATTTAAATGAAAATAGTAGATTCCGTTCAAGTTTCAAAACAGAAAATTTACCTGACACCCTTACAAATTACGATCGCTTATACACACTTGCTTATGTTCTTTCTTAATGGTTTCACAGAGTTGAAACGAACACATTCGTATCATTTTTTTCTTGCACTTAAAAAAATTTTCTTAATTAATATTTACTTACCGGGGGGGGGGGGGGTGGGCGGGGAGGAGCAGAGAGAGAGGAGACTGAGGATCCCTAGTAGGCTCCACGCTGTCAGTGCAGAGCCTGATGCAGGGGTTGATCCCACGAACCTGTGAGATCATGACCTAAACCGAGATCAAGAGTTAGATGCTTAACTGTCTTGAGCCACCCAGGCACCCCTTACTTTTTTTTTTTTTTTTTTTTTTTTAATTTTTTTTTTCAACGGTTTTTATTTATTTTTGGGACAGAGAGAGACAGAGCATGAACGGGGGAGGGGCAGAGAGAGAGGGAGACACAGAATCGGAATCAGGCTCCAGGCTCTGAGCCATCAGCCCAGAGCCTGACGCGGGGCTCGAACTCACGGACCGCGAGATCGTGACCTGGCTGAAGTCGGACGCTTAACCGACTGCGCCACCCAGGCGCCCCACCCCTTACTTTTTTAACGGAGGTAAGGTTCTTGCTGAGAATCAGTCATCTGCCGTACTGCGTTCCCTTGAGCGTATGCTGTTACAAATAACCGTGCCTCTGGCCCCTGCATAAGTAGTGAATCCTTCGTCTATACTTTTTTCTATAGGGTGGAGACTTGGTTCAGCGGCACATTGGGTGTGCGTATTTTTTTGGACCTAACTTTCTGGAAAGGTTGGGATGTGACACGGAGAGTAATGACTTCACACTCAGCAGGGTTGGGATAGAGAGCTGCGTGGTGGTGTTAAGTTAGAAGTGCGGTCAGTGGGAAATCCAGCAGGGGAGAGGGGGGCTCTCTCCTAGCATATGCCAACATTGGACGGTCTCTCCAGAGTGGGCACAGCTTTGCTGACCGTGGCCTCTCTTTGGACCGGCTTCTTCTTTTGCAGTTCACTTTAAAAAAAAATTTTTTTTAACGTTTTATTTAGTTTTGAGACAGGAAGAGACAGAGCATGAACAGTGGAGGGTCAGAGAGAGGGAGACACAGAATCTGAAACAGGCTCCAGGCTCCGAGCGGTCAGCACAGAGCCCGACGCGGGGCTCAAACTCACGGACCGCGAGATCATGACCTGAGCCGAAGTCGGCTGCTCAACCGACTGAGCCACCCAGGTGCCCCTGCAGTTCGCTTTAAACTCCTGGTGTGAACGTTGCAACCCACACACAGTCTAACATTTTCCTTGTCAGAATACCTCAATTGTAGGGAAAACTTTAGTTAAGAGCCAGCTAGAAGATAATCTCGATATCGTTACCGATATAAACTAGCAGAAGCCACAAAAGACACTGTTTACAAATGGTCCCTGATAAGTAGGATTGACAGGAACAAAATAAAATACTTGAGGAAACAGTTGAATGTTTCATGCTAGTTCTTTTTTTAAAAAATGTTTATTTTTAATATTTTTAAGTTTATTTATTTATTTTGAGAGAGAGAGTGAGTGAGCACAGGTGGGGTAGGGGCAGAGAGAGAAGGAGAGAGAATTCTAAACAGGACCCACACTGTAAGTGCAGAGCCCAGTGTGGGACTTGAACCCACAAGCTGTGAGATCAGGACCTGAGCCGAGATTGAGAGTCAGACGCTTAACTGGCTGAGCCACCCAGGCACACCAAAATGTTTATATGTGTGTGTGTGTGTGTGTGTGTGTGTGTGTGTGTGTGTGAGAGAGAGAGAGAGAGAGAGAGAGAGAGAGAGAGAGAGAGAGAGAGAGAACAGGCAGAAGAGGGGCAGAGAGAGAGGGTGACACAGAATCCGAAACAGGCTCCAGGCTCTAGGCTCTGAGCTGTCAGCACAGAGCCCGATGCGGGGCTCAAACCCACAAACTGTGAGATCATGACCTGAGCCAAAGTCGGACACTTAACTGACTCAGCCACCCAGGTGCCCTTCATGTTAGTTCTTTAGTTATGGTGACTTCTATGAAAGTTGGTGTTTCTTCAATAATTCAGTGAATCTGTATTGAAGAAGACACAAGGCTGGGAACCACAAACAACCAGATGTTGCCTAGACCATCAATTTTGAAGCAAGGGGAGCAACCATATAAAAGAAGGCTTAGAAGGGGCTGGGTCATAGTCCCTTTTTGTCATATTAGGGGTGTCAGACTTTATCATATACAGTGGGTCACCAATAAAAGTTTTAAGCAGGAAAATAGAGGTTCTGTTTTCAGTTCAAATCAAATTGGACAAAGGACATGAACTAGCAAACTGAAGAAACATACAAGTGTCCCTAAGTATAAGACAGATCTCATTTTCACCCATAACTTAGCATAAATCAAAACCAGTGAGATACTGTTTTTCGCTTACGACTTCTTTGGCGAAAACCAAAGAAATTGCTAACTACTCTGTGGCAGCTAGTAGAGTAGAAAACAGCCACTCTCATCGGGTGCTGGTGGAAGGGTGAATCAGGGCAGGCTGGTCTGGAGGACCATTTTGGCAAGAACAACCATACTTTTTTTTTTTAAAAGGTTTTATTTTTAAGTTACTTCTGTGCCCAACACGGGTCTTAAACTCACAGTCCCAAGCCCGAGAGTCGCAGGCTCTACTGACAGACCCAGCCAGGCATCCCAAGAATAACCGGAATTTTAGATGCACTTACCCTTGACCTAGCAATTCATCAGCCTAGCAAAGCATGGTAGGGCAAGCAAAGATTATAGACACAGGGAGAGATGCTACAAAGTTACCGACTTGAGGACGAGCACGCCCAGTAGCAGGTGGAAATTTTGAGTAATTTCCTATGTCCCTGTGTGCAGCATTAGGGTCAGATAGATGTGCAAGGTTGTTCTTTACAGATCGTTTATAATAGTAGCATCAACTGAGGCTGGTCTTTCTGACATAATCATGGTCTTTCTGCACAATGGGACACCAAAAAACATAAGGTAGATCTTATACCTGCAGATATTGAGGGAATGTTAAGATGTACAGTTTTAGTCGTGTCCGTTTTATTTGTTTCTTGCCTTCTGTGTCCCCTCTTATTTTTTTAAACAAAAATTGTATATATTTAAGGTATGCAGTATGATGGTTTGATAGGCATATAGTGAAATAATTATTATTTTTTAAAAATTAAAAATTTTTTAAATTTATTTTTGAGAGAGAGACAGAGCATGAGCGGGGGAGGGGCAGAGAGAGAGGGAGACACAGAATCCGAAGCAGGCTCCAGGCTCCGAGCGGTCAGCACAGAGCCCGATGCAGGGCTCGAACTCACAAACCGTGAGATCATGATCTGAGCTGAAGTTGGACACTCAACTGACTGAGCCCCCCAGGTGCCCCTAGTGAAATAATTATTACGGTCAATCTAATTAACGTATCATCTCCTCACATAGTTAACCATTTTGTGTGTGTGTGTGTGTGTGTGTTGGGACCACCTGAAATCTACTCTCTTAGCAAATTTCCAGTACTCAGGACAGCGTTATTAACTGAAGGATAGATTATATGTATACATGTTGGTTTCTGCAAAAATGTGGAAGAAACATACAGGGGTGTACTGGTTTTCAGGGAATAGACCTGGGTTTTGAGCATAGACAGAAGGAGAAGCGTGGGGCATTTCATCGTATCCCTTTCTCTGCAGTTGAAGGATTGCCATAGGTGTGTTGCTTTTATTTAAATGATTGCGGAAGAGACCTTCTCACTGAATTACAGTCACGCGTGATCTTTGCCTCATTTAACGTGAGTCCGTCAACACGTATGTATTTAGTGCCATTCACTCTTCCAAGATCTTCACGTTTACTAACCCACATTAATCATCGCAAACCCACGTGAGACAGGATCCATTTTGTTCCCCATCTTGCAGATGAGGGAACGGAGGCACAGAGAGGGTAAGCAACTTGCCCTGAGGTCACGCAGCTGTGAAAACGCAGAGCCAGGATTTGAACTCTAGAAGCCTGGTACCCCAGCCCACTGTACCTTGGCTCAACACTTTGATATTTGCCAGCATCAGAACAGAAAGCCAAGTCCTGGAGTGAGGTCTTGGTAACAACCTGTATACGGTTACTTGTTACTGACTTGCAATTGTTGTCGGCCAGGAAATCGTTTTATTTGGTAACAGGCTGACATTGTTTCTGGCCTGTGCTCCCATAGGTACTTCTTTTTCAGATGCAGAAATTATCCAGCCTTCATCTGCCCGCAATGAGACGATTACAGAAGGTGGGAACTGGCCCTTCAAGCCGCCCTTTCCTCTTTATTAACCCTAGTTTTGCTTTCCGAACAGAGATTCTAGAGCTCTCCTTTCCAGGCATGCTGTGAGCCCACGAGTGGCTGGCCAAGACCCATTTGTATCTATCTTTTAGCTTGCAAAGCCACAGGCTCCCAGCCTGGGCTGCCCGACTTCCCCGTAGCAGAGCACTTGAGAGCTCAAGGTCATATGCCAGAGAGCTTTCTGCTCTCTGCCTGCCTGAATCAAGCCCGGAAAACAGAACACTGATAAGTCAAGCCAGAGCGTGATTATTTGAAGCCAAGGTGATTATTTGAATGTAGCCAAGAATTTTACTCTTTTCAGAATTATGTCATAGAAATAATAGTGTTTGATCAGATAAACCTTCTTAGCAACGGATGTGGTTTTTGGAAAAAAGGTGAGGGAGCATCTTTTTTCCTGCCCGATGCCACTTCGTGGCTCATGGTGCCCCCATGGTTGAGCTCAGGTTTCTCTGGCAACTTCTTTTGTTCAACGAATACTTACCCAAGAGCTCCTAAGTGGCAGGCTCAGAACAAAGAGAGCTAAATAAGACAGAGTCTGCCCACACTGAACATACACAAACGGAAGAAACCAAACTGGCAGCCGGTAATTACGAGGCTGCAAGATAAATGATCATGAGGTATACACAAAGTGCTTTGGGAGCACAAAAGAAGTGATTTCTGGATTGTCTTAATTTAGTCCCGGTTGAGAGTTCCTGCACAGAGAAATGACCTAATGTCTCCACTGGAAAACACGGGTGCCTCGGGTTATTTCAGCCCCTCGCCTGTGCGTGGGTGCGTGCAAGACCCACTCGTGTGGCACCTAGAAATGCAGCTACGGGGAGCTGTGTAGAGACGTCCTGATAGCTACAGATCACTGGGGTATTCACACCTCCTCGTGGTTCGATTCATTCGGTCCTCACTGTTTTCTGAGCATCGTGAGTTAGGCCCTTGGACACGAAGATGAAGAATATAGGGGTGCCTGGGTGGCTCAGTCAGTTAAGTGTCCGACTTCGGCTCAGGTCGTGATCTCATGGTTCGTGAGTTCGAGCCCCACGTCGGGCTCTGTGCTGACAGCTCAGAGCCTGGAGCCTGCTTTGGATTCTGTGTCTCCCTCCCTCTGCCTCTCCCCTGCTCATGCTCTCTCTATTTCTCTCTAAGAATACATATACATTAAAAGAATTTTTTTTTAAGATGAAAAATAGAGTCCCACCCATCCCCTTGGAGACTGGAGTCTGACCCAGCTGGGGCCAGAGAAGAGCTCACAACAGAGTGCTGAGCAGGAAAGAACACAGAGTGAGGTTCCCAGGAGGCTTTGGAGCTAGTGTTCAAGGTTGGTAAGAGAGAAGAGACCTTCGGGATACAGGAAGGAATGTGGCAAAGTTAGGGATTTGAGGAGGAGCGTGTCTAAAAGAAATTATAGAAGAAACCTAAGTGGCCAAAGAGCAGGTTAGTGGCGATGTGCTGAGGGGTCACAGAAGAGTGCTCTGACCTTCACTTTGTGAGAAAGAACCATAGGTAAGAGTTCTTGCAAGCCTCACATGCCGGGTACTGTTCTCAGCACGCTTCATGCACTTTCCTGTTTCCCGGTCACTGTAGCCCCACGGGGTCTTATTATCCTCGTGTTGCATTTGTGGAAATTGCAGCACAAGGAAGTTCACTAACTTGCCGATGTCGCATCCTAGCAGGTAGGGGAGGCAGGTCCCATCTGGTTCATTGCCCAGCGGAGCCCACAGACTTAACCACAGCACCACAGCTACGGTCCTTAGAAGTTTGGCAGACATGGTTGGGGACAGCATATCCCCGACGGAGCCAGTGGCATAAACAGAGGCCCCGAGGTGGGAAATCAGAGGTGTGATTTGGAAGTTCGGAGCAGGGGTTCGTAATAGGTAAGGGATGGGATGTAAGGATTAGATCACATGTGAATGTTAGGAGCAGTGCAATTCAGCCCATGACAACAGTGAATGAGATGAAGGCCTTCTTCCTCTCAAAAGATAACCAGGTTGGGGCACCTGGGTGGCTCAATCAATTAAGTGTCTTGACTTCAGCTCAGGTCATGATCTCACGGTTTGTGAGTTCGAGCCCCACGTCGGGCTCTGTGCTGTCAGTACAGAGCCTGCTTCGGATCCTCTGTCCACCCCCCCCCCTCCTTCTCTCTGCAAAAAAGACAACCAGGTTTTTCTTCTCCTTAGGCATCTTCCAGAGGTGAGCAAGCCATTACTGACTTAAAAATTTTTATCAGGTCTATCAGGGTCGGGGCCCGTTGCTAACTCGTTAATGGACTTGCAAACATTGTTCATCAGCAAAAGAACACCAGTAGCTCAGTTATTCCTGGGATCAACGTCCTCCTGGTTTTCCAGCCCCAGAGCCCTTTTGAGCAATGAGAATCCTCCAAAATACCATATTCCAGAGAAAGTAGTTCCTTAGCTGGGAGCACATGGCCTGATTGCTGGAGGACTCTTACTTGGAAATAGCTGCTCGAGAGACAGAAGAGGTACAGACTAGAGCCTCAGCAAGTAGAGTCCCACATTGAGTACCCAGTGGGGAGTGACTGGTGCCCGTTTTGTTCTTCTTTGGGCATCCAGCTTTGTCAATAAAAATGGCTTACAATTTTTAACACGAACTGAATTTTGTCTTCTTGGAAAATGAATTCTATTAGCTTGTTGGAAAGGAAAAAAAAAAATCTTCCAGAAATGTTTATTTAAAAGGTATCTGATTTTTTTTAAAATTCACCCTCATCCTCCTAGGCTCATAGGCTGTTACACCCCAAGGAGGGTCAGAGAAAAACCCATCCGGATCAAGACGCATGATCCTCCATGAAAAGGAATTGTCAGCTCAGGGAGAGCTGAACCTCCCATGTCAAATGGCTGCAGGTTTGAGCCTCCCAGAGACGGACAGACGCCCATGAATGAATCACAGAGAGTGCTGCCCTGGGTATTTATAATTCAGATCCAGGGCCTCCCTAAATCGCTCTTTGGTGGTTTTCCATTCCTGTGTGGGTATATTTACATTTACACCCCATTTATATGATTTGCCAGAGCTTGAGGCCGATGACTTAAACTTTTCCCTTCACTTCCAATTTTCATTGCCCTCCCCGTCTCTGTAGCCCTGAAAATGAGCTTTTCTGAGCTCCTCATTAATTTTTCACTCCTCTCCCTGCGGGAGATTGCACAGATACACAGCCCTCGGAGTGCAGGCCAAAGAATGCTTGGCAGGCTACTGCTGCACCCAGCAATAGATTTCAGAAACATACCCCCGGGGATTCTGACAAGCGAAATGCCCAGGGCTCACTCGCACTGTAATTAAGGGGTTCCCATTAGACCTTGAGAAAGTCGTGCCGTATCCCGATACCAGGGGTGTGCAGTGAATTTGCTCTGTTTTTAATTGGGTATTAAATTAAGAGTAGCACTGTGATATGCTAACAACACCACGGGTCTGGCTCCTGCTGGCTATGTGGCCATAGACAAGTGAGTTCACCTCTCTGAACCTTATCTTTCCGTCTTCAAAACGTGAGGCTCAGACTAGACCATCTCCAGGTGTCTGATGCGTCTAATACGCCCCTCATTTTGACCGCAGACAGGCATTCTTTTCGACAAGTGTAAAGAAAAGTCATTGAATACGTTTTCCTTAGTCTCACCGTTGCTGTGGCCGAGAGCGGGATCTATGCATTGAAGGGCTACCGAATTCACTTGCGCCCAGCTTTATGTAAGAAACATGCCACACAGGAATATTCCCATTCGAACGGCTCCATTGCTGGCTATCTGTCTCGATATTGGATGCGGTCTCCTGGCCTCCGCTGCCTTCCTTCCCATGTGGCCCGTTCAGCTATCACTCCTCATTAGAAGACCGAATGCATTTCTTTGGGGACCTTTTACAAAGTTATTTCGACCGCTGGAGTCTGGGGTTCCGCAGGATAAGCGTGGGCCGGAGACCTCTGTAATGAGCCTAGAGTCTCCGTGAGCATGAACTTGCTCAGCGGGCAAAATTAACCCTATTGAAATTTGTACCTAGCTGTCTTAATTGGAACTAAGGTGTCTACAGGGTTCAAACGGATCAAGGCTTTCAGGATGCCAAACTAACTCAGGGGGGCACGTGATTTCCTTCTGCAAAGTCCTCTGAAACGAGATAACCTTCTTAATATATAGGTAGTCTTCCAAGAACTAATCGTTTCAATGTTCAGTGAACAAAACAGGGTAAAAACGGTCTCATCACCACGCACAGCCTGTATCTGATGTCCAGGAATAATTGGGAACAAACCCTTTTGGTCAGGAACCAGGACTAGCCGTGAAAACTCAATGCCGTGAACATTTGTCCTTGAGGACAATAAACAATGTCACACAAAGGAACACCTAAAAAGCAAACCTGGTGGAAAAGAAAAGAAAGAGGTGTTAGAGATGAAGTAGGACCATAATGTTAGAAAAGCTCTTCACCTAAATTTTGTGGCATCCTAGGTTAGAACTTTTTGTAAAAAGGAAAGTTTTCATGGCTTGATTCCCTCGTAGAAAATGAGAAGAGTTTTCAGGCTGAGCTAAAAATGAGCATAGTTTTAGGAAAATACAGCAAGCACTTAGAGTTCCAGAAATCCGTTATATCAACAGTAAATCAGAAATGTGCCAAAGAGCCAATGGGTTACTCCTTCACATGAGCAGAGAGTAATACAGAGTCCAATATGTAAAACACCAGACGAGAAAATCCTGAAAGTGTCACTCTTTTCACGTACCCAAAAAAGTGTCGGAACATAAACCCGGGAGTTATAGCAGTAATTATTTTGAGCAGAGCCCTGCCAGTGCTCTCGTCCTTGGCATAACCTCATTTTCTTGTCCCAAATTGGGTTCTGCCCCTGGACGAACTCCCCCAGAGCTCTGTTTCTCAGGCATCAAGTGAAGGGTTCAGAATCGATGGTCTCCGAGGCCTCTGCCAGCTGTAAGATCCTTTGGTTTTAAATCAACATATATGGGGAAAACATGTCAAATTTTATTAAGTCAGTTTTCGGCTGCATTCAGATACAGTAATAGCAGAAACGATAGACACAATATTTATTCTTCCCGTTAGCAAAATACCTCTTTGCGCAAACTCTCCCCATGACACTGCTCCAGGTTATAACTATTTGAAGAGGCTGCATGATGTTATCTGAAAACTTATTTAAATAAGGAGGCAAAAGTGTGGTTTGCTCTTTTAAATTTTTTTTAATGTCCTATTTTTTTTTTTAATTTTTTAAAATTTTTAAAATTTACATCCAAACTAGTTAGCATGTGGTGCAACCATGATTTCAGGAGTAGATTCCTTCGTGCCCCTTCCCCATGTAGCCCATCCCCCCTCCCACACCCCCTCCAGCAACCCTCAGTTTGTTCTCCATATTTATGAGTCTCTTCTGTTTTGTCCCCCCTCCCTGTTTTGATATTATTTTTGTTTCCCTTCCCTTATGTTCATCTGTTTGGTCTCTTAAAGTCCTCCTATGAGTGAAGTCACAGGATTTTTGTCTTTCTCTGACTGACTAATTTCACTTATTTTTAAGAAAGCGCGAGCCAGGGAGGGACGGGGGTTGGGGTGGGCGAGGGGGACAGAAGATCTGAAGTGGACTCTGCGCTGAGAGCGGCAGGCTCGACGTGGGGCTCGAACTCACAAACTGCGAGATCATGACCTGAGCTGAAGTCAGAGGCTCACCTGACTGAGCCATCCAGGCGCCCCGGTTGGCTCCTTAAATGTCATCACAGTAGGCTTCCCTTACAGGGACTTTAGGAATATCAGAACAAAGACTGCCTTGTCCTTGCTAGCTCTTCTTCTAGTTCGACCAACAATTCACGGAGAATTGCAGGTTAAGATCATTCTCACAGCCCTTTCTTAAGAACCAGCAGAGATGTTGATTCTTAAAGAGGAAGAATACTTCTGGGCCAAGAAGGGACTATCAGGCCTAAGCACAGACTTTTGGGAGCTAGCACTGACTTCCCTCTGTTCCTCCTACCTCTGTTTATCCTAATGCTGTTTACATCCTTTTCTCTTCTTCCCTTGTGAGTCTGAGTCACTAATGGCTCTCAGAGGCATCATTTTCCTCAAAGTCATTACACTAGAGATGACTGGCCATGAAAATTGTATCTTCAGAGCACTGAGGGGAAACACTACTAACCAACAGTTTTGTGCCCTGGTAAAACATTGTTCCGGTGAATTAAAAATATTTTTAGGCATAAAAATCAAGAAGAGTTTACACGAAGAGATAGACCCCAAAAGAAGTGGAAGAGAATATAATTCAGGAAGAAGGAGATAGAACCCACAATAAAGGAGTGGAACACAGGAAGCAATAATGAGGAAAGAAATTGGTAAAGTTTTGCAGATAAAAACAAGGGCTGCTCGTTTAAGAATAATCATAAGCAATTGGGGGGGATAATAAAGGCAAAATCAGTATACTACACATATAAAATAGGAGAGGATGATCTGAGTTAAGTTGTTCTAAGCTTACTATGTTATTCTGGAGGTGGAAATTAGTGATTCATTTTGAACTTAAAAAAATTTTTATTTTAATGTTTGTTTATTTGAGAGAGAGAGAGAGAGAGAGAGAGAGAAACAGAATAGAGAGTGCAAACCGGGGAGGGTCAGAGAGAGGGAGACGGAGCCCGACGCAGGGCTTGAACTCGTGAACTGCAAGATCATGACCTAAGCTGAAGATGGACGCTCAACCTGACTGTGCCACCCAGGTGCCCCCATTTTGAACTTTTTACATCAAGTAAGCATATTGAATATTTAAGGCTAACCACTAAAACAATAGAAGTAAAATGTATAACTTAAACCAGTGAAGAGGAAAAAGGAAGACAAGAAACCTAATCACTCTAAAAGAAGGTAATAAAGAATGAAGGAAGAAAGGAAAATCATGGTAACTAGCATAGAATAAGAATAGAAATAAGTCCAGATATATCAGTGATTACAATAAACATAAATGGTCTATATATATCAGTTAAAAGATTAAGGTTGCTAAAAACTATATAACAAAAACCTAGATATAAGCTACTTATAAAATATACTTAAGTGTAAGGATATAGAGAAGTTTAAAAGAGCATAAGAAGATCAACAAATGTTTAAGGGATGCTAATTAATCTACATTAATAATACCAGGCAAAATATATTTTAAGTCAAGAAACTTAATGTTCATTATGTATTGATAAAAGGAGCAGTTCATTTGGAAAATGTAACAATTCAAAATATGTATGTATCTAACTATATAGTCTCAAAATATATACAGCAAAAGTTGGCTGAATACAAGGATAAATGAACCAGTCTATTAGTGTATGTCTCTCAGTAACTGTTCAGGCAGACAAAAAAAATAGTTAAGGATGTAGAAAATAAAAATACACAATTAAGCTGTAAGACAGCCAAAGCTCATTATAAATTTAGAAATTAAAAAACAAATATCCAAATAGTTTATTGATTAAAGAATCAATTATACTCAATGTTAAATGTTTAGAACCAACTGACTTCTAAATGTTTAGAACTGACAGACACATATGAAATATAAAGCAATAAGTAGAAGGAAATCTATGACCTTAAATGCATACCTTTGAAAATAAGATTGAAAAGACCCAAAGTTAATGAATCTGAAAACAAATAAACAATAAATAAAATCCATAAAGCCTTCAAAACAGTTATTTGAAAAAATGTCTGAAACAGATAACTATATAAAGACACAAATTTTAAAAATAATAGAAATGAAAAGAACATAGCTACAGATAGAGTGCAGTCTTTTTTAATCAAAAGGAAAAACCCAACAAGTTATGGAAAAACTTAAAAACCAAAGTTAAAAAGACAACTTCCCAGGAAATGATACAGGTGGAGGCTAATAGAAAACCTGAATAAATTATAACTAGTATCCAAACTAAATTCAGAGTTTACCCATCCACTTTCTTTTCTGTATCTTTTCTTACCAAGATATAATTTACATACAGTAAAATTCACCCTTTCTCATGTTCTATGAGTTTTGATGATTATGTTCAGACATATAACCCCACCACAGCTATGATATAGTTTTGTGGGTTTTTTTTTTTTTTTCTCTAAAAAAATTCCCTAGGGGTGCCTGGGTGGCTCAGTTGGTTAAGTGTCTGATTTCAGCTCAGGTCATAATCTCATGGTTCACGAGCTCAAGCCCCACATAGGACTCTGTGCTGACAGCTCAGAGCCTGGAGCCTGCTTCAGATTCTGTGTCTCCCTCTCTCTCTGCCCCTCTCCTGCTCATGCTCTGTCTCTCTCTCAAAAATAAATAAACTTTAAAAAATACTTTAAAAATTCCCTCATGCCCTTTTGTAGACAACTCTTTCTCCCATAACAGTTGATCTGTTTTCTGTCCCTGTCCTTTCCAAAATGTTACATAAATAGTAGAAAGTGTGTAGCCTTTTGAGAACGCATTTCAGATTCCTCTGTGTTATGGTGTATATCAGTAATTCATTCCTTTTTCTTGGGAAAAAACATGCAGTTGCATGGATACCCCACTTTATCCATTGGGCCAGTTGAAGGGCTTTTGGGTTGTTTCTAGATGGGGGCAATTCTATGTAGACATGTTTTCATTTCACTTGGGTAAATGACAGAGACTGCAGGGTCATGTGTTAAGGGTATGTTTAACCTTGTAAGAAATTACCATGCTGTTTTCCAATGCAGTGGGGTTTCTGCTGGCTTTGTGTTTCCATCAGTACTTGGTATTGTCCATTCTTTTCTTTTAGCTATTCTAATGAGCATGAGTGGTATCTCCTTGTGATTCAAATTTGCATTTCCCTAATGATTAAGGACATTGAGCATCTGCTCATGTACTAATGTACCATTTTTATATCTTCATTCAAATCTTTTGACAATTTTTTTTTTAATTGGGTTGTTTTCCTCTTGCTGAGTTTCAGGCTGCTTTATACATTCTAGATAAATATTACACACAGTAATTTAAAATCACCCTTCTTTAAAAATATAAAAGATAGGCCTAGGTGGTTATTTAGTCAAATTCTACTATACTGTCAAGGAACAAATTATTCTGGAACACAGAAACTGGGAGAAAGCTCCTCATTCTGTTGTATAACCACAATACCAAGAAGACTTTGGGAGAAAGGAAAATCTGTAGATCAATTTTACTTGGAAATATAGATTAAATATTACCAAACTAAACAGAGATGGGGATGGGGGGGAAGAGATATCCAAGTGGATTTATCCAGCCAAGGGCAGGTTAGCATTAGAAAATGTATTAATGTGGGGCACCAGGGTGGCTCGGTTAGTTAAGCTTCCCACTTTGGTTCAGGTCATAGTCTCGCAGCTCATGAGTTCAAGCCCTACACCAGGCTCTGTGCTGACAGCTCAGAGCCTGGATCCTGCTTCAGATTCTGTGTCTCCCTCTCTCTCTGCCCCCTGCCCCACTCATGCTCGCTCACTCTCTCTCTCAAAAATAAACAGAAAGAAAGGAAAAAAAGAAAAGAAAGATGGATGTATTTATGTGGACACCTGGCTGGCTCAGTTGGTAGAGCATGTGACTCTGGATCTCAGGATCATGAGTCTGAACCCCACATTGGGCTGGAGACTGCTTAAAAAAAAAAGAACTAATATGGAAGGGTTGGCAAGATGGCTGAAGACAAGATTAACATGTATTTAAAAATCAATAGAATCCACATTTAACAGCTAAAAGTAGTAAGAAACAGAACAGTAATTTTTAAGAGAATCTATTTTTGACAGTCAAAACAAGCCCTCAGAACTATGACTGTAGCTTCTATAGTTGATTCTCTATTTCACTCCCAAGGGACCTGACTCCTTATATTGCCACTAGGAGAAATCTGTTTCTCCCGATGCCTTCCAACTTCTTTACAAATATCCGTTCCCAGCAGACTATCCTCTGTGTGGGTGTATATTGATCCGTTTAATTTCATTCCCAAACCTTTATAAAGGAACCACTATGTTTCCAGCACTTTCCTTTACCAAGCACCCATTTACCAAGTTTCCTTTTTTAGATCCAGAAAATTTGTCTCTACTCATGCATTCCATAGCCCTCTCTAAACACAGATCAAATAGTCTGTTTTTGCCCCTGTTTTTTTTCTCCCTAACGTTGCCTACCTTCGATTCTAACTAAGTTTTTTGGATGTCACAAGATTGTCCTCATAGTAATCCTGAAAAGAGGCATTCTAAGGTCAACTTCAACATTTAAATGACTCTCTTACCTGTAGGAAGACAGAGGATAAGGTGCAATACACGATAAAAGAATTCCTCATGTGCTTTCGGGAGCAGGGACAGCATGCTATTATTCAACTTTGTATTCTCTAACAGAAAGTCTTACAGAAAGAGGCAGCCAATTATATTTAACTGATATTCAAAACCTCAAAGGAACAGAAAACAGAGTGATTTATTTTAGATTTTCCATGAGCAATAGGAAGGCGCTGCTTCCTTCCTTCTATCTCGTTTACCTTTTCCGTCATTGTGACATCATAAAGCAACCTCTGGTAGGTCTTCCGCTAACATTTGTTAGACCTGGACAAAAGTACAAATACAGCCAACTCTCCCCTTGACTCTCTCTTCCCACCCTAGGCCCATCCCCCACCACAAGGAACCTCTGGGGCACGAGTGTGGACCCAATCAGCCCACTACTCAAGCTCCATCTTCTGGAAGCTCTTGGCCATCTGGGCAAGGAATTCAATGGTCCCAAGTACCCAATGCCCAGAATGTGGTTGAAAAGGGGGTGCGGGATTCAGGGTGTACCCTTGGCACAGGCATCTTATCCTGTATGGAGGGTCAGAGTTGGCAGTGGGGTGGGGTGAGGGTCCTCTCAGCTACCAGGCACAGGGCAGGCTTTCTCTGCTGCCTGTGCAACCAGGAATACATCAGCCTGTTTCCTGAAGAATTCCGACTCAACGTAACTTACCACTTGTTAGGTAGAATCATAACTTGTAAGAACTTAAAGAGACCTTTGAAACCATTTTATCCAAACCTTGTATTAACTGAGAAAACCAAGGCCATAGAATTGAACTAACTTGCCATTGGTCACATGAGAAGGTCAACTTCAGACAAGTAATAGAAAACCAAGTCCCCAGAGTTCAGATGATCCTTCCCATTATCATTCTTCTAGCTATGTATTCAGTGCCTGTCGCTGTGGTTCGCCAGCACTTTGGCAAACGATGTTGGTTGCTCTTGAGTAAAACTGGCCAATTGTAACCATAGTGGAGCAAACTCCTGCGTTGGAGGGCAGAGGAAAACGTATCTGCATGCTTTCAGCATCTACATAAGTCAGGTTTCTCCTAATTGTGAAATAATAAATTCCATGTGATGAAAAGGATATGTCATTTAGAGTCAGAAGTGGACACCAGTAAGCCATCAGATAGGCTGAAATGCCAGAAGCCAAGTAAGTACAATGGAAAGGAATAGCATTGCGTTGTTGGCTTTTATGAAAGTTGTCCATTTTCATCCTTTCAGAGATCCCCCCAGAGTAACATACCAAGACAACTATGCTGGATCCAACCTGGCACCATAGATCAGCCCTCTCTCTGCCGTGAACACGATAGCTGTAATTCACTGATTTTATTCTTTGATGAAGTGAGAAGAAAAGGAGGAAAACAGCTCAAAAAATAACTCTTTTCATTCATTTATATACTATTTGTTCTTTCAGTAAATACTTGCTGAATGATTGCTATGTACTTGGTCCTGTGTTGGGTAACAGGTGAACAAGGCAGATGTAGTCCCTGCTCTTGAATATTTTCCACTCTAATGGGGAGAATCATGGGAGAATCATGGGGAGAAGTATGTGGAAGAGTTAATACAAAATTTGGGGAAGCCCTAACTAGAGCAAAAAGCAAAAAG
Organism: Panthera onca; assembly: GCF_046562875.1. Taxonomy (NCBI): domain Eukaryota; kingdom Metazoa; phylum Chordata; class Mammalia; order Carnivora; family Felidae; genus Panthera; species Panthera onca. The sequence goes on along the minus strand of NC_138343.1, from coordinate 15,631,497 downwards.
GAACTCTACCTGTTAGCAAGCCATGGGGGAGATGATAGGTGCTTTGCTGCTGAGCCAATGAGGAATAATGTTTTTCATCTTTGTGGAGAACAAAGTGCACTACAGCCTGGGGGTGGAGGGTGCAGATTTAGGTGGGGGAAGTAACATGTACATAGTTTAAAAACTTTTAGAATAGAAACTAGACACTGAGAAGAGATTATGGAATATTCTTATCTGATAATCTTTAAAATAGACCCGCTGACCTGGGGTGGTTTAGCCATGATCTTGTTTGCGTCTGTCAGTGATCAACTGGGGATCCCCTCGGGGTCACTGCAGGCTTCATGGGCCTTTCTTTATTTGGTTGGCAGAATGCTTAGTGATATTGGGCAATATGTGTCTGATTTCTTACTTAGAAACTGGCCTGACAGTGTTTAAGACTGATGTGAGGTTTTGTGAACTATGGGCGCGACGTTAGTCTGTCAAAAGCACCTAGGTTTTTATCGCACTTTTTTAATGGCTTAATAACTGAATTACAAAGAAGAGGCATCTTCTGAGCCACCCGTGGAGTTTCATGTGTATTTTTACAACTTTACCTTCTTATTTTTTAGTTTTAATTAGGTAGCATTTAATTTATTTAAAAAATTTTACGTGCATACAGTTGATGTATAATGTTACATTCGTTTCAGGTATATAATGTAGTGATTCAACAGCTCTCTATGTTTTCATCACTAGCTACCATCTGTTACCATATGATGCTATTATAATGTCATTGACTATATTCTCAATGCTGTACCTTTTATTCCCCAATTTATTTGTTCCATAACTGGAAGCCTGTATCTCCCATTACCCTTCACCCATTTTGCCCATTCCCCCTTCCCACTGGAAACCATCAGTTTGTTCTCTGTATATATAGGTCTGATTCTCCTCTTTATTTGTTTTGTTTTTTAGATCCTGCATGAATGAAATCATAGAGCAGTTGTCTCTCTCCGTCAGACTTATTTCACTTAGCATAATACCATCTAGGTCCATCCATGTTATTGCAAATGGCTGTGTAATATTCCATTGTATGTATATACCACATCTTCCTTATCCATTCATCTATTGATAGAAACATAGGTTGTTTCCATATTTTAACTATTGTAAATAATACTGTGGTAAACGTAGGAGTGCATATATCTTTCTGAATCAGTGTTTTCATTTTCTTTGGGTAAATTCCCAGTACTAGAATTATTGGTTCATAAGGTGTTTCTGTTCTTTCATGTTTTGATGAACTTCCATACTGTTTTCCACAGTGGCTTGCACCAGTTTGCATTCCCACCAACAGTGCGCGAGGGCTCCTTTTTCTCCACATCCCTTCTAACACTTGTAAATGTGTTTCTTTTCTTTTTTACTTTAGCCATTCTGACAGGTGTGCAGTGATACCTCATTGTGCATTTGATTTGCATTTCTCTGATGATTAGTGATGTTGAGCATATTTTCACATGTCTGTTGGCCATCTGTATGTCTTTTTTGGAAAAATTTCTTTTCAAGTCCTCTGCCTATTAAAAAATTTTTTTAATGTTTATTTATTTTTGAGACAGAGGGAGACAGAGCACGAGTGGGGGAGGGGCAGAGAGAGAGGCAGACACAGAATCTGAAACAGGCTCCAGGCGCTGAGCTGTCAGCACAGAGCCTGACGTGGGGCTCGAACCCACAGACCGTGAGATCATGACCCGAGCTGAAGTCAGATGCTCAACTGGCTGAGCCACCCAGGTGCCCCCCTCTGCCTATTTTTTAATTGCATTGTTTAGGGTTTTTTGTTTTGTTTTGGTGATTGAGTTGTAAAAGTTCTTTATATAGTTTGGATATTAACCCCTTATCAGATACATCATTTATAAATATCCTCTTCCATTTAGTGGGTTGCCTTTTCCTTTTGTTGATGCTTTCCTTTGCTATGCAAAAAGCTTTTTACTTTGGTGTATTTCCAGTAGTTTATTTTTGTTTTTGTTACTCTTGACTTAGGAGGAGACATACCTAGAAAAATGTTGCTAAGGCCAATGTAAGAGAAATTACTATCTGTGTTCTCTTCTAGGATTTTTATGGTTTTAGGTCTCACATTCAGGTCTCTGATCCATTTTAAGTTTATTTTTGTATATTGTGTTAAAAAGTGGTCTGGGGCGCCTGGATGGCTGGGTCAATTAAGCATCCAACTTCGGCTCAGGTCATGATCTCACAGTCCATGGGTTCAGGCCCCACGTCGGGCTCTGTGATGACAGCTCAGAGCCTGGAGCTTGCTTTGGATCCTGTGTCTCCCTCTCTCTCAGCCTCTCCCCCACTCATGCGCTGTCTCTCTCTCTCAAAAATGAATAAACATTAAAAAAATGTTTTTAAAAAGTGGCCCAGTTTCATTCTTTTTCTTGTAGTTCAGTTTTCACAGCACCATTTAATGAAGAGAATATCTTTTCCCCATTGTATATTCTTGCCTCCTTTGTTGAAGATTAATTGACCATATAATTGTGGGTTTATTTCTAGATTTCCTACTCTGTTCTTTTGATCTTTGTGTCTGTTTTTGTGCCAATACCACACTGTATTGATTACTGCAGCTCTGTAGTGTATCTTGAAATCTGGAATTGTGATACCTCTAGTTTTGTTTTTCAAGATTGCTTTGGCTATTGGAGTCTTTTGTGGGTTCATACAAATTTTAGTATTATTTGCTCTAGTTCTGTGAAAAATGCTGTTGGCATTTTGATAGGGATTGCCGCAAATCTATAGATTGTTTTAGGTAGTATGGATATTTTAACAGTATTACTCTTTCCATGAACATGGGATAGATTTCTATTTCTTTGTGTTGTCTTTAATTTCTTTCATCAGCGTTTTATTGTTTTCAGAGTATAGGTCTTTTGCCTCCTTGGTTAAGTTTATTCCTTGGTGTTTTAATCATTTTGGTGTAGTTGTAAATGGCATTTTTTAAACTTCTCTGTCGTCTACTTCATTATTGGTGTATAGAAATGCTACCAATTTCTAAGTATTAATTTTGTATCCTAAAAATTTGCTGAATTTATTCATTACTTCCAGTAGTTTTTTGGTGGAGTCTTTAGGGTGTTCTATGTATAGTGTCATGTCATCTGCCAACAGTGACAGTTTAAGTTCCCCTTTACCAATATGGATGCCTCTTATTTCTTTTTCTTGTCTGATTGCTATGGCTAGGACTTCCTAGTATGTTCCTGTAGTATGTTGAAAAAAAAATGGCAAGGGTGGACATCTTTGTCTTGTTCCTGATCTTAAAGGAAAAGCTCTCAGTTTTTCACCAGTGAGTATGATGTTACCTGTGGATTTCTCTTTATTAAGTTTTTCTTTCTTAAGTTGAGGTATGTTCCTCCTGAACCCACTTTGTTTGGGAGTTTTTATCGTGAATGGATGTTGAATTTTGTCTGGTGCCTTTTCTGCATCTATTGAGATGATCATATGATTGTACCCTTCATTTTGTTGATGTGGTGTATCATGTTGATTGACTTGTGAATAGCGAACCATCCTGTTTTGGCAACAACTTTAAAATATGTTAGCAGTTATATTTAGCCAAAAGAATGCCAAACGTATCCCAGTCCATAAATTGAGAGTTAAGCATAAAGTTCTCTAAAAATTATCTTTCCGGTTTCTAGAAACAATCAAGACCCAATTGTTATTACCATATGCCTCATCACTGTTATTATTTCCAGCCAGCTTGCCACATCAAGCACTATAACGGGAAAATAGCAGTCATGCTATGCATTTTAGGCCATTTTTAGTTAGTAGTTATACCCTTAGTACTGATTTATCCAACTTAGTGCAAATAAAGCAGCAAGATAACAGACTGATAACAGGGGCCTCCATACCCGAAATTAATTCATTTCAGGTTGTGACTAAAATGCATATCCAATATATGTCATCTACATTGGGCTTTAGTTAGGTTCTTCTGTTAATATTATATTTAGGAATAGCACTTCTGTTAGGCAAAGACAAAAAAAATACCAAACATGGATTAAAAAACTAGAATAGAGGGGGGGCCTGGGAAGCTCAGTAACTGGAGCCTCCAACTCTTGGTTTCGGCTCGGGTCATGATCTCACAGTTCATGGGTATGAGCCCCGTGTCAGGCTCCACACTGATGGCACAGAGCCTGCTTGGGATTCTCTCTGTCTCTTCCTCTCCCTGCTCATGCTCCCTGTCTCTCTCTCAAAATACATAAATTAAAAATAAATAAAAATAGCAACTAGAAGTGCCTGGTTGGCTCAGTCTGTTAAGCATCTGACTTTGGCTCAGGTCACGATCTCACAGTTTGTGAGTTTGAGCCCCGCGTTGGGTTCTGTGCTGACAGCTCAGAGTCTGGAGCCTGCTTTGGATTCTGTGTCTCCCTCTCTCTGCCCCTCCCCTGCTCACGTGTGTATTCTCTCTCTCTCTCTCTCTCTCTCTCTCTGTCTCTGTCTCTGTCTCTCTGTCTCTCAAAATTAAAAATTAAAAAAAAATTTTTAAATAAAAGCTAGAATGGATGTTAAAATAGTCCAATAAAGAGATAGACTTGGATGCACAATGGAATCTGATTTTGAGGAGCTCTTCTTCTCCATGTGTCCTGTTTTTAGTTGAGGGTAAAAATTTCATTTTAAAATTAGAATGTATTACCTGCATCATACTTTTCCCCATAATTGTTGAACGGTAATGTATCTTCATGGTTTAAAGAGGGGAGGAAGATGTGGCTAAGGAGCCCAGGAAGGAGGCTGAAGATGACAGATAGGAACATAAAACCGCCGTGTATATTTGATAATACAAATGTACTACAAAGTTTTGACACATATGGAAGTATAATGTTATGTACATCTGATTATACTGATACATTGCAAAGTTATGAAGAATAAAATGCACACTCACCCCTTTTTTCTCCCTGTTATGGACTGAATATTTGTGTCCCTCCAACAATTACATGCTGAAGTCCTAAACCCCAATGTGACTGAACTTGGAGGTGGGGCCTCTGAGGACATATTGAAGAATAAATAAGCTCATAAAAGAGAGGCCCCAATCTAAGAAGGTGGGTGTCCTTGTAAGAAGAGGCATGGGAGAGCTTGCTCGCCCTGGTGTCTCTGCACCAAAAGAAGAGGTCACGTGAGCACACAGCAAGAAGGCAGCCACTTACAAGGCACGAGAAGCCGCAGAATGAAATCTACCTTGCCCGCACCTTGAGCTTGGACTTGCCAGCCTCCAGAACTGTGAGAAGTAAATTTCTGTTGCTTGAACCAGCCAGTCTGTGGTATTTCATTATGGCAGCCCTGATCCCCTCCCCATTTCCAACGTCACTTGTAAGAGAGGAAGCCCAGTTGAGGATGTGGCATCATTAACGGCCTATGAATTTGTAAGATAAACAGACCCATCAGCTAAGACCAGAACGTACTCTCTTTTAGTGTGAGTGATTTAAATTATGTGACGGCGGTCGTCATCATCACCAACACTGACGCTGGCTCACTTTTGGTGATGCTCTGTTGCTCTCCAGGATGCACGTAAAACAGGTGTGGTCTCTGTCTTTTAGGAGAGATCCTTTAGAAGGATTTCAGTCCTTCAGCAAAGTAAATGTGTGTTGTGGGATCCCCACAATATCCTAACCTTACTATGGCATTCCTGTGCTATCACAGGGAGCCTGGAAAAATAACCCTGCCTACAAGAGTTGAAGAGAAAGAGTGGGAGGAGGAATATGACCTTGAACTTAATTTGGAAGTATAATTCACACTCACCTTTAACAACTAAAGTGGATTTCTTTGAAGCTTTCTGTTGGATCAAAGACGCGTTAAACTAAAGGGGGTAACTTACCAAGAGGAAGAACCGGGTTTTGATCCGTTGCCTTGTCTCATTTCATGTCTGTGTGTTATGTCATGTACGTATAAGAAATCAAGCAGATAGGAACAAGTGCAGATTTGAAACCCAAAAGGCAGAGGGAGGTCTCCTTTGATCTGTGTGTCATTTCCTTTAACTATGTGCTTTCCAATCGCTAGCGTCTGAAATAATCACAACAGGCAATAACATTCCTTTTCTGTATGCTCCCTAGTTTTTTAAACCTTGTTCCCACAAATGATGTTAACTTGTGAGTTTTTATACCACTTCACAGCCAGCCAGTGGATTCAGGCATCCTGTGGAGGTTTAAATGAGTCTTTCCAACCCACGCTTTTCTCTTTTTTTCTCTCTCTCTCTTTTTTTTTTTTTTTTTAACCAACATGCTTTCCTGGACAGAAATCAAATTGATAAGTTAAGGAAATGAATTTGACCATTTCTTTTCCACTCCCTTGGTACTAATTGGTTTATCATAAAGAGCAAACAAGTGCTTGGCTCATTTGCAAGACTCTCTAAAGGTAGAAGAGAAATTCCTCCCCTGATTAGACATTAATGCTTCAGATCCTTCAAATACATAGGCTAATTAGAAGTAGTTAGACAGCCTTTAGATGGCAGACAGAACCTTAGGACGGGAAGTTACTTACATATGTGTCATCTGATTTACTCTCTAAGTTGGGGAAAGCATACTTGAGCAGCTTCTTAGGAAAGCGGATCAAATTTTGGTGACATTGGGAGTGCAGATTACTAGTGTTAGTATCTTAGTAGTCATGAGACTTGCAAAGGCTGTGGACAGTAAAAAAAGATGTGCACTGTAGGGAAAAGACAAGTGCAAAGCCTGTGGCCATGACAAAACCCAGGTAATTGACACGTGTGGAGACCCTTCATGTTTGGCTCATTTCTAAAATATTTGGATTATGGGTGTAAGTCACTGTTGTGCCAATTTTGTTTATTAAGCAAAGCTTTTGTGAGTATTACTTTTAGGAAAGGTCTCTGTGTGGAGAGGCGTCAGGAAAAATAACAAGTAAAGATTGGATCTATTCTATGAATGGTTTCGAGAAGAACGTAGCTTCTTCTGGCTCTCGTGCACAATCACTGGAATGTTGAGGTCTTATATTGCAACTGTGCTCAAAATGAAGAAACAGAGGTGGATAGGAAGGTGGATAGCATAAGTTTTACATGCCTGGGGGAGAACGAATCTGATATTAAAAAAAAAAAGGCAAGGCCCATGCTCTTCGTCACTATAAACATTCATATGGTAGAGGGAAGATAATTAAAAACTGAATTTCCCATAAATGCAAATTTAGATGTCAGGCATACGCTATTTTTCCAGAACCAAGTTAACTCCTTGCCACCTATATGGTTGCAAACAGGGTCCTTTGGAGCTCTCTTGAGCTCTGCTGGCATTCTAGAAAAGGAATACTGTTTATAAATCTCCAAATGGTCTACTGGCTGTCTTTATGTTTTCCATGGAGACTGGAAAGCGTTAAGCCAATTAAAGATGGATTTATTTCTAAGAAAGTATTATCCATGTTGATGCAAGTTAATCTCTGCCTTGCCCTCCTCCCTAATTCCTTCTTCTCTCCCTCACCCTCCTGCCCCAAATGCCCCCCAGTAATCGTATAAAGGAGTGATGGGGGCAAGGAAATATTATTTTTACACCTTCTCATGAGTTATTTGTCATTATATTCTGAGATTTTATCTTCTTTGTTGTTAGAGTAGAGGAATGCTATTTTACTTTTGAACTTTAAAAAACCGTGCACCTTGGGGTGTCTGGGTGTCTCAGTTAAGTGTCCGACTTCAGCTCAGGTCGTGATCTCATCGCTCATTAGTTTGAGCCTGGCATCGGGCTCTGTGCTGACAACTCACGGAGCCTGGAGCCTACTTCGGATTCTGTCTCCGCCTCTCTCTGCCCCTCCCCTGCTAACAGTCACTCTCTCTCAAAAATAAATAGGGGCGCCTGGGTGGCTCTGTCGGTTGAGCGTCCGACTTCGGCTCAGGTCATGATCTCGCGGTCCGTGAGTTCGAGCCCCACGTCGGGCTCTGTGCTGACCGCTCAGAGCCTGGAGCCTGTTTCAGATTCTGTGTCTCCCTCTCTCTGACCCTCCCCCGTTCATGCTCTGTCTCTCTCTGTCTCAAAAATAAATAAACATTAAAAAAATTTTTTTAAATAAATAAATAAATAAATATTTTTAAAAATTTTTAAAAAAAGCATGCACCTTTCTACAAGGAAACTGGTTTTAAAGCTGAAGAATGTCCCTTTTGCCCTGGCTAACTGGCTGACGGGCACTGAGTAGTTCAGAGCCAGATTTATCTCCAACCCGGGTGGATTGCCCTACTGTACCATGGCAAGCCCAGTGGCCTCCATCGGGGTCTCAGTTCCACACTAGCAATCCTACTATGCTTCTCTGTCTGCTTCTCCAGGATAGTCACATCCCCACTGTTCTTACTACTTGAGCATCTCAGTACCTCCTCCCTGCTCCCAATCCCCTACTCCCACCCCCTCCCTACTATTTTACCTTAGGAGCCTGGCTTGGACAGTGGCAGCCCTCAGGCCAGCCATGCTTCCAGCTTCCCACCCTCCGCCTGTTCTCGGTCCCCTCCTCCTGAGCTGGATCCTTCTAAAGATCCCTCTCAACCCTAGTCTCGTGCCTAGACGGAACCTCACGTTCCCCTCCTTGCTCTCCTAGGATTCAGTTTTCACTTGTGACTCGATCTTTCCCCTACCCAAAGATGCTGTAGCGTCCTCCTCCATCTTGGAAAGCTCTCCCTTGACCCTGTCGCTATGGGTGCCATTCTTTTTCGCTCATGGCCGAGTTTCTCACCTTGCCCGTGGCTTTACTGCAACTGCTCCTTGGAGATCTCACCCCTCCATGTTGCTACTTCCAGTTTTTGTCTCCCTTAACATCCCGGGACACTTCCCCAGGGGATCAGTCCCTTCCTTTGCCTAAGGACTAGTCCCTCTTCTCTTGGCTTTGGTTTCATGGCACTCTCCTGCTTTTCCTCCACTCTTCCCTAGCCGCTCCTCTGCCTCTCCCCAGTGCCTAATCTATGACAGTCCCCGAAGATTTGGTCCTGAGCCCCCTCTCCTCTACACTCTGTTTCTAGAACATTTTCACCATGCACGTGGCCCTACGTGTCACCTACGTGCTGATACAACCCAAGTTTTGATTGCCATCCGTTTGCATCCAGATTTTCTTTTAAGGTCCAGACTCACACTTGATCTCTCCGGTGTGTCTTACAAGGACCCCAAAATCAAAGCCATCATCTGCCTCCCCAAACCATACCCTTCTCCTGTGCTTCCTTCCCCCACCCTTGCTCTCACTCAAGATAAACACAGCAGCGATTCTGAGCACCTGCTGGCCTACCACACTCAGCCAGCCTCAAAATCCTCTTTACTCACCGGACATGCTCACTTTCCTCTGGTTCCCACGACCCCTTGCCAGGCCAGCCTCCACGTTCTCTTGTCAGGACTATGGCAAGAGCCTCTTCTAGTCTCCTCACCTCCACATTGGCACCTCGCAACGAGTTCTCTGCCCTGTAGCAACAGCCAACTTGGTTATGTTCCTCCTCTGAAAACATTTGAGTAGCTTCCAGGATGCTTATGAAAGTCCAGAATCCTTGACACAGTCTACGAGGCCCGGCTTGAGCTAGCGCTGCCTGGAAACCTTCTGTGTCCCCAGCCGCCCTCCCCTGACTCGTCGCTCCAGCCACACAGCCTTTCCTGTGCTGGTGGGTTTCCACTCCATGCCTCTGACACCCGTCCTCCCAGTGTCCCAACTCTTGTCCCTTTAGACTTGCCCCAGTGCCCCTTACTCAGACATCCTCCAGTTGAAATCCAGCACCACTGCCATGGTCATCCATCATGCCTCTGTCTTTCCATCGACCTTCTCTCAATTCACAGTTCTGTGTCTCCCCTTCTGGCACCCACGGCAGACTGCTAGCCGTGGGCCCTCTGTGCAGTGCGAGGTGATCCTGGCACATGGGAGGTGCCCAGTGATTGTTGGTGAATGAATCAGTGAGTGACAGATGAACAAATACATCCTCCTGGAACTGACCTGCAGCTCTGGTGGCTCAGACTGCCTTCTTCAGTGCTGCTGGTGACAGGACAAACCCTGTTCCCTGGTGCACTGCTGCTTGTGACGTGTGGCAGCGAGCGTTCCTGCCTCCCATCCACAGTCACCCCAAAGGAGATGTTTATATGTATGGGGACCCTTCTACCTTCTGCCTCTGAAGGGTGTTTACTCTTTAAGAATTTTTTTTTCATCTTTAAGAAATTCTAAGTGGGGCACCTGGGTGGCTCAGTCAGTTGAGCGTCTGACTTCGGCTCAGGTCATGATCTCGTGGTTCAGGAGTTCGAGCCCCGCGTCGGGCTCTGTGCTGACAGCTCGGAGCCTGGAGCCTGCTTCTGATTCTGTGTCTCCCTCTCTCTCTGGCCCTCCCCCCTTCACACTCTGTCTCACTCTCTGTCTCAAAAAAGAAAATAAACATTACAGAAAAAAAAAAAAAGAATTTCTAAGTAGACCTGAAAGGGTAACTCATCTGCCAAAATCCAAACATACTTGTATTGACCCAGGAAAATGGCATTAACCTGGAATGTTGCAACGGGAGCTCTTCATGTTTGAACACATCATTTCAGCTTACGCTTTACTGTGATCGTTGATGGTTGCTTTTTAAAATTTAAGTTGGGAAAAGAAACAAAATACACATTTGAAAATTAGGCCCTGCCTCACTGAAAGTCCTCTGTAATTTTTTTTAATGTTTGTTTATTTTGAGAGAGAGTGCAAGCAGGGGAGGGGCAGAGAGAGAGGGAGACAGAGAATCCCACACAGGCTCCACACTGTCAGTGCAGAGCCCGATGTGGGGCTTGATCTCACGATCAAGTGAGATCTGGACCCGCGCAGAAATCAAGAGTCGAATGCTTAACCGACTGAGCTACCCAGGTGCCCCGAAAGTCCTCTGTAATTTCTAAGTCTTCTAGATGATGGTAAATCAGGATGGGTGACTGGTTTAGTGTCACAACCCGGGTTAGTTTTACTCTCTGCATCTTCCTAACAGTCAGTGATATTCAGACACGCAAACACGGGGTGTGCGGTGAAACCCTCGTGGTGAAGGAATAATAGAAATAAAATTGAGGAAGGGGAGTTCCATGCTATCACAAAGGACAGAAGTCCCAAGCCTTACGGTGGTACCTGAGGCCACTCACCAGCAGAGAATTTCATTTTCTCTTGATTAATTAAGGGCTGTTGTGAAATTTTCAAGTTGTATCTGCTCGAATCTACTTTCCACCTGCCCTCTGTTAAGACAAGCAGTCGAGCCAAGATACATCTTGAAACCTCTGAATGGTCACATTCGAAAATCACAGACTCCCAGAATAAAATATTTTTTCCTGGATTTGCGAAAGAGAATGACAAGACTTCACGGAAGACCCGGCCGACTGTTTAATTCCCGGGACTGAAATGTGATTAATTGTCTGCCTATGGTAGATATGTCACAGGGCTATGGAGATACGCCATTCTGTAATTGAAGAAAAAAATGTTCTTTCAGCTTCCTCCGACCCATCTCCAAAATGCTGTGTCCCTGTGTACATTTAGGCACGTTCTGTTTATTCGTTTATTCCCCTTCTAGCCTTTAATAGCAGTCTTGATGGTCCTGTTTCCCACATTCTTAAAGCCCAAATTGTGAACCAGCTGGTTGGTTGGTATTATAATTGCCTTCACCAAATTGTGGGATTATCAGCTTCAGGAAACCCTCTGTGAAGATGAACTCATCAATCGACAAGCACTTACCATGAAACTATGAGCTGTAAGGAAGGATTCTCTAGAAGATGGAAACATTGAGGCTTGAGCCCTGCTCATAGCTCCCCAGGTACTTGCCGAGGCTCAGGTAATTGGGATAAAGGAAAGGGCAGAGAGGAGAGGGGAAGAGATGTCCCAGATTGCCCTTGTCATGACTGGAGTTTATTTCTCCCGGTTCTTCTCCAACTTTAGTGTATATCAGAATCTTTTGAAGATCTTATTCGCCCTCACATTCCTGCCCACCCCCGACCCCCTGCCACAACCCTCCAGAGATTCTGACTCCGTAAATCCTAGATAGGGCCCATCAGTTGTCATTTTTATAAGCTTCCTAATGATGCTTCTGCTAGCACTGTGAGTGGAACTTACTTTGAGTAGAACTGGTTGAACTGGTGTAGTCCAGCCAGCCAACAGTGGGAACTGGTTTAGTCCCACCAACAGTGGGAACTGGGTTAGCCCAGCCAACCGTGGGAAGAGCTGACCATAATTTCCCTTACCCCAGTCTTTTGCCACTTTTGCAAGAAACCTTTGTGAAGAACTAAGAAAATCGAGGAGAACCTCTAGTCCTGTAACCCACAGCATGAAAATATGGGCGTGGAACTCAAAACAGCATATTCAGGGATGATAGTCCCCCACCACTGGTGCAGGCAGCTCTCAGGCCGACCATGGCAGAAACTTGTGGAAGCTATATCCTGGACCCAGACTGCCCCACGCAAGGAGCTACCCATAGGGCTGGAGGAGAAACATTACAGTTAAGTTTCAGACTAATCTTCAGAATTCAACTTTGACCGAGTGGTTCCAGAGATTCATTAAAACTCCTCTCCCATTGGCTTGGAGGAAGGGAGTTTCTGGGTTTGTTGGAGAGAGTCCTTGGCAATGTGAAGGAAAACCATGGTTCAGCAATTTGGAATAGTCTCTTCCTCTCAAGGGGTCAAAACAAAAGCGAACAAAAATGGTAGATCTCGTCAGTACGTAGACATGAAAGGCAGGGAGGATTTTAGTATTTAACAGCATAGCCTGTTCATTTACAACAAGTAGATCAGGAATTACGTGTATTTTTGGTCAAGGTTGTTTGGCTTTGGGGGGCGGGGGGAGGTTGGCTTGGGAACATTGCAGAGCAATTAAGGCTGGTGATGCATCTGTTGTAGGTGCCCAGGTCCACTGGGTGCAAGCTTAAGGATGTGTGGGATTGCACTGGGAGGCAAAAAATTGTTTCCCTGTATATCTGCTTTTAGCAGCAAAATCTGTTCTTATTTTGAAAAGCTCACAACACATCCTGGCGTAATAGCAGTATATACTGTGATGAAAATGCAATTGATGTTGCATCATGAATTATTCATATGCAAATCACGCCTTTTAAAATAATCTCTACAGCGACAGATGGACAGACGTCCTCTGCCTCCTTTATGACCAGTCAGCCTGGATCCAAGCAGGTCTCCTGTTAACGGGGTTTATGACCTTTGCTTCATCCTTCCTGGTGTAAGGCGGTCCAAAGTGCTGTGTTACGTCTTTGCCAAGAGGCTCAGCCTGGCCAGGCTCCAGTGTGATTGGAATTCGTTTTGATGTCATCAAAACAAAAGAGATACATTTCTACTTACTTCCACCTATTAAGGTTTGTCACAAAAATATGGCTCGGAAACATTTCTAAATAAATTACTTTGCCCTGTTGGAAAAAGTGCCATGCTGTTAATTTTATTGCTTTTCTGGCAAGCACATTAGTGCTAAGCAGTAGATATAATTGGAGGCATATTATAAATTAGACATGACGGCTGCTGAACAAAGATCTATACCAGCTTTAGACAGAGGAAAACATCTGAATTGGTTTCCAAGGAAAAACAGGAGAGAGCTAACTCAACCACAGCAGTGGTTTGTAAATTGTGAGAATTCGCGAATACTTCCCAGTGTTGGAATGGCGATTATATCACTTTCATAATAAGAAAACCCAGTAGGAACAACCGAGGTGACAATTTGCAGGACTTATCGTTATTTTGCTCACATCTCAGTACCTGTAGTAACTTCTGGAAATGAACTTCTCTTCTTTCTGAAACTGTGTGTTTAAACCAAGTAAGCATGTTAATATGGGGTAGAAATGTTTCTTTGCTTTGAGCTTTTAAATTCGAACTGATTTTAGACCTACAGAAAAGTGGCAGATACAGCACAGATCTTCTTTAGAGCCCGCACCTTGCCTCCCCAATGTTGGCATCTTCTGCAACCGTCATATTTGGTCAAGGGGAGGGCATTAAGATCTGTACCAAATTATCAAGTCAACTACACACGTCATTCAAATGTCACCTATTTTTTTCCATTATTTTTTTTCTTTTCTTTCCGGGATCCTATTGATGAGGTTTTGGAGCAGTGGGGGTTCGGAGCTGGCCAGGAAAGAATTCTTGAAGACGTCTTTGGTGCAAAAAGGTCATTTTGTTAAAGCATAAGGACAGGACCCCTAGGCAGAAAGAGCTGCACTGGGGTTGTGGGGAGTGACTGGCCATATCCTGTGGAGTTGGAGGCAGGTAAAGCCAAAAGGGAGGCCTCCAGAAGGACTTTGAAATGTTAAAGAGGACTCCTAAGATACCTGAGGCCTTGCTGTTGTCAAGCTAAGGTTGTCTTTCCTCTAGTAAGGCATTAACAGTAGGACAGTAGGGGGTTCCTGGAGAAAGGTTGTACTCTGTATTTGCCTTGAGTATTTGTCAATGGGCTGTAGGTAAAAAAGAAATCTAATTTTACCTGTCATTTCCTTCTTGCCTTTGTTCCCCACATCACTGTGGAGGGGAGGGTGATGTTAGAGCTCCAGGAAACGGAGTCTATAGGTTTCTGGAGAATAGGCTATTGATAAGATTGCCTTTTTCTTCTAATTTACTAAGATATTTGTAAACTGATGGAGACCCACATCTTGCATGACTATGATCACTCTCAGTTAACCATTTGTTTTCTTTCCTTTCCTTTGTTCTTGGGCAGCCAGAGTGCCTGAGGGATATCACACACATCCCAAGGTGGGGGCGGAGGGGGGTAGTGTTTCTAGTTTGTACTTTGCCCTCAGCTTGCCTTATGCTCCCTCATCACTGTCTAGGACCTCAAGTTGAATTTTGTAAATATGTCTATTTAATTCCCTGTAGTCTATAACAATTCATCTGTTTTTCTTTCTCTTTCATATAAATGTTTCTTGAAGCAAATTTTTTATGTATTTGGTGAAATATATTTGGCATGGTCATGTGTGTGTGTTGGGGGATAAAGATGGCAATTGAACAGGAGGCTCTCAAATGCCCCCTTGTTTGCTTTGAGGAAAAATTTGATGGAGGCCTTCCCAATACATTAGTAATCTACGACAACTTAGTCTTATTCAATAAGCTTTACTAATTGAGATTAAGATAGAAAAAGCCATGCAGATTTGGTTAAAAACAAAGGCTGAATATTATTTTTAAAATCCAACATTTCAAAAATAGATGGGGTTTTATTCCATTAATTTTTGTAAAACTCTCAAGTGATTAACATTTTTCATTCTAATTGTTGCCAAAGAGATCATATTATTGAATAAATAAGGCAGGTTTATAATTAACATATTATTTGTATGTTGTAGATTCTTTCCATTTCATAAAATAATTCTGTTCCTTGCACATCCTCCCCAGGAAGGAACTTTTCTTTTCCTTCTTCTTCACTCTAAAAAAAGCATTGGCTAAGCCAAGATAAAATTGCAGCCGGAATCTTGCCTAGATTCTACACATTTCAAATTAGTGTGATTCAAATTAATAAGTTTTTGTTGTACTCTAAGAAACTTAAAGTTGTTACCAAAATATGATTTGGGAGAAAAGTTGGACTGTTTATAAATGTGTTCTTCTTAGATCGTGGCCCTCGGGGGTAGAAAGCGCAGGAATTCTCCTAGCTTAACGTCTTTACAAATGACTATTGAATGGGAATACACCTGCACGCACGCGCGCGCGCGCGCGCGCGCACACACACACACACACACACACACACACACACACCAGTTCTACAACCATTGCTCTTCTCTTCTGTTTCAGCTATACTGTTTGAACTGTTCTGCAGCCCACTTCTGACACTAACCACCCAGAGTTAGCTCAGACCCCACAAGGGTGAAAGCTCACGGTCCAAAAGACTGCCCCTTCTTCAGATGTGAGCAGCCAGAACCCCCTGCAACTTTTCGCTGAATCCCTACAAATCTGGGACTCTTCCCATCTCCAGTTGAGTGATTTTTGGAAGGACCCACAGAACACTGGAAAGCACTGGTACTTACGATGACAGTTTTATTATAAAGGATACAGATCAGCATCAGCCACGTGAAGACAAGAGAGCATAAGGCAAACTGAGGGCAAAGTACAAGCTCACACACCCCAACGCTGCCACTGCCACCACCCCCCCACCAGGTGGGATATGTGTGACATTCCTCAGGCACTCCTGGCCGCCCAAGGACAAAGGAAAGGAAGGAAAACAAATGGTTGACTGATAGAGATCACAGTCATGCAGGACAGGAAACTCCACCAGTTTACAAATACCTTAGTAAATGACAAGAAAAAGCCTTTTCTCCAGAAATCTATAGACTCGGTTTCCTGGAACCCTAATGTCAACCTCCCTTCCATAGTGCTGTGGGAAACAAAGGCAGAAGAAAATGGCAGATAAAATTAAATTTCCTTATTAAGCTGCAGCCCATTGACAAATACTCGAGGCAGGCAGAGTAAGTTTCTCCAGGAACTTCCTACTGTCTTAATGCTAATGCTTCGCTAGAGGGAAAAGCAACCTTGGCCTGAAAATAGCTAGGCCTCCAGTCTCCTGGGAGTCTTCTTTAGCAGATGAAAATCGCTTTGGAACATTCCCCTTAACTTTACCTCCTCCAACTCCATAGTGTATAACCAGCCACTCTGCACAACTCCAATGCTGCTCTTTCGGCCCACGGACCCTGTCCCCGTGCCTAATAAAATCACCTTTTTGCACCAAAGACCTCTCAAGAGTTCTTTCTTGGCCATCGGCTCAGGACCCCACCATCACCCCGAAACCTCATCAAAGAGAAGCATAGGGTGAGGTCTGGACAGGGTCCTGAACGTAGAGCTCCCACACCATCTCCTCGTGGACTCAGAGGATGTCACCCTCCCACAGCACATCACTGTGTTTGCCAACCAGAAAGCTCCAATGAGGGGCATTTTTATTAGGGTTTCATTATGAATGAACATTGACCACTGGTTTGAACTCAGTATCTAGCCCCCTCTTCCCTCCCCAAAGGTCTAAAGGTCAGGCTGATCGCAGGTGGCTCAAAGCCCAACCCTCTCTCATCACGTGGTCTTTCAGTTTGACCATCCTGGAAAGATCTAGAGACCCACAGTGAGTTACTTCATTAGCATGAGCTATCAGAGCCAGCCGCGAGTAACGGCTAAGATGCCTGTCACTTAGGAAATTGCAAGGATTCACAGTCTTTCTCTCAGGACGAAGCCCAAATTCTTCAGGGTTTTTTCTTCTGTACATCTTTTTTTCTTTCTGACAGTGAACAACAGGATATTACACACTGTTTGGAAATTAGGAAAAGTGTTAAGAGGGAGATATAAAGCATACATCATCCTACACAGTGATAGCACCACTATGAATATTGGAGCATGGTGTATAGATTTTCTTTTCATAATTTGTTTAATTTACCCCTAAATATTTAATGTTTGGATGCTGTTGTAAATAATACTTTAAAAAACTTCATTCCCCCACTACATATTTTTTTTTTGTAGAAACCTAGAAATGCAGTTAGTTATATAGTTGTTGTATATTGACATTGCCCTTAAAATTTTCCAAGTAGATGGCCATGTTGCCTGCATATAGTTCTTTTTCTTCCTTCCAATATGTATTTCTTCCTCCTCCTCCCCTTCTTATTCTCCTTCTGCTCCTTCTCCCCTTCCCTCTCCCCTTACTCCTCATCATCTTGCTTCATTGTGATGGCTACGTAGGATATTTTTAAAAACATTTTATAATACAGTACAATGTTAAATCGAAACTGGACAAGTGTGCATCCTTGCGTCACATTCCTGATTTTAGAGTAGATGTGTGTGGTCTCTCATTGTTAAGTATGATGTTAGCTTGTAGGTTATTCACAGATGCCCTTTATTAAGTTAAGGAAATTTTCTTTAACTCCCAGTTTTCTGTGAATTTTTTTTCATCCTAAATGGATATTACATATTTTTAAACACTTTTTCCTACCTTTTAAGATGATTATTTTCGTCCCTTCTGTTAGTGTAGTGGTCCACAATTGAATCACTTTTGAGTGGTATACCAACCGGGCATTCATTTGGTCATGGTGCGTTAAGCCTTTTGTATATATTGCTGGATTTCATAAGGATTTTCATGTTTATGTTCATGGACAGTATTGGTCTGTAATTTTTCTGTAATGTCTTTGTTTGGTTTTCTCATCAGAGTAAAGCTGACCTTATAAAAGAAGCTTAGAAGTTTCCTTCTCCTCCATTTTCTGAAGGAGTCCCTGTAAAATTGTCATTATCTCTTGTATAAATGTTTTGTAGAATTCAGCAATGAAGCCATTTGAACCTGGAGTTTTCTTTGTAGAACAAGTTTCAATTTCAAATTCAATGTCGGTAGTAGATATAGGATTATTTGCGTTTTCTCTTTCTTCTTGTATCATTTCTGATGATTTGTCTTTCAGGCAATCTACTATTTCATGTAAGTTTTTGAATTATTGACTTAAAGTTGTTCACCATATGTGCTTAGAATCCTTTTTAGTGTCTATTATAATTGCAATGACGTCCCTTAGTTTTTCCTTCATTTCTGATATTGACAGTTCAAAAAATTCTTTTATTTTTGATCACTTTTGCTAGAGGTTATTTGCTGATTTTTTCAAAACTCAACTTTTAGTTTTATTGATTTTTGCCTCATTTTTGCTCATTTTCTTTCTCACTGATTTCTAGTCTTTTATTATTTCCTTTCCTATACTTTTGTTCAATTCAGTTTTGCTTCTCCAGTTCCTTTAAAGTGGGAAGTTTCTATCATTGATGTTTTTTTCCTATAATATAAGCACTTAAAACTTTATGATTTTTCCTGTAAAGACTATCTCAGCTACATCCCACAAACTTGATAGGCTGTTTCATTATTAATCTGGTCCCAAATATTTTCTAATTTTTCTTATGATTTCTTCTTGAACTGATCAGTTATGTTTACTGATACTGTCTAGTTTTATAATATGTAACTATTTTTAAAAATTATTTTTGTTGTCATCTTCTGATTTAATATCATTGTAATCACAGAACATTTTCAGGATGATCTTAACTGTTTTACCTTGACCAAGACTTATTTTATAGCCAGCGTATAGGCTATCCGGGTCAGTCTTTCACGTGCCCTGAAAAGAAGCATATTTTGCAGTTTGGCATATAAAGTACCCTACAAATTAGGTCAAGCTGGTTGATAGTGTTGTTCAAATTGTGTATACTGTCACTGTGCTTTGTTTACTTTTCTAGCATATACTGCAAAAGCAACATTAACGTTTCCAAGTAAAATTATGAATTTGTCTATTTCTCCTTTATGTACTGTCGGTTTTTAATGACTGTATTTTAAGCTCTGTTGTTTAGGATTGCTATATAGGCCTTCTTCAAAAATAGATGCATATCGTAACATAATGGCATTTTTTATATCTGGCACTATTCCTTGTCATGAAAGTTATTTTGCCTGGAAATTAATGTAGCTATTCCAGCTTCTAAGCATTAGTGTCTGTATAGTAGATCTTTCTTCTGTCCTTTTGCTTAAAGCCAACCAACCTACCTTCCTCCCTCCCTCCCTTCCTCCCCTTTCTTTCTTTCTCTTTCTTTCTTCCATTCTTCTTTCCTTGTTTTTGGAGCATGTAATTGGCTTTATTAAGCAAGTCATGAATTGGGCAGCGTCTCATCTCACAAATAGAGAAATGCTCTCTGTGTCTTTATATTTAAATTGTGCTCTATTTGTAGTAGATAGCCTATGGTAGGTCTCTGCATTTTGGGGTGTTTTTTCATGTAATTATCAGTGTGATCGGATTTAATCTACATTCTTACTACTTGTTTCCCACTTGTCCCATCTGTTCTTTATTCAATTTTCTTACATTTCATGCCTTCTTTTGGATTCGTTGTTTAATCGTTTGTTTATTAGCTGTATTCCCTTGTTTTATTTATTGGTTCTTTTTGTTGCTCTGGGATTTACTATATTCATCTTTATCAGAGTCTACCATTACTTAATACAGTGCCACTTTATGTATAATTTAGGACCCTTAACACAGAAAACTTCTATTTTCCCTCGTTAGTCCTTGTGCGACTCTTAAAACATATTTTATTTCTGCACAATCTACCATGTATTTTTATTACTTTTTTATTACATTTTTATTACGTTTTTATAGTTACCTTTTAAATAAATTTAAAACTACGAAAAAGAAATCCTTTCCATTTTGCTACTCTTTTTTATTTTGTGTAAATCTGGGTTTATCTCATAAAATTTTCTTTCGCCTAAAAACACTTGCCTATAGTTCAGCCTTGCTAGAGATGAATTTGCACTTTTATTTATCTAAAAATTTATTTTACCGTCAGTTTTGTAGGATATTTTCTCTAGGTTTAGAATTATAGGTCATGGGTTTATATTTCCGTTTGCAATTTAATTTTTTTTTAATGTTTGTTTATTTTTGTGAGAGAGAGCATGAGCAGGGGAGAGACAGAGAGAGGGAGACACAGAATCTGAAACAGGCTCCAGGCTCTGAGCTGTCAGCACAGAGCCTGATGTGGGGCCTAAGCCCTTAAACCAAAAGATCATGATCTGAGCCAAAGTTGGATGCCTAACTGACTGAGCCACCCAGGTGCCCCATTCCTTTTGCAATTTAAAGGTATTATTCCATTGTCTTCTAGATTGCCTCCTTCCTCCCTCCCTCCCTCCCTCCTTCCCTTCCTTCTTCCCTTCCTTTCTTCCTTCCTTCCTTCCTTCATTCCTTCCTTCCTTCCTTCCTTTTCTAGAGCAAGCAGGGGAAGGGCAGAGGCAGAGAAAGGATCTTAAGCAGGCTGCAAGCTCAGTTCAGAGTCCAACACAGGGCTTGATTTCATGACCCGACCTGAGCCAAAATCAAGAGTTTGATGCCTAACCAACTGAGCCACCCAACGCCCATAGGTGGCTTTATTTCTGATGAGAAGTCAGAGATCATTCTTAATTCTGTTCACCTTTATGTAATATATCTTCTGGGCTGGTTGTTTTTTTAAGGACTTTCTTCTTATCGTTAATTAGAATAATTTAATTATATTGTGTCTTGGTGTCCCTTTTTAAACATTTATCCTGCTTGAGGTTTAGCAAGCTTTTTGGATCTGTGGTTTTATTCCTTTACAATTTTTTTAATAACAAAATTAGAAGAATCTAAACATTATTTTTATGGAAATATTCTGCACCTCCCTCTTGCACCTGTCTTTTGGAACTCAACTTACATGTGTATTAGGACATTTCGTATTGTTCCATCGGACTCCCAGGCTGTGCTCATTTTTTTTCAGCCCTTTTTCTTTGAGTTTTTCTGTTTGGATGGTTTCTATTTCTATGTCTTCAGGTTCACTAATCTTTTCTTCTGCGTTGTCTGATCTCCTCTGTTAATCCCATCTGGTGAAACTTTTAATTCAGATAAAGTATTTTTCAGTTCTACAGGTCTTTGTTAGTTCTTTTTCATATCTTAAATTTTTTCAGTTTCTCTTATGTTTATGCTTACTTTTCAGTCCTTGGCCACAGATAAAATATTTTTTTTGAGTCCTTGTTTGCAAATTCCATTATCTCCGTTATTTCTGGATCTGTTTCTATTGATTGGTTGTCTTTTTAGTTATAGTTTACAATTGCCTACTCTTCCAATTGCCTAGTAGTTTTTTATTGAATACAGACCATTGTGGTGTCACATTGTGGACTCTCTGGATTTTGTTTTATTCCACTATAGAGTATTCAGTTTTGTTCTGGCTAGCGATTGTCATTTGCATGATCCTTCCAAAGTTTGTTTGTAAGTTTGTTTTGAAGGAGTACAGAGGAGTTCTCCCCTTAGGGTTAGTGTAGCCCTACTACTAAGGCCTTCTGGGGTCTATACAGCAGAATGCTGCAGGTTTTCAGTGAATTTTCTCCACTCTTAATGGTCAGAGTTTGAATGAGTCCAGCTTTCTGTAGTCTTTCTTTGCCCAGAACTTATAGTTTGCTCAAAAGCTTCGATTCTCAGCTAAAAACTCAAATCGATTTCTGTTCTCATATCCCAGCTGCCTCAGCCTCCCTGTAGCCTCCAGTCTCTATTTAAAACTCAACAGGACCAGTGAGCTCTACTTGATTCCCACATCTCTGTACCACAGTCTGGAAAATGCCTTCAGACAGAAATCTGGGGAGATCATAGGGCTCACCTCATTTGTTTTCCTTTTCTCATCGATCACAGTCATGCTCTGCTTGTCTAGACTGACAATAGTCGTTTTCTAGCTTTTGTCCTCATGCTTAGTTTTGTACAGTCAGAATCAAGCCTGGTTACTCTCTCATAGCTAAAAACTGAGTATTTGCCCTTCCTGCAAAGTTCTGTACCATTTTTTTCTTTCTTTCTCTCTCAGTCTTTTAAGTATTTTCCATGCTCTTCAGAAAGTCTCCTTTAAATGACTGGAGAAGAGTCCTTTGAATAGATATACCATAATTTGCATAAGAATCCCCTGTAATTTATGTGTTCTCATAGACCCCAGTTGTAGTGCATTAATATTAATGTACATTTTTTATTATTTCTGTAGGATTAAATGAAATTACTGTGTCGGAGGAAATAGACATTTCCATGGCTCTTTGCACAAATTACCAACTTGCCATCCAGAAAGATTATTCTAGTTTAAACCCAGCAATACTATATGAAAGTGTGCATATCACCATGACTTGGCTAGTACTGGGTATTAAAATATTTTTTAAATATTCAATTTAAATAAAAATTGATATCTTATTGTTGGAATATCATTTATTTAGAGGTTCATTTATTTTATTATTGCTGTGCATGAATTTGTATAACACCTATTGGCTGTTCACATTTGTTTATTGAAAACCTATTAACTTAAAATACATATATGTTTTAAAATGTCAATAGTGGAGAAGTTCTTCTAATGAAAACAGTCCTCCCCTGTCCCACACCACATCAAGCCCATTTTGTTGCTCAAAGAAAGCAAGTTTCAAGTCTAGATTTCTAAATTAGGTCTTCTAATGCTACTACTTCTGTTACTAATTTTAATACTTACTCTCCCTACTGTTTTAGGTTAGACTCTTACTTTAATCCTCTATCTTCCTTTCCCCATACTTCCAGTATATTTATATAGTTAAGTCAGTGTTTATGTTATTAGGTCTGTATAATGATGTTCTCTG
The DNA here is from genome assembly GCF_046562875.1 of Panthera onca. Lineage (NCBI taxonomy): Eukaryota > Metazoa > Chordata > Mammalia > Carnivora > Felidae > Panthera > Panthera onca. Next base: position 15,608,562 of record NC_138343.1, on the reverse strand, counting down.
CAGAGATGCTAGTGTGTTATTACACTTCTCATTCTTATTTTTTTTCCTCTTCCTAAAGTGTGTAGTTGTTCATTGTTGTTGTTTTTTTCTTTCTGTGATGGCTTCCTTAAAAGAAATTTATTTTTTAGCTCTGGCGTGTTTATATTTATTAATATAAATATCTTTTCAAGAAGACCATCTCACTTTCACCTTTCTATTTACGTATGGGATGTTTACTTTCTAGACCACTTTTTCGTCAGGAGACTTCCTTAGCTGTTCGCCACGTGTGTGTCATTGTTTTCTGGATCCCAGACCTTTACTGTTTTTTTTTTTTCTGTAGTTTTGCTGCAGCACATTCTTAAGTAATTTGCAAGAATCACACATACTTTGTTTCTTTAAACATGGAATTCCAAGTTCAAATTAATTGTTATAAAATTTGAGGATATTATTGTCTTAAAGCATTGAGTAGTTTTGAGAAGTAAAATGCCTTCTGATTTTATTCTTTTTTGGTGTGGCCCTTTATTCTTTGGAACATCTGGGGGTAGTCTCATTGATCATTGATGTTCCAGAATCTCCTGATGGTATACCTTGACATTCATTGCACCTGCTATCCAGTTGAGCTTTTCAATCTAAAGGCCCTTATCTTTCAGCTCTGGGAACTTTTCTTACATTATTTCTTTTAAAACTTTACTTCCTTTGAGTTTCTGTTCTCTCATTGTGTAAATTTTGTCAGTTGGATGTTAGATTTCATTGAGAGAGTCTCTTTATTTGCTATTTTCCATCTTTTGTCTTTTGCTTCTAATTTCTGGGATATTGTCTTTGTATTCTGACTCCTACACATATGAATTCATTTCTTTTGGCACTCATATTTTATTTTCAAGAAGTCTTGTTTTCTGTTTCTTTTTTTCATAGCATATGGTTCTTTTTTACTCACGGGACTTTTTTTTTTTTTTTTTGGTATTGTTCTTGGTCATTATATTATCTATTCCTCCTAAGACCAACTTTTAATTTTTGATTTGTCATGGTATCCCTCTTTTGTATAGCAGTTTTCCCTCACACCAGGTGGCCATTGGCTATGAGTTTATATTTAAGAATGAGGTCTTGAGACTTCCAAATTCCAGCTGTATTTTGGACTAGATCTCTAAAGGGCTCTCCTACAAAAAGGCAAAAAACCAATTAGATCTTAGATGAATCATATTATAATGCATGCTGAGTTTTCAGGAAGCAACAAAACTTTTTGAGTCCCCATAAAGCAACCACTGCAATCAAACGTAAAAACCAGAAAGTCTTATGCTGACACCTGCGTGGAATCTGTTGAGAAGAATCAAAAAGCTAAAATGGTGTCATCATGAAAGAAAACACTGAGCAAAGGTGGCAGCAGAAGGATACACGTAAAAATTCCCGTTAAATGTGGAACTTAAAAATGTACGTTTAAACAGCTCATGGGCAAAAGAATAAATCATAGTGGAAATTTAAAGTATCTAGAGTAAGAAATAACTACTACGTATGAAAATATTGAGAATGCAGGGAAGTTCACAGCCTTACACGTTCGTAGAGAAAAGAACAAAAATTAAAACATCCAATGTAAGAAACTAAGCAAAGGAACAACAGAATAAACCCAAAGGAAGCATAGAAGGAAGGAGATTCCTAACAAACAGAGACAGATTAATAAAATAGAAAAGTTAATGATACAGGGGATCAATAAATAGAGCCCCCTGGTGGAAAGATCATGAGAAAAAGTGAAAAAGCACGTAAGTGATATCACAAATGAATAAGGGGCAAAGTTTACAAAGGTAATGAGAGGGGCACTTGGGCGGTTCAGTCAGTTGAGCGTCTGACTTCGGCTCAGGTCATGATCTCGAGGTTCATGAGTTTGAGCCCCACATCAGACTCACTGCTGTCAGCCTGTCAGTGCAGAGCCTGCTTTGGATCCTCTGTCCCTCTCTCTCTACCCCTCCATCACTTGTACTATTCCTGCCCCCAAAAATAAGTGATAAGAGAACACAGTACACAGCTTTATGTAGATACATGTTAAGACATAGATGAAATAAATTTAAAAAAATAACAAAATTGATCCAAGAAGAAATAAAAACATGAATAAATTTATAATCATTAAATAAGTTCAATAAATAGATAAAAATCCTTCCACAAATAATGCATCAAAGGCGTCAAAGCAAGTCTTACCAGGCTTTCAAGAAACAGATTATTATAAATTTAAGGGATTATTATAAAGAGATTATCATAAACTTTTCAAAAGAAAGGAAAAAGGGATATGTGCTTTCTCATTCTGCTGGACTCAGCTCACAATTCACACTAACAAATTACAGGATAAAATACATGCGGTCATTTCACATCATGAAATTTAACACCTACCCATGATTAACAACAAGGAAAACACTAGGAAGGGAGCATACATTAATAAAATGGATAAGCAGCAGGGGCTCCTGGATGGCTCAATCAGTTAAGCATCCGACTTCAGCTCAGGTCATGATCTTGTGGTTCGTGGGTTCAAGCCCCGTGTCGGGCTCTGTGCTGACAGCTCAGAGCCTGGAGCCTGCTTCAGATTCTCTCTCTCCCTCTCTCTCTCCCTCTCTCTCTCCCTCTCTCTCTCCCTCTCTCTCTCCCTCTCTCTCTCCCTCTCTCTCTCCCTCTCTCTCTCCCTCCCTCTCTCTCTCCCTCCCTCTCTCTCTCCCTCTCTCTCTCCCTCTCTCTCTCCCTCTCTCTCTCCCTCTCTCTCTCTCTCTGCCCCTCCCCTGCTCACGCTCTGTCTCTTTCTCTCTTAAACATTAAAAAATAAATAAAAGGTACTGACAGCAGCAAAATCAAAGCCAAATAAAACAAACAGGAGTAAGCCTCATTTTTACTTATTTTTAGTTTTTTTAGTAAGCATCATTTAAAAAAAAATGTTTGTTTTATATTAAAAGAGATAGGTAGCAAGCAGGACAGGAGCAGAGGGAGAGGGAGAGAAATGATTCCAAGCAGGTTGTCAGCGCAGAGCCCGACTCGGGTCTCGATCTCACAAATTGAGAGATCGTGACATGAGCCAAAATCAAGAGTCAGACGCTTAACCAACTGAGTCACCCAGGCGCCCCAGCATCATTTTTTTAAAGTTAGTTATTTTTATTTTGAGAGCGAGAGTCTTAAACAGGCTCCATGCTGTCAGCACAGAGCCCGGATTTGGGGCTTAATCTCAACAAACTGAGCTCATGACCTGAGCTAAAACCGAGTCTGACGCTCAACCAACTGAGCCGCCCAGGCGCCCCAATAAGCATCAGTTTTAATGCTGAAATGTGAGAAAGCATTTCAAATCAGCAACAACATTGCCCGCGATTGAGGCTTTTATTTCATTCTTTTACCGGTGGCCCCAGACAATGTAATAAGTCAAAACAAATTATATGAAATTGGAAAGGAAGACACTGCCATTGTTTGTTGACTACATGAATTTAGGTAAGTGCATAGCTCTCAGACTAGTTTTAGAAAGAACAAAAGTATTGGGGCGCCTGGGTGGCTCGGTCGGTTGAGCGACCAACTTCGGCTCAGGTCATGATCTCATGGCTCGTGAGTTCGAGCCCCACGGCAGGCTCTGGGCTGACAGCTCGGAGCCTGGAGCCTGCTTCGGATTCTGTGTCTCCCTCTCTCTCTGCCCCTAACCCACTCGCATCCTGTCTCTGTCTCTCTCAAAAATAAATAAACATAAAAAAAAATTCAAAAGAAATAACAAAAGTATTGAATAAGATGAGTTATAAGAAATCAGCTTCCGGCAGGATAAAAAAGCAGTAACAGTGTATTGATTTTTGAAAAACAAAAATACTAAGAAAATCCGAAAAGGAAACTGAAAGATCTGCAAAAACATTTTGCTAATAGCTATGCAAAGCACAGGTTTCTGATCCTCAAAGCAGCTGAGTGCTGGGCACAGGTTGCTGGCGCCCCTCGGGCTTTGCTTCTGTGCCTTTCCAGTTCCCAGAAACAAGGTTGCCCCGATGGCTTCACTTTCTCCCTCTTCCCTGTGCCAGGAGCTGTTTGAACTGCTCCCATGTGTTGGCTCAAGAACAGAAAGACTATAGTTATTTTCTTTCCAAAAACTCTATGCTCCCTTGAGACCTCTCCGAGTTCTTGAAGGCTCTAGCGTGGGGAGAGGCATCTGGTCTGAGTTCATCCATAGAGCTGTTACTGGTACATCCACAGGAATAATTGCTTGGTCTTTTCAGGTACAGGTGCTCCTTTCTGACCGGACCTGGGGGCATCTAGTCAAATCTCCTCCTCCCACCCCAGGAATATTATTCTAATAGAAGATCAGAAGATCCAGACATGAAAAGTATTAAGAAACAGCAGGAAGACGTTTTGTCACATGATAAATTGAATTTAGGATCACTAATCACCAGGTATAGAGTTAGAGCCTAATTTCTTTAGCTGAGTGGTTTGCAGTGGGGACATTTTTGCTCCCAGGGGACGTTTGGCAGTGTCTAGAGGCACTATCGGTGGTGATGGCTAGTGGTGTTCCTGGCGTCTTGAGGGCACAAGGCCAGGGATCTAGCTAAACAGCCCCCCAACAAAGAATAACCTGGCTCGGGGCACCTGGGTGGCTCGGTCAGTTAAGCGTCTGACTTCGGCTCAGGTCATGATCTCACGGTCTGTGAGTTCAAGCCCCGCGTCGGGCTCTGTGCTGACAGCTCAGAGCCTGGAGCCTGCTTCGGATTCTGTGTCTCCCTCTCTCTCTGCCCCTCCCCTGTTCACGCTCTGTCTCTCTCTCTCTCTCTCTCTCTCTCAAAAATAAATAAACGTTAAAAAAAAAAAATTAAAAAAAAAAAAAGAATAACCTGGCTCAAATTCTCAGTAGTGCTGAGGCTGAGAAACCCTGCTCTACATCAGCAGCTCATCCAACAGTTATAAATCCAAACTGTCATCGCAGTAATAACAATTAGCATTTATTGAGCCCTCAGGACACCCGAGATGGGGTGCTAAATCAATTGCATACATAGTCTCACGGAACCCCGCAGTGAGGAAGGTACTATTCTCTGCCTACTTTGCACATGAAAAAAACTGAAGCTTGGGGAGATTTAACCAGTGACTAAGGGGTAAAGCTGGAATTCAAACTGGTCTGGCTCCAGGGCCAGACCTTTCCACTAGGCTAAACTGCCTCCTGAGCAGGGCCAGTGCCCTCATCTTATAGATGAGAGACCGTATGGGATCTTGAGGTAGGTGTGTTCCTGTTTCCTCTTTCAGTCCTTAGGTGCTCTATTAATTGTCTTTCTACTACTTGAGTCAACATCAAATGACCTCCCTAAAGCCATACAGCTGGTTGAAGGGGGAACTGAGAACCCGCCCCTACTCCATCACGCGGACTCCCAAGTATCAGTCTTCATGGCACTTGATTGTGTACCCCTCCCCCCCAACAGGAATCCCTTTTGAAGCCGCACCTTTTTCTCCCTTCTATACATGTCCTAGCTTGGGTTAGCTTGAAAGCAGAGCCTGAGACAAGGGTTCGGGTGCACGTAGTTTATTTGGGAGGTGATCTCAGGAAACAGGAATGAGGCAGTAAGCTAGGGAGGGAGAAAAGCCAGTAAGAGGTGTGTTTTTCAGGTAGCCACAGGGAGCATTGGGAGCCCCCCCCCCCCATCCCCATTGCCTTAAATCCATGCCTTTCCTTTTTTTTTTTTTTTTAATTTTTTTTTCACCGTTTTTTATTTATTTTTGGGACAGAGAGAGACAGAGCATGAACGGGGGAGGGGCAGAGAGAGAGGGAGACACAGAATCGGAAACAGGCTCCAGGCTCCGAGCCATCAGCCCAGAGCCCGACGCGGGGCTCGAACTCACGGACCGCGAGATCGTGACCTGGCTGAAGTCGGACGCTTAACCGACTGCGCCACCCAGGCGCCCCTAAATCCATGCCTTTCCAAGCTGCACTTGTACTTGGGCTGAGCATACAAGAGCTTGGGGCAGGTAAGAGGAAAATGCCGCTGTGCCTTGCATGCCTGAGAAGGGGTGAAGTCAGCAAAATTGGGTTAGGTCACACGAGACCGTCCCCTGCAGTTATAGCCGAATTCAGAGTTGGGCCTTAAGGGACAGGAACCCACTACTTGTAAAAGGTTCACCAAGTGAGGTGGCGAAACAGCAGGGGCATAGTGATTTCTCAACTAAGTTTGAATATCCTTCCGCTTCACATAAATTGGAGAACATTTGCTGCTGTAATATGGGGCTGTCACAGTGTGTGATCACATGGCCCCCGTAATGGTGGGTGTGCTACAGCAGACTTCTTGACATTAGCTCTCCGCTTTTTCCTTTCAAAGGGGTGCTGGAATTATCTGGGGGGTTTTTGTACAAGTTCTAGACCCATACAATCAACAAGAGGTAATCCTTGTTTCAAAGAATTTTCTTACCGTTTGTTTCTTTTTGAGGGAGACAGAGTGCGAGCAGGGGAGGGGCAGAGAGAGGGGGGGACAGAGAATCTGAAGGAGGCCCCAGGCTCTGAGCCATCAGCACAGAGCCTGAGGCGGGGCTTGAACTCACGAACCCCGTGAGATCATGGCCTGCGCTGAAGTCGGGTGCTTAACCGACTGAGCCACCCAGGTGCCCCAACAAGAGGTAATCCTTCAGGGTCCTGTTCCTCATTGCTATTCTTGAGGAAGTTGCTCTTGAGGATATCGGCTAACCAGACGGAAATTGAAGGGATGTGTGCTAAATTAATACATTTTTACAAATCCAGCTGGCTGTGGAGTCTGCCGGCTGTGTTCAGAATGACAAGTACAAGCTGGTTACGGATCCTGAGACAGGCCAAGTGGGAGAGGCGATACATACAAGCGCAATTACGAAATGAGAGTCTTGTGACTTAAAGAAGCAGAAGACTGCTTGACTGTAACTTTGATTTTCTTAAAACCGTAGCCAACATTCATGGAGCACTTACCGTGTAGTAAGTCTTTTAAAGCCACCTTGAGAAAATATTGAAGTGTTTTAGAGACAGAACGGTGTTTACTTTTAGGAAGAAAGGAGGGAATTGGGAAGGAGAGAGCTTCCTGAGAGTCTCTGGAGCTGGCAGGATTCTCTCTCTGCCCCTCCCCTGCTTGTGCTCAGCCTCTCTCTCAAAAAAGAAATGTTTTTAAAATAACGCGCAACGCGTTCAACTATGTATACTTTTCTGTAAGTATATGTTTGCAATTTATGTATGTATGTATGTACTAATTAGAGTGAGAGGGAGAGAGAGAGACAATCCCAGCCAGACCCCACGCTCGGTGCAAAGCCTGACATGGGGCTCCATCCCATGACCCTAAGCCGAAACCAAGATCTGAGCTGACACCAGCTCAACTGACTGAGCCACCGAGGCACTCCTGTTTTTGCAATTTAAAGAAGGTGAAAATGTTGGTACTTTGTTAACTGCAACTTCTGAGGAGGAAGGAACGGTGAGAGTGCTTTCAGCCTGCTCTTTGCATTATCTTATTTCCTCCCCATGACACCCTATCGAGTGGATGACAGTGTTATTATCCCCATTGTCACAGGAGGAAACTGAGGCACACACACTTAAATTACTTATCCCAGGTCGCACTTCAGGTGGGCGGCAAGTTTTGTTGTTTAAACCTAATGCTTTCACTTTTTAAAAGTCCCAGATCTGGCCCGTTCAAACGAAGTGGTCAGCAGCCTCTTGGTTTATTCAAAACCTGAGCCAGCCTGCACTCGCTCGATTGTTCACTGACTGGGCCTTGGAGCCCAACATGACAAGGGCACAGTGTCCCATAGGAGGAAGTTGGCCGCCATGTTGTTTCAGAGCACTGATTTGTTTTTATAGAAACCTGCCACTTTCTGCAGTCTCTTGGGTTTTTCCTTTAAATTAAAGGTCACCAGTTGATCATAGTGGCAAAGACAAGTGTCCTGTGAAGGCAAAAGGACCTCCAAAGGCCAAAGGCACTGGAAGACTGAAGGGAAAGGACTGCAAGCCCAGTTTGATGAGAAACGGTTTATTTCAGGGCACTTAGAAACATGTCTTCACTGCCTTAAGGAGAGTTGATCGCCCAACCCCACTTCCCCTAAACCTGCTTTTGTGACCCTAGAGGCCAGGAGTCTGTGCTGAGGGACCTCTGGGAGGAAAGTGTTTGAGAATAGCTGGGTGTCATATCTCCAGGGCTGATCAAGGAGGTTAAGCCCAAAGGGTATACTTAAGGGTGTGGTGAAACAAAGGAAAAGGACGGGGGTGGGAGGGTGTAGTGCTGTGTTCTAGAACGCTTCAGGTCACAGAGAAGTCATCCTGGTAGACAGCCTTAGGTTCACACTTATTCTCATGTCTGCAGACTTGATCCCAGCAAGGTGCCATGTTTAACGGGCTTGGGGTTTGATTCCAGTTGATATTCTTTTCATCGGAGGTCTGGTCTTTTTTTTTTTTTTTTAATTTGGGCTCTTCTTCAATACCGATGTCTTGTTTGATGTGTTTGTCAAATGGATGTCTATGAATAATCTTGGAAGACTGTTAATAAAGGGCAGTAAATATCAAATTAAAATACATCCGTGGCTCTTAAAGGGCTACAGTTTGACTCCTAGGGAGCGTCTGACATTCATTCAACCAAGCAAGCATTTATTTATTTGGCGTCTGTTTTGTGACCAGTTAGCACATGCTGTAAGTTTCACAAAAAGGTGGTCTCCGATCAGAAAGATGGGGTACAGGCAAATGTGTGTGTATTTTAAATCCTACCGAGCTAGGCTTTTGAATCAGCGTGTTAACGTAATGTGCGATAACTCACCTTATAAGCTTAGCCCACGCATCTCCTATGGCTTTCTTTTTCCTTTATGTTTGGTAGTGACTGTAGTGCTGTATCCTTCTGTCACCCTCTGGTCATCTTTTTTTAACCACCTCCTTTTCTATCTTTTTTATTTGCCCTCATGGTGCCTAGAACCATATCTGCACCTGGTAAGCTCTCAGCAGATGTCTCAGATAAATGAATGCCCACCATAGCCTCCCTGTTCCACTCTTGATTTTTAGGAGCAGGAGGATAATTTTAAATATTCTGTTGTATGTAACATCTCCTACCTCTCTCTTCCTTAAACCAATATGTAGTCCTCAGTGCCTAGAAGCTAGATGGAGTCAAGCAAAAAAGTTGAATAGTCTGTGCGTTTCCACCCCGTGAATTAAAATTTTACAGAACTATTCCAAACGTTTCTTAAAGGAAAAAGGAAAGTGAACTGAACGTGTTGATAGATTTTCTGCTTTATCCATTTTTACTTCCCGGAGGCACCAAGGCTTCGAGAATGTGCATGAAGAATTATACACGTGCTGCCCCAGTTCAGCTCAGGCACTGTGGCTCCCTTCCCATCTTTCAGAAAGGCCAGAAGAGAGGCTTTGGGTTTGGGGAAGCAAGGAAATGAAGAAGCCACTTGACTGAGATTTTTCACCCAGGTCCTGGTGGCTTGTTACATAGCATCCTTTTCCTCCATGAGGTCACGGCTCTGACGCGTGCCCCACCCAGACCCCCTCTAAGAAGGGCAGTGTGGTACAGTGGTCAGTGCCCAACACTGGGTTTGCACCTCTGCCCAGCCACGTTTTAGCTTCATTCTTTTGACACAGTGCTGAAACTTAGTGGCTTCATCTGTAAAATGGTAACCAGAATACTCATAATGCTAGGTCACAGTGAGGGGACCTAGCCTCGTGGCACCTGGCACAGAATCATCCCTGGACATTTTTCTTCTCCCCTTACTGAAGAGTTTGTAAGAAACCTCTGTCTTCCGTCTTCTTTAAAAAAAATTTTTTAATGCTTATTTATCCGAGAGGCAGAGAGAGAGAGAGGGAGGGAGAGGCAGAGAGAGAGAGAGAGAAAAGCCCATGCAGGCTCAGCAAAGAGCCCGATGCGGTGCTTCATCCCCTGACTGTGAGATCATGACCTGAGCTGAAACCAGGAGTTGGACGTTTAACCTCCTGAGTTACCCAGCGCCCCCGTATCTTCCCTTTTCAAGCTTTCTCTGTTTTTCCTAACTCCTAAGGAACAGAGTAGTTATTTCTTTTTAACATCGCTTCTTTTTTCCCCCCCAGGCATATTTTTCAGGTGGTGGAAGATAGAAAATAAGGCTTGTGTAAGAGGAGAAAATCATCTCTTCCAGAGAAAGTCCAGTGTTAGGCGGTGTGTTTGTGAAAACCCAGGAGATTAATTGAAGCTCGTAACACTTGTTGGGAAACACCAAGGGACTTCGGAATTGACCCGGGACTTTTCAGTTGTAAAGATGACCAATTTCATGATAATCGTGAATGTTCCCCAAGTTGGAGGAAGTCGATGCTTACGTGAGACACAGGGAATGGTTCCTGCCCCCCACCTACAACCTCACCCCCCCCCCCACCCCATGTCCCCAGGTTCAGGACAGACCCTGGAGGAAGAGACTCCAGCTCCCAGCCTCTGCATCTATAGCTTGCAGTACAGAATTGGTTATGTTTTCATCCTGCTTCCTACCCAGGAGGAGTTTCAGACCCCGCGTGTGCTGAAACATTAGCCCCTTTGATCTCCAACACCACACCCCCGGCTATGGGAACACTTCCCCCAGAACAGAGGTTTCCCCGGAAAACCTGGCCCTTTTCTTCTCCCCACTCAGTATGGCTAGAGTCACCTCTGGGGAATCTAAACTGGCGGGGAGAAACCCGAGTGGCAAGAAAGTGTGTTTCCCTGCCTGGGGAGGGCAGTCAAGCCAAACCCCGCCCCTCTGTTTGCGGACTTGCTCACTCAAGATGCACCATGTCAATAACGTCACGTCCACGTGCTCCCTGAAATACTTGGAGAAGGGGCCTCTGGTCATCTCTAATCTTGACTTCTGGTTAGTCTTGATTCCGGAAGTGCCTTTCTCCCATTCCCCGTGGGGAAAACGCTTCCCTTTAGCAGTGTCTCCGGCTTGCAGAGCTTTTATGAATTGTTACCGCATATAAAGAGTAAACGCAGGACTGTACTAGAGGGCCTCCTCCTGGTCCGCAATCCAGTTTCCTAAACTAAGCTCTTCTTCTCTGCTCACCTCCTTTCCTCCCACCCTAAAAGGAAAACGCTCCATTTAAACGAACTAGGAAAACCGAAGAGTCAGCAAAATTGAACAGTGAGGCGCCCCACTGTGGCGTTGCAAACCCACGCTGCTGAGGTCTGGCTTCTTGGCTGGGAGGCTTAATAGGAAAATGATGACCTTGAACGAACTCAGTGTAGACTGAGAAGGTCTGGCGTGCTTCTGTCCTGACAGTAAGGGAACAGAGGCAGGTAGCAATTTGAAGGAGGCACGAGGTAGGGAACGTCGGTTTCCTTTCTTCATACTAGCCATTGGGCGCAGGACCTTGTTTCTTCTTCTGTAGGCTGCTGTGTTCCTGTGTGTCCTTTAATCCTGCCTCACAAGGATGGTGATCCAGCCGAGAACATGCGACCTCTCGTGTCCTTCCTGCCACCACCCAGTCATGTGTGGGAAAATCAGGGTTTGAGGAAAGACCAGGCATCATCCATCAGGACTCCTGCAGTCCTTGTTACTGATGTCATTTTCAAGTGTCTGTTCAGAGGGGCACCCGGGTGGCTCAGTCAGTGAAGCATCCGACTCTTGATTTCAGCTCAGGTCACGATCTCGTGGTTCGTGAGTTCAAGCCCCACATCGGGCTCTGCGCTGACATTGCAGAGCCTGCTTGGGATTCTGTCTCTCCCACGCTCTCTGCCCCTCCCCTGCATTCTCTCTCTGTCTCAAAATAAAATAAAATAGAATAAAATAAAATCTGTTTGCCTCTTTTGGAGAAAACTTACCCAGCATTGTGGCCCTGGTGTCACCATACCCCTTCACATTTTTTTTAATGTTCTATTTTATTTCTGAGAGAGAGAGAGAGAGAATGAGCAGGGGAGGGGCAGAAAGAGAGGGGGACAGAGGATACCACGCTGGCTCTGTGCTAACAGCCCAATGTGGGGCTCAGACTCACAAACCATGAGATCATGCTTGACCTGAGCCAAAGCCGGACCCTTAACCGACTGAGCCGCCCAGGTGCCCTGCCCCCGTCACATTTTTATAATTCAGACGAGTGGCCGGCAAGATGGAATGCCATCATGCCAGCCCTCTGGGTGGGAAAGGACAAGCGCTTTCTAATCTAAAGAGGGTGCAGTCTGGGGTACATACAGGCCCGTCTGCAGCTGCCAGCAGCACAAGGCAGAACCAGATAAGTGCAGCATGGAGGCAGGGCTGCTCAGAGCAGGGGGTGGGGGGGTGACGTGACCGTAGACCTTGGGGAGCCCCGGGGGAAGAATGTCTACTAGTTCAAGATGGATGATTTCCAGGCTTCCGGCAAAGCCCAGAGTGCTGAGAGGGGACAGCCACAGTGTTGGTGGGGTCGGGGTGGGGGCGCCCAGAGGGGGCCTGGCAGAGCGGAGGGGGTGTAGTTCACAGGGGTCAGGGGTACTGACTCCAGAGCCAGTCTGCCGGGGCTCACCTCCCAGTTCTGTCCCCTAAATAGCTGGGTGATCTGGGGAAAGCTACTTAATTACTCTATGCTTCCTTTTCCTCGGTTAAGTGGGAATAATAGTACCTCCTTCATCGGATTCTTGTGTACTAAGCTTATTATAGATCGTACCTCTTATCTTAGTGCCCGAGTGACAGGTAACAATTACATGAGTATATATAATACTACATATAACAGCTGTATAATATAATTACAATTTACATTATAATACTAACTAGTAGCTACTAAAATGGCTATTATAAGGGTATAAATCGAAGCTCAGTGGCGTAGGGCCTAACGTGCCAATTCCGTAAATGTCATTCAATTCATTTTGTAAATAACGAGGAGACGCGAAAGGGGCACAGGGTACATTTTCTAGGATCTGACATGGTTCCTAGAAAATAACTCTGACAACAGTGGGAAGGAGAGGTGGGCACAGGTGAGACTGTCAGCAGGATGACCCAGCAGATGCCGCTTTCCATCAAGACAGGGCACGAAAAGGGTTGTAACCGGGGCCGTCGTAACCCACGTGGGAAGCAAGGCTGTCTAAGCGATGGCGGTCAGAGAAACAGGACTTCACAGCAGATTGGTGGGGGATGCGGGAAAGACTGCATTCAGATGTGTGTCCTACAACGTGAAGTTCAGGAGCACTGTGGGCTTTAACTACGTGGATTTATGCTCGTATACGCATGTGTGTATGTCCCTATATAAACGTGTGTGTATATCCACATACTGAGACTTGTAATGAGCAGGGGAGGCGTGTTACGACACGCCATGTGTCGGGCTGCACATGTGCCTCCCTGCGATGCAGAAGCAATCTGTTCCTCAACCCTGCGGCCACCAGTCTTCCCTAAGGATTCATCTCCGTGTTGGAGTATTTGCCAGCACTTTCCAAATAGCGAACGATCCAGTAACAAAATCACTTTTAGAAAGCTCACTTTGAAGCATGGCAGCACAGAAGGATCTTATTTTTTGCATCGACGTGTCTTGTGTTTGCATGAGTTCTTGATTAGGCTTACTGATCCACCCCCCCCCCCCCCATAACACCTTCAGCTTCTCTATGTAATTACATGCAGTGTGGTTGTCCTGAAGTATGGGGAACTCCCTCCACTTCCTCCACACCTGATCAGAGGTGGGCTTTGTAAGTGTCCTAGAAATGAAGCTTTAAAAATACGTGGGCAGGGGCGCCTGGGTGGCTCAGTCGGTTGAGCGTCCGACTTCGGCTCAGGTCATGACCTCACGGTCCGTGAGTTCGAGCCCTGCATCGGGCTCTGGGCTGACAGCTCAGATCCTGGAGCCTGTTTCAGATTCTGTGTCTCCCTCTCTCTCTCTGCCCCTCCCCTGTTCATGCTCTGTCTCTCTCTGTCTCAAAAATAAATAAACGTTAAAAAAATTGTTTTTAAAATACGTGGGCACGTCAGCACGGGCTTGCAGGTTAAGACCTCCTCAAGTGTCAAACTACCTATATATCCATTCTACCCAAATACAGGACTTGACTCTAGAGGTGAGCTCACTTACTTACCAGAGTTGCGAGAATTACAGTGACGGTTCTTGAAAAGGGGAGATAAGCAGGTGGGACTTCCTTGTGCTACTCTTCTCTGCTTTCAAATACTTAAAATCTTTCCGGTTGTTTTCTCTCATTTTTAAGGAGAATTAAACTGCTGGAAGTTGGAAGATATGGTCTAGTACTTTTGCCTAGAGACTATGTGATGTGATTTTAGGGCCCCTGGAGGGACCACTGGTGCACCACTAGATTGACTCCATCAGTCAAGCTCACGGTCTTTAGTCTTTTTAAAAACGACCAAGGGTGGCCTGTGAGTTTACGCGGTCCCCTGTAAATAGCCACTGCACAGTAGCACATTTTGAGTGTCCTTGGCCTGTGTCATTTTGTTTAATTAGCTGTCTTCTTGACCGCCAGAGACAGAGTTTGGGCCCCTCAGGAAATGGTTCACGGGCTGCATTTTGAAGAACTAACAAAAAGGAAGATCGAGAACTTAGCACACTTCCCACGGAGTGCGGCTCCCAGAACTTGGAAGGGGAAAAGGGTCCCCAAAATGTGAAAGAATAAGTAGTTTAGATGCTGAAGACAAACATTTCTAATTTAATTTCGCCTAAAGCCAGGTCAGCCTGGATCCAGCTCCTGGGTAGGGATAATGGTTTACAAGAGAAATTTATTGCCTCTGAGCGGCCAGGGTACCACTGCGCTCCCATGCGAATGTTGGTTCCTTTTAAAACGGGAACATTTTCAAGATGGTGAGAGAATCCACATCTGCATAGTTTTACTGTTGGAATAAAAGTGAGCACCAAGCGGGGTTGTCACAGGAATATAAATGGGGGACAAGAAGAGGAAGGGGGGAGGAGCTTAACAGATTGTCTCTTTCTGTCATCCAAGTGCAAAGCGTTGAACGTGGAAAGGCTCGTAATGGGTGTGTGTCTTTTAAAATGAGAGCTGGAAGGTCTCTCTCTTTTTTTGGTTTTAAGTTTATTTTGAGAGAGAGAGAGAGTGAGAGCAGGGGAGGGCAGAGAGAGAGGGAGAGAGAGAGACTCTCCAGCAGGTTCCACACTGTCAGCACAGCGCCCCCCACGGGGACGGGGCTCAATTCCGTGAACCGTGAGATCATGACCTGAGCTGAGATCAAGAGTCAGACACTTAACCAGCTGAGCCACCCGGGCGCCCCGAGAACTGGAAGGTCTTAAGTTTAGATCCTACAGCCGTTTCTGCCTGTGGGGGGGGGGGGGGATGAAAGTCATTAATACTCTCCCATCAAATTGGCAGACATCTGTCCTTCTTGCCGATTTGAGGAGGGACGGGGATGGGTGGGGCGTTTTGCTGGTGTTAATCTCCGAACTTTTGACCAGAGTGCCAGTGTCCATAAGCATTCCTCTAAAACACATAAAACAACACGAAAACAATTATGAAGCCAAAAAACAATTACGAACTGTGTGGTACAAATGCTGGCCCCGTCACATCCCTTTTGTTACCTGTGTCCCGAGCCAGGTAGATGGCACTTGCATTCGGGCCGTCACAGTGGCCTGTGGGCCGAAGGCAGGGGCCGGGGGGCTCAGACGGTCCCGAGAGGCCTGTGGTTCCAGTTGCGGGTTTGCAGGTGAAGGAAGCAAATTCTGACCTGAGGTCAGATAGTCCCAAGTCTCAAAGGGGCAAGAGAGGTCGCCATCTGGAGTTCAGGAAGGGGACATGTCCTTCTGTATTCAGATAACGCAAGGAGATAGAATGCCCCCCAGTATCCCCAAGGCTGAGTAAGACCCTCATCAGAAAGATCCAAGGGGTCTGGGGGTGTTGACCCACAGAGAGCTCATTCATAAACAGTGGTCCGTCCCCTGTGCAAGCCTCCCTGTCCCCGGTGTTTTAACTCTCCACGGTACCACCGGGACCTTGAGGGGCGGATGCCGGGACTGACTGTATCTTCAGCCAACTTGGAAGAACCATGGAGCTTGACTTCTCCTACCAATGGTGTTCGCCGACCACGGGGTTCCCTGGGGTTCAGGTCATTAAAAGCAGTTGCGATATCTGTTTCCATTTATTTTCTTAAATGAATCACTGAGATAATTACGTAAGTGTACTGCCTGTAAAATGAAACCATTTGAGAGCATTCAAGCGTGCATTCGTGCAGGCTCGTTATGACTCAGTCACTTGATCAGTTTATAGTTCAGCAGTAGCCTGCATACCTGTGGGCGTTCTGGCTATTAAGACAGTCCCACATTGATTTTATTCTGAGCCCCATATTGTTTCATTTATATCTATAAAGGCCTGTTGATTAAAGACGAGAATTTGTATCAGTCAGCTTGGGTGGCCATAACAAAGTACCACAGACTGGGTGGCTTACACAACAGAAACTTAGGGGCGCCGGAGTGGCTCAGTCAGTTGAGCGTCCGACTTTGGCTCAGGTCATGATCTCACGGTTCATGAGTTCAAGCCCCACATCAGGCTCCCTACTGTCCTCATGGAGCCTGCTTTAGATCGTCTGTCCCCCTGTCACCCTGCCCCTCTCCCACTCATTCTCTCTCTCTCTCTCTCTCTCTCAAATTAAAAAAACAAAACAAAAAAACAGAAATGTATTTTCTCACAATTCTGGAAGCTGGAAGCCCAGGATCAGAGCACCAACATGGTCGGGTCTGGTGAGGACTCTCTTCCTGGTTTATAGATGGCCGCCTTCTTGGTATTTCCTCACATGATGGAGAGAAAGACAGGAAGCCCTTGGTGCCTCTTCTTATAAGGACAATAATCCCATAATGGGGATCCCCGCCCTCATGACCCCATCTAAACCTAATTACCTCCCAAAGGCCCCATCACCAAATACCATCACACTGGGGGGTAGAGCTTCAACTTATGAATTTGGGGTGGCACCCAATGTAAATGGTCGGTCCATGACAAGTCTTGAAATTCAAGTGAAGGGTATCTAGGACACCTGGCGGAGTGAACTTTGTCACCGTGCTTTCCTGAAACACCGATAAATGATGTTAAAGGGGAATAGTAGCATGGACCAGGGAAGACAGTAGCAGAGAGAGAAGTCAACCAACTTTCAAAGCGGGAAAGCAGATGCGTGGGCTGAGGGGACCAGAGGAAAGCGGAAATGAAGGGAAGCCAGGGGCCAGACCGTCCATGCTGCAGAACCCCAGAAAGGTCAAGGAGCTGGAGGCTTCAGGTGACTAAAGGCAGGTGTACAGGTGGGGCTGGAAAAGGTGGGTTTGTTGAAAGACCTTATAAGAAGCAGTTAGATCCCTGGATCTCCTCATTTACCCCCGTACAGAGCAGCAACTGCCTCACCTGAGCCCTAGTAAAAGAAATGGAGCTCTAATCTTTGTGGATGTTGAGCCAACCTGAGTTTGGTCACATGGACCATGCCGACTGGGGTAGCAGGCCACCATAAGAGATGATGCATGGCCTCACGTTAAGCTGTGATAAGACCCATCTCCTCCCCTATGTGCTGGGAATGCTGGCAGTCAAGGCTTGTGTTTTCCAAGCAAGAGAGTAGAGAGGACTCTTGACTAGGGACAGTCTGCATCCTCCACAGGACAGAGGGGTCTCTGAGTGAAGCCCCTCACGTGACAAACTGCTCACTGCTCTCTGTATCAGTCAGTGGAGTGGCTCTAGCCACGTGTGGCTACTGAGCCCTTGCAACGTGGCTAGTATGGCTGAATTTTTATTTCTATTTCCTTGTAATGAACCTAAATCTAAATCATCACAGGCGGGTAGAGGCCACCATATTCGACAGGCCTGGACGACTGAGAGTTTGACTTTGTTCTTCTAGAGGTTCTGACCTCAATTTTTACTGAAGCAGTGGTATTAAGTTTTATACTTGCTGGACCATTCCCAAGGAATTTCCTTTCTTTCTTTCTTTTCTTTTTTTTTTTTTTTTAATTTTTTTGACACATTTATTTTTGAGAGAGAGAGAAAGCACGCATGGGGGAGGGACAGGAAAAGGGAGACAGGATCCAAAGCAGGCTCCACGCTGTGAGCACAGAGCCCTCCGTGGGGCTCAATCTCATGAACCATGAGATCATGACCTGAGCCGAAATCAAGAGTTGGCCGCGTAACTGACTGAGCCCCCCCAGGCACTCCCTGAGGAGTTTCCTCTGGGCCCGGCGAGAACAAGTCCTGTGTAAGTCACAGACCCTGTGCTATAGTTCTTCCTTTCCTGCACCCTTCCCGCCCCTGCAAGAACCCCGTATTTCTGCAAAAGTGTAACGCCCTCTGCTGGTGAGTGACTAACCTGCGTCTGTGTTGAACCCGTGTCTGGGCTCGTGTTCACGCGGATGTAGATTTGAGCCTCCTCTTACCAAAAAGGCTAAATTCCTTCCACATCCTGTCCCTGTGATCAAGTACTGTATTTAAGGCCTCGTGGCAATTGGATTGCCACCCTTTTGGGCTTCATTTGTCCCGAGAATCGAGTCGATCGCTATTCAGATGCCGTATTTGGAATTCACCTCGCTAAAATTTATTTGTAATGTGTGACCCCAAAGTCAGTCTTGTGGACCTTCTGCAGCCATTTACTGACGCGTGCAGAGCAGGGAAGAATTTGAATTCCGCAACATGCCTGTTCCCAACTGAGGTTAAACGGGGCAGTCATCTGCCTCCTTGTTTCAGCTCTCATATGGGAAGTAAGTGTCCTTTCTGCAGTCTGTTTTGGCCCTGTGTTTTTGTGCTTCGGTGCTTTTTGTTGGTGGTTTCTCTGTTTAATAATGGCCTCCCGGGGCGCCTGGGTGGCTCAGTCGGTTAAGCGTCCGACTTCAGCTCAGGTCATGATCTCGTGGTCTGTGAGTTCAAGCCCCGCGTCAGGCTCTGTGCTGACGGCTCAGAGCCTGGAGCCCGTGTCAGATTCTGTGTCTCCCTCTCTCTCTGACCCTCCCCGGTTCATGCTCTGTCTCTCTCTGTCTCAAAAATAAATGTTAAAAATAATAATAATAATAATAATAATAATAATGGCCTCCCACATCGTGCCAAAGCACGATCTTGTGTTCCTAAGTGCAGGGAGGCTGTGACATGCCTGTGGAGGAAATGCATGTGTTAGTGACCTCATTCGGGCATGACTTACAGTGCTGTTGGCCGTGAGTTCAAGGTTAATGAGTTAGCAACAGGTATTAAATATGCCGGAGAAGGGAGAATTCATTAACTCCATGGGGGGAGGGGGATTCTTTCACTCTGTCTACACGTACCAAACACCCAGGTTGTCCACATTTTATTGGTCTGTTATATATACCTCAGGAAAGGTGGGGAAAAAACATGACAAAACAGAAGCACACATAAAACAAAATTGTGTGTTGATCAGTTGGCAAAAATGTGACCAGAGGCCGGCAGGAACCTAGCCCTGTATTTCCCCTAAGAGCAATGGGTCAGTGTTCATGAATCCTTCATTAGTACCGGTGTTCTAAAACATAACTACCACAAATAACGAGAATTGACCATAATTACTTCCTGCTGTACTTGTTACTGTAGGACAAATCTTGAAGATTCTTAGGGTCTCGCTTTGCTCCAATTTGTATTTGTATTCTTAGATTGTAACTAAAACCAGGGTGGCAGTCTTTATTTCAGTGGTTTTTGTAACTTGATTTTATCTTCGTTTCAAGGCCAGCAGCTTTCTGAGTTTTTTCTTTTTTTCCCCCGTATCCCTTTCGGTCATTTTCTTTCTTTTTTTTTTTTTTTTTTAAACGTTTTTTATTTATTTTTGAGACAGGGAGAGACAGAGCATGAACAGGGGAGGGTCAGAGAGAGGGAGACACAGAATCCGAAACAGGCTCCAGGCTCTGAGCTGTCAGCACAGAGCCCGACGCGGGGCTCGAACTCACGGACCGCGAGATTGTGACCTGAGCCAAAGTCGGCCGCGTAACCGACTGAGCCACCCAGGCGCCCCAGCTTTCGGTCATTTTCAACATTAGTTTCAGTGGAAGAAACCTACTGAAAAACGACGTAATTGCTACTCGTAAGACTTTATTTTCTACCTCCTTCCAACAGGGGAAGAAACATATCGCTCCTAAAACTCCGTAAAAATTTTACTCTGTGGTCAAGGATTTACATGAGAAATTCCCAATATTGAGAGGTGTAGTTGTTATGTTTAAAAAAAAAACAAAAAACACTATATTGAAGATAGTCCAGGCTAAATAAACACCTTTCATATGAAGATATTTCTACATGGAAGATGTCAAGCCTGTGCATCTGTGCCCAGTTAATGTTTAATATGAAGAATTTAATAATATTTAAAATTAATAATATTTAAAAGCTTATTCTTATTCAAATACTATTTCTTTCTTGGGATTTAGGCCACCAAATAACCACGTAAGAAGAAAAAACATGAACGTAGCTCAAATAATAAGACTGAATTAGTTGTGTGTATGTGAGAGAGTGAGAGAATGTGAATTAGAAATTATCTTAGTTAAAAAAAATCTTAGTTACTCTACTAATTCGTGAGGATACTTTATTGCATTTGTGTTTAAGAAACAAACACCGGGGGATGCGTGGGTGGCTCAGTCCGTGGAGCGTCTGACTTCAGCTCAGGTCATGATCTAGCCGCCCCTGAGTTCCAGCCCTGCATCGGGCTCTGTGCTGTGAGCACAGAGCCTGGAGCCTGCTTCGGACTCTGTGTCTGTCTGTCTGTCTGTCTGTCTCTCTCTCTCTTTCAAAAATAAACAATCTTTTTAAATAAAAAAAAGAAACATCATCAGTGTATCTGGCATCTCATAAGTACCAAATACTGAATGTTCTGGAGGGGAAGGGAAAAAAAAAGAGGAAGAAAGGGAGGGAACGAAGAAGTAATTTACGCAGTTCTTTCAATGTGAGGAAGAAAGCAACCACAGATGCCCAGACAGTACCATTTGCTAACAGAAGCTTGCTGAATGCTGGGCAGGCCCCTCCTGTCCAGAGAATGGGCAGCTGGTTTATACACAGAGATGGAGGCCCTCCCATTACAGCTTGGAACGGCCTTGAACAAGCCTCTTAGCCCCAGAATCAAGAAGTGTGACCCATCACAGGATCCAAGCTAAGTGTCCACCGTGCGTTGAGTGTCCACTTGTGCTCTTTTAAACATTACAACCATCCTGTGCGTCAACCATCAGTCAAACATCAGTAAACAGTACACTATAAACAAGAGAACTGAGGCCCAGAGAGGCCCGGGAACTTGTCCAAGGTCACACAGCTAATAATGGTGGCAATGGAGTTTTAGGTCAGGTCTATCAGACTCCAGATTCTCTGCTTTTAACCATTGTCAAAGCTTTACTATACACATCAACCTGTTTTCTGGATGCCCATTTGATTTAGAGGAGGCGTGCTTTAATATTCTTATTTGCCCTTTCTGTCTACAGTAGATGCTGTCGTGGGGGCATAAAATAATGTATTCTTAAAATACTGTACTACGCAGTGTAAGCACTTGCCACTATTTCTAAAGAAAACATGTGGAAGTTGGCTGTAGACGTCAATCATCGGTTAGGAAGTTTTTTAAAATTTGGCAGAGGGGCGCCTGGGTGGCGCAGTCGGTTAAGCGTCCGACTTCAGCCAGGTCACGATCTCGCGGTCCGTGAGTTCGAGCCCCGCGTCAGGCTCTGGGCTGATGGCTCGGAGCCTGGAGCCTGTTTCCGATTCTGTGTCTCCCTCTCTCTCTGCCCTTCCCCCGTTCATGCTCTGTCTCTCTCTGTCCCAAAAATAAATAAAAAACGTTGAAAAAAAAAAATTTAAAAAAAAAAAAAAATTTGGCAGAAATTGACCAAGCGGAGAAATTTTAACTCTTAGCCACTGGTTAGTTCCTTCTTGCATTCCTACTTCTGCTACGTGATTACTCAATGTAAGGTCCATATGAAATGCCTGTCAGTTGTTTTGGGAGAATAAGAAGCCTGGATGAAAGTGCAGGTGTTATTATGTGTCTCACCTTCCTGAGATTGATTCTTGGTGTGATTGGTAGTTTCCTGGAGTTTGGCTTTGGTCTGAGCTGCTGTGTGTCAACCTTGAGCCCCTACGTCATAGGAACCTCTCAGCCTCCGTTTCTGAGAAGGTTGCCATAGAAAATCCTTTTCTTCTTGTCCATTCGTAAAATAATTGATTCCATAGCTCTTGGATGTTTTTCCATATAGACCTATATATTATACTTACAACTTCTAGAAAGGATTTAAAGTGGCTTACGTGTATGAAAATATAAGCACAGATGTATCTCTGATGTATTGTGTATAGATGATTCGTTACACTTGAAGGCTATGGCTTTTTTGTTTTTCCTGTGCTAGACTTTGTCCCATCTTGACACCGACTGGTATATACAAAGTATGGCTGGCCTATTTGGGGTCATATGTGCCTTCTATTACGTTTGACCGAAGACGACGTTACTCAGAGACTTACTCTTTCCCTCTCTAAATGATAGATGGCTTTAGTTGACAGCTACCGGAAATTTTGACTGCCACTGGCCCTCAGAAATGTAGATTTAAATGAAGTTAGGCATGCTGGACGTGATGTTGCAGAATTAGAACTGTCTTCTGGCTTCCTAAGAAAGGTATTCTGGACTTGGGAAATACATGTTCGTTGTTGAAGTGCTTTAGAAAACAGTCACATCAATATACCTTTATTAAATTGTTAATTTCTTTGATTGATATTTTTAATCAGATACCAGCATACAGTGTTATAGCTCTATAGATAATCATGCCTCCGTGTGATTTATGTCAGCTTACATCATTATGGAAATATCATAACGCTTCATTAAGCAGTAGGAAATTGGGCGTTCTGCATGGGTGATTTTACCAAAAGATTATCTCTGATAAACGCCTTAACGATTTTTTAAAATCAATCTCAATAGAAGTCTCTTGAATATACATGCTTTCCCATTTCTCCTTAAAGTAAACCTAATTTTATGTTTTCTTGATGCTTCAGGGTTCTTATTAAAACATTTCTTACTATGCCATGTGCTGAATGATGATGCTCACAGGGGCTAATAAAAGGCGTAAGACGATTTAGTCCTTTTTCTTTCAAATCCCCTCCCCCGTCTCCATTTCTGTAAGCTGCTATTTCGCCAGCCTGCCTCTTGCTTCCTAGTTTATGTTTCTAATCTGGAATGGGCTAGGAAACCAGACTACCAAACCCATTTAAATTGTGAGTACAATTAAACTATAAGCTAGGTGTGGGAGTTTGGGGAACTCTCAAAATGATTCACTGCATGAGTTTTAATGCATGGATTTGTGCCATCCATTCTGCCGGCTGCCTTGCTTCTCTGGCTTCTTGCGAGTTAGCTAGAAACTTGAGCTGCAATTTAGGTAAGTGAATGCTGTAGTGACTTAAAGCCCCGAAAAGTATTTGAAAGTAATTCCTGGAGTCACGTGGAGGACAGCAATGGTTGAATGTATTTCAGGTCATTAGGAAAAGTGAAATCCCTCTAATTTTAAATACAACAACATGAAGGAAAACTATTAACGGAACTTCAGAAGCATACTCTTAATCGGATCACCTGCTCTTCCAGTGGTTTCTTTGAACTGGGGGGAGAAAATGACACCGATATGGAAGATT
Organism: Panthera onca; assembly: GCF_046562875.1. Taxonomy (NCBI): domain Eukaryota; kingdom Metazoa; phylum Chordata; class Mammalia; order Carnivora; family Felidae; genus Panthera; species Panthera onca. Next base: position 15,585,184 of record NC_138343.1, on the reverse strand, counting down.
TCACCTTTTGGCTTCAGCTCACAATAGACCATGAGCCCAGTATAAATCCTGCAATTCCGTGGAGGTAAATTAAAGTTTTAACAGAACCTTCTCATTAACTGGTAACGTGAGGCTTGAAGGTAGTTTAAGGACCTTATTAGAAAGTTCATCCAACCTGTGCTTTTAGACAGGTGTATTTTAAAATAACCTTTTAGGTGCATTCTAAATTAGCAGAGCCTGGTCTAGGTCCCCCCCCCCCCCCCACCTCCACCCCTACCCCTGCCTCTGCTATCTGAAAGTAGAGCGTTCCCATGAAGCCTTTTGCAAACAGGAATGGCATAAAGCAAGGAAGTAGTTATAGTTGACCCTTGAACAACAGGGGGGTTAGGGGCACTGACCCCAGCTCCCTGCATAGTAGTAAAAAATCCACATAAAACTTTCGAATCCCCAAATCTTAACTACAGATAGCCTGCTGTTGACTAGGAGCCCTACAAGTAACAGAAACAGTTGACTAATACCGATCTTGTATAATATATATATATGTACATATATATACGTGTATATATATATGTGTGTACATATGTATATATATGTATATATGTACACACATACATATACATATATATATAAAATAAACTGTATCCTTACAGTAAAGTAAGCTAGAGGAAAGGATGTGATTGAGAAAATCCTGAGGAAGAGAGAATACATTTACAGTGCTGTACCATGAGTAGACCAGTACGGTTCAAAACCGTGTTTTTCAAAAGTCATCTGTACCATGAATTTATATATCAATATCTTTGAGCATTCCTACACCCCCGAAATAACTTCTTTAAGCTTTCATGATACCTCAGGACACACCTTGCTGACGGACGCACAAAAATAAATGCAGTACACACGCCTACACAGTTCAAAGCCCTGGCGGCTGAATGCTGAGATGCTGGGTGTAGTTCCAGGGGAAGAAGCTTGGTGGCGCCACTCTCACTGCTCAGGGCGCGTGCTGCCTCTATCAGGGCTCTTCGCAAAACACCAGCTAAATGCTATTTTCGCTTTCGACGTTTTTGTTTTTTGTTTTTTGTTTTTGTTCAAGTGAAAATTGTCTTTGCATTTCTCTCCGTTAACAAAAACAGGCACTAACGTAGGTCTTTCCTACATGCGAAGCGGCGTGATGCGAAGTTTTTTTTTTCAACGTTTTTTTTTTTTTTTTTTTTTTTTTTATTTATTTTTGGGACAGAGAGAGACAGAGCATGAACGGGGGAGGGGCAGAGAGAGAGGGAGACACAGAATCGGAAACAGGCTCCAGGCTCCGAGCCATCAGCCCAGAGCCCGACGCGGGGCTCGAACTCACGGACCGCGAGATCGTGACCTGGCTGAAGTCGGACGCTTAACCGACTGCGCCACCCAGGCGCCCCTATGATGCGAAGTTTTAAAAAAGTGAGGGATACCTGTATGCTTTCAATGAAGCCGGTCGGGGAAAATTCCCACCCCAAATTTGTAAGCTGAGACTTGGATCTTTTTTAATCCTTTTTTCCGTGACAAATCTATTTCCTCAGGGTCTTGGTAGTGGAATAAAAAAATTCTCTGAATAAGGCAGTTGTAGGCAGCGTGTATAAATGGAGTATCCATATAGGCTTTGAGTGTGTAATTTCCTTATTTGGAAAATTAAAATGCCTTTCCCCAGCTGTGTAAGTTAGGAAATGACAGTGACTTTGAAATGAACATTTGAAAAGGTAAAAATTATACTTTGACTGCAAATGACATAGTAAAGCCCCCTAATGGGGTTATTCAAACAATGGTACACAACTTGGTGTGAAATGAAATTAACTCTAGGAAACAGGGCAGTACTATTCCTCCTACAGAATGTCCAGAATACCTAGAATTTGTTGAAGCCCACTTTCCAGCAGCTTTTGTTTTTCCCCCTCTAACTTCTGGTGTTTTCCCTCCCGCCTGATCACCATGCTGGTCTCTAAGGCTCAGTGATTTCTCTTATGTTGCTTCTCATCTAATTTGAATTCCCTAGGAAGCCCCTTCCCTCCCTTGGTTGTGCACTGAACTCTGGTTGTCTCTTTGCTTCTGATTCCTTGCTACTTCTCCAATTCCATATATTTTGTTGACCATCATTGTTTTCATTTGGATACCCCAACTCATTCAAAAGGTGATACCCGCTCCCCTGTCCCCACCACCCCACCCCCCCGCCCAAAGCAGACCCTTTCCCACCCAACCTTACTGTCATGGCAAGGGCATCACTCTAGTTCAGTGCAGAAAAGAATTTAATTTAGGAGATGAGGTGCTTATATCACCAGAAGAATGGAAAAGTAACAGAAAGTTATCTGAATACATGTAGGTGGGTGGGTAATCAGAGTCAGGAAAATACACAGCAGAAACTCTGATAAAGGTCTGAAGATTCAAGGGCATGATTGCAGTCCCTAGCAAAAATCCTCGGGGGAAAACAAATCCCTAGCAGAAGTGAAAGAAACAGAAGAATCTTAGTCCCGAAGAATGGAAGGTTCAAGGATAAAACTGAGAAAAAAACCAAGTTACTATAACTGGGGCTCCAGAATCAGAATATTCAGGTGTTAGCCCTGACTCTGAATACCCAATTAGGGATTGATTCTTCACTCTATCCAAAGCCTTGCTATGTGCCTAGAACGTAGGATGTGCTAAAACCAAAACAAATTGTTAGGAAGAATGCATGAATGAAATCCACAGGTGAAATATTCAGAATTTGCTCGTTGACTTGAAGCAGAAGTTCTACCCTGAGGATTGAGGGCACAGGAGACCTGGTAGAATCAGCCTGTAGTATGGATGAGTCCTTCATTGAGGCAGAGCCCATCTAGTGAGATCTGTCCCTGGTGTTTTCTCTGAAACTAACTTTCATTAGGTGTAGGTGCTACATTTAATTCCTGTAACTCTCAGGAGGTCCAGGAGAAGGCTTATTTTAAAATTTCTTTAGTTAGCGTTTCCTTGTTTCAGAGCCTATTCAAACTTTTGTGAAATTTTACTATCGTTTAATTCAATAACGTGTGGCATCCTGCGCTTAAAATAATAATTTTAAATATTTTTATTTCATTTTAGAGAGAGCATGCGCAAACGGGGGAGAGGGGGCAGAGAGAGAATTTCATGCTCAGCATGAAGCCGGACGTGGGGCTCAATCCCATGTCCTTGGGATCATGAACTGAGTCGAAATCAAGAGTCGGACCAGGCGCCCCAGTAATTTCAATTTTTTACAAGTCTCCTTCGCTTGTTAACACCTGCTGGGGGTTAAGTATTTTAAAAGATTTATTTCAATGATTTGACTGAACCTCAAACACAAAATCCTCTCATCTTCCCTCAATAACAAAGAGTTTTCATAAAGCCAGAAGTTTAGAAAAAGAAGCTGGCACTCCTATGTCCTGCAAAATTTGACCTTCGTGATATTTCCTGATCTTTTTTCCCCCCAAATCCTTTCCAAAACCCATCGTAAATAAAATAGTGCATTAGACCCCCTTCAGGAAAAGAAATTCCCATGGCCCCTTACCACGTGACTGAAATAGACCTGCAACTTTGAAGACTGAGCCATATCCCAGGCATCGAGTTCTTCTATTAAAGTAGATATTCATGGCTATATCATGGACTAACCCTCTCAGAAGAACCTTTCAGAATTAGTAACTCAGAAGGGGTTACCATAACTTGGTGGGGGCGCTGGTTGAGACCTTTGTTCTTGTTCTGATGAACTAGAGGAACTTCCTGGCTCCTGTGACCTCACGGTACTCGGCTCTGCCTTCCCAGCCCAATTCCCACCAGCTTGCACCTGCCACGTGACTCCTCCCTGCTCTCTCTCCCACCGCTTGGCTCTTAGCTGATCAGCTGTCTCTAGAGACCCCTGGCCTCATGTAGACCAAGGCCGCCGCCACCTCTGCATCATATATGTGGTAAATACTTAGCAAGTGTCTATTCTCGACATTGTGGTTAGTGATATAGTGACAACTGTATTTTATTATGGGGTAATAACTATCTGTTGGAAGCACTGGAGGGAAATTGGCAGTTAAGACTGCTGAGTTAATCAGTGGGCAATCTTTTGTGCCCAGGATGTTTACGCTTAAGCCTGGAAACCTAAGGCATTCGATTTTGGTTTGGTTTCATTCGGTTCTGGGTTTGTGGGTTCTTTTTGTTTTTATCATAAATACAGAGGATACGAAGTAAATATTCAAGGTGTACCTAGAAATCAAGTTAATGGAATGAGCCCCCTACCTAAAGCTAGTCCAGTGTCTTAACTACAGAAATACTTAGTATTTGGTGACCAAATTAAGGAAGGAAGGAAGGAGTGAGCTAGCTTTGGACACAGCCGTCTTATTTCAGGAATGTTGACTTAAAGTGGCACTTTTGTGGAGCGCCTGGGTGGCTCAGTCAGTTAAGTGTCTGACTTCGGCTCAGGTCACGATCTCACTGCTCGTGGGCTTGAGCCCCGTGTCGGGCTCTGTGCTGACGGCTCAGAGCCTGGAGCCTGCTTTGGATCCTGCGTCTCCCTCTTTCTCTCTGCCCCTCCCCTTCTCGCCTGCTGTCTCAAAAAGAAACATTAAAAAATTAAAAATAAGTAAATAAATAAAATGGAACTTTTGAGAATCGCCTCACCGGTAGGTTGCAACCGCTTAGATTAAGTCACCTACACATCTTTTCTCACTGTCCACCGGGTTCCCCTAAGGTTGGAAGGGGTGACAGTGCTAAGGAAAATAAGAGGAGAGAGTTTGGTCTTTCATAGGGCCCGAACATTGAAGATGGACCAGTGTCCCCCCAAGGTAACATGGACAGTGGCCACTGTCAAGAAGAAACAAAGCTGGACACTCAAGACAGATTTTAGTACTTACTGTTGCAGTAGAGGAGAGACCCCAGTGTAACCTGAGCTCATCTCCATGGGAAGGCAAGGCAGGAGGCCTTTTACACCCCGGGGGTGTGCCGAAAGGAAAGTAACAAAGGGCCTAGGGACGTGCCTAGGCCACCTATGTCTGCTACCCCGGTCTTCCCGAAGCTGGGCTCCTTCCCTCCACGGAGATCGAGAGACAGAGGCTCTGTTTTTTGGTGCTTATATTTCAAAGGAATAACTTCCTTGAGAAAGACACCCTTAGGTTGTAGATGACACACATACATCTCCAATACGCGGAAGTATTTTCTGTCGTCAGTTTTCTAAAGTAAATGCTCTAAGAAAAGGGAGCTAGGGAGCTATGTAGGTGTGGGCCAGAGCAAAGAGTTTTTAAGTTCCTTCAACAGCCTTGAGCCTTCTCGGGAAACCCCTGAAAACGGGGTAGAGTCGTCATCGTCCTAGGAACATGGCCTTGAGCTGCTAGAAAGTACGCTAGTGTTTCCTCAAGTCTCTTACGGGATGGTGGGGTGGCGGGAATCATTTGTGTTGAAAATTGAGTTCCAGGGCGCCTGGGTGACTCTGTCAGTTAAGCTTCCGACTTCGGCTCAGGTCATGATCTCATAGTTTGTGAGTTCGAGCCCCGTGTTGGGCTCTGTGCTGACAGCTCAGAGCCTGGAGCCTGCTTCGGATTCTGTGTCTCCCTCCCTCTCTCTGCCCCTCCCCTGCTCACGCTGTCTCTTTCTCTCTCTCTCTCTCTCTCTCTCTCTCTCTCTCTCTCAGAAATAAACATCAAAAAATTTTTTTTAATTTGAAAATTGAATTTCTGTAGGCCAGGATTAAAGCCTAGTCAAGAAGAGGGCTAAGAGGAGCCTGACTACAGTTTAGTTGAGGAGAATGTTGGTCTCCACTTTGGGAGAAACTCCAAGAGGACAACGAGATGGATGTTAGAGGGACATTTTTCCCAGCCTCCCCCTGAGAAGCAGCACTTCTGCAGTTACCTTGGGGCCTCCATTTACGGTAATGAGAAAAATGTCACTTCCTTATCCAGTAACAGAATTTAAAGGACTTGGGATTGAGTGTGCAATTTCTACCTGAGACTTTCTTCTTCATAAAGTCAAGTTAGGGTTTTAAGGTTATGCTGATTTTCACCTATCATAAGCTTTTTTTTTTTTTTTTTACTTTTTTTTTTAAATTTTTTTAACGTTTATTTATTATTGAGAGACAGAGAGACACAGAGCGTGAGCAGGAGAGGGGTAGAGAGAGGGGGAGACACAGAATCCGAAGCAGGCTCCAGGCTCTGAGCTGTCATCACAGAGCCTGACACGGGGCTCGAACTCACAAACTGTGAGATCATGACCTGAGCTGGAGTCGGACGCCCAACCACCTGAGCCACTCGGGCGCCCCTTTAATTGTTTTTAATGTTTATTTTTGAGAGACGGAGAGAGACAGAACATGAGTGGGGAAGGGGCAGAGAGAGAGCGAGACACAGGACCCAAAGCAGGCTCCAGGCTCCAGGCTCCATTCCGAGCTGTCAGCACAGAGCCCAATGTGGAGCTCGAACTCATCAAGGGGTTTACTTTGCCCCTTGTCTTTTCCTCCCTCCCACCCTTCCACTCTCCCTTCCTCTCTCCCTCCTTCCCTTCCCTTTTGCCACAGAAGTTGAAGGTTGCTTCCTCCTCCTTTAACATGTGAGAAAACTCTAATTTTCAAAGTTGTTTCCCTTGGGCCTTTTACAACAGGGGTCAGCAAACTCTGACGTACAGGCCAAGTCCATCTCCTACCCTGTTTTTTAAATAAAGTTTTATTGGAACACCGCCATAATCACTCATTTGTGCACCATCTGTAGCCGCTCTGGTAAAGCTGAGTGGTTTCCACAGAGACTGTGTGTGTCTTTCCTTTTGCAGAAAAAGTTTGCCAACACCTATGCGACGTATTACAAATGAATTCTTTTTTCCATTATAAATATGCTTTCCGTCTGCGTGAAAAATGGAGCTAGAAGGCTTACAGAGTCCAGACTTAAACTTTTGGACTCCATTGTATCCCCACCAGCTTCCCAAATTATCATCTGAGAGATTCAACTTGAATGGGAATAATCAGTCCTATCAAAGCTTCGAGAAAGGGACCAAGTGCATAATAGGCAGCCAAGTTTCCTCACAAACAAGGAACTTTGGCTCACAGATATTCTCAGTGAAACCACAGTTCTCCCTTAACTGTGGAGAAATTGTATGGGTACGTGTGTGTTTTGAAAATCAAAACAACCCCAATAACAATCCTTTCTTTCTTTCTCTGAAAAAAATATAGAAGCTTTTCTCTTATTCATCCTTTCTATAAGATTCATCCCAGTTTTCTTCTATAAGGAAATCAAGTCTTATAATCCCAAAGGGTCTCAAAGAAGGTCTTTAGTTTGTGATATGATTTCTGTGACCTTAGGTGAAGAAACAGCAACTTTTAAAAGCTTTTAAGCTCATGGCCAAATATCATATCTCTGGATTCTCATAATTTTCCCTCTCTGAGTTTTGACATCTTTTAAAAAAAAATGTTTAATGTTTATTTATTTTTGAGAGAGAGAGAGAGAGAGAGAGAGAGAGAGAGAGACAGAGGGAGGGAGACAGAGCATGAGCAGGGGAGGGACTAAGAGAGAGGGAGACACAGAATCAGAAGCAGGCTCCAGGCTCCGAGCTGTCGGCACAGAGCCCGACGCGGGGCTCGAACTCCCGAACCACAAGATCATGACCTGAGCGGAAATAGGAGGCTTAACTGACTGACCCACCCAGGCGCCCCATCACCATTGTTTTTAAAGATGCAAAGCTGATGGCATCACTGAGCTAATAGCTTTGACACATCATATGACAGAGTCCAGACAGTTTCTCTTCAGATTCGGTCTTCGTGGTTTCACAGTGATTCATTTATTTAGTTAGCTCTGTCAGGTCACAGGGCATTTTAATAAGGAAAAGCCATCAAATCGAGTTGATTGATCTGTTTTCATCACTTGGTCCTATAATATCGCATAGGTACATCCTTGGGCAAGATTTTCTATTAACCTGATGATGAGACCAGCATGGCCCCTTTCGTGGGTTTGCCAGGAAGGAAGACAATGGGTTGATGATTGACATTTGCCTTTGAACACCACTGAGATCGGCTGGGTTCTCATCAGTGCCTACAGCCACGCTTCAGCCCTCACTCATTCGAGCTCCGATGGTACCAAAAAAAATCAGAATTCTCATTCTCATTTGCTGCCTCGACCCAGACCTTTGCTCATATCCATCCATCCCTGGGACTGGGAAACAGCCCGACGGGCTTACGGAACAGTATTCCCTTGGTGATGTCATGAACAGTCTCGAGCAAATGAAAGAAACTGAATTCTGCCAGTTTAATTTGTGAATTAAGGATCGCACCTTTATCAGCTTCCACTGTGCAGGCTACAGTTATTTCAGAAGTGCAGAAACGACCCACCAGAAACAAAACTCGGAAGTTGCTATCACAAAATGAACAGAGAAGGCTGAGCATCCATTTAAGGGAGCAACATGCTACCTGCCATGTTTCCCTGCCTTGTTACAACTGTGAAGACTGATGGCCGTCCGTAAGAACAAGCAGTGCCTCAAGGAAAGCTTTGAGTGACTTCCTTCTAGAACTTCTTCTGACCTTTCTTCTCTATCGCGTATGCTAAAGAAATGTCTTCTTCTTTTTGTGGCAGTTTTATTTTTCAAGCTTTCCCGTTGCTGTTAGGACACATTTGTGACTTAACCACCCTGTATTGACATATTCTGGGATTTCTTTTTTTCAAAGCGAATATCCAGGCCCTAATGGGTTGATTTTTCCCCCTGAAAATTAATAATAATATACTAATTCACTTCTTCTCTTTGAAAGTAATGGGGAGGGGCCACCTCGGTGACTCAGTTGGTTACACATCTGACTCTTTGTTTCGGCTCAGGTCATGATCTCACAGTTTTGTGGGTTCGAGCCCCACCTCGGGCTTTGTGCTCACAGCGTGGAGCCTGCTTGAGATTCTCTTTCTCCCCCTCTTTCCCTGTCCCTTTCCATCTCACCTTGTCCCTGTTTCTCTCTCTCAAAAAAAACCAAAAAAGAATGGCTATTTGGCCATATTGTTTTCCTCATTAGTTGGCAAACACTTGGGTGAGGGTCCAGCCAAACCCAGTCCCTGTTTCTGGGTGAAGCATCGCATTCATGGGAGAGAAGACTGAGGCAGAAATGAAAAAATGTCTTGTAGGCAGAAGAGGAGGGGACATTCCTAAATTGCTTGAACTTTTTCTTAGATTTGGAAGGTTTTGTTATTTAATTGCAAGCGATTACTACGTGCTTCTTCATGAGCATTTCTCTTCTGCTTTGGTGTAAAAGTCTGGATGTAGCTCGATATTTCAATGTACACATCAAAATCCACGGGACATATCTGCACGATTTCTTTCTAAATCATCCTCTCCACCTGAAGTGACTGATTCATACCCGGGCTGATATGCACCTTCCTAAACCTTCCTACGCATCTAAGGGTGTGAAATTATAAATTTGCGCGTGACTCTGTATTTCCTCCGGCCAGTTTGACTTTTTCCTGAAGCGGAGAGTGGTAATAATGATAGGCACATGGTTTATGAGTTTTGTGTGCAGGGCAGCGTGCTTGGTCTTTGTGTGTGAAACGTCACTCGATAAGTAAATAACTGCTGAACTTAAGACGATTTCAGAAATGATCGTAGTTTACAAGCTACAGAATTCTGCCCAGGAAATGGCAAAGAAGATGCATCTTTAGTTTTTCTGTATACACACTAGAGCCAGCCCGTCTATACGAGTTTGTTCATTTATAGATACACTGGACAAATTAGGAGGCATATGCCAAGCTTTTAACGACATAGATGGGCGTATAATGTCATGTTTAAGGGTTCACACACTGGAATCCCATGGCGTGGGTTCGAGTCTGGCTGTGCCCTTTGGGCAGGTTACGTAACATCGTGCTTTTCTGCAGAATGGAGGCGATCGTACCAACCTTGGAGACGTGTGTTGAGGTTTGCTTAAAGGACTACATGGAAAACAAGCAGAGCAGCTCCTAATGCAGAGGAAGCGTTACCATGGCAACGGAAGGGCAGCCTGGCTGGGGCGGGGCGTTTGCACAAAATATCCCTTTCAGGCAACCTACCTGTGCATAGTTACGATTTTTTAAATCTTCGCTCCCAGTTATTAGCTGACTTTAGTCCTGACTGTAGGTATTGGGACAAACAAAAACGCCCAATCTACTGCTGTCTTTCTCTGATTTATAAAGTATCAGGGAAGTACGATCTTAAAGCCTAAATGTCTGAATTCTGCCTGCTTCTAAAGACTTCGTTGCAGCCGCGTCGATGCGACCGTGGGTAGAAAACCAAGCAGTGAAGCCGTTGGCATGAAGTTGGCACCACAGGCCACGCTGAACAAGGGCCCTATTATCCTTTAGGTAACAGGTGGTAGCCGGGGTATTAAGCTCTTCTGGGCAGGATTTCAGATTTCCATTCTTCAGTGCCTTGGGCAGTACGCTTCCGTCATAAAGCGATCAATAATAATTAGGTGCCTGGAATGAAACACAGTACAGCATTATGCTTCCTACATCTGGAAGGAGGAACTCACATAACTAACTCTAAATCGGTGCATTTTCTTTCTGTTCCGCGGCGGGGGGCGGGGGGCGGGTAGTGATAGAGGCAGCAGAGAACACAGTTGAAACGTGGATTGTGGCCTGGTGCCATCACACACGAAGGTAACGTGTGATGACAGGCTTTCCTGCAAGGCACGGAAGCAAGCCCCCAAAGCACAGAACCTGTATTTCCGACATAAACACTGTCATCACCGTGCGTTCTCCATGACTATAGGGCCACCCGTTCCACACTTAATAAAACTGTCTGTCATAATAGGTGACACGCAGGTGAAGGGACAAAGGGACTGTGGTAAACGGGGCTCCACGTGAATTATTTTTCAGATCTTCTGGTTTATTAAATCGTGTTCTACCATGGTCCCGTCAACAGGGAGCCCATAAACGGCCAAAGGAATCATTTCTTTTGTGCCTCGGCTCAGAGATCTCAGAAGAGAACGCTGATGCTTTGTTAGAATTTGATGGGGGCTCTTCTTGTGCAGACTAGGGCTTAAAGAGCTGGAACCTGGAAACCTTCCTCCGTATGCTCCCGAGAGTTCTGTGCCAGATCCTCGCAAAATTACGTCCCCTAAGTTGCTGCTTCGTCGTCACTGCGAGGTCGGACGGCAAGAGCAGTGCGTCCTGTCTCCAAAATTCAGAATCCTTCCTTCTGCAAAATTACCTAAAACGTTGTGCTAACTCTCTGCCCCCTGAAACAGCAGGTCCCCGTCATGCCGCCTGGAGATTTGCAAGCCAGAAGAATAGCTTGTCCACTCTCTCGTCTGACCTATTTGACGAAATGACGGGGAAGAGAATTGCAGCTTTCATTGCTTACAGTCACCCTTCCTGTCATTTCACAGGAGATAGTCAGCTGGCCAAGTGCATAATCTCATTATATGGTGGCTGCGTTTTTTATTCCCCTTCAGAGACCGTTGCAGCGCTGCAGAGAGAAGCAGAGTTAGTGAGAGTGGCCTTTTATTGTTGGTTTTTTTTTTTTCTTATTTCACTGGTCCGTGTTTATTTATTTTTTAATTTTATTTAAATCCAAGCTAGTTAACATCCAGCATCATCATGGTTTCAGGAGGGGAATTGAGTGATCCGTCACTCACGTAGGACACACAGTGCTCATCCTAGCAAGTGCCCTTGCCCATCCCCCTGCCCACCACCCTGAGAATGTCCTTTGATGCCTTTATTTTAGAAAGCAAAATACATTGAGGAAATGCAGTAAGCATTTTAACAGGTGCGGTTGAACAGATGGTTATAAAGCAAACCCTGTATAACCACTGCCCAAGTCAGAAAAAACACCAACAGCCCCTGTAAGCTCCCTGATGTGCCTTTCTTTTTCTTTTCTTTTTTTTTTTTTAATATTTTTTATTTATTTCAAGGAGGGAGAGTGAGAGCATGAGTGGTAGAAGGACACAGAGAGAGAGAGAGAGAGAGAGAGAGAGCAGAGAGAGAGAGGGAGAGAGAGAGAGAGAGAGAGTCCTAAGCAGGCCCTTTGCTGTCAGCACAGAGCCTGAGGCGGGGCTCGATCTCACAACCCTTGAGATCATGACCTGAGCGGAAATCAAGAGTCAGACGCTTAACCTACTGAGCCACTCAGGCGCCCCTCGATGTGCCTTTCTGATTGCGGCCCTCCTCCCCACCAAAGGTAGACAGTGACTCATTTGTATTGTGGTTCTATCCTTGCTGGTATTGTAGCAGGATTCTCACACAGAGTCGTGACAGCAAGGCCTTTCTTTCCAGGAGGCAACTTTATTCCTGCTGGCACCATTCTGCTGGGTTCCTACCCAAAGAACTGAGCCCCCAAACGCCCCGTGGCATCGTTTTGAAAATACATTTTCTACTTCTTTGTCTCCCCTCTATGGTAACACACACAAACATGCAGTCTGATTAAGTGGTCCCTGTTACAGGGTCATGAGGGACGTTGTCACGTACTCACATAGCCAGGGTGCCTTGAGGTTTGTTTTTTTGTTTTGGTTCCTCTTTCTTTTTTCCTTAGGGAGGGGACCCTACCACGGTATCTGTAGTTTTCAAGGTTAGAGATGCACCTCTACAACGTATGTTTAGTTTTGCTGTTTTTGAACCTGATGCAAATGGCATCACAGGATAGGTCTTTTAACTCAGCATCACTGCTAAGGGTCATGTGTTTTGGATGTTTACTTTTTATTTTGAAAATTTTCAAACGTAAGAGAAATTGAGAGAGTTACATAATGGTATTGTTGGATAATTGTTCAGTTATCACCTAGAGTTACTGAGATCTGGCCATAGTTGTCGCTTCGTTTCCCTCTGAAGTATTTTTTTAAATTTTTTTTTAATGTTTATTTATTTTTGACAGAGAGAGAGAGAGAGAGAGAGAGAGAGAGAGAGAGAGAGAGAGAGAGAGAATGAGTGGGGGAGGGGCAGAGAGAGAGGGAGACACAGAATTCGAAGCCAGCTCCAGGCTCCGAGCTGTCAGCACAGAGCCCGACACGGGGCTCGAACTCACAGAGTGCGAGATCATGACCTGAGCCAAAGTTGGAGGCTCAACCAACTGAGCCACCCTGGCACCCCATCCCTCTGAAGTATTTTAAAGTTCATTACAGACAGTTCTAATCACGCATGTCTAAAAAATAAAGGAAAGGACCTATATAACCACAAGACCCTTATAACTCCCTAATATCTGATACCCAGTCCATATTTGTGTTTTCCTGACTGACCCCAAAACCCTTTTATGGCTGGTTTGTTCAAACCAAGATCCAGTCAAGATCCGTGAAGAATGTAGTTTTAACAGCTCAGCTTACAGCTTAAAATGAGTCCGTGATCCTGCCCTTTTCCCATACCCTCAATTAGTGGAGAAAGTTCTCGTGGGACCTGCCCGTAGGCACTTCGCCCACAGGAAAGAGGAAAACGAATCACCTCATCTCTGCTAGTGACAGGGTCCTACTCGTCTCTCTGACTGCAGAGGAAATTACGCTGTCTGAATTACTGTCAGAAAGAATCGCCAAATATCAATTATGTCAAAGCCAAAATTGTTATTTTGGGCAGATACTCCATGGTACTGGCCGGCTCAAGGTTAAAAAAAAGGACTAGTTTTCCCTAACTGGGCAATGGATGGGCCGCTGGCCCATCCAGAAGCTCCCTGGGATGCAGTTCCATTCTGTTCCAGGACCACCGGAGGACAGGTAGATGGACGGCTGGTCCCTTTGCTCTATTAGGATCCTCCTGGTCGGTCACATCTTGCTTGGTTGGTATGGCAGGGTTTGCGGGTGTGTTTGATTCATCCGCCATATAGGTCTTTATGAAGGAGCATGGCCCTCTGCGTCCCTGCTGAGGTAAGACAGGCTGACCTCCCTGGTTCCTTTTTACAAAAGACCTCCACATTTGCCCCCTGTGATCTGGTACGTATTTAGGTCAGTATTTCCCAGAAGGTGTGCCTCAGAATGAAAGTCCCATGGTACTCCATGGAAGGACCACCTTGTCCAATGAATTTGGGAGAAACGCCGGGTTAAGCAGAGTTAAGCTGGCTGGTTTACCGTAGGTCCCTTTGTGCTAATAAGCACTGTGATACTCCCGTGGAACCTGGCGTCTCCCCCAAGTTATTGTCCTCAGAATCCTTTCTTCAGAGCACCTCTCTGAGTGACTGTTCAACAGAGCGGACTTTAGAAAGTGCTGATTTGGAGGACTTGGATGGAATCACAAACAACAGTAAGCAAACAATGTCATCCACCCCGTGGGCCATGAAGACTTCATCCCAGCTAGCTACGCGGCATTACACAAGAAGAGTGGCCGGGTTACCATGTTGGAGATGAGGAACTTTGCTCATGGGCGTCCACCACTCAGACTTCTATGGAAGTGTATACTGGAACAACGCGGGAATCCGGGTCTGTGCCTGTGACCAGGACAGTTACGCCTTAGAGTCTGTCTTTCAGATGGAATTTCCACATGGTCTGGATTTTTAGAGGGGAGACAAGTTCTGAATGGGTCAGCCTCTCTGGAGGATCCCTCGATCTTAATAGCCAGTTTTTAAAATTTCATTTTGAATTCAGTAAGCTTTCAAGATGATCAAGTAATTAAACCTTCTCGCCCAGCTATACACTTTTGCCAAATGTTTGGATATTCATAGGGCTCGAATATCTTCGTTACTAAGAGGCACGATATCTGGCGATCCTACCGTTTTGTTTCTAGATTAACATGACTTCTTGAATATGTTGGTCATACCGTTCTGTTTGAAACTAGACATGTACAGGTGCATTCGCTTCCACTTTTCCCTCTTCTCACTATAGCATTTAGATCGACAACCTCATTGCTCTTCTCATTAATTTCCTTATTAATTTTCCTAATTTTTCTCATTAATTTCCTCCCTAAAAAAGCTGGCATTTGCCATCTGGTTTTTCAACCTGGAAGGTCTCCAGGTTTATCCTACTTCTTCAAATCCTTCCTCCCCTTTCTCTCCTTTTATATATTGTACATATAAATTTAGTTTGAAACAGGAGAGTATTTTGCATGGAGATAGTGTGAATGTGGGTTGATTATGTCGTGCTGGGTTTCCGAGGCTATGATCGTTGCATTATATTAACAGTCGTCATTTTTCATAAGTCCAATGGGAAGCGGAGGTCTGTTCTAGTCTCTTGAGGTTCATTCCATCTGTCGCTTGGAAATTTCTAGACGCAATCCACATTCACTGGGGTTGTAAAATTTCAAAGGGGTAAGAGCCACTGGTTTTACTTACACATTGACTGTTTTAACAACCGAAGGTGTAAGAGTCTGTGGAGACTACTGCAGATTGCCTCATTGCTCGATTGTTTATCCTGCTTGAAATTTCTAGCTCCTCCGGAATGTAATTTAAAGGCAGTTGAGCGGAGAATTCAACAGAGATGGATTATCGTAGAGGACAATCTCAACAAGTCCTTGCCTTGATACTCTGAGGAGAAGCAAATAATCTGTTGCAGCATCAATATTGCTTCCCCACCGCTGGCCCTGCTTCTTCTTCTTCTTCTTTTTTTTTTTTTTTAATAAAAAAGCAGTACTTAAAAGTGATGAAACATAAGTGTTTTTCTTCCCTCGGTACTGGGAGCACGTAAAGGATATACTGCCCAGAAATCGTACATCTAGCGATGTGTTCTACAAAATTCTTCCACCTGTTCCCACGCATGCTGGAAAAAAAACAGGTTTATGGTACCAATGTTTGTGCGCCCCAGATTTGAAACGGACTTAAATTTCCATCGGTTGCAGATGGGTAAATAAATTATGGTACTTGAGTCATTCAAAGAGAACGAGGTGCTTCTGTGTGTACTGATGGGGAGATCTCTAAAGCATATTGATAAATGAGAGGGAAGAAAGAATTGTAAGGTGATACGAGCAGAACGATCTCGTTTATGTTTTTAAAAACTGTGTTTATATATGGGGGAGGAGGAGTGTGTGGGAAGGAGGGAGGAAAGAAGAGACAGAGAAATAGAGGGCAAAGGAGGGCAGATTTGGGGAGTTGTATCCAAGGAAGGAGGGATGGTGAAAAAAGGACTTTCTTTTCACTATATTTCTTAAATCATTTACTGTGAAAAATATTTTTGTAAATGAAGAACCATAAGCATATGCAGTAAAACCTTGGTTTGCGAGCATAATTGATTCTGGAAACATGTTTGTAATCCAAAGGACCTGTGTATCAAAGCGAATTTCCCCATAAGAAATAATGGAAGCTCAGATGATTCGTTCCACAACCCCAAAATATTCACATAAAACTGATCACAATACTGTGATATGATACAGAACCATAAAGAAAATACAAAATATAAAGAAAAATAAATTAACCTGCACTTATCTTTGAAAACCTTCATGGCTGGTGCGAGGGAGACAAGAGAGGAGGCTTATGGTGTAGGATGACTTTCGCTATTACTAACGGAATTACTGCTACCCATTAGCTCAATGGAATCCTTTTCTTCTCATGCAACTTGTAACAAGAAGCCTTTCCAACGACCTAGAATGAAGCAAAGCTTATTCCTCACCTTTGTCTTGTATGGAAAAGCGAAGGACTGTCTGTAGGTGCTTTGAAGTGACAAAAATACACTTGTGCCCGTTGTGGGCACCTTCCAACGTCCTGAAAAATCACTGATTTCTGCCAAACACCGCGGCCTGAGACTGAGCATCCGAGCATGGGAGATGACCACCCACAATCCCACAGTGAGAGAGAAAGAAGAACCATTGGCTTAGTTGTGATCATGTGCCATTCAAGGTCATGTACTACTCGTATTGCAAGACATCGCTCGTTTATCAAGTTAAAACCTATTAGAAATGTTTGCTCGTCTTGCGGAACCTCGCAGAACGAGTTACTCGCGATCTGGTAATTTTACTGTATGTGTGTGTGCGCACACATGCACAAAATAAAGTTACTTTTAACAGATTCTTCCAATCTGGCCATTCCGTAGGGAGAGCAGTCCACCCAAGATCAAGATGTCTGTTTGAAGTTCATTGATGTCAGGGAAGCATGGGATGGATCCTGGGCTTAGCGTACATCGTATGGATAGGGAGGCTAAGAGAATACACAAAGCGGGGTGCTGGAGAGCCGGCTTCCAGTTAACTATGGCACAGACCCCAGTGCTGGCTGGGAAGAAGAACTCACCAGAGCACTTAGACTGGAACCACCCCGTTGTTAGGGTCGGTCTCTGGGCTTCGTTGGAATTTACTGCCAAGGATCAGTGAGCTCTTCACCAGGCTCTGCATTTCTAAAGCATTTGCTTAAAAGGGCGCAGACTTCAGAACAAGAGGTTGGAGTGTAAAGCCTAGTTTTTCCTTTGTTTACAAGCCAGAGCAAGGACAGGTGTGGGGTTTTTTTGTTTGTTTTTGCTTTATTTATTTTGAGAGGGAGAGCGAGAGCACGAGCAGGGGAGGGGCAGAGAGTGGGAGAGAGAGAGGGAGAGAGATTGAGAATCCCACAGAGCCCGATGCGGGGCTTGAACTCACGGACCCGTGAGATCATGACGTGGGCGGAAATCAGGTGTCAGGCACTCAACCGACTGAGCTACCCAGGCGCCCCAGGATAGGTGTGTTTTGAGATGTAGCTTGTTATTGTTATTTAACATGTGGTGAGGCCAGCAGGTTGGAAGACAGCTGCCATTGAAAATATGGTTTGCTACACTCACAGAGCCCAAGAGAAAGGGCCGTGTGATGGGGGGCCTTGCGGAGAAGCACCGGGGTGGGTCAGGAGGCAGAAAGAGTGGGAGAAAAATGTGGGCAAGAGACTTTGGTGTATTTCCCACAGGAAAGAATGGTCAGTGTAATAAGCAAGCTTACCTGGCTGGTTTGAATAATTTCAGCAGGCTCTGGGGCACAGGGACCGTCTCCAGTTGTCTGGTACCAGGGCCTGGGGTGATTAGGGCAGGGGGAAGTGGCCTGTGTAGTAAGAGCCCCCTAAAGGAGGTAGTTGGGAGTGTGAGCTCTGGGTTGGTTGGTTTGCACGTGGAAGGTATGTTCACACAGGCTAGTCAGGTACTGTCTGTAGGAGTTGGCTAGTCCTGGAAGAGATAGTCTCTCCAGAATCAGCAGGACCCCAAGAGTTGTCTGAAAGTAATGTAGTATTGTGTGTGGAGCATATTCAGATAGAAGGGAAGGGGGGAAGGAGGGAAGGGAGGAAGGAAGAAAGGGGAGGGAAGGGAAGGAAAGGAAAGGAGAAAGGAAAGGGAACGAAGGAAGGAAGGAAAGAAAGGAAGGGAAGGGGAGGAAAGAAGGAAAGGAAAAGAGGGAAGGGAAGGGAAGGGGGGAAGGGGGGAAGGGGGGAAGGGAGAAAGGAAGAAAGGGGAGGGAAGGGAAGGAAAGGAAAGGAGAAAGGAAGGGAAGGGGAGGAAAGAAGGAAAGGAAAAGAGGGAAGGGAAGGGAAGGGGGGAAGGGGGGAAGGGAGAAAGGAAGAAAGGGGAGGGAAGGGAAGGAAAGGAAAGGAGAAAGGAAAGGGAACGAAGGAAGGAAGGAAAGAAAGGAAGGGAAGGGGAGGAAAGAAGGAAAGGAAAAGAGGGAAGGGAAGGGAAGGGGGGAAGGGGGGAAGGGAGGAAGGGAGGAAGGAAGAGAGGGGAGGGAAGGGAAGGAAAGGAAAGGAGGAAGGAAAGGAAGGGAAGGGGAGGAAAGGGAAGGGAAGAGGGGAAGGGAGGAAGGAAGAGAGGGGAGGGAAGGGAAGGAAAGGAAAGGAGGAAGGAAAGGAAGGGAAGGGGAGGAAAGGGAAGGGAAGAGGGGAAGGGAGGAAGGAAGAAAGGGGAGGGAAGGGAAGGAAAGGAAAGGAGAAAGGAAAGGGAACGAAGGAAGGAAAGAAAGGAAGGGAAGGGGAGGAAAGAAGGAAAGGAAAAGAGGGAAGGGAAGGGAAGGGGGGAAGGGGGGAAGGGAGGAAGGGAGGAAGGAAGAGAGGGGAGGGAAGGGAAGGAAAGGAAAGGAGGAAGGAAAGGAAGGGAAGGGGAGGAAAGGGAAGGGAAGAGGGGAAGGGAGGAAGGAAGAAAGGAGAGGGAAGGAAAGGAAAGGAAAGGAAAGGAGGAAGGAAAGGGAAGGAAAGGAAGGAAGGAAAGGAAAGAAGGGAAGGGAAGAGGGGAAGGGAGGAAGGAAGAAAGGGGAGGGAAGGGAAGGAAAGGAAAGGAGAAAGGAAAGGGAACGAAGGAAGGAAAAGAAGGAAGGGAAGGGGAGGAAAGAAGGAAAGGAAAAGAGGGAAGGGAAGAGGGGAAGGGAGGAAGGAAGAGAGGGGAGGGAAGGGAAGGAAAGGAAAGGAGGGAGGAAAGGGAAGGAAAGGAAGGAAGGAAAGGAAAGGGGAAGGGAGGAAGGAAGAAAGGAGAGGGAAGGAAAGGAAAGGAGGAAGGAAAGGGAAGGAGGAAGGAAAGGAAGGAAGGAAAGGAAGGAAGGAAAGGAAAGAAGGAAAGGAAAGAAGGGAAGGGAAGAGGGGAAGGGAGGAAGGAAGAAAGGGGAGGGAAGGGAAGGAAAGAAGGAAGGGAAGGAAGGGAAGGGAAGGAAGATACAGAAAGTAAAAGGACATGATTAATAGATGGTGATAAGGATGCAAGAGTTCTGCTTTTCAAGGTTTTCTGCATCTTTGCTATTAAGGCTGAATTTGCTGGCAGGCTTTGGAAGTCTTTCTTGGATATGCTAACCTTTGATGACGGTTTTGCGGGAGCCATTTGGGGTAAATTTTGGCACAGTAATTGTGAAGTCCCTCTTCTCTTCCTTTCAGGCAAGAAGGGTACTGGAAAGTTCTTTCTGTGTATTTGGATCTCAACTGATTCTTTATTGGTAACTTCCGCCCTTTCCCCCTTCAGTCTGTGTCTCTGGTTGGGCACAGAATTTTAGCCCAGGTGTCCCTGTGCTGGTTTTTGCATGTTCACTGGCTCATGCGATTTTGTGTTGGATGTTTCACTTGCCACAGGACCACCTCCAAAGCCTGTTACGGTGTGGTCCACTTACCGCCCAGAAAAGTGGTTCTTTTCTAAAGATCCGTGGAGTTGCATTGCCGCTATCTGAGCTGAATTTTCATTTTGGGGGGGGGGGGGGGGGGGTGGACTTAGATGCCTGCTTTTTCTATTTTGGTTCTGCTGGTTAGAGCTTTAGAAAAATGCTCTTAAAAGTTTACCTTGACATTTTTTTTAATGTTTATTTATTTTTGAGAGACAGTGTGAGCTGCGGAGGGTCAGAGGGAGAGGGAGACACAGAATCCGAAGCAGGCTCCAGGCTCTGAGCTGTCAGCACAGAGCCCAAAGTGGGGCTCAAACCCACGACCCACGTGATCATGACCTCAGCCGAAGTCTCATGACCTTAACCGACTGAGCCACCCAGGCACCCCCTGAGCAAGTTAATTTTACTGGGACTCAGGTCCCCCTGAAAAGTGGGACCTACTTCAGAGGATTGTGGTGGGGATTAATTCAAATAACATGACCCGCCGCCCTTCTCAAAATGATCTTGGTATCCCCTGTGGGCACGGTGTCCTGTCCTGGGAAATGGACAGACCCAAAGGATGAATAAGCCATCTCTTGCCAGAATGTCAATTAAACCTGGAAACTGGCTGGGGAGGGGAGGGGGATGTATTGTTTAAATACGAGCAGATCTGTTCCGTGAGCTCCACCTTGGTTCTTAAGGACAGGCTCGGTGTAGTCAAGAAATGGCACCTTTGGGGGACAGCCAGCTCCAGTCCTGCCCTCGGAGCCCCTGGCATTACTGCTTTGCCATTAGGAGCATGTCTGTGGACGAGTGTGAGCAGCACGGAAAAGAGTCCACCATAGTCCACGCCAGTATAGCTCAGTCTCAGTTAACCTCCCATCCTTGTTTTAGAAAGCATCCGGGTACGCTTCCCCGGCATGTCCTTGATATCACCTCTTGGGCATGGCCAACATTGGGATCGCCGTCTTCCCTACCAACCTGCTTCTCATCCTGTGTCCCCCCCACCTGAGCGATCAACAGCAGCGTCCATTCAGCGATGCACGTCAGGAACCAAGCAGTCGCCCCGGACCCCTCTCTTTCCTTCCCATCCTCAACGTGATGCCGAGGCAACGTTGCCCCCTTCCCGTGACTTGAATGCACCCTTTGCCTGCATCCCCGTCACCAGCGTTTTGGTGCAAGTGACCGTCACCTCCTGCCTTAGACGAGGTGATCCCCTAGAACTGGCCTCCCTCCAACCTGCTTCCCACATTGACGTGGGCATTGATCTTTCAGATACCCAACTCTGACCGTTTATTCCCATTGCCCTTAGAATAACATGGTCCGTGAGGCCCTGCGTGGCCCAGCACCCCCGCCCCCCGCCATCCCTCTGTCTGCATCTCGAGTCCTCTACCTGGTGCTGGTGGCTGCAGTAACATGGGTTGCTTTCTCTCCACCAATGGTGGCATGATTCCTCCATCGGGGGGGGGGGGGGGGGCAAGCAGTGCCCAGCTTGCTGTATGTCTGGAGTGTTCCCCTCAGCCCCTACGTGACTGCCCTTTGCCAAGATAACATGTGTTCACCTCTCAAATTCGGCCTGTGGGTCTCTTCCTCAGAAAAGCCTTTTCTCATGGCCCAGTGAGGGAGGCTATTGACCACACGTCGGGCAGGACGTGTCCCTTTCTTTAAACAGGACTTCCCTTAATTTGTAACCCTACATTAGGTGATACTATCTGATGACCGTCTGAACCACATCTTAGTCTGCCAACTCTGTGAAAGGAAGGACCGTCCCTTCGGTCACCATCGTCTCCAGCCCCTGGCAGAGTGCCTTTCGCCACGGGCAGGGGTCTGTCGTCCTTGAATGAGCACGCGTGACAGCCGAGGTCCGCGTGGTTGGCCTGGGAGCACCCACATTCTACGGAAAGTGCCACCGCAGTTCGCCAAGCCCATCTCTTTGCCCACCTTGCTGCAGATACTTCCTTTAATGCTGGGCGTCAGGTCCTTCCGCTGGGAAAAGCCCCCGGGAAGCCTCATTTTGTTTCAAAGAAATCTGTTCAATTTGTGCCTCAGTATAGGACGGGCCAAGCATCCCTTTCTGCGTGCCTCCCGCACGGCTTCACGTCACCCAGAGGATCTTTTCACAAAGTCCTTGCTTAAAAACCCTGCTTCACGTGGCCTATCCAGTCTTTTCCCACTGCACCACTAGCAAATCTTGGCTTAAAAGCAGGCGGAACTTCCTAACCTAGCTGCCCGCAGTTGTCTCTCCCTTCTCTGGAGGTTCCTCTTGGGCACAGAGAACGTCTCTCTACCCTCCTGCCACCTCATCATGCCGTCCGATATGAGTCCTAAAACTCCAGCCCCCAAAACAAGCCCTCCTCTGGTGACTGCTTCACCCACCTTTGTGGCGTGACCTTCGTACAGCCCTCCTGCCCTCACTTCGGGGGGGTATATATTTCTACGTTTCCATGTTATCATTAACCTGTTCTCAGTAAGCTATACATGAGTGCAGTCTAACCTGGGTTTTTTCTCTTGTCTCATATCCCTGAATTCACTAGATGTGAAGAGAACGTTAGAATATTTTAAAAATAGTAAGTCCCCAAATCTATAAAAAAGGGATTTTCAACCTTGATATGACCCAATAACCCAGTGAGCTTTTGATTCCAATATAGGTCTTCAGGTCCTACCCTGGACCTATTAAATCAGAGAAGCTGGGGCTGAGGTGTCAGTGTTTTCTCAGAGAGGCAAAGTGACTTGACCGAGGTCACACAGCTCGTAGGTGACAGCATCACAGTCCCCGTTTCCTTGCTTGCTTTCTAGCGTTTACTCATATTCTTTGGACTAAACTCTACTGAACTCTGTGTAATTAATCTGTATCTAAATTTGCATAAAATTTTCCTTATTTTATAACTGCCCCCCCCCATAACTGTGTCCAAAGGATGTGGAGAATCTCAAGGTGACAAAAGCAAACAAAAGAACGTCTCACCTCCTTTACCCACTGTTCGCCCAGAAACAGGGATGCCAGCTGCTGGGGGGGGGGGGGGGGCTCTCTCGCCCACTTCCGTGGGCTCTCCTGACCTGCCCAGCCTGGCCTTGAGCCACAAGCCTGCCCTTTGGGCGGCCACTCACTCTTCCACTCCTGGGCTGTGTTTTCACTCGAATTGCCCTCTGTCATGCCCACTGATCTGAGAGAAACGCTCCCTCTTCGCTCCTCCAGCCCCACCTGCCTGAGTGTTTGGCTCAGATGAGCAGCTGAGTCACGGTAGACGTGCATTTCATAACTGGGCAGCTCACGGGTCGCTTACCTGCTTGGGTTTGGAGCCTAAGAGAGGAGAGTGATGGGCATCTGTACCGTGGGGGTGGGGGTGGAGTCCCCCTAACACCTGCCTCCATTTCAACCCAGAGAGTTTACAGGAGATATTTTCAAACTTTTTTTTTTTAGTAGCTGGGAAGGAAAAGAAAAAATCCTCAGTGACATCTATATAATCGACATAATTTAAAAAAACAAAGAAAAGAAGGAAGGAAAGGAAGGGAAAGAAAGATGGAAAGGAAGGAAGGAAAGGAGGGAAGGAAAGGAATGGAAGGAAGGAAGGAAAGGAAGGAAGAGGAAAGGAAAGAAAAGGAAAGGAGGGAGGGAGGAAGGAAGGAAAGGAAGGAAGAGGAAAGGAAAGAAAAGGAAAGGAGGAAGGAAGGAAGGAAAGGAAGGAAGAGGAAAGGAAAGGGAAGGAAAGGAAAGGAAAGGAAACGAAGGAGGGAGGGAGGGAGGGAGGAAGGAAAGAAGGAAGGAAGGAAGGAGGGAAGGAAAAGCAATCCCACCTACGAGGAACGGCCCGAGTCAGGGAGATACGCTGTGACACACAAGTTGAGCCGACCTTGGAGGTAGCTTTCCTGACTTTGAATCCTGGCTCCTCTTCTCAGGAGTCTTGCGGCTCTGACGAGTTGTTGAATTTCTCTGTGCTACAGATTACAACGCCGTAAAGTGGGGTGAAATGAAATGAAATACAAGTGCCTACCCCTTAAGTAGTTTGAAGCTTGCTTTGAAGATTAAACGAAATAATCTGAGTGAAATGCTTGTTCTCCTGTCAAAAAATGTTAACAGGTCTCAGTAACTGACATTAATAAAACAGTAACTTACAGAAGCATCTCCAGATGTTACTTTTTAATACATATTAACATTTGATTCCTCTGAAAAAGTCTTTGTTACTGACCCACACTTGCTTCTCTGTGTTTTTGCTTGTAGCCCTGGAAAGGAAAATATCAATGAGGCAAAGCAGAGAGGAGCTTATAAAACGAGGGGTTCTGAAGGAAATCTATGATAAAGGTAAGGGGGACTGGTCCCCTCCACAGGGCCCAGAAAGCCACGTGTGGAATCTGTGTGCGTGTTTCTCGGAGTTGGGTTCCGTTTTCTGCGTCACTTTGTCAGGATTTGAACCTCTCACACCCCCGACGGTTCTGGAGAGAAAAGAGAATTTTGCAGACCGCTCCAAAGCTCTCAGTAGTATATCAGCAGAGAGAAATCAAGCTCCCTTTTTCTCACCATTGGAACTAAACCACGGGATGCTGTGAAAAAATGATGTGGCTGCAGGAATGATGCGGGTTACTGGTTGGGAGCCTGTGGGTGTTCGAATGCACACCGCTGGGGTGAAGTTAATTGCGGAGGCTCTTTCGGGCACTAGGGGTTCCCAAGACAAATGTTAAAAACCTACAGGCATCTAGAATTTCCTTAACAGATTTTTTTTTTTTTACTGACAGTCTGTCTTGCCACAATAAAAGAAGTCAAAGTGGCAAAAATTAGAAAATACGGCCGTACACCTAAGATATTTCAAATGATAATATCGACAGTAATACAGATGCTCTGTGAATGTATCCACAGGTGTTTCCCAGTGAATACTGTGTGTCTTTTGCTTATTGAATGACTGTCTTTAAATATAAATGTATGCAGTGGTTTTATATTAGGTATTCTTTATTTTTATTTTTTAACAGCTTTGCTTTTTTTTTTTTTTAATTTGTTAATTCTTATTTTTGAGAGAAAGAGAGACACAGAATGCATGTGGGGGAGGGGCAGAGAGAGAGGGAGACACAGAATCCGAAGCAGGCTCCAGGCTCTGAGCTGTCAGCACAGAGCCCGACGCGGGGCTCGAACTCACGGACCGCGAGATCGTGACCTGAGCTGAAGTTGGATGCTTCACCGACTGAGCCACCCAGGCACCCCAAAGAGCTTTGCTGTTTTTAATTAGGTTTCTCTCCTTCTCCGTCCCCCCACCTACTCTCTCTCCCCTCCCCTCCCCTCCTGTCCTCTCCTTCCTTTGCCTCTTTCCCTTCCACTCTCCCTGTTAAGACTCTTGGTGAAATGACAAACTGTCATCGTCCAATCTTGATACAGGAATCACCAGTAACTGTTTCAAGTCTTATCACTGTTTGAAACTGGTGTTAAACGGTGGGCCAGATTATTAACGCACATATTCTCCTCTAAAGAGGGATTCTGGGGCGCCTGGGTGGCTCAGTCGGTTAAGCGTCCGCCTTCGGCTCAGGTCGTGATCTCGCGGTTTGTGGGTTCCAGCCCTGCGTCGGGCTCCGTGCTGATGGCTCAGAGCCTAGAGCTGCTTCGGATTCTGTGTCTCCCTCTCTGTCTGCCCCTCTCCCACTTGGTCACGTGCGCACGCTCTCTCTCTCAAGAATAAATAAAGAACAAAAGAAAATTTTTTTAATGCCTGCTCAGATCCAGTTAAATGACCCCTTCCCCTCCCTCCTACCTTCCCGCAGCCCTTCTCTCTCTTCCTGTTAACCTTCAGGAATACTCAACAGAATATATTTAACTGTACTGCTTATTGTTCCCATCACACCCGATAACTGGGTTAGGGTAAGCATTGCCCAAGAAACTTCCGACGTAACCAAAGACGCCATGGGTCGTTGCAGCCAAAGCCTCGTTTTCTAGAGACAGAAATGGTGGCGTTGAGGCCGGGGCCTCAGATGGTTTTCCCGTTTGCTTCGTTGTGGGTGCTCAGTAGCGGGTAGTGCAGGAAAGGACCGGTTTAGCCTCCACTTGTTGGCACAGCTTCCCCACTCGTTTGTCTGTGCATTGTCTCTGTCTGTGCTCCTCTGTTTAGTTGTTGGCTGCCTTTCCTTGCTAGCGTGGACGCTCCAGGAGAACGCGGGCCTCAGAGGCTTACCGCCAGGCCCCCCAGCCTCCGATAGTGCTTGAGAGAGACAAGGCTCGCAAACGTATTTATCGTTTGGATGAAGGGAAGAGGAGAAGAAGAGAGGGACTAAAACTAGAAATCTGGTTGCACACAGAACATGCACAAGCTTGTATCTGCTCTGGGTTTTTTCCGATGGGAAGCATCCATTTGTGTCACCGCGGATGTTAATCTTGTTACCTCGTGTCGTATCAGCCGTGAGGGACGTGGGCCCTGTCGTCAGATTGCTGGTCCCACTCCAGTTCCACTCCTGACCAGCTGTGCAACCTCAGTCGCACTGCTTACCTTCTCTGGGCTTCTGTCTGAATTGGACGAAGACCGCGGGGATGATGTCGTGTCAGCGAGATTACGGAAGATGGCACCCGGACGTTGGTTTGCGAGGGCTGCCGTGACAGAGCGGCCCAGACTGAGTGGCTTACGCAACAGAGACGTGCTTTCTCACGGACCTGGAGACTGGAAGTCTGAGATCGTGACGTCAGCAGGACTGATTTCTGGAGTGGTCTCTCTGCTTGGCTTGCGGATGACTGCCTTCGCACGTGGCCCTTCCTCTTGCTCACACGCTCCTGGTGTCCCTTCCTCTTCACAGAAGGACGCCAGCCCTGTTGGATTAGGGCCCCACCCTTGTGACCTCATTTAACCTTCATTATCTCCTTAGAGGCCCTTTCTCCAAATACAGTCACATTGACCGCTTGGGCTTTGGCATGAATTTCGGAGGTGGGGGAGGGGATCCAGTCCAGTCCATAACAAACTGTAGAATGAGCTGTCATCCCATAAATGCTCAAGAAGTGTTAGCGTACCATCATGAGGGGTCGTCATCATCCTTTATAGGTTCTGAGACCCTTTACATGCCGCACCCTCAGTCGGCAGGCGCAAGGGTTAGGAAGGAACATCCCTGCCCCCTCTTACCTAGAGGTGCGGGGTCCGCCACCCCCTCCTACGGTGTGGGGCCACTGACACGAGACCGCCCGGCCCCTCTCTCACGCCTCCGCTTAGGGTTTCCTGTTCTCCTCCCCTCTCTAGGACATCACTCACCTTGCGGTAGCTGGGATCCTGGTGGGTAGAACGCATAAGACTCTATCGCCGCGACCCGAGGGAACAGCAAGTGGCAAAGGGACATTGCTCATTTTCCAAGTCGTGTGTTTCCAAGAGGCATTTCCTGGACTTGGAGCAAGCATTCCACGTTGCCTGGCTGGTGACGCCTCGTGCCGCCTTCCTGTGTTAGCTCACGGCACTCACGGGTCACCTGGCAGCGCGATGGGGTCCTCTGGGGAGGCACGGGCCCCGACAGCGGCCTGTTGGTTTGTAAATGACCGTGTCGGCCCATCGGGCCGCGCAGAGCCCACGAGGGCCGGCTTCTGTCCACACCGCGGCTACTCTCTGTCCGCGTGAGCTTGCTGATAACGGAGAGCCGTTTGTCCTTAGTTAGGTCGCTTTCCTCTTCTTCCACCTTCTTTACGCTATTGATTTTTGCTTAATAATACCCCACTTGTCCGTAGAAAGTGTAAACGTAACCCGTGGGGACGTGAGATTTATCAAGACGCGGGCAGGGCAGACTCAGAATCGATGAGGTTTTATTACCCTTGACGGTTCTCCTCAGAATCCTTTGCATTTTGCTTAGCGGGTTAAAAATCCCAAACTGGTGCATAAGAAGTCAAATCCGGCAAAACGAGAGCTGGGGTGGAAGAAGGAAAAGTATCTCAAATGCCTGCAGGAGTGAGGTCAGGAATCCTTCATTTAATTTTTTTTTTTAATCTTTATTTTTGAAAGAGAGACAGAGACAGAGTGTGAGCAGGGGGAGGGGCAGAGAGAGAGGGAGACCCAGAATCCGAAGCAGGATCCAGGCTCTGGGCTGTCAGTACAGAGCCCGACGCGGGGCTCGAACTCACAAACCGTGAGATCGTGACCTGAGCCCAAATCAAGAGCCAGATACTTAACCAACTAAGCCCCCCAGGTGTCCCTACATAGATAGTTGTTTGGTTGTTTTTGGTTGGTTTTTTTTTTTTTTAGTGTTTTTTATTTATTTTTGGAAGACTGCAAGCAGGGGAAGGGCAGAGCGTCTGAAGCGGGCTCTGTGCCGACAACAGCAAACCCGACATGGGGCCGGGACTCACGAACCGTGAGGTCATGACCTCAGCCGAAGTCCGGCGCTCAACCAACTGAGCCACCCAGGCGCCCCCGACCTAAAAGTTTAAAATCAGAGAAAATGGTTTATTCTCTGGGTATATGGAGGCCACGTGAGAAGGCAGGACACTTGCAAAACTACATAAAAAGATAAATTTTAGTTGTTAACCACGGTGTGGTAGGGATGTGAAATCGTACATTCTTTTTCTTCCGTTTTCCAAAATTTCCACAATATGGATGCAGCAAGTTGAGGGGGAACACAAGGTAAGCAATTAGAGGGGCCATTACCATTCCACTCATGGTGGAAAGTAATCTATAGTTTGATAGCTCATTTTTTAAAATGTTTATTTATTCTCGGGAGAGAGAGAGAGCATGCATGAGCATGGGAGGGGCAGAGAGAGGGACACAAACAGGCTCCAGGCTCCGAGCTGTCAGCACAGAGCCCGACGCGGGGCTCGAACTCAACATCCATGAGATCATGACCTGAGCCGAGGTCGGATACTTAACCGACTGAGCCACCCAGGCGCCCGTGATAGCCCATTTTTTAACTCTGTTTACCAACCTTGCGGCCTGTCTGTTTGAATCAGAAACTAAGGGTTCTCTTAGACTCCCTGGAACACCCCTTGGTTTATTCAGCAAATTGGCACTGAGGGCCCCCTCCGTGCCAGGTGGTCTCCCAGACCCTGAGCTACAGCGATCACCAAAAGAGCAAAATCCTAACCTTCTCAGAGTTTATGTTCTACAAAAAGAAATAGGAAGTAATTAAATACGCATAGGGTATATCATCAAGCAGTTGCAAGCTGTATGAAGAAAAACGAAGCGGCAGGGTAGAAAGATAAAGTCGTAAGGAGAGCCATGATTTAGACAAGTGCAGTCATGGAGGACTTCTGGAGGAGGTGATAGTGACACAGAGAAATTAAGTGCTCTGTGGCTGAAACCCACATTGGCCCTCCTGCCCTACTTCCACAAAATTGTAAATGGACTCAGTATGTTACTTTTAAAGCCTCTGTAGGGCATTTGCCTCTCTTGGTTTTCTGTAAATCAGAGCACATCGTCCCCTGCCCAGAGCCTGCAGTGGCTCCCCATTTCACTAGGAGATATTCCAAATCCCTGCGACAGCGTGCAAAGCCCTCTGCGATTTGCCCTCCAGCCCCTAAGTTTGCTTCAACTCCCTGGCCGTACCGCCTCATAACTACCTCTCGGTGACACATCTCTAGGCTCGCTTTCTAGCCCTCGAGGTTGACATTAGCCACTCCCTTTCCTGGAACCCTCTTCCCCCAGATAGCCATCCACATAGCTCCCCTCTTTTCAGGTCTTTGCTTAGATGTCACCTTCTCCTCGAAGCTCACCCTGCACCAACCAGATTTTACATGGCCACCTCCTTCCCTAGGTCCTGTGTCTCCTGCCCCTGCTCTGCTGTGTTCTGTCTTTTGTTAGTTTCTGTCTCTTACACCTTCAAACGGGCTCTAGAAGTAAGTTATTTATTGTGTTACCCTTTTTGCCATCTGTCTCTTCTCACTGAAATGGAAGTTCCACCAGGCGGGGTATCGGGTCTTGTCTGGTTTGTTCATGGATGGAGCCCGAGAGCCTCCAACAGCGCCTGGCACGTAGCTGATGCTCAGTAAACGTGTGTTGGGAGAACAGTACGTGCCAACCGGAAGCTGGCTCTCCAGGTTCACACCACTTGCTTTATTCGCTGTTGCTGGTGAACCTCCCAGTTCTCTGATCCCCCTTGTTTATTCAGCTTTGTGGTCCATGAAACTTTACGGCCAGTTATTTAAATAGGCAAGAACAGATTATGTATATTTATGTAGATGGGTGCTAAATACTCCACTTTCATATAGTGGCTTTTTAAAAAAACTTTTAACATTGATTTACTTTTGAGAGTGAGAGAGAGAGAGAGAACGCAAATGGGGAAGGGGCAGAGAGAGAGAGGGAGACACAGGATCTGAAACAGGCTCCAGGCTCTGAGCTGTCAGCACAGAGCCAGGCGTGGGGCTCGAACTCCCAAAATGTGAGATCATGACCTGAGCCGAAGTCGGACACTTAACTGACTGAGCCACCCAGGTGCCCCAGCATATAGTGGCTTTTAAGTGTTAAGGAGAAACATATCCTGACAACGGTGAACGGTTTGGCCGTTAGTAAAATGGTGATGATATTTCTCTGACTTAGGAAGGCTCTCAGGAGGTCACCTGGTGTCCCTAGTGTTACTTTTCCAAAATAAAGATGAAGCAGGGGAGGCCACTTATTACCTTGTGGAACGGCACGCGGCCAGTGGGCGTGCACTCTTAAAACCCCCGCTAAGACTGTGTGTCCTCCGTTGAAATTTACAGGAACACCGAAAAACTTTGTTGTAACATGTTGCCAGTTGGTAGTCAGACGATCTGAGTAAGTCGTGCTGTTAGCGCCGTTGAAAATAATCTCTGCAAAGAAACATAATGCGGGATTTAAAGGATGTTAGGGTCAGGACACCTGGGTGGCTCAGTCGGTTAAGCATCTACCTTCAGCTTAGGTCATGACCTCACAGTTTAGGAGTTCGAGCCCCCACGCCAGGCGCTGTGCTGACAGCTTAGAGACTGGAGCCTGCTTTGGATTCTGTGTTTCCTTCTCTCTGTGTCCCTCCCCCACGCTCGCTCGCTCTCTCTCTCGCTCTCTCAAAAAAAAAAAAAAAATTAAAATTAAAGAATGTTAGGGTTAATAGTGGCGACTGTAGTGGATTTTCCCGGGAAACCTCAGTCCTCCCTCAGGATCACCCTCTCCGTACAGGATGGGCGTGGGATGTATATGGCAGTTGTCAGGGGGGCAGGACAGGGAAAGGAGACCACCTCTCTGCTGTGGCATGATACATCGCGCCTGCATGGGACACACATCCACACCCTAAGGGGGAACAGGACACCAGAATGTGCAAGCAGGTAGCTCAGACCACGGCAGCTCTCCTGGGAGTCTCCACGGGGATCCCGCTGAGACCCCGGGAAGGAGAGGGCCCCCCAAGGAGAGGAAGGAAGAACAGGGCGGGGGGGGGGGGGCACGTCAGCAGAACAGACTGGGAGCATCTCTACTGCCCATTGTGTGCTGGGAATTAGAGATAACATTTCCCAGCACATAACAGAGTGCCCCGAAGTGTGCTCTCTTCCTTCACTGAGTGAGAGCGACATCGTGGAAGGTGTTATTTTTCATTATAAGCACAAAGAGAAGCTCCCTGAAATGGACAACTCTTTTATGCAAGAGGCTGCGTTTTCCCTTGTCTGGCATTCCAGAGAGAAAGAGAGAGAGACAGAGAGAGAGGCCTGATATTTACCTTAAAAGGTCCTCGTATTTTAAAAATAAAAATAAAAATTCTCCAGCGGATCAGAGGAGACCAAACTGTACTAGGCTCAGCCCTTCTTAAGTCCCGTGTTTCTCTGTAACCCGGGTGCGTATGCTTCCCAAGTCGGAGTTTGTGGGAACCGCTTTTCACAGCCTCTGCCAGGCACCGTTAATGGGTCACATCCTGAGATGTTCCCCGTGCCTCTTGTGGAAGTGGCATCTTCCGAAAGCTGTGTGTAGAGTAGCGGTGTGGAAATCAAAGGAGGGTTTACCTTCAGTATCAGCGACATGTAATTGCCCTCCTAGCACCTCCGAGCCCAGTACAGAGGAGTTTGCCCTAGCAGTTGGAAAGTGGTTTAAACAATAAAGAGTGCGCAGAAGTTGTGATCAAAATTCTCTTAAGTAATAAGGTTCTTTCAAAAAAAAAAAAAAAGTCACCATCCCAAGCCAGAAAACTACGGAAATTATTATTACAGCCATGAGCAACCATCCCCAGTATATGTACTCCTCTCTCGTGTGCTTGTTGATCACCTGTTACGTTGCAGGTGCCATTCTGGGCACCAGGAATACTAAGGAGGGACAAGCCAGACTCCCCTGGCTGACAGAACCCACAGTCCTGGGAGTAGGGTTCAGGCACTCAGCAGTCAGGGCAAGAACAGGATGTCTGGGGGCAAGGGAAGCATCACCCACCCACGTCTGGAGACTTAGGGAGGGCATCTTGGAAGGAGGGGTATCGCAGAGGAAACCTGAAGTGTGATGAGATTTATCCTAGGGAAGCTGGATGGGTAAGGGGAATGTCAGAAGGGGAGGAACTAGCCCCCGAGGAGACACCGAGCTGGGGAAAAGGGAGGGAGACAGAGTGTGTGTCCAGCACGTCTGTAAGATGAGGGGGAGTTGGGGCAGATGGTGCAGACAGGAAAATGATATTCATTGTTTGTGCTTTATCCTGAGAGCAGTGAGGGGCTTTGGAAGGGTTTGCTGCATGATCGGATTTGCAGCCTCATCGCTCTGCCTATAGGGAACCAGAACTTGGAGGGAGCCCAAGACATGAGTCAGGGTGGCCAGATAGTGACTGTTGCCGGGATCCAGTGACCTGATTGCGGGGGTGGGCAGAAATGGGGGTGGCTGGGGGAGAGGACAGATTGAAGAATTAGAGGAGATGGAATCAGGAGGGTCCTGATTTCGGAGAGTGAAGGAGAGGGGGTAACCGTGGCAGCTACTCAGGATTCTGCATTGGACAGAATCTGTGAGCAGATACAGGGACCATTCGCTGAGCTGGGGACCCAAGACCCAGTGAGCTTAAGACACAGAATATTGCCGTGGTTTGACCACACTGGGTGTGAGATACCCAAATGTCTAAATAGACTACTAAATATACAGATTGGAAAGCTCACGAGAGAGATCTGGGTTGGAAATGCAGGTTTGGAATAGTCGTATAAATAAATGGTCGTTAAGTCATGTGAGTTGACGATGGCTCTGGAAGAAGTTGGAGTAGGGGGACATAACTGGTCCTGATAGAAAACCCCATGGAACCCCAACATTAAATCATCTAGGAGTAAAGCAAAAATGGCCTGGGGTTAAGAAAGACCCTCAAAGACTGAGAAGTGGACAGAAAAATAGGAAGTAAACCAGAAATATGTATCAGTATGGAAGCCAAGACAAGGGGCAGTGGTTTGGGGGAAAATGGTCTGAAGTGTCGAATACAGACACGCCAAATAAGATAGGGTCCAAGAAGTGTCCGTTTGATTATTTTTATGCTGTTTAATTGTAGGCTTTTAAATGACCTGTGAAGCCAATGCGCGACCAACAGGGTGAACGTTAAAATGCTTCTGTTTCCGTTAACAAAAACTTAAGGAGGGTGAAGCGATAAGCAAAATCAGACCAACGGTCTTTGTTTGTTTTGTCCTCTATGGTATTCCTAATGCCTTGAGCAATGCTTGGCATTTCTTGGTGCTTATTTAATACTTTTTGCATGAATGAGTTGAGTGAGTGAATGAATCTCCCATTATAAAGCCCAGTAGTAGGACAGCTCTGAGGCTGGTTAATTCAGCAGTTCAATAACATGGCTAAGGGATGCCATCATCAGGCTGGACGCTTTGTGGTAACAACATGGCTGCACTAATTGCAGCATCACGTAGAGACACAGCGTCCGGAGGAAAGAGTGAGTGAATCAAGGGGCGCCTGGGTGGCTCGGTTGGTTAAGCGTCCGACTCTTGGTTTCGGCTCAGGTCACGACATCATGGTTCTTGAGTTTGTGGCCTGTATCGAGCTCCATGCTGCCTGCATGGAAACTGCTTTAGGTTCTCTCTCTCCCTCTCTGCCCCTCCTCAACTCACTCACTCACTCTCTTTCTCTCTCTCAAAATAAGTAAACAAAATTTAAGAAAAAAGAAAAGAAAGCCCTTCCTGATTTGCCTAGGACTTGCGTAGATGTAGACAAGTAAGCATTCAGCCTCGATCCCCATGTAAATATCTGCAAACCAGCAACACTCAGCTGGGAGATCTACACCCAGGATCCCGGTCCCCGCTCTCTCGTCTTCTGGGCATACAAGGCACAGGGAAACTTTTCATCTCCCAGGACTCGGCTTTCAGAATGCAACCCCAGGACCCTGACTGTTCCATCCCCTCCGGCAACCCTCCGTTTGTTCTCTGTGTTGAAGAGTCTCTTATGGTTTGCCTCCCTCTGTTCTTATCTTATTTTTCCTTCCCTTCCCAGCTCTGTTCATCTGTTTTTTTCCTCAAATTCCACATGAGTGAAATCCTATGATACCAGTCTTTCTCTGACTTATCTCACTTAGCACAATCCCCTCTCGTTCCATCCACATTGTTGCAAATGGCAGGATTTCATTCTTTTTCATCACTGAGTAGTGCTCCATTCTCTCTCTCTCTCTCTCTCTCTCTCTCTCTCTCTCTCTCTCTCTCTTTCATTTGGGCTCTTTCCATGCTTTGGCTGTTATTGATAGCACTGCTATAAACATTGGGGTGCATGGGCCCCTCCAAATCAGAATTTTTGTATCCTTTGGATAGTGCCATTGCTGGGTCGTAGGGTAGTTCTATTTTCAGTTTTTTGAGGAACCTCCATACGGTTCTCCAGAGCGGCTGCACCAGCATACATTCCCACCAGCAGTGCAAGAGGATTCCCCTTTCTCCGCATCCTCGCCCAAATCTCTTGTTTTCTGTGTTGTTAGTTCTAGTCATTCTGACAGGTGTGAGGTGGTATCTCATTGTGGTTTTGATTAGTATTTCCCTGATGATGAGTGATGTTGAGCATCTTTTCATGGGTTGTCAGCCATCTGGATGTCTTGTTTGGAAAAGTGTCTGTTCACGTCTTCTGCCCATTTCTTCACTGGGTTGTTTGTTTTTTGGGTGTTGAGTTTGGTAAGCTCTTCTTCTTAGATGGCTGCCTTGCCCCAGTTGCCTTCCCTTCACTGGAGCCTAGACTCCCCCTAGTGCCACCGGGAGAGCTGAGATTCCGTTGTGAGGTTTTAGGACTTCTCCGAAGGCCATGCCCACCTCTGTAGCTCTTGGCTGCCGGTCTCAGGGCTCCTGCCATCCACACGTGCCCCAGAGCGTGTCTTCACTCGCCAGCCCTCTCTTAATTTCTCTGAAGGAAATATTACCCATCAAACTGACCACTTACTGCCATCTGGACCAGGTTAGCAACATCATTTTACCTTCCTGGTTCTGGAAATGGGCTCACTTTTGCATATTCATTAGGGCCATTATGGTGATTTTCAAGTGGGTTACGAGCAGTGCAGTTCAGTCGACTTTTCAGCCATAACAGAAATGTTTGTCATCATCTATCCTGGCCACCGCAGCAGCCTCCAGCCTCGCATGGTTATTGAGCACTTCAAGTGTGGCTGGTCTGACTGAGGGGAATTGCATTTTTGGTTTTATTGAGTTTTAACTAACTAAAAGTAGCCACATGTGGCCACGGGGTGCCCTTTTGGAGAACTGAGCTAGAGAAACAGAGCTACTTAGATCTAGAAGCCACTTGCATTTCCCTCCCCAGCTCGAGTCATTGAGGATTTTTTTAAAATCTCAGCTTCTGGTTCCCACCTGGCCTGCTCCAGTAACCATGCAAGGCCTTTGCACGGCGCGGCATGATTCTGTGAGAGTCACGTGATTGTATAATAGCATAGGAGAGAAACGGTGACATCCCATTCATTTTATATTCAATCCCTGCCCCAGTTGCTTTTTTTTTTTTTTTTTTTTTTTGGTATCCAAATGCTCAGGAAGAGCAAGATGGTAAATCCCCTTCTAGCTACAAACCTTGGGGCCCGAGTCGTTGTTTGCAAATAGTGGTCGGAGCCATGATACTTCATCAGGATAGATGATGTAAGAACGAGTGGGCTTTGGCATGAAGATGGGGGGAGAGGCAGAGTTATACCCAGTACAGATATAAGAAACAGCTCTGGGTGGGGGGACACCACAGCAATGACGCAACCATGCATTTGCAGTCCCGGCCAGCAACTGAGAATCCACATGAGCGATAGTTGGTTGACCATCCGGTCCAGTTCAGGCAGGAAACGCCGATAAATCCGACAGAAAACAGCTACAGAGACATGCAGCCCAAACAGGCTCCCCAAGGTCTGTGCCACTTTTGTGACAGGAAGTCATTGCACCTCATGTATTCAATGGTTTAGGCAAAGGCCTCTTAATCATTTTAAAATAGGATATCAAGTCCAGACCAGTAGCAACAACAGAAAAGCGAGGTGGTTCTCCAAGCACAAAAGCATGTGCCGCTCCATTCCATGTATGAAATTGTCCAGAGTATCACAGAACCAATTAGATTCTGAGATTGGAATACATCGTGTACAGATTTGCAAGGTGATAGGTTCAAAAGGATTCCGAGTTATGAAGATGCTTGTATCAGACAAAGGAGCCTCATGGCTTTTGCAAAATTGTTCCTCTGTATAAGCTGGCCAGAATAATCCAAAGACTTCTAGCTGTAAGCAGAGATAAAGTAGAAGATTCTTGTAAATTCCTAAAATACAGGTTCCCCGATCCTACAGACTCCTGAAGTGTTTGTCTTAAGTCCTGGTGATACACAGAGACTTTTAAACACACACACTCAAAATGACTGGTCCATGGTGGACAAGAAAACCCACCAGAAGAGAGAGAGAAGAGACTCTAGGGTTTTTGTTCTGGCAAAGAAGAGGTTCAAGCCTTTTTAAATGCTCAGGAATCCAGTGCATTCGTTCCCAAACAGGCAGTGTTTAATAGGAATGTATTTCTTGCTGTGTATGTTTAAAGTTCTACAAAATGTTATCTGTAGCACCGTTTAGTTTAATTACAGCTATTCCCTGAACTCAGGCAAACTGAAGAAAATAATCTCCAACGAAAGTTGACAAATGCCAGGGGAGCCATTTCTGACTTCTTAGGTTTAAGGCTTTTAACCTTTCAATAAAACCCTTAGATAAATTATTTCTTAGCTAACTGTTGCTTGGCAGATCATCTGACCAGGAGAGCAGCTAGTGGCTTTGACTTGCAATGATCTAAAAGGTTATTGGGATTAACGGAAGCTTTGCCAAAAGCCTCTATGTTGTTCTAAAGTGAAACCTTTGGGGGTTTCAAAACAATGGCTCTACCCCCTTCGTGGGTGGATTTTTCCCTACTCTAGTGGAAAAAAATATATCAGTGTCAAAAAAAAAAAGATGTTGATGAAGTCTGTGTTTCGTGGCTTATTAATATTAGGTCCACCACCCGAGAAACATTTCTTGGAAAAGCACCTTCACGTTGAACTCATCAGCCACTCGGCGCAGGTGCCTTTTTGGGTCAAAGAGCATGTCTGGGGAGCTAGAATGAGAACATGGCATAGACTGAACAATAGCTCTGGTCTCAAAGGGGAAAAAACAGGAAATGCTTGCATTAGGCTCCTCGTACGTACGTGTCTTCACAAAGGTAATGATTTGCTGTAATGTACGTAGCTTTGCTTTTGGGGTTTGCTTTAGTGATAGCCCTTGGGGACCACCAGTACATGAAAATGTGTTTGAATTTTCACAAGCTGCGTGTATAGGTTCTACAAGTTTGCCTTAGCAACAGTGATGCAGTTTACTGTTCCTCCTGTTTCCAGCCTGAAATTGCTACATGATGCTTCTCTTACGCTGTCATTTTTCTTTCCCCTTGACGCCTAAACGTAGTCTCCATTTCATGATGTCATTCACTTTTCTTCTCTATTGTATGTCCTTCACAGTAACAGAATTGGAATTCTAACTATGACATCTACATGACTTACTTATAAAGGATTGCTACGGTGTTCTTTTGCCATCCTTAAGGAACTAAAATTTCCAAATAAGTCGTTTTAAATGAGATCACACAGTCTCACCACTTACTAGCTCATCACCTACCGATTATGGGATTCTACACAAGTCATTGAAACCATCTGGTGTTCGCTTTCCTTTATACAGCGAAGATAATCTTGGAACCAACCCCATAGAATTGTTTTAGGTATACGTTAAGTGAACAAGTACCTGGATCATAATAAATTCCCAAAATATTATTTAAGGGGCTGTTATTATATATATTTAATGTATAATTATAATATATATTAAAAATATATATAACATGTAATTATATATATAACATCTGTCATTGTACTTGACATTGAAGATGCTCCAAAATGCTTAAAAATGTTTCTTTGACCATCCCTTTCAGTGTCCGTCCCATTTCCCCCCCTTGTTTGTCTACTGAATCTAGTGGCTTTGTATGTAATGCACAGGCTTCTAGCTCTATGCTAACACTTTGCTTAACAGTTTTTTTTTAAATAAAAATATAAGACCTTATTAGCGAACAACGAGCCTGAAATCCATCAGCGTACTTCCTGGTTCTTGCTGTGATATGCCCACCTAGAGTAAGTCAGACAAGGAAAAGGAAACTGAAGTGGAAAATGGTTTGCTGGTTAGGCTTATTTGCAAGTTTTGGGGGAGAACTTCTTCTCATTTCTTACAAATGCCCTACACATAACACTTTGGTCTGGAAGGACGCTGGGCACCAACACAGTAGTCCTTTTTTGTTTTCGAGGGGCAGAAACTGAAGTCCCAGATGCTGAGTCACTTGTGGCAAGCTAGCGATGACAAAAATGAGAACGTGGTGCCCCCCACACTCAGAGTCTGGCTCCTTTGCATGATACCTGCTGCTCCCCTCTCCCCGCCCAGCCCTCCTGAGATTGAGTTAGGAATGCTCACGGTGCATTGCTGTTTGCCGACATACGGACAGCATGGTTTGTAACACCATTCTTCCTGTCACCTTCCTATATATTTGTCTATCTGCCTACCTACCTAACCTACCTACCTACCTAAGATAGAAAAGCCTTCTCTTCCCTTAAGACTCCAGACTCTTCTCAGGTTCTGCAGGGTCCGATACTAGGACTCTTGATAAAGGCTAGTGTAGAGGAGGTCATTAACGGGCCTGACAACTTTCTACTCACGCCCTCCCCCCAAGCCTAGACCTCACATCAGCCCACCAAGAAGAAAAAGTCCGAGTCCTGGATCAACGCTGGCCCAAGGTGGCCAGGGAACAATGCAGAGTAAAGCCCCCAGTGCTCACCATTGGGGTAGGTTCACTCCCCCTAGTGGGAGAAACAGGGACCTAGCTATGAGCTCACTGCAGAGAAGAAAGAGTAAGAAGCCAGGCAGGAAAAAAAAAAAAAAGGGGGGGCTTAGGAGAAAGCAACGCATTCATAAGAAACCAGAAGTGTGAGGAAGGGGTTTTTCCCTCCAACAAAAACTATTATTTTTTTATTTAATGTAACAAGGCACCACGCGATTGGTGTGGGTGTTTACAAATGTAAGCACCTTTACAGAAAAGAAGTTAATGATCACTAAACTCTCCTTCTTGTCTTGCCAAGTTTACACCAGAACTTTGCCACCCTGCATCCGTATTTCATTTTGATTTTCTCCTGAGCCACGTGTACAAACTGTCCTCCATTCCTGCTTCTGTATTTGACATGATTTCAGACCCATGTTTTTAAAATGTTTATTTACTTTTTGAGAGAGAGAGAGAGCGAGAGAAGGGCAGAGAGAGAGACACACACAGAATCCGAAGCAGGCTTCAGGCTCCAAGCTGTCAGCACAGAGCCCGACACGGGGCTGGAACCCACAAACTGCAAGATCACGACCTGAGCCGAAGTCAGTGGCTTAACCGACTGAACCATCCAGGTGTCCCCAGACCCATTTTTTAATGTCTGGGCATCACCCACATGGTCATTTCATTTGCGTTTCTTTCCTTCCCAGCAAGTATCTGCATCTCACAAGTGGCCTGTGGAACACTTCCATTTGTTTGTACAAATACTCTTCGTTCTTGGAAGAGTCGGTCTTTTATTAGCCGTGTTTGGCTCATGTTTCTCCACGACACTGCTCTTTTTCTTACATTTGGTGTATAGCTTTTTATTTTGCAGATTGAAAATCAAAAAGTTTTGTGAGTCAGTCAAAAGCTCTCCATCTGGCTTCCCTCTTACACAATCTGAATAAATAAATGTGTGTGCATATTTATTTCTACTATTCTAGTTTTGAAGTTTTCTTTTTTTCATCCATGTGAAATGTGTTGCCATAATGGTTCAGTGTATAGGTATAAAGCAATTCTTTATTAAGTATGCTCCGTGCCTAGCATGGAACCCAGCACAGGACTTGAACTCATGACCCAGAGATCAAGACCTGAGCTGAGATCAAGAGTTGGACGCTTAACGGACTGAGCCACCAAGACGTCCTATAAAGCAATGTTTTTACACTCAGAGTCAACTCTTATTTATTAAGTAAAGATAAGATGTCTTATCCAACTAGAAATACATTTTTAAAAATTTTGCTTAATGTTTATTTTTGAGAGAGAGACAGAGCGTGAACAGGGGAGGGGCAGAGAGAGAGGGAGACACAGAATCCGAAACAGGCTCCAGGCTCTGAGCTGTCAGCACAGAACCCAATGCGGGGCTCGAACTCGTGGACAGCGAGATCATGACCTGAGCTGAAGTCGGATGCTTAACCGGCCCAAAAACAAAAAAAAAACATTTTTTAATGCATCTTTTGAACCAGTCCTCTGGAAGACAACTTTTACATAAATCTTACTTTCAGAACAGTAAAGAAAAATTCCACGTGAGAGGAAATCCTCCTGAAATCTGTGGCCTCCTGGGTTCTGAGCACAGGTCTTCTGTCTCCTTTCTGCCCCTTCATCTACTTCTCAGGGTTTGACTGCACTCTCGCTCCTTTGTCCCACCTTGGATGCTGGTTCCTCATTGCACCTGCGTTTCTGCATTTCTTTGTGTTCTTTTTAGCAATTGACCCCATGCCTGGCTTATGGGAGGGGAGGCAGGGCGGGCTGTGGTAAAGCTCCAGGGCTTGGGCGGGGGGGGGGGGGGGGGGGGGGGGGACGCAGACGGGGCAAGGGTTTCTAAAGTACCATAAGGAGCTGAAAGCCAATTTCTGCCTTACAAGGTCGTGCTGAGCGTTTGCAGTGTCTGGTTTCTGCTGCGTGTTG
Organism: Panthera onca; assembly: GCF_046562875.1. Classification (NCBI taxonomy): domain Eukaryota; kingdom Metazoa; phylum Chordata; class Mammalia; order Carnivora; family Felidae; genus Panthera; species Panthera onca. Next base: position 15,544,333 of record NC_138343.1, on the reverse strand, counting down.
TTAATTACAGACTCTCGACAGATGTTTGTCAACTGAATGAATTCATTCACTGACCCCTCTCCCTTCACTCTCCTTGATTTGGTGGTTAACCTGACTCTATCAGCACCTTCCTTTCTTAGGTCTCACAAGCGGAAGAGGAGAATACGGCTGGCACAGTTTCCGTGGCCAGTTCTGTACCTTAGACCCACTGCTTTCTGTGTCTCATCTTTCAAGATTTATGACCTTGACTTGCACTCACGTCTGCCTTATTCTCTCTGCCACTTCTGTGACCTGATTTTCCCTTGTTAAATATGTTCGCATCTGGCTCACATTTTTTTTTTAATTTTTTTTTTCAACGTTTTTAATTTATTTTTGGGACAGAGAGAGACAGAGCATGAATGGGGGAGGGGCAGAGAGAGAGGGAGACACAGAATCGGAAACAGGCTCCAGGCTCCGAGCCATCAGCCCAGAGCCTGACGCGGGGCTCGAACTCACGGACCGCGAGATCGTGACCTGGCTGAAGTCGGACGCTTAACCGACTGCGCCACCCAGGCGCCCCCTGGCTCACATTTTAACTTTCCACTCTGCCTTCCTGCTCTCCGCAATCCCATATTCCTTTGTGACAAGTTCATATTCATGATCCATGGTTAGACAATGCAGCCTCCTGCTTTCTTGTCCTCTTTGCGGTTTACCAACAGCCTCTCTTCCCCATTTGCCGCATAGACAGCATTTCCTGCCCTTGGGGCATCGTGACAAGGCGCTGTTGTCATTCCAGGCTCCTTTGCCTGATTCCTAACCTCCAGTCGTCTCCAAGAGTGGAACCCTGACCACCAAAGCAGCTCCAGCATCCCCCAAGAACTTGCTAGAGGTGCATACCCTCCATCCCACCCCAAACCTTCTGGCTCAGAAACTCTGGGGGCGGAGTCTAGCCACCTGCTTTAGCCTGCCTCCAGAAAACCGCTGATGCCGGAGAAGCACCGCCTCGACCCCTCTGGTCTCATGCGCCTTCCACCTTCTCCCTGTTCACACTCCTCATTCTGGTAGGAAACTGCTGGGCACTTGTTGTGGGCCATTTTGAAGACCATTATTACAGATAATTTTAGATCATGTAAAACATCAAAATAATTTCTAACATTCTATAGAGCAATGTAATTTCTAATATTATTTCTAATATCTAATATTAGTATAAGGAGCAAACTTTTTCTCATCCATGATAACAAGAGACAGTGATGTTCTGAATAGGGGTACCTGGATGGCTCCGTCGGTCAAGAGTCTGACCCTTGATTTCGGCTCAGATCTTGATCTCATGGTTCATGAGTTTGAGCCCTGCATTAGTGCAGAGCCTGCTTGAGATTCTCTCCCTCTCTCTCTCTCTCTCTCTCTCTCTCTCTCTCTGCCCCTCCCTTGCTCACTCGCTCACTGTCTGTCTCCCTCAAAATAAACAAACATGAAAAAATTTAAATAGATGAAGGTACGAATAATCCACAAGACTCCTGTTACTCAGGAGGGTTATGTTCTTTCTAAAAAAGAAAAACACTTTTTCTAATAATGCTAATTAAAAGGGCCAGTAAAGAGACTAATAAATAGTGCTGGTAAATAGAAAGGACATGGAGAGTTATATATTCTTCAAACTAATCAAATTTGGAATTACTGAACATTAGGAATTCCCAGCTAGATATTGAGATATTAATACACATAAATTTCATCTATTGGGATCTCTCCTAAAAGGAGAGACTTCCTTTTTCTTTTTTTTTTTTTTTTGAGGTTTATATTGTTTTACTTCTGAATGCTTCTTTACAATTTAACCTTTTTAAAACAATGATTTGTGGGGCGCCTGGGTGGCTCAATCGGTTAAGCGTCCGACTTCGGCTCAGGTCATGATCTCGCGGTCCGTGAGTTCCAGCCCCGCGTCAGGCTCTGTGCTGACAGCTCAGAGCCTGGAGACTGTTTCGGATTCTGTGTCTCCCTCTCTCTGCCCCTCCCCCGTTCATGCTCTGTCTCTCTCTGTCTCAAAAATAAATAAACGTTAAAAAAAAAAAATTAAAAAAAAAACATGATTTGTATCATTTAATGAAAAACCATTTTTTAAATTTAAATTCAAGTTAGTTAAAATGCAGTGTAGTCTTGGCTTCAGGAGTAGAACCCAGTAATTCGGGGTGCCTGGGTGGCTCAGTTGGTTGTGTGTCCAGCTTTAGCTCAGGTCATGATCTCATGGTTTGTGAGTTCGAGCCCCGCATCAGGCTCTGTGCTGACAGTTTGGAGCCTAGAGCCTGCTTCAGATTCTGTGTCTCCCTCTCTCTCTGCCCCAACCTCCCCCACCCCCCCAAAAAAAAAATGCATTTAAGAGGGGAAAAAAAAAGGAGCCTGGGGATTCATCTCTTACATATGACACCCAGTGCTCAGAAACTTCTTACTAGTCATGGCTCCGGAGGCAAAGGAAATAAAAGCAAAAGTGAACTCTTGGGAACTCCTCAAGACAAAAAGCTTCTGCACAGCGAAGGAAACAATATTTTTCCTTTTTTTTTTTTTTTTAAGTAGGCTCCACACCTAGCAAGGAGCCCAACATGGGGCTTGAACTCATGACCCTGAGATCAACACCTGAGCTGAGATCAAAAGTCAGAGACATTCAACTGACTGAGCCACACAAGCACCCCTACTAGTGGAGAATTCTAATGACAGAAAAGACTTTATGCAGGGAGGTTTCTTCTTATCATAAAACACTAGAAATCCCTTTACGACCAGCCATAGGGAGATTGCTAAATAAATGCCAGTTTATTCATCCAATATAATCAGCAAGATGATAATTATGCAAATTAGAATGCTTATAATAGTAAAAAAAAAAAAGGACAAAATCTGATGCATGGTAAGATTACAACTATGAAAAATATGTACAGAAGAATAAACTGTATCTGTTAGGGTGGTGATATGATCAATGTCTTATTTCTATTTTCTCTATTTTTAATTTTTTTAGTGGAAATGCATATTTGGAAATTATGACAGTGGAAGTCCCAAGATCGTTCCCTCTCCAAAGTGGTTTGGGCCTTTGTGACTTAGCAAAGGTACCTTTAATCTATGGGGACCTAAAGTTTTGGAGAGTTGTTGTGTCCCAAGGAGTGCTTCTCCGTTAACCAGCCACGCCTCCAGCACTAAGCCACCTGCCTTGATGAAACTGAGATTCAGAGAGTCTAAGGAATCCAGTTATGTTGTGTCTTTTCCCCACTTCTGTTTCTATGGTTCTTTTTATCTGCTACAAAGGAACAGCAGTCATTTGATTCCACTGTTGTCCCAAAGAAGCAGAACTTGGCAATAGCACTGAAACCCCTCCTCCTCCGGTTGTCATACCCAGGACTTTCATTACACTGGGAGCATCAGAAGTCCAAGTGGTTTCCTAGAGATGCGTTCAACCGAATGGCAGCCGCGTCACTCATTATTCCACCACCTGGGAACCCAAAGCAGTCCTACTTCCCACGGCATTGGTGTGAACATGCTACATTAAAGCATGTTAAGGGGACTGGGGACCATCCCCTATGGGACGGCAATGCGTTAACTCACCCCGCAGCCCTTCCCTCCTGAAGACTCTCGGTTCAGCTGTGTACTTCCCATGGCCTTGGCCCTACCGTCTGCACTGCTCTTCTCTCATTAAGGAGGAGTAGCCATCATTTGTTAATTACAATGATACTAACTACTCTACCATTCAGGGCATACAGAACGGCCAAATGAAAAAGAAAGGCGGAGGGGAGAGCCCCACAATCTTAAAGCATGTCGGTGCAATCATCTGCTTTGGGTGATTTTTTGGTATCCTGTGTTTTTCTACATTTATCCAAGATTCAGGTCAAATACCCTATGTCCTTGAACCGTATGCTGCTGAAACCTTTCTGTCTGTAGATTACATTGTTGAATGTACATTTCATCAGGCCAATTCTAACCCGGGGGGAAGGGGGCAGGCAAGACTCCTTCACCACCGCATATTGTTGCGTATAAAAATCAAGCCTTGGGAGGAACATGGCCAAAGAAAAGGATTTATTGATACAAGATTAACCTTGGAGTCACTTCGCTGTTTCATTTCTACAAGTAAATCATCTTTTTTGCAGTTGTAAGGCAGGTCATTGCTTCGCGGGTTTCTGTGTTTCTGACTAAGCATAACTTAACAGCCTTTCATCTGGATGTTTATTCATCTTACTGGAACAGCTTTCAGTCCTTTTTAAAAATTAATTTGACTTTAATGCCTAGTTATTTAGGACTCCCCTGGGCCAGGATGAAATCACGCTGGGGGAATTTTGATTTGACAAATGGCCATTGTGCGGGAGCCTTTGATCCTCAACCATGTGTTAACTGGCTGCCTGCCCCTTGCTTTGAGGGAGCTTAAAGCAAGATCAAAATCTGCTCACCCCCAAGGTGTGATCACTGGTGGACACTGGGAGAACTGGGGCACTTCCCAGCATCCTTAGGTCACTGCCGCCTTGTAGTTTGGTCTGAAGCCCTCTGAGTGGTCACCACTCTATCCCTTGTAAGGTTAGAAGAAGGTGGGACCCTCCCACCAGCCAGTGAGGATTGGTCTCTATTGTCAGGAGGCGAGCCTGGGGGGGGGAGTTTTGAGCCCTTCCAAACATTTATCTACCTGGAGAAATGGGGTGTCAGCAGGAGGAAAGAGAAAAAAAAGGATGAATTTTGCTTAGAGCCTTAGAGAACCCATTCTTCTGGTATTGAGTGGTATAGAAAGCCCTTTGTTCCCTAAAGTAGGAATTCTTATTCCTGGTTTTCCAGTCTCTGAGGCCTGCTCAGTTTTTCCAGGCTTTCCAAAATTATGAAGAAAAGTATATTTTAATTCACTTGCATTAAAAAAAAAAAAACATACTAAGTACGGTGATTATGGTTAGAAAGATGGAGAAGCACGCAGGCAATTTGCTAGAGGTCACCGGAAATTGCTGCCCTCGTGGTCAGATGCCAGAGGTCTAAAATTAAAATGAGGGTCTGCAAAGCAAAAGAACAAGTGTAGATTTGCATCCTGCCCTTGGTAAAGATTGTTCAGAAACGTTTAGACTCAACTAGCAGATTCTAAATGTCGCCCTTCCCCGGGAGGCAGGCACTGTCTCACTGCGCAGTCTCCTTCTCGCACTTGCAGACGGGGAGCTCTCCATATCCAATGAAGAGGATTCCCTGGAAAACGGACAGTCCCTGAGCTCCAGCCAGCTGTCTCTGCCTGCCCTGTCCGAAATGGAGCCGGTCCCGATGCCCAGGGATCCCTGCTCATACGAGGTGCTCCAACCTTCAGACATCATGGATGGGACAGGTAAGGCCCTTGGTAGAGTTGCAGAACAGGTCCCCAGCATGTGGCGTTAGGGGCCTGTAGCCTGGCCGGACTTGGGGTTCTTTTTGAGCCACCTTGAGCATAAGAATCTCCTGGAGATGAGGACAAAACGGCCCCATCAGGACCTATGTACACTTACTGTCCGTCCTATGGTTTTTCAAAACCTTTTTTGTAATCTTAATCCCTCCCCAAAAGACATCCCCTTTGTGATACGGAGGATTTAAAACGTCAGTGGTTTGTTTCTAACACTCGTTTCCGTTAAGCTCAGCGAAGGAATCCTATACTTGGGCACGGTTCCTACCTAGGTCACGTTTGTAAAGCCCTAGCACGACCTTTAATCCCAGGCTCAGTATACAGCCCAGCTACTGACTCTATTACCATACACAGTCAATGTGTTAATTGGCTATTCGATTGTATGCAATTGACTGGTTAACTCGCATGCTGCTGACAGATGATGTTTGGTACCATTGACTGTCACTCGTTCTGTGGTCCAAAGCCCTCTGAGTGGTCAGTACCTCCTCCCTGAGAAGGTGTGCAGAAGGTGAGACCCTCCCGGCAGCCAGTGAGGACTGTTCTCAGGAGGCGAGCCTGGCGGAGGGACCTCTTGGAATCTCCGGAGTGTGGCTAGGAAGGCCATATCCTTTTTCCACAGCACAGGCGAAGTCTGCCATCAGCACAGCTCCGATGGGAGCAAGAGAGAGCTGGTGTCCCAGAGTCCACGCCAGGCTTCACCTTGGGACCTGCTGAGTCATGGCTCCATCGGTGTGTCCGATGCTGACAATAATGGCGTCCCTTGCGAGAGGGGGAAAACCAGGGGCTTGTGAGGGTCACTTGCAGGGCTTTGATGCGGCAGGGGACACTGAGTCACATTCCCCCCAGGCTGAGGAGAGCTTTCCAACTGTAGCAGTGATTGTGTCTCTGATCCAGCCTTCCTGGTGACATGGGAATCACACAGAGTTGACTGTTACAGGGCAATCTGTCATCTCACTGAAATCAGAGTTTTGGTCTCACTGGCCAGGCTGCCATCACGGGATGAAGGCCCCGTGCTGACCCCCCGGGACAGCTCTTAACTGGAGCCAGTCGGGGTCTCCCGTGGCGGAAAGGAAGAGTGACGCCCGATGCGGAGCAAAGAGAAAGAGGGAAAACCATGTAAGAAGGCCACAGTTCTGGCAAGTGAGAGGAGAGAGGAAGCGGGGAGACAGAAAGGCGTTCCCTTGGTGCAGTCTCTGCCTCATCGAGGTTCAGGGGAGCCCCTAAAACTGCAAGGTGCCTACAAGGCTCCGGAGTCGGGGGGGAACAGCCACCCCAGGCCTGTGGGGACGCCTGGCCTGGCGTCAGCCTCTAGGCTGTCTTCGTTCCTTGGCGTCCCACACGCCGGGAGACCCAGTGGGCAAAAACCAGACCCCAGCATCGACTCTCTCTCTTCCTCCCAGAAGAGGGCAAACAGGCCCAAAGGAAGATGCCAGCATTGGTTTGGTTCATTCAGATGGGGCTCTTTGTCCCTGGTCCGCTGCACCTGCCATCTGTTGATGGTGGCTGTGGCCCCATGAGTCACACTTCAGAGCACTCACAGAATTTGTGGCATAAACGCCCAGATGGAAGCGGTGAAGCTTAGGATAGTTCTGAGAAAATGTCCTCTGGCTTCCCCTCCCGCCCTCCTGCCTCTGCCTTTCTGCCTTTGCCTCCCCGATGTGTCCCTCCACCCACCCCACCCCCTCGCTTTACCCTTCAACTCTCCGCCCGTACGTGACAACGTGGAACGGGTGCTCTGCTGTGTTGGTCACCCACGTCCCTGTCCTGTGTGCCCCCGCCGGTCCCACCTGCGCTGCGTTTGTGTAATGTCACCTGTGTGTCATGTGGTTGTCCCCTCAGTGTCTGAAGAGAGTCCCTCTGCCAGTGAGTCTGGAGCCCTCCTGTCCCAAGATCCTTCAGCCAAACCAGTGCTGCTACTGCCCCCCAAAAAACCTGCTGCTTTCTCTGGAGACCATGAGGAGACCCCAGTGAAGCAGCTGTCCCTTCTCAAGCAGCCCCCCGCCCTGCCTCCCAAACCCAGTGCCAGGATTGCCAACCACATAACAGGTGAGTCAAGATGTCTTCTGGAAGCGTCCAGCCCTGCCTTCCCTTCATGGGATGATCTCTCGCGCTCTCTCTCTCTTCTTATCTGAGGCCCGTTGCGCCTCTTCGGTGAGGTTGCTCTGTGGGGCGTTTGGGTGTTTCCACGTCCACGCGGTCACGACCTGGGTTTGTGTGTTTCCGTCAAGAAGCATTCGACGTGCACCCTGCTGGCCATATGCCAAGAGCCTTCGTCATGTGTACCTGTGAATATGTGCATTGGTATTTGTGTGACTGATTCACGATTATGTGCCCGTCGAAGTGAATTAGCCTCAATGTCAAAATCTTGGCAAAGACGAAGCGCAGTACCTCGTTCCCTTCATAATGAGTTTGCCAAAGCTTTCAATTTTTTTTGTCTCTAAATTATTGATCTGAAGCCCAGCCTATTTCCTTTATTAAAATTCATGTCTGTATTGTTTGTTCTGTTAAACAAAAACAAAAAAAGGCAATCTACAAAGTATGGTGGGAAGTACTCTTCCAAGAAGAATGCGTTCGGGAACGTTGTCCTAAGATGCTTTTTATATATTCATGTTTAAAGTGTTGGTGAATGTCCCCCCAGTTACTAAATTGGGCATCACAGGATGTGCTAGTGATTGGGCATCTAGTAAGGACTGCATTGCACATGAACGTGAATGGGATACTGCTTTCTGATTTAAAGTTGCAGCTTTTAAATTAAAGAGTAAAGATTTCAGGGGGGTGTTCCTCCAGCCTGGACAGTAATGCCAACCTGATCGGCTGCCTTTTTGCGATGAGTCTGGTGCTTTTCGAAATAGTTTCTGATTGATCTCTGTACATTTTTGTGAGATGTGATGGGGATGGAGGTAGGGAAGAATAGTCACCTGGTTTACAATAGAAAAGCTGATTGTTTAAGAAAAATCGGTGCCGTTAAGAAAAATCCTGCCATTGCAGGAATTCTGCAAGAGAAGTATGCCTAGACCCCGTGCTTCCTAACTCCTAGTCCAGGAAATGAAAGCTATTTCTGTGATAGAAAGGTGTCGAGTCCCAATTAAACACAGGGTTGAGTCAGACTACTCTATCAACGTACTAAGTCAGATGTTTGTGGTTTCAAAGAGCAGATTTCCATTTAAAGGAACCATTCCATTCAACACCTCAGTAACACCTTAGCCCAGTGTCCCAAAAGGTAAATGCATAGAAACCCACAAAGGAGAAGATACCCTCATAAGTTTCCCCCCGAGAGAGAACCACTGTCCATTCATCTGTCTGTCTAATAAAAACCAAATGCCTCTTCTACATCATCTCTTATCATCAGCTTTTTACACATGGCATGATCTCTTGTGAACTGGTTGTCCTGTTCGTAAATACTCCACAATATGGTGTCGTTAGCTGCTCGGCGTGCAGTGGGATTTGCTTGTCCGGCCCTCATGGGCTCTCCCATCATCTGTTGTAAAAATCACAGCAGTGAACATCCTCAGCAGCATACATAGCTTTATAAGCACCCGAATTTCTCCTGATTTATTTCTAGAATTAGAATTACTGATTCTAAATCTAGAAGTCAATGGTGTGGCTCTTAAGAGCTAGCAGCTTTTGAAGGTTTTGATGCCAAATTTCCCTGAAGATTAAATATGGCAAAATAAACTCCTGCCTATAGTTCCTATTTATTCACCACACTTCTAGGTGGAACATTGTGCTAGGTATCAAAGCAGATGCAAGTGAATGAAAGTTTAGTGGATCTGTATGTACACACGTGTATGTGTGTGTATGGACACACACACACACACACATACACACACACAGTAGGGTGCTGAAATAACTACTGTCAGGAGTATCCTTTGGAGTTCAATGTGATCTGAGAAAAGGGCATAGAAAGGCTGACGCTTGAGCTGACCCTTCAAGCATGAAGGGCATTTATAGAGAATGAGGCGAGAACATTCCAGAGAAAAAAGGCCCTGGTCAGAGACCCAGAGATGGCAAGTGCTTCGGGTCTGTGATGAGGTGGCCAAGCTGGGGCAGAGGGTCCTTCTCAGGACGTATTGAGAAAGGGCTCCCTAGGTAAGGCATATGAGCATTTAGATTTTGTTCCCCCTGGCAGTGGAAAGCCTTTGGAGGTTTTTGAGCAGGGGAGAGATGTGACAGTGATTCGCCTTTAGAAAGCCTTCCTGGGTCACCGTGTAGAATGAACAGGAGAAAGCTGAAAGCCTAAAAAGGCCAGCCCTGTGCCTCGTTCTCCGGCATCACTAGTTGAATTCGACTGAGTAATTTGAACCAGGGAGACTATGGAAAAAGCTGTTCTTGTTTCTGAAATTGAGCTCACAAGCACTTGGCCGATCACAGCAGGAGGAGAGAGAACAGTGGGTAAGACATTTTAAAAGAAGAATTGACAGCTTCTTAACCAGCAACAGCCTCTAATTTATTTAGTTATCTGATTAGTGAAGGCACCCTTCATTCATTCACAGCTTCAGCCATGAGCGGTGAACTTGGGTGGCTTGATATCCGCAGGACTCTTGATCTATGAGCCACTGAAGATATCTGAAATTAGCCCAATCTCTCTGGCTTCCCGCATCCCTTCCCAAGGAGAGAGGACTCATCTACTCTCTATAAACCTCCCCTCCGCATAGCTAGGATCAAATGGATAAAAATACTTAAGGGCTAATAATCCTTACCGCGTTGTATCTGGTAGCTTCTTAAATATGAGGCAGACAAGACAGGTGGAGATGCTTGTGGGCTGGAAGCCTGGTGCTGGCCTTTTGGGCTTAAACTCAAGCAGACATGCTTAATTTTTGTAAGTGAACAATCAGTCATAATGAATCTGCATCACCATGAGGCAGCTACATTAACCCTGTTCTGTTACTAATTACTCTAGAGACATCTGGGCTATATCAGAAGGAATTAATAAACCAGGAATGATAGAACTCTAAACTGAGACTTAGAAGTGGTAGCATGTTCTTACTGTCTGTTGCTCCGTTGACATTCTTGAAAGGCAACGCAGGACAGCTTGAAAGACACCAAGCATGATTAATAGAGAGCGACAGTGGTTAATGGCCCGGTAGGATACTAGAGGAGGAAGCATGAGCCTGACCTGGAGCTGCTTCCAAGTATACGATCAGACAAAGACGAGCAGAAACATCTCTCCTTTGTCATTTGCTTGCTTCGACTTCATCTGGAAAACCATTATAAACTTGGAGACTTTCTCATGAGTTTTCTCAGTTCTCCAGCAAGTAGGGAGAGCCTTTTTGCTCTCCCAGACTGTCTTCTTCCATCATCATCTTCTTCCTTCTTATCTTCTCCAACAGCAGCGTGCACAGTGGCTTGTAAGACAGGGGCACCAGATTCCTTTCCATTCTGGAAGCACAGCGCGTAGCAGAGCTGGTTGCATAAGGCATATGATCTGAAATGAGTGAGCCTCAAATGCATCCTTCTTGGAATGATGGCGAGCCCCAGAGGAAAAGGGTCGGTTGAGGCAAAAACAAACAACAACAACAACAACAACAACAACAAAACCCACTGCTGTCTCCTATGTTTCTAAGTCTTCATCAATCATCTCTCTAACCATCCTGGCTCCAGGAGTCAGATACGAAACACTGCATGAATAATTCATGACTCTGCATAAGGTACCTGTGATTAGGTACCCCCGTAGGTGCCATTTGTGTGAAGCATAATCAACTAATGTAAGAGCTGGACTTCACAGTCAGGCATTCACCCTTGGGTGATAAAAATGGCAGCTGCCATTTTTTGAGAACTTGATGACATACCATTTAGTGCTGTGGAGTCGATACTGTGATCATTATTCTCTCTTTTTCCTGGGGGAGGAAAATGAAATTCGATTAAGTTGAAGGACTCAGTCATGGTTACATAGGTACTAAGTGCCAGAGATGGACTCAACCCACTTTGTTTTACTCTGGAGTTCTTACTTCCAACCACGAGTTTCTACCGCACTAAGCTACCTATGCTTAAAATGCAAAATAAGAGAATCATGAGCTTCCTTTGCACGTTTTTGCCTTGTGTGTTTCCGCCTGTTTAAGAAAATTGGCTTCTTTATTTGCATAACTCAAAGACAAAAATGTATCCAGTCTTTCAAACGTAAGTCATACTCTCAAGGCACTGGATTATAAAGCGGAGGACCCGAATGCATGCAGTTGGGTTGGGTTTAGAAGAACGTGCTAGAAACAGACAGTCCATAAGAATCAAGAACGGTGCAAATGGCACGGGAGCATTTGGCCACAATTGGAGACTGGCAATTTGGCAAAGAAAGGGAGGCATTGCTGATCCTTAAAAAGAAGTCCTTCTGCTAACGTGAACCTGCCCAGGCTTCTTTGCATTGTCTTTAGACCCTGAAATACAAGGAAACTTCTGGTGGTTGATGGCCAGTTTCAACATTCTGAAGGTTTTGCAACTGCAGATGTACCTGGCAGGTGACCTCCGTGCCTTGTGGTATTCCTCAGCTTTATACTCGTCTAATGAGAATCTTCTATCCAGAGCTTGTCACCCCAAAACCAACATTCCTGTCTTAGCTGTCTCTCTAGTTTTGTGGACACTGCCCATGGCGGACTCTTCTGCAATCACATCCTCATGGTGATTTTGTTGTTCCTCCCTAGCTGTCTCATCCTCTGTCCCCATTTCTCTCCAGCACCCCACCCCACCCCACTCTACCCCACCCTACCTCCTACTCTCCAGCCCTACAATATCATATACTTTTGCTTCTATCCTTGCCTCCCCTCCCTGCCTTCTACTCTGAAGGCACAAGAAGAGTTGTGAATGGACCCCTGTGACCTTGAACCTCATCTCTGCCTTAAATGGAAAACATCAACTGTAACCCAGAAGCCTCAGAAAGAGGTTTAAGGTTCATTCTCTTGATAGCTAATACCGTGAGGCATGGGAAATACACCCAATATACTCTTGGTTTCCCTTTCTTAAAATGTAGAAATTCCTTCCTGGTGCCTATGAGGACTTCCTATTAATAAAAACATGTTTTAAAGGGTGCTTTCTGCTCTGACCTCTGTGATCAGCATGAAGATTACAGCGAAACACTTTTCTTTTTCATGTAGCACCGTTAGGTTAGAGATTTAATTCACTTGGCACTTTTTTTCTTTTTGTAGTGAAAACATAATGTAAAATTTACCTTCTTGGGGCACCCGGGTGGCTCAGTCAGTTAAGCGTCCAACTCTTGATTTCGGCTCAGGTCACGATCTCGCGGTTTGTGAGTTCGAGCCCCGCTTTGGACTCTGTACTGACAGCTCAGAGCCTGCTTGGGATGTTCTCCCTCTCCCTCTCTCTCTCTGTTGCCCCCTCCTCCCCCCACCTTGTGCTCTCTCCCTCTCTCCCAAAGTAAACAAATAAACTTTAAAAAAAAGTACCTTCTTAACAGTTTGTAGGTATGCAACTCCGTAATGTTAACTGCATTCACAGTGTTGGGCGGCAGATTTCCCGAACTTCTTCATCTTGTGAAATTCAAGCTCTGTACCTATGAAACAACTCCCCTTTTTCTCTCCTCCCCGCTTAGCCCCTGATGACTGCCATTTTACTTCTTGTTTCTCTGAGTCGGAGCTACCTTCTAAAAGTGGAATCAGACGGTGCTTGTCTTTTTGTTAGAGGCTTATTTCACTTTGCATAATGTCCTCAAGGTTCATCCGTGCTGCAGCACGTGATCAGATGTCCTTCCTTCGTAAGGCTGAATGCCACGTGCGTTTTGAGCGCCCACCATGTGCCTGTTCTTCCAGCCTTAGTTTAATTTATGAGCAGTGTTCCCTCATCAGCTGTCGGGGTCGTAGGCAGTTAGAAGCTACAGAAGGTGTTTAATACGAAGACGTGATGGCATGGTACTAAAGAAATTCAAACAGCAAGAGACCGACGCCTTTGGAAAGACTCAGAAAAAGCAGGATAGCATCATCAGGGAGGGGGTATTTAAAACAGGCCTTAAAGATGAGTACAGTTTTGCCGGGTAGGGATAGGAAAGGAGGTCTTGGTAAATGAAGTAACGTACACAGAGGCACCTACGTCTGAGGCATAATATGTTCGAGAAATAGGGCGCCTGGGTGGCTCAGTCGGTTGAGCGTCTGACTCTTGGTTTTGGCTCAGGTCACGATCTCCCTGTTCGCGGGATGGCGCCCTGTGTCCAGCTCTGTGCTGACGGTGCACAGCCCGCTTGGGATTCCCTCTCTCCCTCTCTCTGCCCCTCCCCTGCTTATGCTCTCAAAATAAATTAAAAAAAAAAAAAAAAAAAAAAGGCAAATAGCCCAGCGTGGCAAGAGTGCAGGCTTCTTGTAGTGAAGCCAAGATCAGGCCAGAAGTGGGTCGAAGGGAAGCTGTGGAAAGCCTCGAATGCCATGATGAAGGATTTAACTTTGGAGGACAAAGTGGGGCACGTTTTGTGGGCATTTAGCGGCGATTGCTTGATTTCAACCAAACCTGCCTCTTCGATGTTCTCCTGGATTCGATGGACAATAATGCTGCGGGATGCATTCACAGCTGGATGCACACATGAAGGCGGGAGATGGCCATCGTCAACCTGAAATTGCGAAAGGCCCCCAGCGGCTGCCCCTGCTGGTTCTTCCTCTTGAACACTGGTTCAGGGTCCAGGGGGCAGTCTGAGAGTGGGGTTGTAGTCGGGCTCGTTCCCCGCCGCGTCCTCGGCTAGCACCAAGCATCCCCAGGACAGGAGGGCTTGTGAGGGAGAGAGCCGCCTGTAGCTGAGGCCTTGAAGGAGAAGCTGGGTGACCATTTGCCCACAAGTTCCTAGCAGGATACTTGTTCTCGGGCTCTGGGTGGTGCCGTAAACCAAATCTGATATTCATGCTTCGATAGTGCCTGAAGGAACCGTGATACCTACATGGACAAGTGAAAGAACATGACAGCCATCCATCAGTCAAACTTGGGGTCCAGACCTGGGTGCCATAGAGCACGCTGGGAGTTTCAAGGGAAAATGGGGAGGCCCTGGTAGACCACCGACTGCGGGTAGGTAGACCAGCCACCCCCATCACTGTAAATGCAAGAAATCAGAGTGTGACCCCCCCCCCCCCAAAATGAATCCATATCATGCCTCAGGTAGATGCAGGGCTGGGGAGGAAGTGCAGCCATCCGTAGGTTGCCTTTATAATACCTAGGGATCTAGCTTGAACGTATTTGTACCTTCTCCGTGAATGTTCTGCCCCTTCCTAGCTCCCTAGGGTCTATGCAGTATTTCATTTTATGCGAGCTCAGTGAACGACTTCGAAACATCATAGATCTTCCCCTTGGTTCCAGGGTTCTGAGATCAGATGAGCATATTTGTGCTTGCTTTCATGACTTTGTGATTTTGAGACTTTGGTCGGACCCTCCCAGCTTTTGCCGGGATGGTCACAAATAGCAGTCTTCCCGGGAGGGACTGTCAGACCCATCTCTGGAACCTTCTCATTTCCCTTTGTGCCTGTCTTGCAGAAGGCTTAGGTTCCACAGCTCAGTTATCAGTTGAATGGTGCTCTCCTCCCCCGGTCTCCCTAGGGGCAACAGGGCTCACCTGCATTGCTGCAAAAACAAACAGGATAATGTGCTTTTGTACAGATGATTTATAATTTCCCCCAAACCGCTGATCTCGTCAACAGGTGTTTGTTGTCGTGATTTATGGGACACCTACAATTCTAACTCCTTAAGAGCAGTTTGCTGGCAATGAATCGTGTAATTTCACTTTGAAAAAAATTGAATTTAATTTTTTTAATGTTTATTTACCTTTGAGAGAGAGAGAGAGAGAGAGAGAGAGAGAGAGAGCGGGAGGGAAGGGGCAGAGAGAGAGAGGGGAGACACAGAATCGGAAGCGGGCTCCAGGCTCCGAGCTGTCGGCACAGAGCCCGATGCGGGGCTCGAACGCACGAACTACGAGATCATGACCTGAGCTGAAGTCAGACACTTAACTGACTGAGCCGCCCAGGTGCCCCTAAAAAAATCTAATTTAATTGCATGCCCTACAAAGGTGGCCGGTGACCCAGCTGTGACCCCCACCCACTGCCCAGCATCTCCATCTCAGTGATGCATGTCCCTCCCTCCTTGTTGTCATCTGCCGTCCGGATGGTCTTTGGAAGGGGACAAATTTTAAAACAAAATGCTTTGTTGTAGAAAGTGACTCAGAAACAGAGTCAGGTGCTGGTGATGTGTATGCTATAATGGCCCTCAGTGTTAGGATTCTGGAAGGTCTCAGGACATCTTTGGCACGAGCATCAGGTGTTTATGGTCATGTCTGTGTGCTGGCCGGCTTGGGGGAGAGCAAGCCAGGCTTAGGGCATTTAACACAAGTCACTTCTCTGTTACTCGCTTCCCGTCACACCATCCCTCTTACCACAAGGAGTCGGGAGACCCGTTTTGCCTTTCCAGGCATCTGAGCAACGAAAAAGGCCTGGCAGCCTAAGAATCCCTAGGATGGTCTGAAGGAATTGACGGAACTCATCTGAGCACCTTTGTCTCAGCGTTGGAGCCAGAGGGAGTCTGATTCTGGGCTCTGTAATTCTGGATTCTCATTTAAATTCTAAGTACTCTTTCTAGAGGCTCTTTATGTTCTTGGGTGGAGTGTCTGTGTCTATAAAAGGAGATCAAAGACTCTGACCCGCTGAAACCAGGTGGCAAATGACCGAGCAACCGTTACCCCACCTCTGTCCACGCAGACGCTAAGAGCTACTCTCACGGACAAGCGCTCTAACGCGTCCTTGGTTATAAATGGGCTTCTCCAGCAGGTGTTAATAAAAAAGTGAGGAGAGAGGCTCGGGCTGTGTTCCTTTAGCCCAGACTGGTTCTGTTAGACACTCCGGTCCTGTGGCGTAAGAATGGACTGCAGAAGTCACCTGGGGTTTTCATTTCCTTGTCTGAAGTCGTAAGCCAGGGCGGTGTCGTGTTTGGAAATACAGCCTTCTTTTATGGCTCCGTGACACCCACAGTTGGAGTTTATTTTCCTTGCTCTCTGGAACTGGTTGATTTTGCTTTTTGCACTCCATCAGCATAGACAGGTTTATGAATATACTGCATCTCCATCAGTCGGGCTGCAGAGGACTCATCCATTTTGAAGGCAGCAAGCAGAGAGCTCCGTGCGTGCCCCAGCATCACCAGTCACAATCATCATTATAAATGCAGGAGCTAGAGTGGGTCCTCTGGCAACCCATAAACACCATGCATCCCATGGATGCAAAGTATTTTATTCAGCGAGGTGCTATCGAGGTAAAGGAGACCTTCTTGATCCCTGGATTTTTGGAGGTCAAGAGTCTGAATTCCACCCCCACCCCCATACACACACACACAAGGATTTGCTATCCTTCCCAGCTGCTGAACCACAGAGAGTCTGGATTCTGTCATTCCAGGTTCTGGGTTCTTTCCTGCCAGCCCTCAATGCCGATGCAGGGCAGCGCGTCTCAGGACAGCACCCTGAACCCCGATGGCTGTGCCTTTTTTTTCTTCCCACACCGCTTTGCCGCAAGCCCGGAAGGTTGCCGGGACGGTCCTTCCGAAGCTCTCGTTCCCGTTATTTGGTTCACTTGCAGCTGGGTTTTCGCCTACTGACTTAGAACCACCACACGTCAAGCCACCACACTCCCCGTTGCTGTCTTGGCTTCTCGCTTCCCACACCAGCCGGGCAGCATCAGGCCGAGGGGGACTCTCTCCCAGGGTTCAGCAAGTGCCCTGCAAGCAATGGGACAGAGGTATATGGCGGTCCTCAGATCACAGAGTGTGTCCGCCTCGTCCGACCCTCGCGGCAACCTGTGGGGAGAGGCAGAGAATGTATTGCTTTTTTAGAACCAACGAAGCCTGTATTTGGTGAACTCCTTTTACAGATCAAGGACTCAGCTGCACAGATTTCACACTCAGGCCCTCCGCTCACTGTTCAGGGACTTTGTAAAGTTATAGAAAGCTATTTTTAAACGTTGTAAAAAATTATAAAAAGGTGCCCTTTGGAAGAATGAATTCACAGAAGGTGGCCCCTTCCTCTGGGGGTGACTGCCCTTCCCAGGACAGGCCTCAGGCTGGATTTCAGCCCGCTGGTCCCCGTGAAGAAGCTGGGTAGACATTAAGGCGGGTTATGCTCCCTTTGTATAGATGAGCAAACTGAGGCTCAGAAAGGCTAACGTCTCAGGCAAAGTGACAGAGCTTCTTGGTCTTGGACCTGGGATTAAACTTCAGCTCTGCTGAGACCTGGGTGATTTCGCAGCCCTGCAAGAGAAGCCTCCCACCACCCCTGCTCAGCGCTCCGAGAGCAGGTGCAGGAGCAAAATGGCCCCCAGGGGGCCCTGCGCGGGTCCCATTTTGCACGAGGGAGCAGCCTCTTCGCAAAACGGTGGCTCTTAGAAGATAGCCTATCGGAGTTGTCAGGTGCAGAGTCCCCCGGGGACTTTGTCAAGACGCAGATTCTATTCAGAAGGCCTGGGCTGAGCCTGGGAATCTGCGTGTCCGACTCGCTCCCAAGAGTCACTGCCTCTGCCAGTCCACGGACTGCCCCCCCTTTGATTAGCAGAGCCTTTGCATAGGAGACCCTGTTAAGTTCTACCTTTTCCCGCTGCTCCGAAGACATGACGAGAAGGAAAACCAACAGATGTTTATGGAGCACCTGCTATGCCCTGGGCCCAGTTCCTGTCCCTGGCCAGGTGAGGAAACAGCCGCACCGAGCAGGATACAAGCAATGCGTCACTTGTCATATCTCCTGCAAGTAAAAATCGGCAACAAGTCAAGAAAAATGAAATGGACTGAACTGACTCTGTAGGAGAGGCCGTGACAAAGGGAAATACAGGACCCATGAGAGCCTAGTGATGGCACCTTAACCAACCTTGGGGGGAATAGATGAGCCCCTAAGGAAGCAGTTCTATAATGAAGACAATGATAGTGACCAGATTCATAGCTACTATTCATTATTGAGTACCAGGCACCGTGCTGCCCCGGGTACAAACTGATATTATGTAATTGGCTCAAGAAGCCTACGACCTACTAATTCCTCCCCATTTCATAGATTGGAAAACTGAAACAGAGCTGGATGAGTGTTTGATTTGACAGTTTATCTTCTGTGTTTAGCATGACGAATGCTGGAAGCGATTTAATGCCTCTGGCGGCTCTTTCTCAGGGTGGTCTCGACCGAGGTCACCGTGATCCGGGAGCTTCTCTGCAAAGCGGACTCCTGGACCCCACTGTAAACGTGCTGAATCTGATTCTGCAAGGGGGGCCCAGGAACCTGCCTCTCCCATACCTGCCTAGTGAAGTGGGTGACATCACTGCCTTGAGAAATTGGCCTCTTGGGAAGAAACCGTGAAGTCATGCAGGACGTCCCCAATCTATTCATCTCCGTCTGTCATCCTTGTCACAGAAATGCCAGTGGCTCATTAAACAGAAATGAGTACTGGGTATACGGCTCTTCATTTGTTTAGTAACTGCACACAGAAGCACACAGAGGGCGTATCACAAGCAGCAAGAAGGAGGCAAGAGGGATCTCGTGCACTGAATCAACTCGGTAGGAAAAGCGAGACATCTGATTAAGTATTTATTGCTTGAGACAAAATTTTGAAGACAGGTTCTTTAGGCAAACTTGTCTGAAATGTCCTTAAAGCATTCTAAAGCAAATAAAAGAGAAAAATTCACCCAGAAGGATATAGGAAATCTTTTCATCCCCGAGATGCTCAATGATAAGTGATTTTTATAAAGAGACAATTAAATGGGAAGTGCCATTAGACAAATCCGTTTAAAGACAAGTCCCTTAATTGCAGACGTTAGATTTAGGCACAGCTACTGGTGAGGTGAGTGGATCTCCGATAGTTTAGCTTTCAGTACTTTGGTCTCCTGCAGATTGGTCTTTTACTCTTTGTATGTTGGGGGCATAGAAATAGAACCTGGAGACCATGCCGCGGACCGGCCCAGGGGCCGGATGGACCCGATGCATCGTATCCCTGCCTCGGGCAGCACTGTGCTTCAAGCGGTTCGGCACCCTCAAATCAGTGGTTCTCCCCGATTCTTTCCTCTCACTCCCTGACTGGGGAGCACCTGGGAAGCAGCTAAACTCCAAACCCCTGGCTCAGAGATTCTCATTCAGCAGGTCAGAGGTGAAGCTTAGGGACCGCTTCAGTGGTGGGACCGCTGCAGGTGGTCCAAGAACTCTGCTTAAGAATGAGCGCCCTTTTGTGTTTCGTTTTCAGAGAACAGGGCAGGAGTAAGAAGTTGAGGGGTTTTCAAACATGGCTTGTAAAAAGTACACAGCGGGGCGCCCCGCACCCCGATAGAATCCCTGAGAAGGGCAGGCGGGTCGGCATCGGTATGAGGGTGACGCGCCCCTGGGGTTGAGGACCATGAGGCTGCAGGAGCCTGGGCTTCCCCACGCTCCGCTCTGGGCATCCCGTGGGGACAGCAGTAGCACATGTGGGAAGAGCCATCCAAATGCAGCTGGCCTTGACCAGTACAGAATCGGGCGGAATTAAACAGGGGTGCTGGCCATCAGGGCCGCGGGAGTTCGGGGCAGGAGAGGCCGCAACAGGGGATGTTGGGTCTTCAGTTGTGCTTTGAAGGGTGAATGCAATTTTGATCACCCCGCAGGAGCTGGGAGGGTGTTTTCGGGGGGCAGGTGTGACAAAAGCCCTGACTGAGGGTGAGCATGGTTCCTGAGAAACTCAGTGTGGAAACTTGGCCTGGCCAGGGAGCTGTAGGGCAGGAGGCACCGGCTGGGCTGGGCTGGGCTGGGCTGGATGACCCGTAGCACTGACTGGGGCAGGGAGTCCTAATGGGACCTCCGGCATGACACGTGCTGTAGGGAGATGCCCCTATGGGGTGCAGGTGGGTTACTGCTATCCACCCAGTAAGAGGAGTTGAGGCCCCAGACTGGTGCAGTGGCCAAGGGGGCGGAGAACACAGAAGTTTGCAGGGGACAGAAAGAGAAAGCCATAGACAGACACTCAGAATGGCAGACGACGTGCAGCTGGCTCCAGATCTGTTATGAGCAATGATGTGGTATTAAGATGTCGTAAAGATAGACAAACAGGCACTGAAACTTACTGAAGATCCAGGCTGCCTAGGCCCTCCTCACTTGTCTACCATGTTGGAGAAAGATGGGAATGGCAGAGCGAATTCACTGAAAGCTGATCATTCCAGCTGGTTTTACCCTTTTTCCCAATCTCCTCTCTTTATACCAGGTCTACGGAACTAAAAATTATCTTAAATAATTCATTTTCATTTGCCACACCTATTTAACTTATGACCGTGTAGAGTAAAACAACCGGAAAGGAGATGCAGGAAAAGAGAAGGGGTCCCCTGGGACCCCAGCATCTCCTTTCTTGAGCAATGAAAGTAACCCTGTTCGCTAGTTCGGTCATTACTTCCTTACCCGTTCTGACAGAATTCCTGGTGTTCCCTTGGCCATTTTCCTAGTGAAGAAACCAAGGAAGCTTTGCTGGAGTCGTGGTGACGGGAAGTCGTGTGGTAGAGTGTGTGCGAGACATTATAGGTTACAGAGATGGGTAGAACTCAAGGTAATCACTGTTCCTTCCCAGGTAGACCATTCCATGCTGCCTTCCTGGCTCTGCTTCCTCCTGCCCAAGCGAGTGAGCACCTAGCTACTGCCTTAGATCTGCAAAGGAAGGAAGGACAGGCTAAGAGTTCTTGGGTAGAAACCCTTCACACTTCCGTACACGTTGCATTTGCTAGGTTTGTGTTCTGAAGGCTTCCAAGAGTCAAGGGAGAGGACCCTTCGGTAGCAGGAACTGGACAGAGGGGGGTGAGTTTCTACATCTCAGCCACTTTGCGGTGAGCACCATTGGTCACGCTCCTGAACGTGGTTACCTTGTGTCCTGTGCTTGGGGGCTGGTGGCAAACAGGGTGAGCCTTTGTGGAGGAGCACGAGGGAACCATGGTCATGATTGGCTGCCATTTTGGCATTGGGGAGCAATCTTTTCTCAGGCCTCCTGGAATTGCTAGGTTTCCTCGTATCTCAGCTCTAGGATCCACGGTTTAGCGTCCATACAGCTGCGTGATCCTGAAATTTTTATCCACCTTACGCTCCCATTTTTCCCATCCCGAGAGTATCTATTTCTGGGGAAGGTGAGAACTCATCCCACAGCAGAGCCTCGTAGCATCAGCCCGTTCTAGAAACATGTTGTGAGCCACTCGCTCTGTGAGCTGGGCACCGTGCAAGATGCTAAGCATAGAAGGACAAGTTATCCGAGGTCCTTGTTCTCCAGGAGAGGAGACAGCTATCTAAGCAGGAAGTGCTGTTGGGTATCTTCAGACTCCGGTGCCGTTGTCTGTAAAAGTGAGATGCTGTGTGTCTATGCCAGAGGCTCCTTGTGAGGACTGAAATGAAAAGCACTTAGAACAGTATCTGGCACATGGTAAGCATGGGGTAAGGGGCGGCTAGAGTTATTTCTGTCATCATGATGCCACTGTTGCCGTTAGCACTGACCTACCTCGTGCCCAAGGTAGGTCTGCCAGGTGCAGAATGGAAGGAGGGAGGTAAGGACCCAGGAAGGTTCTTCAGGGCAGGTCATTTTTGAGCTGGATCTTGGAGGGAGAGGAGGAATTGACCAAGAAGACAAAACAGAGAGGAATGTTCCAAACTGAGAGAAAGTGGAGAAGGCCCAGGGGTGTGCAGACATCAGCTAGTTTGGGGAACGCAGTGGTTCTGGAGGGCAGGGGAGGCCTTGCATGCACACCTTGGGTTTCTCTGTGACGTAGGAGTAGCATCGTGCTGAGCGACGGGAGCCTTGAGGAGACCAGGGAAGATCGTGACAGCCCCATGTGGAGGATGTGAGGGACAAAGGCCACCCTGTGGGATTTAGGGGAGGGTGGACACTGAATTTGGGGGCCAGCAAATAGGTAAAATCCACAGGAGAGAAACAGTAGGAGATTCTGATCTACAGTCTTTCAGATATGGTAGGAGAGGCGGGGTTTTTTTTTATGTTTATTTATTTATTTATTTATTTATTTATTTATTTTTAATTTTTTTACAACATTTTTTATTTATTTTTGGGACAGAGAGAGACAGAGCATGAACGGGGGAGGGGCAGAGAGAGAGGGAGACACAGAATCGGAAACAGGCTCCAGGCTCCGAGCCATCAGCCCAGAGCCCGACGCGGGGCTCGAACTCACGGACCGCGAGATCGTGACCTGGCTGAAGTCGGACGCTCAACTGACCGTGCCACCCAGGCGCCCCTAATGTTTATTTATTTTTGAGAGAGACAGAGCGTGAGCAGGGGAGGGGCAGAGAGAAAGGGAGACACAGAATCCAAATCCAAAACAGGCTCCAGGCTCTGAGCTGTCAGCACAGAGCCCGACGCGGGGCTCAGACTCACAAACTGTGAGATCATGTCCTGAACTGAAGTCGGACGCTTAACCAACTGAGCCACCCGGGCGCCCTGGAGAGGCTGTGTTTAACAGGAGAACCAGAGTAGGCTTCAGGAGGGAAAGTGTGAGCATAGAGAGATGACTTAAACATCTAAACACAGACCATGGGAGCCATGGATGATGTGCCAGGAAGGTGGGATCTATTTCTATCTCTGGGGTTTAAACAAAGGAGTGACATCAGGTTGGTGCCCTCAGGATGTCACTTTGGCAGAACTGTGGGGGTTAAACTATGGAAGGCCACACGGGAAGCAGACAGATACTTGGAGAAAAATCTAAGTCCCCAGAACCCTGCAGTGCCCCCTGATGTGGATTCCAGCTGTCAAGTTCAGAGAGCTCTGTCTGCATCACACACATGCCGTACGGCCTTCCCCCTCCCCACCATCTTGCTCTTATTGGCTAGGCTTCTCCCAGGCCCACCCACAGCCCACAAGACCCAACCATGCCCCCCACCGGTGCTAGATCATGTCCCGGAATTTGCAAGGTCATCCCAAAGATGCCCCAAGGGCTGGTCTGTCCCGAAGCTCCCCTAAGTTTAGAGCATCTCTGGGAAGCTTCAGAGACATTGTCGTGGAACCAAGGGGTGTTGGGTGTGTGCATCTTCCACCGGGGCCCAGGAATGGGTAGTGGAGCCTCTCTACAGTTTGAACAGCCCAACTGTGGATGCCACATGAGTGGGCCAAGGAGCCCAGCCACCATGCTCAGACTTCATGGAGGTCAAGTGTGGAGGTGAAGAGATGAGCTAAATAGCCCACAGACCGTGGAAGCCTTGCCTCCCCGTGGGGGCACCTGAGCCCTAGGACCACGAATCCTCCTAAAGCATCATCCCCAGGTTCCAGATGAGGGAATTAAGGCTAGCAGTACTGATGCCGCTTGTGGAGGGACATGCCATTAATGGACTTGAACCTAGGGCTGGCTTCTAGTCCCATGCCTGTTAGAAAGTGAATTTGCAACTACGTGGATGGAACTAGAGGATAGTATGCTAAGCGAAATTGGTCAGAGAAAGACAAATACCCTATGACTTCACTCCTAGGAGGACTTGAAGAGATAAAACAGATGAACATAAGGGAAGGGAAGCAAAACTAATATCAAAACAGGGAGGGGGACAAAACACAGGAGACCGTTAAATACAGAGACCAAACAGAGGGTTGCTGGAGGGGTGGTGGGAGAGGGGATGGGCTAAATGGGCAAGGGGCACTAGGGAATCTACTCCTGAAATCATTGCTTCACTCTATGCTAATCAACTTGGATGTAAGGTGTAAATTGAAGAAGAAGAAGAAGAAGAAGAATTAGAAAGTGCCGGCTGAAAAGGATTATGTTCACGTGACAGTGGTAAAATTGTAGACACCATGGCATTTCCTAGAGCAGGTCTGGTTAAAGTTCCAGGGGTTTCTGTGATCACATAGAGCGCATTCACTTCCCCTTCCTGCTGCTGGTGAGCCTAATACTTAGCCTGATGGCCGTGTGACCCACACGGCTAATCCCTGGGTCCCTGAGCTCCCTCGAGGCGGGAAACCAGAGCGGGTGGGTGCGTGGTGGGGGCACCAACCCTGCTGGTGTCTTCAGTGGGGGCCCGCGTCCGTGCCCACAGTCCCAAGGTGGGTACGAGTGGTGTTCTAGGTCTCTTCCGCCCCCCCCCCCCCCCCCGAACTCACGTGTGCCTCTCGCCCTCCTTGTGCTGCAGATCCTGGCGCCCCTGTGAAATTGCCTTGTCTGCCAGTGAAACTGTCCCCTCCGCTACCTCCAAAGAAAGTCATGATCTGTATGCCTGTAGGGGGGCCAGACCTCTCCCTGGCGTCCTACGCGGCCCAGAAGAGCGGCCAGCAGAGCGGGGCCCAGCACCACCACACGGTCCTGCACCAGCTGCAGTACGGCAGCCTCGGGCCGCACCTGCCCTCCACCACCGGCTCCCTCCCCATGCACCCCTCCGGCTGCAGGATGATAGAGGAGCTGAACAAAACGCTGGCCATGACCATGCAGAGGCTGGAAAGGTAACTGGCGGGGGACGGGAGGGGGGGGGGCAGGGGGGGGTGGGCGTGGCCGGGTAAGGTGGTCGGGGATCTGACCATGACTGAGGAACATCAAGACCAGGGTAAGGGCTCATTCTCACTTGGGGTGGGGGGCGGGGGGCGGGGGGGAGTTTGAAAGTAAAACCAGACCAAAAACCGAATGTCAAGGGAAGTATGGAAGAAAAAAAAAAAATGTCGCCTGTTGCCAAACTATAGAACAGTCACATTTATCGGAAAGGAGAAGTGGGACATCTGGATGGCTCAGTCGGTTGAGCATCTGACTCTTGATTTCGGCTCGGGTCATGATCCCAGGGTTGTAAGATCGAGCCCCACGTTGGACTCTGTGCTGACAGTGTGGAGCCTGCTTGGGATTCTCTCTCTCTCTCTCTCTCTCTCTCTCTCTCTCTCTGTCTCTCTCTCTCCCTCTCTCTCTCTCCCTCTCTCTCTCTCTCTCTCCCTCTCTCTCTCTCTCTCTCCCCCCCCCCGCCCCTCTCCCCGCTCTCTCTGAAAAAAAAAAAAAGAAAAAGTAACAGATGTATCCACATACGTACTGTGTAAATAGCATATGTGTAAATATATAAATACATAGATATATAATACATATTAAACATTTATGTTTGTAATAAATTATATATTATATAAAATATATATTTAATGTAAGTTTTAAATATAAATATATTGATATATGTACTTATATGTGAGTATATGTAAGTACATAAATATATATAAAGAGTAACATATATGTGTTTTATATATAACACATATGCTTCTATAACAACATTTCTTGAAAACATATACATACAGTTATTAATAGTGGAGGGCACCTGGGTGGCTCAGTCGGTTATGCGTCCGACTTCTGCTCAGGTCATGATCTCAAGGTTCGTGAGTTCAAGTACCACGTGAGGCTCTGTGCTGACAGCTTAGAGCCTGGAGCCTGTTTCGGATTCTGTGCCTCCCTCTCTGTCTCTGCCCCTCCCCCACTCGTGCGCGCGCTCGCTCGCTCTCTGTCTCTCTCTCTCAAAAATAAATAAACATTAGGGGCGCCTGGGTGGCTCAGTCGGTTGGGCGTCCGACTTCAGCTCAGGTCACGATCTCACGTTCCGTGAGTTCGAGCCCCGCGTTGGGCTCTGGGCTGATGGCTCAGAGCCTGGAGCCTGCTTCCGGTTCTGTGTCTCCCTCTCTCTCTGCCCCTCCCCCGTTCATGCTCTGTCTCTCTCTGTCTCAAAAATAAATAAACGTTAAAAAAAATTAAAAATAAATAAACATTAAAGAAATTAAAAAAAAATAGTGGCTATCCCTCAGATGGGGAGAAGGAGAGAAATTCTTTTATTTTTCTATTTCATATATTTCTGTACTGCTAATTTTTTATCTTGTGTATATTATTTTTATGATGGAGAAAGATGATCTGAATATAAAATAAGAAAGGATGAGAGCCGGCAGGACAGCAGCGGAGAAGTAGGGGGCGAGGAGAGGTAGAAAGGCACGCACTTGTTTTTGCTGATGAAGGAAGCGGGGTGCTGTAGTCTGATTACTGAGCCGTTAATGTTTAGCCACACCTGATGCAGCCCCCTCCTTCTCCAGAATCCTCCTCTAGTTACCTTGCTGGGAGATCTGCGAAGAGAATCTGAAGGACTCGTTCTGAATTGTGTGTGTGTGTGTGTGTGTGTGTGTGTGTGTGTGTGTGTGTGTGAGAGAGAGAGAGAGAGAGAGAGAGAGAAAGAGAGTGTGTGTGTGTCTGTGTGTGTGTTCAAATACCACCCCACTTCTGCCAGATTTCCCAGTGTGATTCCAAGGCGTGTTGCTTGACCTAATTCCCTAGCATCACAGGAAGAAAGTGTTGCACTCCGCCGTGCAGAAGGTGTCTGAGTTCAGGACCGTCTGTATCTGTCCCAGAGCAGTGACAGCTGTTAGCTGGGTCCTACAGATGGGAGAATTGTAGTCTGGAGGGCCCGCTGGCCACCAGAGGGCCAGAGGCAAGATGAACCTGGTCAGGAGCTTTCTGATCTAGTGTCCAGACTCTCAGCCATGTATTCTGGGTTTGGGTCCTAATTGATTCCAGAGGAAGTAGCCGTTGCTGGGAATTCTGACTTGATGGTATATCAATATCCACCCTCACTGAAAAAAGATTGCTTTGGCCCCTTACCATCCTTTCCAACTACTGTTATCGTTAATAAGGAAGGGAGTCATTTCAAATTTGGATGGCACTTTTTCGCCTTTGATAGACTATTATCTTAATCCTCACATCAGCTAGGGAGGCTGGGTTAGTAGAGAAACTAAGGCAGGCTAAGTGAGCTCCCCAATGCCAGCTTCTCGGAAGAGTGGTCCACAGATTGCTTGTTGGCCATCTGCAACCCTATAGATACAGAAACTGAGAGCAAGCTTTTAGACACTTTCCTAGTGATTGGACAATGATTTTATGTCTGTTGAGTATGATAATAGGAAAGGGTTTCATTTTTTATGTATTTTCTATTATGTTTTACAAAAGCATCATTTTGTGATAGATTGAAAATAGAAATATCCCAACCAACCGGCCAACAGAACTGGTCCTTCCTCACAGATGTTTTGAAAAGCACCATCCCAGGTAGTGAATCGAGGGGACACGTCCCCCAGCCTGGCTCTTCCTAATGCAAATCCAGACCTCTTTCCGCAATAGGACAGCTGTTTTCCTGGAGACGGCTAATACTCAACATAATTCCCGATCCCCACGCCGACTATATATCCAGTAAGTCTTTGTATCTCGTAGGAACTTGAATCAATTGAAAGAGATTCTCGCAGGAACTCAGGACAGCATGTTAGTTGCTCAATACGTCTCTACTCAAAGGATGCCATTTTAAGAGTTTCCATGGAAAGTACTAACCAAGTGACACGCTGTTCTTCAGTCATTTCTGCGCATGTTTGCAGAACATTTCAGTTGAGTGTAGACCAATGGACAGGTCTTTTGGACCCAAACCAGGTCAGGTTCTTTACTGAAATGAATCAAAGAAAACAGATCTGTTCTGTTCCATAATATCACAATATAATATGGACACGGGTAGGAAAGGGAACAGCACGACCAAGGCAGCCCCCTGTGCTCCGTGCTACCCTCAGACTCTTATTACTTCCTGTCTCACTCCCTTCCTGTCTTCGGTCAAGACACAGGGTTGTTCTGATAGACCAGCCAGGACATAGGGAATTCATGTATATATCACTCTAACAAGATCACCCTCCAGAGAAAGAGAAGCCTACCACTGAAACAAATAAAGGTGGAGAGATTTTGGAGGCACCTGGGTGGCTCGGTTGGTTGAGCATCCGACTCTTGATTTTGGCTCAGGTCACGATCTCACAGTTCGTGGGTTTGAGCCCCTCAGTGGGCTCTGTGCTAATCAGTGCGGAGCCTGCTTGGGATTCTCTTTCTCTCCCTCTCTCTCTGTTCCTCCCCAACTTGCGCTCTCTGTCTCTCAAAATAAATAAATAAATGTAATAAATTTTTTTTAAAAGATGGAGGGATTTTTCTGAGCATCCAGGAGTCCTGGAAGGATCTGAAGCATTGAAGTCACAGGCCACCTTTTAGTTTAGTGCGGGATCCGCCGTTCTCTCTGGTGATGCTGCCCTTCTTTTTTACTGCCTAAAACTTCTCCTGGTTGCCTGTCAACATGATTTCATTCTTGTTCTGACCAAATTTAACACAGAAAGGAAGAGTTATTTTGCCCTTCTCTTGCTAATTTCCAGTGATCCCAAAAAACACTGAAAGAAGGAAGACACATTACTGAGCACTTATGCAAAGTGCGTGCCACCTGCAAAGACCCCGGGGTCTCATGGGATGTCACGTGTACGGCATTGGTGCAGACCTGTGGCCCGATCCTGACGGAACACTATAAGTAATGCGAAAATCGAATGAATAATTAAGCAGCATTCGTGCCAGACTTTGGGCCATAAATCTGAATAAATTGTCATGTTATCATTGAAAAGGACCATAAAAAGCATCCAGGCAGCCAGCCCACTGGCTACTGCTGTGTTCCTGACCACCTGTCCTCTACTCCCCGTGAGAACAGGAACCTCCCTGGGTCCCAAGATAGCCCACCCCGTTGTCAAGAAGGTGCGATTATTACAAAGTTATTTCTTACATTAGGTCAAAAGCTTTACTTCTCATAACTTATACCCCCTCAGTTTTCTTTCCCTGCCTGTGAAAAGCTTCCCAAGCTTTGAAGGTAGCTACCACTGACTTTATGAAGGGCTTCTCTCCTCTGCACGAATAATCCCTAACTCATTATAATAATCATTTATTGAGATGGCTTCTAGACCCTTTATCGTCTTGTTCGTGGCCTCCCAAGAACACTCTCAATCCGTTCCAAATCTGTTCTTACTCGTTACTCTAACCTGAACTTGCTCAATGACACAAAAATGTGACACGGGGTTGGTTGCTCACAGCATTGGCTCACCCGTTCTGGGGGGAGGGGTACAGGAGGAGGGAAGGAACTAGAGACTAAGCTGAAGCAAACTTGAAGAGGGCCGTGTTTACCGAGGTCACGGGGCTGCCCTCGCCTGCGTGGCCAAGCTGGAGGCCGCCCCCGCATCACAGTAAGCGTCTAGGATCCAAAATCGTAAACTGCTGGGATTTCAGCCTGACACCTTTTCTTTTTGCCTTTGATTCCTCATCCGTAAACCAGGGAAAATAACACCACCAGCAACCTCGTTATTTATGGAGAATGAGGGACTTAGTCCATCCAATCAGTTGTCTTGCTGCATGGCACGCCCTGAAAGTGTCCAAGA
Source organism: Panthera onca (assembly GCF_046562875.1). Classification (NCBI taxonomy): domain Eukaryota; kingdom Metazoa; phylum Chordata; class Mammalia; order Carnivora; family Felidae; genus Panthera; species Panthera onca. The sequence goes on along the minus strand of NC_138343.1, from coordinate 15,514,903 downwards.
GGCAGTAGTGAATGTTACACCAGATTCCATGGAAAGTCACCCTTCAGTGGCCCCTAAAAGGCACATTGCAAATCGGTTTGATCCAGTCTTGTTGGAGATTTTGTTTTTGTCGGTTTCCTGAAATCACATGGTCTTCGTTTCCTTTCCTGATGATTCGTATCTTTTTTGAAAGTGATGTTTTATCATTCCAGGTATCATGTGGTTTTTAATATCTGCAGTACGCTCTGTGATCTAGTTGACATAAATCCTGGAATTCAGACCTAAAATCGTAATCATCCACTAATTTTCTCATCTTAATTCAGTTCATCGGTTCCTTGTCCTCTGGCTTCCCTATTAGTAAAATGACGATGGGAGGGGCGCCTGGGTGGCTTAGTTGGTTAGGTGGCCAACTCTTGATTTCAGCTCAGGTCATGATCTCACAGTTCATGAGTTCGAGTCCCACATCAGGCTCCACACTGATGGTGCAGAGCCTGCTTAGGATTCTCTGCCTCTCTCTCTCTCTCTCTCTCTCTCTCTCTCTCTCTCTCCCTCTCTCTCCCTCCCTCCGTCCCTCCCTCCATCCCTCCCTCTCTTCTACCCTTCCCACGCAGTCTCTCTCTCAAAATAAGTAAACTTTAAAAAAATTTTTTAGGGGCGCCTGGGTGGCTCGGTCAGTTAAGCGTCCGACTTCGGCTCAGGTCATGATCTCACGGTCCGTGGGTTCGAGCCCCGCGTCGGGCTCTGTGCTGACCGCTCAGAGCCTGGAGCCTGTTTCAGATTCTGTATCTCCCTCTCTCTGTGACCCTCCCCCGTTCATGCTCTGTCTCTCTCTGTCTCAAAAATAAATAAAACGTTAAAAAAAAAAATTAAAAAAAAATAAAATAAAATAAATTTTTTAATGTTTATTTTTGAGAGAGAGGGACACAGAGCACAAGCAGGGGAAGGGCAGAGAGAGAGGGAGACACAGAATCCAAAGCAGGCTCCAGGCTCCGAGCTGTCAGCACAGAGCCCGACGTGGGGCTCGAACCCACGAACCAAGAGATCATGACTTGAGCTGAAGTCAGACGCTTAACCCACTGAGCCACCCAGGCACCCCTTAAGGGAATACACTTTAAAGGATTCCTGCTTAATTAAGGAAAAGGAAAATTCATACTTCCAATTGCTCAGGCCAGAAATCTGAACATCACCCTTAACGCCCTTCTTTATCTTATATTTCATGTCTGATGGGTCTGCAAATCCTATCAGGTCTATACTGAGAGCCACTTTGTACCTGCTCCTGCTACCCAGTGGCCTAACCTCCACTGTCCCTCCCTCCTGGTCTCCTGTTTCCATTCCTTCCCCTTCAGTCAGACAGACAATGTGCAACAAAAATCAGATCATGACATGGGGCGGCCTGGGTGGCCCAGTCGGTTAAGTGTCCGACTTCGGCTCAGGTCACAATCTCACAGTTCGTGGGTTCGAGCTCCACATCAGGCTGTGTGCTGACAGCTCGGAGCCTGGAGCCCTGCTTGGGATTCTGTGTCTCCCTCTCTCTCCGCCCACCCCCCGCTCGCACTCTGTCTCTCTCTCTCTCTCTCTCAAAAATAAACATTAAAAATTTTTTTTTTCAAAAATCAGATCATGACTGAATTCGTTTTCGAGGACGGCCATCACAAGGGACCGCAGACTAGGGCACTTAAACAACAGGAGTTTCTGTGCTCGCAGCTCTGGAGGCTGGAAGTCCAAGATCAAAGTGTCACAGGGCTGGTTTCTCCTGAGTCCTCTGTCTCCTTGGTTTGTAGATGGTCATCTTCTCTCCTGATCTCTGCTCAGGACCTGTCCCACTCCATAACCTCATGTTAGATAGATTGAAGTAGGTTGTTAGCTCTAATGTGAATGTTTCTGGGAATATGGCTGTATGAGCAAGTCCAGACCAGTGATGGTCAACCAGATGCCGAAAGGCTTCCAGAACCATGTTGAACTCTCAGCAGTGCTTCTTGAGTACCACATGCCAAGCATTGTGGTAGTCACACAATAACATCTGTGGCCTTTCCTTTAAAATAATAATATTGATAAGTGTAGGTATATGACTAGTTTAGTGTGCTTGCTTGTAATGTCCCCATTTTTATATTTATATATTAGCTGGGGATTAAGTTACTACCTGTCAAGAATATTAAAAAAAAAAAGAAATAACTTCAACTTTGGACAGAAGCAAATGAAATCAGTAGCCCCCGCCCCCAAGATTCCTTCGATCTTTCAAATCCCATTATTCCAGAATTAGAGAACTTTCAAAGGGCACAGTTGATTCATAGTCCTAGGATAAATCCATTCCATGGTGACAAGTACTTTTTTTTCATGTGACCTCCAGGGTCACAGGGAATTCTAAAGAATAATTCATGGTCCTGAACTGGATGATTTCCAAGGGGTTTTTTTTGTAGCCATAACAGTCTAATTACCGCATTGGCTTGTGTTATAACGCTTCCGTCTACAAATCAGAGTGTTCTGTGATGGTAAGCAGATGTACATTGGTGCCCTGGCAAGGACGAAACTGAGCACCTAAATGTCATTTGCTTATAAAGTAGCACTGGTTTGAAGAAGTTCAGCGTTTTGTTCGTCACATATGAAACAACGTACGTTTTTAAAGAAATGCGTTTCCGGGAAAGGACTCTCCTCCTCGTATTGATGACCGTATTTGTCCCTGACCTCAACACCGGTATCGTCAGCCTCTTACTTTAGGTCATATCTTTGTGAAGCATACATTTATCTTCAAGTGGTGGCACGTCGGCAGCGTTTTATAATTTAACTCTCATTCTAAGGGGGGGCGTGACGTGATTTCAGTGCAAGGTGAGGTCACTGGGAGCAAGACCGATCTTGAGCTTCGAGGTGAGGAGCAGACTGCTTAAAAGGAAGGTTAATGAGACCGCGCAAACCACTGGCATCTTTTGAAGTCTTAAGAGGATAAAAAAAGGGAAGTATATTTTCAAAAGAGAATCTGCTCCTGAATTCCTACGTGTGTGTCAGCAGAAACCCTGCTCTTGCCCGATGCATGACTGTTGATTCTTTGGTCTTCTCAGAAACCGTTGTCCGGGAAGATTTTTCAGGCAAAAAATACAAAAACGCTAAAGGAAGTGTTTTGATAAATTCATGGGCAATATCCATAATGACTGGTTGATGAAAAATGGCCAGGGTTTAAGTATAGCCCTAGTTAAAACCGCCACCCCCAGCATTGACCGATAGGAAGCTCACCACACCAGCATTATCCTCTGAGAAAGCAAACCGGTTTCTCCATTCAGCTGATGAGGAACCAAGCCTGGTGTGTGAGACCCTGGTGAGTGGCCCAGCGGGGTCTCAAGCATAGGCCTCCTCACTGCACGTCCTACCCTCCTGGCATCCAGCCAAGCGTGACCCAAGACTCCTGCTGGTGTCTGCGGACAAAGTCGTGTGAGAAAGCCACCACTGTTTGGCTCCTCCATCAGGACCGGAGGATGCTGGGAAGGGTGGGCTGCGGGTCAGACTGTGTGTGCCTTAGGGTTTTCTTTTCTGACACCCAGCCCAGACAGGATTTCAGAAATGTGGGTCCCTGGTCCTCGTAAAGGGCAGAGAAAGGGTTGTGAATGAATGAAATTAAATTTATCACCACTGCTGGGGAGAAAGAGGCTCCAAACACATTCTCCACTCGGGAAGGCTCAGACCCTAGTCTATATATAGAACGGCATAGTTTCCTGCTGACTAAAGTCCCACCAAAAAAAAAAAAACCCCCACAAAAAACAAAGCTCTGATGTTGAGTTTCTTATCTTAGAAGGCCACGATCAAACACACAAAGCGTGCCTGCTTGCCTAAAATGAAGCAGATTAATGATTTTCTTGGATTTCAGTGGTTATTTCTGTCACTCTTCAGCCTCGGGCGCTGCAACTTGTACCCTAATTTCTCACACGTTTTTGGTCTCCAGGAAGAAAACCGTTCTCTCTCCCCTCCGAAGACTTTCTTTGTAACTCGTGGGCACCAGAACTCAAAAGCTCTTCCTCAGGAAGTCTCATTTCACTTTCAGTGTTACATTTGTAGATAATCAATTTTCTCTGTCCTTCGAGGAGATTAACTCCGTCTTAAAAACTTTAACGAAGCGTTGCGTCTGAAATCCGATGCCAGAAAGCGGTCTCTCCTTATTACACGTTTTCCTTCAGTAAGGGATGATAAAATGGTCCCCAAGTATTTTCAAGGAAGATTAGGATTTAAAATAGACGGTTTTTAATTTCAAAACCTGTCCCCATTTTTCTAAAAGAGTATCAAAGGTGTTTGATAATCCCCCGACGCATGGATGAGGCCCAGTGTCCTTCTGTGCCTCTGCCCGTTAACCACGTGATGGAGGTAAAGCGATGATTATGAAGCTTTCTTGTCAAGAGGCCAACTGTGGTCATGACCCTGAATTCTTGTAGAGGTTTTGACATGCATTTCTTTATGAATTATTAAAAAAAAAAAAGCTGTTTCTCCCTTACCATTAAGACAGGCTCTTAATTTTCAAAGTCCAAGGATTTCTTAGAAACATGTGACTATTTAAATGATAGGAAAATGGCAGAGGGGAGGTGGATGGAAATCTGAGGGATACCTTTGTAATCTCAATCTGTGTGTTTCCTACTTGGCTTAATAAGAGTCGAAAGGGGGAGTCGGATTTTCCAAAGACTCAATCAGTGTTATTCTTCTTGGATATAGGACTGAGTGAGCAAATAAAACTTTTCATTTCTGCGATGTATCGTGGGGACACGACAAAGGAGCAGAGAGTTGGAAACGCATGCTTTTTCTGATGTAGGACTGCCCTTTTGCTCTCAAGCTTTTAGAAGTTTTCTGTTTTCCGTGTGTTGAAAGCAGTAGGCATCCCATTTGAGGTAAATTTTTCTTTATACTCTCCTGTTGGTTCTTTTTTTTTTTTTCCTTGAGGGAAGATACCATTTTTGGCCAACGAAGGCAAAACAGCGTCCGCATCCTTGTGGGCTTACGTTTCAGTGGAGGAGACCGATGAAAACATAATGTGCTTAAAGCAGGGAGGGGGCACTGAAGAAAAATAAGGCAGGGAAGTGGGACGAGATGATGGTGAGGCCTTTCTACCCTCAGTGATATAGGCATTAATGTGGCCACAAGATACCCACTGCATTCCCCCTTTCTAGTGACAGCACTCCATTATCCAAGGCTGGATTATTCAGCCTCCCAGTTATTCTCTCTCTTGCGTCCTCTTCTGCCTGAACACCTGCTCACCCTGAAACTATTATACTGCCTGAGTCCAGAATTCAGACCTGCGTCTGTGTTCCATAATAGCCTTGGGGCTCTTCAAAGCAAAATTCCTAGCAAGAGAGTAGTTGGGTTCTGTGAGGATCTCTTACCCTTGCTTTTTGATGGGTGGAAAATTATGTTTCCCAGTGTGTTTTCTGGAATTTGGGGTGCAGATTGCATTTCACAGCACGTACATGTACAAGAAAATCGTCGGCATCAAGGGTTCTCTGGGACAAGACGGCATGGGTGATGCTGAGGGCACAGGCTCAGGACATAAACCCATGTTTATGTCCCTGCCGTGATCACAACCACGTGATCACTTGTTTTCTGAGAAACGTAATGCCCTCGTCCGTAAGATCATAACAGTACCCTTCCTAACTTTGCAGTGTTTTGTGCAAATTAAATGAGATGATGAACATTTGCAAAGCACTTTTCTAGGGCCCTTAAAGGACCATTTGTGTTAGCTATTGTCATTGTTTGGCAGGATGCTCCCTGCTCCTTCATCCTGAGCCGTGGAGCCCCTGCTATATTTAATGCGTAGAATGGAAATAGTCAAAATGGCACAGCTGTCCGATGTGTCGTAAATATCATTGCATGTTCATCCCTAAGACATTTGCTGAGAAAATTACAACATTTGGAGCTACGTGAAGGGGAAAGAGAATCTCCTCTTTTTCCCCATCCGTGGAGAATAATTTAGGGCCTTTGGTGTTTATTTAAATTCATTATAGAATGTCATAGAAGAAGAAACCACCTAGATTTCGTCTAGCCCAACTACCTTACCTTACAAGACAGTCTAACTCTGGACAGTCTTAATGGAAGTGACCTGATGGGCTATGAGTATAAAATTGGAAAACGTGAGTATAAAATGGGAAATGAGCTGGGTGGCTCAGTCTGTTGAGCATCCGACTTCAGCTCAGGTCATGATCTCGCGGTTCGTGGGTTTGAGCCCTGCTTCAGGCTCTGTGCTGACAGCACAGAGCCTAGAGCCTGCTTCGGATTCTGTGTTTCCTTCTCTCTCTGCCCCTCCCCTGCTCACACCCCGTCTGTCATTTATGATTTATAATTTATAATTAAAAAAATTTATTAGAAAACATAATGACCTTAACTCTTTCTTACACATGTTCTGTGCTCACATAGTCCCAAGGTGGAAGGCACGTGGGTACCATGACATTCTTCCTTGCCTAGATCTCTTTGCCTCATCTCAGATTATTTTCTTAGGGAAACACTCTCTCGATCACGGTTTCCAAAACCTTAATTCTCCTTCCACAAGGATATTTTCCCTACGACGGCAAGGCTCTAAAGGTCACGGGGATCGTTATTTTATGAATTAAATCATAGATACAATGCATCCTACTGTGATTCCAGGAGACTTCAGTTCAAATATTTGCCTGACTTTTCCATCAGTTCCAAAAGCATGCACAAAAACGGGGCTGGGGGATAAAGATAATTAATAACCCGCCTCCATCAGCGATGCTCACGGTCGGTGGGGCAGGGGGTAGATGCGCAGACACGTAATCACAACGTAAGGTGACCAGTGCTCTCTCAGAGGTGGGCTCAGGGCCTGGAAGCAGGGAGAAGGGCCTGGTTTCTATTAGAAAAGTCAGAAAAGGTTGCTCAAAAGCAATGGCACATGAGCTATCCCCGAAGGGAGGGGGATGCCCCAGGCCACACTCCGAGGGGATAGTTCGGAGCCTGAGCAATGGCAGGAACAGAGAGGAGGCAGGAAGGCTCCCAGTGTGCTTGGGAAGCAGCAAGCAGCCCAGTGTGGCTTGCTCTGGGGTGAAGAATAGTAACAGAGAAAGGAAGCATAGGACCATCTCATGAGGCGTCCCCCTAGTCCAGGCCACAGGGGGTGGACTTTATCACGGTGACAGTGACACCCTTCAGAAGTCTCCAGTGGGAGAAGTACCCGATCAGACCTGTCTGGCAGCCCTAGAGATGGTGGGGAGGGGAAGGTTCTGGAAGCAGGGAAAGGTTCAAAGCCATAGCAGGACTTCCGCTTCTGCCTGGGCAGCGGTACGGTGACGTCAGTAAGGGGTAAGGTTCTGCTGTCTTACTGCCTGAGATCGGTAACGCTTGCACCACTGCAGCTGTGACCTTGGCCGTGTGCCTCACTTTTCCTCTCTAAAACGGGGGGATAACAGTAGTACCTACCCAACAGGGTTGTTGCGAGGCTTGCCTGAACCAGTATGTGGCACAGGGTGAGCTGTTAAAATGTCAACTGTTACCCTCTTTGTGTGCAGTAGTATGGTAACGGTAAAAGAAGGTTCCATTCGGGAGGCGGGGATGAGAGGCCTTATGTTTACCTGTGGTTTTAGTTCCCAGGCAGCTAACTGGGGAGAGGAACCATGAACACAAACCACAGGCAACGAGATCCGTCTGAATGCCAAGCAAACTCAGTGCTCCATCCCAAGGAGTTTTGCCGTGAATGGTCTAGAAGGGATGTTATTACATGAGTCAGCTTTTTCCTCCAGGAGTTTGACCGGGTCCCCAGTTGGTCCCCAGGGACTTTTGGCAATGTCAGGTGATATTTTTGGTTGCCACACCTGGAGAAGGTGCCACTGGTATCTACTGGGTAGAGACCAGGGACGCTGCTAAGCCCCCTGCAGTGACCCTCACCACAAGGAGTTGTCTGTCTGGCCTGAATGGGAGTCGTGCCGATGCCGAGAAAATCTGGTCTAGGCCATTATTCAGCTAAAATGTGAGATATGCATTCCTGGTAGCACATCAGTTGAGTGTAGGACAACTTTTCTCTAAAAGTTTTTAACAGTCGCGTATTTAGTTTAACCTAAGTTACAAACACACGTAATAATTAGCACATAAAACCCGTGGTTACAAAGCTGTTGCTTAAGATGAGGCTGAAATGGCGTTTGTGTTCTTTATTTATGTTTTAATTTGGGGGAGAGACAGAGGGGCACCTGGGTGGCTCAGTCGGATGAGCATCGACTCTTGATTTCAGCTCAGGTCACGATCCAGGATCGTGGAATCAAACCCTGCATCGGGGGGCGCCTGGGTGGCGCAGTCGGTTAAGCGTCCGACTTCAGCCAGGTCACGATCTCACGAGCCCCGCGTCAGGCTCTGGGCTGATGGCTCGGAGCCTGGAGCCTGTTTCCGATTCTGTGTCTCCCTCTCTCTCTGCCCCTCCCCCGTTCATGCTCTGTCTCTCTCTGTCCCAAAAATAAAATAAAAAAAAAACGTTGAAAAAAAAAACCCTGCATCGGACTCCACACTGAGCATGAAGCCTCCTTACGATTCTGCCTCTCTCTCTCTCTCTCTCTGCCCCTCTTCCGCTCACGTGCACTCTGTCTCTAAAATAAAAAAAATAAAATAGTATAAATGGACTTCAAATATGGCGGGCGCGCGCACACACACACACACACACACGAAGTGAGTGTAGGTGTGATCGAGGTTAGGAAACGTTGGTTTAAGCCAGCGGTCAGAAAAGCTTGTTGTTTTTCCATTGACTGTATTCCTCATGCGGTCCTTTCATCCCTGTGACCTCTTCATTTCCATAACTGGAAGCCTGTACCTCCCACTCCCCTTCACCCATTTGCCCATCCCCCCCACCCATCTCCCCTCCGGCAGCCACCAGTGTGTCCTCTGTATTCATGGGTCTGTTTCTGCTTATTCGTTCTGGTTTTTAGATTCCACGTATAAGTGAAATCATATGGTATTTGTCTTTCCCTGACTTCTTTCACTTAGCATAATACCCTCCAGGTTTATCCATGTTGTTGCAAACAGCAAAAATCTCACTCTTTTTTATGGCGGTGCATTATTCCATTGTGGAGATACAGATATATGTCTGTCTCTCTATATAGACATATATACCACATCCTTTTTATCCATTCATCTATTGAGGGACACCTAGGTTACTTTCATGTATTGTATTTTTTGCCACACCGTTCTGACGTGTGTAAGGTGATACCTCATTGTGGTTCCGATTTACATTTCTCTGATGATAAATGATGTTGATCATCTTTTCAGGTGTCTGTTGGCCATCGGATGTCTTCTTTGGAAAACTGTTCAGACCCTTTGCCCATATTTTAATTGGTTTGTTTGTTTGATATCGAGTTGTAGAAGTTCTTTATATATTTTGGTTATTAACCCCTTGTTGGATATGTCATTTGCACATATCTTTTCCCATCCAGTAGGTCGCCTTGTTTTATTGATGGTTTCCTGTGCTGTGCAAACGCTTTTTCTTTTGGTGTATTCCCAATGGCTTAATTTGCTTTTGTTTCCTTTGCTTGAGGAGACAAATCCAGAAAGTTGTTGCTAAGGCCAAAGAGAGCCCTACCTATGCTCACTTCTAGGATTTTTATGGTTTCAGGTCTTACATTTAGGTCCTTAATCCATTTTCAGTTTATTTTTGTGTATATTGTAAGAAAGTGATTCAGTTTCATTCTTTTGCATTTGGCTCTCGAGTTTGCCCAGCAGCATTTATTGAAGAGATGGTCTTTTCTCCATTGTATAGTCTTGCCTCCTTTGTTGTAGACGAATGACCATTAAAGTGTGGGTTTATTTCTGGGTTCTCTGTTCTTTTCTGTTGACCTGCATGTCTGTTTTTGTGCCAGTACCATACAGCTTTGTAGTATATCTTGAAATCTGGGATTATGATCCCCCCACCCCCGCCCCAGCTTTGTTCTGCTTTCTCAAGATTGCTTTGGCTCTTTGGGGCCTTTTGTGGTTCCACACAAATTTCAGAAAACATTTTCTGATCGCTCAGATAGTAAATATTTGAGGCTCTGTTGCAACTACTCACCTCTGCCTTTTGGGGCAAAAGAGGCCAAGGCAGTCAGCGTGATGAGGTCCTCAGATGAGTCAACAGATGAGTCCCTTTCCCAACCTGACCCCTTACAATGCAGCGTCCAAGATGAAGCCTTTAAACTCCGTGCCCAAGGGTGGCCTGTGTCAAGGTAGAACGCTACCCTGGTTAGTAAGATTGAAAATACTTCCAAAGAAGTAATGCTATCTTGTACATGTTTCCTCCACCTTGCACCTGTACAGTTAGTGGGGTTTGTCTTTAAGTTCACAGTCTTACCAGTATCCCAATTCAGTTTTTAGGTACGGCGTACTAAAACATGATGAGTTCAAATTCCCACCCCCTTCTGTACTACCTGGGTCCTCACGGGCCTATAATTGCCCTCCCAGAGCCTCACTTTCCTGCCTACTAAAACAAGGATAATGACACTTCTCCTGCCGAGTTTTATAAAGATGAAATGAGATGCCAGATGTGGAAGTTTCTAGAACAGTGGACAGCCCGACCAGTAAATGTTCACTTTTTCCACTCCCTCCTTTCCTTCTCTTCCTCACTTCTTCCACATATTTGATGAGGATGCCCCCTTTTTGTCGTTAAGCCATTGACGAAAGTGCCTGCCCTTCAAGGAGACTACAGCGTGGCTGGGGAGGGGAGGCAGCAAGCAAACAGATGATCACAGTTTTCGCAGTGGTGGAGTCCCTGGAGACATAGGCATCACTTCAGGCATCGCCTGACACAGATATTAAAAGCTACATAAAATTAACCCCGTGGAGGTGGGAGGGGAGCACATTCCAGGCCAAGAGCATGTAACACGTCGTTGCATGTGGCTGAGGGGTAAGTTACATGGAGACAGGGAACAGGGAACGAGGGTGGGTTTAATAATATGGGTCCAGAGGATACAGGAGTGCTGATGCATAGGGCACGTGCACCCCGATGTTTATAGCAACGCTTTCAACAGTAGCCAAACTATGGAAAGAGCCTAAATGTCCATCAACTGATGAATGGATAAAGAAGATGTGGTGTATATATACAACGGACTGCTACTCGGCAATGAGAAAGAATGAAATCGTGCCATGTGCCGCAACGTGGGTGGAACTGGAGGGTATTATGCTGAGTAAAATAAGTCAGAGAAAGACCGATATCGCATGTTTTCACTCATATGTGGAGCTTGAGAAACTTAACCGAAGACCATGGAGGAAGGGAAGGGGGAAAAAAATAGTTACAGAGAGGGAGAGAGGCAAACCATAAGAGACTCTTAAATACAGAGAACAAACTGAGGGTTGATGCGGGGGCAGTGGATGGAGGAAATTGGTGATGGGCATTGAGGAGAGCACTTGTTGGGATGAGCACTGGGTGTTGTATGTAAGTGATGAATCACGGGAATCTACCCCCAAAACCAGGAGCACGCTTTACACACTGTATGTTAGCCAACTTAACAATACATTACATTTTAAAAAATAATAATAATATGGGTCAAGTTGTGCAGGGTCCTGCACATCGTGCTGTGTTTAAACTATTGCTCCCAGGCTGATGGTTTTCACTTCCCTTTAACAGTGAGAACTTTTCCTGGGAGCAGATCTGCTAAGTGACAACTCTATTATAGAAAACCAGCCTTTACTAAGACTGATGTTCGGCTAGGTGTTCCCCTTCCTGCCCACAAACGCCAGGGGTGGAGGCCAGATGTAATCAGGTGGTCCGTTTACGTTGATTTAGTTCTTGGCCTTGACTAGTATAGCTCATAAAGTGTTAACTGGATTTTCCCTTTGTGTCACTCTTGGAGCATTGGTTTTGTGGACGGGGCAGGTATTCAGAGTCCTAATGGGCGAAGCAAGGCGATCTGGGGTTTTGGCAAGTTGCCCTGACAGCGGTGTGAACAGTCTGAAGCTGAGAGTTACTTTGAATCCACTTGGAAGGCCATTTCTCTAAATACCAGGAGAGGGCCTCGTTTACAGGCACGTCACATGCACGAACCCTCCTCTTACGATAGGTTTACCTAATTTTGCCCCAGGAGACTGGGGCTCAGAGAGGTTAAATAATTAGCCCATCGTGAAGATTTGACAGTCATTGGCAAAACTTGAACTCGGATGTGTATATCTTGACTCCTCAGACTGAGGTCCCATAACAAACTTCCCAGCCTCCCCTCAGCTAACTCTCCTCTCCTTTGTTTTTTCTTGCTGCCCTTTGGCTCCCCAGTGACCCGCTGTGTGGGATTATCTGGGTATTTGTCTTCTACCCAGCACCTTTCCTCACATACCGCTGGCAGCCAGTGGATATTTATGAATCAGACCCTTCTGATGGATGCACCTCGCTTCCCCGGGAGGCACCTTTTTTATCCTTTGTATATCCTTGTGGTAAATTAGACATTCTATCACCTGCTAGATGCATACTTCAGCAAGATGAAGTGATTGGCCAGGCGGGGTCTTCAGAAGTATCTCGAGGGCCCCCAACAGGTGCTCGCCGATCACCATGACCAGTCCCTGTTTCATGAGGTGGGTGGCCTGATGCCTCGCACCTGCCACCGTGGCCGGCGGGCCCTCCTTACGGTCCTGTCCTCCTCGAGGCCTCAGTCTCCCCTGCACCTGTTGTGAAGGAGGAGAAACCACGGCCTCTTGTTTATCACAGCCTAGCCGTGAGGCTGAATCTCTTACCTACCTTTGCATGATCTTTCTCCTTTCTTCATCCTCTTGAGACAATTTGGAGCCTTCTGTCTTTTAATTTTTTTTTAGCATTTATTTATTTTTAAAGGACAGAGAGAGAAAGAGTGTGAGTGGGTGGAGGGGCAGAGAGAGAGAGAGAGGGGGAGACACAGAATCGGAAGCAGGCTCCAGGCTCCGAGCCATCAGCACAGAGCCCGACGCGGGGCTCAAACTCACAAGCCGTGAGAGCATGACCTGAGCTGAAGTCGGAAGCTTAACCGACTGAGCTACCCAGGTGCCCCTATTTTTTTTTTTTTAATTTTTGCTATGCACTTCCTAATTTGCCTACAGTAAACTTAAATGGTTTTCATAATGAAGCAAACCATTTTTAATTAAAATATATATTTTATCTGAATGGGTTCAATTTAAGAGGTAAAGCCAAGAACGTCCTCATTGTCCCCTGGACAACTGATCTACGAAATAACCAGACTGACATGACCCGTGGCTGCTGAGAGTCTGACACTGTCCTTGGGAGAGAAATCCCTCTAAGGCATCCAGGGACCTGTTGACCCTGATGGTCACACATGCATCTCCAGCCTCGTGGTCCCGCCTCTACTCTTCCTCTACATCTCCATCCATGACATTCAAAATTATTTCAATCTCCTGGGACACCTGGGTGGCTCAGTTGGTTGAGTGTCTGACTTTAGCTCAGGTCATGATCTCATGGTTCATGGGTTTGAGCCCCGCATCGGGCTCTGTGCTGACAGCCCCTTCGTCCCTGAGGACGGGGACATCGGAGTTTTAGAAAGGTTCTGATGCATTTATGCGACATGTTCGCCAGAAGTAATGGTCTCTCTGCTTCTTGCCTTCGAACAGCTCTGAGCAGCGGGTCCCCTGTTCCACTTCTTACCACAGCTCTGCTTTGCACTCCGCTGATGGCGTCACAAAAGCAGGACCTCTGGGCCTTCCGGAAATAAGACAAGTGCCAACCGTCGTGATTGAATGTGATGACAATAAAGAAAACGTGCCTCATGAATCCGACTACGAAGACTCTTCCTGCCTCTACACAAGAGAAGAGGAAGAGGAGGAGGAGGAGGAGGAGGGTGACAGCTCTCTGTATACCAGTGGGTACCTGCCCCCCCCCCAGCTCTTCCCCGGGGTGGGGAGGGGGGAGGAGGGAGGGCGGGGCTCATGGGGGGAGCTGCCCGCCGCTCCGGGTTCCAATCCGGGCGTCCACTGGCCCGGGGTCATAGGGCAGCTCAGTGAGGAAGATGAAAGGGTAAATGTCCCCCAGGGACCCTCATAGCTGCAAAACTTGCACCATCACGCTGCCCCTTTCTTATCTCCTAGGTGGCTTTTTCTTCTTCCGATTGCTTCCCTTGGGATCCGACCCCCTTTCTGGAAAAAAAAAAAAAAAATGAGGGAGGGACCCTGAAACTCAGTTCCAGTCCACAAAGTACTCAGAAATACTAGCCACTGTGTATGCAACAAATTCATTTGTAAACGTACCTCAGTGTTCCAGAAGGCCTGAATTTAAATTTCTCATTTAAGGCCTTCACCTGCGCCAAGACCCAAGCAAAGCAAGGGAAAAAAAAAGCAAAGCCCCAAAGCTGTCCTTCTGGCCGTGAATAGTAAATTGTAGTTAAGTGAGTACACACTGATTATTTGGTCAGCTTTTTTTCTTTTTTGTAAGTTTTTCATGTTTGTTTATTTTGAGACAGAAAGCAAGCAGGGGAGAGAGAGGGAGAGAGAGAGAGAATCCCGAGCAGGCTCTGTGCTGCGAGCTCAGAGCCCGATGTGGGGCTGGATCTCACAAACCGTGAGATCATGACCTGAGCCGATATCAAGAGTCAGGTGCTTGGGGTCCCCAGGTAGCTCAGTCGGTTAAGCGTCTGACTTCAGCTCAGGTCATGATCTCATGGTCCATGAGTTCGAGCCCCACGTCGGGCTCTTTGCTGACAGCTCGGAGCCTGGAGCCTGCTTTGGATTCTGTGTGTCCTTCTCTCTCCGCGCCTCCCCTGCTCATGCTCTGTCTCTCTCTGTCTCAAAGATAAATAAACACTAAAAAAATTTTAAAAAGAGAGAGTCAGGTGCTTAGCCAACTCAGCCACCCAGGCACCCCTATTTGGTCAACTTTTTAATGAAGTTCCATAATAGCAACCTTTTACTGAATATATACCGTGTGCCTGCCAGTATGCTAAAATCTTATTCTCTTATGTGCATCTTACAACACCCGGTGGCATAGGTACTGTTGTCCCATTTCACAGATAAGGAAGAATAAAGAGAGGAAAGGGACTGGCCCAGAGCCTCACATCTGTCTAAGAGGCAGTGCTAGGATTTGATGCCCGCTAGGTCTCATTCCCAGGCCCTTATTCTAAGTCCAGTGGGGGCTCAGTCGCTTGAGCAGTTGACTTTGGCTCAGATCCTGATCTCACTGTTTTGAGTTCAAACCCCACCATGGGCTCCGTGCTGATCGTGCACAACCCCCTTCGGTTCCTCTGTCCCCCTCTCTCTCTGCCCCTTCCCCACTCATGCTCTCTCTCTCTCAAAATAAAATAAAATAGAATGGAATAGAATAGAATAGAATAGAATAGAATAGAATAGAATAGAATAGAATAGAATAGACCAGGGCACCTAGGTGGCTCAGTTATTTGAGCATCTGACTCCGGCTCAGGTCATGATCTCGCCGTTGGTGGGTTCGAGCCCCGTGTCCGGCTCGGTGCTGACAGCTCAGAGCCTGGAGCCTGTTTCAGATTCTGTGTCTCCCTCTCTCTTTCTGCCCCTCCCTTACTCATGCTCTGTCTCTCTCTGTCTCTCAAAAATGAAGAAATGGTAAAATTCTTTTTTTTGAATGGTTATTTTGAGGGAGAGAGAGAGACAGAGTGTGACCAGGGGAGGGTCAGAGAGAGAGAGAGACAGAGAAACTGAAGTGGGCTCCGGGCTCTGAGCTGTCAGTACTGAGCCCAACGTGGGGCTCAAACTCACAAACATGAGATCATGAGCCAAAGTCAGATGCTCAACCGACTGAGCTACCCAGATGCCCCTAAAAATGAATAAATGTTAAAAAAAAAAAAAAAAAAGACCAGTGGAGGAAGAAAGACCAGCACTATTAAATAAAATCTAAAGGAACCCCACCCCCCCCCCACAAACATGGAACTTCCCAGCCTCTCGCTGTTGGCTTTACGCACACCAGGCTTCAGACAGCTAGCTGAACTGGAGAGCTGAGAAGAGGCCTGGTGAGCAAGCAATGAGGTGGTGGAAATAACATCGAAGAGAGAGAACCACAGACGGGCCACCAAAGCCCAGGGGACCCCTGAGTGGGAGTGGCTCCCAGCCTCTGCTCACCGTTTCCTGCCTGGAGAATTGAACGATTTATACCACGGGTTCTCAGCCTCGGCACCGCTGACATTGGACCAGATCATTCTTCACTGGGGGGGGGTTACCCTGTGCATCGTAGCATGTTCAGCAGCACCCCTGGCCTCTGTCCGCTAGATGCCAGGAGCACCCTCCCGCCCCCCCCCACCAAGACCCCAGTTTTGACAACTGGAAAATATCTCTAGACTTTGCCAAGTCTGTCCCTGGCGGGGGTAGGGAGATGCAAAATCGCCCTTGGTTGAGAACCATAGATGCATTCCAGACATAAGGAAGCCCCCTCCTCGGCTCAATCCCAGAATGTTCCCTGTTGGAATGATCTTGCCTCCACTCTCGCCCCAAACTCCCCCAACTTTGCCCAACTATACTTTCCTTCACACACCCCGGGGTCCCCTCCAGCTGTCTCCTGTGATTACCTGGCTTCTCCATCATCTCGGAGGCTTCCCCCCTGCAGAGGGCCGCCAGCCACTGCTGGCCCCAAGTGACCTCTGTCCCGCCAACACTGGCCCCTTCTCCTCTTCGAAGCTCCCACAGTTCCTCAGGGCCTCTGACCACTCTGTCTTGCATTCTCTTGCACTCCCCAGGCCCCGCCAGCCCTCCTTTGTGATGCTGCCTGCCCGCTGGGGGTTCCTGGGGGAGCTGGGACCCAATCACAGGCTCCCCCTGTGCTCCTCACCTGCAAGGCACCTGGAACCTGCTGCTTTCAGGAACTCTATCAATGAGCGCTTTGAATGAGGCCTTAGCCACGCCCCGGGTGTTAAACCCATTATGTCGGCCTTCCTGCCTTTAACCTTGAGGCCCAGCCTCGCAGAGGAGGACAGGCAGGTTTGCATCAGCATTAATGACTCGCTTCTCCCTCCTGCAGCCTCCCTGGCCATGAAGGTGTGCAGGAAGGACTCCTTAGCCATCAAACTCAGCAACAGGCCCTCCAAGCGGGAGCTGGAAGAGAAGAACATCCTCCCCAGGCAGACGGATGAAGAGAGACTGGAGTTGAGGCAGCAGATCGGCAGCAAGCTCACGAGGTAGGTCAGCCCGCCGGCCGTCAGCTCCGCGGCCTTGAGTAGAATCCAGTTTCCATCCCCAGGTCAGGCCCGGGTGCCCCTTGAACAGCTGCCGGCCGGAAAGGTCCGCGGAAAGCTTTCCACTTTTCCAGGGTTGCTTTTATAGTCCCTTCCCCTTCAAGACTCAACCAGATCTTGGGAATTTGACTTGAATAAAGATTCAGGGAGAAGCCGAAACGGCAGCTTTCCGGGGCGAATAACGGCCCGTGAAGAAGCACCACCATCCAATAAGACGGGACCACCTGCATCCATAGGGGTTGTGGCTTGGCGAGGCCCAAAGCAGTCAGATAAATACATTTTCTGCTACGCTGTGCAGCTAGAGGGGACCACAGGTTAATCGGGCCTCGTTGCTAACCTGAGCGGTGGCTCGTATTTGCAGCTATTACAGACATAGGTGTAGCAAGCATGTTACAATTGTGTGTTAAACACCCGTGCGTGTGTTTATAACCTAGGGCATGTTGATGTATCAGCTAACGCTAGCAGAGCGTGTATTATGGGCCTGGCTTTTCTCGTACACATTTTGCGCATATTGAGTCACTTAGTCCTTGAGCCTCGCTACGAAATGGGTATCTGTGTGCCCATTTTACAGAGGAGCACACCAGGGGTGGAGACCTGTAGTTACCCTGTGTGCGGTGCTGCACAGAATAGCTCCAGAGCGCCCCCTCTTGGCCACGTGCGTGACACCGCCTCTCTGTTCTAGGAGCTGGCACACGGAGCCCCTTCCCTTGTAGGAGGCGCTGTGCCCAGGGTTTGGGCTGTGCTCTGCCTCTTGGCACAGTCGCCTTGAGTGAGTCACTTTTCCTCTCCGCCTGTGTTTCTGCATTGGTAAAATGGGAGTTGCAAGAATTCAGAAGCATAAGGAAAGCCTTCAGGCCCATCCCTGGCCCACAGTACACACTCAGTCATCTGTTATTATTTCGTTTTCTCCTCCCATCAAGTCCGGCAGGTAGCTTTCATGGTCTCCTCAAATACAAGTGGGGAAAGTGGTGTATAAAGAGCTAACAGAGGCGTAGCCGTCACCCAGCGGCGTGCTGGTATTCTCCCCTCCCAGTGGATTTAGTTCTTTACTTCCGGGGCAGCTCCTGTCTCGTGGTCAACTTGGTTTCGGTCTGGAGGATGCTGTTTCACTGGTGCAGGGCTGTGTAACTCATTGGACACTGATGGACGATATGGTCTCCCTTCTGCCGCCTTTAGAGTCCTAGGATGCAAATCGGTCACCACCTGCCTCTCGCACATGCTCATCGAATGCGGTAACCCGTTCGGAGTTTAGTGATCCGCATCTCTCTGAAAACTGTGGTGACGGCTCCTTCCAGCGCCCCGGAGAGCCTGTCCCATCGTTGGCTCGTTAAACGTTGTTCCTTTCATGCAACAGACATTTCTGTCCACGCAGCTCTCACCCCTTGTCCTCATTCTCCTCCTTCAGCGACTGCTCAGAGCCTCCTCCCTATTATCGTCCCTCCTGGAGACCGCGCCACTCCCAGGGTATAACCAGCTTCTCTTTCTGGGGGTGGGATGGGTGGCTATAGGTGTGGGCTGCTTCCTGAGCCAGCTTGTTCGTTTTACACCTAATACAGACAGGGCCAGCCCTTGGTGGGACTCGGGGAAGAAAGAAAGAGCCATTTCTTGAGCCCAGCCCATCTTCTCGAAGGGCAGCTCCCTCATGCCAAGGGTCAGCGCCCTTTATTGTATTTGTTCTCCTCACTTCCCACTTCCCCGGCTTTGCTGCCGAACAAGCAGAGCCCAGGCATGTGAGGGGGGAAATGAGGGAGTTCTCTGGGGGACATGATGTCAGGAAGAAGCCAGGACATCTGGCCGCCCAGGGTGGCATCTTCACTGGGGAAAGAGAGACAGGTGGGGGAGGGGGGGGGGTGTGGTGTAGAAAGCAGTTGTATGGCTGGCTTCTCTGCTTACCCATTGTAGAGGTGTTCCACCTGGAGGTAAGCGACAAAGTGAAACAGGAAATTGCTGTCCCAGAACATACTCCCCAAAAGGGAGACAGCCCCCAGCTTCTCCTGCCTGAACCCAAGTTCCCATCTGGCCGCCATGACCGGCCGGCAGATGGGAAGAGACCCAGACCATGCACGTGCCAGAAAAAGTCCTCCTTGAACATCAACCCTTGAACATCAAGTTCAAGTTATCCTTGAACATCAACCCTTCCCAACCCTTCCTCTTCAAACAACACTTAGCTACTGCCTGGAATTCCTAAAATCCACTGAAGGTTACCATTCGCCAGCCTCTTTCACCCTGATGGTGGCCCGGGGGAGAAAGAGGGGGGCAGGGAGGGCAGCATTGGGCACATTTGAGGTGTTGAGCTGGCCGGCATCCTTGCTCCCAAGTTCACCCCGTCTTGGCTCCCTCTTCCAGCTAGGGAGTTGATTTCCTTGCGGTAAGACCCCGGGCATCTCCAGCCAGACTGTAGAAAGTGGATCTTAAAGAGAGAGGATTGTCAGAAGTGTTTAGCGGGCTGAGTACTACGGTCTCCAGCGGCCAGGCCAGTCTGCATCTCAAGCCCACCTTCAACATAGTGCAGCCACTGATTCACACCCAAGGAGTTTTCGAGACCGTTCCCTTTAGAATGAGAACCCAGCTCTGTGCTCATAGCCACTCCTTTATCCCAGAGCCAGGGCCGAATGGAAGGGACTTTCTGAGAACCAGAAGGTGACAGTGGTGGACAGAACTAGTTGTAGGACAGGAACCTTGGGTTCTAGCTCTGGTTTCTGCAGTTTCCTGAGCAGGCACCTGCCTTCCCTGGGCCCTCACTCCCTAACCCGAGGGGATCAGATTAGGTCATCTGATCACCTTCCGCCATTTGTGAGCTTAATTATCGAAAAAGTCGCTAAAAGAATGTTAGGAATCTGCATTGAGTTTGCTGCGGGGCTGTGGCATTCTTTGGCTGCTGGAGGTGGCACAGAAGGGCTAGAAATCTTACCTGCTTTGAAAAACACGAGGCCAAGTCTGCTGTGCTCACGGAGTGACAAGCAAGATACAAAACCTAATGTTAGCCTGGCAGTGTTAATAGCATAAAACAAACAAACAAACAAAGCAGCATTCCAAGAATGCTCCCAGCTTGGGGGTGGGAAGCAGAAACACCACGTAAAACGATGTCAAGCATAAGGCAGAGAATGCAAAAACATTGTCCTTTCAAAAATATGTTCTCGTGGATGCCATTGGGCACACTCTCCAGAACCCCAATCAGGGAGCCATCCGGGTGTCTTGACAGTCGGTTGCCATTTGAGAAATGTGGGCTGCCCTTGAGACATGAACATGGTCCGCTGGGTGCACATTGGCTCTGCGCCTTCTGTATACAGACTCAGGATGGGTGCAGAGAACCAAGGGGTGAGCAAGCCCATCTACTTGGGTGTCGGGAGGACACAAGTAACAAGACTTCTATTTAAATGTATTGTGTATCATTCTTTTTCATTTGATTGCGTGCGTGCGTGTGTGTGTGTGTGTGTGTGTGTGTGTGTAGTAGATGAGTGCACTTGTGTGTGGCTAAAAGAAATGGCATATATGGGGGTGCATGCCTAGATTTTATTGATGGAGGTTTTTTTTATAGTTTTTTATGTTTATTTATTTATTTTGAGAGAGATGGAAAACATGAGCAGGAAAGGGGCAGAGAGAGAGAGAGAAAGAGACAGACAGACAGAGAGGGAATCCCAAGCAGGCTCTGTGCAGAGCCAGACGTGGAGCTCGAACTCCTAAAACTGTGAGATCATGACATGAGTTGAAATCAAGAGTTAGATGCTTAACCAACTGATAGAGCCACCCACGCGCCCCTATTGATGGAGTTTTCAAAAAGCATAGAGTCCCCAGGTCAAAGGGCCCTTCTCAGGGCTACGTGAGGAAGACTTTTCATCTCCCGTGACCTCTGGTCCATGGAAATGTAGAACCTCAGGGTAGTCCCTCAGCCCACCGGAGCCCCGCCCAAATGTAAGACCGCGCTGCTCTCCATCTGGGCCTCTTCTTGGGAGCCCTCCGGGCTGGACCATAGGAGGTGCTCAGCCCAAGTGTGTGCTGTTAGCTGTCGGATCTACTCCTAGTTCTTTTCCTATACCAAGCTGGTTATTCTCCCGAGATAAATATTCAGTCCACAGGATTCCATTTTATGTGCCACCAATTTACCACCCACCCCCCCAAAATCATAGAAGAAATGAGGGAGCCATGGCTCTCAGTGTCCGTAGCTCAAGTGGCCTCCTGATCAGCCAGGGATATGACTTCTGTTCCTTCTCCGCTCTCCAGCGGGGGGTGGCGACAGAGCCAGGGAGTGAGACTCCCCTGCAGGGCACAGAGCCCCTGGGAAGGGGGCTTTCAGAGACTGCACAGAAGCCTGACGCCTAAAAACATCATGCTGTTGTCTCTGAACTATCCTTTAGAAAGCAAATTGTTCTGTAAGTCACCAGGACTGCTTGTTTTAAAAGGAAGGAACTAAGACTCTGGAACATGGCTCGTTCATGATCACTCAGCAGCCAGTGGACTTAGACCTTCTCTCAGGGAGCTGCCAGCTCTCCAGACCTAGCCGGCTCGGTCCTCTCCCACCGAGACCCTCTCCGCCGTCCGCTCGAGTCCCCTCTGGAACGTTTAGATGAGACAGAGGGAGGAGAGAAGCCTAGGAAGAAAAATCAAACAGAAGGCGCCTGGGCAGTGGATGTAGGAGCGCATAATCTAATGCACGCTCGGGAGTAAGTGGGGATTGAGGCGGTCTGCTTCCCTCACACACTTGCCCCCCGAAAACACCTCTCCTCCCTTGAAATATCAGCCTCCCGCTCGGGTGAAGTGCCTTCACCTTTTTTGCAGCCATGGTTGACCAGAATCTCTCAGCACCGGCCTGAGTGGGTGCGCGCCCAGCCCCCACTTGTCTTTGGAAACATCTCCGTGGGGAAGCTCTTGAAAGCCACGCTTGGTTTGGGGAAGGATGTTTCTCTTCGGGATGTCCTTTTTCTGGACCAGACGTGTCCAGAGATTCAGGCCGTTCCCCTATGATTCCACCTGAGGATCAAAGGAAGAGACTTAAGCTTCTCAAAGTATTCTTTGCTGTAGATGCATCACCCTGATTGACCTGTGTGTTTATCTCATCTCCCTGGGAGTACAGCTCTGTGTCAAAATTTCCCCTTTTTATAAGGAGACCAGTCATATTGGTTGGGGCCCAACCGTAATGGCCTTGTTTTAACTTGGTTATCCCGGTGAAGAGCCTGTCCCTAAATAAGGTCTTATTCTGCGGTACTGGGTTACAACTCCAACCTACAGATTTGGGGGAGATAGGATTCAACCCATAACATGTGGGGAGGTATAAAGTGGGTCTAGCTAGGAAAGGGGCCCCAACCACAAATGCACGTGGGGGCAGCCAGAGAGTGAACATAAGTGAAGCAGGCAGCTCTGAGATTGTTAACAGAGAGTGTTGGGCACAGAGGCACTGGCACGGGACACCTGGGTGGCTCCGTCAGTTATGCACCTGACTTCGGCTCAGGTCACGATCTCGGGGTTCGTGAGTTCAAGCCCCACGTCAGGCTCTGCGCTGACAGCTCAGAGCCTGGAACCTGCTTCGGATTCTGCGTCTCCTTCTTTCTCTGCCCCTCCCCTACTTGCTTGCGCTCGCTCACTCGCTGTCTTTCAAACATAAATAAACATAAAAAAAAATTTTTTTAATAAAGGCACTGGCACCATTCACCTTTAGCCCCTGTTTTTTTGCAGAAATGGAGGACTAGTTTGTCATATCCTCTGAAAACAAAATCCGGATTTGTTTAAATGACAGTTCCAAATTTTTAAAACTTGGCACAGAGCAAGGAGAATACATTTATGGACCAAATCCAACCCCGGGGAGCGCATCTCTGCCTGGGTCCCTGGTGTTGACCTCTGACCTGGAAGACGTACTCTTTCGTCCGTGTGACCCAACCCTACCTTCTGTGGGGAAGTGCGCTACGCATTTTGCTGAGATTTTGACATGGGAATATTCTGTGCATCACGTGCGTAAATGTGAGAGCGTTGTATGTGTGTATCTGCAGCAATTGGGAATTAACATCTTGTAGGTATCATCCCAGATACACCTTGAATGTAGGTATTTTTGTGGATGGATCCTTAAAGCAGTCCACCACGTCCCTAGAGAGAGCTTGTGATCCAGCGTTCTCTGTCTCGGGAGTTTAGTCAGATGACTCCTGAAGAATACGTTAATTTGGATTTTTTTCCTCAATGCCCATGAGTCTGGGAATCAGAAGGATTTCAGAAGCACCTGCTGCTCGTTGATCGTGCGAACGTACCCCTAAGGTATGAAAACCAGCACTAAGCTCCAGGTCCGGATCAGAGGTAGAACCCTCCTTTGAGAAGTACGAAAATTCTCCTCTCCTCCTCGCTGGGTACGGTCCCCGTCACCTAGCGAGTCGCTATCGTTATTCTGGCGGAGGGTGGTGAACGAGATGGGGCCGGTGGGAAAATCCCCCTGGAACTTACTATGTTCTTGCCTCGTATTTAGAATGTAATAACGTGGTAGAGAGAAAGAGTGTGCTAAATCCGTGTGTTCGGCTGCCAGGTGGCTCACAACTAGAGTCGCCACGAGCAGAACACAAAGTGATACGTGCAGAGGATTAGGTCCTGCGTTAAATCAGAGTGCAGCGTTCAAGGGAGAAAATTGAAATCCATTTCTTACGCTCATGGCACAGGCAATAAAAGACAGTCCTTCTGACTTGTAACTGTGGCTTGCTCACCCGCCGCTTGTGGTTTGGGAAAATGCCGCCATCAGTCAGCCACACCAGACTCTCATTCTGAGGTGCCAAACAGCATTCCCCACACCCCCGAAATCTAAGGACCGATGCAAAGCGTGAGCTGGCATCTCCCCAGGCTAGGTAATTTCTTTGTTTAATTTTTTTTACTGTTTATTTTATTTTTGAGACAGAGAGAGACAGAGCATGAGCAGGGGAGGGGCAGAGAGAGAGAGAGAGGGAGACACAGAGTCCGAAGCAGGCTCCAGGCTCCAGGCTCCGAGCTGTGGGCACAGAGCCCTACGCGGGGCTCGAACTCACAAACCGCGAGATCATGCCTGAGCCCAAGTCGGACGCTCAACCGACTGAGCCACCCAGGCGCCCCTCCCCAGGCTAACGTAATTTCTGCTGCTGCATAAGCACGTCCTAAAACTAGGGATAAGACTCGAAGGCTCTATGAGTTCAGTTCAACTTTGGCTGAGTGCGCCTAGACACGAATCACCGCGAGCCCCCACTCCAGTGAGGAAGGAGGAAAGTAGACCCGGGTGCACTTTGGGAGGGGTGCCTTGTAGACCCCGCCTTGCAGGCCAGGCGGCTCCATCATGGTCATCCCCGGCATCTTGACCGTGGAGGTGGTGGTGGTGGCCGTGGCACGGAGCCCAGCCCGGCGGGGGGGGCGGCCCGGGGAGGAAGGGAAAGCGGGTCATGGCATCCGCTCTGCGTCCCGTCCACAAAGCCCGGCTGGCTATGGCTCCGACCGGTGGGCTTTCTCTGTGGATTCCGAGACCACCCCCTGAACCAAAGTGCAACGAGGTCCGAGTCACCTCGCTGACGCTGCGCGAGTGCACGTGGTTCTTCGGCATCTGCGTGGCACACGCGTGGACCCGTCCAGTGGCTCCCACGCTTGATGCCTCTCCCGTCACCTGGCTGCACAAAGCAGGAAATCCTCTTTAAAAAGCCCTTCGGAAGCGCTGGCATCTCATGAAAGGCGCTGAGCTGAGATCTGCATGAGGCACCTTGGGAGGAGGTGGAAGAAAACTTGCAGAGCACAGGTGTGGAGGCTGTGGCCTTGAGGCATGAGCCATGCCCATCACGGGACCCACGGCCGGCCGTGGCCAACAGGGCCTCGTGAAGACCCAAGAGCCTCTTGCCGCCCCCCTCCCCCCGCCAGCTGTTAAGAAATGCAGTGAAGACAGAGTTCTTGACGTCTTGTAGGGCTTTCTGAGCCCTGACAGCATGCGTGTGTGTGTGTCCAGGGTGGGGGGGGAAGGGCGGGATTGCACTTTGCAAGCCTTATGGGGGATGTCAAGGAACAAAGCCACATCTTGTCAGGCACTTCCAGGGCTCTGTGCTTGTGACTCGCAGCTGCCCCGGCTGTCTGTTTTTCCATCGTCCAGGAAGGGGTGGCGGGCAAAAGGGCTGCTTTCTACTCAGCGAAAACAGAATCCGTCTATGTTTAAAACTTGCCAAGGTTAAAAAAAAAAAAAAAAGTGGCCATCACTGGGGGGGGGGGGGGGGGACAGGGAGTCTCATTTTGTTTTCTGCTTCATAGCTTTTCTGAACAGCTGATTCTTCATGCCAGCAGCATGTCAAATCTGGGGCGCTGCGTCGGGGAGGGTGCAACTCTGTGTCGCGCTACAGACGAAGCAGAGAATGGGGGAATCTTCCAGGCTGCCATATGGCCACATTTTAAGTTGTTAACGGCCCTTTTAGTTCTCCGGTGATTTGTGTCCGGGTCGTTATTGGGGTACTCTGCAATGATCATGCTTGTTTGTCGTTAATTTAGCGGACGGCAGAAAGGCCCTCTTTGTCTCTTGGAATATTTGGCTGGGTAAGAGAGGAATCAGCCTGTCTGCGTTCAGAGGCGACCACTCAGGGTGATGGCCCCTGACATAACATTACATAAGACTCCAGAGGCCTCTCTGTTGATAACAAGCTTTCCCACTGGCATTTGAGCTGATAATTTTCATCTCAACCCTGCAAGATGGCCGTTGTTGGGATCGCTTCGTGTAGGTGAGGAAACCGAGCTGAGGATCGTAGAGGTGATAAGCGGCAGAGAGGAAGACATCTTTCAAACCCCAGACTTTCCTATTTGAGGCAGACATGCTAAGAAAAATGTTTAGTCTGGTTTAGTTTTTGTGTTGGACGGAATTTCCATCCCAGGTCCCCGGGGTTGGGCGGGAGTTGTGTGGGATGGTGGTGGAATTCTGGAACAGGGGCTCCGTCTTATGTGTGCAGATATCCTCAAGGGAGAGAGAAGCTATGGAAGGAGGAAGGGATAGGAGATTTCCTTCCATCTTGGACTCCACTGGGCTTTTTATTGCATTTCAGGAACACTGCCCACAGGGGGTAGGAAGAGCTGAGGTTTGAGTCTAGAGACACTCCTGCCTGATAGAATGTGGGGAGCGAGGGGGTCCACGCGCTGGTTCCCACAGTGTGGTCAGTGGCATTAGCGTATCCTGAGAACTTGCTGAAATGCGTACTTTCAGGCCCCACCCAGACTCTGAATCAGAAATTCTGAGGATGGGACCTAGACATCTGCATCGTAACAAGCATGATTCTGACACACACTGATGTTTGGGAAGCAGTGGTCTGAGGAGAAAGAACAATCCAGGCCTATGAAGCTAGACCTTAGATTGAAAGTGCCATCGTCCGTTTACTGACTGGGTTCCCGTCCAGCCTCAGTGTCTACCTCTATAAAATGGACCTTCCACCCTAGGTCATCAAGAGCTCTAAATGAGTAATTCTTTCAATTGTCCCCGATAACGAACACTGGTTCCTTCCCTCTGTCTGTGAATTTGAGTGTTAATATTATGCCGGCCTCTCCCTACTCAGAATAAGTCATGCTATTTGCCCTAACAGGCAAATCCTAAATCCCAGTGGCCTAAGGCAGTAAAGGTTTGCTTTTCACTGGAGTAAAGCCTTATGTGGATCAGATGGCCTCTCCATCCTATAGCCATCACAGGCTTCTAGAACACATGACTCCAGCATCTCCATAGCCAGGGAAGAGGGAGTAGAGGAGATAATCCACGTCGCTTCTGCTTAAAACCCACCAATGAGAACGAGGCTTATGACTCCAACCCAACTGCAGGGGAGGCTGGAGAAGGTGAAGAGCATTTGTAGTATTTGATGAGCACAAAGTACCTTAACTACAACGCTAGCCAGCCAGTGTTTGTCATAGTCCTTCTTTCCTTAAGGGTTCCGGTCATGGTGCCAGTCATATAAAAGGGGCCATCGTATCTAAAACAGACTCGATTAAAAGACTTTTCAGAAACTGGGGTGTGTTCACACAGTGGGAATATTACACGGTCTTTAAGAAGGAAATTCTGCCATTTGCAACAGCACGGATGAACCCAGAAGACGTTATGGTAAGTGAAATAAGCCAGACATGGAAAGACAAATACTGCACAAACTCACTTGTATGGAGAGTCTTAAAAACCCAAAAAGATCAAACACAGACTTGACAGAGAGTAGAATGGTAATTACCAGAGGCTGGGGAGTTGGGGGGGGGGGGGGCGTGCAAAGGCAAGTCTGTGCTCAGGCGGCACAGACTTTCAGTTCTAAGATGAATAAGTTCTGGAACAGGTAATGAACAGCATGGCAATGAGAGTTGATAGTAACACATTGTGGGGGCGCCTGGGTGGCTCGGTCAGTTGAGCCTCCAACTCTTGATTTGGGCTCAGGTCATGTTCTCACGGTTTGTGGGATCGAGCCCCACATTCAGCTACATGCTGACATCGCGGAGCCTGCTTGGGATTCTCTCTACCTCTCTCTGCACCACCCCCCTCGCTCATGTGTGGGTGCACGCGTGCTCTCTCTCAAATAAACATTTAAAACAAATGGCAGGTAACACATCGTATGCTGTAATTTCCCAAGAGAGTAGATCTGACGTGTCCTCACCACACATCAAAAAAAGAAAAAAAAAGGTACCTTATGACACGAGGTGATGGATGTGTTAATTTGAGAAAATCATTTCACATTTTAAGTATACCCAGTTTCCATCTGTCCCAAATGAAACATAAATAAAGGCCTTTCCACTGTTGGCCGAAGTATAGAAGGCAGCCAGTTGGCGGTTAGAAGGCAGAGAGCACAGTTTCTCCGAGGGGAGCAGACCACGAGAAGAGTCTTGGAGAGTGTGTGTTGGGGCCAGTGTCTCTGCGTGCTCGCGAACGGCGTCAGTGGATGAATTGCTCCTGAGGTCCAGTTGAGTAAAGCAACTCATAGCATTGAAAATCATCTCACTTAGAGAAAAAAGAGACCCCCCCCCCAAATAAACACTGCCTGCATCTAAAGAAGAAAAACAAAGCAAAAACTAGCTTAAGTACAAATGGAGGGTGTAAGGTGAACTTTCCAGGGCCACAAGTTCCTAAGGGAGACCACGGACCCTCGGCTTCAACAAATTAATTCTATAGTAAACTATTAGTTAAGCACCCACTGTGTGCACAACACTGGGCTGAGCGTCATTAAAAAACGTAGCTGGATAACCATCCCTCTCAAAGGATTAAGACGAGCTAGTCAAGGCATACTTGTTTTCGGGTTTACTCTGGGAAAAGATCAAAGGGGCAAGTTCTGCGTGGCTTCTTCTGGAGCGCATGGTTTTATTGGCATGAATCTCTTAGACTATTTATCTTCCCATGTTTTTCCTTTATTCCCAAACGAATGGCGGGGGTTGGCGGGGTGGGGGGGGGGGGGGGGGGGCGGGATCATTTAAATATTGAATAATCCAAACCTTTGATTCAGAGTCATTTTCTCTGAAACCAGCACATTAATGGGAACATCTTCAACTCGAGTTGTCATAGCACTTTTCCTGCGATACAGTCTTTTTCTCGCCGCAATCTTTCGGTCCCCTTATAAACTAAAACAGATAAGGACATGTCATTTCTATCACACTGTGATCCAGGAAAGGACTCTCGGAGCCATTTGTGAACTTGCCAGGAGGCAATAAATACACTGAGTTCAGTTATCTTGAGAAGCATTCAAAGTATCTTTCGATCTTTGGTTGAAAGATAATTTTGTTGCTTGGAATTCTACCTCAAAATGTGGTCTGGTGCTTTCAGAATGGCTTATTCAGATTTTCTTTTTTTTTTTTCTTCCGCGATGGGCTTTGTGCCTGTATCTCGAGAAGAATTAATATACCTGAAATTACTATCACACTGTGTGTTAACTTTGTAAATAAAAACTTACAAAATTGGGGCACCTGGGTGGCTCAGTCAGTTAAGCGTCCAACTTCAGCTCAGGTCACGATCTCGCGGTCCGTGGGTTCGAGCCCCACGTTGGGCTCTGTGCTGACAGCTCGGAGCCTGGAGCCTACTTCAGATTCTGTGTCTTCCTCTCTCTCTACCCCTCCCCTGCTCACACTCTGTCTCTCTTTCTTTTTCTCTCTCTCAAAAATAAATAAACATTTCAAAAAAAATTTTTTTAACCTAGAAAATTAATATCCCTCAAAAAAGGGAGAAATATATTCACATCTCTCTGGAAGAAACAGGCCAGTTATTTGATTAAGAGCTTCACAAGTCATATTCTTAGTTATTTTTCTCAATTCACGTCTGAAAGAAAAACAGATTACTTAAAACAGAGCTTTTGAATTAAATCTTTGAGGAGATTTTCAGTCATCAAAAGGCCCGTGAAGAAAGGGATTCTTGAATTCTCACAGAGGTGGGTTCTTCCATGGGCACCGTGCCCCCCTGGATCGTGCTTATTAGCTCATAGAACATTTCAGCCAAAGGCCCAGGCAAGAGATGATTCCCCATCTTAGCAGATGGGGATTCAACTATAAAGTTGAATCATAGCTCGGAAAGTCTCAATAATTTTGAAGACTGAGTAGGTACTTTGGAGGATCCTTTACCCGGTGCCTTAGTTTGGAGTTTGCCTACTCTTGCTGTCATTCGGATGAATGAAGCTCTAATCGTGTATTCTGACGATTTCTTTGTTCCTTGTTTTGATGGTGAAGTTGGCATTTCTGGTCTCCGGGATAATTTCCAGAGTACACAAGGTGCCTTCTGCCTCACCCGCCAAAATCGGCTTCGGGTTGCATTACAGGTGATTTTTCTGCAGCTCCCGTGTAGAGCTTGCACACGGTCCTGAATACTTAAATTGCAGAGTTGGATTACACTTGAGAAATGTGCAGTACAGTTCTTTTTCACGTCTGCCCGCACATCTTTGCTTAGTGGCGAAATACCGCGGATCGCGTGCAAAATGCTAATAAGAGTAATTTATTTTATTTATTTTCATTACATTCATTTTACTCTTGGTTACAACGCAAAGATTTTTGTAATAGCCTCGAAATCTGCATAGATGCTCTCACTAAATAGAATAGAAACGGGAAAAATCATCCAAAGATACAAACCCTGGAGAATCGCTTTTCCCTCTTGATTCTGAAGGCAATTCCTTTGAAATATAAGTGAATGCGCTTCTATTTTAGGAAGTGTGATCATGAAAATTTTATGTTCTTTGCCCGTTGAATCGTGAAAACAATAGTTCTTCAAAATGGGAAGCCTTGTTAGTTCCTTTGGAAAAAAAGTAGGCAGGCAGATGAATAGTGCACGCTCACAGGTAATCCGTCTGTTGAAAAGAGTTTTCGCTACCTTAAATCCAGCCCTCCTTTTGGCTTCTAAGATTTTCCTTGTGTTGTTCATCTTTATACTGTAACTTACCAAGCTCTTCTTTTTTTTTTTTAATACTTTTTAAAGTTTATTTATTTTTAAGAGACAGAGAGCACAAGCAGGGGAGGGGCAGAGAGAGAGAGACACAGAATGTGAAGCAGGCTCTGAGCCGTCAGCGCGGAGCCCAACGTGGGGCTCAAACCCACGAACTGCGAGATCATGACCTGAGCCGAAGTCGTACACTCAACTAACTGAGTCACCCAGGCGCCCGCACCAAGCTCTTCTTAAAAGACGCTAAGGTAGGAGCGCCTGGGTGGCTCAGTCGGTTGAGCGTCCAACTCTTGGTCTCCGCTGGGGTCGTCACCTCACGGTTCATGAGGTCGAGCTCCACGTCGGGCTCTGCGCGGACAACACGGAGCCTGCTTGGGATTCTCTCTCCCTCCTCCTCTCTCTGCCCCTGCCCCCCTCGTGCTTGCTCACTCCGTCTCTCTCTCAAAATAAATAAATAAAATATTAAAAAATGAAACGATGCTGAGGGTAGTCGGTTGCGTCTCCCCGTGAGTTACTGATGACCCTATACCAGGGCTGCCCTCCTGAATCTGACCGAACCAGGCCATCTGCCATCTGTATGTCCATCCCAAGAAGCCCGGCCCATGTCCCATGCAGGGACACCCTCCTTGTGTGACCTGGCACCCCCTTTGTACTCGTGGGAGCTAAGTGGACGGCTTCTGCCTGGAGCCTGCTATGTGGGTCCAGCACATCCCTGGAGCCCCTCCCCTCCCCACCCTGGGCGCCCCCCGTGTCTCAGTTCTCTGTCACGGTGCCCTCTTTCCTCACCGTCCTTGACGAGCAGAGTCCTTTGGGATTTCACAGCCCGTGAGATCTGATTCTCACCCCACTGTCAACGAGCAGGGCAACAAGGACATGCGCAGGCGTTTTCCGTGAAGGAACCGTAACTCCACGTGGCTTCGTCCAGACACAAAGGAAATAAGCCCATTGTTTTTCTTTTCTTTTTGAAAGCCTATGTGCAGTCTCCAGTTCAGGCTCCTTGAGAAATTAGCAACAACAACAAAAAAAAACGGTCACAAGTTTGCACCGTGTGTCACCTGGTCTCTGGTTCATGATTTATTCGTAATAGAATGCTGAGGTATGTATAAAACTGTGTCGGTCATTTTCTTAAACATTCATCGTTCCCATAAAAGATTTCAAACAGCCCGTTTGGTCTGGCAATGGGCTGGATCCAAGAGGACATTCTGATCTCCCTTATGTACATCACAGTTGTCCTCCCGTTGAGTTGATAACAGAGCCCTAAGGTCAGGGACCCCGTGAGAAGGAAGAAATCATCCTCATAAGGCCAAGGAAGGTGGGGCAAAAACTCTTATTGAGGGAAGGGTGCCGTAAGTGGGGGAGCTCACAGCTCAGCTGCACGGCCACCTCTCTCCTCCAACTGTGGAGCCATCGAGACTGAACCCCCGTGTGGGCCAACGCATGAGAAAGGGACAGGAGCCCGGAAGCCCCGAGGGAGGAGGATAAGAGCATAGCATGGGGACAGTTGGCATAAAAAAAAAAACACTGCAGGGGAGGTGATGCCTGGGAGACAGGGCATCTGCCAGATATTTGATCTGTGATGGCCGTGACGAGGAGGAGAGCGTTGTTGTGTTCAGGTTCGCGGTCTCGTGTGTCGGGGACCCGGCATATTGCTTCTTCTTACGTGAGTAAGAACCACACAGCACGTGACTAGAGAAGAACCCTTCCATTTTGCATTGAGGAACCAAAACCATTCGTGTTGTGTGTGCTGTGACACGTCTTGGGGTTCCACTGCGCTGGGCACGGTTTTCAGGAGCGGGTGACACCCTGTGGCAGGGGCCGCGAGCTAGAGCGTGAGGGCCACATCCAGCCTGTTGGGACATCCCACTTGGATGGAACTCAATGGCTTTTCCCTGGTATAGTGACAGAGTAGAGTGGTAGTGACAGAGATCACATGGCCCACCAACCTTGAAGTATTTACTGCCTGGCCCTCCGAAGAAGAAAGAAATGACACATTAAAGGATCTATACGGAGGACGTTTGGAGAAGGTGGCCTTGCCTCCTGCAGATTGACATTTACAAAGCGCATCAGCTTAAAATCTCCCCATTACGGGGAGAAACTTTATCTTCACGCAGAGAGGGTTCTGTTCCCTGTACTAGTTTCTATAATCAGAATGGTTCCATTTGCTTTTGCTTACTTAGCCCAAATCTGAAGCCCCGAATTGCTTCACAGATTATACTAGGGATGTAGTGCATTGTTTTTAAATTTGCTTTATTACCTGAGCGACTAGAAAAGCTGCTTCCAGGGCAACCGGGTGCCATCAGAAGCGGCACGGCCGAGCCCTTGGCCAGCAGAGGAGGGGTGGGCTGTACAGACAGATGAGAGAGGGAATCGGTGTAGCAGAAGATGTGTGTTGTCCTCAAGAAAGGAGGGGCCACACGCCATGCCCAGCAGGCCCAGCTGGGAAGGGAGTTTCAGCAGGAGTGATGGGAGGGTCGTCTTGTTTTTGCTGCGGGAGCTGGATTCCGGCCCCAGGAAGAGGTACGAACGTGCCAGGAGGAGGGACACAAGGAGGAGACGTCCAGTACTGGCACCTGGTTCCTTGAGCGCCAACCTCGGGACGGGAGATCCAGGGGACATCTAGACCCAGCCTCGCACAGACGGGAAGACAGGTTGCGACGGAGGTTCCAGGTTCCTCCTGGAAGGTTCCAGCAAGCCTCGGAACCACAGACACGCGGGATGTGTGTAAAACTGAGGCGACCGGGGGCGCCTGGGTGGCTCGGCTGGTTAAGTATCCGACTCTCGGTTTCGGCTCAAGTCGTGATCTCACGGTTGGTGAGTTCAAGCCCTGCGTCAGGCTCTGCGCTGAGCCTGCTTGGGATTCTCTCCCTCCCTCTCTCTCCCTCCGCCCCTCCCCCACTGGCCCGTGGGCGCGCTTTCTCTCGCTCTCAAATAAACTTTTGAAGAATTTAAAAAATAAGATTGAGGTGACCAGAGCCCGACAGAACCTCTGTAGGACACTTACTGTGTGATGAAAACACGTACTTAACACACGCACCCCCCCCCCCCCGCCACGTGTGCCCATGTCGGGAGAGCCCGTGTTCTGACTGGGGACGTGGGGTGCTGAGAAGGACCCAGTGCTCTGCTGTGGTTGATGGTCCCCCATCCCTCCCCCCACCACCCGTGAAGGCCCAGAAGGAGGCCTTCCGGGGCTCTGAGAGGCCGAGCGTCCCCCCGTGGGTGGGATCCTGCTTTCAGGCAAGGCTCAGCCTCACGGTGTTCCCCGGTGAGAGACGTGTTGGTCGGGGTGCTCTCCCGGAGGAGGAGACCGCTCCTGACCGAGGGAATGTTCCACAGTGAGCCATTTCCTTCAGGACAGAGGGGGCCCTCTGACACCTCGGGAGCTGGTTTTGCTGGTGGTCCTGGGAAGGACGTGACCGTCACGGCCCAGGGCCGCTCATGGAATCTGCCCAGTTTTCTCTGGGCTCATACTGGGCCTTGCAGCCCTGAGACGCTGCCTGCCCGTGCCCGGGGGGCCACTGTCGAAGTGCACACGTGGGAGAGTGAGGGGCTGTGTGGGCCGTGTACCTCATGCGACCAGAACGTGAGGACGTCAAGCAGAAAACCAGAGGGAGGGACAAGAACGTGGGCTCTCATTCACCACGCTGGGAACTAAGAGTCCTTTGGTAGCTACGTGCTCTAAGTTCCCGGTCGCCTTTTGGGGAATACATTTAAGGAGAGACAGCCTCTTCTCACAAGGGGTCTCCCAGAGCATTGGGTGGATAAGGCCAAAAGAAAGTAGGGAGAAATCATTTCTGTTTCCTGTATAATCAAGGTAAAATGTATTCGAAGTGTCCCTATCAGTCCGTTTTCCCGTTCCCATTAAATAGATCCTTTCCCGGACAGGTCAACCCTTCCCATTCATCTTTCCTGATCCTTTTAGAATTAACAAAAAGGTTGCCAAAGAATGCAAAAATGCAAGTCCAGATTGTTTAGACATTCCTAAAATCCATGCTGCCAGAAAGAAAAAGGGTGGGGGGGGGGTGGGGATTGAGGAGGAAGGGATCTGGTCTGTTACATCACATATACAGAAAGATACGTTTTATGAAAGATGATCATGCCACAGGAAAGCACTTACAGTTTCATGAGAATAACTACATTTGAGAGGCACCTGGATGGCTCTGTCAGTTAAGCGTCTGACTCCGGCTCAGGTCACGATCTCATGGTTCATGGGTTCGAGCCCCACGTTGGGCTCTGTGCTGACAGCTCGGAGCCTGGAGCCTGCTTCGGATTGTGTCTCTCTCTCTCTCTCTCTCTCTGCCCCTCCCCTGCTCACTCTGTTTCTCAAAAAAAAATTTAAAAACATACATTTGATAACACCCCTTTGGGCTGCAGGGTATATTGGCTTAAAAATGAAGCTTTACATTTGGGGCACCTGGGTGGTTCAGTCGGTTGACTGTCCCAACTCTTAATTTCGGATCAGGTCATGATCTCACGGTTGGTGAGCTCTAGCCCCACGTCGAGCTCTGCGCTGACAGCACGAGGCCTGCTTGGGATTCTCTCTCTCCCTCTTTCTCTCCCCCTCCCCCAAGTTAGCTCACTCTCTTTCCAAATAAACATTGAAAAAAAGAGCCAGTTTTACATTTAAAATTAAGGAGTGAAAGGGGCACCTGGGTGGCTCAGCAGGTTGAGCTTCCAACTTTAGCTCTGGTCATCATCTCGTGGTCTGCGGGTTTGAGCCCCGCATCAGGCCCTCTGCTGTCAGCACAGAGCCCAGTTCACATCCTCTGTCCCCCTCTCACCAAAACCCCCTCCACCCGGCATCTGAGACTCTTTGGGGTTTTTGTGTCCTCATCTCTGGGTTTCTAAACAGCCTGGGATCTCAGCTGAGCCCGAGTTGTTATTTTCTCTAGAAATAAAAGCTTGTGGGAGGCTGTGGGAAGAAACTGGCCTCCAGCCACGCTGGGCAAAGAGAGTTAGTCTCCAAAGGAGGCCGGGGCCTCACGTCCCCTCGGACCTCTCCTTGTTGAGCACTAATGGCCCTGAGAGATTGGCCCGTTGGGGGTGAATGTGAAAAAGTCAGGAGCTGTACATAGTCTGCAGCTCCTAGAAGGAGTCCAGATGGGAAGAGACCGTGCAGGGCCTACGTCCAACTTTTCATCCCTTGCCTTCCTTCGGAAAGTAAATCAGGGATCCCGCCTGCTGTTTATTGAGACCCAGCAAAGCAGAGGCATTGGGGAAATTTGGGACCATAACATTTTTTGAATGAATGGATGAATGAGTAGGTGAATAAATTAGATGTATACTTTTAGGCCATTCTCCTATGGTCTGGGCTGTGTACGTCACCCTACCCATGATACCGTCCGTGACTGTCATTCAACAGTGACACCCAGAGCTTCCTCTTTTCATTGGAACCACCCGTCGTCCTTGCCCCAGAGTTCTGTGTCCATCAAAAGCAATATTCTTTAAAGGATTAAGAACAGTAAGTCTAGAGATGCCTGGGGAAGGCTCAAGTTCAGAAAAGACTCTGTAGACGCCCATGTATACTTGAAGTTCCTGCTTGAGCCTAAATCAGGTCTTTGCGGAGACTCGGGCGGTTGTGGACAAGTTTGGTGGACGTGTCCTGAGTCCACCAGATGTCAGCTTTCTTGCATGAGATCAGCTCCATTGGCATGAACATCCGTGCCCGCACGCTGGGGAGGCAGCCACTGGCGGTAAAGTGACCAGGTATTGCCAGGTGGCTTTTCCAGCAGTGAAGGCAAAAGCCATCGGTGAAGGGGTTAAGGCGTGAAAGTGGCCGATGCTATCTGATAATGGCAGGACATGTTAAAAACTAAGCGTGGGGGTGGTACCTGGGTGGCTGAGTTGGTTAAGTGTCTGACTCTTGGTTTCGGCTCAGGTCATGATCTTGTAGTTTGTGAGTTGGAGCCCCACATTGGGCTCTGTGCAGGCAGTGTGGAGCCTGCTTGGGATTCTCTGTCTCTCTCTCTCTCTCACTCTGCTCCTCCCCTGCTTGCATACTTTCTCTTTCTCTCTCTCTCTCGCAAAATAAACTTTAAAAAAAATTTTTTTAAAGAAACCAGAAACCTGGATTAATAATAAAAAAACAAAAACAGGGTTCACCTGGGTGGCACAGTTGTTTAAACGTCCAACTTCGGCTCAGGTCATGATCTCATGGTTCCTGAGCTCAAGCCCTGCATCGGGATTTGTGCTGACAGCTCAGAGCCTAGAGCCTGCTTCAGATTCTGTGTCTCCCTCTCTCTCTGCCCCTTCCTGGCTCATGCTCTGTCTCTCTCTCTCAAAACTAAACCTTAAAAAAAAAAAAAAAAAAAAAAAAAAAAAAAAAAAAAAAAACTAAGTGGGGACTCCCAGAAACCGTTGGGATAATTTGGAAAGATGGGAGATTATATGTTTGTATGACATGGGACTATTGTATGTATGTCATCTGATTGTTTTTCTTGGCTTATTCCTCTTGGTTGGAGCACCGTACCCATGTTGAGCCTCTACCTTTAAAGAGAAATGGCACGATGATTATCTAATAAAGGTACTATTATCTCACATTCTCTTGATCCACCAGAGTAGATATGTGTGACAAAGCAGGTGTCTCCTTCTCCACTGGTTTTCCTCAGTGTCTCAAACAGGAAGCTTTCCATCCATCTTTCCACCAGGAAACGTATGGTTCACAAATTACGATAACCTGGGGAAGATTTATTTACAGCAGGACTAATAATGAAGATGCGGGCAGGCATCAGAATCCTCAACACAGAGCTGCTGGCCATTTCTGTCAAACAACCAGCGGTGACTAATGAGATGAGCCTGGTTTTTGGTGTAGTTCACGTAGATTACTGCTGCACCTTCCATAAGGACCAAGAAAGCGGTAGACTGCTTCTCAGGCTAGCTAATGGAAGGCCTAGACCAATGTCTGGTATGTAACGGATGGACAGTCAGATCGACTCACTGATGCATGACAGATGGATGGATAGATGATGGACAGATAAGATGAAGCTAAAGGTGACCGGATCGCCTTAGTCACTTCAGCGTGGTGGAATCGTGGACTTGTTTTGATTTCCACATTCCTTATCTTTTGATATCATATTGTCTCAGGATTTGTTTTGATTGACTCTTCCCGTAGAGAAGGCCATGTTGAAATGAGCATAGTCTCTGGTTGACTCCATTAACGGTCTTAATTTCTCTTGTAAACAACTCAGACACCCTTTCAAAAGTGAAGTCTTCCTGATTGCTAACGTTGGGTTTATGCCTGAACATGCCAATTAATACTGAAAGCATTTGCTGTGGAGGCTCTTGGGTCTTTGTTTGTTTTTGAAGATTTTTATTTTTTTCAGTAACCTCTGTACCCACCATGGGGCTCAAACTCACAACCCCGAGATCAAGAGTCTCATGCTCTACTGACTGAGCCAGCTAGGCATCCCTAGGCCGTCAGTTTTTGTAACTCTTGCTTATAAAACGGGTTTGATGTGTGTAGCAAAAGACCTTGTCTTTTCCAACCTGAATTCAACTCCACACAATCAGCATTATTTCAGTGTTTCCTCTGGTTTGCAACTCACAATCCCTGAGCTTAGCCGTGGGGCCTCACACTGGGGCCACAGCCTCCAGGGGGGTAAAGCCAAAAACATTTTTTCTTTCTTTTTTTTCTTTTTTTCTGAGAGTTTATTTAGAGAGAGAGAGAGAGAGAGAGAAACCGAGCAGCAGGGGAGTGGAGGGCTGAGAGGGGGGCAGTAGAATTCCAAGCAGTTTCCACACCGTCAGCACAGAGCCCGGTGCGGGACTCAGACTCACAAACCGTGAGATCATGACCTGAGTCGAAATCAAGAGTTGGACGCTGAACCGACTGAGCTACCCAGGTGCCCGCCCGTCTTTCTTGAGGGAGACCTGTGTATCTGCTTGAGGTCAGAGACGTTTCTCAAGTTACCAAAAACAAAATGTTATGGTTTATAGTTACTTTTAAAAGGGACGTTTGCCTCCCATTCTCACCCGGGCCTCTCGGCCCCCCTGGGTGGCCAGCAGGCTGGCTTGTGGTTATGGCCACTTGTCAGACAGCGAAACTCGGCGCAGAGGTACTGCGACACGACGTGCCCTTCTGGTTAACATTGGAGGCAGGCCAGGAGGCAGGCTCTGGACCCCAGTCCATTTTCTCCTCTCTGGGCTCTTTCCCGTGCTGTAGGCAGGCTACCTGTGAGTAGCCTGAGGGGAGTGAGGAAGAAGAAGAAAATTGAAAATCATTGACTGAAATTCCTGGAAGGAGTTGGGTGCATGGAGCAGTGATCGACAGAAGGGGTAGCAGGGCGCAGTTCTAAGGCATAAAAGCGGAATTGCTGTTCACTTTGCCCAGAGGAACCTCTTCAGTGGTAGGGGCACCTCAACGTACGACGCACAACTCCCGGGATGGATTATTATTCATTAATTGAATCACCCAAGATCTTTGGAGCCCCTCCCATGTGCCAGGAGCTGCACTAAGTCTAGAAACACAGAGATAAATAAGACATCATTTGTGCCCGCGAAGGATTCCCCGTGTACTTGAAAAGGTGGTTGTGTCAGTGGGTGGATAGGGGTGAGGCCAGGATCCGGACGGGGGGAGCCCAGCAGGGGGAGCCGTTAGATCTGCTGGGAGGCTCCGAGGAGGCCACGCAGGCACGAAAGGCTGAGGCGTGGAGAGAAGTCTGGCTCCTCCGAGGTCCCCCCGCCTGTTAGGTGACAGACCCACGCTCGTCACTGGCACGCACGGTGGTGTTTCTGAAGCCACCCCCAGCAGAGGCCACTTCTGGGGCTCTCCCCACGCGTGAAACCTGCTGAGGCGCAGG
This sequence comes from Panthera onca, assembly GCF_046562875.1. Classification (NCBI taxonomy): domain Eukaryota; kingdom Metazoa; phylum Chordata; class Mammalia; order Carnivora; family Felidae; genus Panthera; species Panthera onca. The sequence continues at coordinate 15,475,721 of NC_138343.1, read as the reverse complement.
AGCTAGGGGTGTGGACAGAGAAGTAGTGAGAGCCCTTGAAAACCCAGCAGAGAAAGAGCTTCGAGAAGTAGCCATTCACTAGAGGTGCCGCGTGGTAGAGAAAGGTCCGGTCAAATGAGGGCTCCGTAAAGGCCACTGGATCTGGGAGATCCATCCTCAGGGACCTGGACAAGAGCTCTTTCCTGATTCGGGAGAGCAGGGTTTCTGAACCTCGTCGCCGTCGTCGCTCGGCCCGGCTGGTTTTGCGTTGTGAGGGGTAGGCGTGTGCACGGTAGGACCCCGAGCTAGATGCCAACATGGGCCTCCCCGGTCGTGACAACCCGAGTGGCCGCAGATGTGGCCGGAAGTACCCCGGAGGCAAAACCGTCCGGGTGGAGAACCAGGGCGATAGAATGGTGTGGACTGATGGTGATGACTTAGTGTCCCCTCACGCTTGGACCACTCTTTGGAAAGGTCTGGAAGCCCAGAGCGGGCTGGAGATGGAGACTCCCTGGGGGAGGAGCAGGGTGCCAGGAGGGGAATCTGTGTTGTTTCTAATGGAAAACACACGTGCTGGGCCTCGGGAAAGAACTAGAAGAGAGGGAAAGGCTACAGACAAGAGACAGTCATGGGGCAGCATTCACTTACTGATTTCCCAAGTGTAGAGTATATCCAGTCACCAGACTCAGTGTCGGCATTGTGCATGCCATGGTGAGCCAAGGAAGGGCTCCTCATTCAAAAATTACTGAAAAGGTCAGGGGCGCCTGGGTGGCTCAGTCGGTTACACGTCCGACTCTTGATTCCGGCTCAGGTCATGATCTCACGGTTTATGGGATCGAGCCCGGCATCGGGATCTGAGCTGACAGTGCAGAGCCTGCTTGGAATTCTTTCTCTCCCTCTCTCTCTGCCCCTCCCCTGCTCACACTGTCTCTCAAAATAAGTATTTTTTTTTTAATTGCTGAAAATTTCAAAGTGGCAGAAGGGCATCAGAGCCCAAGTGTGGGGCCCTATGCAGCGGCCCCGGGTGGTGAGGGTGCAGGGCGGCCCAGCCTCGCGGAGCTCAAGCCCTGGGGCCAAGCACCAGCACGAGGGAGATCCAGGACTGTTGTCACACCCTGTCGAGGCGCCTTCACCAAAAGGTTAGTAGTGACCAGAGTAAGTGAAGTGTAAGATTGAAGCTGTGATCTTGGGGATTAGCATCAGTTAGCCAAAGAGAAATGCTTAGCTATAAGGAAGGGCATGCATATCGAGAGGAAACCAGGAAAACACAGTTCTGTCCGAAGGATGGGGTCGCGGGGTTCTTGGCAAGTGGCCAGATCAGGAAGACTCTCATAGGACCTGGTGTTTTGACTCCCCACTGCAGGCACTGGGCGGGCATGTGTAGTTCTCAAGCAGGGAGTGGGGTGACCGTGTTTCCCCGGGGAAAGAGGACCCGAGTTGGACGGGCCATAGCAACCAGGAGAGGTGCTGGTGGCTGTGGTGGGCTGGGACGGGGGACCATTTGGACCTGGTGGTGGACTGGCTGTTGAGGGTGAAGCCGAGCGAAGACAATTCCTAGTTTCCTGGCTGGGGCACTTCACCGGGATGGGGTGGGGGGGAGGGGACACAAAACCATGAGGACAGAAGGGAAAGATGGATTAATTCGTTTTGGACCTCCTGAGTTTGACCACCTATAGGAGTATAAATTAGAAAGGCCATCTGGAACTCAAAACTACTACTGGAGGTATAGATGGCAGAGTCATCAGCATGTAGATGCCAAGTGAAGTCTTGAGTGTTGATGGGATCATCCAATGAGCGTGTGCGGCTAAGTAAGTACTAAATGAGCACCTATTATGTTGGCCGTGGTCTCCTAAGAACTGGGGGTGTAGCAGTGACCAAGGCCAGACAGACGCCCAGCCCACAGGGAACGTGTTCTCTGGAAAGATTCCAAAGGAGGGGCCATACTTCAGTGCTTCTCCCCCTTCCCTGGCCCCATCATGCCTGTCTGTCTCCACTCGCTCCATTTCCCATCCGGGGCACCAGTTGGGAAACCCAAGTCCTTCCCGATCATTTTCTCTTCCCCTCTGTTCGGAAGGGCAGTTCCCTCCCCCTGGGCCTGAGATGCCAAAGACCAAAGTTTCTGCTTTTCTTTTTCCCCCCCGAAATGCAGATAGAGCATCAGAGATGCCAACTTTAAAAAAAACAAGGCCCTCGGGGCACCTGGGTGGCTCGGTCAGATCAACTTCAGCTCAGGTCACCAGGTCACGATCTCGCAGTCCGTGAGTTCTAGCCCCACATTGGGCTCTGTGCTGATGGCTCAGAGCTTGGAGCCTGCTTCGGATTTTGTCTCTCTCTCTCTCTCACTCTCTCACTCTCACTCCCTCTCCCTCCCTCTCCCTGTCCCTCTCCCTCTCCCTCTCCCTGTCCCTCTCCCTCTCCCTCTCCCTCTCCCTCTCCCTCTCCCTCTCCCTCTCCCCCCCGTGTCAAAAATAAACATTAAAAATTAAAAAAAAAAAAAAATCAGAGCCATCCAAACAATAAGCAGTTGCAAATGGTAATGAGAGCCTTGACCTTGCCGTTCTGATGCCAGCAGCTGGCTCACTAGCTCCATGCGGCAGAACAAATCCCTGTCCCCATCGAGAGCCAGAGCAGCCCAACCTACCGGGGTTTTGTCACTTCTCTGGGGAGATAGCCTCCCCTGCTCTGCATACATTTAAAGCGTCTGGACACTTCATTCTCTAGCGTCCCCTTATTCCGAGGCAAATCCCACGTTGCCATGAGCTTCGGGCTTGTTTTTCACAGTCTTTTCACACAGAAAGAAGAGCCTTCGTTCATTTGGTTGTTTCTTGTGGTCACCAGCATAGAGTCTCTCGCACTGATAATACACAAAATCCATTCTTAAATAGAAGGCTTAGATAGGGGGCTGGCATGTGGCCATTGATGGCGTGTGGCATTTAAACAGGAACTCCGTGACTTTTCGGTTTGCGGCCAATGCAGATCGTTTCGCTGTGGACCATGGTAAAGAAGAAATCATCTGAGGAGTGCAAACAATTTTGCAGGTCAGAGCTGTCTTGTAAACCAGGGCCATACATGTAACAGCAAAGCAATTTAAACAGGTCACTTGCGCACACATTTTAAACTTCTACTTTTGGATAGTTCACTTTATATAAAAGTTTAACTCCCAAGAATGTTTCTCTTACCGTCTAGCATATAAATGGCCGTGTCTGAATACCTAGTCAGGAACTTTTTAAAGTTAATGTGTTTTTTTTTTTTTTTAATATGACATTTATTGTCAAATTGGTTTCCATACAGCACCCCGTGCTCATCCCAAGTGTTAATGGGAGTTTAAATCAAATATAATTAAATTGTACCATCGAATCAGGGGTAAGATACAGCGCATTCAGAAAGCACCTCGGTCGTCTTCTTTCTTTGTTTTGAGAGACAGCAAATGTGTGAGTGGAGGAGGGACACAGAGAGAGAAAGAGAGGGAGAAAGAGAGAATCCCAAGCAGCCTCTGCGCTGGATGGAGCCTGACGCGGGGCTCGATCTCACGAACTGTGAGCTGAAACCAAGAGTCGGAGGCTTAACTGACTGAGCCACTCAGGCGCCCCACACCTCTGTCCTTATTCTGGAGTCGTCAGCAGCTTGGGATCACTCATAAAACTGACCGCTTCATTCATACAGTAATTGTGCTCTGCCGTCTGGCTTTCTAGTAACCACTCTTTCTGCACAAGGTAGATCTCGAAAGGAGCCAAGCAGGTGGCTGCCTTACATGGACCATGCCGGACTGCCCTGGGTCCTTCCCTAAGATGCTGGTCGCGAGAATTCTGAAGCTGGAGCTTTATCGTCCCTTTGGTTTATGAACTTGGCTCTGTGCAAAGACAGATCTGTCAAGGATAGAGAATAGTTTATGCTGATCAACGTACTTGTGTTGCACAGTACGTGAGAGCCATCCGTTGGGAACTTCCTGAATTCTGATACCAAACTCACCCTCCTACGTACAGCACACCCCGTCCTGCTCTGTCATGGTAAAGAGCCATCCCTCCCGCATGTGAGAAGTAAGGCCTTCCTTCTCTGTCCCCAGACCCCAACCCCTCCTGCCTCCTCGGGGCTCCGACACTACCAGCTGAACCCTCTCCCTCCCTCCATAGGCAGCTTCTCACCAGCACCACCTCATCTGGAGTCTTTCCAGGAAACGGTGTGAGCCTCACCGGCGCCCCCTGCACCTGCACCCTCTCTTGTCCAGCCAGGCTTGGGGAAGAGTCGCCCATACTCCTCTGTTTTCTCACCCCCTGTTCTCAACCCACTGCAGCCTGGCCTCCGTCCCCTGCGCTCCCTAAAAGAGCGCCAGGCGAGCTTGCTAACGGCCTGCACCCTGTGCTTTTCTAGCCTCACCAGCCTTTCCAGCCTCACCTCCCTCTGTTGGCCGGGCGCGTCATCCCCCCCTCGCTCCCGGGATGGAACATCCTCCGTCTTCTCCCGCCCTCACGCGCTGCCCTTCTCTGACCCCTGGCGGGTTCATCTGGCTCGGTCTGCACCGTAAATGGTGGGATTCTGTGAGGTTCCGGCCCACGGCCTCTCGCCTTCTCAGGCCATGCCCCGTCATGCTCCTGGCTTCGAATATTCTCCGTAGTGCAGACCAGCCACGGGTCTCTGTCGGTGGCCCAGACCTCTCCTCCCCACTGAGCTCAGTGCACGCCGCTGCCTACTTGACCTTGCCACTTGGGTGGTACAGAAGCATTCTGACTCAGCAGATCCAAACTCAAACTCGTGGCTGCCTTCCACCCTTCCTGTCCTCCTCCACAAAGCCCCGCCTCCCTTCCAGTGTTCCCATCTCAGCAAACGGCATTACCGTCCACCCAGTTGTGTTACGTCACGAAACCTAAGATAGATGGACAGACGGATCTCCCCCACACACACCTGCTTCTCCCCACCCTGTCCATCTAGGCTCCGTCTCCGTGGATTGTCAACTTGGCTTCCTAAGCGCGAGCGCCTCAGCCGCCACAGCCCAGCCTGGGTGACCGTCCTCCCCCAGCAGGTGGCCACTAGCCTCCCAGGGCCTCTTTCCCAACTGCCTTTTGCCCCCCCCCCCCCCCCCGCCCCACCCCCAGCCCCTTCTCCATAGGACAGCCAAGGAGATGTGTTGTAAAGCTGAAATGTGACCCACTTTATCTAAAACGTAAACCCTTCGCGGCTTCCTGTTGGCCCCTTGAGAAAAGATCAGAACGCTGAACACAGCTTCCCTGGGCCACACGGCCTCGCCCGCCTTCCTTCTTCCCCTTGCTCTCTACTCCGGCAAACTGGCTTCCTCTGTTCTTCAGATTAGGGCGCGATGTCACTTCCCCCCCGGGACCCCTCTCCCGACCCAATCGGGTCAGATGCCAGAGGCCCTGCCCCGGTGCCTCCTGTCGGAAGCTCTCACCACAGTCACATTCCATACTTACTCCCGTGACTATTTGATTAATGACTGTTTCCCCCAGAGGCAAGGCCTTGATCTGTCTTTACTCATCCAGTGCCTAACACAGAACCTAGCACAGAACTGGCCCTCAATAAATAATGAATAAATGAATTTACATTTGGATGGGGCTGAGAATATGGCAGCTGCTTCTAAGAACCATTCCTGCACATAATAGGCATTAAATCAGCCTTAGCCTCTTAAATTGCTGTTCACTCTTTGCAGGGAAAAGAATGGAGTGGAGTCCAATACCTTGTCCACAGCAAGTCGGTTCAGAGCCGAGCCACGGCTAGAACCCAGATCCTCGACCTCCTGAGCTGTTCTATGCCTTATCCTCACAAAGCCACAGGATCATTTTCCTCCCCAATCTCATTTTTTTTTATAGCTTATTTATTTTTGAGAGAGTGAGAGCGTGTGCAGGGGAGGGGCCGAGAGTGAGGGGAAGAGAATCCCGAGCAGGCTGTGCTCAGTGTCAGCCTGGAACCCATTGTGGGGCGGCTCGATCCCATGAACCGTGAGATCACGACCTGAGCCACAGTCAAGAGTCGGACGCTCAACGGACTGAGCCACGCAGGCCTCCACCCCCGCCCCCCAGTCTCATTTTCAAAGCCAAGATAGCTAATTATATAGCACATGTCCTTCGGGAGGGCTTAGCTGCATTTTATGGCTAGGATTAGCCTCGATGTTCTCAGACCCTTTCAAGGAAATGAAACATATATACAGGGCCTCATTCGAGAGCATGTATCTTTGACTAAAGGCTGCCTCGTTAACAGAATTTGCTCTGGTTGCAGTTCACTCATTGTTTCGTCCCCTCCAAATGTGACCCATAGGAAACACAAGAATGAAAAAGCCAGCACAGAACCAGGCGACGGGTCTGGCAACAGAAATCGATGGGCTTCTCAGCGTAAGCCAATGGCGGAACTTTCTGCAGGCGCTTCTGGGCATGAGCTTCTAAAACATTGGCCTGACTCCTGGGATGCAACCTCCACCTTGAATCTGGGGCTTGTTCAAAACATACTGACCCCAAAGCCCTAGCTTCATTCAGAGCCTGGGTTCTAGCAAGTGGTCCCATAAAGATGGCTGCACACCCCTTACCGATGAGCCAAGGATTCTGGGGGAGGAGAAAGGGAAAGGTAAGGCAGGGCTTCGAAGAAGCTCATGCCGAGTGGGGTCTGCATTCCAGACCGATGACATAGTTTCCTCCGGAGGTCTGAGAATGCTATTTTAGGAAAGGCTTCGAGACTATGGAGTCCAAATTTAGAGCCTCCGATATTGCAGATTTCCATATATACAGCTGGTCCTTATCAGTGGGAATAAATAGCGCCTTAATGGGGCATTTCGAAAAGAAAATGACTAATGAACGGGAAGACGTTCTTATAAACTTAAAAATGCTTTGGAATACAATTTCCAGCAGTTTCCAGGGTGCTGTAGATTTTACAGACAGCTGACCAGAAATCCTTTCTCTGGTATCAAAGCCCATTCCCTACCTATAGCATATACGGTGATGACATTGGGGCTTAACAGGATCCATTGCTTGGCCCAGGGCAATGAGGAGAATTACAGGTGACCTCAAGCATTGCATTTGAGATATTTGCGCTCGCTAACTCCACGGACTTTATATTTTCACGCTGGGTGTCTCTGGAGATCCCGTGGTTGTAAACACCTTGCCAACTAGAGACACTTGGTCGCCGATATTTGGAGAAGCAGCAGGAGCGCGCCCCTTTCCACCCCTTAGGTCACAGTGCAGGGCTCCGAGGAGCCTCGGACTCCTTCTACAGTTTTCTCATCTCACACACACCTCATCCCATGGGTGAAGCAGGAGGCTGAACTTTGCCGGGTGGTTGGTTAACCAACTTCCAAAAGCTTCAAAACAAAAACGCACAAACATCTCTGTGGATGGTGAGGCCCGCTGTTTGTGTGACTCATTCCTGGAATCTTTTACGCCCGTGCCAGCTTGTAGTTCTCCCGTGTGGCACCCTTCCCACTTTCTGGCGCCTTCTGTCACCTCGTGGGGCCACCATGGTCTGTCCCCGCCCTCCATTGCCGCATCGTGGCAGAGTTCATGCCCTTGCTGTGATGGTTCCCTTGTTATGGCTCAGTTCCGTGCCGGCGACAGGAGAGTCGTTTCTGTTCCTGCTCGCTCGACATTCCACGTCTAAGGCAGCCCTGGTGGTGACGGGTGGGGACAAGAAGACCGTCTATTGTTCTTTGCAGACAAGACATGCTCTCTTGCATCACCCCGGGGCCATGACCCTCTTTATGGTCTAACTGGATCTGCACAAACATGGCAAGAAGCAAGCTCTAGCCTGGGGGGTTGGGGAAGAAAGGCAGAGGCCACAGGAGAGAAAGGGACCTCTGTGAAGAGAAGAGTCCACTTGCCTAGAGGCCCCAGAGGAGCAGGGCGGGGCAGGGGCCGATGACGGGAGGAAGGAGGAGGGTCAGCCTGGCATGACGTGACGCACGGTGCCTTTCCTGGGGTTGAAATTGAGGAACTGAGGATGAGGTAGTAGTAAGAGCCGGTCTTTCAGAGCACAGGATGGAACGGGACCTCCGGCCGCTCACTCTGTCTCATGCATCTACGAGGGCTGAAGAGATTAATGACCCAAGGAGGATATGATATGGTCCAAAAACTTTTCCTGGATTTTTTCCGTAGGCGGCTGAGCCAGAGGCCGACCGCGGAGGAATTGGAGCAGAGGAACATTCTAAAACGTAAGTGACTGAGCCCGTGGCGGTCGCTGATGTCTTGCGGTGGCTTCGGTTATTCGTTCATCCGTGGGCCGCCAGCTTTGTCCCTCGTGCCCGCGTGGGAATGACTGCGAACCGCTCTGCCGGTTGATGCTTGACCCTCCTCGCGTGTTACAACAGCCAAGGCAGCGTCCCCACAGAGAAGGCAGATTCGGGTTCACTAGGCCCACCCAAAGCTCACGGGCTGCAAGGGCCACCTTCCCTTTCGTGGGCTGTAAAGTCAGAGAAGCTGCGAGATGAGGGCAAGCAAAGCCACTCAATGATTCCGAGCAGGGTTAGGGTCACCTTCCAACCCAAATGAGCTGAGAACCCACACATTTCTATACTGATGGCTAAAAGGAGGCAGACAGCCGCTGGAAGGCGGGGGCTCGAAACCATGACCTTCCGTTGCAGCTGGCTCCCCTCCCCCCCCCCCCGCCCCGCTTTGAACATGAAATGCAAAGTCTAGGAAGGCATTTCTCAGGGAGAAGGCTTCCTGTCCCCTCTCGGGATTTCTACAGCTGGCCCACGGCCTGCCTGCCGAATGCTCTCACCCAAGAGAAACTCGCCCATCACCCTGGCTGTGGCCAGAGACCATGAACGAGCCCCTTGTTCGGTTCAGGACACAGGGATTCTTGAGTAGAGCGAGGGAATCCACTTGGCGTCCCACCAGCGTAAAACGAAAACACACAAACATCTCAGGGACTGCATTTGGCGGGAGATCTTAAACAATTAAAAAACAAACCCCCTCTGCCCACATCTGCCCCATCTTTATTACTGCTGCCACCAGCACCTGTCTAAGATGGGCAACAAATACTGTTTTTAGTTTCACTCATGACCCTTTCTCCCCACGCACACATCCGCTTATACTTTCTAGAAAGGAGAAATAACGTGCTATTGCACAGTTTCCTGGGAATGTCATGGCATGTGCACACGCGTGTATGCATGCACGTGCACGCGCGCGCACACACACACACACACACACACACACACGCCAGCCACGTGAAGCCTGTTTGAGCAGCTGGATATTTCCACTTAGACCAAACTCAAATGTGCTTGATCTTTTCTACCCACCACCCCCCCCCACCCCCCCACCCCCCCCTCCCCACTGTGGCCTTGAGACTCGCTGGGTTTTGAAGGGTTTGCTGCCGGGAGCTGTTGAGTTGCTGTGGGGGCAGGCGTGTGGCCCGCAGCCCCTGCAGAGGAGCTGTCCCTGCCATATCTGCCTCTGTGGACATCCTGCCCGCCCTGCTCCCGGCCTTGCTGCCTCCCCAGCTCTCAGCAGGTGTTCTTTTCAAGGTTGGCATTCCTCATTGCTGCCTGCACCTCACATACCCGCTAGGTCTCTAGGAATTCGTGTATATGTAGTTTTCTAACCAAGAATGCCCTTCACGGTTTTGAAGCTAAATATGCCATAAAATGAAAGAGAACTTTTTCAGATGATTTCCAGGGTTGGGGGGGGGGGGGGACGTTTGGCCTGTGTGCTGTCTCTACCTTTCTGTCCCAATCGGACACCTGATCCATTGTAACCTTTCTGTTGTTGGAGACAAAGAAAAGCAGGTGTCCATTTATTCCTAAAGTGGAAAGGCAGGTAAGGGTGTGTCCTTGCCCCTCTGTTGCTTCACCCACACACATACACACACATAACACGGATCTGTGTTTTCTGGAGGAACCAATCTCAGTGCCATTTACTTGCTGTTCAGTGGCCTCCAACCTGCCCCCAAACAAAGAAGCTACCACTTGGGGCGTCTGAGTGGCTCAGTCGGTTAAGCATCCGACTTCGGCTCAGGTCATGATCTCCCAGTTTGTGAGTTCGAGCCCCGCGTTGGGCTCTGTGCTGACCGCTTGGAGCCTGGAGCCTGCTTCAGATTCTGTGTCTCCCTCTCTTTCTGTCCCTCCCCTGCTCATGCTCTGTCTCTCTCTGTCTCAAAAATAAATAAAACAGGGGTGCCTGGGTGGCTCAGTCAGTTGAGCGTCTGACTTCTGCTTAGGTCATGATCTCACAGCTTGTGAGTTCGAGCCCCGCGTCGGGCTCTGTGCTGACAGCTCAGAGCCTGGAGCCCACTTCGGATTCTGTGTCTTCCTCTCTCTCTGCCCCTAACCCACTCGCATTCTGTCTCTGTCCCTCTCAAAAATAAATAAACATTAAAAAAATAATAATAATAAATTAAAAAAAAAATAAAAAAAAATAAAAAATATAAAAATATAAAAAAAAATAAATAAAACATTAAAATTTTTTTTAAATAAAAAATTTTAAAAAAAAAGAAGCTACCACTCTCTGGGGGATTGTTCAGGTCTCAGAAAATAATTCTCTCAGCAAGGGCAGGGGGTTTAGAAAGAGGAGGTCTAAAATCCCCAGCTCACCTCTGGCTTCCAGAAGGCACCAGCTCCTACTTGCTTGCCCAGACCCCTGGGAGACTGCGGGCAGGTCCTCACATTGGCTTTTTGTTGCCATCTAGAAAGACCTTCAGATCTTAGAGACCGTTACTTTTGTCTGGTAAGCCTGAGAGGCTTAGATCCAGGGACCAGAGCAGAAAACATTGTTCGCATGCTCCCCTTTGGTTCTAGCCACCCCTCTCCTCCTCATCCTGTTCAAACAGCCAAATGAAAGAACTGCCTGACCGCATTCAAACAGGTTGATCATTTCAGTTTTCAAAACTTCTCAGAAATGAACTTCTCCTTCGTGTGAACTTTTATTTTTTTCCTCTGTATTCTGGAACTTGGTTTTCCTAAACATGTTTTTCTTTTTCTTTCTTTCTTTCTTTCTTTCTTTCTTTCTTTCTTTCTCTCTCTCTTTCTCTCTTTCTCTTTCTTTCTTTCTCAAAATTTCTTTCTCTTTCTTTCTTTCTTTCTTTCTAAGTTTGTTCTGATGGTTACTCAAGAGATGTTTTCGTGGTGTAAGAAAACACTCTCAAATTCTTCTAAACCTTGCTTTCTGGGTTCTGAGTCATTTGAGGAACCCGATCTCTGAGGGTGCTGTGGAGACACAGGTCACGGCTCTGTGGTAGAGCTTGGAGGGCCCGCAGCTACCTTCCAGCCCCACCCTGCCCGCCCCCTGGAGGCAGCACCTGCTTTGTCCCGCAGCCAATGAGACACTGTGCACATTTGAGCACATAATGAGCACACTCTGATGGTGGCAGCAGGTGATGACATCACGGGCCTTTCTTAGCCTCTCTGTCCAGTGGCCTAATGGGGTTGTCTTGGTACCCTCAGCCTGAGAATTCACGGCCCTCGGTTTGTAAATGGCTTTGAACTAGAGGTATAGATTCCATAGGTGGTGGCTCGTGGCCCTGCCCCTCAGGGGGACCTAAGAAACACACACAGGAGAGGAAGGCTCCCTGCTCTGTCGCAGAACGCCGCCCTCTGTGGCCCGTAGGGGGCTTGTAGGATGAGGAGAGGGTCCGGATTGGAGTTTGAGGCCAGTAACCAGTAATGAGGAGGAGGGGCTGGCCCCAAGCAAAGCATGACGGGGAAGAGGCTGCTTATTCTAGTGAGAAAAAAAAAAAAAGAGCTGGACTGTTTGTCTAACTAGCTGCGTGGCGTGGGAGTAGCCACTTAACTCCCCTGGGCTTTCACATCCTTATTTCCAGAATAGGAGTGTTAGACTTGGTGGTCTCTTGGGCCCCTCGTGGCCATACTTTCCTGTGAGCCTGTACATTTTAACCAAGTTCCCTTGAGCTGCCTCCTGGGTACTCACTCTCCAGACCAGACCTCCCCTTCTGTACTCCAGCCACCTGCAAATGCAGCTTGCCAGGGGTCTCCCTTCTTCTTGCTTTCTGCCTTCCCGTTTCTCTCTGATAGATGAGTTCGTACTAAGATGTTGATGGCTGACTGGTTTCATGGGTTTTTATCCAAGAGAAATTTGCCTATTAAAAAAAATTTTTTAATGTTTATTTTTGAGAGAGAGAGACAGAGTGCGAGCAGGGGAGGGGCGGAGAGAGAGAGAGGGAGACACAGAATCCGAGGCAGGCTCCAGACTCTGAGCGGTCAGCACAGAGCCCGATGCGGGGCTCGAACCCATAAACCGCGAGATCATGACCTGAGCTGAAGTCAGACACTTAACTGACTGAGCCACCCAGGTGCCTCTCGAAACTTGCATTTTTAAAGGAGTTCTGGGAGGGAGATGGGATATCTTTAAATCCAAAGGAAAGGGCTCTCATGTGGGGGGCCAGGGCCCTGTGGGGCAAGCTTCCGTGGAGACCGATGGTGGCCTTTGCCCACCGCAGGATGTGAGCATTTCTGTGCCCCCATACAAGATCCTCAGACGCACCCCACCCCCCCAGGCAGCCACAGCAGGCAAGCTGTGCCCCTGGGGGTGTCGCTCAAGGGCCTGAGCTCTGCTCTGAACTGCCATTGTCCCTTCCAGCCGGAAGTATGAGTTGCCTCTGATTGTGGTGGCCGCTGTCAGGACCCGCAAGGAGGAACAGGGTGGGACCCCGCTTCCGTGCACAGGGGCTTCCCTCTTTTACTGACCTGGCCGGTCATGAGCCAACTGAATGGCAAGTGTGCCCTGAGTTCAGTTACTGAAACATAATTTAGCAGCAGTGATTTGATGCGAAGACCAAGCTGAAGGAGATTGCCTTCACGGATGCCGTTCTAAATTCAGTGGGTGAGAATCAGAGACCTTCTTTGGACACGGTTTGATTTCTGTGACCTTCAAGCTAGACGATATTGGGCTTAGACCCTCGCCTCCATTCCAAGGCCCGGAAGGAAAGTGCCGTACCCAAGGTCACTCGCTTTGCTTAAAATAAGCCCGCATTCTCTGCCCTCCACACCTCTGCTCCCTTCCCCAGACCCTCTAACCTATGGCTCTTTAAACATCTGGTGAGTAAGTCACCCCGCATATCAAGCCAAGAACGTTTAGACTCCGAAGTCTGCTCTCCTAAGACACTCCTTAAAAGTCTAAATGCAGGCAATTGTGTCCCACACTCTGGCCTCACACCTGCTCTGTGGACTTCTTGGAAGATTCAAAGAATTAATGGAATCAGGGCTTGCGAAAGGTGAGCGTTTTGAAATCCCTCTCCGCGTGCCCAGTGCTGCGTTCGGCCTCAGCCGTGCCTGGTTTCATTTCTGCAGCAAGTGGCAGGCACCCCCACAGGCTGGTCTTCTGCTCTGTCCCCACGGAGCACCAGACATGAGGCCACATCACAATGAGCCCCCGTCAGTCACTGTGAGGCCCAAGGCAGAGTTGAGCCGGCCTGAGTCTTGTCCAAAGAAGGGAGGCTCGCCTCCCTCCAGAGGCCCATGTCCCCGCTAACAGCACCCTCATCCTGTTAGGACCTATCTCCCTGCCTTAGAGCCATACTTCTCAGCCCGGCATTTCTGCCTGGAGACTTGAAAACCCGTGACACATGGAAAACACAGTAAGGTCAGCCAGCTCACCGTCAATTTGAAACAAGGCAGGCAGTTTACAAAGCGTCCCATAGGCAGGAGGGTGGCCGCGGTGGGGTGGGGGGGGACAGGAGCTCGGTCTCCCCTTGTTCAAGTCGTGAGGGGCTTGGCCTGGAGCCTGCAGAGGTTCAGAGGGTACACCTGCGTGTGACACTGTTTCCCAAAACCAAAGCATGGTCAATGTTTCTTGCAGCTCGGAATGAACAGGAGGAACAAGAGGAGAAAAGAGAAATCAAGAGGAGGTTAACTCGAAAGGTGAGCGGGTTCTCCAGGCGCGAGCTGGGACAGGACAGCGCGGGCCGCCCTTGGCTCCCGTGCCGCCTGCGGGCCCCGGTGGCCTTGCAGCTGCCTGGCCCGGAGGAAGTTCTGTCAGTGGCCCCGCGCCTTGGCTGTGAGAGCGAGCGGCTCTCTAGATTCTCCGGGACTCCCCCCGGGGACGGTGGTCAGCTCAGTTTCATGGCCTTCAGTGCTTTGGGCTGGTGACATTCCACTGCTTGATTCTGTGACACCCATGCCTCCCTCCCCCCAGGCAGCTTGATGTCAGGTGCATTATGTTTTCAGTTACCGCGAACATTTTGTTGTTGAGAAATTCACCATAATGCCACCAAGCATGGGAACGTCATGATCAAAATCGGTAGTTCAAATGTAACGCAGTTATTTGCTGTGACCCTGGGAGAGTAAGTTTTCCTTGCCTCCCCTGATACTGTTCCTTACCTATGAACTGAGAACTACTTGGTTTGATTATGCCAGATCCAGCTTGAATTACTGAATTTAGGAAAATGCCCAAAGTGCTGATAAATTTACTGCAGGTGTTTGAAAAGCACTTAAAGTCACAAAGCTGGAATTCTTATGTATTTAAACCCCCAGAATAGGTGATGCGGCAGCGTGACACAGACCCGAGCGGATCTAATTCCATATGAGTGGCCTCTCTAGTAACAGACTCTTAGTTGAGGCTATTCCTGGATGGTGTTGACAAGTTTAATTAATTGATAACACACAGGAAACGGAACTATGTTCTGTTTTTAATCAGCCTCCTACAGTGACCTTCTTGAGAGAAAGATACTCAAATCTTCGAGACAGTTAAGAGACCCATTAAAATTAATTTTCAAAGGTTTATGAATGGACTTTTCTCCCTAGAAATATTATGTAAAGGAAGAAATGCAGAGATCCTAAAACATCATGCCAATTATTAAGGTGATGATTTGTGCGTCTCTGACTTTGTCTCCCTTGGAGCATCCCAAATACCCAGTGACAAGCCAAATGCTATCCCAATTATAAGGAAAATAAACACGAGCCTGAAAGGCCAGATGACAGGCTGGCGTCCCCCTGGTTGGGAACTCGAACAAGAGCTAAGTGACCTCATTTTGTCTAGGTGCCCTCACCCAAGTCAAGGTCTGATTCTTCAAATCCCTAAGACCACGCCATCTTTGGAGGCAGGGCGTCCTTTCTCCCGAGCCTGAGTAGTGAGGAGGACAGGGGAAGATACGCCACCTTGTTTTAAGTGTGTCCTTGAAATGACTTAGACTATCCAGAGGAGGCTGGTGATAACCCCTCCTTTCTGATACAGAAAGGTCTAGACATTTCAGGGGAAAAAAAATCACATTTTTATAAAATTCATTGGGGTTGATTGCTGCGCCCAAGTCTCCTAAACTTGAGGGTTTCTTGCTAAAAGCTAGAAATAGGAAAATACTTAAGCCTATATTTAGTTTGTGTCTTTTTAAAAAGAGCATACAAAAAGTCAGCTAATTGCATAATTTGGCAAGGGAGGAGGGTTCCCTCCCCCGCCATCTCCCGAAGGATGGGTACCGCTAGGGACAGGTGCCCCCAAATAGCCCCTCATTTTTGCATGTCTCCAAGGCAAGAGAACTTCCTTCTCTTCCTCCCGGTCCCCTCTCCTTCCTTCTCCCAGGAAAGCTGCCTTATAATTTCAGCATTTGCCCTTCCCTGGGACTGGCTTGGGGAATGAAAAATGACTTTAAGGGAAGGGAGAACCGCTTTGAAGGGGAAGACCGGAAGGCACTTTCACCTCTGTTTTTGACGACAGAGATGTGAGCCTGCCAGCAGGTAGGGAATTCTGTAGTGCCTCCTGGCCCTGGGCAGATCTTTCTCCTCTGGGGCCTTGAGCACAGCAAGACCAGATGCCAGTGACGATGGCTGTCGTTCGGTTACCTGCAGCCCTAAGGTTTCCTCAATTCAGTTCTATTTCGTTCTAACGCAGTAGGGAGAAAAATGAGAGCCAGGAGCTGATACAGGACACTGATAGCAACAGACCAGTCGTTTTCTTCAGCCAAATTGAGACTAACCTAAAAATTATGTGCCCTGTCTTTTAATAAATGCCAACCTCCCCCTTTGGAAAAAAAAAAAAAAACATGCTGGCTAGCTAAATGGATAGATGGATGGGAAGAAGAAAGGAAGGGAGGGAGGGGAGGGGCACTTGGGTCAAGTTGTATTAGTGGTGGATCTGGGGCCTCAAGTAATTTACTTTTCAGTATCTGGTTGCAAGTGATATTTCTGCCATAGATTGAAACATAATGCTTCCGACCTCTGCCCCCCCCCCCCCGCCCCTTCTTCTAGCCCGCCATCCCCAGAAAACGGACTTCGGCCACAAAGATCATTTCCTCGCCATCTGAGGAGGGACCCTAGGTTCATGTACCCCAAAGGCAAGCCAAAGGCACATCTGAGCACTAAGTAGCCAGGGGCACGAGCCCATGCTCGCAGGGGAGAGTCCCAGGGGGCATTGGTTAGGTGGCCTACACACCACCCGAGATCCCCCCACCCCCAGGGGAAGAAACCGGTCCCCTCCTCATTCCCTCCCTCCTAGCACTTGGGAGCAGCGCCTTATCGATTTGGAGAGATCGTGTCTAAAGTCTCCGATGGGACTCAGGCATGAAAAATAGCCCCTGACCTTTGGATCTAACATTTAGTTTTCTGTTCGCTCCAGACTGCCACCAAGTCTGTTGGTAAAGTACCCAGAGCATGATTTCTGGAAATATAAACTAGAACTTCCGTGCTTAACCTTCCTCTTGTCACAGTACACTTAGAAATTAGCACCGTCTGCCCAGCATTTTGCGGTAAATCTTGCTAGTCCTAAGAGGCACAAGAGATGTTGAGCAGAGTCCTTGTGTAGCTGGGGAAACAGGAAATGTTTGCATGTATTTTAACGAGTGTGCAAAAGCTGCCTGAACTCACATTGCAGAGGGCACGTGTCCGGATGGACTGTTCACAGTACCCCACGAAGCCTGGGACAGCTGTGGGTTTCCTGCGACAGGCCAGCACTGACACCAGAAGGTCCTGTCCCAGGAACGCCAGGGCTGCCTCAGCACAGATCTGAACCACTCTGACAGGAGCCGGCTAGGCCTCTGATCCCCCACATCCCCCCTCCCACCATTGGCCAAGAGGGAGCCTCAGGCTGCTTTGGCAGCCTGGCCATACCCGGCTCCATTCTGTTTGATCCCAGCCGGGCAATCATCTAACTCCTTTTCCGCGTGCTCTTCCACGGTCCACCAGCTGGCAGCGGGCTGGAGCACGCTGGCACCACCAACGGTGTGTGGCAGCCGCGGGAAATCGAGTCAGGACAGCCAGGGTGGTTGGGATTCACTTGTGCGTCTGTGTGTGTTGTATAGGCCTTTGTGGTGGGGTTGTATCTGA